>NC_136932.1:44751944-46114844 GCF_949752795.1 Hyperoodon ampullatus
CCCCAGTGCAGGAGAAGACACTCAGCATTCCATCCCGGCTGCCACCACGGCCCTAGTGGCTGAGGTTCATCCAGGGGAACGGGAGACCTGGGGCAAGAAGATGGATTTCCTCCTCTCCGTCATTGGCTACGCTGTGGACCTGGGCAACGTCTGGCGCTTTCCCTACATCTGTTACCAGAATGGAGGGGGTCAGTATCATGGGCCGCAAGCAGAGGCTGTGACCCAGGGGTGGTCTGTAGATCCTCTTGGGAGGCCAGAGGATAAATCATGTCTTTTCTGTCTTGTTTAACTGATAATGCATCTGGGAACATGGTTGCTTAGACTTTCAAGCTAGTCTAAAAGACAAATCTCCAGTAAGCCAAAACTTTAAGTCAGCATGTCTGTGGCTCTCTGGGTCATGAAGTTGAATGAAAGCTCTCCTGAACCTGACCTCACCAGATTTTCAGCATCATTAATGCTTCATCTGTGGAAGAGCCCCCTTCTCATCCCTGCATTATACAAGCCCTGCTCTCCTCTAAGTGAGACGTGGGGGAATGAGCATCAGCACTGTGCTGAGCTCTGTCGCTCCTGCTGGCTGGTTCTGCTCAGAAGAGTCCAGAGAGCTTAGATCTGTGAAAGGAAAAATTGGGAAGTGGCTCCACGTTCCCAGACCCTGCTGGGCCTTTGGACCTGTGTGAGGGCAGAGAGGGCGTCAGCTCCAGTCCACAGCCTTAAGTTACAATCTGGGCATGATCTGTAGCTGAACCCAGCCACGTTAACGCCAGCACCAAACCGTGTATGGATATGCCTTATAGCTCCTACAAGAGCATTAGATTCTTAAGGCCAGAGACGATTTCTTGTTCCTCCTACTATATCTAACACCTACAGAGCAGTTTATTTGCAGATTATCAACAATAGTAGCTGATTGTAGGCATAGATATGGGAGCCCCCGAGAGCAGAGCAGGTAGGTACGGGGCCTCTGTGCTGACGATGGACTTGCTACCAGAATAGGAAAAGGACCAGAAGTGAGAGTCAAATCAGTTTGTTTATTTATTTATTTATAAAATTTATTTGGGTGCGCCAGATCTTAGTTGCGGCATGTGGGCTCCTTAGTTGCAGCTCATGGGCTCCTTAGTTGCGGCATGCATGTGGGATCTAGTTCCCTGACCAGGGATCGAACCCACACCCCCTGCATTGGGAGCGTGGAGCCTTAACCACTGTGCCATCAGGGGAGTCCCAGTCATTTATTTTGACAGGAGCTCTGGCAACAGATTTAGGAGGGCAACTAAAATGAGGTTTGAGGGATAATTCGTTTGTGTCCCCCTCATTTCCTCCATGACCTGACACAGAGTTGCCTGGATTTGCTGCATCTTTTAAGGACCTGGGTCCATTCAGCTGCAAAGGCTATTCCGAGAGGGTGGGGGGTGGAGGGAGTGCCGGGAAGCCCAGCGCTCCTGGCCTGGGAGGGGCAGAAGTTGGAATCATCTTATCTCCAGCTTGGGAGGACCCGCCTGTAGCCTGAGCATTATATAAGGGGTTGGGTCACCGGTGATGTTTCCCCTACTGTAAAGCCAGTCAAGCAAACCCTTTGGACAAAAGTCATTATGAGAACACAGCATAGTTATTATTCTCAAGCCAGATTTACCCAGTGTGATTGTAAGTTAGACGAAACCTTTCTGAGTTGCACAGATTTCAGAGTTCTAGGTTCAGAACACTTTATGGGAGGGAAAGTTATCAAGGAAAAATCACAGCCGGCTCACCCTTTGGGGTGAAACTCAGGCTGCAGGTGAGCAGTCCCCAGCATGGTGTACCCAAATTCTGCCTCAGCCACAAGAGCCAGGAGACACCAGCATCTCCCGTGGTGCAGCAGTTCTGCACTTTCTCATTCTGTAGCAAACTACCTGCAAATTTCAGCCACACCTGCAAATCTGGCTCAGGAGGGAGCATTCTGGCTCCGTGGAGTTATGGAAATATAACCAAACATCAGTAGTCAAGTGTCTGGAGCCAGGGATACAGATGAACAAAGATACTAATTCAGTGACTTGCAGTAGTCAACAGACTATTGCAGCTGTTGTACAGGTTGTCACAGGAGACCTGTTCCAAGGGTCCCAAATGCTGGTCCATGTACTGATTGCATCAGAATCACCTGGAGAGCTTAAAAAAAATCTTTTTTACTCACACCTGAAGCTTCTGCTTCAGGAGGTCAGGGTGGGTTGTATGTTTTTAAGCTTACCAGTGATTATGATGAGTGGCTGGGTTTGGGAACCTCAGTTCTCCTCAACCCCATGTTTCTAGTGGAAGAAAAAGAGGCCCAGAGAGAAGGGTCCTCCAGGCAGTTAGAAGTGGAACTGGTCCTAGGGCCTCTGCTGTTGACTCCCAGACCCAGTTTCCTTTCCACATATTCTCCGCCTCCTCCCAAACCTCACTTCACTGTGGAGCTCTGTCTACTACTACTTCTGGCGAACGATTAAGACCAGGGGAGCACCGTGTGAGGTCACTCAGGACAGGGTGGCTTCATGACTCTGGAGCATCAGATGGCTCTGTGTGTCCAGATCAGTTGGGCTGTCCTGGGTCAGATGTGGGCAGGGAGTGAAACTGTCTTTCATCTGCCTCAGGGGCGTTCCTCCTCCCGTACACTATCATGGCCGTTTTCGGGGGGATCCCGCTCTTCTACATGGAGCTCGCGCTGGGCCAGTACCACCGAAATGGATGCATTTCGATATGGAGGAAAATCTGCCCGATTTTCAAAGGTAACGGAAAGGCTTGGGTGGGTGAGTGGGTCCTCCCAGGAAGTGATGATTTCTATCAGTGGGTCGAGCTGGGGACCTTCTTCTGGAATCAGTTAGGCCTTAAGTATCCCTGGGAGATAACTTGAGTAATTAAGGTTTTGACTGCTCAAGCAGTATGAGATTGTTAAAAGCAAAATAGAATAAATGGCAATTAAAAGTAAACTAAATAGAAAAAGCATTAATAGCACATGTACACATTTTCCAAAACGTGTAGCCTTGCAAATACAAATAAGGACTCTACCGTATTGCCACTTTCCCACTGTCTCCTGGAGTCTCTGGAGGACGGATGAATGGCAGCCCCACCTTTACCCCTCACCCGGGCTGCAGTGCCTCCGACGCCCTGCTTGACTGCTGGGCTGCCCTTGAAACGTGGCCTCCCTCACCCTCTCTCTCCCAGGGATCGGTTACGCCATCTGCATCATTGCCTTTTACATCGCCTCCTACTACAACACCATCATGGCCTGGGCGCTCTACTACCTCATCTCCTCTTTTGCGGCCCAGCTGCCCTGGACCAGCTGTAAGAACTCCTGGAACACTGGCAACTGCACCAACTACTTCTCCGAGGACAACATCACCTGGACACTCCACTCCACATCCCCTGCAGAAGAATTTTATACGTAAGTGCATGTAAGTGAGGCGGTGGCCTGTTAGGGGCAGGCCGCACCCCTGGGCTTTGGCTTCTTAGGAGGGAGGTGGGAGCCAGGGGCTCTTCACCTCTTGGCTGATGGATTTCTGAGAGACGAAGCTATCGGGGAGGGGAGTAAACGTGACTGAGGGAGTTGGGAGACCACCTTGAATGGTCCACAGTCGGGCCTCTGTGCCGTCCCCCTCTTTTCTGTTGTGCCCAGGCTGGTCCCTACCTTCACAGTCCAAAACTATTCTCCTGCATCAAAACTGCCCTTCTTCCTGGGCCCTCCTTGCAGCCAGCTGTCATGGAAGCAAAGCCTCCCACGACTTCAATAGTGTGAAACTACACAGAGTTTCTGGTTTCATGTATTCACTTAATACGTGGGATCTACCCTTTGGAAGAAGATGCCTGGAGTAGGTAGTTTTCTTTAATGCTGGAATTTCAGGCAATAGCAGCCCAAAGGGAGCTGTTTTGGGGTGGGGAAGGGACCCACTGCCCACACATACAAATCCACATGCACCCAGAAGCCAGTCATGTTAGTCATTCGTTGGGTCCCAGCTTAGGAAGGAGACCTGGAAGTCTGCTTTTGGGCCGAGCGCTCTTCCCAGGGTTGGTCGGCTTGACTGCCCTGTTCTCTCCTTCAGGATGGGCAGAGCCCCTCCCAGCTCTTCCCGAGGCTTGCTGACCACTTGATCCTTGCAGTGCTGTGTCCTTTTTTTCTCTTGGCGTCCTCCCAGAGGTGTCACACGCAGTATGCTCAGGTAACTGTTCAGACCACATCACTGGCCCTTCTTTCTCATTCACTCAGGCGCCACGTCCTGCAGATCCACCGGTCAAAGGGGCTCCAGGACCTGGGGGGCATCAGCTGGCAGCTTGCCCTCTGCATCATGCTGATCTTCACTATTATCTACTTTAGCATCTGGAAAGGTGTCAAAACATCTGGCAAGGTGAGGAGGACTCTGGCTGCTGATCCAGGCCTACCAAGGGGCCCTGGAGGATCTAACTCAGAATTCAGTGGCCTGGATAGCCAGAGACAGGGGGACTGTTTTCCTTTACACCAAACACATGCCATGATTTTCAGTCTCTCGTCACCAAATCGGTTAGAAAATTCTAGAAATGCGTCAATCCCAAGAACCATTATATGATTTTTAAAAAATTCCTTTAACACGCTGGTAGTGTCATAACTAGTAATAGTGGCAATAATTTACTGAAAACCCATCATGGACCATGTACAGTGTTTTGTATACACTGGCTACTTCTGTCTCCTGCTAGGTATTTTCCCCAATGGGTTTAGACGTAGTTAGTACCAGCAAGCAGGGAATCAGATCCCTGTATGATTTTAAAGGCTGTGATCTTTCTGCCACCCTGCCTCCTAAAATTACAGAAAAAAAAAGAGGTAGATCTTCTTTCTTGGAGGTTTTCAAGAATAAGTCACCAGCATTCATGTGGTGATAACCTATGTTTCCTTCCTTACAGGTGGTTTGGGTAACAGCCACCTTCCCGTACATCATCCTTTCGATCCTGCTGGTAAGGGGGGCCACCCTCCCCGGAGCCTGGAGGGGAGTTCTCTTCTATCTGAAACCCAACTGGCAGAAACTCCTGGAGACAGGGGTAAGATAATGAGGAAAGCAGTGTGCACCTGTCTTTTTACCAACTGAAGCTAGTCCTCCGAATAGGACAGTAGGAACAACTGAAATTTGGGTCCAGTGGCACGTCTGCAGTGATGCTTTAAACCAGAAATACAAGCATGAAAAGTACAGTTGAGGCCACTGCGTTGGTTTATGTCTAAGTGATAGGAAGAGAACTCACATTTGTTTGCACTTGGTATGTGGCCAGCCCTGGAGGGAGCCCTGAGAAGCCTGTTTTTTGCCTCTGCATGTAGCCACATGGAGGCGTGAGGGCGCTGGCCCCACTGGTGCTCAGCGATGGCCTGGGTCTTGGCCCTGGCCCTTACCTCTGCTATGTTGCAGGTGTGGGTGGATGCGGCCGCCCAGATCTTCTTCTCTCTCGGTCCTGGCTTTGGGGTCCTGCTGGCTTTTGCGAGCTACAACAAATTCAACAACAACTGTTACCAGTGAGTATCTGGGGCCCCCCAAGCAAAGCTTGAAAGTGGAGTGAGTGTAAGTCAGCTGGTCTGGAGGAAAGCAATCAAACCGATGGCCTCAAACCTGGCCAGGCTTAGGCCACGTTGACACTCTGACCCTCAGGGGTGCCACAGGTGCCTGACCACTCACCCAGACCATAGCCTCACCCAGGCCACTCAGGGGTTGAGAGAGGCTCCAGGCCACTTCTGTTTTGTGAGATTCTCTATATGTCAGGAAAAATTAAGAAATTCCAAAGCAGGTTTACAAAAATCACAACATACATTCAATGTTTAGATTTGACCTGTTAATGTATTTAACAACAAAATTATGATAATTTATTTATGTATATATACACAAAAAGAATAATTATTGAGCTATTTTGACCAACATAGAATGCCGTAATTTTTAGGTCAAAATCTCATTTCGGAAATGTGACAAAACAGGGAGCATGACGCCAATTATGATTTAAATATCACTCCATCTTTAGAGTTAACTTTGTTTTAATATTCTATCACAGATGGCAATGTCCAGCAGTCTGATCGTGCTATTCGTTAAGATAATTATAGAATTAATTAGTTTTTAAAAAAGGAATTTACATGCACCCTAAGCAATGTGGCCTTGCATTGGGACACCAGCCTAAAGTCATAGGATGAAGTCCTCTTTTAAAAGTGTCAGGATATCTTTGTGGCACTCTTATAACCTCATTTACACATAATGTCAAAAGTCTAAATCTGAGGTCTTCACAAATGTAAGGCCAAGGCCTCCTCCGGGCCCCCGCTGCAACTCAGGCCCTGCTTCAGAGCAAGCCTCGTTTGAAATCCAGAGGTCTGTGCTGTGCTGGTTTACAACAAAAGCATCTCTTAAAACCACCCCTGACTGCTGTTCTCCCCATGCCATGCGTGGTGGTAACAGCAGCTTGTGCTTCAAGGTAATGCAACCCGTCTGAGAGGCTGGGCCCCGGCAGGAGGGGAGGAGACACCCGGACAGGCTTGAAGTCCCTGTGAGCTCAGCCCACTCACCCTTGTCACAGCTGGAGACAGAGGCTCCTTAGATTCCTGACTTGGAAATGTCTCAGGCCCCTTGGGTTTTCTGCTCCAGAGACGCCTTGGTGACCAGTGTGGTGAATTGCATGACGAGCTTCGTTTCAGGATTTGTCATCTTCACAGTGCTGGGGTATATGGCTGAGATGAGGAACGAAGATGTGTCTGAGGTGGCCAAAGATGCAGGTAGGACCTCGGGTTTTGTTTGGGTTCCTGGCTCCCAATGAATTGCTTTGCTGCTCTTTGGATCTTTACAAATATCTAACTTTTGCATTATTATAAATGTTCCTCTTAAAATTCTCAAAAGGTTTTAGAGAAACTTACTGCCTTGGAAATTTCAACCCTTTCCATGGTGGTAATGGGGCAGCTCCCTTGGCACCCAGTACTGGGGCCTTGAATACACTGTGGGCTTGGAAATATGACTTGGATGATGGCTATTAAAACTAGTGGGTTTGGGGGACTTCCCTGGTGGTCCAGTGGTTAAGACTCCGTGCTCCCAATGCAGGGGACCGGGACCCAGGTTCAATCCCTGGTCAGGGAACTAGATCCCGTATGCATGCTGCAACTAAAAGATCCCCCATGCCACAACGAAGATCCCTTGTGCCTCAACTAAAACCCAGCGGCAGCCAAATAAAACAAACAAACGAAAAAAACAGTGTGGGGCTTCCCTAGTGGCTCAGTGGTTAATGATCCACCTGCCAACGCAGAGGACACGGGTTCAAGCCCTAGTCCAGGAAGATTCCACATGCCGTGGAGCAACTAAGCCCATGTGCCGCAGCTACTGAGCCTGTGCTCTAGAGCCTGCGAGCCACAAGTACTGAAGCCCACCGGCCTAGAGCCCGTGCTCCGCAGCAAGAGAAGCCACCACAATGAGAAGCCTGTGCACCGCAATGAAGAGTAGCCCCCGCTGGTCACAACTAGAGAAAGCCCGCGTGCAGCAATGAAGACCCAACACAGCCTAAATAAATAAATAGATAGATAGCAATTCCTATTTTAAAAAAACAAAACAGAATAAAAAAAGTGTGTTTGGGTCCTGTGATGGGTCCAAGTCTAGTAAGTAAATGATTACTAATCCTTTGCAGAAAAATTAAATGTAGATGATGTAGCACTCTACTGTACTATAAGGTTTCATGGAAAAAGAGTGACAGACATTGAAGAAGAGGTTATGGGATCTTGTGGATGGAGTCCCAGGGCTTTCTTGCAAACATACATCTGTCTTTAGCCTGACACGGTGCTCTGATGAACTCCATGCCCCAAACTAAGGGCGGCCTATCTAGTCCATGAGAGGTTGAAGACATGTCCCTCATACTATCAAAAAGGACTTCAAAATAGCTGGAGGTCTTTATTCCGAGGCCACTATGATTCTTCTGAAATCAATATAACATTTCCTACTGTTTCGGAGCTAAAGAGAGAGCTAAACGCTGTGAGACTTCAGAGATATATCAATCCTCATGGTGAAAAAACAAAGCACTGAATTATTATATAGCGGACACTCTAATTTGTGCTCAGCTTTGCTAGTCTTGAGGTCTCAGGTTTGTTTCGTTTCTCCATGTTGGTTGAGGGCGTATACTCTTCAAGGTGGATACTGTTCCCTTCCTGCCTCCCAGGATGTCCAGATAGGATAGTGTGGGGTGTGAGGAAGCAGTTGGTACATGTCCAACCCTGATTCACATGTAGGGTTTTGTGACAGGATTTGTAATTGTTGGTGTGGCCAAGTTTCTCCCGAGACATCTTTGTAGGGCAGGTCTCAGCGACCACCTCCTCCTCTTTCCCGCTCTGTCTCAGGCCCCAGCCTGCTCTTCATCACATATGCGGAAGCCATAGCCAACATGCCGGCATCCACGTTCTTTGCCATCATCTTCTTCCTGATGTTAATCACACTGGGCTTGGACAGCACAGTAAGTGAATGGGGAGGGAAATCCGGCTCTCGGGAGGAGGGAGAAGGGGGGAGGAGGGGAAGGAAGCTGTATCCATTCCCTCCCATCCTGGCCACCCCAGGCCATGTTGGCTGCTCCCTCTCGGTGCTCCCTCAGCCCCTGTTCACTTGGGTGCTTACTGCCCTCTAGTACATTAGAGGCATTAATGGGATAATGAGGGTAAAGTGCCAGGCACAGGCCAAGAGCTCAGCATATGTGAACTGTTGTGCACTGACTGTGCACTGTCCCTTGACCAGACTGGCAGCACCTGAAGGCCAGGGCAAGGTCACACTTGTGTCTCAGTGCCCTGCAGCCCAGCATTCATATCATTAGTGTGGAATGAATCTCAGCTTTCAGTTGGCATTTCTGGTGCAACCAAAGTCTCCCCGAGAGACCTCATGTAAAGAAGTCCTGTCCATGTGCTATACTTTCTTTCCTTGATGCCCTTAGGAATGGGTTCTAAATGACGGGGTAAAACGGAGATATGTTTCCAGTGAGGGCCGGTGAGTAGGGGGAACTGGTCATGATCAGCCTGACAGGTCACTTGGCAGTCTAACCCCTTCCTTCTGTTCACTGTCCTAGAGGTAGCAGATTTGTCCCAAAGTCTACACAGTGACCATTTGTGTGCCCCTCTCAGTTTGCAGGCTTGGAGGGGGTGATCACAGCCGTGCTGGATGAGTTTCCACATATCTGGTCCAAGCGCCGGGAGTGGTTTGTGCTCAGCGTGGTCATTACCTGCTTCCTTGGATCCCTGATCACCCTGACTTTTGTGAGTACCACAACCCTAAACTTAGAGTCAGCCTCCCCTAGGGCAACAGAATGTTACAAGAGGCTGTTCCTTTCCAGCCCACATGGTGCCCTGGCTTTGGGGCCAAAGGGAGAGAAGTTGTCACTGCTGTTAAAAAGTTAGTCATCAAGAAGAAAAGTTGCTTCTAGTGGCATCTGTCTGAAGAATCTGGGCGTGGTATCTGGAGGCTCAGCATTTTACAGCAAATCCAACTAGATTTAAGGCTTGACAGACTATCTGGAGGAAAACTAAGATGTGCCTTTTCAGTCTATTTCCAGTCCTTAGGGCTGCTTTCATAGGAATAGTGCCCTGATGTCCTGATATGCTGAATATCTGGAGGCTGGCAGCTCGTTTGTAATGTCACTTTATCTCCTCCAGAGAATTTGTAATGGTAAAGAAGTTAGACCTTCTCCAGTGATTTTTTTTTTTTTTTTTCTGGGTAGCTAAGGCAAATACTGTCCAACTGTAAATCAGGCATCAGATAGTACCCATAGGCATTATAGGCGTGTATCCTTCTGACTCAAGGCAGATTTTGTAGATAAACATCTTCAAGCCATGACCCCAATGACTCTGGAGCTTCAGCAGGGTTGTGGGGCCCTGAGTAGGACCCAAGGGATTTGTGAGTTAGGACAGAGGCAAAACCATGACCACTGGGCCTGGTGTGTCTGGTAGTGTAGATTTTCTGGGGTAGAATACACAGTAGGTATTCAGTAAATTGAAGAAAGTTGGAAACAGATCCAGAGGTGCTTTTGAGTTTGTCTCTTAAAGCTTAGTGGGGAGTGGAAGCAAGACGAGAGTGACCTGTAGGGCAGGAAGAGGCGTGTCTGATGGGATGAAATCTTGCCCATCTGCCAAGGCCAGTCCAAGAAGTAGGCTCTGGGACACTTATGTTAGACCCAAGGTGAGAATTTTCCAGAATTATCCTAAGAAGTTCTCTTTGCTCCTGTAAAGAGGAGGCAGTGCCTCAGAGGGCCTTTAACCGGGTTTGTGGTCTCATTTCCAGGGAGGGGCCTATGTGGTGAAGCTGCTGGAGGAGTTTGCCACGGGACCCGCAGTGCTCACTGTTGCCCTGATAGAAGCAATTGCTGTGTATTGGTTCTATGGTAAGATGCTCCCTTCCACTAGCCACGATCCTTCCTATACCAGCCCACGTAGCCACTAGAATACAGAAGGGCTGATGTTGTCAGGGAAAGGCCGGTGTACAAGACGTCACCTCCTGCATCCCTTATTCAAAAACAGGTCATCACTTCCTCCACACTCTGTGCAACAGATTGCCTGCACTCCTGGGAGGATGTTTTTTTCTTCTGAGTTTATATGTTTACCCAGTGGAGACAGGGCTGAAGTGGTTCCCTATAGCTCATCCACAGTGGTTGCTTAAGATCCCAACAGGCTCTAAGAATTGGACAGACAACAAAGAGCTAGTGCACAGTGAATGCATTTGCAGAGTGTACAATATTCTGCTGTTACACAGAGTGGCCCCACTTTAAATTTCACAAACGAGCACTCCCTCCAGAGCCCTGAGACAGAGTTTAGGAGCTTATCTTCTAGGGAAGAGGCAAGCATGTTCCTATTTGGATTATCTGTCTTGGTAAAGCCTCCAATTTACGCCCCCCGCATCGTGGGATGGAATCTGATAAGGGTGAAACCACCAGGAACGGAGAGACCTGACACAGGTTCATGGGCAGGGATCCCAAGAGCCCCTGGGCGAGGATGAGGAGGGCACAGGCAATGGAAATGAAGAAAACCAAGTTCAGAGATGCCTTTCTTCATCTTTAAAATCAAGACATGATGATTTCATTCTGAAAATATTTTCCTAGTTTCTATGATAGCAGAACAGCTTTAGCATGTGTGTCATTACACGTAATATAAAGAAGGGGGGGCCCACATTTTGAGTTGCATGTGAGACCTTCTTTTTGTTTGAAAGAAGTCCTCCCCACCTCCTCAGCACTTCGGAGGACCAAGTGCAAGGTGTGTGACGTTACAGAGCTGCTGGGCACTTGCAGGGAAGCAACTGCAGAGCACCCTTCCCTCCCCTTGTCGACGTCTCCCCCGAGTCCTCACTGCCATGCCAGTTACTTTGTAGAGAAGAACCTTGATCTTGATCTGACATATGAATGAGCAATAGTGTGGTTAAAATTTTCTCTTGAAAGTTTCCAGCATATGGTCAGAGTCAGTCTGTCAAGTGGGTTCACCATTTTTAGACAAAATTCCACTTCCTTTTCTACAGTAACGATAAAATCAGATATATGCTGAAATCCTAGAAGGGGAGTGTGAGCACCAAGAGGGGGCTTTTAGGTCCCTCCCCAGATGTCCACCAATCCTCCCACTCTGTGTAGAAAGAGCTTTGCTTACTGTAACGTGCATTTTTGTGACAAGTGCCCCATCTCACTTTCAGACCAGATTGGTGCCCCCGAGCCCCTCCTTTGGAGAAACTCCAGAGCTGCTACTCTCTCTGAGAGTCAAGGGATAGGAGGACAGTCTAGTTCCTCTCTCAGTCAGTCAATCTCGTTCTCTTTTGGATGATTTTAGGCATCAATCAGTTCTGCAGTGATGTGAAGGAAATGCTTGGCTTCAGCCCTGGATGGTTTTGGAGGATCTGCTGGGTAGCCATCAGCCCTCTGTTTCTCCTGGTGAGTTGTCATTTCCCTTCTCCTTCTTGCCCTGGAGAAAGATTCACCCTCAAACACTCATAAAAAAATAAATTTTATCGAAGTGTACCATATATATACAGAAAAGTGTGCAAATCATAAGTGTACATCTCAGTGAAATTCTATAAATTGAGCACCATTTTGTAGCTAAAACCATACCAAGAAACAAACACATGACCAGTACTTCACAAGCCCCTCTTGTGTCCCCTCCCAGTCACTGTGCCCCCCATAGTTAACCACTCTTCCGGTTTCTGTCACATTATTTCATCCCTCCCCTGCTCCGTGATAATGACACATAACGTTCATTGAGCAGTAAAGTGCCAGGCCAGACTTTATGCTAAACTTAACACCCATTGCTGTTTCAACTCTCACAACAATTCTATGAAGTAGAGTTCTAGTCCCCCATTTCACAGTTTCAGAGAAATTGAGGCTTAGGGTCCAAGGTCACATGACAAGAGGCCGGGGAAGTATTTACTGTGCTGCTCATGAAGGACCTAACAAGGGTCCTAGTAATTCTGTATTCATTTTCTTAAAGACCACCCCCACCCCCCGCCAGGTTTCTCTGGTGTAGATCTGAGTCAAAAGTAGAATCCATTCATTGTAGAATGAGAGAGCTCAGCTCCAAGGGTTGCCTGTTTGCCAGGACGTGTTCAGTGCTGACTCCATCCTTGCTGCATGTGCCCCTACGTCCCTCCTAGTACCCGTCTGAAGGAGATGTTTGCCCCAAGATGGATAAGCACCCTGCTAATATCCCAAGTGCACTCTGAGGTAGCCTGGGGTAAAGTGACTCCGTGCACATCAGCAGGGATTATTCTCAGTTCTTTCATTTATCTGTAACTTGATTTGGGGTGGGGGGAGCTTCTTGATCTTTTAGAGCCAGAGACTGTTCCTTCAGTCCAGCTCCAGCTTATTAGGATATCTGAACCATCCATTTCATCTTAGGACATGTATGCATCTGTGCCTTCCCCTTCTTTCAAAACAACCCTTTTTGCATTCTATTTTGACTTTCTCGGGGTAGTTCTTTATTTTTTGTGCTTTTCTGTACCTGCACATCTCGATGTTAACCTATAAGATGGACAGTGTGCTCATTCTTGCCTCCATAATGCTGCACGTGTCTCTCTCTACCCCAGAATCCCTCCTTGACTTCCATTCCCCTGGACCCTGGAGGTTTCCAGAACCAAAGCCAACCTCTGCCCCAAGCAGCAGATACTCTCAGGGCCTGGGGGCTCTGGTGTGTGCTGTGGGCTCCAGTGTTCCTCTAGATCTTGGCCTGGTAGTTCCTTATTACCTTGTCAGCTCGCTGTTGCTTTTTGGTAAATTTAAAACAATGTATTTTTTTTTTTTTTTTTGCGGTATGTGGGCCTCTCACTGTTGTGGCCTCTCCCGTTGCGGAGCACAGGCTCCGGACGCACAGGCCCAGCAGCCATGGCTCATGGGCCCAGTCGCTCCGCGGCATGTGGGATCTTCCCAGACCGGGGCACGAACCCGTTTCCCCTGCATCGGCAGGCGGACTCTCAACCACTGCGCCACCAGGGAAGCCCTAAAACAATGTATTTTTAAATCCAGAAATTTTAGTTGTTTTCAGTGAGAGGGTTGGTCTGGATCACTAGTCTGCCATTACTAGAAGCAGAAGTCCTAACATAAATGGGTTATTATATTGTTACCAGTGCTTCTTGATAATCTACTTAAATCTTTTCATTTGTTTTTCAAAGGAAGGAGAGATATTGGATTAGTTCCCTGAGGGAAGAAGCCATGTTTGTTTGTTTGTCTACTTTCACATTCTCCACACAGGGAGGGAATGATGTTCAGGGCTGAGACTCAGGAAAGGCAAGCAAGGCACTCATCCTGGACGTAAAATTTCCGGGGGTGCCAAAAAACTCAGTAGTCAAGATAAATACTTTTTTTTTTTTTGCCTGCGTCACACAGCTTGTGGGATCTTAGTTCCCCGACCAGGGATTGAACCCTTGCTCCCTGCAGTGGAAGCATGGAGTCTTAACCACTGGACTACCAGGGAAGTCCCGATAAATACTATTTTTATGCAGTAGCTTTTAAAAATCAAAATTAATGCAAAAAAAAGTCCCTGATGAGCAAAATGCCAATGTTTTAAATAAACACAGGATCCAACCATATACTTGCATGTCTCACTTCACTCACCTTGCCCTAATCTGGCCCTGTCAGAGCTTGTCTTTTTAAAGTATTGCACTAAAATATATTATTATTATTATTTCTTGATTACTGAAATTCTGACATCCTCTTAAATGTTGTGCCCAAGGTGAATGTCTCATATGCCTTACCCTAGTCCTGGCCCCAGGCTTTTAGTATTTTCATTTCTGTGGTTGTCTGGCAAACTGGGTGAACTCTTGGTGTACAGCCAATGAGTTTCCGTGCCCAGCAAAACCCAGGTACAGATCTGGGTTCAGGGACATGACATAATTCCTGTAATGTCACTCTACTCACTTACTCTAAAGGCAAGTGCTCCAGGGCCCAATTAAGAGGAGGCAAACCTGTCTTCCACTTCTGGATTTACTTAACAGATCCCCTGCTTTGGGCTTTTTAAAGCTGCTTTAGGTAAGCAACGAGTAGCTTACTAAAAATATTCTTTTTCACTGAAGCCAAGTTATAAAAAAGAGGAATATCGTATATGAGCAAGAGTAGGTGGGGATGTATGAGGGGGTGTCTGGAGCAATACTTAGTGGCCACAATGAGAGCTTGAGCCCTCCCTGAACTGCATCAGGTTTCACACACCTGACATCAAGATGAGACGAGTTACAGCAGGGATGGCTCCTAACCAGACCCCACCTTTCCCTATTTCAAAATTACCTTTCTTAGTAGCCAGGTCTGGGGCTGAGGAGAGTCTGTCCAGAGAAAGGTTTGCGATTGGCTGGGCTCTTGTTTTGAAAGCTTCCTCCTGGACTTAGGATAACACTGTTCTGAAGATGAATGTGTGTTTAACAATTTCCCATCTTATTATCTGAAGAGAAAGAAAAAAAAGATATAAATAGATGTTTAAGCCCACAAATAATTTACATTACTGTCTTCTTTATGACTATGAAATAATAAGATAAAATTAAATCAAGAGCAATAACGATTTCAGCACAGCGGTTACTAGGCAAAGACTGGTATTTACACTGTCTCTGGAAACCAAACTGAAATAAGAAAACTCATAAACCGAGTGCTGGAAGCACACCATGGAATTTTTCTTGGTCGGAATCTTCACTGAATTTTCACGTAAAAAGTGTATTGAGCTACTTTTTCCTTCCATTATTCCTTTCATTACAAGGGCCTGTGGCAGGCAGTCATTTATTGTCAAGATGCCTCACGGCAGAGCCATCCTTGTTGAAATCCCTGTTCTTAGCCTGGGGTTAATGCAAGGAAAGTGGGGAGAGGGAGAACTTCTTACCTAGGAGCCTGAGTCTTCTCCAGGTCTTGAGAACCTTATTATGTTTCCTGGACCCAGGTGCCTTCCATCTTACCAAAAACAATCACCACAGAGAAACGCAGGAGGAAATGAAAACAAAGCAGAAAGAAATATGAAGCCCTAGGACTCGCAGGAGCTGTGGAGAAGTCTCCCAGTTTATTCTTCCACTGTCTCACAAATCGGGGCCTGAACCACTCCTGATGGATGCCAGTCTCTTCTCCTTTGCCCTGAAAGGGGCGCTGCAACCCCCCTAAATAACCTTCTGAGGCCTTGGCATCCCCACTGTAGGGGCTGAGGTGGGGGGTACGGAGGAAAATCAAGATAAGCCCCTAACGGCTTCATTGTTGGCAGCTGAGGCACAGAAATTAGTGACTTCTTTGTGTCAGAGTTCAGTCTAGGATATATCACACTTAGGCAATTTCCTCAAAGTGTCTTAGCTTTCGTGTTCAGTGTTTGTGGTATCCGGACTGTCTCTGTGTGGATATCGTGAAGATTTTTTAATGTTTCTTGGAATTTGTTTTAGTTCATCATTTGCAGTTTTTTGATGAGCCCACCACAGCTACGACTTTTTCAGTATAATTATCCTCAGTGGAGCATCATCCTGGGTTACTGCATAGGAACCTCATCTTTCATCTGCATCCCAGTGTATATAACTTATCAGCTGATCATCACTCCAGGGACACTTAAGGAGGTATGTGCTACTGTGTGTGTGTGTGTGTTCAGATTGGTAACTGTTTGGGGAGAAAAGGGTTCTCTTCTTATGCTCTATTCAAAGGATGTAAGTCCACCACAAGAATTCACCAGGAGGCTCTTAGTCTTATATATAATTATATAACTATACCATCGTGTAGCCTCTAACAGCTGCCACTGTCACCTTGCCTCAAGTACAAAGGTGAAAGAGTGAGCTGGCCATTTGGGTGCACCATAGCACACAGCTTGGTGTATAGCATTCTAAACATCTCAGAAAACTGCTTTGCCTCCTGTATGGCATTGGGCATGGACATCAGATCAGTGGTGTCTGGAGCAATAATGCAAATTTGATTTAAGTGGATTTAAATTAAATCCACTTGGTTTAAGTGGATTTAAGTGGAGATTATGATGGAAAATGCCTGTGGTCATTTTCTAACAGCAGTGTGATAAGGGTTTTTTTTTTAAATTAATTAATTTGGCTGCGTTGGTTGGGTCTTTGTTGCTGCGTGGGGGCTCTCTCTAGTTGCAGCGAATGGGGGCTACTCTTCATTGTGGCGCGTGGGCCTCCCATTGCAGTGGCCTCTCTTGTTGTGGAGCACAGGCTTCAGTAGTTGTGGCTCGTGGCCTCCAGAGTGCAGGCTCAGTAGTTGTGGCGCACAGGCTTAGTTGCTCCGCAGCATGTGGGATCTTCCCGGGCCAGGGCTCGAACCCATGTCCCCTGCATTGGCAGGCGGATTCTTAACCACTGTGCCACCAGGGAAGCCCTACAAGGGCTGTTATGAAAATCACTAAATAAGGGTGTTGCAACAATATCGTAGTTTTAGTTCAAGTCACTGGAGTGAAAAAAAAAGTTGCCATTTTAGCAAGATTCATGTCAGTAAATGAATAATGTCCTGCAAAAATTTCAATAACAGAATCTTACAATTGTATAAGATTGTATATATTTTAAAGCATCTTCATGTAGACTATTTTATTTTGTTATCAAAATACTTTGTGAGGTAGATGGGCAGGTATCATTAGCAGACAAAGATACTGAGTCTGGGAATCATGCTGCTTATAGTTTCCTTACTTGTCCAGGGATACACAGTACAGGGAGGCTCAGAATCCAAGTCTTCTGGTTTTTGGTCCAATGCTCTTTCATGTTTAGGTGCAGCTTCTCTTTTGTGTCCTCAGGGTACTAATAGTTTGCTAATGTAGGAATTGGCTCTAGAGGTTAGGGAGAGATGAGTTGCCACTTTTCATCCGGTACTGCCAGAGTTAGTGTTCAGGCTGCCAGGATTCCCAGCAATGTCACCAGAATTGAAAATGCTTGGGTCATTACTTGTTTGGTTGTGTTTCTTGCCATAGTAAGGTTACTGTGGCAGTAGAGCCTGAAGGAGTGGCCACTTACAAGCCTGTGGGTGGGTGCTTTTGTAGGAGACAAGCTCAAAGGTGAAGAGTGGTATTTGGGGGATAGCTAGAGGGACTTGTGCTCTATAATGACCTGAGAGCATAGGTGGGCTAGTCTATGGGCTCTTAGAAGCAAAACTTAAATATCAGATCATCATACTCATCTTCCTAAAACATTTCACAAGAAACATGAAGCAAGAGAACATGAGGCCATTAAACATCATCTCTTTTCTAAGAACTGAGATTGCTTCTTTTTCCAAACAGAAAAACTGAATTCTAGGTGAACAGAATTAGTAACTCTGCAAGGAGTTACTAATTTCCTACACCCAAAACAGTCCTATCACAACCTCATTCCTCCCAAAGGGGCTTGGACTCTGGTGTTGCCTGAAATACACAGTCAGACAAGAGTCACTGTACTTGCTCCTTCAGGTTGTCCTTTATGGCAGTCATGATAGTCCACTGGCCCAGCTGACTCAAACCCAGAGGCCAAGGTCGGGGGTGGGAACTCTAGTCAGGTTAATAAATTTCAGTATTCTTTGGTCACAGACTGTACCTCAAGTCTTAATCATCTTTCTTGCAAATTCCCCGTTGGCCACAAGGAAATGCCACCCAAAGGTGTATAATTAACAGAGCTCAGATCCATTAGTAGTAGAGGTAAGGCCGATTGCAGGGCCATGTTTGTCATAGGCCACCAGATGGGAAACAGTGGGTTACCAGGAAGCATCATGATATAGCTGGTCAAGGGGGCCTAGGAGGGAAAAGACTATGGCAAGTCACTTACCTGCTCTGGGCCTTAGTTTCTTCATCTTTAAAATGTGCTCATTGAATTGGATTAACATTTCCAAAGTGTGTTTTAAGGAGTAGTAGTAGTTCCATGGGATATCAATAAGTGTTACTGCTGGGGGAAAAAGGTTACATGGTCAAATAATTTTGGAGAATGCTGGATTAAGGCAAGGTAAATAGGTATCTTTACTTCAGGATTTCTCAAAAGCCTTAACATGCCTATGTGCATGCTTAATTTCTGAGAAGAATAAAGCATGCCATGTTTTTGCCCAGCACCCCAAGGGACTAAAATATTTTGTGAATACCAGACTTGATGGTCTTTAACATTCTATCTATGAGGGAGGGAGAACTCATATAAAATTTTGGTATGGTTGAAAAGAAAAAAAAAAGTAAATTTCTTAACTCTTCTGGGCCCTAGCCATATACAAGGCTACAGTTTGTGGAGTGAGCCACCACTTGCTCACCTGTAATTTGGAGGCTATCATGTGCATCTGTAACCTGGAAGTCTCAAGGTTGGAGTCATCAACTGGATTAGGTCACTGCCCCCAGAAGCCGCTAGTAACCTGCACAAAGACACTGGGAAGATGGTCCCTAATAAGTAAGCATTCATGAAATGGCAACAGTGATCCATTGCTTAGATGATTGCCTTGCAGAAGGCCAGGGACTGGCAAATTTTGAGAGCAATAGTAATGTGGCAACTGGAATGCTGCTGAAATATGGAAGACGAAGGTGGACCTGGCATTTTGGGAGATCAGCAGCCAGAAGGGCAGGAGAATGGGCAGGTGGGGGCTAGGGCACAAAAGCCAAATGTTCTACTTTACAGTGTTGTTCACTGTGGGTCTTGCCTCTACCCTACATCTGACCGCTCTTCTCTCTCTGCACAGCAGAGCTCCACTGAAGACTAGTTAGATGTGTCCAGTTCCCAATTAGAAAGGCCTAATTCTCCTTAATCAGTTATGGGTTACAGATTCATCTATGGGAAAGGATGGTTTGTGAAATTTTGCTTTCTATGACTTGACATGTCCAGGTAGTTGATGAGCACTGCAGCAACTCGTTTTTAAATGGATTTCCAGTGTGAGATTTTAGTTCTTGAATATTAAGGTCATTAGGAACAGAACATGTACAATTTTGTGAACTTTATTACCTATGAAAATGGGAACTTTTAAAATTCCATAGGCCCTGCTCCCTAAAGAAGAATCAACCCCCAGAACCAGGAAATAAAAAAAACTGAAGGGGACTACATACTTTTTCAATCCAAAATAAAAAGGACAAGTAGCAGAGCTTCACCTAAAATCAATAAATCAAAATATGCTTTCAGATCCAATTTTGCCTTGCTCACCGTATGTACAGACTTTTGGCATCAAAGATTTTACTGAGCAACTTACTTAACAAAGATTTTTTTCTAAGCTTCTGCAGTGCTCCCCACATCCCTGAGTTGCTTCGTGTCACTGATGCTAAGTTTTGCAAGGCAGGCTGTATATTTCATACCCAAGCCCAAGCATATTTCAGATCTGTCCCAAAGCTTCTGTGTACCTCAGCTGTTTCTAAAGTAAAAATTCTCAGCCTTTTCCCTGTGCTAAGTACTACGTCAACATGAGATTGCTTTAGGAATGATGATTTAAATGGGCACATCTTTTAAAATTTAATTATGTAATAATTTGCACCCTTGTATGAACTAACCAGTGCTCCTTTACAGGTAAATTCATTAAATCAGTAACATCCTGGCTGTTATAGTGGCTGATGGCACTGTGCACTGTGCCTGTAGCACGTATGCGGGCACAAGGAGCATGGCTGAGGTGGGGGGAGCCAGAATCCAGAGCTCACTCTGCTTCCCAAGCCCTGTGGGCCACATGAAGCCTCCTCTGACAAGAGAAAAGGATGCCCTTTCCCAGGCCATCAAAGGCATGTTACAGGCCAGCAGAGGTTCTATTGAAGGTCCATCATTTCTCCCATTAGTGTTATGATGACTTTCTTAACTAGTTTACAGATGCTTATATAGTTCCTGAATATGCCATTTTTACCCGTATTTGAGAATTGTGGATTCCTTTCTTAAGGAAAGTCAGTAAGGCTATTCCAATTTACTATTAAATGCCATTTAAATGCTACTTAACCTTTGTTTTAATATTAATATTGAAAAATATTTTAAACTGTTAAATTATAAGAATATTTATAACATCATGTTTTCTTCCTAACAGCGTCTTATTAAAGGTATCACTCCAGAAACACCGACAGAAATTCCCTGTGGGGATATCCACTTGAACGCTGTGTAAAACATCAATGAAAGGAAAATGGCTTCCCAACAAGCTCTTCCTCCAGTTCTGACAAGTCACACCTTGCCTTCTCCCTCTAAGTCAGTGAGCTGCCAGCTAAGCCTGCCGATGGAAGGGCCTTCTTCATATAGACACAGTCCCAAAAGACTATGGTGCCCAGACTCTTATGGCCTCCAGCCACTTCTTTCTGTGAAATCTCCCAGACATGTTATCACGTTAGACTCTGTGATGCAGCTGAAGTGGACTGCTTTGGATGCGTGAGGGTGTGTATGGAGGTGATGAAAACCACAATATCGTCAGTTAGGATTAGGTATAGGATCAAGTCTGTGAAAGTCTCCTGTATCATTCCTTGTTACGATCATCAGTATCTAACATCGTTTGCTTCCAAAGGTTTCACTGTTCATGAATGCATAAACCACTTAGGAGAAAACAGGGATACTGTCTTGCTAGCCATATATTTCCTGAGTAGCATAGAATTCTATAGCTGGAATCTACTAGAACCCTGTAACCTGTGTGCTGCTCTGGAGTCAGGAGAGGAAGATGTAAGAAGCTAAGCTGAAAAATAATGTGTACGTGTGAGCATGTGTGTCTGTGTATACTGTTGTTCCAGTGTATCCCTAACTCTATTCTAATACTTTGGGCCCATTACAAACTATATGAATTTCCTCTAGTTTTTCTTACATTAACAAATTCCACCTACTGAAATTTGTATGTATGTTATTATTTGAAGGGTATAATTACTACAACACGCTCTGCCACCTGCTCCTTTTCCGACACTACTTTAGCCCATACATCTTCCTTTATGGGCCATGCTTTAGTATTTCCTGCACTTCACTGCCATCTTCCTGTCTCTCTCTGCTAAACATTCAGGATAATGTTCCACAGGCAAATCTGGCCTATTTCATTAGTCACTGTGGCTTGGCTATGAAGTACTTTGAAGATGAATATTGATAAATGCATCTTCAGTGTTCAGTTCACTATCTGGTTTAAGCTCTACTTCAAATGACTCAGTTTAACCATTAAGGTTACTTGGCTTTGTGAAGAGTAGATAAATCAAATTTTCACAGGGTGTAGAGATCTGGTACCCTGACCTAAACCAAGGTCATCCTCAACCCAAAAGCAATTGGAGAGTCTGGGTTAGCCTTAAATGAACCTCCTCCCAACCCCTTGACCCTTCCTGGTTGGCTACCAGGATAGTGAGCCCTCCAGATAATTTTCAAGACTGAGTCTAAGTAAGCCTGACTGGAAAAGGGTCAGTTAAGTGAATAACCTTACATGCCACATAAAACCCTTAATACAAATCAAGTATATTTGACCTTCAGTGGCTTGGGACTCTCAGATGCATAGGTAGAGAAGCAAATTTTACCTTGTAGTGTGAGATTTCCTTACCAAAATCTTAAAGGGAGTAAAGCCTAGTCAATGATAAAAGGACTCAATGATCTGGCCCCATATCACATCAGTCCTCTATATAAATCTAACTTAATCCTAACCTTATAGAAAGAAGATCCATATAGCAGAGGCCTAGTTTAATCCAATTATAGAGCTTCCTCCCTTGGCTTCCTTTCCCCAACACTATTCCCTGGCCATCTTCCTGTATTCCCCCTACATTCTTCTATTGCTGATTCTTTGCTTTTCCCAGCAGAATATTTTCCTCATAGATGTTAGCTGCTGAGAAGTTTCCCAAAATATTAGAGGAAAAGAGAGGGGGATTTAAAAATGACTCTTAACTGACCTACCTTCATTATCTTCACTCTTTCATTCCTTCCTGCTACCTCATGTCCATTCTCTTTGCCTTCCAGCATGCTGAAAGGAGAGAGGTTATATAAGTGGCAGCGTATTCGGTGGTAAATAGCTTTGCAAATTTAAGAACTTGCTTTATAAATATATTCAGATATGTATTCTCCCCATCCCACACACACTTATGCATTTTCCAAAGATATCATTTTTTAAAAAGCACTTTTTCAAACAAAGTTTTGTCAAGCCAGGTGTTATACAGGTGTTTTGAAAAGTTTTCAGATGTCACTAGACAAAAAATCCAAAATCTCTCCTCAGCATAGTTTGCATTTACTTGACCCCTATTTATCAATACTACCATGGATTTTTTTTTTAAGGAAAACTTGAGTTGGTAAATGGACTTTAATCTTTTAAAGACCTTTTACATCTAATGTAGCATTTACATAACAGTAAAAAATAAAAGTGGAATGAATTGTAAAGTTATTTAAGTACTGAAGTTAATTTTTTTTTTCTGTGATTTTATTAGTGAGAAATACCTGAGAAATAGGCAAGACACAAGCAAAGGCATGGAGGCAGTTCAGTTGACTGAGGTTGTTCCTGTATGTTGACATGTAATGGAGTCCAAAGAATTTATCTTTATTCCAAAAAACTTGCAACCCATTTAAAACTTATTCCATTTGTTGTGTGGAATGCATATGCCCTGTAACCTAAATTCATCGCCCTGGCTGCCCCATGTAGAGATGGATGCAAAGACCCCAACAAACCCAAAGTCAATGTATTAGCTCCAAAATCAAACAATGACAATCAAATCAAATAATGAATCTCAAATTAAGGCAAAAAGTTATTCTTGAGATGAGTCACTCTCTCACCGTCCCTGCTTTTTAGGAAACTTGTTAATTTGGTGCCACCAATCTCAATATTTAAGTGTAAGTATGAATTTCCATTTAACTCACCCACCCCACCCTGACCCCTTAAAAGGGAGATTATTCTCCTAGAATTAGAACCATATTCTTTTGATAATTAGGAAAGGCTGACCTGATACATTGTATCTGTTGTATAACTGATTTGGAGGTCACTGTCAAGCAAAGCTTAAAACCATGGAATGCAGTGGCTTAACTGTGCTGTTCTTACGCACTTTAGACAATGCTTAGCTACCCAGTGGTACAATCCACACCTGGTTCCTTTCAATAGCATGTCTCTTTGCTCATAAATCAACACCTGGTGCTTAAGATATCATTAAATAAGGCAGTATTCAGAAGGCATTTTCTGCCCTCCCTTTTTTTTTATTATTATCAGAGATGGGTGGGGAAGTGAAATAGTGGATTCCTCAGAGAGACTATACTACAACCTGTCATCCCCAAAAAGCAATAAAAGCAAAATAGTCCTATGCTAAGTGGAAGAAGTTGTATACTTTAAAGTCATCATTATTTAAAAACGCAAGGAGAGTTACACAAAAGGCTCTAAATTAGGAAGGGGAACTTAGAAAATGCTTGCTTGAGAAGTGTGTTACAGACTGAAATTTATAAATCCAAATATGGAAAGAAACCCATTAAGACAAGGAATATTCTTACACTGTGGAAAGCTTTCCTGGTCCACTTGAAACATTCTGAATTCTTTTCTTCAATATCAGAGATAAGTCAGTGATATTTATTAAAATTTGTCACATTCAGTTCCATGAAAGGACTATTTTAAAAGCTCTAAATATTTTTTTCTTACTTTTTATAGTATCCACTTTTCCCCTCATTGCTTAACTGTCTCTAAATTTCAATGATAGAACAATATTTTAAAGTTCAGATAACTACATTTAGAGGCAGAAACAAACCTAGCTAATTTCTCTACTTTTCTTGGGATCTGGAAGTTTCTAAAGGAAGGTGAGCTTAAGTTTTATTTCCTCTCCTAGAATGAAATAATGCCCCTCTCAATTGTTTAGTAGGCATTTACCACAATGGAAAAGATGGAATCTTAAATATGTCTTTCTTTTTGTTACATACAGTTAGAATTCATTCAGTACTGTTTCTACATTAGGTTTTTCCAAGCAAACCATCTTTTCAGAAGTCTTTATTTTTTGGAAATAATTCACAGTATATTTCAGTTGGAATTTCAGGTTGTATTTCTCTTACCAACACATCATAAAATTCACACCAAATTGCTCTGCCACCAATGCAAGTTTTTCCCTTAAGTTATCAGAAAGAGATTATTTCATTGGCCAAGTCTAATTTGGAACCAGTGTGCATTGGTGGAGCATATCATCAGAAGAAAGTTTTATGTCTGCTGAACTAAGAAGAACCTTATCATTTAGGAGAGAGAAAAGATGATTTCAGTCCTTCAGTTCTACAACTGAAGACTACAATTATAGCAGATAATTTATTTCTAACAATTTGTAAACACTGACAGTCCAAACAACAAATATTTAGGAAGGAGCAGCTAGCCCATCTCTATGCTAAAATACCTAAATTTCCATAAAAAAATAAGAACATTTGCTGTTTTTTTTTAAAAAAAACGATTTGATTCTTACTCAAACTCTAATATGATAAGTGTACCTTATCTTAAAACTTGATACATGAAAAATGCAAAGTTTAAAGGATAAAATTAGGGACTTTACATAAGAATTTGCAGTTATTTCTCCAGTGGCATTTAAAATATGATTTGATTTACAAAAAACATTTTCAGGATACTTTGTGTGTTGAACATATCAGTGAGGTGCTTCAAAGTGTGGATTATATACAGTTAGTTGAATTATATAAATGCTATTTCTTTTTCCTCATCTTTCCTTTCTTCTTCCACATTATTTAGAGCTAAGAAAAATAAATTTCTCCCACTATTCACCTGTCAACAGTGGTAATATGAAATTTTCCATGAAACATTTTTTACATGAAACATGTTTATTTTTAAACTTCAGTGACAGAATTAAACCTGTTTTATTTATACAAAATGGGAGTCCCCTCTTTAAGATGCATGAAATGCCCATGTATACATTTATGCAGTTTAGTCATAAATGCTCCAAACTATATTTTAAGATATTAGTAAATGCCTTTTGTTGTGAAATATTACTGTAATAACTCGTAACATCATGATGAATAGATTCTGTCTCATTAAAAAACAAAACCAAAAAAACCTTTCCAAACTCTTAAGGTTAAAAGAAAAATCTTAACTGTATATTGTTAAAACATTTACACATCCCCCAAAACATCACTGCATGTGGGACTTCCCTGGTGGCACAGTGGTTAAGACTCCATGTTCCCAACGCAGGGGGCCCGGGTTCGATCCCTGGTCTGGGAACTAGATCCCACATGCATGTCACAATTAAGAGTTCGCATGTCACAACTAAGGCACCAGCGAGCCACAACTAAGGAGCCTGCCTGCTGCAAAAAAGGAGTCCGCCTGCCACAACAAAGGAGCCCGCCTGCCACAACTAAGACCAGATGCAACCAAATAAATAAATATAAAATCACTGCATGTGATTTGCAAATACTTAGCATCAAAAGTACCTAGAGTTAGAGATATTAAAAATTTCAATAAAGCTAAATAAACTACAATTTTTGCAATTTGTGCAGAGCTTCAGTTTATAATGTGCTTTCACACGATCATCTCATTTGATCATCAGAACTCTGGGTGACATGGGTGACAGTGTTACTTCCCCCGTTCTGCAGATAAGGAGCCTGAGGCTCAGAGAGGTCAGTTGATTTGCCCAGGTTCACACAGCTGGAAAGTTCTAGAACAGGCCTTATACCTAGGTTTTCTGATTGCAGGCCAAACATTACTTGCATGTCTTTCTTTAAAATCATCACCCATATAAAACAAAGGGAGCAAAGGCAAAACATTCTATGACATAAACCATGCCATTGTTTTCTTAGGTCAGTCTCCCAAGGCAATAGAAATAAAAACAAAAATAAACAAATGGAACCTAATCAAACTTACAAGCTTTTGCACAGCAAAGGAAACCATAAACAAAACGGAAAGACAACCTACAGAATGGGAGAAAACATTTGCAGATGATGCAACCCACAAGGGCTTAATTTCCAAAATATATAAACAGCTCATACAACTCAACAACAAAACAAACAACCCAACTGAAAAATCAGCAGAAGGCCTAAATAGATATTTCTCCAAAGAAGACTTACAGATGGCCCTAGGCATGTGAAAAGGTGCTCAACATCACTAATTATTAGAGAAATGCAAATCAAAACTACAATAAGGTACCACTTCACACCGGTCAGAATGGCCATCATTAAAAAGTCTACAAATAACAAATGCTGGAGAGGGTGTAGAGAAAAGGGAACCCTCCTACTCTGTTGATGGGAATGTAAGTTGGTGCAGCCACTATGGAAAACAGTATGGAGGTTCCTCAGAAAACTGAAAGTAGAACTACCATATGATCCAGCAATCCCACTCCTGGGCATATACCCAGACAAAACTATATTCAAAAAGATACATGCACCCCTGTGTTCATAGCAGCACTATTCACAACAGCCAAGACATGGAAACAACCTAAATGTCCAACAGATGAATGAATAAAAAAGATGTGGTATATATATACAATGGAATAGTACTCAGCCATAAAAAAGAATGAAATAATGCCATTTGTAGCAACATGGATGCACCTAGAGATGATCATACTAAGTGAAATAAGTCAGAAAGAGAAAGACAAATACCATATGATATCACTTATATGTGGAATCCCACTCCATATGATCCAGCAATTCCACTACTGGGCATATATATCTGGACAAAACTATAATTAGAAAAGATACATGCACCCCATGTTCATAGTGGCACTATTCACAAACAGCCAAATGTCCATCAACAGATGAATGGATAAAGAAGATGTGGTACATATATACAATAGTACTAAGCCATAAAAAAGAATAATGCCATTTGCAGCAACACGGATGCAACCAGAGATTTTCATACTAAGTGAACTAAGTCAGAAAGACAAATACCATATGATATCACTTACATGTGGAATCTAAAATATGGCACAAACGAACCTATCTACAAAACAGAAACAGACTCACAGACATAGAGAACAGACTTGCGGTTGCCAAGGGGGAGGGGAGAGGGGGAGGGATGGAGTGGGAGTTTGGGGTTAGTAGGTGCAAACTATTACATTTAGGATGGATAAACAGCAAGGTCCTACTGTATAGCACAGGGAACGATAGCCAGTCTCCTGGGATAAGCCATAATGGAAAATATTAGAAAAAAATAATGTAGGGACTTCCCTGGTGGTACAGTGGTTAAGAATCCGCCTGCCCATGCAGGGGACACGGGTTCGAGTCCTGGTCTGGGAAGATCTCACATGCTGCGAAACAAATAAGCCCGTGTGCCACAACTACTGAGCCTTCGCTCTAGAGCCCATGAGCTGTCACAACTACTGAAGCCCACAAGCCTAGAGCCCATGCTCCGCAACAGGAGAAGCCACCGCAATGAGAAGCCTGCGCACAGAAACGAAGAGTATCCCCCGCCCGCCGCAACTAGAGAAAGACCACATGCAGCAGTGAAGACCCAACACAGCCAAAAATAAATAAAAAAAAAGAATGTATATATAACTGAGTCACTTTGCTGTACAGCAGAAATTAACACAACATTGTAAATTTAGGAAGCCCTAAATTTAACTTTTGATTAAGGTGAACTTTATCAAAATTAAAGATTTCTGTTCGCTAAAAATACCTTATGAGAGAGTGAAAAGGCAAGCCATACTGAGGTAGAAGTTACTAGCAAAGACAACTCCTATCCATATAGAGAATCAGTACAGGTCATGAAGAAAAAGGCAGATAGTCCTACTCACCCACTTCAAAACAAAAATAGGCAGGGGCTTCCCTGGTGGCACAGTGGTTGAGAGTACGCCTGCCGATGCAGGGGACACGGGTTTGTGCCCCGGTCCAGGAAGATCCCACGTGCTGCGGAGCGGCTGGGCCCGTGAGCCATGGCCGCTGAGCCTGTGCGTCCAGAACCTGTTGCTCCGCAATGGGAGAGGCCACAACAGTGAGAGGCCCGCGTACAGCAAAAAAAAAAAAAAAAAAGGCAGGACTTCCCTGCTGGCACAGTGGTTAAGAATCCACCTGCCAATGCAGGGGACACGGGTTCAAGCCCTGGTCCGGGAAGATCCCACAGGCCGCAGAGCAACTAAGTCCATGCGCCACAACTACTGAGCCTGTGCTCTAGAGCCCTCATGCCACAACTACTGAAGCCCGCACATAGAGCCCATGCTCTGCAACAAGAGAAGCCTGCGCACCACAACGAAGAGTAGCCCCCGCTTGCCGCAGCTAGAGAAAGCCTACACGCAGCAACAAAGACCCAGTGCAGCCAAAAATAAATAAATAAAATTAAAAAACAATAGGCAAAAGAAACAGATTTTTCAAAAATGAGATATCAAAATACTAATAAATATGAAAGTCATCAGGGAACCCCAAAATAAACCCATGAGATACCATCACGCATACCAGAACGGCTCAAATTAAAAGACAAAAAGACAAAGGTTAAACAATTACAAGTGTAAGCAAGAATGTGAAGCAACTGTAACTCTCATACATTGGAGTTTATTTTGGAAAACTGACATTACCTATTATTATGAACATATACTTACCCTATGGATCAGCAATTCCATTCCTAGGACCTACCCAATCAAAACATATACATGTACATACTAGAAGACAAATGTAAGAATGTTCCTAGAAGCATTATTCATAATAACCCCCAAATGGAAATAACTCAATGGCCATCAACAGTAGATGGATAAATATTATACAATCAAGAAAACAAGCTAAATTAATCTATGGTGTTAGAAGTAAAGGCAGGGAATAGGCTGGGAAATGGTTTGAGGGGAGCTTCGGTGGGGCAGGCAATGGTCTCTTTTTGAATTGGGTACATTCACTGTGTAAATCCATTGAACTATGTACTCATGATATACGTACTTTTGTTTGTTATACTACAATTTTTAAAAGCTTACTAAGAATATTCTGGTGATTTTTGGCACAGACTTACCAGAGGTGGAACCTTTTTGTGTCAAATAGGGCTTTTTTGGTAGAAATCCAAATCCAATCGGCCCAAGAGAAAAATACTGGTTTAAATATCGAAATATGATCTACTAGAGCCAAAGTTTCAAAAGCAATCATCAGGTCTTTGTCCTTCTCACCTCTCATTTCTGTTTTCTTTTGTGTGGGCTTTATTCTGTCAGGCAGTCAGGCACTCATTTTCCCATGTAACTCTGGAATTACTTCATCTTCACAGTCCAGAAATCTACTGGAAAACATCACTTTAAGTTATGACAAGTCTCAGAATTGGCCTATCTTGAGTCACATACCTTCCTGGAGCTGTTTCAGCCCCATCTGAAACACTGGACTAAGAGTAGTGAAGGGTACTTTCCCAAGTGAAAATCAAGGCACTATTCTCAGAAATGGGGGAGTGAATGCCAAAGAGGCAAAAACATCTGTACATCTGGGGAAGGAGAGAGAAGAAACCCTTAATTTGCAGTTTCCCCCTGAGTTATGTCAAACTTGGTTAATAAAAGTATTATGTAACAGAGCTATCACATGATCCAGCAATCCCACTCCTGGGTATATATCCAGAAAAAAAACCAAAAATTGTACTTGGAAAACATACATGCACCCCAATGTTCATAACACTATTTACAATAGCCAAGACATGGAAACAACTCAAGTGCCCATCAACAGGCTGGCTTAAGAAGATGTGGTATATATACACAGTGGAATATTACTCAGCCATAAAAAAGAATAAAATATTGCCATTTGCAGCAACATGGGTGTACCACGCAAAGAACATGCTTAGTGAAGTCAGAGAAAGACAAATACTGTATCACTTATATGTAGACTCAAAAAAATAATTCAAATTAATCTACATACAAAACAGAAAGACTCAAACTAGAAAACAAGCTTATGGTTTCCAAAGGGGAGAGGGAGGACAGGAGGGACAAATTAAGAGTATGGGATTAACAGATACAAACTACTGTACATAAATAAGCAACAAGGCTTTACTATATAGCACAGGGAATTACATTCAGTATCTTCTAATAACCTATAATAGAATAAAAAAAAACTGAATCACTATGCTATATACCTGAAACACAATAATGTAAATCAATTACAGTTAAATAATTTTGTTTTTTAAATATGTAACTTTTCCTATCTAAACCATCCATGCTGCTTTAAGTCTCTGAATTACTGGGAGAGGGAAATCAACAGTTTATCAGATCTCTCCACCTCCAGTCTCTTTCTCCTAGGCTTTATCTTGCATACTATAAAATGAAATCTTCCCAATATATGGCTTTAGTACGACAACCCTAACAAAGGAGTCCAATTCTCTACCAAAGGTGAAGATTTTTAGCCTGTCACTCATGGTCTTTCATGATCTCACCCTCTTTCACAGTTACATTATACTACACCCCTCTGTGTACACCAAGTCAGTGCTTTTGAAGTGTTTGTCACTGTCATTGATACATTTTAAAGTATTAGGGTGTAACCAATATTTAATGTGTCAGTCAAGAGACACAGGCATTAGCTTTCTTGCTACTTTTCCTTTCTGGTTTAAAAAGTATAACAAAATGATTTATGAATGCTAAATTTGATCCTTATATATTTTCTTAAAGACAATATTCTTACTAAACTACATTTACCCTTTTAAAATAAGACAATGTGGTAACTCTTCATGAAGTAGGAGAGATAAAAATAGCACTTTCTTGGGCCTCCCTGGTGGCGCAGTGGTTCAGAGTCCGCCTGCTGATGCAGGGGATACGGGTTCATGCCCCGGTCTGGGAGGATCCCATATGCCACGGAGCGGCTGGGCCCGTGAGCCATGGCCACTGAGCCTGTGCGTCCGGAGCCTGTGCTCCGCAACGGGAGAGGCCACAACAGTGAGAGGCCCACGTACCGCAAAAAAAAAAAAAAAAAAAAAAAAAAAAAAAAAAAAAAAGCACTTTCTTAATGGGAAGACTGTTAAGAGAACTGTTTTCTCCGTATGATTCATCCTTTTCACATTAATAAATTATTTACAGTTTATAACTTCAAATGGTTAAGTTTCAAAGACTTAGTACAGAAATTTTAGTTTTATTTTGATATATAAATAGAAACTCTAATAAGATGTACTATATTTTTTAGAGTATATTACACAAGACATGTTCATAAACAGGCCACCTGGATCTTTAGGTAATTTCTTCAGGCTGAGTATCTCCATCTTTTCACCCTCAGCTAAAACTTATTTATACACATAAGCAATTTACTTACTTGCTAGGGTTTCAGAAATAAAGTGATTTTTAATTAAAAAAAAGAGGAATTACAGCATGACATGAATGACATTATTTTTCAAATAAAATATAAGCATCAATTAAATGTACAAATATATCACTATTTTTATTTTCATTTAAGTGAGTATGTTGTGGGTTAAAAAGCTTAGACAAGATGTGTGGTCTGTATTTTACACTTTAATACAAATTTTAGAACATAAAACAATATTCTCTGTTCAAATCCACATATTTTTATCTGAAACATGACATTTATAAAACAAACAGCTCCTGCAACAACAGCAACATAGAAGAGTTATTTAAATTATTTTTTAATGGTTGTAGTGGAGCCAATTTTCTCATTAAGTACCTACGGGGATTCAGCACTCTCTTTAGGTTGCTTGAATACAACCAAAAATGTGGTATTGATATGTAAATACTATATATTAATTTAGTTAAACATTCAAGATAAAAGGATTGACTTCTGACTTAAATCTAAACCAAAAATGAATTTTGAAAATATATTTTAAAATACCCTCCCAACCACTGTTAACACACTCCTTTATGTGTTCACTCAACATTTTCCAGGAATTATAATTTTCTGTGCTTCCATAGGTCTTCCTATTGGGGCAGTTATCAATCATCTTCTTTCTCAATATATGTCTTTGCATTAACCCGTGCCATTTGCCGGGCCAAGTATCTGTCTCTCGCTGACATTACAGTTTCTTCATTGCTCCGCTTTGCAAACTTGTTCACTGTCTCGTGTGGCCTCTCTTGTTCTTTGCCAGTCCCTTGGCATTTCTCTGTGATTCTGTGTTTTGCTCCCAGTGATGTTTCAGAACTAGAAGGTTTCTCTGGGTTTCTTTCTTTGTCCTTTTCCATGTTTCTCATTTTATTGGCTCTTTCCTGGTTAAGAAATCTATCCTTTGCCCTAGAATTTGGGCTGCTTTCCTTTCTTTCTTGATTTCTTTCTGAAGATTGAACACTTACTTCTCGTTTTTCTCTATCTCTGTATTTATCACTGTTTTCATATCTTTCTTTCCTTGCTTTCACATGCTCTTCCTTTTCTTTGCTTTTCTCTTCCTTCTCTCCTCCTTTCTCAATGTGTCGGTCATAATCATTTCGTTGTCTGTCTCTTTCTTGTTCTCTTGAGGGGTATTTCTCCCTGTCTTTCTCCCTTTTCCATTCCCTATCATTTCTTTCTCTCTGGTCTCTTCCTCTCAGTCTATCTTCTTGTTCATGCCTCTTCCAGTGTGAATCTCTGTAACTGGCCTCTCTGTGCCTATGGGAATCCTTCTTTTCTTTTTGGTAATCACGGTCAGTGTAATAGTTGTCCTCCCTGGATTGTCTCTCTAGGTGCTGATCTTCCCTTTTCTCATGTCCTCTTGACTTGGAACTTTTTGTGTGGTATTTGGTACCATGCTCTCTTTCTTCACTAGATGACCGTGAGCGGGTATGACTCCTGTGATGCCTGGAGTCATTTTTTAAGGTCTCTGTGCCCTTCTCCCTTCTGCAGTTCACTTTATTATCTTCTTCCATTTCATCATCCTCACTGCTCTTAGCATCAAAGTCACTGTCTGCATCTGGGTTTTCCTCTACTTTCACAACAGTTTGGCGAACGCAGTTCTCATGAGGTGTTGTGTTTTCTGAACTTACTTCATCGGAATATCCCTTTGATTTCTCTTCTTTTATCCCAGACCTTAAGAAAAATAATGTAACAGAAAATGCTACATTATCAATTATAGTAAATAAATGAAGTGTTCATATAAAGTTCATCAGTACTTAAGTCAATACACCTACACTATATAAACCTTCTGATTATCCCAAATTCGAAAAGGTGCTGCTGTCTATTTACCTTGTAAACATCTGCAAACTAGTATTTTCTAACCATTCCGAATATTTTCAATATTGGTAGAACTGAAAAAGTAAAAATCAGCCCTTCTGTATGGACAACTAGAACCTTCAGGCAGGGGTCTGTGCAAGGTCTTCATTTTCGCCAAGCACAGACAAAGAATAATTGGGAAAACATATATTCTGAATATAAGTACTAGTTTACAACATGAGGTTCAAGTTGTGGCTTTGTTGGATTTTTATTTTTAAAAATATTTTAAAATAGTCCTGGAAGAAGATGAAGATAAATTTTTTCACAGCAAAATGGTGATAAAACCTAATTCTAAATATCACTAAATAATCCCTTTCATGACTGAAAAGGCACCAGCATCCTGCTCTACCCCTTGGCATCTTTTACAACAAAATGGAAATATGTGAATCTATCCAGCTATTACGAACAGTTACATTAACACTGTTTACATCACCTACATTTTCCTAGCCAATATGCATGGTTAATTTATTTACATTACACATTTATTCTCACTAATCACTTACCAAACAAACAAAGCAACAACTATGGTTCTCTAGCAATTGCTGGCAAAAGTGTCTTGGCTAAAGGACTCACTAATAGTTAGGAATTCTATTATTAGACTCTGGCAATTGCAACTACTATATGACATTATGGAGTTTCACGGCTGGCCTCACAACCATTCCAGATGAAACTCTAATTTTTCATTCAAAAATTTCAGTCTTCAAATATGCTTTCTGAGACTCATAATTCTCACCAATTTTACAATCAAAACCTAGTAGTTGGGATGTAATCTCTTCTCTTCATCCTTAATTCCATTCTCCTGCATCTCCTCTTTCCCTAGCAACAAAGACTCAGACCCTCTTACCTGAATGTTTCTATTCCAAAAAATGATTTCCTTAGATACAAGTTTAAGACACATTTTACCTTCAGCTATAAACTTACACCATAATCATTTCACCATCCCTATAATATTTTATAATTTTATTCAAAAATCCTCCAATCCTTACTTTCTAGACCAGTATTAACAGAAATGTCTACAGAAATGGGGAATTCCCTGACGGTCCAGTGGTTAGGACTCAGTGCTTTCACTGCCGGGGCCCAGGTTCAATCCCTGGTTGGGGAACTAAGATACCACAGGCTGTGCAGCATGGCCAGAAGAAAAAAATGTCTACAGAAATAGTAATGTCCATATATCTGTGCTGTCCAATATGGTAGCCACTAGCCAAATGTGGCAATGGAATACTTGAAATGTGACTGTTGTGACCAAAATTTTAGATTTAACATAATTTAGATTTAAACAGCTACGTGTAACTAGTGGCTACATATTGGATAATGCATTTCTAAGCCCTTGATTATGTGAATCTTATGTTTTATGGAGGCTAGGTCCTATTTATGAAAAAAATATACTTCTCTTTTTGGGAGGAGATATGGGGATACATGTATATGTATAGCTGATTCACTTTGTTATAAAGCAGAAACTAACACACCATTGTAAAACAATTATACTCCAATAAAGATGTTAAAATATATATATATACACTTCTCTTTTTATATACTATCTGAACATGCATGTAGAATTAACTGTAAAATAAAAATAAACTTGAACTAAAAGTTTTTTAATTAAAAAACTGTAAATCCCTAGTTATTCATTCAATTAGGTCAGGTTTGGCTAACAACACAATATGCAATACTGCAATCCTCTACTTCCAGAGAGTTAAAATGATCCCACAACCACAAATCATGAACAGTATCTTTCTTCTAAATATTCCATATGCCACATCTCACCGGGCTTCACGAAAGCTGCATGTAGGTACTTCCTCTTCACCAACTGCTTGATTTAATAGGTGCCTATAGAATCCACTGAGATCGCTCTGCTTGGTTACATCCAAACGTGCTAAGAGAATGAAAGCAAAATTGAGAATAATATATTCAAAAAGGCAAAATGCAGTTCAGTTTCACAGGTATAGAGTATGTAACACAGTGTATGAAGTGGTGCTCTAGATGAACACATGGTACATGCTTAGACCAAGTCTTATACATTTGGTTTTCTTCCACTTAAAGTTGATAAGCACTTGCCAATTAAGCTATTTGTAAGTACACATTTTACTTAGACCTTGAGAAACGACCACGAGTAGAAAGCAATGAAGTAAAGCACTAAGGTATTCTTTGGCCTCTGCCCATCTTTGTTCTTTCTTGAATTAATGTTATTCTTTTTGTAAATGCCCAGTTAATGCTCCTTGGGCAATGTTACTCTAGTTTTCTCATTCCAGGAAATATAACTAGGATTTAGATCTCAGTTTATACCGCCTTTGACAAATGTCACGCTTTCCATGCCTTGTAATCGATGTTTTTACATTTGAAATCATTTTCTAAGGCAATGACTTGTGAGAATCATAGTTTTAAGCAACAAAATGATATAATTGAAAAGTTAAGTATAAGTAATAGTTACTAAGAGTGCAACTGTGTTTTTAGTTAAAATCTCCTGTTTTATAATATACATAACATCATATATCTTGTACCCTGCATTCATATACACAAATTATGACAACATGATAATCTAAAAGTTCAGTGACGAGCAAATGGTTAACCGCAGGGCAGAACTCTCCTGTTTGTTTCCTTCTACTCCTCTCCCTCTTCCATTTCACCTTCAAGTGCAGCAGCCCTCTTTTCTCTTTCTTCCTCTTCAGCTCTCTCTTGCAGTTTTTTCTTATAAGCAGATGTTACAAATGCCTCTTTATCATCAAATTCTCCCTTTTCCATTTCTCGCTCTCTTTGTATTTTCTTTTCCATTCTTTTTTCCTGTTCCTTTTTTCTGATCTCAACTGCTTTTAGTAAGTTGTGAATGTACTTGGGCTAGGGGGAAAAAATAAGATTATTTAGGAAAGAGTCAAAGATAATTAACTGCTAATATTCTGTTTTTATCATGAATTTATTACTATAGAAATTCATTAAGATATAAATCCAAATAAATAGGACTGTCAACTTCTCAAAATTCAATATAAATTTACTAGCAAGATAATAAAATTCTTTTCAATAGAAATTTAAGTATAAAAACAAAAAATTATTCAAAATGGCATTTTAAAAAAATCTCAAACTAAATAGGTCATTTTCCCACTGTTTTTCTCTCCCTTTTCACAAAATGGTATTGTCTTACTTCTTCAACAGATATGTGAATAGGAAGGCTTCTGACTAATTTTTCACATTAGTTGAAATACAATCATTTAAAATAGCAGTTTTAATATCATTTTACAGCACCACTTTATCTGTAGATACTGTAAGATGCAAAGATCCTTAAACACCAGTCTGTGCTTTGTGAAAGAATAAGAGTGATAGAAAATTTGAACTTATTTCATTCAATCTCCACACCCTAACTTGTTTTTTCAAACTAAAAATACGACCATGTTACACGCAGATGACTCAGTTACCAGCTAGGAAGCAATAAAAAATTATAAGACACAAACATGAACAGGAGAAGAAGCAGTACAAAGACTTTCTTAGGAAAAACTTTCAAAAAATAATCTGCAAAAGTTTTAAAGCAAAAAAACAAAATTTATAAAATTGTTAGATAATTTTCTTGCTCCTGTTAGGATACTAAATACATAGTTTCCTAGGTTCTCAATCAAATCCATACTATCTGGAACTAGGGGCTCTTCACATTTCAAATACCTAAAAGCTTTTTCTCAGATCATTCTCATGTTGAAATAAGCATAAGATACAAAATGCAGGTCAAGGTCAAAGAAACTTTGTATTTTCAGCTACAAACCTTTCGGTCTTTTCCCAAAAGCAATTTTGGATTACTTTCTTCCTTTTTTTTCTTCATTTCATCATAAATACTGTCATATTCATATACAGTAGAATCTTCTGCAAGGGCCTTCTGGATTTCCAGTTTGGTCTTTAAAGAAAACATTGAACATGTTTCAAAAATATGAGCCAACTAACAGATACTACAAAAAGTCTAAGTAATTCTTTTGAGACAGGAACATAAATCAGAAATATATCATAAAAATTGCATCAATCACATTTTAAACTTAAAGCACTTAGAATAGAGCCTGACAAAGAGTTAAGTGTTCAGTAAACATTATTATCTATTCACTTGTACATAAACAGAATTATCTACAAAAGGACCAGGGTATGACTTAGAAACACCTAACCTTAATTTTGAGATGCCTATATTACATATTAAACTTGCATATCATTTTTACTTGTGTTACCAAATAAAATGCTCAAGTTTCAAATGGTAGGAAATACCTTTTTTTTTTTTGGTAATTGAAAAATACTTTACTTTTAGAGATGTCACCTTCAGAATTTAAAATAAGCAGTATATTCACTACAGAAATTACAATACAGGTAGTTTAAAAAAATTGTCTGTGATATGTTTTTCATAAAAATATTTTAATAGGAACTTCCCTACTGGCACAGTGGTTAAGAATCCACCTGCCAATGCAGGGGACACAGGTTCAATCCCTGGTCCGGGAAGATCCCACATGCCACGGAGCAACTAAGCCCGTGAGCCACAACTACTGAGCCTGCGCTCTAGAGCCTGTGCACCACAACTGCTGAAGTCCACATGCCCTAGAGCCCACGCACCACAACTACTGAGCCCATGCGCCTCAACTACTGAAGCCCGCACACTCTATGGCTCATGGGCCACAACTATGGAGCCCGCGTGCTGCTACTACTGAAGCCCACGCCTAGAGCCCGTGCTCCGCAACAAGAGAAGCCACCGCAGTGAGAAGCCTATGCATTGCAACGAAGAGTAGCCCCCACTTGCCACAACTAGAGAAAGCCCGTGCACAGCAACGAAGAAGACCCAACGCAGCCAAAAAAAAAAAAAAAACTTATTTATTTTCATTGAAGTATAACTTACATTATGATTTGACATTTGTATACACTGTGAAATGATCACCACAGTAAGTCTAGTTACCGTCTGTCATTATACAAAGTTACCACAAAAAAAAATATCCCCTCATGATAAAAACTTCTAAGATTTACTTCCCTAGCAATTTTCAAATTTGCATACAGTATTACTGACTATAGTCACAATGCTGTACATTACATCGCCATGACTTATTTACTTTATAACTTGAATTTTGTATTTCTTTTTCTTTTTTTAAAAGTAAATTTATTTATTTTATTTATTTTTGGCCATGTTGGGTCCTTGTTGCTGCGCGGGCTTTCTCTAGTTGCAGCGAGCAGGGGCCACTCCCTGCTGCAGTGCACAGGCTTCTCACTGCAGTGGCTTCTCCCATTGCGGAGCACGGGCTCCAGGTGCGTGGGCCTCAGCAGTTGTGGCTCGCGGGCTTCAGAGCACAGGCCCAGTAGTTGTGGTGTACGGGCTTAGTTGCTCTGTGGCATGTGGGATCTTCCTGGACCAGGGCTCGAACCCATGTCCCCTGCATTGGCAGGCAGACTCCCAACTACTGCGCCACCAGGGAAGCCCTGAATTTTGTATTTCTTGATCCCCTTCATTGATTTCACCAGCCCCCCATCACCCTCCCCTCTGGCAACCATAAATCTTTTCTCTATGAGTTTTGCTTTGTTTGATCATTTTGTTTTTTAGATTCCACATATAAGTGAAATCATATGGTATTTTTCTCTGACTTACTTCACTTAGCACGATACCCTCAAGGTCCATCCATGTTGTTGCAAATGGCAAGATTTCTTTTTTTATGGCTGAGTAATATTCCATTTGTGTGGCATGGAATACTTTATCCATTCACCCATCAATGGACCCTTAGGTTGTTACCATATCCTGGCTGTTATAAATAATGCTGCAATGAACACACGGGTCCACGGGTATCTTTTTGAATTAATATTTTCATTTTCTTTGGATAAATACACAGAGGTGGAATTGCTGGATCATATGGTAGCTCTATTTTTAATTTTTGAGGAACCTCAATACAATCTTCCATACTGGCTGTACCAATTTACATTCCCACCAACAGTGTATGAGGGTTCCCTTTTCTCCACATCTTTGCCAACACTTGTTATATGTTGTCTTTTTGATAAGTCATTCTCACAGGTGTGATGTGATATCTCACTGTGATTTTGATTATTATTTCCCTGATGATTAGTGCTGTTGAACATCTTTTCAAGTGCTTGTTCGCTATCTGTATGTCTTCTCTGGAAAAATGTCTACTTAGATCCTCTGCATATTTTTTTTCTTTTTCTTAAATTAATTTTTATTGGAGTATAGTTGATTTACGTTGCGTTAGTTTCTGCTATACAGCAAAGTTTATCAGCTATACATGTATCTGCCCATTTTTAATTGGATTGTTTTTTGAGCTGTATGAGTTCTTTATGTATTTTGGATATCAACCCTTTATCAGATATATGACTTGCAAGCATCTTCTCATGTTCAGTAGGATGCCTTTTAATTTTGTTGATGGTTTCCTTCGCTGTGCAGAGCTTTTTAGTTTGACGTAGTTCCATTTGTTTATTTTTGCTTTTGTGCTCATTGTCTTTGGAGTCAGATCAAAAAAATATCACCAAGAATGATGTCAAGAAACTTACCACCTATTTTCTTCTGCAAGTTTTATGGTTTCAGGTCTTACATTCAAGTCTTTAACCCATTTTGAGTTAATTTTTGTGCATGCTGTACACTAGTGGTCCAGTTTCATTCTGTCACATGTGGCTGTCCAGTGTTCCCAATACTATGTGTTGAAGAGACTGTCCTTTCCCCATTGTACATTCTTCCCTCCTTTATCATAAATTGATTGACTGTATACGCATGGGTTTATTTATGGGCTCTCTATTCTGTTCCATGACCTATGTGTCTGTTTTTATGCCAATACCATATTGTTTTGATTACTACAGCTCTGCAATATAGTTTGAAATCAGGGAGTGTGACACCTCTTGTTTTGTTGTTCTTTCTCCAGATTGTTTTGGCTAGTTGAAATCTTCATGGTTCCACACAAATTTTAGGATGGATTGTTCCATTCTATGAAAAATGCCCTTAGAATTTTGAAAGGGAATGCACTAAATCTGTACACTGCTTTGGGTAATACAAACATTTAATCAAAATTAAGTCTTCCAATTCATGAGCATGGAATCTTTCCATTTATTTTCATCTTCTTCAATTTCTTTCATCAATGTTTTATGGTTTGCCATGTACAGGTCTTTCACCTCCTTGTCTAAATTTATTCCTAGAATTTTATTCTCTTTGATGCAACTGTAAATGAGACTGTTTTCATAATTTTTATTTTTGATAGTTCATTGATAGTATATAAAAACAACAGATTTCTGTATATTAATTTTGTATCCTGCAACTTTACTGAACTCATTTATTACTTCTAACAGGTTTCTTTGGCAGAGTCTTTATAGTTTTCCATATATAAAATAATGTCATTTGCAAATATTAATAGTTTTACTTCTTCCTTTCCAATTTGGATGACTTTTATTTCTTTTTCTTGCCTAACTGCTGTGGTTAGGACTTCCAATACTATGTTGAATATAAGTGGCAAGAGTGGGCATCCTTGTCTTCTTCCTGATTTTAAGGGAAAAGGTTTCAGCTTTTCACCATTAAGTATGATGCTAGTGGTTGGCTTGTCATATATGGACTTTACTATGTTGAGGTATGCTCCACGCATATCCACTTTGTTGAGAGTTTTCATCAAAAATGTAATGTTGCATTTCAACAAATGCGTTTTCTGCATCTATTGAGATAATCATTGATTTCTGTCCTTCATTTTATTAATGTGGTGTATTACATTGATTGATTTGTGGGTGTTAAACTATCCTGATATCCCTGGAATAAATCCCACTTGGTTATGACATATGCTCCTTTTAATGTATTATTCAATTTGGTTTGCTAATATTTTGGTGAGGATTTTTGCATCTATGTTTATCAGGGATATTGGTCCGTAATTTCCTTTTCTTGTGGGGTCCTTGACTGGTTTTGGTATCAGAATAATGCTGCTCACACAAAGTAAGTTTGGAAGAGTTCCCCTCTTTTTTAAAAAATTTTATTATGCAGTCTCTGCAGAGACTGTCAAAAATTGCCAGTGCCGATTATATTTCAAGTCGTCATGGAAGGGTATGGGGAAAAGTTTTCAATTAGCAATATCACACCTCGGATAAACCTCATTGGCTATGATACCACCACTGCACAAGGCCCCCCTCTTCTGTTTTCTAAAAGAGTTTGAGAAAGATTGGTATTAAATCTTCTTTAAATATTTAGTAGAATTCACCAGTGAAGCCTGGTCCTGGACTTTTGTTTGTTGGGAGTTGATTACTGATTGAACTCCTTACTAGTAATCAGTCTATTCAGATTTTCTATTTTCTCATGATTCAGTCTTGGAAGATTGTATGTTTCTAGGAATTTATCCATTTCTTCTAGGTTGTCTAATTTGTTGGCATATAATTATTCATTTTCTTACAATCCTCTGTATTTCTTTGGTATCAGTTGTAATTTCTCCTTTTTCATTTCTGATTTTATTTGAGCCCTCTCTTTTTCTTAGTGAGCCTAAAGGTCTGTCAATTTTATCTCTTCAAAGAACTAGCTCTTCAGTTCACTGATCTTTTCTGTTGTCTTTTTAGTGTCTGCTTCTTTTTTTTAAATAAATAAATAAATATTTATTTATTTATTTATTTTTGTCTGTGTTGGGTCTTCATTGCTGCGCACGGGCTTTCTCTAGTTGCGGTGAGCGGGGGCTACTCTTTGTTGTGGTGCGTGGGCTTCTCATTGCAGTGGCTTCTCTTGCTGCAGAGCATGGGCTCTAGGCATGCGGGCTTCAGCAGTTGTGGCTCACGGGCTCTAGAGCGCAGGGTCAGTAGTTGTGGCGCACAGGCTCAGTTGCTCTGCGGCATGTGGGATCTTCCTGGACCAGGGCTCGAACCCGTGTCCCCTACTTTGGCAGGTGGATTCTTAACCACTGCGCCACCAGGGAAGTCCCCTAGTGCTTATTTCTGCTCTAATTTTTACTATTGCCTTCCTTCCTCTAACTTTGGGCTTCATTTGTTCTTTTCTAGTTCTTTTAGATTTCAGATTTTTGTTTCTTGAGGCAGGCCTGTATTGCTTTAAACGCCCGTCTTAGAACTGTTTTTGCTATATCCCACAGATTTCGGTATGCTGTATTTCCACTGTCTTTTGTCTCAAGGTATTTTTTATTTCTCCTTTGATATCTTCATTGCCCTACTGGCTCAGTAGCATGTTGTTTATTCTCCACATATCTGCGATTTTTCCAGTTTTCTCCTTGTAAGTTCTAGTTTCATACCACTGTGGTTGGAATGATGCTTGATATGATTTCAATATTTTTAAATTGATTAAGATTTGTGTTGTGGCCTAACATATGTTCTATCCTAGAGAATGGTCCATGAGCATTTGGGAAGAATGTGTATTCTGTTGTTTTTCGATGGAATATTCTGTACCTATCTATTAAGTCCATCTGCTCTAATGTGTCGTTTAAGGCCAATGTTTCCTTATTGATTTTCTGTCTGGATGACCTACCCATTGATATAAGTGGGGTACTAAAGTCCCCTGCTATTATTGTATCGCTGTCAATTTCTCCCTTTAGGTCTGTTAATATTTGCTTTATGTATTTAGGTGCTCCTATGTTGGGTGCACAAAAATTTACAAGTGTTATATCTTTTGTTGGGCTGATCCCTATATCATTATGTAACACCCATCTTTGTCTTTTATTAAAGTCTTTGTTTTAAAGTATATTTTGTCTGATATTAGTATCCCCACCTTTCTTTTAGTTTCCATTTGCATGAAATATCTTTTTCCATCCCTTCACTTTCAGTCTGTGTATGTCCCTACATCTGAGGTAAGTCTCCTGTATACAGTAGATAGATGAGTCTTGTTTTTTTACCCATTCAGCCATTCTATGTCTTTTGATTGGAGAATTTGGTCCATTTACCTTTAAATTATTTATTTATTTATTTATTTATTTTTTGCAGTATGTGGACCTCTCACTGTTGTGGCCTCTCCTGTTGCAGAGCACAGGCTCCGGACACGCAGGCTCAGCGGCCATGGCTCACGGGCCCAGCCGCTCCGCAGCATGTGGGATCTTCCCGGACCGGGGCACGAACCCGCGTCCCCTGCATCGGCAGGCGGACTCTCAACCACTGCGCCACCAGGGAAGCCCCCTAAATTAATTATTGATATGTATGTACTTATTGCCAGCTTGTTAATTGTTTTCTGGCTGCTTGTAGGTCCTCTCTGGGGAAATACTTTAACGTTCCTCCTCCTGCTTTCAGGCCATCAAAATCTTATCTAGAGTTTCAGGCCAGCTCACCTCCTACCTCTTAAACGAGGCCATCTCTGAGGGCTTTTACCCCCAGTGAGGTCTTTCTTTTGAAGTCTGATGGCACATTCTGTACTGCAATATACAGTTCCTAAGAATACTCCTGATGTTATCACTTCCTAATTATTTCACAAATCTTAGTCTCTTGTCCCAACTTGTAAGTTCTTGAGGTACAGAGAGTACAACATTTTAACTTTTTCTTTAATTGGTACATTGCCTAATGCAATGTGGAACATAAAAGTGATCCTTTTAAGTGATAGGGTGATAGTATAAATTATTCAAAGAACTGACCTGATATTCTCAGGTTTTTACATGTCAACAATTAGACTGGAATGATGTACATGCCCAATTAAAAACTTTTTTTCTGGAATATTGCTTAAGATATTAAAAAATAATAATTTTTTTAAACATTTCAACATTTACTTTAACCTCAGAAAAACAATGATTCTCCTGCCTACATGGTGAATTAGCACTGCTACTGCTGCTCCTTCCCCAAAACCAACCTGGAAAACTCAGAGGAGGAAAACATGGAATCCAAGAAATCATCACCATCACACCAACAAAAAGCAAGGGAAACAGGACACTAAATTGTTTTAAATTGATAACTTACTTTTTTGTATATTGGGAGAGCGGTAAGAGGGCATGTGTGTAGATATAGGGTATTGTTAATTAACCTAAGTCCCCAAATATATAAAGTAAAAACTGAACAGAAATCTAAGGAAAAACAGGCAAGTCCAAAACTATAATAGGGGATTTTAACATACGCCTCTCAGTCATTAAGAGACCAAAAAAATTAGTATGAATATATATGGATTCACACAACTGGCCAAAAAAAACCATTTAGAATATTTTTCCAAGCATCAAAGGAATATTTATTAAAAACTACTGGACCACACAGTTAATCTCAACACATTTTTTAAAGACATGAAACAATACAATGCATCATCTTGGAACACAAAGAAATCATGTTAAAAAATCAATAACAAAAAGGAAACAAAAAACCCCTATATGTTTAAAAATTAAGTTCTAAATAACCCACAGATGAAAGAAGAAATCATAACAGAAATTAGAAAATATTTTGAACTGAATAAAAAGTACTACTTACCAAAAATTTGTGAGATAAGCACAGCTATAGCAGTGCTTAGAGAAAAATGTATAGCTTTAAACACATTAGAAAAGAGAAAGGGCTTTTGAAAACAGCTATGCACTCATTTCAAAAAGTAAGAAAAATAACAAAATAAACCCAAAGAAAGCAGAATGAAGAAAACACTAATTTGTCAGGACAGAAAGTAATGAATGAGAAACCAAACTTATCCCACTAAATCTTGGGACTGTCAGACTTTTATATTTTTTTCAATCTGGATAATTACAGTGAAAGAAAAGGAAAATCACAGGCCAATCTCACTGATGATAAAAAAAAAAACCCCACAACTCCTTAACACTTAAAACAAAAATCCTTAATGAAATTTTAGTAAACCAAATGCAATGGAACATAAAAAGAAGAATACTCTATACCTATGTTGTGTTTATATCATTTATGTGAAGTGACCATTACTGATTTTCTAAAGTTAAATTGATCTTTACTGGTATGAATATAGTTCATGCATGACTTTCAAAAAATAAAACACAACAACAAAAAAACCCTCAAACCAAGACCAGAAAAGAACTTCCTTAGCTTGAAAGCAGATATCTACCAAAGACCTACAAGAAATATTATTTTAATGATGACATATTAAAAGTTTTTCCAGTGAAATAGGGAATAAGATAATAATGTTGACAACATCAGTTCTGTGTACCTGATGGCCAGATAAAAAAACTGATGGGAGAGGAGAAGAGGGGAGAGAAGGGAAGGGGAGAAAAGAAAACAAAAGAAAAAAAGAAAAGAGAAAAGAAAAGAAGGACTTCCCTGGTGGCACAGTGGTTGGGAGTCGCCTGTTGATGCAGGGGACATGGGTTCGAGCCCTGGTCCAGGAGGATCCCACATGCCGTGGAGCAACTAAGCCCATGTGCCACAACTACTGAGCCTGTGCATCACAACTGCTACTGAGGTGTGCCACGGCTACTGAGGCCCGTGCGCCCGCAGCTTGTGCTCTGCGACGGGAGAGGCCACTGCAGTGAGAGGCCTGCGCGTTGCGGTGGGGGGTGCCCCCGCTCACCGCAGCTGGAGAAAGCCTGTGCACAGCAGCAGAGACCCAACACAGCCAAAAATAAATAAATAAATATTTTAATTTAAAAAAAGGAAAGAAAAGAAGAAAGGTCTAACAGATAAAGTACCCCATTTCTAAGAGTATTTTCTCTTAGATTTAGTAAATGCAATCAAGTGGTATTCTTCATGATAAAAGTTAGTTTGAGATTAAAGCAGAAGACAAGAGTTGAATCATTCAAGTGGGGAAAATAAGGTGAAAGGTAGTATAGCAGCAGCAGGCAGGTGAGAGGTAGAAGAGCTGTAGCAGCATCCCCAATTTCCAGGCAAATTATGAAAAAGTCCCACTATCAGAAGAAGTGGATTTGAACAAGCCAGAGTTGAGAATAAAATTAGATTTGGGACTTATGCTTTAAGTGAGTAAGAAAAGGCAACACAAGGACTTCCCTGGTGGCACAGTGGTTGGGACTCCACGCTCCCAGTTTGGGGGGCGGCCCTGGTTCGATCCCTGGTCAGGGAGCTAGATCCCACATGCATGTTGCAACTAAGGAGCCGGGTCAATCAAATTAATTAATTAATTTTTAAAAAAGGCAGCAAAAAATGTGAAAAGAACACTAGAAAACAAGATACCTACATGACTTGGAGAAGTCACCAGACTCTCTAGAACTAATTCTCTCATTCATATAGTGAAGAAACTGAACTTTAGATAGTCTCTCTAAAATTCTACTGAGCTCTAAAATTCTAATTCAAAGCACTCCAGCACTTACGCTAAAGAATCAAAGTTGTTAATGTTATGTGTGTATTAAATCATTTTGAGGCTAAGTTACATGTTATATCTCATATGACACTAAGATATTATCTTAAAGTAACTAAATACATAATTCTGTGCCCACTCCCCAAGGAGGCAGTAAAACACAGTGGCTAAAAGCTCGGGCTCTGCAATTTCACTGCCTGGGTTTGAACTTGACCATTTACTAATTACGAAATCTCATGAAAGTCACATAAATCTTTTTTGCCTTCACTTCCTCAACTACAAAATAGAGATTTTAAGAGCAATTATCCTAAAATAGGACTGCTGTAAGAATTAAAGATAACTCTTAGAAAGGAGTTGCCATAATGTCTGGCTCATAGAAAGTGCTTAACAAATTTATCCTTATGCAGGATTCTAGATACACAAGGGGAAAACAGGTGTCAAAAATTAAAGAAAATGTGGAGGAAAAGGAATTAAAATGGAAAAGAAAGGTACTTTGCCATTGTTTAATTTCATTATTTTCTACTGCAGCTAAATCTAAAATACACTGGTACAGTAGTAGAAAAATTACTAAAACTCCAGGCCTAGTTCTGTAATGAGCTGTGTAATCATGAGGGGTAACATCCTTTTGAAGTTTCAAACTTCTTTATCAGGACCATGGGCAGGTTTGTGAGAATTTTAAAAAGATAATGTATGTATAAAAGTACTTGGAAATACTATACAGTATACATAAATATAAGGTGCTGGCAAGTCTACCGAAAATCACCTGATATTCCCCTTCCTTACTAGATGAATTTGAAATAATTATAAAACTGCAAAATCATTTTGGTTGTATCCTTTGGTTTTTTTTAGCAAGTAAGCTCATTAGCAGGAATTATTAAACCATGTAATCCATCGTCAGACTAAGTCATCTGAAAGCAGAAATGGGTTTAATCTACAACACAGCAATAAGGAGCTAATTCTTCACTGTGTTTTTCTCCTTTAAAATTTATACAAGAAACTTGAGATCTATGTAAATCAAGAAACATTCTTACACATTTTCAGAAAACAAGTGTCAAGATAAAATTTTTCCTTATACACCCTTGCTCTTTTTAGTCTCAGGTACCTAGATACCAAAACTGATACTTTAAAATGTGAGCGGAACTACTTACTTCACCAGATGCATTTAATTCACCCTTCTACGTTACCTGTTTCATTGCTTGCTTCTTAGCAGCTTCTCTCTGAAGGCTTTCACTCACGGAGGTCTATAAAACAGGAAAATGCTGTCAGTGTTTCAACCAATTTAAAACTTCTTTTCCAGTATTCTGGTTGGCAACTAGTCCCTTACTTATGGTTAAAAATAGAAAGATAATATTATGAATTAAATTAACATTTTCAAGGTCTTCACCCTAACCTTTAGGAAACGAATGAATCTTCATTATAAATCATCAGGGTGTAAGAGAAAATAAAATGGTACAGGACAAGATGAGGTAACATGGGTTTTCAGTCCCAGCTTCACCACTAAGTTGTTCAAGTTCTAAGGATTTCAATTTGCTTTGTGTACATATGTGAATGTGCACGTGTTGCGTGGGGGAAAATTGGTCCCTTCCAATACTAAAATGGTATGATTCTCAGCAACAAAAAGCACATTATTTTAATATTCACCACTGAATATAGTATATCAAACTCTTAGTACATGCTGAAGGCTCAGGGACAGCCAGGACTATCTGTCGTTATTATCATTCAATAAATATGTACTGAAAAGCCTACCATAACAGGCATTGTTCTAGCTCCAGAAGACAGCAGAAAATCAAGAATAGTCTCTGTGCTTGAGAGATAAATGGTCTGAAAGGGAAGACAAATAACTAAAAGAGATAATCACAATATAAATGTGACAGGCAATATAACAAAGGGATAAAAAAGGGGCTGCAGGAGAACAGAGGAGACTAAATGCATAAGGAATCAAGAAAGCCTTCCCAAAAGAGAGATGACATTAGACCTCAATCAAAAGGAATTTCAGAGAAGACAAGAAGAGTACAGAAAGTAGTAACCACACGGGCAAAAGTAAAGACTTGCAGCTAAGAAAAGGAATATAATTAGAACACTTAGGAAAAACTGTTCCCTTAAAAGTATAAGGCCTTGTAAATATACTAACCAACAATGAAATGTACACACTAAAGGGGTGCATTTTATGGTGTGTAAATTATATCTTAAAAAACAAGACTACTAGGGGCTTCCTTGGTGGCGCAGTGGTTGAGAGTCTGCCTGCCGATGCAGGGGACACGGGTTCGTGCCCCAGTCCGGGAAGATCCCACATGCCACAGAGCGGCTGGGCCCGTGAGCCATGGCCGCTGAGCCTGCGCGTTCAGAGCCTGTGCTCCGCAACGGGAGAGGCCACAACAGTGAGAGGCCCGCGTACCGCAAAAAAAAAAAAAAAAAGACTACTAATGAATTATAGTTCTCTAGCCTATTGACATTTGCTGTTTCCAGCTGTATAGTATCAACTGGTGCATCCTTTGTTTTCCATGGCAAAAAAAAAAAAGAACAAAATAAACCTATTTCTAGTTTTCTATGACCATGCAGATGAATAAAGTTAATACACAAAAGCCAGACAATAATAACAGAACACTTACTTAATAAATTAAAAGAAGTGTACAGGCAGAGACTAAGTTTACTTTAGGTGATAGTAAATTGACTCCAACTAGAGGAAGAGATGTTGATAACAAAAATAATAATAGTAGCTAACATCTATAGAGCCAGGTGCTATTATGCTAAGTTTATTACTTGTGTATTACATGTATTACTCATTTAATTCAAATGTCCCTGTTATGTAATATGACACATTTTTCACTCATTAGAATATAAATTTTAAACATGAAAATATTAAATGTTCTAGTAAGTATATATCTCATGAAATTCTAATGCATTTTGTTTGTTTGTTTGTTTTTTCACGGCTTGTGGGATTTTAGTTCCCCGAGCAGGGATCGAGCCTGGGCCCCAGCAGTGAAAGCACCAAGTCCTAACCACTGGACCACGAGCGAATTCCCTCCAATGTATTTTTATGTCTCAGTCTTTCTAATTAGTGTATACTAAATATATTTTTCTTGATCATTGAGTCAGTAATGTCCTCAGGATTGACTAAAAGAGTAAATCCCCAAATGCTGGACTTTTACTTATTTTTATACTTTTTCCCACCTCTCCTTCAGTCAGTCACAGTTCACAGGCTGTTACTTTCAAACTGGTTGCTTCAACCTGAACTACTGAACTTGAAAAAACAAAACACAAGCCTATGACTTTTTAGACTTTTATATAATGTAGAATAAGCAGACTGGGAAGGGTCTTCCAATGTAAAGTATATATACTTTGAAATATCTCAAGAGACTTTGTTTTCATGCTTATAGCTGTTTAGAAGGATGAAGTCTGACCTTTGAAAAACATCAGTTGTTATTACTTACGGGGTTGATAACATATGGAGACAGTAATTTTACAGATCCTATCCACCAACTTATATCCCTGGAATTCCAAGAGCATCAGTGGATAAAGAGGTAACTCTGAACCTATGCTGAAAAACTCAGGGAGGACTGTCTCCTTTTGAAGTTCATGTCTCAGTTTACTAGCTAAAGGAACTCTAACAATGATTATTAGGGGTGATGGCTAAAATGTCAACAACCTTTTTAAATACATATACACAAAAAACTAAAAATGAAAATAGTAGCAATAAAACTTTTGTTTCAGTAATAGTGATCCTATATAAAAATCAGTAAATGTATTAAATGACATTTTAATCTTTATCTTCTACACAACAAACATAAGAAACTGTTGTCTAGATTCATACTGGAGACAAAATAACTGGTAAAATTAAACACAAGAGCAATAAGATTTTATATTTTAAAGGTCAAGTCTTTCTAAGTTTTAAGAGATATCCTTAAATTAAAATACCGGGCTTCCCTGGTGGCGCAGTGGTTGAGAGTCCGCCTGCCGATGCAGGGGACACGGGTTCGTGCCCCGGTCCGGGAAGATCCCACATGCTGCGGAGCAGCTAGGCCCATGAGCCATGGCCACTGAGCCTGCGCGTCCGGAGCCTGTGCTCCGCAACGGGAGAGGCCACAACAGTGAGAGGCCCGCGTACCAAAAAAAATAAAAATAAAAAAATAAAAAAAAATAAAAAAATAAAATACCAATACAAATGTTAAGACAACTTTTAATTTAGTCTGGTTTCCATGAAAAAGGATATGCAAGAGAAGATAAAAATGAGAAAAGCAGGTTGTCCTGCATAAGTCAGGGAAGGTTTCACCTTACTGAACTCAGCAAGAGAAGAAACAGATTTCATACATGTGTCCTATGAATAAAACAAAACTAAAATATGTAATAACTGCCAACATGTCAGCCTCTAACTTTAGAGTTCCTATACTGCATGGCATAAGGGGGAAGTACAGAGTAACAGTCAAAAGTGTAGGCTCAGGAATCTGACTGACTTTCAAACTATTCCCTCTCTCTTACTAGCTGTATTATTTCAGATATATTACTCATCTATATAATAGTACCTATCTCACAAGGTTGTTTTGAGGATTAAATGAGATAACATGTAAAAAGTACTTGGCAAGTATCTGGCTTATGCAAGTGCTCAGTAAAGGTTAGCTATCATTACTACCATTATTATTACTATGCTCATATTTAAGAACATTTTGGGCTGAAGAAATATTTATATTTAAACATTAAAATTAAGTTATGTGAAAACAGTAGTTATAAGTTTTTTTCCCTTGGAGTATTACAGTTAAACCAAAGTGTTCACCAGAAAAGCATGTACACTATGTTCCACTTTATAGTATATTTATCAGTGTGTTTAATAAACCTAAGATTGGCTTACTTGAAGTTGGACAATATGATTCAATTTGCATCTACTGAAATAGAAGAGTCTATCCTGTTGAATATTTAAAAGGCTGTACATGTTTTCTTTTGTGTGTTAAGATTCCTTAAGGCTTCATACTGAGTACACCAAAACACAGGAAAATAGAGGATGCAAACATTTGAATCCTTTACTAGCCATGGGAGCTATGGCAGAGCTAGAAATGGGTTTTCTAGAACTAAGAGTGGTTTTACAAGCAACTATAAATGAAAATACCTTGCCCCAAAGCATGAGATTAGAAAGAACTCTTCTTTTTGAGAGAGTCCTCTGCTGTGCTGCTATAATAATCACTGGATGATGGGAGCTGATAGCAAGGAATGACCAAATGAATGGACATCCTCCTTTAATAACTGCCTGGTTTGGGGTGGGAGTTCTTGTTAAAGAAGTATATTTTTTTAAACTTTATTTTGAAATAATTATAAATTCACTGGAAGTTGCAAAGAAATGTACAGGGTCCTTCACCCAGCACCCCCACCCCCGCAACGTGAGCATCTTGCATAACTGGAGTAAAATACCAACACCAGGAAACAGACTTTGGTATAAATCACAAAGCTTATTCAGATTTCACCAGTTTTACATGCAAAATTTGTGTATGTGTATAGCTCTATGCTATTTTATGACATGTATAGATAGTTTCATGTAACTGTCACCACAGTCAAGATACTTAACTGTAACATCACCACAATATTCCTTAGTGCTACCCTTTTATAGCCATACCCACCTCTCCTCCCCTCCCTGCTCCCATCCTTAATCACTGGCAACCACTAATCTGTTCTCTATCTCTATAATTATGTTACTTCAAGAATGTAACATGTTAAATAAATGGAATCATTTTGAGACTAGCTTTTTTCACTCAGCATTATTTTAAAGGAATGTATTTTGCTTAGTATACATATTACGAAACACTTCAGTTCTTGCCGCATAATATTCTAGCCTGCAAAGTGACCTAAGGAAATACAGTTGTTAAAAACTGATGATGGGGGCTTCCCTCGTGGCACAGTGGCTAAGAATCCACCTGCCAATGCAGGGGACACGGGTTTGATCCCTGGTCCGGGAAGATCCCACATGCTGCGGAGCAACTAAGCCTGTGTGCCACAACTACTGAGCCTGTGCTCTAGAGCCCGCGAACCGCAGCTACTGAGCCCACGTGCCGCAACTACTGAGCCCACGTGCCACAACTACTGAAGCCCACACGCCTAGAGCCCGTGCTCTGCAACAAGAGAAGCCACCACAATGAAGAGTAGCCCCTGCTCGCCGCAAATGGAGAAAGCCCACGCACAGTAATGAAGACCCAATGCAGCCAAAGATAAATAAATATTAAAAAAAAAAAAACCTGATGATGGAGGCTGAATATGACCAAACCACAATACTGTCACTAACTGGCTGATTAGTTTCCAAATTAGCAGGTAGGCAATTATCTTAACTCTATGTCTGAAGACCACTTCACAGGGCAATAAGAGTATTCATTAATGGTGCCTTCTAATAAAACCACAAATTATCATCAGTTTTAAATTTAGGAAGACAAAGGGGCTTTATCTTAAATTAAAAAAAAATTCAATTTATAAATTGGGTCAAATACAAACTTTTTTTGGGGGGGCGAGTCACACACAGCATGCGGAATCTTAGCCTGCGTCCCCTGCAGTGGAAGTACGGAGTCTTAACAACTGGACCACCAGAGAAGTCCTGAAATGCAAACATTTTGACTGTCCTAAAAGCACAAAAACTACTGTATTACACTGGTGTTTCAAAATATTTAGTTTCTCTACCAAAAATCTCAGGGAAATACCCTTTAAAAAACCTGTAGTAGTTCCTTGAAAATGTTTCAACTTAACTGAACAAACATGTTCAGAGAACCCAGTATGTGTATAGCACTAAAAGTGGAGGAGGAGCCATATTTGGTCAACATCTTAATTTTTTATGTCTAATCTAAGAGTTGGTACACTCACATTAGCTTTAATTCCAAATAAGAAATGAACATGAAGAAAAAGAATATAAAAACCTGGTCCAGGGGCTTCCCTGGTGGCGCAGTGGTTGAGAGTCCGCCTGCCGATGCAGGGGACACGGGTTCGTGCCCTGGTCCAGGAAGATCCCCCATGCTGCGGAGCGGCTGGGCCCATGAGCCATGGCCGCTGAGCCTGCGCATCTGGAGCCTGTGCTCCGCAACGGGAAAGGCCACAACAGTGAGAGGCCCGCGTACCGCAAAAACAAAACAAAACAAAAACCTGGTCCATTTTATATATACAACAATTCTTTTTCTCTCTCCACACACACACACACACACACACACACACACACACACACACACACACACACACACACACGCACACACACACACAATTATAAAGGGTAAAGATGTGATCATCAAGTATAAGTACCATGATTGCAGAATTAAGGAGAACACTGCAACTGGATTTTCTTAGCCTTTATTACCTCCATTGTTCTTGTAGAGAATAAAAACTATTTACTAGTGTTTTGTTTCATTAAATTGCAGTCAGATATGACATGACTAAAAGGGAGACTGTTTTAAAAACCTTTGCAGTTAGCTCAGATAAACGGAAGGGAAAGCACATGGTTGTGCAGCACCTTTCTTCCATCACTACTGGGCTGCCTCCTGGGCTGTGCTAACAACCAGAAGAGAAATGGCTCTGTATGTATTACTGGAACTCCTTCATCAATACACAAAATATAGTTTAATGACACTGGGGAAAAATTACAGATACTGGACCATTATTTATATTATTAAATTATATTTCTTCAGTCATAAACTTTTTTTAATTAAATGAAAATTCAGAAAAGGGTTTTTTTTTTTTTTACAGAAACTAATCTGTTATTCCATAACTAATAAACCACAAAGGGAAAAAAAATTACCTATGGGCTTCTTTCTGAAAAAAGAGGTTTACCTATCCACTTATCCAAAACAGATCTCAGTTAAAGAAAAAACAGTTCAAGAAATCAATCCTTCTTTGGGCTTCCTTGGTGGCCCAGTGGTTAAGAATCTGCCTACCAATGCAAGGGACACAGGTTCGTGCCCTCTCCCGGGAAGATACCACATGCCGCGGAGCAACTAAGCCTGTACGCCACAACTACTGAGCCTGAGCTCTAGAGTCCGCAAGCCATAACTACTGAGCCCACGTGCCACAAGTACTGAAGCCTGCGCACCTAGAGCCCATGATCCGCAACAAGAGAAGCCATGACAGAAGCCCGCGCACCACAACGAAGAGCAGCCCCCGCTCACCGCAACTAGAGAAAGCCCGCGCATAGCAACAAAGACCCAACACAGCCAAAAAGGATAAAAATAATTTATTTATTTATTTATTTAAAAAAAGAATCAATCCTTCCTTAAATGGCTTATGGCTACAATCTTCTGTTGTGCTCTTAGAACTTAGAAATGAAAAATTCCTGTTCTTTATTTTTTCTTTAAACCTAGCAACAGATCATTTATTAAAGGTCCTACAACTCAGTAATCTGTATTATGGGCTTTATTTGTCCACACTCACATGACTCTTTTAAGTACAAAGCCTGTTTAAGAGTTGTGAAAAATACAGAAAATTTTTATTATATAAACTCAGAAAAAGATGTGGCTCTGAACAGAAAATTTAGAAATGAGAAAATATAAATGACCATTAACTATATGAAAAAATGTGCAATCTTACCAATAACTAAAAAGATGAAAATGAAAATACTAATTTTTATCACCTATCAAATTGGCAAAGATTTTTAAAAATTATATCATCCAATACTGGCAAGGTAATGAACAAAGATATACTCCTACATTGTGAAAATGTGAAATAGTTTCAATTTAGCAAAATGTATCAAGAGAGGCTAAAAAATATCCATTTCTTTTGATCCAGTAATTCCACTTACAGTTTATTCTAAGGACATAAAAAAAAGATGCACAAAAAGATTTAGGTACTATGATATTCACTATGTTATATAATGGGATATCTAGTCACATTAGTGAAAAACTTTGAACAAAATAAGATTGGTTAAATAAGTGTATACTCTTCAACAGAAAGTTTTGTAGCCAATTGAAATTCTGTTTTCAACAACATTTAATGGTATGGGGAAACTTTAAGGCTACATGCATACTAGTCCTTGTCCACTACTCAAGAAGCCACCCGATAATCATTTCCTCTCATACTATGGCCACTCTGCTTCTTGTGTATTTTACCTTGACTCAAACCTCCCCATATCCTCATCCTCTTTGATGAACTTCTCTTTCACTTCCTCGACTAAAAACTGGCTTTTCCCTAAAGACATCTTTCATTTGAGGCTGCTCATGGCTCATATACCCTGTACTTCAGATTAGGAGGCTGTGTCTCCTCCTGATTCTAGTCTCATACACTGTAGTTAAAAATCCCTGTTCCTTTGAAGCTCATGCTATATGACTATGTTACCCTTACCCCTCTCTTCTCTCAATTCATGAACCCTTTATTACTTACTATCTCTGACATCTTGAGCTCAGTCTTCCTCTCTTCTTTACATCGTGCCATCACCCTGGCATGCCATCATCATCCCAGATAATGCATACAACAAACACTAACCTTGTTTTCCTCATCTCCACTTACGTTTTAAAGGTTTTTAAGTCTCCCTTTTAGTCATATCATATTTGTCTGACTGCAGTTTAATGACTGTTTCCTCTCTACTTCAGCCACCCTCTCTCACGGTCACTCTTGTTACTATCTGCAACTGCCCCAGCTCTGAAACTATAAACTTGTGCAACCCACCTGATAACCACCACTACTCTTCTAACTATGTTTCCCTGAACATAAGATGTGCATTATTTCACATTTTAACATTGCCGAAATCCGAATACACCTTACAATCAGTGGCATCATTGAATTACTGTCAAACCAGAGGTAGTCTTAATACTTTAGTTGATACTACTGCTTGCATGTGTGAATATTAGAAGTATCAGCATCAAAACTTGTAGAATGAGCATCACTGAGTGTTGATGTAGCATTTCTTAAAATTATGCAATTTTGTGGAGATAATTTACTTTTGACTCCCACTTGGGATTATTACTTAACATGCCTGCTTCACCACCTCCAAACACTCTGCTTATAAACGTCAAGTTTGATGCCAGAGAGAATGATATAGTGTGGAAAAACACTGAGTGAAAAAGTGAGTCCAAAAAATACTAGATATGAAAAAGTTTTAAGAATTCCTTAACCAATTAATTTCGCTTATATTTTGTTTTATGTATGTATAAGAGTAACCTAAATTTAAAAATCTGTATCTAATTTAGACTAAAAGAAGCCTTTCAATATTGTATTGTGTACTAAATATACAATTAAAATTCTAAGTGACAGGAAAGACTGCCCTATTTAACTGACAGTGTTCTTTTTCTTAGTGGTACATAAAATAACAGTGCAATCTACAATGTTTTAAATTCAACAAAATACAGTAGCTCTCTTGATCATTTATTTCCACCGTATCCTTTCTTTGATCCTATGGATGCCCCTAATCCCTTGATTCTTCTATTTTCTATTAGAATCTTTATAGTAGTAAATCTTCAACTACTCTTGCCAATAATCTTAACTCCTTTGCTGTGCTGCCTATCTTCTATTACTCATTTGACAAACCCAAGTCCTGAATCAATCCAACCATCTGCTGTCTGTATTAGGCCTGCCAAGCACTTCCGTAAAATGTAATTTCTTAGTTTCTAATTGTAATTGGGCCCTAATGCTACCTACCAATTCTTCTTTTTCATTAGTCAAGTCTATCTCCTTTCTCTACCAACTATATCCAAGCCTCCTCTCTTTTTAAACCTCCTGGTCTTTGTCAACACCCTGTATACACATTACCGAAGATTACTGCCACCTTTCAAAACTATTACGAAAAATTATTTTGTACCAAAAAGTACAAAAAATAACACCTATGAATTCATTATCCAGCCTAACAAACAGAACATTATCAGTACACCTGAAGTCCCTATATGTCTTTCCCTAATCTTATCGCCTACCCTTTCCACCCTGAATTTTGTTTACAGTCTCCTTGATTTTTTTTTAATGGTTTTGCTACATAGATATTGAAGGGGCTCAGGACATGCTACCCCAAAATATGCTGCTTTGGCATATTGATTGTTTTGAGTTAAAGACACCTGAAAAACAGCAGATACAAGGACACTCTGACCTTCCTTTTTCTTCCTAAAAGCAGGAGATAAAATTCCCATGTGAAAGGTGCCTTCCCCGTACTAGGAGTTAGAAAAATTCTTATCACCAGAGATGGGGAGTCAAAGCCAGGAGAAATCTATACAAACAGACATTGTTAGAATAACTCTTATCTTTCTTTAGTCTCCCCCAAATTTTACTTTTCCACAATTGCTACTCTTTGTTAACCTACTATATAAGCACTTAGGCCTACTCACTTCTTTGGGTTTTCATTTTTTCTTGTGAGGGCTTCCATATATGTGTAAAAGAACTTCATATGCTTTTCTCCTGCTCATCTGTCTTTATGTCAGCCCCAGCTAGAGTTTCTAGCAGAATGAAGGAGTATCTTACCTCCTTCTACAGTATACCTCTCCAAATGATGTTTTACTTTACAGAAACTGAACTTGTATCCATGCCTCTGCTGATGAACATTTATTTGGGTTTCCTTTGTTTTTGTTTTTTGCAAACAAAGAAGCTATGAACATGGTTGTGCATGTGTCCTGATACACATGTGTAATCATTTAGGAGAACTGCTACATTGTAGGGAGATATATCTTCAACGTCACTAAATACTGACAAATTATTCTCCAAAGTAGTCTAACCAATTCACACTCCCACCTACCATGTATAAATTCCCACTACTCTATCCTTGTGAACATTTTATATTGTGGAACATTTTATTCTTTAGGCAATTTTATGGGCATAAAATGATTTTGTTTTGCATTTCCCTTATTATTGAGGCTGAATTATATATTCATATAATTTATATATTTTTCATATATTTATTAGTCATATTCATGTCTTTTGTACATTTTTCTATTTGGGTTCTCTTGTTTTCTTAATGATTTGTTGGAGTTCTTCGTATACTCTGGACAATAATCTTTTCTTATTTTTATGGTTGCAAATGTCTTTCCCCTATGACTTGTGTTTTCCCTTTTAAAATGACACCTATGATGTTGGCATCTTTTAAGAGAAAGATCAAATAGCAACTCCTATAACTCCCTCTCACAAAACCTAAAAACCTGTGTGTCAGGACCCATGCTTAAATCTCTCCTACATGAAAACAAAGATTTCCTTCCCCCTGGCCCCACTGTCCCTATAGCCACCGTAAGAACCCTGGCATCCCATAAGAGCCAAAGTGGTCTACCCTTGGTGCCTCTATCCACATACATTCCTCAAGCCCAGCGCAACCTGGTCTCTGTCCCTACCACTCCACTGAAATCGTTCTAAAACCTTTGTTGTTAAACCTAATCCATAGTTTTGATATTTATCTTATTTGACCTCTCAGAAGTATCTGACCTAGTTGATCCTGGCCTTGCTTTAAACTCCCTCAAGCTCATTTCTTATTAGTTCCTCTCTCTCTTTTTATGCTCCATTCTTTCTTTTTTTTAATTGAAGTAACATTGGTTTATAACAATATACATGTATTGTATATGTAAATACAACATTCTATTTAGACTTCTGTATACACTACAGTGTTTATGATCCATTCTTAATTAGCTACTTTCATTCTCTTGAACACAACATGTCCTCTTTCAACTTCAGGACTTTGTGTACCTAACTCCCTCTACTTGGATAAGTGACTTATCCTTCTAGTCTTGGCCTCCTTCAGAAAATCTTCCCTGACTCAAAGAATGTGTTAGATATTTATTCCCTCCTAGGTACATCTATATTTTCTCATTTTACTTATCATTCTATACTGAAGTTGTCATTTTACTTGGCTGTACCCCCTACTGACTAAAAGTTTCATAAGGACAGGGACATTGTCCATCTTTAAACACTTCTGTAACTTCACAAACTGGCAACATGACCGGCACATAAGTATTTGTTAAATAAATAAGTGTTCAATTTATGGTTGTATTTTCCACTACTATCACATTTTCTATGTGTGATATTACAAGCTTTAAAAATTTGTTCAGCCTCTGATCCAGCAATTCCACTTCAAGAATTCATCCCTAGGAAATAATCTCAAATGTGTACAAGAATGCCTTGTGGGATAATGGAACCTGTAAAATCAAAAAGCTGGTAACCACTCTAAGATTCAACAAAAGAATGGTTAAATTATGGTTTATTCATATAATGGAATGCGATATGACCATCTAAAATGATACTGCACATCTATTTTTTTTTTTTTGGCGGTACACGGGCCTCTCACTGTTGTGGCCTCTCCCGTTGCGGAGCACAGGCTCCGGACGTGCAGGCTCAGCAGCCACGGCTCACGGGCCCAGCCGCTCCGCGGCATGTGGGATCTTCCCGGACCAGGGCACGAACCCATGTCCCCTGCATCGGCAGGCGGACTCTCAACCAGTGTGCCACCAGGGAAGCCCTGCACTTCTATTTAGTATTTAAAATATACATACATATTCTTCAACCAAGAAGCCTCATTATGGAAATATGACATTGAAATAAAAGCACCAGACTATTAAAAAAAAATTGAAATGTCCAACAATAAGAAAACAGCTGAATAAATTATGGTCCAAATATACTATAAAATATTAAGGAGCTGCTGTCCAAACGTGTACAGTGGTTACTTCTGAGTGATGGGATTAACAGGACTTTTAATTTTTCTTTCATACTTTTCTGTATTTTCTAACTGGTCTATAATGACTATGTATTTTTATATAACAAGAAGTTATTCTGATTTATTAAGTAAACAGAAGTTATTCTAATTTATTAATTAACAAAAGCATCTTTAAGATCCTACTCAGAACTGAAAGTTAATTATGCTTAGTATCTTGACCAGTTTTGCAGAATAGGAAGTGCCATCTGCCTTTGTGTGGTCAAAATTTCTAATTCCACACCTTCAGCCAGTTAGTATTTAATGTTGGTTAGGTCACTCTATGCCAACACCAAGAAAGAGCTGAGAATATACTCTACCTTTTAAAGAACTTACCATTTAGTTAAGGAAACAAACAACTAATACTTTTATACAACTAAAGAGCAATCAATACCAACCTAATGGCAATTATTCATTCATTTAAATATTTATGGAGCATATGCCATGTGCAAGGCACTATTCAAGGTGTTGGAGGAAAAATTATAAACAAAAACCCCTGCCCTCAATGAGCTTATAAGGGAACAGACAATAAACAGACAGACAAAATTTATGTCAGATATGTTGCCTTCTATGCAGAAAAATAAATCAAAGAAGAGTAGAGGCAGGAGTGGATTGAATTTGAAATAGGATCTTCGAGGAAGGTTTCAATGAGAGCATATCATTTGAACCAAGGCCAGTAGAAGATGAGAAAACAAGTCACAATGAGATCTGGAGAAGAGCTTTTCAGACACAGAGAATAGGCAAGAACACACCAGATATGTCCAAGGAGGAAGGCAAGGATGGAACAGTGAGTGAAGAAACAAACTATAAGTATTAGAGTTCAGGGAAAGGAAAATCATGGTCTGAGAGAATCAAAGAATCATCTATGGAGGAAGAAGGATGAGGCCAAATTTAGAAAGATGGGTAACAGTGAAAAAAGATTGTGGGGACTTCCCTGGTGGTCCAGTGGGTGAGAATCCACCTTCCAATGCAGGGGACATGGGTTCGATCCCTGGTTGGGGAACTAAGATTCCACATGCCACAGGGCAAATGAGCCCGTGTGCTCTAGAGCCTGTGCATCACAACTAGAGAGCCCGCGAGCCACAATGAAAGATCCCGCATGCCACAACAAAGATCCTGCGTGCTGCAACTAAGATTCAATGCAGCCAAACAAACAAATAAATAAATAAATAGATTGTATTATATAGAGGAAACCCCAATAGGAAATACAATAACATAAACATGGCAATAAAGAATACAGAGATCAGGAATTCCCTGGCAGTCCAGTTGTTAGGACTCTGAACTTCCACTGCCTGGGCCCAGGTTCAAACTCTGGTCAGGGAACTAAGATCCTGCAAGATGGGTGGCATGTCAAAAAACAAAACAAAACAAAACAAAACAAAACAAAAAAAACCAAGGATGCAGAAATCAATATGATTACAGCAAATGACTTCTATTTGGGTGTTAAGAACTAAAGTTGGACTAAGACCATGTTATGAAAACAGCTGGAACTCTGAAAGTGATACAAAGACAAAAAGAATTATTAGAGGTTTTTTTAAGCTAATGAAAAAGTAATTTAGAAAAATGATCTGGAATCAATGCAATACGGTTAATAAGGAGACTCAGGGCACAGGGTTTACAAGACTATGTTAGGTGGGAATGGACAGAAAGGGTAAATCTAGGCAATATTCTAAAAGAAAAAGAACTTGGAAATAGAAGGAATGTAGAAAATAGAATCAAACATGGTATTAAAGTTTCTAAGCTAGGAGACTGCAGAAATATAGTGATGAGAAGTGGAATAATATGTATGTTATAGAAAGATCATTTCATCCAGAGCTGTTTTTAAAATGGTTTTAAATTAAACAAAAAATTATATTCCTTATCCAAAAGATATGAATTGTATATATACATATATATTTTGCAGTACGTGGGCCTCTCACCGCTGTGGCCTCTCCCGTTGCGAAGCATAGGCTCCAGCATGGGCCCAGCCGCTCCGCGGCATGCGGGATCCTCCCGGACCGGGGCCCGAACCCACATCCCCTGCATCGGCAGGCGGACTCCCAACCACCGCGCCACCAGGGAAGCCCATGAATTGTATTTTTTGAAGTATTATTATAATAGTTTACCCATTGACAACTCACATCTCACATAAAGGACGCGATCCTCATAATTTTACCTCCTTAAAAATACCTTATTGCATCATAAATGGAGAATTTTCTGGTTTGTTCTACATTTTTCTCTAATATCTAAACATATAGGTTCTGAACAGGCAAAGAACCTAAAAGTGTATTCATTTGAAACAATTCCTTAGGAAAGCAAATTTCAAATCAGTGGGAAAATGATAGACTATTTAATAAATGGTGTGGAGACAACTATCCAGCCTCTTGAAAAAAAAAACAACAAAAAAACAATTAAAACTGATACCTTCCTCACACCTCATTCCTTATAACAAACATCAAAATACACTCCAGGTGTTATTAAACATTTAAATGCAAACACAAGTTGCAAAACATTAAGAAGAGAATAAAATTTTACTCAAAGGTAAAACAACAGTATGTCTGTAGCAAGGAGGTAGAACAATTATAACTCTCATATACCAATAGTGGAAATGTAAAATGGTACAACTTTGGAAAAGAATTTAGCAGTTTCTTTTTTCTTTTTTTTTTTGGCCACGCTGCGCAGCATGTGGGATCTTAGTTCCCCTACCAGGGATCGAACCCGTGCCCCCCCCCCAGTGGAAGCACAGCCTCTTAACCACTGGACCGCCAGGAAAGTCCCCAGAATTTAGCAGTTTCTTAAAAAGTTACACCTACCATGTGACCATTTCATGCCTAGGTTTTACCCAAGAGAAATTAAAGCATAACTCTATACAAAGACTTGTACACAAATGTTCATAGCCATTTTTCCTGTAATAGCCCAAAACTGGAAACAATCCAAATGATCAACAGTGAATAAACAAACAAGTTGTAGTATATTCATACAAAGGAATACTACTCAGCAAGAAAAAAAGGAACAGACTACTGAAACACAATGTGAGTTAATCTCAAAATAGTTATGCTGAAAGAAGCCAGACACCCCTCACCCCCATCCAAAGTACACAGTGCATGATTCCATTTATATCAATTTTACAAAATGAAAACTATAGTGATACAAAGCAGATCAGTAGCTGCCTGGGGGCTGGTGTGTGTGAGAAGGGGCAGAAAGGAGAAATTACAAAGGGGCAATGGGGAAACTTGGGTGCGATGGATGTTCATTGCCTTTGCTGCAGAGCAGTTTCAAGGTATAAACTTAGGTCAAAACTTAGCAAATTGTATACTTTAAATAAGTGCATGTATATATCAATTATTCCTCAATAAAGGTATTTTTTTAAGTAAAATAATGTCAGGCCATATGCTGAAAACTGTGGACTATTTACCTCTGGCGGGTAATTTTAAATAGAAAAACTGGTATAATAACAATAATTTTAAAATAAAATGAGCTGTGGTTATCACGACTCATATACTGGGGAGGAGGAAGAGATGATTTGAACCAGTGACAGGGTTGACAGGTGTTTTACAAAACCAGGTGCAAAGAAGCCTCAATGAATTAACCTCAGGAAGAAGAGAAGTGAGGGCATATTTAGAAACCAAAGCCAGGAATCAAAATATGCCAAGCCAAGAACATACGAGGACAGGTGCAGAGCAAATTCAGAGGCAGGAATCTGGTAGCAAAGGCAAATTATGATGCAACAGATGAACAGACTGACAGAGACCAACTAAAGAGCACAGTCCAAGTATATAAAGCAAATCATTCCTGGAATGCATGAACAAACTATGGTTTAAGGCTGACTTTAAGAACAGAAAGCAGGCAGCAAAAACAGGTGAAGCTAGAGAGTGGTCAGAGCCAAGTACAATGCAGAATAAACAAAAGAAGCAAAGCTATGCACAAGAATAGGAGCTCACACAAAATTCTTCTCAAAGTAAGGCTGGATGCTCCATTTGGCTTTTATTCCTGGTGGCTCAATGAGAAATGGCCCTAATTCTAACAAAACACCCTTAATAGTTTCTGAAATTTTAACTTCTCCCAGAAGTGAAGATATTTTAGTTTTAACTTGAATTGTCTACAAATTCACTTTCATAATGTACAATAAAAAGGTCCTTGAGAACTGAGATTGTCCTGTTCAGCCTTTTATTTACTAACAGGAGTTCAGTATTTTCTACACATCAGATGCTCAAATAATGATGGTTAAAAGTGCTGAACAGGGCTTCCCTGGTGGTGCAGTGGTTGAGAGTCCGCCTGCCGATACAGGGGACACGGGTTCGTGCCCCGGTGCGGGAAGATCCCACATGCCGCGGAACGGCTGGGCCCGTGAGCCATGGCTGCTGAGCCTGCGCGTCCCGAGCCTGTGCTCCGCAACGGGAGAGGCCACAACAGTGAGAGGCCCACGTACCGCAAAAAAAAAAAAAAAAAAAAAAAGTGCTGAACAAGAAAACCATTAAAATATATACATATTATTTTTATTGAAATCTCCATTATCTACTTTCTGAATTACCACTTAATAATATTCCTAGACCAGTCTCCTTCCATTGCACAGGCCCTCCCTATGTTCTTTACCACTGCCAACAGAATATGTGATCCCTAAATACAAAACTAGTAAAAAAAATAAACACTCATGAAATCAAAAGCCACATATATAAAATTTTTAGAATTACTCATACTCAGCTTCCAATTCTTGGTAATAAATTAAGCCAGGCTCTCTTTCTCTGAAGATGTTCTACAGGTGAGAGAGGTTGGACGCAAGAAACAAATATAAAAACTGTGGGGGAAAAATGCCTGGGGAAAAAAAGCTGACTTGTCTGGACAGAGGAAGGGCAGAGTAGCAAACCACAGTTAAAGAGGATAGGGCATGCAACTTAGGGGGTGGATGATGGAAAGCTTTTCAGAAATGTTCTTTGTCTCCCCAGAGGCAAAAAAAGCAACTGTTCTGAGGTAATGTCAGAGCAGCACCCCAATCTTTAAACTTCCATACGAGTCTGTTCTCAAATAAAGAGCAACTCTGATGTAGTTACTGGGAAGTGTCCTGAGGGATATGGTTACTTGGTGGATACAGCGGAAGCCTAGGATTAACATCATAGGCTCTCTGTCCTGAGGTTCTTCTTCCTTTCTCCGGACCTTACCATTCCTCCCAAACATATTACCATCAAAATTAATGTGGCTGATAATCCCAATGGAAAATATGTTCATGAAAGAAAAATAATAATCCAGCAATGGAGAAGTATAAGGGTTATAAAAATCTTTCTGGGGCTTCCCTGGTGGCGCAGTGGTTGAGAGTCTGCCTGCCGATGCAGGGGACATGGGTTCGTGCCCCGGTCCGGGAAGATCCCACATGCCGTGGAGCGGCTAGGTCTGTGAGCCATGGCCGCTGAGCCTGCGCATCCAGAGCCTGTGCTCCGCAACGGGAGAGGCCACAACAGTGAGAGGCCCACGTACCGCAAAAAAAAAAAAAAAAAAAAAAAAAAAAAAAAAAAAATCTTTCTGAAGATTAAAAAAAGGACAAAAGAACTGAATAATATACATTAAAAAGAACCAGATTAATGAACCAGACTGAATATAAATTTTAAATGACCATAATACATATCCTCAGAAATAAGAGAGAGGACACTGGCAACATGAAGCAGAAAAACAGTTTTTAAAAAGAAACAATTTGAAATAATGTGTATAGAAAATACAGTTAAAACAAAAATATTAAGAGATGGGTGAATGGATTAAAAGATATGGCTCTAAAATGTTTTAGTGAGCTAGAATTATTAGGCTAAGAAATGCTCCTGGAACATATGAAGAAGGGATAAGGAGATTTTTTTTTAAAGATACAGAGATATGAGAGATAGAAGTATCAACATTCATAAAAATTAAAGACAAAGAATACATATAAACTGAACAGATTCAAAGAAACATCTGAATGACTGAGGCTTTTCAAGAATTAAAGAAAAAAAAGTCAAACTGAACAGATTGTGAATGCCAAAGAGAACAGAAAATAAATAAAACACATATACATACACAACACCTTGATACATTAGAATGAAATTTAAGAAAATCAAAGACAAAGGAAAATTCTAAAAGCTCCTAACAAAGAATAGATCACCTATAAAAGAATAAGATCAGAATGACCTCGGACACCTCATCAGCCACACAAGATTTAAGAATAAGTAATTCTTAAAATTACTGGGTGGAGTAATTTTAAAGTGTTGATGGAAAAAACTTCAAACCAAAAAGTTTATATCCAGATAAATTAGCATCAAAAGTAAAGATATTTTAAGCACACAAAGTCTCAGAAGATTTGCCACATAAAGGCTCTCTCTGAAAATACGCATTAAGGGAACTATTCCCAATAAGAATGATATTGTGAGATTAAGTAAAACTTAATATTATCTTTAAAAATGAGCAAAAAGATAAGCAAAATGATCCAGAACTAAAAATCTAGAGCAGCTCTATACAACAGAACTTTCTGAAATAACTCAAATGTTCTATATTTGTTGCCCAATATGGTAGCTACTAGTCACATGTGGCTATTGTGCATGTGAAATGTAGCTACAGTGACCGAATTTTAAATTTAAATTTTATTTAAGTTTAAAATCAAAAGTCTCTATGACTAGTGGCTACCATATTAGCACAGATCTAGAGTAGGAGTCAGCAAATTTTCTCTTTAAGGCCCAGATGGTGAATATTTTAGACTTGTGGCAATGTGGCCTCTGTTGCAACTGTTTGCAACATGCAAACAGTTTTGTGTCACTGTTTCACAGAAGCAGTCACACACATCAAATAAGTAAATTGCAAGGCTGTGTTCCAATAAAACTTTACTCAGGAACAGTCAGAAGTATTTCATTTAAAATACGGAGAAGAAAGAATGCCCACTGAGGTAGTCTAACATACTACTGGAAGACTTGGCTAATATAATAAAACAGAGGGAAAAAAAGCATAGGATTAAAAGAGAAAAAGCAGACGGTATAGACAAATTATTACAGTAAATGAGTTTAGGAAGACTGCCAGATACAAAATCAATTTACAAAATCAACAGCATTGCTCTACACTGGAACAGTCAACTGGAAAATATACTTGAAAACAAGGTACCATTCACAATAGCTATAAAAACTATGAAGTATCTAGGAATAAACCTGAAGATAAGGTACAGAATATTAATGAGATAAAAAATTACTTCATTAAAAAGTCTAAATGAATGGAGAACTATACCACATTTATGGGTAGTTCCTAAAGACTAAACTGTAAATCCAAGGCAATTCCAATACAAATTGGAGTTTTAATTTTTAAGGAATTTTACAAACTCTAATTGTCTAAAAACAGTTTAATCAAGTTTGTAAGAGAAGTGTAAAATAAAGGACTCAGCTTACTAGATAGTAAGATTTACTACTAAGCCATAATAATTTTTAAAAACTGTAATAAAATGAGAGATTAGCAGCAGACTCATGAATATATGGGAACTTGACATGATAAAGATGACCCACAAATCAGGAGGTAAAGCACACACTGTCTATAGATGGTACTGGGAGAACTGGTCCATTTTAAGAAAAATAATGTTGGATCCCTACCTCACAACACACATAAAGAGTGAATTCAAGATGGATTAAAGACCTATATATAAAAAGTATTATATATCTAATAGAAGATAGGAGAATATCTTGGTGGCCTCAGGGTGGTGAAGAGCTTCTTAAACAAGACCTCTTAAGCACAAACCATATAGGAATAATTAATTTGACTATATTAAAGAGAGAGAATTTATGCTCTACAAAGGACACTATATTATAGTCAACTTTAAGTTACAGTAACAAATTAGCTCTCAAATACTGCTAATTAAGTTTCTCTCTAGATTATTTTTCCACCAAGGGGACAGTTCAGTTTGGCAAGACAGCTCTCTGTTCCATACGGTCATTCAGAAACACAAGCTCTTTCCAGCTATCACAAGGGTATAGAGAAAGCTGGGTCATGGCCTGAAATAATAAACCTATCCATATTCCAACTTACGACAAGGTAGAAAAGAAGTCCACATTGAGGTAAGAGTGCACATAATACTTTTGTCCATGTTTGATTGGCAAAATTAGTCATGTGGTCTCAATTAGCTAATGATAAAGTAGAAACATACCTCTAACTGAGCAGCTATGTGCCCAGCTTAAACTCTGTCACTGCATTAGGGAAGGACAGATTTATGTGTATTATTAGCAATCCTCACCATAGGGACCACAAAAAAAGTAACAGACTGAGAGATTTTCAATGTCTAGAACCAACAATGGATTACTATCCAAATTACATATCATAAAAAAAGATAGGAAATACAATAAAAAGGAGGGTAGTGTATATGAATGAGAAATTTACAGAAAAGAAAGAAGAAATGCCTAATAATTAACAATCAATGAAGTGCAAAGTAAAACAATGAAGCATGGGAAAAACTATTGTGTTAACAAGATGAAGAAATAGAGACCACCAATGGAATGCAAATTGGTATAGTCATTCCAGAAAGCAATTTGCCAGTACTTAGTGAAATAATGTATCTATATACTCTCTGATCCAGAAATCCAAAGAAACCCTTTGGTTTCTATTTGGCTTTTACTGGGACATGTACAAGAATGTTTTTTATAGTGCTGTGATAGGGAACTGAGGATAACTTAAATGTTTATCTCTGGGGGAATGGGATAAAATATGGTGCATGTAATATGCTATAGTTAGAATCAACTAGGTATATACAATATAATGTAGTATTAATTGAAAAAAATGAGATCTATAATACAGTGAAGTTCATATATATATAAAATATACACACTCGGGAGCTCCCTGGTGTTCTAGTGGTTAGGATTCTGGGCTTTCACTGTTGTGGCCCGGGTTAAATCCCTGGTCAGGGAAGTGAGGGCATGGCCAAAAAAAAATACACAATCAAAACAACACAATACCAAAGCATACACACATATTCAAGCAAATGTATCAAACATATCACAGTATGTTTAAAAGGGAATGGGAGAGGGGACGAAGAGGAAAACTGATAAATAAGAGTCTTGTGCAGGCTGATAATGTGAGTGTGCCCTGAAGTGAGAAGTATGACTAACAATTCTCTGATTGTTTAAAAAAAAGCACATTACTACATGCTTAACAGTTCTTTCCTTGTCAGAGATGTCACAGTTCCAGAAAGACACACACACACGTGCACCAACAACACAAAGATGAAAATGTCATGAAGGATGCTGTTCTGAAATAACAATCTTATCTGTTTCATGTGACAATTTCTCTGTGATGACAAGACACAGCAAAGTGGGAGAAGCATAAAAATTGTGTAAAAAAGATGGTAATTTTGGACTGCTCATAAGGAAAAGAACACAGTTCTTTAATATCCACATATAGTGACAGATAAGGATTAAAGGAAAAAAAAACTCAGAACATGATTCTCGATATCTTATGTTGCACAGTCAAAGAGTGGTAGAAAAACATTTTATAAGATTTAGTAAAAACATTTATTATAATGACACCTCTTCCAATTATTGCTTAATTCACCAATAAAAGGAAAACTACATTTTATTCCACTTATTTCCCAAAGGAACATCATTAACCATGTTGGTAATAACCAGCACACTTATAATCAATAGTTGATGGTCTTGTAATCCTCCCCACACAGGCCAAATTTTAATGAAATACATTTCGTAATGTATTTTTTTCAAAAGACAAGCAACAGTTTGGCACCTAATATATAATCATAATGACCAAGTCAGGTGTGCAGTAAACCCCAGTACAGACTTTATTAGAGTTCAGTTATAAATACACAATCTCTTGACATTGAAGATGTAGTTCTTACAGATAAAGCCCAAAGGCAGGAAATGAATCTCCTCCCAAATGCTGCTTCTTATCTTTAAAGTAACCTCAAATTATTACTAAACTAATAAAGTAATTTTGTTTCAGAAAGTGATCTGATCTATTTTATTTTCAGCTTTTGATAAATCCAAGAATGAGATGGGGGATTATTGCTTTCTGTCTGACTACACACACTGAAACACAACATGAAAATAAAGGAAAAACTTTTTTTTAATGTTTTTTATGGTGAAGCTAGAATAGGCAATATCAAAGCCTGTCACTGTACAAGAAAGATGTGTATGGTTTTAGAAAAGAGAAAGCTAATTTTTTATTTAACAGCAAATTTAGAAGTAAGGTTTTTACCATCATCTAATTAGAAATTGTCAGTTAAAAATGATGACTAAAAAGGGTGCAATGAGATTGTATAGAAACCAAATAAAACAATAATAATGCAAAAATATAATTATGTTTATTACTGCCTTCTTTATAGAAAATTTTTCTAATATAATGGTTCTTAGCTAATGCCCACAACCCAAAATGAAGATCAAGATTCTATTAAAAAGTCACAATAAAGCCAGGCTACCAAATATGAGTCTAATACAAAGTGCAATGGAGACAGCACAAGTAACTTTCAGATGACTAATGATTAATGATGACAGTTATTCTACACAAAGAAGATATCATTTTTATTGTAGCAATATAGGTACCATTTATTTTTTTTATTTTTATTTTTTTTGTGTGGTACGTGGGACTCTCACTGTTGTGGCCTCTCCCGTTGCGGAGCACAGGCTCCGGACGCGCAGGCTCAGCGGCCATGGCTCACGGGCCCAGCCGCTCCGCGGCATGTGGGATCCTCCCGGACCGGGGCACGAACCCGCGTTCTCTGCATCGGCAGGTGGACTCTCAATCACTGCGCCACCAGGGAAGCCCAGGTACCATTTATTATACTTCTATTCTGTGCCACGCACTGTACTAGGCACTTAAGGTACCTCTAATCCTTAAAATAAACGTTTAGATATTATAGAGATTTTCTTTAATGTGGAACTAAAACTAAAAGGATTAGACAATCTGCTCAAGATCTCAGAGCTAGGATAGCAATGAAAAGTTTCCGGTTTAAGTTGGCAAATTAGTTAATACATGCTGCACTCCAATAAAGATGTTAAAAAAAAAAACATGCTGCAGCCTCCTCCTCTTCCAAACCCTTAGAATGACAGAAAAGAAATCCATAATTATGGTGGAAACAAGAAAGGGTGCTTTCAATAGACTGGAAACTTGAGGAAGATAGAAGACTAGAAACCAAACTGCCCAGAGGCTGAATGCTAGAAAAGATGGGAATGGCTCCAAGGGCACTACATGTTCTGAGGTAAGGGATACAAAGAGCAGAAGACGACAAAGATAAATTAACTGGGGTTTTTGCATTAGAAGCAGCAATGCAGGTGATCCTTACATGCTGCCTTTCTTGGAAAAGGTAAATAAAAAGATTCATTTCTGCCCTTAATTGAGAATAGTGAATATAGGAGCTTGAGTTAGCCTGGTGAAATTTTTATAATACCAAGGATAAAGAGAAAAATCCTAACATCTAAGAAGGAAGCTGGGAGTGAAAATTACTTACAAAAAATCAGACTGATATCAGGTGCCTCCATTTGGAAATAGTGGATATAAAAGGAAAACAAAGTGTTATTTTAAAGTTCTGAAGGAAAGTAATTTTGAACTTGGAATTCTGTATGTAGCCAAACTATCTTTCAAGAGTGAAGGCAAAATAAAGACGTCTGGAGATGTGCAAGGATTCAAAGATTATCACCCACAGATACTCTCTAAAAGAATTACTTGAGAAAATACTACTGGAAGTACAAACAAAGAAGCAGGAAGCATAAATCAACAATGCATGTACTGTTAAAAAAAATACATGCAACTAAAATCTCAAATGTAATCAGCATAAGGTAACAGAGAAAGAGGAAAAAAGAGAAAAATGGAAGGAAGTAAAAAATTGCTGGGCTTCCCTGATGGCACAGTGGTTAAGAATCTGCCTGCCAAATCTACAGATTCAATGCAATCCCTATCAAAATACCACTGGCATTTTTCACAGAACTAGAACAAAAAATTTCACAATTTGTATGGAAACACAAAGGACCCCGAATAGCCAAAGCAATCTTGAGAACGAAAGATGGAGCTGGAGGAATCAGGCTCCCTGACTTCAGACTATACTACAGAGCTGCAGTGATCAAGACAGTATGGTACTGGCACAGAAGCAGAAAGATAGATCGATGGAACAGGGTAGAAAGCCCAGAGATAAACCCACGGACATATGGTCACCTTATCTTTGATGAAGGAGGCAGGAATGTACAGTGGAGAAGGGACAGTCTCTTCGGTAGGTGGTGTTGGGAAAACTGGACAGGGACATGTAAAAGTATGAGATTCGATCACTCCCTAACACCATACACAAAAATAGGCTCAGAATGGATTAAAGACCTAGATGTGGGGCCAGACACTATCAAACTCTTGGAGGACAGCATAGGCAGAGCACTCTATGACATAGATCACAGCAAGATCCTTTTTGGCCCACCTCCTAGAGAAATGGAAATAAAGACAAAGATAAACACATGGGACCTAGTGAAACTTAAAAGCTTTTGCACAGCAAAGGAAACCATGAACAGGACCAGGGGACAACCCTCGGAATGGGAGAAAATATTTGCAAATGAAGCAACTGACAAAGGATTAATCTCCAAAATTTATAAGCAGCTCATGCAGCTCAATGACAAAGAGACAAACAACCCAATCCAAAAATGGGCAGAAGACCTAAATAGACATTTCTCCACAGAAGATATACAGACTGCCAACAAACACATGAAAGGATGCTCAACATCTTTACTAATTAGAGAAATGCAAATCAAAACTACAATGAGATATCATCTCACACCAGTCAGAATGGCCATCATCAAAAAATCTAGAAACAATAAATGCTGGAGAGGGTGTGGAAAAAAGGGAACACTCTTGCACTGCTGGTGGGAATGTGAATTGGTACAGCCACTATGGAGAACGGTATGGAGGTTCCTTAAAAAACTACAAATAGAACTACCATATGACCCTGCAATCCCACTACTGGGCATATACCCTGAGAAAACCATAATTCAAAAAGAGACATGTACCAAAATGTTCATAGCAGCCCTATTTACAATAGCCCGGAGATGGAAACAACCTAAGTGTCCATCATTGGATGAATGGGTAAAGAAGATGTGGCACATACATACAATGGAATATTACTCAGCCATAAAAAGAAATGAAATTGAACTATTTGTAATGAGGTGGATGGACCTAGAGTCTGTCATACAGAGTGAAGTAAGTCAGAAAGAGAAAGACAAATACTGTATGCTGACACATATATATGGAATTTAAGAAAAAAAAAGGTCATGAAGAACATAGGGGTAAGACAGGAATAAAGACACAGACCTACTAGAGAATGGACTTGAGGATATGGGGAGGGGGAAGGGTAAGCTGTGACAAAGTGAAAGAGCGGCATGGACATATATACACTACCAAACGTAAGGTAGATAGCTAGTGGGAAGCAGCCGCATAGCACAGGGAGATCAGCTCGGTGCTTTGTGACCGCCTGGAGGGGTGGGATAGGGAGGGTGGGAGGGAGACGCAAAAGGGAGGGGATATGGGAACATATGTATACATATAACTGATTAAATTTGTGATAAAGCAAAAAATAAAAATAAAAAAATAAAAAATAAAAAATAAAAAAAAAAAAAAAAAAAAAAAAAAAAAAAAAAAAAGAATCTGCCTGCCAATACAGGGGACACACGTTAGAGCCCTGGTCTGGGAAGATCCCACATACTGCAGACCAACTAAGCCCGTGCGCCACAACTACTGAGCCTGTGCTCTAGAGCCTGCATGCCACAACTACTGAGCCCACATGCCACAACTACTGAAGCCCGCGCGTGCCTAGAGCCCATGCTCTGCAACAAGAGAAGCCACCACAATGAAAAGCCAGTGCACCACAACGAAGAGTGGCCCCGCTTGGACTTCCCCGGTGGCACAGTGGTTAAGAATCCGCCTGCCAATGCAGGAGACACGGGTTTGAGCTCTGGTCCGGGAGGATCCCACATGCCGCGGAGCAGCTGGGCCCGTGCGCCACAACTACTGAAGCCTGTGCTCCTAGAGCTCGTGCTCTGCAACAAGAGAAGCCACCGCAATGAGAATCCCGCGCACCGCAACGAAGGGCAGCCCCTGCTCGCCATAACTGGAAAGAGTCTGCACGCAGCAAAGAGGACCCAATGCAGCCAAAAATAAATAAGTAAATAATAATTAAAAAAAAAAAAAAAAAAAGAATCCGCCTGCCAATGCAGGGGACATGGATTCGATCCCTGGTCTGAGAGGATCCCATATGCCATGGAGCACTAAGCCCGTATGCCACAACTACTGAGCCTGAGCTCTAGAGCCCGAGAGCCACAACTACTGAGCCCATGTGTCACAACTACTGAAGCCCGTGTGCCTAGAGCCCATGATCCCCAACAAGAGAAGCCACCGCAATGAGAAGCCTGTGCACTGCAATGAAGAGTAGCCCCCGCTTGCCACAACTAGAGAAAGCCTGTGCGCAGCAACGAAGACCCAATGCAGCCAAAAATAAAATAAATAAATTAAAAACAATTTGCTACGGTTCTGGACTTTTCCAAGAGAGGATGTGAATATTCTATTCTAAATGCCATTAGAATAATTTAAGTTTAATTACTGTGCTGAAATTTTAAGGGTAAACATTAAAATAACAGAATGTAAAGCTCCCAAAGAGAAGGGTAAAATGGAACAACCACCATCACCACAGCAACAAAAACTTACTCCAACAAACAGAAGAAAAAACAAGAAATATATGATTAATAAGAAAGCATGGTAAACAAGAGATATAAAATGACAGGAATAGGTCCAAACATCATAATCACCTAAAAGACAAGAACAAAACACAGCTATATCCAAGAGATACAAAAAAAGGTAACGAATGAATGGATGAATTCAATAAAGCTGAAAATAAAGAGATGAAGAGAGACACAGCATGAACACGCTAAAAAAAAAACCAGCAAAATTAATTTAAAGAAATCTTAAGACAATAATGAACAACCCATGGAGATATTAATGAATCTTTACATAATTAACATAGTTCCCAACATACAAAAATAAAATGTATTTAAAAAGAGAAATCAACAAACTGTAACCATAGTGGAAAACTACCATACCATACTCAGAGAAATATCAAATAGATACCAAGTGAGAAAGGGTATAGACTTGAACAATGCAGTTAAGTTTGGACAGAGAATGTAAACTCATTCCCAGGCCAGAGAGATGCAGCCTATAGTAATCAATAGGGACTGGTAGAAACTATAGCTAACCAAAGAGTACAAGCCCCACCTAAAGGTAGTCACATTTAAAAAATTTTAAAGACTGTCATGACAGACAGCCAACTTGCTTGTGTCTATTAAATAAATGAATGCACAAATATACATACAAACACGAATATATATTCGTATATATGTACATAAACGTTTATTATAGTACAAGTATGTGTAGCACTTTAAAGAAAACAGAAAAAATTTTCATTTCAAATATACATAGATCAGTCACAAAATCTGCATTGAGCCATTAAGAAAATGTCAAGAAATTACAAAAAGCAGAAGTCACATGGACCATGTTCACAGGCAAAATGCACTAGGACTAATAATAGCAAATGGGAAGGAAAAGACCAGATACCTGGAAATTAAAAACACAATTCTAAATGATTCCTTCATTAAAAAAAGAGAATCAAAACAAAAATTATGAACTACTTTTAAAAAAATATACAATGAGGTAGGCAAATAACAAAGCCTATGGCATGCAAAGCAGGACTATGGAAAAATTTACAGCCATTAATAAATTTCTTAGGAAACAAAAAAGATGTTCAATTGAAGAATGTAAGAGAGAACAGACTAAGAACAAAGAAAGATTATATGGAAATAACAGAGAACAAAGTAATAAAATAGAAAACTAAAAGATAGCTGGATGACCAATAATCAAAAAGCTAATGCTTTGGAAAGGTAATATAATAGGTAAACTTTTGCCAGGTATGATCAAGAAAAAAGGAAAGAAATAGCAAATAAACAACATCAGGGGAAAAAAAGAGACATAATTACAAATGCAGAAGAAATTTTTAGAAAGCATTTTAACTATTATTAAAATGCTCTATAGGGCTTCCCTGGTGGCGCAGTGGCTGGGAGTCCGCCTGCCGATGCAGGGGACACAGGTTCGTGCCCCAGTCTGGGAAGATCCCACATGCTGCGGAGTGGCTGGGCCCGTGAGCCGTGGCTGCTGAGCCTGCGCGTCCAGAGCCTGTGCTCCACAACGGGAGAGGCCACAACAGTGAGAGGCCCGCATACCGCAAAAAAACAAACAAACAAAAAAAAAACCAGCTCTACAAATATAATTTGAATCCCTAGAAAAATGAATGACTCCTTAGGAAAATACAAATAACCAAAATTAGCTGAAAATGTAGTAACTGGAACAGATTTAAAAAATGAAGAAATTGAAATAGTCAAGGACCAAATGCAAAATATCACTGTGCATTTTAAAATATTTTAAAGGAACATATTTCCTCTGTTAAATGTTCTAAAGCAGAGGCTCTAAGATGTTTTGGTCTCAGGAAACTTTTACACTCAAAATTATTTAGGACCCAAAGAGCTTTTGTTTATATCAGTTATACCTATCAATATTTACCACATTAGAAAGTAAATAGAAAATTTTAAATACTTATTAATTCGTTGAAAAACAGCAATAAACTCATTTCACACTAACCACAGTCTTATGAAAAAACACTGTATTTTACCAAAAAAATTTAGTAAGAAGAGTGGTGGTGTTTTATATTTTTGCAAGTGTATTTAGCAGAAGATTGTTGGGTTTTCTCATATTGCTCTGTGTTCAATTTGCTGCAATTCACATGTACTGCAGTATCTAGGAAACTCCACTGTACATTTGTAAGAAAATGAGAGTAAAAAAGGCAAAAAACGTCTTAATATTATGACGAAAATAGTTTTGACTTTGCAGACCACATGAAAGGATCTTGAGGACATCTAGGGGCCTCCATATTACAAGTGGAGAGCCACTGCTCTAGAAAAGAAAAAAAAGATGGAAAGCTACACCAACACAAGGTAAGAACAGAACAAGAAAACTAGGTCAGTGTGACTTAAGAGCAAATACTTACCTTATAACATACACAAAAATTAACTAAAAAGGTATCAAAGACCTGTATCTAAGAGTTGAGACTCTTGGAAGAAAACAGGGTAAAAGCTTCATGACACTGGATCTGGCAATGATTTACTGGATATGACACGAAAAGCACAGACAACAAAAGAAAATGTGATAAACTGGGCTTCAACAAAATTTAAAATTTTTGTGTATCAAAGGACACTATCAACAGAGTGAGAAAGCGACCCATGGAACAGAAGAAAATATTCACAAGTCATATATCTGATAAGGGATTGATAACCAGAATAAACTCCTACAACTTAGCAACAAAAAAAACCCCTGAACTACCCAATTTAATAATGGGCAAAGGACTTGAACAGACATTTCTCTAAAATATATCTACAAATGACCGATAAGCATATGAAAAGATGCTCAACAACATCCGTTACCAGGGAAATACAATCAAAAACACAATGAGATATTACTTCACTACCATGAGAATAGCTATTATTAAAAAAATAGTCAATAACTATTGAAAGGATTGGAAAGGATGTGAAGAAACTGGAACCACTGTTCACTGCTGGCAGAAATGTAAAATGGTACAGCCACTGTGGAAAACAATATGGTGGTTCCTCAAAAACACAGAATTACCATATGATCCAACAGTGCTACTTGGGTATATACTCAAAAGAAGTGAAAGCAGGGACTCAAAAGATACTTGTACACAAGTGTCATAGTGGCATTACTCACAATAGCCAAAAGCTGGAAAAAACCCAAGTGTCCATGACAGATGAATGGATAAGCAAAATGTGTTATATACATACAATAGAATGTTATGCAGCCTTAAAAAGGAAGGGAATTCTGACGTGCTACAGCATGGATGAACCTTGAGGACACTATGCTAAGTGAAATAAGCTGGTCACAAAAAGACAAATACTGTATGATTCCACTTATATGTGGTAAGAAGAGTAGTCAATTCATGAAAGTGGAATGGTGGTTTCCAGGAGCTAGGGGGAGGAGGAAATGCCTAATAAAAATTTCTGGCAATCCAGAGTTACTGACCAACTTTCACTAATTTATCCTGCATTAAGAAACATGAAAATCTCATGGCTTACAACACAAGGTTTATTTCTTGCTCATACTACCTATCTGCAACATGCTGTTAATATGGCAAAGGGAAAAAAAAGCAATGGCTAAATCAGGATATAGCTTATCACTTCCATTCACATTCCACACTTGCCAAAACAAGTCTCATGAATAAGCCTAGTATCAAGGGGCAGGAAGTATACTCTCCCAAAGGGAGAGGCATCTGATGGGAGAACTCTATAGAGATGGACCCAGTAGAGAGGGTTGCCCAATAATTGTAAGTAAGACTTGGGGATGATAAATCTACAACAAAGGGCAACTCCCTTAATTTGAAAAAAGGTATTTACCATGAACCTAGAGCAAAAATAACTATTGCTATATATCAGCAATAAACACTTAGAAAATGTAATAAATGTAACAATAAATTTAAAAGATCCCAACCAAGCATATGAGCTATGAAGCCAATTAACTACATCATCTTAGGCAAACTCTGCTTGTTTCTTCAACTGTGAAATGAAGATAATGACAACCTATTTCATTGATTCTAAAACAAATTTTTCACTTTAACCTCTCAGAAACTGATGACTTCCTGAAAGAACAGCTGTCACCCAGAAAGCAATAATAATGCATTAATAGTATATGAACACTTTCCAGTGTCACTTTCTGGTAACATCAAGAAAGCATCAATATCAAAGTATCTTACATTTGATAAAATACAGTAATATTTAATATTATTGTGATGATTACATGAGCTAATTCATATTAAACACTTAGAGCAATACTTAACATATAGCAAGTTCTCAATAAATATTAGTTTTTTTATTCTTTGTCCCACTATATTTATCAAAACAGATTATGATGCTAGAGTAATTGAAATAAAATGGCAGGGGAGCAGGATTAGAGAAAGAAATCAATGGAACAGAATAAACAGTCCAGGGAAAGAGACCTGCATATTTATGGCAATTTAATACATAATAAATGAATCATTTTATATCAGTGGGGAAGGCACATAATGGTAGTTCTCATCCTATCATACTCAATACCCCGCTTTTATAGGAAGTCTTTGTAAATACTCCTTATCCATACTGAAAGAAAATAAATAGATAATATAAACGTCTACACACAATTCTTAAAAGTTATACATACACACACCCATTTCTTCTCTCTAACCCAGTTTTGGATACACACATACATCCTTACAGAACTAAAAAAATAAAGGGAAATTAATTTATAGGAGAATAATATATACTGTATTTCAATATATAAATACATAACCACATTAGAAGACAGTAAGTTGTCAAATGCTTCTAACAGGCAGAATCACTGTAATCATCATTAATGCTACAGATACAAATGCTGACTGTAGAACTGGTGACTCAAATACCACAAGTGACACTGGGGACAGTGACCTGATTTTCTTAAATGGTGAACTCCTGGTAAAGTTCTAAACAGAATAGGATACAATCTTCACTTAATCTATAAGACAGTCAAAAATAGGAGAAAATTTAGCCACATAAAAATAATACTTTTGCCACATAAAAATAATACTTTTTAAAAGTATTTAGAGTTTTATTTTATTTTTGGGAATTCCCTGGTGGTCCAGTGGTTAGGACTCCATGCTTCCACTGCAGGGGGTCCAGGTTCAATCCCTGGTCAGGGAATTAGGATCCCACAAGCCGTGTGGTGCAGCCAAAACAAAAAACAAAACTTTTATTTAATAAAAATAGAATGTGCAGGGACTTCCCTGGCAGTCTAGTGGTTAAGACTCTGTGATTCCAATGCAGGGGGTGCAGGTTCAACCCCTGATTAGGGAACTATGATCCCACATACTGCGCAGTGAGGGCCAACCACCACCCCCCAACCAAAAAAAAAAAAAAGAATGTACAAAACATATGTTATGTTTATGTGTAAAAAGAACTTAGGTCCAAGGCTCATAAAATTATAGGTTTTCATCTGTACACATGTTCAGAGGGATTTCACCTATATGAATGGGGGTAATGAGAGGAAGAATATTTACAATTCCTGGCCCACATCAAATTGTTCTCAATACACTCTCTCTCAAAAACCGTGATAAGTAAAGGCAACTCCATAAGTTTCTTAATGCCTCTCTTGAAGTGCCGAAAACCCCTGGAATAAGACTGTTCCAAAAAAAACTGAAAAACTAGATATCCATTTTGTTGAAAATTAATAGACCCATCTCCTCAAAATATTCCTAAATCACTGGAAGGCAGAGTTGTATAATTTCACATGATAAAAACTACATCTCAACATAAGCTTGTGTTCCTTTTCCAACTAGTAAACAAGTTGACTCTGAAGTCTCTAGCTCTGCCAATTCCTCAACTAACCCTTTTTCCATTGCTCTCTCAAACTTTTAAAACTCCATTACAAACAAACTGTCTCTCAGAGGCAATACATTATCATGTTTAAAAGCATGGACTTTGGTAACAGGCAGATCTTCTGGGGTCAAAAACTAGCTCTATTACCTAAGTACTCTGTGTGTGATATAGGTTAATTAAATTCTTGACACCTCAGATTCCTTAGCATAAAATCTCCCCTTTTCCTTCAGCTTTTTCCATTATAAACATGTACAAAACATCTTCACCCTAAGAAAACAAAAACAAAAAGGAAATTTCCACCAACTCTACCATTACCATTATTCCTTCTATCAACTCCGTCTCCTCTCTTCCTGGTCAAACTCTTTCAAACTAGACCATGAATTAAATCAAAGAAGTTAATGATCACATAACAGAACAAAGAAGGGATGGAAAGGGAGACTGAAGAACTAAGAAAATACACCAAGGACTAAAACAACACCACTAGAGCCAACAAATAAATTAGAAACAGCAAAAAAACAGAAAAGACGCAACTGAAATACTGACAAAGGTTTAAGATGATCATCATTGATGCAGAGAAAAAGACAAAGATTGAGTAATTCCTCCAAATATCTGTTTAACTCTCTCATCTTACCCAACTCTACTTTTCTTGGTCCTTGTCATCTTCTAAATTAACATGTAATTTACTAGTCTCTTAGGTTAACCACTTATCACCTCTCCTCCTTCCACTAGAATGTAAGCTCCAGAAAGGCAGTGGCTTTGTTTTGTTTCACTGGCACAGAGCAGGGAATCACTAAATAGTTGAATGTACTAATGAATGCATGATGATATGGAAGACAAAGATGATCCTCCAAAAAGATAAAAAGCAAATGGATCAGAAAAAGTATTGACATGATGACGATAAATTTCTATGAAATGAAGGAATACTTAAATATTTAGGTAAAAAACAACAATTTATTCCAGAAAAAGTAATTCAAAATGATTTGCACCAAAACACACTGAACTTAAAGGATATAAAGAAAATACTCACCAGCTGTCCAAGCCAATAAAAAAGTAAGTCATCGAAAGTGGCATAAAATAACTACAGTATTTTACTTCCTCATAAAAATACTCAGTGCCATGGAAAATAACTACAGTCTACAAAGTTTTGAAATAAATTGTTATTCTAGAAATTCTACAACCATTCAGATAGATTATTTAGGTGACAAAAGCAACAGGAATTCAATCATTCCTTAACAATTAAGAATTTAGGAAATAATGCCCCTATAAGCACATGTTGAAAAACTATGGGACAATGAAATTAAGGTGAAGATCTCAGAAATGGAAAGCACCGGTAAAAGGACTAGTAGAGTGCACTGAATTGAATTAAATAAGAAAACAAGGAATACAAAATACAGGAATACAAAAATGATTTAACTTCAAAAAATTAATGTAGATGGGGATGCGGCCTGAGGAGCAGGGGCAGGAGCTTCAAGACTAGGGCAACGCAAAAGGCCACAGACACCCCAAAACACACCACCAGACGTGGACCTGCCCACCAGAAAGACAAGATCCAGCCTCATCCACCAGAACACAGGCACCAGTCCCCTCCACCAGGAAGCCTACACAACCCACTGAACCTACTTTAGCCACTGGGGACAGACACCATAAACAATGGGAACTACAAACCTGCAGCCTGCAAAAAGGAGACCCCAAACACAGTAAGATAAGCAAAATGAGAAGACAGAAAAACACACAGCAGATGAAGCAGCAAGATAAAAACACACCAGACCTAACAAATGAAGAGGAAATAGGCAGTCTACCTGAAAAATAATTCAGAATAATGATAGTAAAGATGATGCAAAATCTTGGAAATAGAATAGAGAAAATGCAAGAAACATTTAACAAGGACCTAGAAGAACTAAAGAGGAAACAAGCAACGATGAACAACACAATAAATGAAATTAAAAATACTCTAGAAGGGGGCTTCCCTGGTGGTGCAGTGGTTGAGAGTCCACCTGCCGATGCAGGGGACGCGGATTCGTGCCCCAGTCCAGGATGATCCCACATGCCGCGGAGCGGCTGGGCCCATGAGCCATGGCCGCGGAGCCTGCACGTCCGGAGCCTGTGCTCCTCAACGGGAGAGGCCACAACAGTGAGAGGCCCGCGTACCGCAAAAACAAAACAAAACAAACAAACAAAACAAAACAAAAAAACTCTAAAAGGGATCAATAGCAGAATAACTGAGGCAGAAGAACGGATAAATGACCTGCAAGATAAAATAGTGGAAATAACTACTGCAGAGCAGAATAAAGAAAAAAGAATGAAAAGAACTGAGGACAGTCTCAGAGACCTCTGGGACAACATTAAACGCACCAACATTCGAATTATAGGGGTCCCAGAAGAACAAGAGAAAAAGAAAGGGACTGAGAAAATACTTGAAGAGATTATAGTTGAAAACTTCCCTAATATGGGAAAGGAAACAGTTATTAATCAAGTCCAGGAAGCACAGAGAGTCCCATACAGGATAAATCCAAGGAGAAACATGCCAAGACACATATTAATCAAACTGTCAAAAATTAAATAAAAGAAAACATATTAAAAGCAGCAAGGGAAAAACAACAAATAACACACAAGGGAATCCCCATAAGGTTAACAGCTGATCTTTCAGCAGAAACTCTGCAAGCCAGAAGGAAGTGGCAGGACATATTTAAAGTGGTGAAGGAGAAAAACCTACAACCAAGATTACTCTACCCAGCAAGGATCTCATTCAGATTTGATGGAGAAATTAAAACCTTTACAGACAAGAAAAACCTGAGAGAGTTCAGCACCACCAAACCAGCTTTACAACAAATGCTAAAGGAACTTCTCTAGGCAGGAAACACAAGAGAAGGAAAAGACCTACAATAACAAACCCAAAACAATTAAGAAAATGGGAATAGGAACATACATATTGATAATTACCTTAAATGTAAATAGATTAAATGCTCCCACCAAAAGACACAGACCAGCTGAATGGATACAAAAACAAGACCCATATATATGCTGTCTATAAGAGACCCACTCCAGACCTAGGGACACATACAGACTGAAAGTGAGGGGATGGAAAAAGATATTCCATGCAAATGGAAATCAAAAGAAAGCTGGAATAGCAATTCTCATATCAGACAAAATAGACTTTAAAATAAAGACTATTAGAAGAGACAAAGAAGGACACTACATAATGATCAAGGGATCAATCCAAGAAGAAGACATAACAATTGTAAATGTTTATGCACCCAACATAGGAGCACCTCAATACATAAGGCAAATACTAACAGCCATAAAAGGGGGAAATCGATAGTAACACAATTATAGTAGGGGACTTTAACACCCCACTTTCACCAATGGACAGATCATCCAAAATGAAAATAAATAAGGAAACACAAGCTTTAAATGATACATTAAACAAGATGGACTTAATTGATATTTATAGGACATTCCATCCAAAAACAACAGAATACACATTTTTCTCAAGTGCTCATGGAACATTCTCCAGGACGGATCATATCTTGGGTCACAAATCAAGCCTTGGTAAATTTAAGAAAATTGAAATTGTATCAAGTATCTTTTCCAACCACAACGCTATGAGACTAGATATCAATTACAGGAAAAGATCTGTAAAAAATACAAACACATGGAGGCTAAACAATACACTACTTAATAACGAAGTGATCGCTGAAGAAATCAAAGAGGAAATCAAAAAATACCTAGAAACAAATGACAGTGGAGACACGACAACCCAAAACCTATGGGATGCAGCAAAAGCAGTTCTAAGAGGGAAGTTTACAGCAATACAATCCTACCTTAAGAAACAGGAAACATCTCAAATAAACAACCTAACCTTGCACCTAAAGCAATTAGAGAAAGATGAACAAAGAAACTCCAAAGTTAGCAGAAGGAAAGAAATCATAAAGATCAGATCAGAAATAAATGAAAAGGAAATGAAGGAAACGATAGCAAAGATCAATAAAACTAAAAGCTGGTTCTTTGAGAAGATAAACAAAATGGATAAACCATTAGCCAGACTCATCAAGAAAAAAAGGGAGAAGACTCAAATCAATAGAATTAGAAATGAAAAAGGAGAAGTAACAACTGACACTGCAGAAATACAAAAGATCATGAGAGATGACTACAAGCAACTCTATGCCAATAAAATGGACAACCTGGAAGAAATGGACAAATTCTTAGAAATGCACAACCTTCTGAGACTGAACCAGGAAGAAATACAAAATATGAACAGACCAATCACAAGCACTGAAATTGAAACTGTGATAAAAAATCTTCCAACAAACAAAAGCCCAGGACCAGATGGCTTCACAGGTGAATTCTATCAAACATTTAGAGAAGAGCTAACACCTATCCTTCTCAAACTCTTCCAAAATATAGCAGAGGGAGGAACACTCCCAAACTCATTCTACGAGGCCACCATCACCCTGACACCAAAACCAAACAAAGAGGTCACAAAGAAAGAAAACTTCAGGCCAATATCACTGATGAACATAGATGCAAAAATCCTCAACAAAATACTAGCAAACAGAATCCAAGCACATTAAAAGGATCATACACCATGATCAAGTGGGGTTTATTCCAGGAATGCAAGGATTCTTCAATATACACAAATCAATCAACGTGATACACCATATTAACAAACTGAAGGAGAAAAACCATATGATCATCTCAATAGATGCAGAGAAAGCTTTTGACAAAATTCAACACCCATTTAGGATAAAAACTCTCCAGAAACTAGGCAGAGAGGGAACATTCCTCAACATAATAAAGGCCATATAGGACAAACCCACAGCCAACATCGTCCTCAATGGTGAAAAACTGAAACCATTTCCACTAAGATCAGGAACAAGACAAGCTTGCCCACTCTCACCACTCTTATTCAACATAGTTTTGGAAGTTTTAGCCACAGCAATCAGAGAAGAAAAGGAAATAAAAGGAATCCAAACTGGAAAAGAAGAAGTAAAGCTGTCACTGTTTGCAGATGACATGATACTATACATAGAGAATCCTAAAGATGCTACCAGAAAACTACTAGAGCTAATCAATGAATTTGGTAAAGTAGCAGGATACAAAATTAATGCATAGAAATCTCTTGCATTCCTATTCACTAAAGATGAAAAATCTGAAAGTGAAATTAAGAAAACACTCCCACTTACCACTGCAGCAAAAAGAATAAAATATCTAGGAATAAACCTACCTAAGGAGACAAAAGACCTGTACGAAGAAAATTATAAGACACTGTGAAAGAAATTAAAGATGATACAAATAGAGGGAGAGATATACCATGTTCTTGGATTGGAAGAATCAACATTGGGAAAATGACTCTCCTACCCAAAGCACTCTACAGATTCAATGCAATCCTTATCAAATTACCACTGGCATTTTTCACAGAACTAGAACAAAAAATTTCACAATTTATATGGAAACACAAAAGACCCCGAATAGCCAAAGTAATCTTGAGAAAGAAAAACAGAGCTGGAGGAATCAGGCTCCTTGACTTCAGACTATACTACAAAGCTACAGTAATCAAGACAGTATGGTACTGGCACAAAAACAGAAATATAGATCAATGGAACACGATAGAAAGCCCAGAGATAAACCCACGCACATATGGTCACCTTATCTTTTTTTTTTTTTTTTTTTTTTTTTTTTTTTTTGCGGTACGCGGGCCTCTCACTGTTGTGGCCTCTCCCGTTGTGGAGCACAGGCTCCGGACGCGCAGGCTCAGCGGCCATGGCTCACGGGACCAGCTGCTCCGCGGCATGTGGGATCTTCCCGGACCGGGGCACGAACCCGTGTCCCCTGCATTGGCAGGCGGACTCTCAACCACTGCGCCACCAGGGAAGCCCCAGGTCACCTTATCTTTGATAAAGGAGGCAAGAATATACAGTGGAGGAAAGACAGCCTCTTCAATAAGTGGTGCGGGGAAAACTGGACAGCTACATGTAAAAGTATGAGATTAGAACACTCCCTAACACCATACACAAAAATAAGCTCAAAATGGATTAAAGATCTAAAGGTAAGGCCAGAAACTATCAAACTCTTAGAGGAAAACATAGGCAGAACACTCTATGACATAAATCACAGCAAGATCCTTTTTGACCCATCTCCTAGAGAAATGGAAATAAAAATAAACAAATGGGACCTAATGAAACTTAAAAGCTTCTGCACAGCAAAGGAAACCATAAACAAGACCAAAAGACAACCCTCAGAATGGGAGAAAATATTTGCAAATGAAGCAACTGACAAAGGATTAATCTCCAAAATTTACAAGCAGCTCATGTAGTTCAATAACAAAAAAACAAACAACTCAATCCAAAAATGGGCAGAAGACCTAAATAGACATTTCTCCAAAGAAGATATACAGATTGCCAACAAACACATGAAAGAATGCTCAACATCATTAATCATTAGAGAAATGCAAGTCAAAAGTACAATGGGGGCTTCCCTGGTGGCGCAGTGGTTGAGAGTCCGCCTGCTGATACAGGGGACGTGTGTTCGTGCCCCAGTCTGGGAAGGTCCCACATGCCGCGGAGCGGCTGGGCCCGTGAGGCATGGCCGCTGAGCCTGCGTGTCCGGAGCCTGTGCTCCGCAACGGGAGAGGCCAAAACAGTGAGAGGCCCGCGTACCGAAAAAAAAAAAAAGTACAATGAGATATCATCTCACACTGGTCAGAATGGCCATCATCAAGAAATCTAGAAACAATAAATGCTGGAGAGGGTGTGGAGAAAAGGGAACACTCTTGCACTGCTGGTGGGAATGTGAATTGGTACAGCCACTATGGAGAACAGTATGGAGGTTCCTTAAAAAACTAAAAATAGAACTACCATATGACCCAGCAATCCCACTACTAGGCATATACCCTGAGAAAACCATAATTCAAAAAGAGACATGTACCAAAATGTTCATTGCAGCTCTATTCACAATAGCCCAGAGCTGGAAACAACCTAAGTGTCCATCATCGGATGAATGGATAAAGAAGATGTGGCACATATATACAATGGAATATTACTCAGCCATAAAAAGAAACGAAACTGAGCTATTTGTAATGAGGTGGATAGACCTAGAGTCTGTCATACAGAGTGAAGTAAGTCAGAAAGAGAAAGACAAATACCGTATGCTAACACATATATATGGAATTTAAAAAAAAAAAAAAAATGTCATGAAGAACCTAGGGGTAAAACAGGAATAAAGACACAGACCTAGGGCTTCCCTGGTGGCGCAGTGGTTGGGAGTCCGCCTGCCGATGCAGGGGACGCGGGTTCGTGCCCCGGTCTGGGAGGATCCCGCATGCCGCGGAGCGGCTGGGCCCGTGAGCCGTGGCCGCTGAGCCTGTGCTCCGGAGCCTGTGCTCCGCAAGGGGAGAGGCCACAGCAGTGAGAGGCCCGCCTACCGCAAAAAAAAAAAAAAAAAAAAAAAAAAAAGACACAGACCTACTTGAGAATGGACTTGAGGATATGGGGAAGGGGAAGGGTAAGCTGTGACAAAGGGAAAGAGAGGTATGGACATATATACACTACCAAACGTAAGGTAGATAGATAGTGGGAAGCAGCCGCAGAGCACAGGGAGATCAGCTCGGTGCTTTGTGACCGCCTGGAGGGGTGGGATGGGGAGGGTGGGAGGGAGGGAGATGCATGAGGGAGGGGATGTGGGAACAGATGTATATGTATGACTGATTCACTTTGTTATAAAGCAGAAACTAAAAAAAAAAAAAAAAAAAAAAGATACATGCACCCCTATGTTCATAGCAGCACTATTCACAAACAGCCAAATGTCCATCAACAGGTGAATGGATAAAGAAGATGTGGTACATATATAAAATGGAATATTACTCAGCCATAAAAAAGAATGAAATAATGCCATTCGCAGCAACATAGATAGACCTAGAGATTATCGTACTAAGCAAAGTAAGTCAGAAAGAGAAAGACAAATACTATATGATATCACTTATATGTGGAATCTAAAATACGATACAAATCAACATATCTACAAAACAAAAACAGGGACTTCCCTGGTGGTCCACTGGTTAAGACTCCGCACTCCCAATGCAGGGGGCCCGGGTTCAACCCCTGGTCAGGGAACTAGATCTCACATGCTGCAACTGAACATCCCGTATGCAGCAATGAAGATCCCACTTGTTGCAACTAAGACCCAGCACAGCCAAATAATTAAATAAATAATAAATATTTTTTTTTTTTTTTTTTTTTGCGGTACGCGGGCCTCTCACTGTTGTGGCCTCTCCCGTTGTGGAGCACAGGCTCCGGACGCTCAGGCCCAGCGGCCATGGCTCACGGGCCCAGCCGCTCTGCGGCATGTGGGATCTTCCCGGACCAGGGCACAAACCCGTGTCCCCTGCATCGGCAGGCGGACTCTCAACCACTGCGCCACCAGGGAAGCCCAATAATAAATATTTTTAAAAAACAAAAACATGGGCTTCCCTGGTGGCACAGTGGTTGAGAGTTCGCCTGCCGATGCAGGGGACACAGGTTCGTGCCCCAGTCCGGGAAGATCCCACATGCCGCGGAGTGGCTAGGCCCGTGAGCCATGGCCACTGAGCCTGCGCGTCTGGAGCCTGTGCTCCGCAAGGGGAGAGGCCCCAACAGTGAGAGGCCCGCGTACTGCAAAAAAACAAAAACAAAAACAAAAACAGACTCACAGATATAGAGAACATACTTGTGGTTGCTGGGTGGTGGGGAAGGCAGGAGGGAAGGAATGGGAGTTTGGATTAGCAGAGGAAAACTATTATATATAGGATGGATAAACAACAAGGTCCTTCTGTAGGGCAAAGGAAACTATATTCAATCCTGTGACAAACCAATGGAAAAGAATATGAAAAAGAATATATATATGTGTGTAACTGAGTCACTTTGCTGTACAGAAGAAATTAACACAACACTGTAAATCAACTATACTTCAATAAAACTAAAAAAGAAAAGAAATAGTAAAAGCAATGAAAATATACCATGTAATCCGGTAATTTGCAAATGTTTCTAATTTGGGGGATATACAATTACAGTCATGTATTTTTTAAAGCACTGATTTCCTTCTGTTCTTCAAAAATTATAACAATTGGGCTTCCCTGGTGGCGCAGTGGTTGAGAGTCCGCCTGCCGATGCAGGGGACACAGGTTTGTGCGCCGGTCCGGGAAGATCCCACATGCCGCAGAGCAGCTGGGCCCGTGAGCCATGGCCACTGAGCCTGCGTGTCTGGAGCCTGTGCTCCGCAAAGGGAGAGGCCACGACAGTGATAGGACCACGTACCGCAAAAAAAAAAAAAAAGAAAAAGAAAAATTATAACAATGAAATAAATACAATTTTGAAAAAAAATTTAAAAGCTCATACTGTCACCAAAAAAACCCAAACCAATTCTCTTTAATTTTCCACTTATATATCCATATAGTTTTGTACAACCATATATACATATTCAATTTTGTATTCTGCTTATTTCATCTTCTTTCATGCTTTTAAATAGTTCCAGTACTCTCTCTCATTATGACTTCCATCAGATTAAATGTGTTATTTCCTTTTATATTTTAATATGATTTGGAAGCTAAGTATCTTACAGGAAATTCTTAAAGTTCACCATAAATTTTTCTTAAAAATTATTTTTCAATTATAAAAACTATTGTGGAAAATTTAGAAAATACAGAAAAGCATAAAAAACAAAATAACCACTCATAAGTCCACCAAAGACAACTACCATTAATATTCTGAAATGCTCTCTTTACTCTTTTTTCCTTTCATTTTATTTATAACAATTCTGTAATATACACTGCACCTCACTTTACTTAGCCATGATTACACTGTTGAAAGCTGGACTGGTTCTAAGATTTTACTATCATAAACAACCCTGAAATAAAGACTTCTGAATACCTATAGATCTTTAATGCAAACTTCTGACAACTTCCTCAGGAGAGAATTTTAGAAGGGAAAGTTCTGGCACAGCCTCTGTCTTCTGATTGATACAGTGGGTTAAATATACTTGATTCTTAAAGGATTGATACGAATTGCAAAACTGCCTTCCAAAAAGGGGCAATGATTTACAAGAAAATTTTGAATTTCAGAATTTCCCATTTCACCAAAACCTTGCCATTATCATTTTTTAAAGTATTTTCTAACATAGTAAAAAAAAATGGCAGCTTACTGTTGCCCTAATTTACATTTCTTAGATATACTAAGATTAAACATTTTTAATGTTTATTAGATATTTCCATTTCTTCTATATTTCTCTATGTATTTTCCTTGGTTTTCTGCTGGGGTTTTAATGTTTTTCTTATAGTTTTTGTAACTGTTCTATAGTTTATGAAAATGAAAGCTTAACCTATAAAAGGACTATACCATGGCTTCTGAGTACTCAAAGTGCAATTATTATCATCTACCATTTATCTAACATATTTGATATATACACAAAAAACTAAATTAATGAATTTAAGCTATTTTAACGTAATATTCTCTTTTAAAGAGATCAAGAAGTTTTGCATCTTTATCCAACAGTGACAATTCTCAGGTTGTATGAATCATACCTCTTCATGGCATATGAATTATATTACAAAACTGGATCTCACAAGATTATTATTATCTAGAAATGAGCATTTCAATTGCCAAGACTAAAAGAAAAATTATGTTCTGCAAAATGAGCAAGCATTTATCACGGAGAAATATCTAAAAGGAAGTTCCATGTTTGTCATGCAACATCTATTTTACTCACTAGCCACTTTATAACACTTGTGAAATACTGGTTGTCACACATACTTTGGATAATTGTATACATCATGGGTCAGCAAGTTACAGCCAAATCTCAGCCATCCCCACTTTTGTAAATAAAGTTTTATTAGAACACATTTATTAGTCATGCTCATTCATTTACATATTATCTAATGGCTGCTTTCACACTAGGAGATCAAAGTTGACTACTTAGCTTGCAAAGCCTAAAACATCTACTATCTGGCTCTTTACAATATAGACAGCTAAAACATCTGAGTAAATGATTTTACTCATTCTTGGAAGCCAGCACAAACATTCGGATCCTAACTCATGGAGCTCATACTCTAGTACAGTGAAAGACTTGTATGCAAATAACTTATAATACAAGATATAAAAAGCTAAGTGCTCTAAGAAAGGTAAAGAGTGTCAGAAAAAGGAAGAATCTTTCCAGTGGGGAAAATCTTGAAGGAAGCAACTTTTGCACTGGGTTTTAAAGGATGGCTATAATTTGGACATATAGGATGGAGAGACTTCCAGTATGAAGAAAAGTAGAGTTGTGAAAGAATACAAACATAACAGTGTACTTTGCATGGAGAAGCACAGTTAGGAGAAAATGCTAATAAGTCCTTCGAAGCCAAAGCATAGGGAAGGCTTTCAATGTCAGGATGAGCAGTTTAGATTTTAAATACAATTAGGTTCAAGAGTAAGGAAGTTAACAGTGATTAGAACTGTGCTTTAGGAAGATCTATCTATCAACAGTATTTGAAATGAATTTGAGGAGAGAGAGGTGATAAGGAAATTGTTACAAAGCTATAATAATCCATGACAGAAGTAATGAAGGTGGTGGCAATGGGACTGGAAAGAGAGGAGGGACTGGAAAAAAATGAAACAAACACACTATTATCTTAGCAAAACCACTCAAACACTTATTATCAGACAGCAGCATCTGGATATAATATAAACCTTACTGATACGGGGTAAAACCTCTTCATCTCCTCTACCTTTGAACAAAATGATAATTGTTTCTATTTAGTTCTGATAATTTCAAGAAGAGGGACTATTTAAATAATAATTTAAAGTGCTGGACTACCACTTTCTCCCATTTTTAAACTAACTCTGGATACAAACACACACTGAAACAGAATTCGCTTGCTAGGGCTCCCTCTGCTTGACCACTGGAATAAAAGTCTGATCTTAAATTTGGGCTCTTAGTTGCTTCTGCTGAATTCCTGAAAATAAGAATAGTTGGATTTGCTTCAGAAGCTCCTCGCCAGGTTTATCAAATGCCCTCCTCAGGAGGGGAAACATAAAATATCTTTCTCTGTATTTTCCAAAACACCAATAATTTTATTGTTTCTTAACTGATTAATTTTTAAAGAAGAGAGTTTTAGATTCACTGACATAGAGAAGAGACTTGTGGTTATCAAGGGGGAGGTGGGTGGGAGAGGAATTGATTGGGAGTTTGGGATTAGCAGATGCAAACTATTATATATAGAATGGATAAACAACAAGGTCCTACTGTATAGCACAGGAAACTATATTCAATATCCTGTGATAAACCATAATGGAAAAGAATATGAAAACGAATGTATGTGTATGTGTGTGTGTGTGTGTGTGCATAAATAAACTGAGTCACTTTGCTGTACAGCAGAAATTAACACAACATTGTAAATTAACTATATTTCAATAAAATAAATTTTTAAAAAAGAGTTTTATATTCAAAGCTCACAAACATTTAAATAATATACAAGGATAAGCTGGAATTCACCAGACTGATGTTTTATAAGTAAGGAAATTATTCTAAAGACCGGTTTTATATTCTCTACTCATTAAGAACTAAACTGCAGCTCCCTGTCAGTTGGCTTCTGGCTGGGTTCTACCAACAGAATACAAAAACAGTATATTGGAGGGTAGGAGAAAGAGAGATGATGAGGTATTTCTCCCTGCCTTTCTCTCTACCTAAGACTAAATCTCCCAGTGGCTTCAACTCCTTTTGGGAAAGTCCAGTTCCCACCAAGTAACCCTAGCCCCTGGCCTCCAGGTCCAACTCCTACCTGTATCCCTCCATTTATCACTTCTTGCCTTTTACTACTGCTAATCTCTGGGTTGCTTCACCATCTCTTGTAGTTTCTCAAGTCTTCCATCACCCATGTAACCAATTCTCTGCATTAAAGTCTCTCCATGTAAAAGGAAGGAGGGTGGGAGGGAGGGAGGGAAGAGCAAAATGGCCCTAGGCCTTTCTTTTCTGACTCTAGTGTACCCACCGTCCAGCTTCCACTAGTATCATTTCACAATGGAAAAGAAACAGCAATCACATCAGTAAACTTTCTAGATCACTTGTATAAACCCATCCTTCTCAAACTTGAGTATATGTTGCTTTGCATTACATGGGTATGCCAGGATGATTTATGTGAAACTACAAGACAACCATGTCGTATTTTTCTGTTGTGTCTACAGTGATTTTAAAAAATTATTTGTACATTAAAACAAACCACAAGGGTAGTGTCAATTCAATGGGGAAGAGCCTTCAACAAATGGTGTTGGGACAACTGGATATCCATCCACATGCAAAGAGTGAAATTGAACCTCCATCTCATAACCATATACAAAAATTAACTCAAAATGGATCATAGATGTAATTTTAGAACTAAAACTACAAAATTCTTAGAAGAAAACATATGCGTAAATCTTTGTGACCCTAGATTAAGCAATGGTTTCTTAGGTATGACATCAAAGCAGTAGCAACCTAAGAAAAAAAATATATTGGACTTCCTCAAAATTGAACTTTTGTACTTCAAAGGACATTATCAAGAAAGTGAAAAGACAATTCACAGAATGGGAGAAAATATTTACAAATTACATCTAATTAGCGACTTGTATCTAGAATATATAAAGGAATCCTACAACTCATAACAAAATGACAACCCAATTAAAAACTAGGCAAATGATATGAACAGACATTTCTCTAAAGATGATACATAAATGGCCAATATCCTTGGTCATAAGTAAAATGCAAATCAAAACCACAATGAGATAGTTGTCTGGGGCATAATGTGGGGAAGCAAACTAACTGCAAAGGGGCATTAAAGAACTTTCAGGGAAGAAAGAAATAGTCTACAATACATCTTGACTGGGGTGTATATATATACATACATATATATATATACACACACATATATATATATATATATATACACACACACACACACACACACACATATATATATTTTTTTATTATTATTATTTTTTGGTACACGGGCCTCTCACTGTTGTGGCCTCTCCCGTTGCAGAGCACAGGCTCTGGATGTGCAGGCTCAGCGGCCAGGGCTCACGGGCCCAGCCGCTCCACGGCATGTGGGATCTTCCCGAACCGGGGCACGAACCCGTGTCCCCTGCATCAGCAGGCAGACTCTCAACCACTGCGCCACCAGGGAAGCCCTGGGGCGTATATATTTGTCAAAAGTCACCAACCTGTACACTTAAAATCCATGAGTTTATATGCAAATTGTATGTAAATTATCAACTTTTAAAAAAGTAAGCCATCTACAGTCTATTTCTTCAACAGAAGAAAAGAAGCAAAGGATCAAATATGTTCAATTACCTAACTATGCTATTATATAATTAGTAAAAACTGAAAGAGAAGTGATTTTTTCTGCCAGAGCAAAGGAAGTACGAAATTGATACAAAGGTCTTTTAGAAATATAGAAAATGACTGAAGTATTAAATAAGCACACATTTGGGGGTTTTATAAACTGCTGTAAACTGGGGTTTCATAGGAAAACACTGTTTTGGCTGCTAAAACATAAAATGTTCATATTAGATGTCATTATCATCAATGCTAACTTTATACACTACCATATTACAACTGAATAATTACACTTAGCAGACACTGAGTAACCACAAAAGTAGTCTCATAAGAAACTACTTGGCTAAAAAAAATTTCTAGGAAACTGGCGACATCTTAATAGCTTATTTCCAGGAATCTTTACAGCAACAATTTTGTTATATATCAGTATTATTGTCTGAAATTACTCTGTATAACTGCTTAAAAATAACTGAAGTTCATAGCCTTGGGAAAAAAAAATCTCTTAGATTACCCATGTATCACCTACAAAAAAAAAAAAGTAGAGCTTTCTTCTTTATCCTTTTTGATAATTCTGTAAATTATAATGCTACAGATGCACTGTATTAACAAATATCTAAAGCAAGCAAAGACGTAAAATTCACAAGTTCAACTAAGAAAAAAATTTCCAACAATGCAGTAGAAAAACATAGTTTCCCTTACCTCATCATCATCATCAGAATCATTCCCAAACACTGAAGGTTTTTGCAAAACAGGGTGCAACTGCTGTGCTTTCTTTGGCAAAGTAAGCCCATACCTGCATTTTTTTTTTGAAATAGAAATTACACCATTATATTTAAATGTTAAACAATAATACATCCACTACCTCTTCCAGACGAAGCTACCAAGTCAAAACATGTCACATAACCTATGAACATATAACACTGGTTCTGATTTTCAACTATCTAAAAGTTCTAATATGCGCTAAAGATTTTATAATTATTACTCTAAGTGATTATTTGTGGGCCAAAATCAAAATACCATTTTAATCAAAGAAGGGAAGTGAATGAAGAGTTTAGAAATGTTTTAGATGGTGAAATGATAGCAAGGTTTTAAAAAGAACATGTTAGTGGAAAGCTCAGTTGATGTCCACTAAAAATAAAAACGCTCTAAATTATCCTTGTGATCTAACAAGAGTCAAGAAAATACTTTTTTTTTCCTATTGGGTACACAATTTTAAAGAAGTTATTGGATAAAGGTTAATGTCACCCATGAAAACTTTTTAAAAGATTACATTAACTGAGAAACCCAAGTAGCCACGGGGCAAATTGCCATTACACTTTATTAAGCACACTTGCTTTGTCTTGGAGCACCTGAAAGAACCATCCCATCAAATCCAACTCATTTAGTTTCTCACATTTTGGCCTTTAAGACGCAGAAATCACGGGAAGCCGCATCACAAGCGAGGATTATACATCAAAGATAAAACTTCCAAGAACATATAACATAACATTTGTCTCTTTTGTGGCAACGTATACCCCAATTCCCTATATGCCTACCCTTTTCTGTGGCTTCTCAGCACAACATTCCTAAACCGAGAAGGGAGGGCGGTAATCAGAACTTGACCTGCCAAGTAGAACAAGACCCTCTAAGAAAGCCAGGAATTGTCTCTCTTCTCATTGCCCCTGAAAGCATCCAACCGGGGAGAAACTCAAGCGCGGGGTAGGAAGCAAGACTGAGGGGCCTCAGACCGAGCTTTTGGAAAATAGAAAAGTCTCGCTCTCTGCCCCTCAGCCTAACTTCCTTTATTTCCTCACAAGTTTCTCCCTCAAACTTCGGGCTTCCATCCTGGAAAATGTGGGGGGGGGGGGGATGGGAATATATGTTCCTCAGGATTTCTCGCTTTCCCCCATCTCTATCCCTGACGACACAGCCCCTTCACTTCCAGCGCACTTCTACTGCTCGGCCAAAGACACAGTCGCCGTGGTGTATCACTCCCCAGCCTAACCCTAACTCCCAGGTCACTCACTGCCTGCCCGGAATCGCCATCTTGCTCCCGTCTCCTCTGAACGTGGCCGACGCCGACGTGACGCTGACGCAGACGCCGACGTCGAACGTGAGCTCTCGCGCGGGTTTGGGCCGCCTAGAACCCGCCTACCGGCTGGGTTCGCGTATTGTGTTGCTTCCGCACTGCTTAGAATCTGATGTTTGGCTTTGGGCGTTGTTTTGAAAACCGACAGACTGCCTCGAAATCAGTGGGAAGAAAGGAATGACAAAATTTTAGGCCAGAGGTTCGCAGAGAGTGGTCCTGGGACCAGCAGAATCGGCATCACCCGGGAATTTGTTAGAAATGCAAAATTTCCGGCTCTGTTCCACATCTACGGAATCAGAAACTCTGGGATGGGGCCCAGAAATCTGAATTTTAACGAGCCCTCCAGGTAATTCTGATACTCAAGTTTGAAAACCACTGCCCTAGGCTATCGATTCCCTCCCCGCCCCCGAGGTACTCAGTGTGAGTATACCTGGCTCAGGGTAATTTGGCAGAAGATGAAAATCTATACGCTAAGTATCTCATTATAGGACAGAAATGATTAATAAAATACCGTGGTACCACTGGGTATAGGAAGTAAAATTATATATGATACTTTTTAAAAAATGCTAGTCACACTTCACCTGTGGACCCACTCATTCTCGGCCCCTTCCAAACTAGTAACAGCAAAGAGATCTTTTGAATTACCGATAGAAGAATGTTAAAATCTCCAGCTGTAATTTTGGATTTGTCTATTTCTCTTTTTACTCCTGTCATGTTTTGTTTCATGTATTTTAAAGTTTTGTTATTAGATATATAAACATGTAGGATTGTTATGTCCTCTTACATTGACCCCTATACCATTAAGAAATGATCCTCTTTATTTTTTTATTTTTATCTACTTTATCTGATATTAATATAACCAGCATTGTTAGCATAGTGTATCTTTCCCCATCCTTTTACTTTTAACCTACTTTAATTAGTTTGTGTCTTTATATTTAAAGTGGTTCTCTTGTTGATAGATATAGTTGGGTCTCGCTTTTTTATCCAGTCTGGCAATTTCTTCCTTTTAACGTGGGTATTTAGAACATTTTCATTAAAGCAGTTATTAGTATAGTTACAATTTGTTTTCTCTTTTTCCTATCTGTGTTTTGTACTACCCCCTCCACCTTCCCCCACCCTTTTGAATTAATCAATAAATTTTTATGACTGCTTAAGATTTTTATGCTTCAACTTCTTTGTTGGCTTATTGGCCATACTTTTTTTTTTTTTTTAAGGTTTTGCTTTAGGGTTTCTGGTACACATCTTTAACTTATCATAGTCTACCTTCAAGTAAGAATGAAGCACTTTCTGTATAGTATAAAAACTTTATAAAAGTGTAGTTCCATTTTCCCTCTCTGAGACTTTGTGCTATATTTGTCACACATTTTACTTCTACCTATGTTATAAATGCACAATAAATTATCATTTTTGCTTTAAACAGCCAATTATCTTTTAAAAATATTTTTAAATAAGAAAAGTGTTATGTTTATCCACATATTTACCATTTCCCATGGCTGCGTATCTTTGTGTAGATCCAGATTTCTTTTTTTTTTTTTTTTCTTTTTAGCAGGAAAGGGTGGGGTAGTGGGAGGAGGAATTGATGGTCAAAGGGTACAAACTTCCAGTTATAAGATAAAAAAGTATTAGGATGAAATGTACAACATGATTAATATAGTTGACATTGCTGTATGTTATATATGAAAGTAGTTAAGAGGGTAAATCCTAAGAGTTCTCATCAAAAGGAAAAATATTTTTTCTTTTTCTTTTATATCTATATGAAATTATGGATGTTCACTAAATTTATTGTAATCATTTTATGATGTATGTAAGTCAAATTATTATGCTGTACACCGTAAACTTACACAGTGCTGTATGTTAATTATATCTTAATAAAACTGGAAGAAATAAAGTTGAAAGAAAACGCAGAAGAATCCATAGGCACACGTTCTATTAGCTGTCAGAACGATGACATCATCACACATCATGAAGCCTCTCGAAAGTTCAATTGCACACTGGTGTGAGGATGAATGAAAAAGGCAAATGATGTCATAGTATTGTTAGAAATATAGCTTTGACCTGGAAAATCCCAGAAGTGTTTTAGGGGCCTTCGGGAGTCCACAGACCACATTTTAAGATCCACTCTTCTAAATGAATTAATGCTGAGATATATTATTAAAGGAATTATATAGCTTTGCATATAGGAATATGCTGAATGTCTTTTTTTCCCCCAAAGTGATTAGGGTAAGGCTAGATAGAAGCCAAATATGAAATCTGCTTGGGGCACAGTGAAATAAGAGGGAAAAAATATATATACATATATAGACACATATATTGGTTTCTGCCCCAGATTCCCGGTACAGAGCTCCTAAAACCTTTGTGATTTCCTGAGTAATTAGAGCACTAAGAGCAACTGTTGTTTTGATACTTGGTCTTTGACTCTAGTTCCTGGTTCCCTGGGTGATAGGGGTTATTTTGTTCCAATGAGGAAACTCTTGGTGGGCTTCTGGATAGCATCAGCATGGGGGCTAGTCACCAGAGAGACCACACCATAATCAGAAGCTTGAACCTTTCTACCCCACCTCCCATCCTCCGGGAAGAAGAGAGGGGTTTTAAACCAGATTAATGATCCATCAAGCCTCCATAAACAACCCAAAAGTATGGAATTCTAAGAGCTTCCAGGTTGGTGAACATATCCACCTGCCCAGAGGGTGGTACACCCCAACTTCATGAGGACAGAAGCGCCCTTCCTCACCTCACCTATGTATCTCTATCTGGTTGTTTATATGTATACTTTATCATATCCCTTGTATAATAAATAGGTCAATGTAAAAAGAAAAGAAAAATATTATGTTTATTCACATAATTACCATTTCCAGTGTCTCCATATGTTTGTGTAGAACCAGATTCCTATTTAGTATAAACATCTTTTTTTTAAAACAGCTTTATTGAGACATAATTCACATACTATGCAATTTACCCATTTAAAACATACAATTCAGGGCTTCCCTGGCGGTCCAGTGGGTAAGACTCCGCGCTTCCACTGCAGGGGGCATGGGTTCGATCCCTGGTACCAGAACTAAGATACCGTTCTCCATGCCATGCAGCCAAAAAAAACAAAACAAAACCGTACAATTCAATGGTTTTTAATATATTCAGAGAGTTGTGCTACCATCATCACAAGCAATTTTAGGATACTTTCAATACCCAGAAAAAAACCCATGTACCCATTAGTCACTCCCATTTACCCTCCCGCAACAGTAGGCAACCAGTAATCTACTTCTGTTCTCTATGGACCTGCAGTCCTATTAGTTTTTGCTCTGTGTATTTTGGAACTATGTTATTAGGTGTGTAATTATTTAAGATTTTTATGTCTTCTTAATTAATTGACCCTTTTTTCATTATGGAATGACCTTCTTTATCAGTAATATTCTTTGCTCTGAAATCTACTTTGTCTGATATCCTTACAGTCACTCCAGCCACTCCAAAAATTTTCTTTTGACACGAACGCCAGGGAAAGCAAAAAGATGTTCAGGAAAGGAAAATAATTGTAACTTACTACATAGCTAAGCCCTAAATAGCATACATGATCATGATAATGCGAACACTGAATATCCAGCTATTCTGATCTAAATTACTATGTAATTATATTGGGAAGAAGGAAGGAGTGGGAAATGTGTATGTGTTTGTGTGTGTGTGGATGCACATACTGGGGAAGGAGCTAAATCTTTGTTTTGCATACTGGGAGGTTAATAAATATTGCCTAATTCAGGAAAAAAAAAGTAGCCACACAGCATGTTATTTTGCAATATGGAGGCACATGTCAAAACTACAGCCAGAATAGGGGTTGGCAAACTTTTTATGCAAAGGGTTAGATAGTAAATATTTAGGCCTTATGGGTCATAGGTCTCTGTGGCAGCTACTCAGCTCTGCCCAGCGGTATGAAAGCAGTCATAGACAATATGGGCATGGTTTTTCCAATAAAACTTTATCATGACAGGCAACTAGCCAGATTTAGCTTATGGGCTGTTTATTAACTCCTGAGATAAAAGAACTGAAAGTAGTTGACTCAGAAGCAAGGAAAATAGGGGTGAGGTTGAGCTGGGAAATGCTCTGGTCTTGATAGACCTTGTATGACAGAAGGACTTTTTAAACTATGAGCATGTGTGACTTTGCTTAAAAAGAATCGATAAAGGGTAAAAATAAAGCCTCCTGCCTGGGCTGTCTGCCTCTTACTTATGGAGACTGGATGGGGAATTAGTTACACAGTTATCCAGTTCAATATCCTATATAATGCAAGCTTCTGTATTCTCCCATTGCCTTTAAGCTCAGACAGTAGGTTGAGGAGAGGTAAAATATGGTTAATGACTAGGAGATGGAACACCCACCAAGGGGAATTACAATGCCTACAGAGGAAGACATAGGCAATATTTAATTAATTGATCTTGCCTGCTGAGTAGTCTTTATAATAAGGTCATGGAGGGGAGAGTAGGAACATAGAGTTGATGATGTAGGGTGGGGTTAGGTGGGAGTGGCATTGCATAAAACCTTACAGAAGAGGAATGAAAATTCCCTAAATTACCTGCAAAGGGTCTTCTGAGTCCGTAGATTGGGGATGTCTGTGGAAGTTAAGGGCAGCTGGTTGCTTGATCACATTTAGATTATGAAGGAATGGGAAGTCAGTCACAAAAGACCATATAATGTATGATTCCTTTTATATAAAATATCCAGAACAGGCAAACCCATAGAGAAAGCAAGGTTAGTAGTTGCCTAGGGCTGGGGTGGGGAAAAATGGGGAGTGATTGCTAATAGGTATGGAGTTTTTATGGGGGTGATGAAAATGTTCTGAAATTGTCGTAAATGGTTGCACAATTTTGTGAATATACTAAAAAGCATTTTCATTAAGTATGTGAAGTGTATAATATATGTGTTATATTTCAATAAAGCTGTTAAAAGAGCCAATAGGGGCTTCCCTGGTGGCGCAGTGGTTGAGAGTCCGCCTGCCGATGCAGGGGACACGGGTTCGTGCCCTGGTCCGGGAGGATCCCACATGCCGCGAAGCGGCTGGGCCCGTGAGCCATGGCCGCTGAGCCTGCGCGTCCGGAGCCTGTGCTCCGCAATGGGAGAGGCCACAACAGTGAGAGGCCCGCGTACCACATTAAAAAAAAAAAAAAAAAAAAAAAAAAGAGCCGATAGGAGCTTTTCTGGGATTCCAATATCATTGTCTTGAAACCTTATGTTGTTTCTGGACCATGGAAAGCTATAATTATAAAGGAAAGTGGTCTGGATGGTCTACGCCATGCAGTATCATTGTTACCTATAAACTATGGAGAAAGAGCTAATAAAAAATCCAATTAATCAAGTCTAAGCTTCTGAAGTATATGTAAATAAAAATAAATCAATAAATCTATTGAGTCAAATAGGTTTAAATATAAACCTACATCTAAATTTTTGTCAAGCATAAATAACATCCTCTTCACTAAAAGAGTAAACTCCTGGTGTTAAGGGATAGGATTTTACTTGAACGATAGTTAGATAAATTCAACCCTGTTGGTTGCTTAATTTTAAAGTAGTTTCCAAAAGACTAATAGCATAGTCTTTAGCCTAGTAAAGTCTGGAAAGTGTTGGTGAGATGTCTGGAATGCTGGCAAGAGCAATAAAACAGAAATTAGGACATGTGGGTGCCTCTTACTAGCTGTTGTGACCTAAATAACTCACTCTTTGAACCTATTTCCTTGGTTATAAAATGGGCATAGTATTGTAATATCGAGACTGCCACCTTACACGTTATGAGGAGGATCAAATGAGCTAGTATGTGAAAATGCTGATACTTCAAACAAGTTAAAATGCCATGCAAGTGTGTGATAATTTATCATTAAGCTAGATGCCATTTAGTTAACTCCATGATAAAGGAAAGTGGTCTGGATGGTCTACACCATGCAGTATCATTGTTACCTATAAACTATGGAGAAAGAGCTAATCAAATAATAACCATGATAATGGTTAAACCAGGTGGCAGTCTGCAAAAATTTCCCCTCCTTGCTGCCTAAAATGCCATTTGTATTCACAGTGGACTCTTTATAAGCTTGATCTGAAGCCATCACGATATGTGGCTATCAGTTTAATATCTTCAAGAACATTGTTCCTAGAAATGTTGCTGCAAATGCCCTGAAAAGACCACTTCCAAATATGAAACAGGCTTATAGGTTAAAACTGGGCATGCGATCATCCAAGAGATGAGGACTGGTAATAACACTGCCATCTTATCAGAAAAGGTTAAAAAGGGACCTCCAATCTCAAAATATAAGATGTTTGGAACACATCACATTTTGTCAACCAAATAAAGAAAATGAAGTTTAATTTCCCAAAATTTTATTAAAAATGGACTCTGTCATCAGATATCTTATTGCAAAGATGAAATCTCACAACAGAGCAGTAAAGTTTGCTGTAGTAAGAAGCTTTAAATAAATATAAATTCTTTTTGCAGTTCTTGAACTTGAGAGGATTTTGTTATTTAAAAAGTGTTTTCTTTTTTCCGTGAGTCATGGACAAACATTTTCCCAGAATTTCTATTCATTGAAATAACTTTTAAGTTGTTAAGGTAAGTAGGGGTGGGGGGTGGAGATGGGGATGGGGAGGAAGTGGCGCTCATAGAAGTCTTTGAAAAATTAGAAAAACAATTCCCAGTCCATTTCTTAAAATCTTTATTACTTGGTGCTCTTTTGATGTAAAAACTGCCATTTTTTCTAAATCGTCAGCCTTTCTTCACTTGTACCTTAAAAAAATTAAAATAACTCTGCCCAACGAACTGTAATAGTCCCATGCCAGATACAATGCTAAAACTAAAAGGAAACTTTAAAATATATTCTATAACATACATTTGGTTATGGCTACCTTAACTGGATATTTTTTAGATTAAATTTCTCCTTAGGTAGCACTTTGGGTTTTATAAAGTGCTGAGATAAATGTCTAGGAGAAGAATATGTTTATGTGGCACTCCTTTCCAAATGAAAATATTTTATTTTATAGTTAACAAAACTGAACATGACAAAAATACCCTAAATACAGTAGCAATTCCATTAGCATTTCCCTAGCAAGCTTCCCCCTGGCATTTTTGCATGCACATAGGAGTCAGTCTTGGATGGCAATGGGGGTGAAATGGCACTATTTATATTTTTGTTCAGCTTCATAAGAGCTGAACAGATGTGTGCCCAGTGGTATAAATATTCGATAGCAGTATTACCAAATTTCCATACTTCAATTCGAGAATGATCTGCACCAAGAAAAAAAAAGTTAGTGTGAATAGTTTTGTACTTTTATTACTAAAATATATTTTAATACTAAAATATAAAATATAAATTATGACAAAAGTTCATTAGATATATTTTGAGTCAAAACCATAGCAGAATCTTGTTTAAATATGTAATTACAGGAAAATGGATAAATAAATTTCCTTATATTCATATAATGGAATACTACACAGCATTTAACAATTAAAGAACTAGAGCTACATATTTCATTGTGGGTAAATCTCAAAAACATACTGTTGAGAACAATAAGTTGTAGAATATTATGTTCTTTCGGATATAGTTAAAAACAATTTTAAAACCTGAAAATATTATATTGTTTATGGATTCATAGGCATGTAGTAAAAGTAAGAAATCATGATGAAACTGATAAACACCAAATTCATAATAATATTAGCTCTAGGGAGGAAGAGAAGAGAATGGGATCAGGGAGGGGTATAGAAAGTCTCAACTGTTCCTATAATGTTTTCTTTATTTAAGAAAGTCTGAATCAACAACGCATAATGTTAAGGTTGGATATAGAATATGGCTCCATAATGACTACACAGGTGTTAGTCTCTAACTTCTGTGTTTGAAATATTTTATTAAAAATTATTTTTAAACATATAATCACTGCACACCAAAACATTTCATTTGTTAGACTGCTATTAAGCTGCCATTCGTAAAAGTTACTTTTTCCCAGGAGTCAGTCAGTGACTAATATTCAGATAGAATGGTCCAATGGAAAGAGAATATACTTTAAAGTTGAAAGGATCTGAGTTCTAATCTTGGCTGTACCCCAACTAGTTTTGTGACCTTGAAAAAAGTCACTTAATTGCTCTGAGCCTGTTTCTTCTTCCAAAAAACAGAGATAATTCAGAATTGCTATGAGGATTAATGAGAAAAGATATGCAAAAATCTGTCACAGAGTAGTTGCTCAAAAAAATGTTAATTACCTTCCTTCTTTCAGGTGCCTTCTACCCTCAGGTCTATGTTTTACTCATTTTTGTTACTTCTAGTGTCTAATACAGTTCCTAACCCAATAAATGTTTGCTGATTTGAGTTGAATCAAACTATTAAGTGATACTTATAATTGAATAAGAGGTTTTAAATGTTGTCTTCTATACAGTAGCTCATTAACAACACTGACAATTATGTCACTTATGGATATCTATTAGGATGACAAAACAGAACATATATTATTTCCCTATCTTCTATCAACATGAAGGAACAAATTTCCCTGAATTAGGCTTAGACATTCTATGGTTTTGAAGGCATCACTACCACAAAAGGTACAATGTGGGACAGGAAAGGCACATAAAATATGGAAAACATACTCAAGTCTCATTTTTATTTGAAGCTCACTTTAAAACACGTGGGTACAATTTTCTAAAATTCTATTTTAACACACGCACGCACGCACACAGAGGTACTGTCTTCTCTCAGTTGTAGGTGTTTAATAAATGTTGATTGAAACAACATTAAATTGTGGAATAATTAAGTTAGGCTTTTCAAATACTAAGTCTTTTCAGTAACATTAGTGACAATTATGAATAAAAATTAAAACAGATGCTGGTCATGAGAGCACATTAAAAATACCTGATTCATATCATATTATGGGTAATACTAGACCAATAACATACATACTTAAAATATTGAGATGCATTTGTTGTAATTGATCCCTTTTTGTATTAATTAGCTTCCTGGAAACTTTAAAAGTTAACGCTATAGGCTGCAAAGATTACTTTATCATAATGTTCCAATGTTATGAATCTAAATTAAAGTTCACTCTAGAACACTCCTAAAACCAGTCCTAACTAATTTTCTGAGATATAACAGCTCTGCCACTCCTCACAGCCTTTATTCTGCCTTTCCCAGATCCCCATTAAGAGCCCTGTTGCATTGACGCCTGCCAGTGTTCTTATCCGACATCCAAATGATCACACCCCTATCTGCAGCCATTATTAAGCTAATCAGCCATCTCCATGGTGATTCAAGGATTTGAGGATGGGGAGCGAGGTCGCTCCTTTTCACAAGCCCGTTGCTTATTTCCTGTCTTACTGTTACCGAGGACAGAAGCTCCGAATCTGTCTGGGTGGAGGTTCCTGTTTCCCTGCCCCGTTTCAATGAGAGATTGATGCCTTAACAACTGGCTCTAATGATTTCTCTAATGAAGCCTCCATCGGTCAGCTGGGTTCCCAGTAACAACGGTTGAGTGTTACTGCCCTCTTGTGGTGGATAGACGCCAGATCTCTGCAGTTCAGCAGAGCCCCAATGCGCATAGATTTAGTAATTCTTCCTTTGTAAAGGATATAGTAAATTATTTGAATATATCTGAGTTTAAAGACTTGCTGAAATACAAATAATATTTTGTATTTCCCTTTCAACTAAAAACTAACCCAAGATCAGCAAGCAGTGTATCTTTTAAAAAAATTTTTGGTTGCATTGGGTCTTTGTTGCTGCATGCGGGCTTTCGTTGTGGCGAGCGGGGGCTACTCTTTGTTGCGGTGCGCGGGTTTCTCACTGCAGTGGCTTCTCTTGTTGCGGAGCACGGGCTCTAGGCGTGCGGGCTTCAGTAGTTGTGGCAAGTGGGCTCAGTAGTTGTGGCTCGCGAGCTCTAGAGCACAGGCTCAGTCCTTGTGGCACACGGGCTTAGTTGCTCTGCAGCCTGTGGGATCTTCCTGGAGCAGGGCTCGAACCCGTGTCCCCTGAATTGGCAGGTGGATTCTTAACCACTGCGCCACCAGGGAAGTCCCTTTACTGTTTATTTAAATTAAATTATTTTAAAACACTTTTAAACAAAAAATAGAAACTCGCTATTGATGTGATAAAACCATTACAAATAAAAGTTGAATGATATTTTTCTTGTATTCCAATGGCACAGGTATCAGTTGTTTGCTCCTTTTTGTTTGGAGCTTAGTGTGGGAAGCCTACAGGGGTCTTTGCATTCAGTAAACACACTCATACTCTCTCTGTTTTCACTCTGGTACTCTTCCTCTCAGTTGTGTCTGATGTCCCCCAGTCCGGAGATCTTCTAGGTTACCCTCTCTGAGGAATAAATTTCTAGGGTTGGGGCGGGAAGGTTGCCCAGTCGTGTGATGTAGAGAAGATGAGATACAGAGACCAAAACACTAAAACAGAAAGATGAGAAACAACAGGGAGAAGAAAACTTCAAAAACTACTTACCATTAATACTCTCAGTGAGATAAGACATTGCAGTCATGAAATATGAACAAGATGTTGTAGAAAGCAAATATTTAGAGAACAAGGGGAACAAAAGCTCTCAAACAATAAATGCGCAGAAACAAAAACTCAATAGGATTAAAAGTTGAGAGAATGTCTCAGAAAGTGAAACAAAAAGACAAAAAGATGGAAAATAGGACAGAAAATACAGGGAATTTTGAGGCTGAGTCTAGGAGATCCCATGTCTGAATAATTGGAGAAGTTCAAAAGAGGGAACACAGAAAAGGGAGGGTAGGGCCTCCACTAACCTCTAGGTCATTTTTGTGTAAATAAGAAAAAGACAGGGCTTCCCTGGTGGCGCAGTGGTTGAGAGTCTGCCTGCCGATGCAGGGGACATGGGTTCGTGCCCTGGTCCGGGAAGATCCCACATGACGTGGAGCGGCTAGGCCCATGAGCCATGGCCGCTGAGCCTGCGCATCCAGAGCCTGGGCTCCGCAACGGGAGAGGCCACAACAGTGAGAGAGGCCCGCGTACCACAAAAAAAAAAAAAAAAAAAAAAAAAGACACCTACCATGGATGAATATATATTATAAGCACACGGCTTGCTGAGCGGAAAAAGGTGTATGATCTACTGTATAGCACAGGGAACTCTGCTCAATGTTATGTGGCAGCCTGGATGGGGGAGAGTCTGGGGGAGAATGGATACATGTATATGTATGGTTGAGTCGCCTTGCTATGCGCCTAAAACTATCACAACACTGTTAATCGGCTATACTCCAATATAAAATTAAAAGTTAAAAAAAAAAAGAAAAAGGTGTGAGGAAAGAGATACCCTCCTCCAAGCAGATGTAGCCTTAAGCTGAAGCACACAGTTTAGTGAACGGAATTCTGGTTAGATTTCAGCTCCCACCATCCTCAGCAGGGCACATCTGTGCACTGCACAGACTGCGCAGCTGTAAGTAGCAGCCTCGATGCCATGGAGGAAATCATCAGGACTTAAGGACCTGTGTTTCACAACTGAAAAGGCCCAGTGAGTGCTCAGATCAATGGATGAAAACAGACCCACATCAAGACATATCATTATGAAACTTCACAGTCTTGGAGATAAAGGAGTAATTCTATAGCTTCTGGAGAGAAACAAAACAAAACATGCACAGAATCAGAAATTTACATGCGCAGAATCAGAAAGGCTTCAGACTTCTTTTCAACAGCAAGCTTGGAAGTTTCCAAGTTTCTTCTAACAATGGAGCCATTTCCTCAAGAAGTTAACCATAGAGTTTCCATATGACCCAGCAATTCCACTCCTAGTTATGTATCAAGAGAACTGAAAACATATTCTCACACAAAAACTTGTAAACAAATATTCATAGGAGTATTATTTATAATAGCCAAAAAGTAGAAACAACCCACATGTCCATCGACGGATAAATGGATAAATAAAATGTGGTATATCCTTATAATAGACTATTATTCAGCTATAAGAAAGTAATGAAGTACTGGTACATGCTTGGACATAGATGAACCTTGAAACATTATGCTAAGTGAAAGAAGCCACATACAAAAGCCACCTATTGTATGATTCCATTTATATGACATGTCCGGAATAGGCAAATCTATATAGACTGAAAGTAGATTAGTGGTTGCCAAGGGCTGGGGTGGGGAGGGGCAAAGGAGAGTGACTGCTAATGGGTACCAGGTTTCTTTCTAAAGTGATGAAAATGTTCTAAAATTAGATAGTGGTGATGATTGCACAACCTGGTGAACATATTAAAAACCACCAAATGGTATACTTTAAAAGAGTGAAATCTGTGGTATGTGAATTATATCTCAATTTCTAAAAGAAGACAGTGGGGGAGTTCTCTGGTGGCGCAGTGGTTAAGAATCAGTCAGCCAATGCAGGAGACATGGGTTCGAGCCCTGGTCCGGGAAGATGCCACATGCCTCGGAGCAACTAAACCTGTGCACCACAACTACCGAGCCTGCATGCCACAACTACTCAAGCCCGCGTGCCTAGAGCCCATGCTCCGCAACAAGAGAAGGCACTGCAGTGAGAAGCCCACGCACTGCAATGAACAGTAGCCCCCGCTCACTGCAACTAGAGAAAGCCTGGGCGCAGCAACGAAGACCCAACGCAGCCCCCCAAAAAAAGACAATGGGGCAATGTCTTTAAAATTACACTTCCTAGCAAACTGCAAATCAAATGTGGAAGTTGAATAAAAACATCTTCAGACATGAAGTCTCAAAAAATTTACCATTCATGCACTAGTGCTCAGGAAACTACTAGAGATATGCTACCTCAAAACATGGGAGTAGATCGAGGAAGAATGAACCAAGATAATGGCAAAGTAAATGCCTCTGATGGCAGCAAAATAAATTTCAGGAAGGCAGCTAAGGAGCAGATCTGGGGTGGGGGAAGCCCCCAGATTCAAAGAAAATTAAGATCTCTAGGAAGGATGGCTTCAAGAAAAAAAGAAATTGAAACCAACAAAAATTACCTGGTAAGACTGACCTTTTGGGAAATTAAAAATATGGAGAGACAAATGGAAGGGGTGAGAATAATTATGAAGTACAAAGAAAACTAAGCAATTTAAAAAATAAAAGGCAATTATTTACTTCAGGAAAAACAAAAAGTGAAAAAGGAATGATCAAAATATGCTACAATGCTCAGCTGTGGATATCTGAATAGGCAAAATCATGTAAACTTTGCATTTTGATTTAACTCCAAATTGTAATACAATTTCATTGGGAGGGCAGGATAAGAAAATTGTGGTATAATGGAACTAAACTTTCATCTATAAGAAGAAAATCATTTGACAAGGCTTAAATTAATGACTCAAAAGATAGCAATAGTGCATAATATTAGAAATATAGAAAATTTGAAAACAACAGAAGAAACAGTCAAAAGAGTCAAAAAGAATTGCGTGGTGAGAGGAACTGGGGAAAAGAGAGGAAAGGGATGGGCTAGTGACTTCTTTGTTAGAAGGCTTTTAGTTCTATTTGACCTTTTAAACTACTTTAATAAAAAGTATGATATAATTTTTATAATCCTTTTGGGATAAAAGATTGTTTTAACATCCACTGAAATGAAAAAAATGAGTGACAAAGGAACTTGAAAAATGTTTGCCTTAAATAGAAAAATGTTCTCATTAAACTGATTTTCAACAGCCTTTATCAGATATCAAAGCAATGGGATGTTACCCTGACAAATAAAACCATTTTTCTCATAATTCAATAACTACTGTTGGAAAACTTCAAAATTTAAAATCAAAAGGAATGATAAGGAACGAAAGAAAATAGCTAATTTAACTTTTCTCTTTCTTTTTCCCCCAGATGACTTGAAACTGGAGGGGAAATGCATGGGAAATAGGCAAGCATCTAGGCCCCAGGTCTTTACCAAATTCCAAAATAGTTCCTGAACAGTGTGTGAGTACTTGTCTCATATCTTAACTAAAAGGGCCCTTTAAGCGGTTCTTTTCAGGACAAGGGAATCTATTCTAGAACGGAATGGATGTTTCTACCTCTAGAGCCTGAAATTCGTGAGCAGCTCATAAATATCACACTCTAGACTCCCTCTTAAACCCAGATCTAACTGTGATAGCAGCTCTTTTCCGACAAGTAGGAACAAGTCTTGGAAGAGACCACTATCCAAGAATACTAGGTTTGAAAAGGTGGTAGGGAACTGTAGCCAAATCCAAGCCAAATTTATAGGACAAAACAATTTTCTTGTTTCCTTGTCCATTTCATTCTGACTCATTTAAAAGAACCCGGCACAACCTCACAGGTGCAGATTCAGTTCAGTGCTGTATTCATATTTGCTATTTCTGGATGGCTGGTAGAATCCTGTCTGATCTTTAGCTGTGCAGTGGGAGGTGAAGGAGAGAGTCTTGCCCCACTTCGGGAATGGAGAGGGATGGAGAACAGAACGCAGTAGAGCCGCCACGGTGGTGGCAATAGCAATTAGGGAACGATCTCCCGGGGAAAGGTGAATCTTGAGGACAGAAGTTAATCAGGGCTCTGAGTCCAGCAGTCCTGCCCCCTGATGGTAGAGCATCTCCCTCCATTGTCATTCTTGGTGGATCATGGTGGTATTTTATGGAGGAAGCTGGTGAGTTTCTTTATAGATGGTGATAGCACTGAGGCTGTGGCTGCTTTGGAAGAGGAGCCCTGGGGATCTCGCAGGAAAAGTGGAGGGCCTGGGGAACTCCTGCTAAGACCAGTGTCTGTGCACCTATAGATGCTTGGATTTAGGTGTGGGGAGGAAGTATGGCTACTTGCAGAAACACAGTTTCTAGACAGCAAAGTGATTTTGGTCACACTTGGAATGGGAGACAGCTCTTCTTACCTCTAGGTCTGAGAACACTTCCTGGTAGAAAACATCTGTCCAAACCCACTGGGAAGGGGACATGGGACAGAAAAACCAGGCGAGGCTGGCATCAGAGGTCCAAAATGGAGTGAGGAGAACAGATCCATTACAAGGTGGTCAGGTCACGGGTCTTCAGGTAGAGAAGGCTAACTACGTGAGTACTTTAGGCAGAGTAACAGAGGGTAGCAGGCTTTTGATGCACTATGCACAGCTGTCCAGGAGTGGCCACTGGAGTCAGTGGGTCCCCCAAAGGGAAGTATGTCAGCAACATTCACATGCAATGGCATAGTCTTGGGAAGCCAAGCCTGCTGAACAAAGCTGCCCAGTGCTCCTTCAAAGATGACTGTCTCGATATAAAGGTGGGACACAGCTGCCTGGAATTCCACCAGCATTTAAAATAACCCTTTCTAGAAATGCAAATCAAAACCACGATGAGATATCACAACACATCTGTTAGAATGGCTATTACCAAAACAAAAAACAAACAAACAAAAAAACCCCAAGAAATAACAAGTGCTGGCCAGGATGTGGAGAAAAGAGAGCCCTTATGCACAGTTGGTAGGCATGTAAGTTGGTGCAGTCACTATGGAAAACAATATGGAGTTTTCCCAAAACATTATAAATAGAACTACCATATGATCCAGCAATTCCATTTTTGGGTATATATCTGAAGGAAATGAAATCACTATCTTGAAGAGATATCTGCACCCCTCATGTTCACTGCAGTGTTACTTACAATAACCAAGACGTGGGAACAACCTAGGTGTTCACTGACAGATGAATGAATAATGAAAATGTGATATATACATACAGTGGAATATTGTTCAGTCATAAAAAATAAGGAAATCCTGCCATTTGCAAGAACATGGATGAAACTACAGGGCATTAGGCTAAGTGAAATGAGTCAGACAAAGACAAATACCGTATGATCTCGCTAGAGCTAGGATGAAGTGGAGTAAGAGTTGGAAGCAGAAGGCCTAAAAAAGTGTGGGCACATCACCAGCCCTGACTCTGTCTTCTTGGCAAAATCATCAGTTTGGAAGGTTTGGTGAGTTAGGAGCTATGCCAAAAGTCCCTCCCCATCCTGGGCAGAACCTATAGGTATTGGTGGCATTTCATGCTGGGTGGAGTCATTGAGTAGGGGCCTTACTTACTTCTAGAAGAAGGCTCAGATAAACTTGGGCAGCAGAGTGCCCTGCCAAAAGACTCCTCTTTTTCTGGCACAAGCAGAAAGGTGCCCCAAGAGTTCTCTTTCCTTTCCCCAAATGCGGAGCTTAGAATTTCCTGATACAATTGCATCTGAAGGAGAGAGAGTTGGTACCTGGGTGGTCTATGAACTTTCTTGATTGCTTCAGAGACTGTGGTAATGCTAAAGGTTTGGTGGTCATGGTAGGGGAGCCTAGGGGATATTAGCTTCTGGCTGAATCCAGCTCTGTTAACTGCAGTTGGAATTCCTGGCACCTGAGGACACTGTTGGAAAAGAAAGTGGTTGGGAGCATTGGAGATCAAGGCTGCTCAGGAATCAGCTAGCACAGTCCAAAGTGAGGGCAAGCAAAGGAAACAGAAATTTCCATGTTTTCCTGAAACAGAAGAGCTATATATGACAATAGGAGGTAGTTCTGATAGGCAAATCGGAGGTGAGCCTGAAGAAACTCCCTTGAAGCATTGGTACAATGCCATGGACGATGCCTTTATTAAGGGCTGAGAGCCAGTTCCTGAACATGCCTTCAAGGTGGAGAGGGGAGGGGCCTGTTCCTCATCCCTAGCTCCTATCTGACAGAGGGACTGGACTGGACACTGGGGGGTACCTGAGTCCTTGCCCAAGAAGGGGAGCATCAGTCTGAAGGGACACAAGTGGCAGCAGGGTCTGGCTCTAGGCCAAGGGGCTGGCAGGTTGGATGGGGACCAAAGTGGAGTAGGGACTCAGGGAGAATATCAGTTAGACAAACGGGTCACACATGGGGCAGTGCCAGGCCCACAGCAGGGACTAAATCTACTCCAAAGGGAAAAGCAGCAACTAGGCACTGACATAGAAAATATTTCTTCTAGAGTTTTAAGCCCTCAGTGAACAGTGAACAAGTATAGACCAAGTACAGTGTATACAAATATATAGTGAACACGTATTCATTTTTGTTGTTGCTGCCGTTACTGTTTTCCTTAAACAGCACCTTAGAAGTGATAACTGCAACACCTGTGAATGCAGAGGCTCTGTAAATCAGTCCATGGCCCTGAGGGCACACAGAACACCTTCCAAACAGGAATTCTAATCTTTACTCACACCACTCTCAGTCCACATGAATTCATGTTAACTTTTTTTTTTTTTTTTTGTGGTACACGGGCCTCTCACTATTGTGGCCTCTCCCATTGCAGAGCACAGGCTCCGGATGCTCAGGCTCAGCAGCCATGGCTCACGGGCCCAGCCACTCTGCAGCATGTGGGATCTTCCCGGACCGGGGCACGAACCCATGTCCCCTGCATCGGCAGGCGGACTCTCAACCACTGCGCCACCAGGGAAGCCTCCATGTTAACTTTTATGTGAATCTCGTGTCTAGCACTCCCCAACTTCTGGGAGTATCTCTCCTTCCTAAGCCAGAAGATCTCTCTCTCTCATCCACCCGTCCTCGCTCACTGCTTTGTGCTTCCACTGTGTTATGTGCTTCCACTGCCACAGACAGCCTGAAGAGTGTGGCTGTCTTCCTCTGAGTTGCCTTTTCCTTTCTCTTGTCCTAGGAGTCTGATTCCAAGCCTCTCTGCCTAATATAGGTGTCACAGAAGTCCAGAAACCCTTGTGACTTGGTCCAGAGTCTCCAAAGAGAATGGGGGAGAGATGGATAGGCTTAGTGAAGAGATTTCTACAGAGCCATTTTTCCAATTAATGATTAGTTTTTTAAATGAGTTAAAAAAAAGAGCCAAAATTTTAAGTTCACTCTTTACTGTTCTAGTCATATAAATGGCCTCAGGGGGATTCCCTGGCTGTCCAGTGGTTAGGACTCTGTGCTTCCACTGCCGAGGGCCTAGGTTCGATCCCTGGTCAGGGAACTAAGATCCCACTAGCTGAGCAGCAAAAAACAAAACAAAACAAAACTGGCCTCAGGTCTCTGGTGGGGTAATATACACACATAGAGAAATGTGTGCTTGTATATGTATATTTACCCTTATATGTGACCAGTTCTCTGTGGTCAAAGAGCTCATCACCTTTTCCAACCTGGGAGCCTCACTGCTTTGATTCCTGCTGATGTTCCTCCTCCAAAAAGTCTACATTACTAGTCTATAAAGACTCATGATCTATTATTTTCTTTGGTTCTTCATGGAAACTAAAGATAATAGCTGCCTTTTTGCTTAACATACTTGTCTCCTAGTCTCACTGCAGCCCCTATTTGCTTTTGTTTTTTAGCGAATTATGAACATGTAGTCAATAAGTGGGAGACAGAGGTGCTTCTGATTTCTCATATGTGTGGCACAGACAGTCACTTTGGGGACTGCAGTAGATTACAGACAATGCCCCTTCTTTTAGAAAACTATAATCAGAACTATTTTCCCCTAAAAATTGAATGTATGAGCCACTTGCTTTATTCTAATAAAAGTCTCTGGATTGCAACTGTGTTTTGTTGCTGTTGGTATAGATTTAGACCATAATTAAGTGGAAATTTACCTCTGATATATTCATCAATGAGCTTTAAATTAACCTTCAGTTTCCTAGCAGTTGGATCAAAGCCACAAATATTCTCGACTAAGTATTGGTTAACGTACTGTGAACAAAGAACAAAAGTTATGGAATCATCCACAAGTGGAAGTAGAGTGCCCAGTTCATCAGTTTACATAATTCCATTTATATACACTTTAAAACAGGCAAAACCAGTCTATGATGTTAGGATTCTGGTTACCCTGGGGTGAGTGTGTGTGTGTGTGTGTGTGTGTGTGTGTGTGTGTGTGTGTGTGTGTGTGTGAGAGAAGCTGGTGATGCGAGAGGGTACAAAGGAAGGCTTTGGGGATGCCGCTAATGTTCTGTTTCTTGATCTAGGTGCCTGTTACAAATGTTCATTGTGTAAAAACTCTTGCCTTTGTATACTTAGGATTTGTGCAATTATGATTTGTATATCTAAACTTGTGTAGGATATTTTTCAATAAAGTGTACTTAAAAAAAAACTTACCAGTTTACACTGATCCCAATTTCCTAAGTCACTTGATAATTCCAATTCTGGATGAAAGAACAAGATAATCCCTTTTAGAATGTCTTGTACTAGTTTTTTTTTTTTTTTTTTTTTTTTTTTTTTGTGGTACGCGGGCCTCTCACTGTTGTGGCCTCTCCCGTTGCGGAGCACAGGCTCCGGACGCACAGGCTCAGCAGCCATGGCTCACGGGCCCAGCCGCTCCGCGGCATATGGGATCCTCCCAGACCGGGGCACGAACCCGTATCCCCTGCATCGGCAGGCAGACTCTCAACCACTGCGCCACCAGGGAGGCCCTGTACTAGTTTTATGTTGGCTTCCAACTCCTGGGACTGGCTGTCTGGTGATTTTGGCTCTGCCAGAGGCTCATAATCATAGAGCAACAGTGACACAAAGTCCATGGAGGTAAGCAGCCGGAGGCACTGTTGTAGCTCTTTCAGCATGACTCGGAAGAAGAGAATGCCTGCCCGCTGGACTTCTCCCACATTTTCAATTTCTGGAATAATAGAATGACATCCCACATTGTTGTTCAGTACACACACTACTTTTTAATAGGATTCTGAACATAATATAGTAAAACTTTTTTTTTCTTCAGGAAAAAGAAGACCATATCCTATGGTTTTAAACAATCAGTTTCTCTATTCACGAAATCAAAAGGCAAAAATGGAATTACACCTGGTGAAGTTCACAGGAAGAGGCTTTGAGGAAATGTGAAAACATTTTTGGAGTTAGATCTTGGTTTGAATACCTACTTTCCCCCTTATTGGTTCTGCTGTCTCTCTGAGACTCCTTTTCATTTTCTGTGAGAATAGAGCTGATCCCCACTTCCCTGTTGAGCTGTGGGAATTACAGGAGATGGTATATGTAAAAGTGCTTAGCCCCAGGTCTTACACATAGTGGATGCTCAAAAGACACGGTTTTCTTTTCTTTTTTCTTCTTCTCCTACACTGTGTAGTGGCTAGAAACCTTTCAGCTTTACCCCACCAGAGTGTTACTCTACTAATTCTGGTTATTCCATTCCAGGCAGCCAAAGGTTTCCATGCTTCCTTCTTCCCTCCCTTCTGCCAAAACTGATTTTGTGCTAAGGGTAGCCTAGTGGATGTGGAATCATAAGGACCGGGGGCCTGTTCTTGGTCGTGCACTAGCTTGTTATTGGACTTTTATTTTGACGGGCCTTAGCTTCTTTATCTGTAAAATGAGATGGTCCGATGAGTTAGTGCTGTGTAATGTAGTGAAAAGAGCACCCAAACTGGGGTGCAAATCCAGCCTTCACCACTTGTTAACGATGTGATTTGGTGCAAGTTGTTTCTCTGAACTTTACTTTCCTCATCTGTAAAATGAAATAATCACCATTCACCTCATAGAGTTATGATAAGGACTAACTGAAATAACATATTTAAAGTGCTTGACACATGATGTTGACATTTAATATTGGGCTGGCCAAAAGGGTCATTCGGGTTTTTCCATAAGATGTTACAGAAAAACCCAAACGACCTTTTTGGCCAACCCAATAAAATGCTACTTGTATACTGCCTTTATGAGTCCTTCCAGTTCTAAAACCATGACTCTAGCCAAGAAAACGTGATTCCTTACCCTTTGGTATCATTTATAGCCCATACTCATCAGCCCAAGACTGCCAAGAAGGAAATCCTTCCATGTGGAAAGATCTATATATTGCAACAGTTCATTTTAGAAAATGCATCCTGCATTGCATTGTCTGTGATTTCCCCAAAACTTTTTAAATCCATGAATTCAGATGGTCGCCACTTGCACAATACCTAAGATATAGTTTTTCTTTATTTCTCCAGATAATTCACCCAGTATTTCATTGCAGGCAACTTGGATCACCTTCGTCATTTTCTGTAGATCTTTAAATTCTCGATACAACAACATCTTACTCCTGCCAATGTTAACATCGAGAACTCCCAAAGCTTCTCCTGTTCTCTCACGAAGTGGAACTACTATGTGGTTTTCTCCACAGACAGAGGCCAAAACAACTTCTGAACTGTCTGTACACTTAAAGAGGAAATCTCTGAAACCAAAACCAAATAAGCATAAGGATATAAAACAACAGCCTGTTCGTAACATTCCACCCAAACATACTGAATCATCTTCTCTTGTGCCTACTACACTCCAACCGCACCAGCCCTTGTTGCTGTTTCGTCTGCCTGGACCACTCCACCCCTTGAGTTCACGGGGGTCTCAGCTCCTCATAGAGGCGCCCTCCCAGTCCCCACAATCTAAAATAGGTGCACCTGAGTCTCGCTGCACCCTGATACTCTGCCTTATTGTTTTTACTATATACTTATCCTTATCTGAGAGTATTTGTTTTTTGTTTAAATATTGTCCAATAAGTATTGGTTGAATGCCTGAAGGAACAATGAGCGTGTTAGGTCAGGTGCCCTAGAAGCAGAGCCTGGGAAAGGGATGCTCTGTGCAAATGATTTATTGAGGGAGTGCTCTCAGGAGAAACCTGTAAGAGTCTGAGAAAAGCAGGATAGGCAAAGGGGAGGAGCTAAGCAAGAATGTGATTTCAGGTGAACTCTAGCCTCAGTCTGATCCCAAGGGGAGCTCTGGAAGGCAAACTGTGCCCAGACTCTGCTCCACCTTGAGGCAGGGGAGAGGCCTTTTGTCAGTCATTAGAGCTCTAAGCTGCTCGGGTTGTGTGTAGAGAGGGTGCTTACAGAACTCTTAGGCACCTCCTGGTGAGAGGCTCCCATTGCTCAAGGGCGCTCCTCCAGAGAAAGTTACAGTGTGACTCATTAGCAGTAGGACCTGGCCCCTGGCAGAAGGTACATGGGGATCTGGGCAGGGCACCTGCTTCAGTGAGGGACCTGGAGTTTTAATAGAAATGTAGTGGCTCCTTTTTTCTCTAGTGAGGTATCTCTTTTTATCTCTTTCCCTCTTTCCCCATCTACATGATATTGAGTGTATCTTTTTTTTTTTTTTTTTTTTTGGCTGAACTTTGGCACGCGGAACTTCCTTAACCAGGGATCAAACCCCCGCCCCCTGCAGTGGAAGCTCAGAGTCTTAACCACTGGACCATCAGGGAAGTCCTTACATGATACTGAGATGTCATTCCTTTGAGGTATTTGTAAAAATGTTGGTGCTTTGCATAGCCTCAAAAAGCACGTTTAGGGAATTCCCTCGTGGTCCAGTGGTTAGGACTCTGTGCTTCCACTGCAGGGGACAGGGGTTCAATCCCTGGTCGGGGAACTAAGATTCCCATATGCTGCAGGGCATGGCCAAAAGAAAAAAAAAACACGCTTATAGATCATAACATCAATCCTATGATGATAGGGAAGGTTATGTCCTTCTTTTGCTATTCCTACCCCTTGCTGCAGCTGAGCCATCACTTTGTGTCTTTATGATAACCATAGTAATGATGCATCATGCTAAGCTTTCTTGGTCAACAGAGTTCCTCAAAAAGCACCTGCTCTAAGTTACACACAGGAATCCGAGGTTATAAGTCTGGGTGTTACAAGGACTCCTGTAAAACTCTTGACCAGCACAAAGAATAACTATATAGAAAAGAGCTTAAAACTGAATGAATATTCTGGTATGAGGCCAAACCAAAATTGAATTAACATAGATACTTAAATGTCAAATTAGCCTACTAGTCTGAGATAGGTTACCGCCTATTCAACTGTGCTGACCCTCTAAGAAGCAGTGGTCCCTTTTTGCAAAAGATGTATTCTAGTTAAGATCTGTTCTGCATCTGTCCACAGTTTAATAGCCTTTGCGTTCCACAGGTGAGAGGCATTCAAGGTTATCTAGAACTGGGGGCTATTAAAGGTAACATTCATTGCCTCCTCCCCATCTTTGCCCCAGACTGTCTTCTTTAAATAAAAAATACAAGTCCACAGGCTAGCTAACATTAAGAGGATGAGCTCTGATTAAGTGATGGGGGTGTATTTTTCATAACCATGGTGGGTTTTTGTTAATTCCATGTTTACAGGACAATTATAGAAAATAAAATACTAAATTGAAATCTGTTTTAAAAAGGACTTGAGGGGGAAAGGACCCAGGCAGACAAAGGTCTGCAGTAATTTTTCTTTAAAACCCAATCAGAATGAGAGCCAGTGTATATTAATAAGAGGCAGAAGCTGGCAGTCAAACAAAACAGACCATGAGGTATGTCTCATACCTGAAGATGCAAGTCTTCCTAAAGATGATAGGGGGATTCCCGTGGACTTCTGTTAGACCCAGGTGCCCTGTGACCATCATATTTCGTAAAACATAGTCTGAATCCTTGAAAAGAGGCAGAGATATCATTAGAGAGAGGAGTACTTAGACTTCATACTCTCTCTCTTTTTTAAAAAATATTTATTTATTTGTTTTTGGCTGCGTCAGGGTCTTAGTTGTGGTGCATGGGCAGCATGCGGGCTCTTCGTTGTGGCGCGCCGGCTTCTCTCTAGTTGTGGTCCGTGGGGTCAGTAACTGTGGTGCACCAGCTTAGTTGCCCCAAGGCATGTGGGATCTTAGTCCCACGACCAGAGATCAAACCTTTGTCCCCTGCATTGGAAGGCAGATTCTTAACCACTGGACCACCAGGGAAGTCCCCTAGACTTCATACTCTCATTAAGACTTTTGGGGACAAATAAATAGAAAAAAAATTAGGAAAGCTTAGGTAATATAAAATGTTTTTCAAATTATAGGTCAAGGTCAATATAATTTTGAGCCACAATGATGCCAAACACTTGGGCCTCAAAGTTTGGGTCTCAGAATTTTTTTTTCCTATCCTCACTCATTCTATTGGTCATCCCATCCAGTCTCACGGTTTTTGTTTTGTTTTGGGTTGTTTTGGTAAAATATACACAGCATAATATTATCATTTTAACCATTCATAAGTGTGCAATTCAGTGGGATTAAATACATTCACAATGTGTAACCAGTCGAATAGTTTTTTTTTTTTTTTTTTTTGGTACATGGGCCTCTCACTGTTGTGGCCTCTTCCGTTGCAGAGCACAGGCTCCGGATGCACAGGCTCAGCGGCCATGGCTCACGGGCCCAACCGCTCCACGGCATGTGGGATCCTCCTTGACCGGGGCAGGAACCCATGTCCCCTGCATCGGCAGGCGGACTCTCAACCACTGCGCCACCAGGGAAGCCCAGTCGAGTAGTTTTAAATATAATTTATTTACCAGCCTGGATTTCTCCCAAACACTAAGCTCATATATCCAACTGCCTATTCAATATCTCCACTTAGATGTCTAACAGACATTTCAAATTATATTTTAAAAAAACCTTTTTCAATTTATTAGGTAAGAAATTATCTTCTACTTAACTTTGTATTTATTTCATTATGAGAACGATTGAACATTTTTTCCCATGTTTACTGACCATTTGCATGAGGTTTTTTTTTTAAATAAAATTGTCCTTTGCTTATTTTTATTTTGGATTTTCAAAATCTCATTGACTTTTATATAACACTGTTAATCCTTGGTCAGATATGTGGCAATTAATTGTGTTTATAACTTTGATGCAGGAAAGTTTTACATTTTTATGTCATCAATGTATCAACCTCGCTTTAATCATTTCAATCTTTGAAATAGAATCAGCCATCCTTCCTCAGACCATGGCTGTAAATTCCCTCCTATCCTTCATCTTCTTAGCTATTCTCATGCATTTATTCTTCTTCCAGATGAAGATTAAAATCATTTGGCCAATTTAAAAAATCATGCTGGAATTTATCTTGGAATTTTGTTAAACATAAAAATAATTTTGGTAAGAAATTATATTTTTAAAAAGTGGTCTTCTTGTGAAAATAATCATGATATGACTTTTTAATTTTATGAAAAAAATTTATGTCCCTTGGTAAAGTTTGTAGTTTGCTTCAGGTAGGACCTAAGCGTGATGGAGTGAAGTGGGGGGAATGTTCTGGGCAGGATAACAGCATTTTTGAAGTCCCTGAGGTTAAAAAAAAAAAGGTTTCGTGACTTCCCTGGTGGTCCACTGGTTAAGAATCCGCCTTCCAATGCAGGGGTTGGGGGTTTGATCCCTGGTCGGGGAACTAAGATCCCACATGCGGTGGGGGAACTAAACCTGCGCACCACAACTAGAGAGCCCGTGTGCTGCAACTAGAGAGAAGCCGGAAACAAAGAGCCTGCACACCGCAACGAAGACCCAGCACAGCCAAAATAAAAGAAAAAAATTTTAAAAGGTTTCTATTATGTGTGGTGGGATGTGAAACATTAATTGTGGTATTGTATACCACCCTCCTCCCCACTCAAGCAGAAAGTTTGTGCTGCCTAAGAAAAGAAATGGGGAGAGGTGGAAAGCAGAAATCACCTGCTAATCTCTGGCTTTTGTTTTTTCAAAAGCCTACTTGATATAACTTAAGATAGCAAACCAGGCACATGTTAGCTGCTTTTTCCTCTTAAGACCTCAGGAAAGTAAGAGACTGAGGTCTTGGTCTCCTTGCTGGCTGTCAGCTGGGGGCTGCCCTTAGCTCCTAGCAACCTTGGGTCTTTGTACAGCTTCAGAACCAGCAACAGGGTGTCAACTCTCTCACACTGCCATTGCTCTGACTCTTCTTCCATCCTTTCACCTTTCAGGGACCATAGCCAGAAAAGGTTATCTGCTTTAAAGGACACGTATAGTTGATAGGGCCTACCTGGCTAATCCAGAACACTCTCCCTTTCTCAAGGTCCTTAATACTAATCATGTCTGCAAAATTCCTTTTGCCACTAAGGTAACATATTTACAGGTTCCAGGAATTAGGATATGGACGTCTTGGTGGGGGGAAACATTATTTGGTCTAACACAGTTAAATATTTAACAAATTTGGTGCTCCAAAGAAATAGTTAGACATAGGTGCTTTGGGGTGATAAACTAAATAAATAATAATAATAATGATATTTATTATTATTCACAATAAAAGAGATAGCCTGAGTTTCATATCTAAGAGAAATTGAAACTCCTATGTTCCCTCATTTATAGGTATTGTCAAAAGAGCGAGAACTCTTTTTCCTCCATGATTCTGTACCTTACAGAAACATGGGCATGAGGTGAGGTGGGGTGTCTCAGAATCTACTTTATAATTTGTATCAGTCAGGATGTCAGGAGGAAGCAGATGACACACCAGTACTGGCTAATTTGAAGAGAGTTTAATAAAGGGACTATTTATGAAAGCATGGGCAGTATTTAGAATCCCAGGCCTTGTAACAATGGGGAGCTGCTACCACTTTTAGCCTGAAGAGGCAAGGGATGGAAGCAATTACTGGAACTTGGAGAAGACAGGAGAGGGAGAGGGCCACTTGACTAAAGGTACAGTGGCCTTTAGTTGAAGAACACAGCTAACCCACAGCAACCTGGCAGAGGGAGAGCCAAAAACAGAAGGAGACCCTCCCTCTCTTTCTGCCCATCAATCTCCTACTGGTGCCTCTCATTGGACAATCCCAAGCAGAAGCTAAAGGCCAAGGAGTCCATTGATTCAGTCTACTTTCTGAGGTACAGAGCGAGCTGGAGAAGAGAGGAGAGTAGATCTGGAGGGGCTGCATAAAGTAAGGGAGAGGCTTAGTAAGTTACCATAGTTGAATGCTTTAAAAAAAAGGTATCCCTGGGTTTCCCTGGTGGCGCAGTGGTTGAGAGTCTGCCTGCCGATGCAGGGGACATGGGTTTGTGCCCCGGTCCGGGAAGATCCCACATGCCGCGTAGCGGCTGGGCCCGTGAACCATGGCTGCTGAGCCTGCGCGTCCGGAGCCTGTGCTCCGCAACGGGAGAGGCCACAGCAGTGAGAGGCCCGCATATCGCAAAAAAAAAAAAAAAAAAGGTATCCCTACAGCCATCCTCAGCCATTTTTAACATCAAAACCTCACCTAGTATCCCACCTAGGACAAACCCTTGACTACAGGCTTAGACAGGCTGTACTGGGGCTCTACCTGGCTGTGACCCCACCCAGACCCTGGCTGCTGAGTGGTCCTCCTCTCCCCGTTGGGAGATGGTCTCCACCTCCATAAGATGGCCTTGGGTCAGATGCATAGTGACCCTTGTGGTCTTGTCCACAGCATTACAATTCTGAAACTACACGCCCCTTCAGCCACGCTTCTTGCTGACTGCTATAGGTGATGTTAACCTTCTTCATGGGCCCTAGGTGCTGTTTCTCTGAGGGCTCCAACAAAGTGCTTAGACGCTGGCCAAGTGGAATGCTCCCTAGACCCCACACACTACGGCCCCACTGTGCCTGTGGCCTATGGGACCTGGTGGTCTGCCCCCTATACCGAGAGGTTCTCACCACAGCCCACCCAACACACACACACCAGGCAGTCCGCCCCAGTTCAGAAGGCACTTGAAGGCTCCCACCCCCACCCCACCCCAGGAGTAGCACCCACAACTAGGCATTCTCCACCTCCTTGGCCTGGTCACCCCATCAGAGAGCTCTGTGATTCTGCCCTCTTTAGCCAAGGCCTCGTCAGCTTGATCCAGCCACTGAAGGAGGGAAGCGGGGACCTGGAGGGAAGGAAGGAAAAGAAGCCAAAAAGGAAGGGGAGAGGCACCTGTAGGACGGCCAGGTAAAGGACTGAAAGACAATCAAGGTGTTGCCACCACCTGATCAGGCACCGTGCAGAATAGTTTAGCCTTCTTGAAAGGAGGACCCCTTTCCATCCATTCTTATCACATGAAAAATCCTAACATTAACATTAGGTGTAAAGGAGCAAAGCAAACATTCATCAAAAACTCATCACATTATAGATAGGGAGCCTGTTTTTTTCTGTTTTTGATTGGTGTGATATAAGGTGCCCTTCCAAAACAGGGGTGCCTCATCCCTTCCCAGTTCACCCATATGATCCTGGTGGGGTCTGCCAGTTACTGTAAATTTCCCACCCTGGTCAGGAGGCGCATATCTCAGGATAGATCAAAACGAGTTTTCTTTCTTGGGTTTTCCAAATTGGAACAGGAAAGCAAAATTCTTTTTTAGTTACTAAGCATCAGGCTTGACCTGTAGAAAAAAACCTGTCTTTAGCCAGAAGGGCAAAGCCAAAGTGCAGAGGGAAGCAAACGTGAGAACTGGGAAGAAAAATAACATGAGAGCCCAGATGGTCATCCCAGAAGCCAGCCTGACCCCTGCCCTTTCTTCATTTGGTTACCTGAGTTAATCAATCCCCCCCCTTTGCCTAAGGCAGTTTGATGGATTTCTGCCACTCACAACCAAGGATCTTGAGTTGGGGTCATAGCATAATAGCTAACTGAATATGCTTTAAAATACGAGCAAGACAATAGTATCTAGAAACTCTGTTAACCTGGGGAGGTCTAACACTGCCCAGCCTTGCCTACCTTCTCTGGGCTAGGCTCAGTGAAGTATGTAGTGATGGCAGTGATGCTGGATGTGATGCTGTAGAGCCAGCTGATGCCGGAGATCACAATGTGCAGGATATGCTCTCGGCTGTGGACATAGTGATAGGCAGTGCTAAAAACGTTGGCAACTCCCTGTAGAGACAGAACATTTAAATTGCCTTTTCTATTTAAAACACCAAAATAATTAGTAATGCATCAATTGGATTATCTTTTTAATTGATAATCTACTTCCTACAAATTATTCATCAGTTCTCAAAAGGCAGTGTTCCAGATTTTACTATGAAAAAAGGATCACAATGAAATCAAAAGTAAGGAGAGATCTACCATAAGATCAACCTAACTTATTGTGTTTCCTGACAATCATCCAGTGAAATCTGTGATATGTGCTATCAGAAAATAGTGTCAGAAGAACAAGATAAACTTTGAAATGAGAAAAAAAGGTTTAAAAGCCAAGAACTGATGCCAACCTTGGACAGATGGGTAAGAGCTGCCCTGATCTGATGCAATATTAATGTCTGCATCTTTACAAGGTTACTGTCATCAGATCAGCAAGCAGTACAGGTGTGCTGGGTTCCAAGGCCTGCAACACGCTAGAGTACTCCATCTTCTTAGATACATAAAGAGAGCCTGTTCTACAGAGAAGGGACGGGAAGTCCTTAGAACCCACCTGTGGTCTTCTTGTCAAGAAACTCTAGGAACCAAAAATTCTTCAAAAATATCTGCATTTTATATTAGGACCCAAGGCATCTAAGGGTAACCCAGGAGCCTTTACCTCCAAGGGCTAGAGAGTCAATTTGGAATTCACTTTGACATATTCTCTAATAAGACCATATATAGTTCACCTACTGATAACTCCATACTCTTCCATTTTGCTTCTTAATATCTTCATGATTCTTACGTCTGATGAGAATGAACCTTGTTATTAAAAAAGATGTCCAGGGAAAACGATTCTACCACTTTCCTCAGTTGTACATCCAGTAAATGAGAGGAGAAAAATTTAAATAATGGTAAATAAATATCAAGAGCATACAGGGGAACAAATGATAGCAACTTCCTGATTGCTGCTATGTCCCAGTCCATTGCCTCCATAAAGGTTTTCAATCTTCCTTCACTGAAATTTCTATTCATAAAATTAAATTTAAATGCTTGTAGAAATGGTCCAGTTATTTTAGTCTTAAAAGTGTCTCTCCTTTTTGAGATCTAACATGAAAACATGAATACTCGAGAAACATTTAGGCTTTTCCTTCCTTTTTTATCCTCAAAAATTATAACACTGAAATAAGAACTATGGGAAGGCATATCATGTTTAGAACCGCTTGTGGAAAGAGCAAAGGATTTCAAGGTACCACTATTAATAAAACATTAATATGTCCCTTCTAAAAGTTCCTTCCTACTTTTTGGGTTTTAGTTAGTAGTCTAATAGTTGGATTTCAGTTCTATAGCAGAAAATGCTGTTCCTATGATTAATGCAATCAGACACATATTAACAATCTTCCCAGACAGGCTGAGACATAGATGGGCAACTGAGGCTGAGTCCTTCCATGTGTAATGGGGAGCCTCTCCAAAGACTGATACAAGTATGATGACACTACCTATATACATAGCTTCACTCTCATCTGGTTTCAGGTTTCGCTTTTTTAAAAGGATAGAAGGAGAGGCCACCCTACCTTAGATCTTGAAGAATTTTTCTGTGCCTTACCTGATAGAATTTGATCTCATGGGGTAGGAAGATGTTTATTTTCTGGGGATCTCTTAAGGTGTCAACAGCCAAGACCCCAAAGATCCTCCTATATGCATCCTGAAGAGGCAGAGCCAGGAATGACCCATTTCGATTGTTCTTCTTGCGGGAATGGTTCCAGAAGAAGATGTTCCCATGGTTCTGAACTTGGGGGACGTGTACTGGCTTCCCTTCATCCACTACTGTAAAGCTGAGAAATAGGAATATGAGGATGGGAGAGAGGCAACAGGAGGGGGCTTTAGATTAAACCATGCAGGAAACTAGATCTAACCATTCATAATCATTAGGATTATATGTCAGAGAAGTGGACTCAGATAAAATTACCAGTTAGGAGAGTCTGACTTGAGAGAAAGATTTAAAAAATAAGCTTAATGGTGTGTATATAGAAGAAGCAAGATGTTGCTCAGAAAAAAATGAGGATGGATGAGCCAGATACAGTCAGATTAGGGGGACACGATGGAAAGGGCAAGGAATTAATAGTGATTATGTTGTTATAATGGTTGCAATATCCAGCTGCATTTGATGTGGGACTCTAAATGTTGTTGGGGAAAGACTGCTACAAAGGAAAATAATATCAATAAAAGTTGACATAGAGGGCTTACACTATGACAGGCCAAAAAAAAAAAGCTTAGATCATAACAGAGAAAACATATATAAAAAGGATGCAGGAGACATAACTTACAGAGTAGACAGAAATAATTGAACTGAAACTGTGAAGCACAGTCCCTACATGGAAAATTAATGCCTAAGAGTGAACTCTAGAAACAACCAGGTGAAACCATCCAAGACTGGAAACCCGTCACCTCCTGCTCTAGAAAGTTTGGTGATCTGAGGCATTTCTCTCTTGGGCAGCTAACTAGGATTTCAATGCTAGTTTACTTCACAAAAGGAATTATTTTCTTTAGGAGGGTGAAACCAACCTCTTCAAGATATTCTTACCTGATCCCCTTCATGTCCCTGTAGAGCACGCGGTTCAGTACAAATGGAGCATCGTCTAAAGTACAAGCTATATTCCTCAATAGAACCTTCCCTCTATCAGGCAGTAGTAGGTTTTCTTCTAAGAGGGAAATGTGAGCACTGATCTTCTTATTTCCATGGGCTTCAGCATCCTATGGCAAAATGTTTCTGACCATTTATTTGCCAATAGCCAAAGAGCTATTCTCTTAATCATGTCTCCCTTCATTAGCCAGTTTGTGTATCTGAACCCGATAATTTAACTTCCCTGAATAAATGATGCAGATATTACCATTCATAGGCAGTGGGGAAACAGCTGACACCACAGCTGTTCCTGAAACCTGAGTTTTAGTGAGTGGAATAGATATACACTATCTCAATCAGACTAGTTTACTTAAAAATAAAATCTGCCAGGTCTACTTAAATTTAGAGGTTTAAAACTTGGATCCCTTTGAACCATACTCATGTTGTATGGGCTTCAGTTAGAAGTACTTATTTTAGAAAGCTGAGGCAAGAAGATGACTTCATTTCATTCATATTTCTTAACCATCTACTATGATGTGAATATGGGAAAAAATGCTCTCAAGAAATTCTTAACATTGTTTGGCTATGACGTTTGATTTACATCATTTCAGGAAAGGATTACTTGGGGATACAGATTGCAGACTTTACTCAACTACTATTTCTAATTAAAATAACTGAGAATTCTCTGTACCTAAAATATTATAACAATATTATATGTTAACACATATATTAAATATGCCCATAAATTGGGGACATGAGAGACACTTTCTCTGGTATTTGTCTCCTCTTTCTATGTACTTGGGTTTGCTCTTTGTGCTTTTCTTTTCCCTTCTGCCTTGACTCCTCCTTTTCTACATAGAAGATCAATAGGCTAACTAACAAAGATGTATTAAGATATATCTGAGGGTGGGCTTCCCTGGTGGCGCAGTGGTTAAGAATCTGCCTGCCAATGCAGGGGACATGGGTTTGAGCCCTGGTCTGGGAAGATCCCACATGCCGTGAAGCAACTAAGCCCGTGCGCCACAACTACTGAGCCTGTGCTCTACAGCCCGCGAGCTACAACTACTGAGCCCGTGTGCCACAACTACTGAAGCCCACACGCCTAGAGCCCATGCTCTGCAACAAGAGAAGCCACTGCAATGAGAAGCCCGCGCACCACAACAGAGTAGCCCCCGCTCGCCGCAACTAGAGAAAGCCTGCGCACAGCAATGAGACCCAACACAGTCAAAAATAAATAAAATAATTTAAAAAAAAGATGTATCTTAGGGTACTGCAGATCTCTGAAGCAAGTTGGAGCAATACCTCTTTTTCTTGATTGGTCTCCTGTTGCTGGTCACATCATTTCCAACTACATTGGAAAATTCAGCCATTCAGGAGATGATTCCCATAATCAAGTGCTGCTATTTAGCTGGGATGAACGACATAGTTTCCCTGGATCAATGGAAGCTGTGATATATGTAGAAGACAGCCATGCTGTTTCTGCCTGGAAAGAGCAGCAAGCTGGGAGTGTCTGAGGTGGCAGTAGAGCTGTGGACAGTGGTTCATCCAGGTCATGTATTTTAAGTGACAGGATTCTGTAATAGTCTCAGATTGTTTCTAGGCAGTGCTATGAAATATAGTGTCATGTTGGATTCTACTTTATAATGACTTTATGATTTAAATAGTTCCTTTTAAAACTGACTCCCAAAACATCATGCAAGGGAAATGTAGCTTAAACTGCATGTACATCTCCTCACGGCTATTTTTTTTTAAACATCTTTCTTGGAGTGTAATTGCTTTACAATGCTGTGTTAGTTTCTGCTGTATAACAAAGTGAATCAGCTATATGTATACATATATCCCCATATCCCCTCCCTCTTGCGTCTCCCTCCCACCCTCCCTATCCCACCCCTCTAGGTGGTCACAAAGCATAGAGTTGATCTTCCTGTGCCATGCAGCTGCTTCCCACTAGCTAGCTATTTTACATTTGGTAGTGTATATATGTCAATGCTACTTTCTTACTTCGTCCCAGCTTACCCTTCCCCTTCCCCGTGTCCTCAAGTCCATTCTCTACGTCTGCGTGTTTATTCCTGTCCTGCCCCTACGTTCATCAAAACCTTTTTTTTTTTTTAGATTCTATATATATGTGTTAGCATACAGTATTTGTTTTTCTCTTTCTGACTTACTTCACTCTGTATGACAGACTCTAGGTCCATCCACCTCACTACAAATAACTCAATTTCGTTACTTTTTATGGCTGAGTAATAGTCCGTTGCATATATGTGCCACATCTTTTTTTTTTTTTTTTTTTTTGGCGGTACGCGGGCCTCTCACTGCCGTGGCCTCTCCCGCTGCGGAGCACAGGTTCCGGACGCGCAGGCCCAGCGGCCACGGCTCACGGGCCCAGCCGCTCCGCGGCATATGGGATCCTCCCAGAACGGGGCACGAACCCGTATCCCCTGCATCGGCAGGCGGACTCTCAACCACCGTGCCACCAGGGAGGCCCCTCTTTTTTTTTTTTTAGTTTCTGCTTTATAACAAAGTGAATCAGTCATACATATACATCTGTTCCCCCATCCCTTCCCTCTTGCGTCTCCCTCCCTCCCACCCTCCCTATCCCACGCCTCCAGGCGGTCACAAAGCACCGAGCTGATCTCCCTGTGCTATGCGGCTGCTTCCCACTATCTATCTACCTCACGTTTAGTACTGTATATATTCATTCATCTGTCGATGGACACTTAGGTTGCTTCCATGTCCTGGCTACTGTAAATAGTGCTGCAGTGAACATTCCTCATGGTTATTTTTTAATGGCAGTTTATTGTCTGTTCTAGGCTTATCTGACTTTTGGCACAAATGAAATTAGGAATCCCAAGACATAATTTTATTTCTTATACCTTTCCTCTCTGCTTGCCAACTTGCAATCATTCCAGTTGCATCTTTACTAGGCTTTGGGTCATTGTAAAGTATTGGAATGAATAAAACATCTATAGCAGCAATTTCTCAAGAGAATTTAGTGTGTTCCTCCTTTGTAACCATTGCACATCACCTACTGTAAGGAAATTTTTTCTCTTATATATCATTTTAGAAAACACACCTGGGTGAGGGCCTTAAAGGTCTCTGTGTACACTGGCTCCAAGGATACTCCACTTGTCTCTGCAGCATGTTGGATTTGATGCAGCCACTTTTGTCTGGCACAGTTTCTCAGACTCTCAACATGGCTCCTTTCTAAAGTATTCATCAGAAACTCCACAACGCTTTCCAGAACTTGATCTTCACTGCCTCTGAGTTCAGATACAACCAATTCTATGTATTTCTGAAACTGTTTGGAAGACAACCTCACTTCGTGACCAGGGTGTGGCTTTGGAAATTGGATGTGTAGTTTAGCTAAAAGACATAAATACAAAACCAAGAACTAATCAAAAGTTCATTCATCTGTGGGGGAAATTTTCATTCTCCTCTCTTACAGCAAATTGAAGCCACAGACAACTGCTTCCCATGGAAAACCAGGCATATCAAAGGCACCTCAAGTCCACTGTAACATCTTACAGTGACTTCCTATACTGAACTCAAGATGACTCTTATGTCATCTGTTATCGTTTTTTTTTTGTTTGTTTTGTTTTTTTGTGGTGCGTGGGCCTCTCACTGTTGTGGCCTCTCCCGTTGCAGAGCACAGGCTCCAGATGCGCAGGCTCAGCGGCCATGGCTCACAGGCCCAGCCGCTCCGTGCCATGTGGGATCCTCCCAGACCGGGGTGCGAACCCGTGTCCCCTGCATCGGCAGGCGGACTCTCAACTACTGCGCCACCAGGGAAGCCCTATTGTTTTGTTTTAATTCTACCACTCAGCCAGGTGAAACCTCATAACATCATCCTTAGGTCCCTTAAATTCTAGAATCCATCGTGTCTAACTCCTTCATTTTACCCATGTGGACACTTAACTCTATAGAGGTTCAGTAACTTGCCCATGGTCATGTGACCATTTAGTGAAAGATCCAGTATTGGAACCCAGCTCTCCTGACCATTGTGTAGTATCTCTTCCTCTATGGAACATAGTTCTGTTATGAAGTTTTCCCATCTTGTTAAGTGGAAACCACCTCATTATACCTTTTGAAGCTTCATTAAGTAAATTGTCTTTGGAGGCAGTCTAAGACAAGTAGTGTAGTATAATGTACAGTTTGTAGAAGACATAGTTAATGAAGAACACATGACAGTTGATAAACTTAGGTACCTTTGAAGATCAACATATTGGTTACGTTCATTTCTGAAAGGGCTGAAGACCTTAACTAACTCTGATTGCTCTTTCCCTCATGTACTACATACTTTAAGAATTTGAAATCTGTTATGCCAAAGTAATCAGATAAATCCTTAAACCCAGTGAAGAGCAAAATCATTTATACTGGGATCTAAGCAAATGAAGGAGAGAACTTATTACATTAGAATAATATTTTTAGTAGCTTTTGATTGAGAAGAATTGATCAGAAGAGAAAAATATAATATAGGAGAAGAAAAAGTGATTAAGGAGAATAAGAAGTTAAGTAACTTCAGGGGAAACTTGCAAGCCATTCAGACTTGAGAGGTGAATCAGACCTTGTAGAAGCGGAAAAATAAAACAAGAAGGGAAAATAGGCAGAACTGTGGAGTGGTTTGGATTCTTTTAACCCCAAGAGCATGGGTAGCCAGGTACACAGAAGGAACCTAACTAAGTACAGTTAAGGTCTTGGACAAAGCACTCTACAACAATTCAACTCCTGATTGCTCTGACATTTTCTATATTCCCACCAGCAATGCACAAGGGTTCCAATTTTTCCATATCCTTGCAAACACTGTTATTTTCCATTTAAAAAATTATAGTCATGCTACATGAGCAACAAAAGCAAAAATAAATTAGCGGGGCTACATCAAACTAAAAACCTTCTGCACACCAAAAGTAGCAACAAAATGAACACCTACAGTATGGGAGAAAATATTTGCAAATCATATATCTGATAAGGGGTTAATATCCAAAATACGTAAGGAACTCATACAACTCAATAGAAACAAAAAATCTGATTGAAAAATGGGCAGAGGAACTGAATAGATTCTTTTCCAAAGAAGACATGCAAATGACCAAAGGTGCATGAAAAGATGCTCAAACATCATTAATCATCAGGGAAATGCAAATCAAAACCACGAGATATCACATCACACTTGTTAGAATGACTGTCATCAAAAAGACAAGAGATAACAAGTATTGGTAAGGATGTGAAGAAAAGGGAACCCTGGTGGACTGTTGGTGGGAATGTAAATTGGTATAGTTACTGTGGAAAACAGTGTGGAGGTTCCTCAAAAAATTAAAAATAGAACTACCAAATGATCCAGGAATTCTACTTCTGGATATATATCTAAAGGAAATAAAATCACTAACTCGAAGGGATATCTGCATCTCATGTTCGTTGCAGAATTATTCACAATAGCCAAGATATGGAAACAACCTAAGTGTCTGTCAACGAATTAATGGATAAAGAATCATGGGGTGTGTGTGTGTGTGTGTATATATATATATATGACATATGAATTATATATATATATATGTATATATGTGAATGACACATATACCATGGAATATTATTGAGCCATGAGAAAGAAGGAAATCCTGTCATTTGCAACAACATGGATGGACCTTGAGGGCATTATGCTAAGAGAAATAAGTCAGACAAAGACAAATACTGTATGATCTCACTTATATGTGGAATCTAAAAAAGCCAAACTCACAGAAACAGAGTGTAGAATGGTAGTTGCCAGGGGCTGGGGGTGGGGGAAATGGGGAGATGTTGGTCAAAGTGTACAAACTTTCATTATAAGAAAAGTTCTGGGATTCTAATGTACAGCATGGTGATTATAGTTAATACTGCATTGTATACTTGAAAGTTTCTAAGAGAGTAGATTTCAAATGTTCTCATCACAAAAAAAGAAACGGTATTGTGTGAGCTGGTGGAAGTATTAACTAAGCTACTGTGGTAATCATTTCACAATATATGTGCATCAAAGCAATACATCGTACATATTAAACTTACACAATGTTACATGTCAATTATATCTCAATAAAGCTCAAAAAAAATTATAGCCACACTAGTAGGTGTGAAGTGGTATCTCATGGTTTTAGACCAACCAGTGTTTTAACTGTCTATATGCCATAATACCGGGAAACTTGAAGCCAAGTTGTTACCACAACTTAAGAAAATTCTTACATTTTACCTTTCTTCATAGATTCCTTTTCCATTCCCTCCTTGTATGTGTACAAGAGTTCATCAACTTCATTCAGATCCAGGAAGCCTGAGCCATCACAGTCCCACTTCTGAAAGAGGGCATTTAGGAGAAGTCCCCGTCGGACTTGGGAAGCATTTTGTCCAGCCTAGGATACAAACAGGATAACAAAGCACAGAAGATACACCGTACTGTGCTAGCTGGCATCTTAGGCTTATTCCCCCCAAAGTGCAGCACTTTTTATAGAAACAGCTTTACTTTGGGACTAAGCATAAATATGAATGGTAAAATGAAGCATTTATTTTTTTATTATTTAAAAAAATTTTTAATTAAAAAATGTTTTAATGGATTTCATTTTAATTCTCTAAATATCATTTCTTTGTTTCACCTCTAAGCCAAAAAGCAGGCATTCTCTGCATTGAGCTAAAACATTAATTTAGGAAGGGAACTCACTCCTTGAGAATCGTTGATTCATTCCTTTCCACTCCCTTACTAGTTGTTCAAGAATGTGATAAAACATGGGGTGCTCTGCCTGGCTTCTTGATGGAATATGTTTTGTAGTAAAGGGGGTTGAATGGCAGTGTTCAAACAACAAAAAAATGACTGTGTTCAAAAATTCTTTTTTATATTTAACATTGACCTAACTTGATACTAATTTTACTTACGATTTAGACTTTTTTACTAGATTATGTCAACTAGATAGTAATTTAATTTTGTTGCTAAAAGAAAGTGAACATATACCATTTGATTAAATGGGGGGAATAGCAGTTGAGGAGGCAAAAGGAATATCAACTCTAGATTAGGATGAGAAGACTCATAAGACTGATAAGTTTACTGAATATGCCTGGTGAACCTGATTTATGTGTTTCGTATAAGAGTACATAAGCTGTTTATATCAGCTAATGTGTTTGCATTTATCACCTAAGTAAGTAGTAATTTCTTTTTTTTTTTTTTTTTTTGCGGTACGCGGGCCTCTTACTGTTGTGGCCTCTCCCGTTGCGGAGCACAGGCTCCAGATGCGCAGGCTCAGCGGCCATGGCTCACAGGCCCAGCCGCTCCGCCGCATGTGGAATCCTCCCAGACCGGGGCACGAACCCGCGTCCCCTGCATTGGCAGGCGGACTCTCAACCACTGTGCCACCAGGGAAGCCCATAAGTAGTAATTTCTTAAGAGATATGTGCACATGAATAAAAATATATATTCAAGCCACAACTGTACCCCTATGTATGTGCATTTGCAAATGCACTCACACAGCAGACAGTGTACACACACACACACATACACAAACACACATCTTTGCATATACACATTTCTGCTCCTTGGAATCTGCTCTTCCAGCTTTAGAGGAGCAAAAACACAGCTGTAAAATAAACCATCACCTGCCATCAGCAATCATGTTCTTATTAGGGGAATGAGTTCTCTGAGTGTGATCTTAGAATATTTGACATTAAAATGAAGTATTTAATGGCCATGCTGGTTGAACTAAAGTGATAGGTTTGGTTGTAAGTTACTTAAGAAGAGCTAGACTAGGAGCAACTGAGATTGATAGATTTATTTATAATAGTGACCTCACTTGTTTTATTGATTAAATAATATTACTCACCTCTTCTAAGCCACTCATTTTCTCTTCTTTTGTTTCAACAAAGCCCTTCTTAAAAAAGGAGGTGAGGGCTTCACTGACACTCAAGGGGGCATCTTCACCAACAAATGTATCCAGGAGTTGCACAAACTGGAGCAGATTGAAGGAAACTCCATTGAAGGCACTCCTACCTTTTATTTCCTTGTAAGACTGAATATTTCTGATCATCGAGTGTAGGTCTATCAAGGAAGAAACATACATCAAACAGTGAAGTGAACAATTTTATCAAAGTTCTGGAAAATATACGAGTACTTATTGTAATGGACATCTGCTCCTTTTTTTCCTGTCAGGAATTCATGCTCCCTTCATGAGTTCAGCACCCTCCTTTTTTTTTTTTTTTTTTTTGTGGTACGCGGGCCTCTCACCGTTGTGGCCTCTCCCGTTGCGGAGCACAGGCTCCGGACGCGCAGGCTCAGCAGCCATGGCTCACGGGCCCAGCCGCTCCGCGGCATATGGGATCTTCCTGGACCGGGGCATGAACGTGTGTCCCCTGCATCGGCAGGCGGACTCTCAACCACTGCGCCACCAGGGAAGCCCAGCACCCTCCTTTTTTGGTTTAGAAAAACATCTCTCCCCCATTGTCAGTTTAGATGTATCAGGTAGTTCTGAGCTTCCTCCACCCTTGCGTCAAGGATGGCCATGTGATATAGGTCCAGCCAATGATTCACATACGACAGCAATGGAATCCACTATAGGCCAATGAGAATTAGCCCCAGAACTCTTGGGGCAACTACTGGGGGAGAATCAGTCTTCTTGTACTCTGATTCCTGAACTAGTAGGATGTAGGCTTAGAGATGCTCTCATGGACATCTTTGCCACAATACAGTGAAAACTAAAACTGAAAGTTACACAGAGAAGAACAGGGCTGAGAGGCAAAGAGATACTGTCCTGCTGCTATTATTGAGCTCTTGGATTCAGCTGTGCCTGAAGCCAGCTGCAGTCTGGACTCACTAGTTAAATAAGTCTGTAAATACCACCACTACCACGTCTCCCCCAAAGAGTCTTGACTAATATATTTATCTTGAAGCTCAATGTTATAACATGAAGCATATTTCATGAAAAAGCCCAGCGATTTATGTTTGATTTATTAACTAATTCAATCGTTCATGCCCTTATGCTTCCCATATGAGATTTGATGTGACTTAAAAAGGATCACCCATGCAACTGTTACAATGGTAAAGCAAAACTGAGATAAAGAAGTAAGACCAGGAGAAGAGGAACATGAATTAGCAGGCAACAAGAGCTTAATCAATGCCATGCAACTTCATGAAATATTTGGAGGCTAGAAATTTGTTATTTGATCCATGCTTAAATGAGAAAAAAATTACAGATAGGTAGAAAATATCTTGATCTTATAAGTTCTACTACTTGTGGATGAAAGGTAAAATGATAAAATAGTACTTGTTGGAATAATTGTTGTTAAAGACATGGTTTACTGAGAGCTAACATCTACTCTTTATTGTCTCTGTTGAGTAGATCTTCCTTTGTAAGTCTTCAAAAACAAGATAGATCCTCCTGCCTCACATATTTGGATGTGGAACTACCAGGGAGAGAAATAGCTGGAATGATTTCTATTTTTCTCATATCTAACATCTGATTCCCTTTGTATACCTTGATGATAGCTTCAAAGTGGTTTCAGGGCCATTTAACAGTAAAAAGAAAAAAAAATTGGATACGGCCCTCTGTAGCCACAGGTTCTGCATCTGTGGATTCAACTGTGGATCAAAAATATTCAGAAAAAAAATTTCCAGAAAGTTCCAAAAAAGCAAAACTTGAATTTGCCACATGCTGGCAACCATTTACATAGCATTCACATTGTATTTATAACTATTTACATAGTATTTACATTGTATTAGGTATTAAACATAATCTAGAGATGATTTAAGGTATATGGGAAGATGTGCACTGGTTATATACAAATACTATTCCATTTTACATAAGGGACTTGAGCATCCCTGAATATTGGTATTCATGGGGGGAGCTTTGGGGCTGGTTTCCGTGGAACAATCCCCTGCAGGTACTGAGAGACAACTGTATTAATGCATATGTGTTAAAGAGCATTCATCAATAGCACTGCATGTACACTACCACCCAAAACAGTCATCTTGAATATGTTTAGATCCATCAGCTCAGGGACACAATAACGCAACTATCACTCTGCCATTGTGCCTTGGCTAAGTCCAACCCTTATCATCATGTACCACAGTAAATTAAGCTCATCAATTAGAGTGCCATCTATTCTTCCTGGTTTTGTTGTTAACATGTACCTGTGAACTTGGAGTTACCATAGATTAAGTTTGCCTGTTCCTCCTCTTCACATTTGGCATACTTCCTGTTCCAGGTACAAGTCAAAAGTTCACCTATAAAATACAGGTTCCATAATATAGCCAACGTAACTTCACTTTCATAATGGTTTTGCTGTAGAGTATGAATGAAAAGAGGATTAAATGAGAAGTTACCTGACCATGATTTTCCTTCTATTTTTTGGGACTTGGGTTCACAGGATTTGTCTTTCTGAACTTCCTTTTTTTCAGTTTCTAAAAGGTACAAAAGAAAATGCCTATGAGTTGGACATTATATATTCTATTATATATTCTAAAGTTAATAAATGAGAGAAACGCCTTGCATATAGAACACAAAAACTTTCTTTCAGGTCCTTTCCTATATATGCTGTATCATAGTGGTATCACTTAATAACTCTAGTTGTTGGGAGCAGCTCTGTGACAGAGGCTATTTGTTGTACCCAAATTTGGCCATGCAAATTAAGGGCTATATTTCCTAGCCTCCCTGGCAGCTAGGTGTCACTATATGCCTAAATTCCGACCAATGAACTGTGATGGGAAATGATGTAATACCTATCCTTTCTCCTCACCTGGTGGTCAGAATGTGGACATGGTGGTGAGCTATCTTGGACCACGTGGTTGGAGGAGACACAAGACAGAAAGAGCTTGAGCCTCTGTTGATTTCATGGGGCTGAGCTGTCATATAAATTTTGACTTTTACATGAGAAACAAAGAAACTCCTGTCTTGTTTAGACATTGTTATTTTGTTTTGCTTTTGTTTGTTTTTTAGACACTTATTTTGGATCACTGTTACAGATAGTCAAAATGAAGTCCTCACTAATAATACATCTGACTGAATAGAAACTTCACTAACTTTTTAGCTGTATCCCTACTATGCAGGGAGAGCCAGAAATTAGTAGTCTTGTTTCATGGAGAAATAAGTATAATGCTAAAAAAAATGAAAGATTTAAAATTAGTTAATGTTAGTGTAGAATCTAGAACATAGGTTACCCATCTCTTAGGAGGTTTTTTTTTTTTTTTTTTTTTTTTGCAGTACGTGGGCCTCTCACTGTTGTGGCCTCTCCCATTGCAGAGCACAGGCTCCGGACACGCAGGCTCAGCAGCCATGACTCACGGGCCCAGCCGCTCCGCGGCATGTGGGAGCTTCCCGGACCGGGGCAAGAACCCGTGTCCCCTGCATCGGCAGGCAGACTCTCAACCACTGCGCCACCAGGGAAGCCCAAAAGTGAGATACTTTTAAAATTGAAATAAAGGAAATTTATTTCTTTTATTCTGATATCAGACACCACATTTAAAATAAAAGGGCTTCTACTGCCTTTTCAGAGGTCCAACAAAAATTTCTACATGTAATATTACCAGATTTCTTCCTTACAAATGGGCTTCTAGTGTTAAAGCAATTCTAGGTAAATTGATAATAGAGACTTTCTGGTTTGCAGGTAATTGATTACTCAAGGTCTAGACTCATGTTGAGTAGCAAAATATATATGAAGATTGCATGACCTTATATGTCAGGAAGAGATCCTAACTGAAATGAATATTTCCTGAAAGGACTTTAAAAACCACTGTACAAAACAAAGAGCTGATGTAGAAGAACTATATTACTACCTGAAAGATGACCTTTTCTGCTTGATACCGAAATTTTCTCTTGCACTTCAGGACTCATGAATAGTTGCTCTTCATAGGTTTGCCCCTGAGTCCTTTCTTCCTGTGGAAGGATTTCAGTGTACTCAAAGGAAATAGCCTCCCTAGATTTTTCACTTTCTCCTAAGATACTACCTTTTCTTGATTGTGAAGTTGACTCTATGTCCTCTTGTTTTTCTAGAATTGTCTCTATGGGTGGTTGTTGTTCTGCAGTTGACTCTCTGAGTGCTCCTTGTTCTGCAACTGACCCTCTGGGTCGTCCTTGATCTAATAGGGATTCTCTGTGTGCTTCCTGTTCTGCAGTTGACCCTCTGGGGTGTCGATCTAAGAGTGACTCTCTGTGTGATCCCTGTTCTGCAATTGACCCTCTGTGTGGTCCCTGTTCTAACACTGACTCTCTATGTGGTCCCTGTTCTTCAGGTGACCCTCTGTGTGATCCTTGTCCTGTTGTTGACTCTTCATGTTGTCCTTGTGCTGTTACTGATTCTCTGTAAAGTCCTTGCTCTGCAGCTGGTTCAGTGTGGATTCCTGGTGGTACTCCTTGTTCTGTTATTGACTCATTATGTGGTCTTTGTTCTATTATTAACTCTCTACTTGATCCTTGTTCTGGAGTTGACCCTGTGTAGGTTCCTCGTTTTGCTACTGATTCTTTGTTCAATTCTTGTTCTCCAGTTGACTCTTTGTCTTGTTCTTGTTCGTTGGCTGAAATTCTGTTTGGTTCTTGGTTTGCACTTGCCCCTCTCTGCTGTTCTGGTGGGCTTTGTGGTAGTGTTGATTTTCTATGTTTATCATGTTTATGTTGATCTTCTGGATTTGCTAATAATTTACTTTGGCTTTTGCTAGCATGTTTTTCAGAAAGTAATGTATTCATCTCTAAGAGTACTTTGTCAAAGTCTTCATAAATGTGCTTCTGATTATCCATGTCTCCCCAGAACTCAGGCAAGTCTATCTCTCCAAATTCAACAAACGGCCCTAACACAGAAAACAAAACATTTACCTAAACAATTGATCTTATAGTGTAGAATCAGAGCTAGTAAATTAATGTAAAAAAGCAATGGGGGCTTCCCTGGTGGCGCAGTGGTTGAGAGTCCGCCTGCCGATGCAGGGGACGCGGGTTCGTGCCCCGGTCTGGGAGGATCCCACATGCCGCGGAGCGGCTAGGCCCGTGAGCCATGGCTACTGGGCCTGCGCGTCCAGAGCCTGTGCTCTGCAACGGGAGAGGCCACAGCAGTGAGAAGCCCACGTAATGCAAAAAAAAAAAAAAAAAAAAAAAAAAAAAAAAAAAAAAAAGCAATGGGCTGTGATGACCTAGATGGGTGGGATGGGAGGGGTGTGAGGGAGGGCCAAGAGGGAGGGGATATATGTATACGTATAGCTGATTCCCTTCATTGCGCAGCAGAAGTTAATACAACTTTGTAAAACAATTATACTCCAATTAAAAAAAAATCTATACGGGAAAAGAATTTGAAAAAGAATGGATGTATGTGTATGTATAACTGAATCACTTTGCTGTACACCTGAAACTAACACAACATTGTAAATCAACTATACTCTATTATACTTTTTTTTTTTTTTTTTTTGCGGTACGCGGGCCTCTCACTGTTGTGGTCTCTCACGCTGCGGAGCACAGGCTCTGGATGCGCAGGCTCAGCAGCCATGGCTCACGGGCCCAGCCGCTCCGCGGCATGTGGATCTTCCCAGACTGGGGCACGAACCCGTGTCCCCTGCACCGGCAGGCGGATTCTCAACCACTGCGCCACCAGGGAAGCCCTATACTCTATTATAAAATAAAAAATAAAGAAAAGCAATCAGCACAGTGACTGTAATATAGACCTATTGCTTTAAATAAATATCAGTTACCTTTCCCAGCAACCCAATAAAAATCAAAAAGGTATCTAAAGGAACATAAAAGATGCTCACTACTGTAAATTAGAAATAATCCCTTCCTAAAAGGTATGGTTTTGGAAATGAACATGATTCTTCTTTTGCTACTAGGAGATTTGCTTAGACTTCCAAGGCAAATAGAATTTATCCTCTACTCTTGGTCCTCCCACAATAAGCATAGCATAGGGCTTAGGAAAGCGACAAATATCTTTCACCTCATATACCTTTTCAGTATCTGCAATACCAAAATAAAAGCAAAGTTCTATTACAATCTTTCACTGAGCTACATTTTTCCAATATTCATTTTCTCTCCCTTCCCTCTTCCCTCTCTTTCTTCTTCATTCCTCAATTCTTTTTCTCCACAACTTATGTGGACACCTGGTTCAGAATTCTAGGGAAAGATTGGATAGCACTCATGAGAATCCCACTGTTAAACAACAACAACAACAACAAAACAACCCTGATATCCAGGACTACAGAAAATGGGACTCATGCCACAAGATTGTACCCCTTCCTCCCAAAACAGTTAGTATTTAAGTTCTAAAACTGCTATTCCCACAATTTTCAGGGTACTCTATGTACATTATCCATAGATTTTTAACTATCCAAGTAATAAATTTTCACACAAGTAAAATATTCACTTTCTTTGGAAAGCTCATCCATTCAAAGACCTTCTCTTTAAAAAATAAAAATATAACCCACAATCCTTTTGTTTTGGGAGTAATATAAAAAAGATATTTTACTGTATAAGTACAGTAGAGGTGTACAAGTAAAAGTGCTTGAGAGAGAGAGGTGTGGCCAAGAGGCCAGATTAGGAAGACCACAAGGTCACCTCCTTCCTTGGGCACACCAAAATTACAACTATTTACAGAGCGACTATCCAAGAAAGCAGAAAAGATTTTACGCAACTAAAGACATAAAGAAGGAACCACTATGAGATAGGCAGGAGGGGCAGAGATGTGGTATAATCAAGACCCACACCCCTGGGTAGGTGACCCACAAACAAGAGGATAATTACAATTGCAGAGGTTCTCTGCAAGGAGCAAGGGGTCTAACTCCCACATCAGGATCCTAGACTGGAGGTCCTGCCCCAGAACATCTGGCTTTGAAGGGCAGCAGGGCCCTTAAAGACTGGTACCTGGAAACTATAAGACATTGATGAAAGAAATTGAAGATGACACAAATGGAAAGATACGCTGTGCTTATGGACTGGAAGAATCAATATTGTTAAAATGACTATATTACCCAAGGCAATCTACAGATTCAGTGCAATCTCTATCAAAACAACAATGGCATTTTTCACAGAACTAGGACAAATAATTCGGAAATTTTTATAGAAACACAAAAGACCCTGAATAGCCAAAACAATCTTGAGAAAGAAGAAGCTGGAGCTATCGCACACCCTGATTTCAAAATATATTACAGGGAATTCCCTGAGGTTCGGTGGTTAGGACTTTGCACTTTCACTGCCAAGGGCATGGGTTCAATCCCTGGGCAGGGAACTAAGATCCCACAAGTCGTGCAGTGTGGCCAAAAAACCCCCACAAAAACCCAAACAAACAAACAAAAGCTATGGTAATCAAAACAGTATGGTACTGGAACAAAACTGGCACGTAGATCAATGGAAAAGAATAGAGAGACCAGAAATGAACCCACACTTAATATCGTCAATTAATCTACAACAAAGAAGGTAAGAGTATACAATGGGGAAAGACAGTCTCTTCAATAAATAGTGTTGGGAAAACTAGACAGCTACATGCAAAAGAATCAAGCTGAATTACTTTCTCACACCATGTACAAAAATAAAATCAAAATGGATTAAAGACGTAAATGTAAGACCTGAATCCATTAAACTCCTAGAAGAAAACATTGGCAGTAGGCTCTTTGACACCTGCCTTAGTGATGTATTTTTGGATATGTCTCCTTAGGCAAGGGAAACAAAAGCAAAAATAAACAAATGGAACAGTATCAAACTAAAAAGCTTTGGCACAGCAAAGGAAACTATCAACAAAACAAAAAGACAGCCTAATGAATGGGGGAAGATATTTATAAATGATATATCTGCTAAAGGGTTAATATCCAAAATGAAGAAGACATACAAACCAACATCAAAAAAACAACCTGATTAAAAAATGGACAGAGGACCCAAATAGACTTTTTTCCCAGAGAAGATGTACAGATGGCCTACAGATACGTGGAAGATGCTCAACATCACACTAATCATCAGGGAAATGCAAATCAAAACCACAATGAGATACCACCTCATACCTGTCAGAATGGCTATCATCAAAAAGACAACAAATAATAAGTGCTGGCAAAGATATGGAGAAAAGGGAACCCTTGTGCACTGCTGGTGGTATTGTAAATTGATGCAGCCACTATGGAAAACAGTATGGAGATTCCTCAAAAAATTAAAAGTAGAACTGCCGTATGACCCAGAGAACAAATGGCTGGTTGCCAGAAGGGTTTGAGGTGTGGGTGAAACAGGTGAAGTGAATTAAAAGGCACAAACCTCCAGTTATATAATAAATAAGTCACAGGGATGTAATATACAGCATAAAGAATATGGTCAATCATATTGTGATGTTTGTAGGGGGATAGATTGTTACTAGACTCATCACGGTGATTATTTCCTAATACATGAAAATGTCAAATCATTATGTAGTACATTTGAAACTAACATAATATTGTACATCAACTATATTTCAATAAAAAATGCTTGGGAGAAGGAAACATTTTTCTTAGAAACCTTAGAATTCTAAGTTGGACATTAAAACTGGAATTACCACTACCAACTTAATTTCCAAAACATTCAGATTGTCACTAAAGCACCCCTTCACTTGAATGAATTTAAAATTGAATTCTAGCTGAGCTCTGACTTAACAACTTTTAGTATTACACCATAGTGAAAAACACATCTAGTTGTGATGAAGACTGAATTTTGTGTGGAATGAACAACTAGATAGAGCTATCATGATCTAAGGGAGATGTTATATGAAGGGATTCCACGGGGATAGAATGACCTTGTATTATCATTTCGGTGTACTGCATCACTCCAGCTTGAGCATGCTCCCTCTGAGTGGCACTTACATTGTCTTGGGTTTCGGAGTAAACCTCTGAGCACTTTTGAACTTTGGTCATAGAATGTTTCCAGCAAAGCCAATGTCTTCTGCCGATCCAAAAACCCTACCTAAGCAGAAAGTTGGCAATTAGTTGTTACAGAAGATTTGAAATTTTTATGTAGATGGAATATTGAAGATTTTATCATTACCACCAGCACCGTAATCATGTTAAGTAAAAGCTGCAGAGTCAAAATCAGGAAAGTTATATCTTGCCTTTAGGCTTATACTCTACTTCCCCTTCCTGTAACATTTAGTAGCTGCATAAATATTTGTTGTTACTTACTTAATTGCTAAAACCAATACATGATGTTCAGTTATTATCTAATCTGACCTGAGTATGACATTCAGAACAATTAATTGCTCCCTACTTGTTCTTTTTTTGCACTGTTTTTATTTCAAGAAAAATTTCCATTAGAGAAAAATATAGAAAATGATAAAACTAACACTTGTGTTCCCAACACCCAGAAATTATGTTTGTTAACATTTTATGTATGTACTTTAAATACTGATATAATACACGTTCCCTTGCTTTTATTTACTCAACATTGAGATCTGATTCATGTATTTAAGGAAATATATTTTATTTCTTTAATTGATGCATGGTATTCTATAATATGAAAACATCCTAATTTTTAAAAACACCCCTCTATGGATGAGCATTTAGATTATTTCCAGTATTTTGATACCAAAATAATGTTGCAGTGGATATCCTTACATACTTCTCTTTGTATACATATGTAAACATTTCCTTAGGGTAAATAAACAGAAGTATAATTAATGGATTGTGTATAATGTGCATTTTCAATTTTAGTAGTTATTGCCAAATAGCTCTACAAAACACCTATACCAATTTACATTCTCACCAGCACTGAATGAGGATATAACTTCTCCATATCCATGCCAATATTTGATATTGTTAGAATTTATAATCTGATGGATAAAAAATGGTATCTAACCACTGGCATTTTTCACAGAACTAGAGCAAAAAATTTCACAATTTGTATGGAAACACAAAAGACCCCGAATAGCCAAAGCAATCTTGAGAACGAAAAATGGAGCTGGAGGAATCAGGCTCCCTGACTTCAGACTATACTACAAAGCTACAGTAATCAAGACAGTATGGTACTGGCACAAAAACAGAAAGATAGATCAATGGAACAGGATAGAAGGCCCAGAGATAAACCCATGCACATATGGTCACCTTATCTTTGATAAAGGAGGCAGGAATGTACAGTGGAGAAAGGACAGTCTCTTCAATAAGTGGTGCTGGGAAAACTGGATAGGGACATGTAAAAGTATGAGATTAGATCACTCCCTAACACCATACACAAAAATAAGCTCAAAATGGATTAAAGACCTAAATGTAAGGCCAGACACTATCAAACTCTTAGAGGAAAACATAGGCAGAACACTCTATGACATAAATCACAGCAAGATCCTTTTGGACCCACCTCCTAGAGAAATGGAAATAAAGACAAAAATAAACACATGGGACCTAATGAAACTTAAAAGCTTTTGCACAGCAAAGGAAACCATAAACAAGACCAAAAGACAACCCTCAGAATGGGAGAAAATATTTGCAAATGAAGCAACTGACAAAGGATTAATCTCCAAAATTTATAAGCAGCTCATGCAGCTCAATATCAAAAAAACAAACAACCCAATCCAAAAATGGGCAGAAGACCTAAATAGACATTTCTCCACAGAAGATATACAGACTGCCAACAAACACATGAAAGGATGCTCAACATCACTAATCATTAGAGAAATGCAAATCAAAACTACAATGAGATATCATCTCACAACGGTCAGAATGGCCATCATCAAAAAATCTAGAAACAATAAATGCTGGAGAGGGTGTGGAAAAAAGGGAACACTCTTGCACTGCTGGTGGGAATGTGAATTGGTACAGCCACTATGGAGAATGGTATGGAGGTTCCTTAAAAAACTACAAATAGAACTACCATATGACCCAGCAATCCCACTACTGGGCATATACCCTGAGAAAACCTTAATTCAAAAAGAGACATGTACCAAAATGTTCATAGCAGCCCTATTTACAATAGCCCAGAGATGGAAACAACCTAAGTGTCCATCATCGGATGAATGGGTAAAGAAGATGTGGCACATATATACAACGGAATATTACTCAGCCATAAAAAGAAATGAAATTGAGCTATTTGTAATGAGGTGGATGGACCTAGAGTCTGTCATACAGAGTGAAGTAAGTCAGAAAGAGAAAGACAAATACTGTATGCTGACACATATATATGGAATTTAAGAAAAAAAATGTCATGAAGAACATAGGGGTAAGACAGGAATAAAGACACAGACCTACTAGAGAATGGACTTGAGGATATGGGGAGGGGGAAGGGTAAGCTGTGACAAAGTGAAAGAGCGGCATGGACATATATACACTACCAAACGTAGGGTAGATAGCTAGTGGGAAGCAGCCGCATAGCACAGGGAGATCAGCTCGGTGCTTTGTGACCGCCTGGAGGGGTGGGATAGGGAGGGTGGGAGGGAGACGCAAAAGGGGAGGGATATGGGAACATATGTATATGTATAACTGATTAAATTTGTTATAAAGCAAAATAAAAAAAAATAGATAACCAACAAGAACCTGCTGTAATAAATAAATAAATTAATTTAAAAAAATGGTATCTAATTATTTTAATTTGCATTTCCCTGATTATTAGTGAGATTAAATATATTACATTTTCATATGTTTATTATGTACTTGGGTTTCCTGATCAATGAATGGCTTTTTTTTTTAAAGATTTTTTTGATGTGGACCATTTTTAAAGTCTTTATTGATTTTGTTACAATCTTGCTTCTGTTTTATGTTTTGTTTTTTTGGCCACGAGGCATGTGGGATCTTAGCTCCCTGACCAGTGATTGAACCCATACCTCCTGCATTGGAAGGGGAAGTCTTAACCACTGGACCGCCAGGGAAATCCCCCAGTGAATGGCTTTTTCTTGTCCTTTCCCATTTTTTCAGTTGGCATGAGTAGTCTGTTTCTTATTAACTTATAAATTTTTGATAATGATCATTCTGTTATCTATATAGCAAATAGTCTTTCTCAGTTTATCTCTTATCAATGTCAGTTAATCTCTTATTAACTTAACTTTTGGTGAGTTTAGCCGTATCACTGTTCTAAATTTTGAAGTAGTCAAATGCATCAATCATTTCCTCTATGGTTTGTGCTTACTTGCTGTTTTATTTAGGAAGTATTACCTATACTGAGGTCAAAAGGCACGCTCTATTTCTGCTTCTAAAACTTAAAAAATTTTGTTTTCCACATCTAGGTCTTTGATCAGATGGATTTTTCCTCATTAAGGAGACTGAAATCTAATTTTTTTTTCAATATGGAAGCCAATCATCCCAATATCATTTATTGATCAGTCCCTTCCCACTAGTTTACATCCATGTTATACACTAAATTCCCACATTCTCATAGGTCTGATGCCAGGTTCAATATTCTGTTAATATAACTTTATTTTTATAAATCAGGAAAATTCTCCCCAACTTGTTCTTCTTTTTAGAATTGTTTTTGCTATATTTGGACCTTCATTTTTCCATACAATTTTTAAAAACTAAAGCTTTGAAAAATAACATACAGAAAAGTACACAAATAATAAGTGTATGGTTTTATGAATTATCACAGTATAAACATACACATGAGCTGTTTCTCAAAGGAGAATAGTTAACTTTAGTAGAAGGCATGGTTTTGCTCCAAAACTTGAGGGATCTACATTGTGATTCTACTATTGCAACTTGCGATAGCTTTCTAATTTGCCCTGTTCATTTCAAATACTGTAGGATCTTCTAGGCGATAAGGCACAAGATAAAGAAGAGGCTTTGTAATGCAGCCTAGAAAGCCTACAAGACCTTTTCTTGCTCTGGGATCCCCTTTGCCAGCTGATGGCTCAGTTAACACAAAAGAGCAGCACAGATTGATACAAATGTGGTAAAGGTTGTTCCTAAAATGTAAAAAGGTCCAATAAGCATTATGCTTCTTTCTTAGTAGTAGGTGGCACAGGATACGGCAATTTGCCTCATATTTGAAACAGATATCCTGTCATGCTTCCAACTACTGGAAGCTAAAAATTTTACCGATGTAGAAAACACTGAATTTTTATGGTTTTTATCTTCCACCCTCTGACACACATGGAGCTTACCAAGGCATCTAATCCTTCCAGCTCATCCAGTCCAATCACCACAACGGAAATCATCAAGGTGGTGAACCTGTATGATGTTCTATGATATGTCAACACAATCAATGTCTCTGCGTACTAAATTATGATAGAAAGAAAAAGAGCTGCCTTAGCCCTATGCCAAGGCAGTGAAAGGATGCTGCTGTTCCTAATAGGTGAAATCAAGCTTCTTTTGTTGGTCCTTGCAAACTGCTCTAGAGAAAATAGTAGTTGCCAGATCAGTTGTCATGAATGATGGATCTGTGTCAATTTGGTCCAATAAAGGTTCCACATCTTGAATAGCAGCTGCAAATGGTGTTAGTGTAATCTACAAATATTCTTCAAGATCTACCTACCTTCTGCATAGGCAAAACAGAAGAACTAGATAAGAATGTAATAAGAATGTTATTTTCTGAATCCTTCATATCACTAATATATTTTCATATCTAATCTCTGTGGAATTGTGTTTTTTTAAATTTGTTTTTGTTATCCATTTGTTTTTTACCATTTTGGCAGGCAGAGAAAGTTCACCATGATAGCCTTCAGCCCCTAATTTGTGAGAATTCTGCTAGTTGCTGTACATGTCTATTTCAGTTGTACATTCAAGAACCAGAAATAAATATAGCTAGGTCCCACAGATTAACTGGGTCTATGATATAACCTTGGACCAAAACAGCATTTATCACTTGACATCCATAAGCCCTAACTTTAACCAATGGTCCACTGGGGCACTTTGGGATACCAGGGATTAGTGTTAACTTGGACTCTGGTAATCTCTGAAAGTCTGGTGGAATATTTCCCTTTTTCCAATGCATATTCACCCTAGTAAAAGGCTATATGCCCTTTGAGGAAGGCTTGAAGTAAGATCTAGAGTATATGCTCCTAGCAGAATTCTTCCTCAAGAAGGCCAGCCTCCACTTCAACCAAAGCCTTCTGGGTGTATCAACTGCTTGTCTGGGAACTGGATGAGAAGCCAAAACTCTCCATTGTGGTGTCTCATCTCATGTTTCTGGCCCCATAGTTAGAGCTTTTCTGTAAACAGTTCTAGTAATAATTTAGTAGATATCCTACCTACGTAATTCCTAAGAAAAGCATGATCACTACAGAATATCTATGAGTCAAAGCATTCATATGGCCATTTTAATTTCTGCTGTTCATTGTGGTAATTCCAATCATACGTTCAGGAACTAGGTAAAAAACCACAGTATGAGTCCTAGACAAATAAGGCCTATTATAATATGGCCTTTAACCTTGGGCACTAAGTCAAAATACCATTTATCTATGATATTAACTTTGACCAGTAGACTCTATCTCTGGCAGTTAAATGCCACTTGTCTTCTAGGAATCCCATCAGTTCCTTGAAACTAGAAAGCCCACTTCAATGCCACTATCTCCTACCATCATTCCCAACCTACAGAGGACAGCTACCAAAGAGCATTTTAGGGATGTTAGTGCTCCCGTCATTAATGGATTTCTCAGGGATTGTCACCTGGGGACTCTTGGGGAATAGGTTGAATATGCGTAGGCTACCTATGAGAAATCAACTTCGTCAATTTTACAAGCCTTTGGATTTATTCCTTTATAGCATGCCATGAAGGCTCTGGCATCTCAATCTCATTGAATGTAGGCTGTATTTGAGTCAAGGTTACAGTTAATCTACCAAGAAAACTGTTAAAACCATTTCCAAGATACTAAAAATATTACTGCTTAGCAAATCTTCTAAGTGTAATGATATTGATAAATCTGGGCTAATCCAAAGTTATATCCATCCTCCTAAGTCTAAAAGTTTTATAAACAGGAATTCTCTGTCGGTCCAGTGGTTAGGACTTTACCTTCCACTGCAGGGGGCACGGGTTTGATCCCTGGTGGGGAACTAACGTCCCACATGCCACGTGACGTGGCCAAAAAAAAAATTTTTATAATCAATTCCCACACATGTTCCCCAAGTTTCTGCTGCTATGAATTAGCAAAAACTTGCTATTCTCCTGGAATACTAACAATCACCTTTCTCTACAGATTTGACTAGTCTTCTTGGGGCATGCTGAGATCTGACTTTTGGGTCTAAAGGCAATGGATGATACACAGGTGGGCCTTAAGGAAAATAGCTAATTGCCCCAAGTGAAGTTATAGGTTCTGTAAGGAAAGAAAAGCTTATATCCTCAAAAAAAGGAGAGAAGGGATTGCTTTTGCTGCCAAGGGAGTCTTCAGGGAGGTTCGTGGCACAAGTCTCAGCTTCCATCCAAATGTAACCATTCCAAGTCTCAGCATCCCTCTATTTTCCAAGCAATGTGCTGACTTTCACACGAGAGACTTATGAATTTGGCTTATGTTTTCATTCTGTCCCATTAAACTTGGGGGCTGATTTTTTTAAATCTATATCTGCTCTGAAGCTACAAGAAATAGAAATTCCTTTAGAGTCATCATGGACATTTTCTGGTTTTGTGACTGCAACTTGAGCTGAGCATTTAAAGCCCTGAGCTTGTCTTTTACTTTCTATAACCTCTCCAATGCAGTGAGATGAAGCTCAATCACCGACAGCCCTTGTAGTCAGCACTATTACAATTATGATAAAATGCAGCAGCCACTTGGTCTCTTAAAGCCCAAGGCACTTCATCCCAAGCAACCATAAGTGATCATTTAAAATTTTTTTCATTGAGGAATAATAAATATGCAATAAAGGGTATACATCTTAAGTGTTTAGCACAATAAATGTTTACCTATCTATATACTGTGTAAACATTACTCAGATAAAGATATAGACCATTTTTATCAGCTCTAGAAGGCTCCTTCATGGTTTCTGTTAGTCAATAATTCCCCCAAAGGTAGTAATTATTCTGATATTTATCACTATAGATTAGTTTATCTGTTATTGAATTTCATATAATTGGAGTTATATAATATATGATCTTTTGTGTCTTTTTTTGTTGAACATTTTATCTGTGAATGTTATTCATGTTTCATTTGACTGTAATTCTTTTTCCATTGCTACACAATATTCTACTGTATGAATATATATATGAAAATTTATTTAATCATTTTATTGTTGATGTACATTTGTATTGTTTTTAGTTTTTGACTGCTATGAACACTTTTTGGATTTTTTGGTCAATTTCAATGAAGCATAATTTACATCCAGTAAAATGCATCATTTTTTTTTTTTTTTTTTGCGTTACGCGGGCCTCTCACTGCTGTGGCCTCTCCCATTGCGGAGCACAGGCTCCGGATACGCAGGCCCAGCGGCCATGGCTCACGGGCCCAGCCGCTCCGCGGCATGTGGGATCCTCCCGGACCGGGGCACAAACCCGTGTTCCCTGCATCGGCAGGCGGACTCTCAACCACTGCGCCACCAGGGAAGCCCTAAAATGCATCATTTTAAAGTGTACAGTTCAGGGACTTCCCTGGCAGTCCAGTGGTTAAGACTTCGCCTTCCAATGCAGGGGATGCAGGTTGGATCTCTGGTCGGGGAGCAAGGTCCCACATGCCTCACGGTCAAAAAACCAAAATATAGAACAGAAGCAATAATGTAACAAATTCAATAAAGACTTTTAAAACGGTCCACGTCAAAAAAAATATTTAAAAAGTGTACAGTTTAATGAGTTTTGATAGTGTATACACCCAAGTAACTACTACCACAATGAAGAGAAAGAACATTTTCATGAAACCAAAAGTTCTCTTGTGCCACTTTGCAGTCAGTCCCCTCTACTCATGGCCCCAGAAAACTACCAGTCTGCTTTCTACTGTTGTAGATTAGTTTTCTGTGTTTTAGATTTTCATACAATGAAATCATGTAGTGTGTTCTCTTCTGTGACTGCCTTCTTTCACTTAGCATAATTTTTTTTTTTTTTTTGCGGTACGCAGGCCTCTCACTGTTGTGGCCTCTCCCGTTGCAGAGCACAGGCTCCGGACGTGCAGGCTCAGCGGCCATGGCTCATGGGCCTAGCCGCTCCACGGCATGCGGGATCTTCCCGGACTGGGGCACGAACCTGCGTCCCCTGCATCGGCAGGCGGACTCTCAACCACTGCGCCACCAGGGAAGCCCCATAATATTTTTAAAATTCCTCAACGTTATATTATATATCAGTAGTTCATTCTCTTTCATTGATGAGTAGTAATTCCACTGTGTGGCTATACTACCGTGTGTTTATCCACAAGTTATGGACATCTGAGTTGTTTCCAGTTTCGAGCTGTTACGAATGAGTCTGTTAAGAACATTAAATATGTCTTTGGGTATACATATGTTCAGATTTCTCTCATTCCATTTTATTTCTCCTAGGTAAATATCTCGGAGTGGAATTGCTGGTTGATGGGTCATATGGTAAGTATATGTTTAACTTTTTAAGAAACCACCAAACTGGGAATTCCCTGGCGGTCCAATGGTTAGGACTCTGTGTTTTCACTGCCCAGGGCACAGGTTCAATCCCTTGTCGGGGAACTAAAATCCTGCAAGCTGTGCGGTGTGGCCAAAAAAAAAAAAAAAAGAAACCACCAAACTGTTTTGCAAAGTGATTGTTCCATTTCTATCAGCAATGTATGAGAATGCTGGTTGCTCTACATCATTATCAACACTTGGTATTGTCAGGCTTTTTAATTTTAGCTACTCTAGTGGGTGTAATTTTTATCTCATAGTGGTTTTAATTTGCATTTCTCTATGACTATTGACATTGAACATATCTGCATGTGCTTACTGGACATACATATATCTTCTTTCCTGAAAGTTAAAAAAAAATCCATGGCATTTTAATTAGATTGTTTCATTAAGTTGTAGGAGTCCTCTATGCACTCTGGACATACAACTTTTGTCATTAAATCTACTGTAAATATTTTATCCCAGTCTATAGCTGTCTTTTCATTTCCTCAACAGTATCTTTCAGAGAACAGAATTTTAAATTTGGTGAAGTCCATTTTATCAAATATTCCTTTAAGGTTCATGTTTTCTTCTGGAAGTTTGTGATTTTACCTTAAACATTTAGGTCTAAAGGCAATTTCAAGCTTATTTTTATGGTTGGTGTGAGGCAAAGCTTGGGGTACAACTCGCCCCCCCACCCCAAAGTCAGTAGCCAGTTTTTCCAGCACCATGTGTTGAAAAGATTATCCTAGGAACCTCTGTTGAAAATCAGCTGACCACGTATATGTGGTTACATTTCTTACTATTTGGTTCCTATTGGTTACTATTTGGTTCCACTGATCTATTTGTCTATTCTCACGCCAATACCATGCTGTTTTGATTTCTGTAGATGTATATTAAATCCTTAAATCAGCTAGTGTAAATTTTCCAACTTTGTTCTTTTTCAAAATTATTTTGGCTACTCTGCATCCTTTGAAATTCATGAACGTTTTAAAATTAGTCTTGTCAATTTCTATAACTAAGCTTGCCAGGATTTGGATCGGAATTGTGCTGGATTTATAGATCAATTTGGGAACTGACTAAACACAGTGAGTCTTTTGATTCATGAATATGGTCTCTGAGAGAAATGAGGACTGGTCTCTTCAATGAATTAGGTTTTTAATTTTTCTCAGTAATGTTAGGTAGTTTTCAGTCTATGGGTATTGTATACATTTTGTTCAATTTATCGTATTTCATGTATGTGATTTAGGCATTTAAAATGTTCATTTTCCAATTGCTCATTGCTAGTATATAGACATACAATTGATCTGTATGTATTGACCTTATGTCCTGAAGCCTTACTAAATTCATGTATATGTTCTAGTGAATTCAATTTTTATATTCCTTAGGATTTTCTACATAGAAGATCATGTAATCTTGAATAAAGAGGATTTCTTTTTCTTTTCATGCCTATTTCACTGGCTAGTACCTCCACTACAATGTTAAATAAAAGGGGTGAGGGTGGACATCCTTGCCTTGTCCCTGATATAAGGAAGAAATCATTAATTTTTTCACCATTAAGTATAACTGTAGGCTTTCCATAGATGCTCCTTATCATTTTGAAAAAAATTCTATTTCTAGTTTGCTGAGAGGTTTTTAAAAAGAATCATGAATGTGTGTTGAATTTGGTCAGATGGCCATACAGTTTTTCTTTTTTTAGTTTCTTAATATGGTTAATTGCCTTGATTGAATTTTGAATATTAAACCAATCTTACATCCCTGGATTACACTCCACTTGATCTTAATATATTACCTTTTTAATATATTGCTGAACTAATTTGCTAAAATTAACTTAAAGATTTTTGGAAGATATTAGCTTACACGTTTTTTTTTTCCTTGAGATAGTTTTGTCTGGCTTTTATATCAGAATAATGATGGTCACATAAAATGAGTTGGAAAATGTTCTCGCTTCTATTTTCTGGAAGACTTTGTGTGGGTCTGGAATTATTTCTTCCTTAAATGTTTGCTAGGACTCAGCAGTAAAGCCATCTTGGCCTGGAGTTTTGTTTGTGGAAAGGTTTTTAATGACATTAATTTCTTTATACATATGAGAGTATCTAGGTTTTCTATTTCCTTTCGAGTCAGACTTGGTAATTTGTGTCTGTCAAAGAATTTGTCCACTCAATCTAAGTGGCAAATTTATTGGCATAAAGTTGTTCATAATGTTCCCTCATTGTCTTTTTATTTTTTATTTTATTAAAAAAATTTTTTTTCTTTTAATATTTTTGGACCATGCCACACGGCATGAGGGGTCTTAGTTCTCCGACCAGGGATTGAATCCATACCTCCTGCAGTGGAAGGGCGGAGTCTTATTTATTTTCTTCCTTCCTTCCTTCCTTCCCTCCTTCCTTCCTTCCTTCCTTCCTCCTTCCCTCCCTTCCTTCCTTTGTTGGCTGCGTCCAGTCTTAGTTGAGGCACGTGGGATCTTTCTTTGCCGCGTGCGGGCTTCTCTCTAGTTGTGGCGCAGGCTCTTCTAATTGTGGCGTAAAGGTTTCTCTCCCTAGTTGTGGTGCACAGACTCCACAGTGCGTGGGCTCTGTAGTTTGCAGCACGTGGGCTCTCTCGTTGAGGCACGCAGGCTCAGTAGTTGTGGCACAGGGGCTTAGTTGCTCTGCAGCATGTGGGATCTTCCCAGACCAGGGCTCAAACCCATGTCCCCCTGCATTGGCAGGAGGATTCTTAACCACTGTGCTACCAGGGAAGCCCCAATATATATTTTTAATAGCATCCTCTGACTAAGAACTAGTATTGCTTTTTTTTTTACTGCTGTACCTAATTCTGAAAACTTCAACTGAATAAATATCTCAGAGGAGACTTCTGCCTTTAAGGACCACTCTGAATGGTGGATTCTGAGTCTCATTCCAGTTAACTACATGTCTTATTATAAACATTTCTCTAGGCTCATGTAGCTACAGATAGACAAACATGTGTACCTATGTATATGTACCCATATGGTTTATCTCCTTGTTTGCTTTACAAAAATGGGATCTTATTACATACAGTTCTCCATCTTTTACTTTTTTCACTCATTAATAATATATAAAAATCCTCCAAGTCAGCTGGTGTAGATCTATTCAATTTGTATAAAGGCTGCATGATATTCCAAGATGTAGATGTACCCTCATTTAAAAAACATTTCCCTACAGATAAACATTCTCTTTCTCTCTCCCTCTCTCTCTCTCTTTTTCATGTGTAAACAGTGCCACAGGAATCATCCTTGTATGTGTATTTTCTTTCTACTGGTGCTTTTATTTCTTTGGGATAAAAATTTCAGGAATGGGATCACTTGGTTGAAGGATGTGTATAATTTTTAGTTAAATAGGTATATCCAGATTGCTTTACAAAGATACTATACTATTAAATTTTCACCAGGAATGTTTGAGAAAATGCTTTTCCTCTATCCCTACTAGCAATAGGTATTATCATTTTGTTTTATTTATTTATTTTTTGGTATTGTCATTTTAAAATGTTTTTGCTCATCTGTTGAGTATGCAGTGATTCTACATATTCTATGTTCATATCCTTTGCCTATTTTTCTTTGGGGGCTTACAGTGTCCTACCATCAAATAAAGGGGCAATTAGTTCAGTGCCAGTAGTACTTGTTGATTCTGACCATATGGAGTTCATCCCACTGAATCATTTGGAAGTGGGCCTTTTTTTTTTTTTTTTTGGTGTTTTTTGTTAATGCCCATGGTTCTCCTTGTCCCAACTTCAAGTGTTGGACACTTCCTGGGGGTACTTCCAGAACTTTTACTGTCATCTTCTCTGCACACCCACCCCCTTTACACACAGGTATTTAGGAACAGTCATTATCTTTCCTCTAGCCACAGGAGTGGGACTACCCTCAGGCTCATCCACCTAGACCCCTCCTTCTGCAGTGGCTAACCTTCCTCTTTAGTGCCATGTTGCATTCAGGACTTCTCAATGAAGCTTGCAGTCTCTGAGCTACACCCAGGAAATGATGCATAAGCCCTGGTGTTCTTAAATTTCTCCTCAACCTACTTGGAATTTCTAAGTGTCTATAATGTTGCCTTCAACATACAACCCTGGTTGGGGTATAAGGGTGTAATATCAGATATTAACTCTGACTTAGGGAGCCAGGCAACCCCTAAGCAGTAGTCACAACCCCTCCAACCTCCTTCTCCCATCAGCTGGTCACAACTTCCCACTGACAGAAAAAGTGCTTTGATGTCATATTTTGCATTCTTGCATTCTTTCTCAAGATCCCAGTATTTTCAATTGAAAGTAGAGGCTTTTGAACTCTTGTCTCAGCTCCTCGTTGAAAATATTCAGCAACTCAATTAACTTCTTTACTCTAGACTGTATCTACCTTCCTTCGAAGATCAGCACATAACTATTGTTTGAATGATGGGAAGAAAAGCAAAAAGCATAAGCAAACCTGAGTTATTCTTCTAAATATTATCCCACTGTGTGGGATATCCCACTATGTGAGGTAATGTTTTGTACTGCACACGAGTTGGTATTAAGTTGGCCAACAGAGAATAGTTGTTCTCCAGGCATTTGTCAGGGAGTAAAATCTTAACCCATGTTACCCAATATTTATTATTAGCTCCGTTAAAAGAAACAATTGCCAAGGATTGCCTGAAAGACACATAGACATTTCAGATTTCATAAAATATATTCCTGACTTAAGCCAAATTAGCAGGTATCTGAGAACCTAGACTGTAATGCATTGGCTCCTTTACGAACTACTTTTTCTGAATTGCGGTCAGGTGTCGTATCATTTACCTACACGTAAGGTGGTTTTAAGAAACTGTTCTGGGCTTCACTGGTGGTGCAGTTGTGAAGAATCCATCTGCCAATGCAGGGACACAGGTTCGAGCCCTGGTCTGGGAAGATACCACATGCCGCAGAGCAACTAAGCCTGTGTGCCACAACTACTGAGCCTGCACTCTAGAGCCTGCAAGCCACAACTACTGAGCCCATGTGCCACAACTACTGAAGCCCATGTGCCTACAGCCCATGTTCCACAACAAGCCACCACAATGAGAAGCCTACGCACTGCAACGAAGAGTAGCCCCCACTCACTGCAACTAGAGAAAGTCCGCGTGCAGCAAAGAAGACCCAACGCAGCTATAAATAAATGAATAAATAAATAAATAAATAAATTTAAAAAAAGAGAAACTGTTCTAATAAAGTCGTTTTTTCACTTATTATAAGTCCAGCATAAAGATGTTCACTTCATCACATAGGGCCCCTTTAATGGATACTTCCAGAAGAAACTCCTGACTATACTTTTTATCCCAAATTTTTGCACTTTTTCTTAGCTCCAGCTTATATTTATCTTAAAAGCATTGTCAATAGTGTGTTTTGTCATGTTTCCCTTTCACATTCACTACTAGGAAGATTAGATTCAGACCTGTAGACAACCAGAGCAAATATTTACGTCATTCTGGTATGCATTTTGGGCTTTGTTCCCAGCTTCACTTAGTGTCCTGCCTCTTACTTTTTTCTTCTTTCATCCTACTTTTAATCTATGTTATTCTGTTGCATTTTATCTATTCTTATAAGCTTCCTTAAATCTTTTCAGTAACATGGGGATGCAAACAAATAAATATAAGGTTCATAAACAAATATATTTCAGTAAAGTTTGTATCTATTTTTGCAAATCCATTTGGTATCCTGGCACACTAGTGCCTTCCCAAATCCTATTTCTAGAAATACTTTTTGATGTAAATGTTTCTTGTTTTTAAGAAGCAGAATAAAATGTGGTAGGCTTTCTATTCCCAGCAGCTCTTTTCTATAGGAAGCCACCAGCAAAGACAGTAAGCAAAAACAATTCTAAGCAACCCGTTCTTAAGAATGGGAAAGAAACTTAGGGACAAGTTATAAATCATGAAATACAATGCCACTCGAGAGGTAATCTGTGATGTGAAAGGTAGAAATTGAGAATAACATCTAGAATGTTATAGCAACTTGAGAAAGTGATAATAAATCAGATTTGAATCTGATAATAAAACGTGAATTGTATTTTGTATGTCCTTTTTCCCTCCTAGTAATCCATTTTCATTATCAGTCCACAACAGGTTGGATATTAAGAATATTACCACCAACAACAACAACCTAAAAACAGGTCCTTCATAACAAATAGTTTGAGAAGCACTGCTTTAAGGGTCTTACCTTACCTTCCCATGGTCACAATGCAAAAAGAGTTCAGCAAACATCTGTCTCCGCATGTCAGTTTTTATAACCTCCCTGAATTCATCTGCACAGTGGCAAAGGTGCTTAAGGAGCTCCTCAAACATTTCACTTTTAAAGCCTACAATGTGAGAAGAGATGAACTGTGGAGAAAAAGAGGATAAATGATTGATTTAAAACCGTGCTCTTTACTTGGATTTTTTCCAAGGATTCAGTTGATGTGCATGAAATTATTGACTGCAATTTTTTTCATATCATTTGCTTGTCACTTAGATAAAGTATTTTCATGTTAGTGTTATTATACAAGGCTATGCTGCAGAGAGAGGTGATCAATACAGTCCCCAACACCATATACAAGCGGGACTAGATATTTTTGGAACAATTTCCCTCTAGATCACATCAATTTTATATGGGAGCAGTTTTAACCTCACAGTATGAAATAGCAGCAGTCATAAAATGTGGCCTATAAATGAATAGCTCTAAAAATTGAATGTAGTTTTTCTTTTGATGTAGGGGATATAAGAGCATGTGTGCTCCAAGACCGGCTACATTTAATTATTGGAGTGAAGGGATGGGGAGAGTGGGTGGTTTTTTTATCTTCTGATTTTGCAATAAAGTATCCTTTGTCCATGATTTGTTTTTTCTTTTGAAAGTCTAGAATCTGAAAACACCTATGCTCTTGGGCTATTCTTCTTGAGCCCTGTTGAATAGATTCCCAGAAGTGGGATTGCTTGCTTAGAAGGTAAACACATCTGTACTTTTGGTAGGTTTTGACATCAGGCTTGTACCCTTTTGCACTCCCACCACTAATGTATGAGTGGCTGCTTCTCTTCAGCCTCATCATCAGTGTGTATTGCTTTCCACATTTCTGCTAATTTGATAGGTCAGGAACATTACAATCTTGATCTACACATGACTGTAAGTATCTTGTGATAGAGAGCAGTGTATCAACCACTGGAAGAGTTTCTGAGTGGACTCCTCTTTAGGTGTTAGCCTACCTCACAAGCCAATGATTTCTTCCTCTGCCCCAAGCACAGTGGCAGTCAAATTTGTACTGAATGGCCCTGCTTCCATAGCTAGAAATGATTGGGCCATGGGAGGATACTTATCCTAAACAAACTCATTCAGATTCTCTATACTGCGAATTGAGAATTAGGACTGGGGAATGGCCAATTGATCTCTGAGAGGGGCTGGACCTGTGAATGTAAACTTAAGATTTATTGGGAGGCCAGATTTCTCCATGTGAACTAAGGATGCAGAAGAAGTCTGTACACAGAGACAGATGATACAAAAAGCAGAGAGGAAAGAGTCTTGATGTTCTCCAACTGCCTATTCCAGTCTCTTCCTGAAGCCAGAACAAATTCCTGCCCTTGGTTTCTGCACATTCCATTTTCAGCTACGTTAGCTCAGGTTGGTTCCTGTTTCTTACAATTAAAGAATAACAACTAATACAGTTTGTTTGAAATGGAACATTTTGTTGGCATATTTCATTGACATAATCTTTGAAATGAAGGTTTAGTCGATATTTCACTTCCTCATTAATATCATGTAGGCAAATTTAGGATGTATTATGTAAGAGATATATTAGGCTTGAATCCATGCTAATGAGTCATAAACCATCATTCAACTGGTTTAGAGATCAAAAAAGGAAAATTTAAGCAGAGCAAAGGAGCTTTTCTAAATATTTCATTTCCTTAACTGCCTAAACCACCTAATTGTCATTATTCTTGATGGATTAATGAGCACAATTAAGTTCTTTTCTGTTACTTGGGAAGCAGAATACTATACCGGTTAAGACCTCACATTTTGTCTCGGGTCAAATAATCCCAGTTCCCATATTTACTGGTTGAGTAACATTGGATGAGTCGCTGGACTTCCCAGTTCCTTAATTTGTTCCCTAATAGCTACCACAGTCGCTATCTCACTGGGTCATGGAGAGGACCCTGTATATGTACAGAGTATAGGTATTTCATGCAATAAGTTCTCTGCAGCCATTGCTCTTTCTCCTTTTGAGCTAGGTAAGAAATTGATCAAGAAGGTTTTCTTTATAAAATAAAAGTCCTCTCAGCTGACATACGTATTTTAGACCGAAAAACTCAATGAGATCAGTGGTTCTCAAAGTGTGGGCCCTTGAGAGCTTGTTAGAAATGCAAATTTGGGGACCCTACTCCAAACCTACTGAATCAGAAACTCTGGAGTGAGACCTAGAGTCTGTTTTTAGAAGCCCTCTGGGTGATTCTTATGCTCAAACTCACTTAAGTTTGAATTAGATGGTCTGAGGCAACTGGTCCTAATTATACCAGTATTCTAAGATCCTATTGTTCAAACCTTAATGACTTTTTGCTTGAATAGTAGGTACTTCTCTAAATTACTGATAAGGTAGAATTACCGAATAATTGACATTTTCTGGCAATATTGTGGCTCAGTGCTCTAATGCTGAAATAAAAATTACTGATTCATGAAAAGATTCATCTTGTTTTGTATTAAGCTTTTGGGAATTGACCTCAAAGCCATATGAATTTTCTGGCTGTGGGAATGTTATTAAATCAAGACTTAGTTTAATTGTTTCTCCAAGAGACACTTTAACATTCTAGATTTATAGCCTATGGCTTTTCTGAGTGAGCATGTTCCATAAGCATGGGCTACATGACATGAAAGACAACCAGATGCCAACTGAACTACAAATCAAATTCCAAATAGAACAATTATAGCAGTTTGCCAGTATCTCTTGTAAAAACAGAAAAAATGAAAACATATGGTAGCTTTTGTGTTTTCACATCCCTCCCAAGGAATGAGTCAATTAATATCCATAAGTCCTGAAATAATTGCTTAGATGAATTTAAGAATATGATTAGCTTCTAATATCCTTCAGTTTAATCACTTTGTGAGCTGTTAAACATTAGAACTGTACTTAATCAAGTTGTCTGTGTGTGCTGGATCCCAACGTAATGAATTCTAGGATTTTCCTTTCTGACAGGAAAATCAAAATGTTGAGAATGCAGTAAATGTCACACTTAACAGGTTGGTAGCTACTGTTAGATTCTACAGCCTTGGGATTCACACTTATTTAATTATAGACATACTGGAAGATTGATGAAGTGGGTGATCTGAGAGCAGTAGGAAGAAAACTATGTTTGGAAACTATCTATGTTAGGTATTAACTTCCAAATTGTGTTTGGAAGCCTTGGTAGTAAATAACGTTTTCAGAAATGTCTGCAAGCAAGAACTATAGAATATTGAAATACACATATTATATTTGCTATCTATCATTGAAGAAGTGATATGTTCATATAGCATTTGGGCAGAAAATTAGCTTTCCAGTCTCAGACAGGGAACTTTTAAAAACAATTAATGCTAATTATATATTCAACAAAGCAGAAAAATGTTCTGATCTTTAAAAACTTCGCTTAACAAATGAATTGAACAAAGGCCTCATTTAATATCCAATAATACTAAAAGTGACAGACTGAAACACACAGTCTAACCCATACTGGTGAAAGGTGGCTTAGGCAATGTTATGGGTTGAGTGGTGTGCCCCCAAAATTCATATGTTGAAGGCCTAACCCCCAGTTCCTCAGAATGTGACTGTATGTTGAGATAGGGTCTTTAAAGAGGTAATTAAATTAAAATGAGGTGACTAGGGTGGGCCCTCATCTGACTAGTACCCTTAAAAAAAGAGGAAATTTTGGGACTTCCCTGGTGGGGAGTCCACTGTTTAAGACTCCATGCTTCCACTGCAGGGGGCACAGTTTCAATCCCTGGTCGGGGAACTAAGATCCTGCATGCAGCATGGTGCAGTCAAAAAACATTTTTTTTTAAAAGAGGAAATTTGTACATGTACAGAGGGGAAGATCACGTGAAGGTACAAGGAGAAGATGGCCATCTACAAGCCAAGGAGAGAGAGACTCTCAGAAGAAACCAACCCTGCCAATTTCTTGTCTTGGACTTCTAGCTTCCAGAACTGAGAAGTTAAATTTCTGATGTTTAAGTCACCCAGTCTATGGTATTTTGTTATGGCAGCCTTAGCAAACTAATACAAACAATAAGGAATTGCTGATCAGACAGTTCCTTGATTTGTGTGTTTCTTACAGTTGAAGACCACCTGGGAAGACACACACCAACTTGGAGGATAGTTTACCATAGGCTCTCCCATTTCCCTGGCTTAAAATTCCCTTGTTTCCTCCTAAGGTTTCCTCAGGTAGTTTCACAACATATTGCTGCCTCTACCTCTCCCAAAGCCATCATTCTTCCATCTTCTGTCCTTCTCTGCCATAGCTCAAAGCACATGGAAAACAAAATGAGGAAAACAAAATGAGCAAAACCAAACAAACAAAAATTACAAAATACAGTGGAACTAGAGAGAATAGAAAGCCACTCAGATGCATACCATCTCGAGGAAAATGCACAGCCTGGACTTAGTAGAATATGTTAAAGTACAATCTTTGGGTACAGCTGATGAAGCCTCTCTATTTAAAGTTTAAACTTTGAGGTGTGTCAGTTTGAAGGCCTCAGACTGTCTGATTGATATAAAACAACTGAGCATAAGAAAGTGACCATCTCAAAGCAGACCACTTTGGAGCAAGAACAAAGAATCCCAAAAAAGAGAGTCTAGGCAAAGGCCTGGCCCTTATTTACACCTGGCCAAGAGATACACTGGTTCCTCAGTGTGGCAGAATCAAAACTTAACATCTGAATCCCACTGTATAGTAAATTGCAGTTTTGTATATAATTATTCTTAAGCCCATTTTATAATTCAGGTGTAGACCTCAGACTGCTTGAAGCCTACGTCTACTGAAGGATGCTGCTGGGAAACTGACCCTCAACCTTAGCCAGTTCCACAGTAAACAGGAAGGTGTTGGGTTGTTTTCACTTGTCCTTGGTGAGCAGGTAGATATGTGGCCAGAGTTTCCACAATGATCAGGTGGGAGATAAGGACAAAGAAAAGCAAAGTAAACTCCTCAATTAGGGTGACCAACTGCCTCACTTTGCCTGGAACTTTCCTGGTTAAGCACTGAAAGTCCCATATACTGAGAAACCCCTCAGTCCCAGGCAAACCAGGATGGTTTGAAACCCTCTACTCTGATTCATGCCAATAGTCTAATCCCTGTGGGGAACTCTAGGGATCCTCTGGAAGCATGCTGTGTTGTATCCTGCTTTATATAACAAACTTTCTCTGTAAGTATCTGTAAACGAAACTTTGCAGCCGTTGTGTCTGTGGCATCTCTTCATGTCCAATCCACTGGGACAAACATAAAGCAAACTATGTAGAGTTATTATTCTGTGGTATGCATTCACCCATTCTTGATCCTTCTGTTGTATTTAGATAATTACAAGATAAAGAACACCTAAACGTTTGTTACAAATAACTGGGAATGGTGAACACAAATGACAATCTGAGTCAAGATTCTGGTGCCTAGAGGGAGCAGAACTGATAAGCAGGCCACATACCCCTAGAGAATAGTTCTTTAAAAGGATTCACTCTTGTCTGAGAAATCTATACTTTGTATTACTTTGAGGCAACAGTTTCAGCAGTCCCCAACCTTTCTGGCACCAGGGACCGGTTTTGTGGAAGACAATTTTTCCATGGCGGGGGGTTGGGGGGAGGTTGGTTCAGGCGGTAATACAAGCAATGTGGAGCGGCAGATGAAGCTTCGCTGGCTCGCCGGCCGCTCACCTCCTGCTGTGTGGCCTGGGGGTTGGGGACCCCTGGTTTAGGGGACTAACTGTGAAACTGCATCAGGGAAAGAACATCCATCAGTCAAGGGCCGATTGCTAGTATCAGTAGAAATAGAAGTGTGTCAATCTCTGGACCCCCAGAGGTGGGAAAGGATGATCTGCATTGATAAGAGGACAGCCTCCTTCAGCTCCTCACTGTGGGGTCTTCGGAGGCTCTCTTCTACCCTAGGCCATCCTTACCCTTTACTCCATGAACCTTGTCATACTAAAGGTCTTGTATATAGTCATCATCAATAGATTAGAAATAAGGAAGTTCCTTTCCCTGGTAATGCATGGTGATGCCCTCTTCTTCAGGTAGCACTTTCCCCCACATAAATAGTTACTTAATGATTATTAAGAACTCCATTTCAGGAACTTTGAAAACAAGGACCCCGGGCACTATATAAAATATTCTATTTGGAAAATGGGTTTTAAGTTCCAAACAACCAATCAACCTACAGAAACTTTTTTTGGAGAGGGGCATACAGCCATTTGTGGGACTATTATCAAAAAAAATTATGGCCACTTTTTGACAACTCAAGGTAATCTTTGCCTTAAAATGTACCAAGAAAAATTTAGACATACTTATCTCTCAGACTTCTCTTGAAACAGATTATTAGGAAATTCTTTACCAAAACAAAGGGAATTCATGGAGTTCAAAAAGTCCAGGGAATTAAAAGAACCCTCCTACCTAAAAAGTTAATTACATTTTCTATAAACACATTAGTGATGTTCAGATAAAGCAAATGTACTTGAAATGGTTTTTTTCTGTTGATAAACAAATTAACCACTCAGATAGGGAAATGAAAGGGTAGATCTTCTGTAAGATTGACATCTGGGAACTTCAGGAAGGAGCTGCCTATCAGCACCTGCTTACTCCTAGCCTGAACACAAGGCAATGCAATTAGTTTTGCTAATGGGAGCCCACTGAAATCTAAAGGTTAAGACTTCTGTTCCTTTTCAAACTTGTATAGAGAACACAATATCTACTTGAACAACTCAGCCCCAGCATTAAAATGATACAAATGGTAAGTTTTGTCTCCTAGAAGGAGTTGTCTTTTGGGAACCAGAGTGTTCTGAGAATTTAAAACAAGCCTGACACTCTCCCAAAACATATTTCTTATGTGTCTAAATATTTAGCTTATAATCAAAACAAAACAATCTCAAATAAAGTAGCACATTTTACATTTAAAATTGTTCCTGTCAATATATAAATGTTTAACGCATTGTTCTTAATGTTTAAGAACATTAAACATAAAGTAAGGAGATACAAGGTGGAGATACATGGCAAGTGGAAGAAATTTAAAACTCATGAACACCAGATGAGTTTCCTACATCAAACCTGGTCCACTGAAGTCTCATTTTTCTTTTCTATGCATCCCTCAGCAATATAATAATATAATTCATAATGTTTTACACCTGTTCATTGCTTTCTAATTGTCTTTTTGTGGTGTCTGTCCTTAATTTGCTTATATTTTGATCCTTCCATTCCCTGTATCCTACTCTGGTTTTATCCAGTGTATGTATGCATGCATCTACACACACACACACGGACATAAATGCCTGCACGTAGCCATAGGCACACTCCCATACAAAAATAATGCAGTAATGCATTATTTGGTCCTTAAGGGTAAGAAGTACAACTCTAATTTTTACATCTTTCCTAGCACAGAGAATAAACAGTCAGTATATACTTAATAACTAAGAGGCTAGAAGTAAATATTCTAAAATAGTTACTCTAGATCTTCATTTAATGGAATAAAACAGATGAAAAGAGAGGTAAAAGTCAACAAAAAGATCATCATCTATTCATTTAACCACCAAAAAACAGACATGCTAGGAAAATGATGTGCATGTGGAACCATCTGTGACCATTCAATCTCTCCATTTGTCTTTTTCTCTATATTGATTATTACTCAGTGACTCCACTTTCTCCAAACATGCTCCAACCTGAATGCTAATTACACTGCTCATTAAAACAATTAGAGGGCAACTGCATGGCATTGTATGTCCACTGGGTGGCACCTGTGTGTAATAGCTTGACTTTAAACCCAACATTTATAATTTTATTTTCTTCCAGCTTCGGGGAGTGCTGACAAAATAACCTTAAAGCACATCTCTTTAAAAGCAAGTATTCCATCTGTGTTGTACACGTGAACCTTATAAACCAATGTTACCTCATAAAAAATAAATTTAAAAAAATGCAAGTGTTCTCAACACTACTTCTATGTCAGATGTCATGTCTCAATGATTTATTGATCAGATCATTAAACATTTTCAATAAATATTTCTATACAAGAAATACTTTCTTGGTTTCTGTTGACATAACAGCTCTTCGCTCTAATGAAAGTACCTGAAGATATGCTGTTTGCATTTCAGGAAGAGAAGTTGGGAAATGTCAGAAAAAAAATTATTAATAGCCCAAACCACTCATTAAAACAAAAATTTATTTATATACACATATATATACACACATACATATATATATAGATATATAGATCTACAAAGTTATTATGTAGAATGCTAATGAGTTTGTATTAAGTATGTATATATATCACCCTTACCCGCTTTCTCCTTTAATTGTATGGATTTACTTACATACATACATATGCACACAAATAGATAAATATCATATATGGATATATACATATATGTATTCATATATGATATGTGTGTATGTATATATGTATTAGGTACATGTACATATTTGTTGAATTAATTAAAACGAATGAAGGGAGAAAAGTAAAACTGACAGAGTTCACAACATTCAATACCAGAAAATAATTGAGCAATGTCCATAATGTTTTGAGGTGAAAAGAAAATGTGACCCAAATACAGTATACCCAACCAACATGTAGCTTTAGAGGCAATATGCAGGCATTTTCAACAGAAAAGAAGTCAGAAAATATAGCACCCTTGAGACCTTCCTGAAAAAACTTTACAATAAATTTAGCTAATTAAGAGATGAATCAAAATAAGTAACTCAGGAATAGCAAAGCCACTGTAAAAGAACAGGAAGTGAACCTCAAATCCAGTTAAATATTAGACTAAGATTAATCAGTTATGGGAACTATAGTTACAGAAGAGAAAGTAAATGATATAAATCTGGATAAAATAAAAATTATAAAATAACTAAACTTGGGAGACATAACAAGAAAAAAGATAGGAACACATGAGGATATTTAGGTAGACTTCTAAGCCAAACTGCCTGAATACAAATTTCCCTAGCTCCACTAATTTTGAGACCTTGTACAAGTTACTTACCTTTTCTGCACCTTAGTGTCGTCATCTATAAAAGTAGGAATAAGGATTGCTGAGCTTACCTGAGTTAATATATGGATAGCTTTGGACAGCACCTGGCCCATAGGAAATGCTTTGTAAGTTTGAAGTCTCATTATTATTTGTAGAACCAGATTTCACTGAATGTAAGAAACTGGTTTTTCTTGGCCCTACGCGAAGGTGTCAGTGGAAGTTTTTCACACACATCATGAGTACCACTGATTGAAAGAAGTTGCAACATGCCTTTGATTATAAGATGTAACCTAGACTTCCGGGGAAGATGGCGGAAGAGTAAGACGCGGAGATCACCTTCCTCCCCACAGATACACCAGAAATATAGCTACACGTGGAACAACTCCTACAGAACCCCTACTGAACGCTGGCAGAAGACCTCAGACCTCCCAAAAGGCAAGAAACTCCCCACGTACCTGGGAAGGGCAAAGCGGAGAGATTCCCGCACAGAGGATCGGTGCCGACCGGCACTCACCAGCCCGAGAGGCTTGTCTGCTCACCCGCCGGGGAGGGCGGTGCTGGAAGCTGAGGCTCGGGCTTCGGTCAGAGCGCAGGGAGAGGACTGGGGCTGGCGGCGAGAACTCAGCCTGAAGGGGGCTAATGCGCCACAGCTAGCCGGGAGGGAGTCCGGGAAAACTCTGGAGCTGCCGAAGAGGCAAGAGACTTTTTCTTCCCTCTTGGTTTCCTGGTACGTGAGGAGAGGGGATTAAGAGCGCTGCTTAAAGGAGCTCCACAGACGGGCGCAAGCCGCGGCTGAAAGCACGGAGCTCAGAGACGGGCGTGGGACGCTGGGGCTGCTGCTGCCGCCGCCAAGAGGCCTGTGTGCGAGCGCAGCTCACTGTCCACGCCGCCCTTCCGGGAGCCTGTGCAGCCCGTCACTGCCTGGGTCCCGGGATCCAGAGACGGCTTCCCTGGGAGAATGCACGGCGCGCCTCGGGCTGGGGCAACGTCACGCGGGCCTCTGCCGCTGCAGGTTCGCCCCGCACTCCGTGCCCCCCCCCCCCCCCCCCCGCCTGAGTGAGCCAGAGTCCCTGAAGCGGCTGCTCCTTTAATCCTGTCCTGTCTGAGCGAAGAACAGACGCCCTCCGGCGACCTACACGCAGAGGCGGGGCCAAATCCAAAGCTGAGACCCGGGAGCTGTGAGAACAAAGAAGAGAAAGGGAAGTCTCTCCCAGCAGCCTCAGAAGCAGCGGATTAAAGCTCCACAATCAACTTGATGTACCCTGCATCTGTGGAATACGTGAATAGACAACAAATCATCCCAAATTGAGGAGCCAGGAGTCAGTGCTGTGCCTCTGAGGTGGGAGAGCCAACTTCAGGACACTGGTCCACAAGAGACCTCCCAGCTCCACATAATATCAAACGGCAAAAATCTTCCAGAGATCTCCATCTCAACTCCAGCACCCAGCTTCACTCAACGACCAGCAAGCTACAGTGCTGGACACCCTATGCCAAACAACTAGCAAGACAGGAACACAACGCCACCCATTAGCAGAGAGGCTGCCTAAAATCATAAAAAGTCCACAGACACCCCAAAACACACCACCAGACGTGGACCTGCCCACCAGAAAGACAAGATCCAGCCTCATCCACCAGAACACAGGCACTAGTCCCCTCCACCAGGAAGCGTACACAACCCACTAAACCAACCTTAGCCACTAGGGACAGACACCAAAAACAACAGGAACTACGAACCTGCAGCCTGCAAAAAGGAGACCCCAAACACAGTAACATAAGCAAAATGAGAAGACAGAAAAACACACAGCAGGAGAAGGAGCAAGATAAAAACCCACCAGACCTAACAAATGAAGAGGTAATAGGCAGTCTACCTGAAAAAGAATTCAGAATAATGATAGTAAAGATGATCCAAGATTCTATTTCCAAGATCCAAAATCTTGGAGATAGAGTAGATAAAATGCAAGAAACAGTTAACAAGGACCTAGAAGAACTAAAGATGAATCAAGCATCGATTAAAAACACAATAAATGAAATGAAAAATACTCTAGATGGGATCAATAGCAGAATAACTGAGGCAGAAGAACGGATAAGTGAGGTGGAAGATAAAATAGTGGAAATAACTGATGCAGAGCAAAATAAAGAAAAAAGAATGAAAAGAACAGAGGGCAGTCTCAGAGACCTCTGGGACAACATTAAACGCACCAACATTCGAATTATAGGGGTTCCAGAAGAAGAAGAGAAAAAGGGACTGAGAAAATATTTGAAGAGATTATAGTTGAAAACTTCCCTAATATGGGAAAGGAAATAGTTAATCAAGTCCAGGAGGCACAGAGTCCCATACAGAATAAATCCAAGGAGAAATACGCCAAGACACATATTAATCAAACTGTCAAAAATTAAACACAAAGAAATCATATTAAAAGCAGCAAGGGAAAAACAACAAATAACACACAAGGGAATCCCCATCAGGATAACAGCTGATCTCTCAGCAGAAACTCTACAAGCCAGAAGGGAGTGGCAGGACATAATTAAAGTGATGAAGGAGAAAAACCTGCAACCAAGATTACTCTACCCAGCAAGGATCTCATTCAGATTTGATGGAGAAATTAAAACGTTTACAGACAAGCAAAAGCTGAGAGAGTTCAGCACCACCAAACCAGCTTTACAACAAATGCTAAAGGAACTTCTCTAGGCAAGAAACACAACAGAAGGAAAAGACCTACAATAACGAACACAAAACAATTAAGAAAATGGGAATAGGAACATACATATCAATAATTACCTTAAATGTAAATGGACTAAATGCTCCCACCAAAAGACACAGATTGGCTGAATGGATACAAAAACAAGACCCATATATATGCTGTCTACAAGAGACCCACTTCAGACCCAGAGACACATACAGACTGAAAGTAAGGGGATGGAAAAAGATATTCCATGCAAATGGAAACCAAAAGAAAGCTGGGGTAGCAATTCTCATATCAGACAAAATAGACTTTAAAATAAAGACTATTAGAAGAGACAAAGAAGGACACTACATAATGATCAAGGGATCAATCCAAGAAGAAGATATAACAATTGTAAATATTTATGCACCCGACATAGGAGCACCTCAGTACATAAGGCAAATACTAACAGCCATAAAAGGAGAAATCGACAGTAACACAATCATAGTAGGGGACTTTAATACCCCACTTTCATGAATGGACCGATCATCCAAAATGAAAATAAATAAGGAAACACAAGCTTTAAATGATACATTAAACAAGATGGACTTAATTGATATTTATAGGACATTCCATCCAAAAACAACAGAATACACATTTTTCTCAAGTGCTCATGGAACATTCTCCAGGACAGATCATATCTTGGGTCACAAATCAAGCCTTGGTAAATTTAAGAATATTGAAATTGTATCAAGTATCTTTTCCGACCACAATGCTATGAGACTAGGTATCAATTACAGGAAAAGAGCTGTAAAAAATACAAACACATGGAGGCTAAACAATACACTACTTAATAACGAAGTGATCACTGAAGAAATCAAAGAGGAAATTAAAAAGTACCTAGAAACAAATGACAATGGAGACACGACGACCCAAAACCTATGGGATGTAGCAAAAGCAGTTCTAAGAGGGAAGTTTATAGCAATACAATCCTACCTTAAGAAACAGGAAACATCTCGAATAAACAACCTAACCTTTTACCTAAAGCAATTAGAGAAAGAAGAACAAAAACATCCCAAAGTTAGCAGAAGGAAAGAAATCATAAAAATCAGATCGGAAATAAATGAAAAAGAAATGAAGGAAACGATAGCAAAGATCAATAAAACTAAAAGCTGGTTCTTTGAGAAGATAAACAAAATTGATAAACCATTAGCCAGACTCATCAAGAAAAAAAGGGAGAAGACTCAAATCAATAGAATTAGAAATGAAAAAGGAGAAGTAACAACTGACACTGCAGAAATACAAAAGATCATGAGAGATTATTACAAGCAACTCTATGCCAATAAAATGGACAACCTGGAAGAAATGGACAAATTCTTAGAAATGCACAACCTGCCAAGACTGAATCAGGAAGAAATAGAAAATATGAACAGACCAATCACAAGCACTGAAATTGAAACTGTGATAAAAAATCTTCCAACAAACAAAAGCCCAGGACCAGATGGCTTCACAGGCGAATTCTATCAAGCATTTAGAGAAGAGCTAACACCTATCCTTCTCAAACTCTTCCAAAATATAGCAGAGGGAGGAACACTCCCAAACTCATTCTACGAGGCCACCATCACCTTGATAGCAAAACCAGACAAGGATGTCACAAAGAAAACTACAGGCCAATATCACTGATGAACATAGATGCAAAAATCCTCAACAAAATACTAGCAAACAGAATCCAACAGCACATTAAAAGGATCATACACCATGATCAAGTGGGGTTTATTCCAGGAATGCAAGGATTCTTCAATATACGCAAATCAATCAACGTGATACACCATATTAACAAATTGAAGGAGAAAAACCATATGATAATCTCAATAGATGCAGAGAAAGCTTTCGACAAAATTCAACACCCATTTATGATAAAAACCCTGCAGAAAGTAGGCATAGAGGGAACTTTCCTTAACATAATAGAGGCCATATATGACAAACCCACAGCCAGCATCGTCCTCAATGGTGAAAAACTGAAACCATTTCCACTAAGATCAGGAACAAGACAAGGCTGCCCACTCTCACCATTCTTATTCAACATAGTTTTGGAAGTTTTAGCCACAGCAATCAGAGAAGAAAAGGAAATAAAAGGAATCCAAATCGGAAAAGAAGAAGTAAAGCTGTCACTGTTTGCAGATGACATGATATACTGTACATAGAGAATCCTAAAGATGCTACCAGAAAACTACTAGAGCTAATCAATGAATTTGGTAAAGTAGCAGGATACAAAATTAATGCACAGAAATCTCTGGCATTCCTATATACTAATGATGAAAAATCTGAAAGTGAAATCAAGGAAACACTCCCATTTACTATTGCAACAAAAAGAATAAAATATCTAGGAATAAACCTACCTAAGGAGACAAAAGACCTGTATGAAGAAAATTACAAGACACTGATGAAAGAAATTAAAGATGATACAAATAGATGGAGAGATATACCACGTTCTTGGATTGGAAGAATCAACATTGTGAAAATGACTCTACTACCCAAAGCAATCTACAGATTCAATGCAATCCCTATCAAACTACCACAGAACTAGAACAAAAAATTTCACAATTTGTATGGAAACACAAAAGACCCCGAATAGTCAAAGCAATCTTGAGAATGAAAAATGGAGCTGGAGGAATCAGGCTCCCTGACTTCAGACTATACTACAAAGCTACAGTAATCAAGACAGTGTGGTACTGGCACAAAAACAGAAAGATAGATCAATGGAACAGGATAGAAAGCCCAGAGATAAACCCATGCACATATGGTCACCTTATCTTTGATAAAGGAGGCAGGAATGTACAGTGGAGAAAGGACAGTCTCTTCAATAAGTGGTGCTGGGAAAACTGGACAGGGACATGTAAAAGTATGAGATTAGATCACTCCCTAACATCATACACAAAAATAAGCTCAAAATGGATTAAAGACCTAAATGTAAGGCCAGACACTATCAAACTCTTAGAGGAAAACATAGGCAGAACACTCTATGACATAAATCACAGCAAGATCCTTTTTGACCCACCTCCTAGAGTAATGGAAATAAAGACAAAAATAAACACATGGGACCTAATGAAACTTAAAAGCTTTTGCACAGCAAAGGAAACCATAAACAAGACCAAAAGACAACCCTCAGAATGGGAGAAAATATTTGCAAATGAAGCAACTGACAAAGGATTAATCTCCAAAACATACAAGCAGCTCATGCAGCTCAATATCAAAAAAACAAACAACCCAATCCAAAAATGGGCAGAAGACCTGAAAAGACATTTATCCAAAGAAGATATACAGATGGCCAACAAACACATGAAAGGATGCTCAACATCACTAATCATTAGAGAAATGCAAATCAAAACTACAATGAGATATCATCTCACAACGGTCAGAATGGCCATCATCAAAAAATCTACAAACAATAAATGCTGGAGAGGGTGTGGAAAAAAGGGAACACTCTTGCACTGCTGGTGGGAATGTGAATTGGTACAGCCACTATGGAGAATGGTATGGAGGTTCCTTAAAAAACTACAAATAGAACTACCATATGACCCAGCAATCCCACTACTGGGCATATACCCTGAGAAAACCATAATTCAAAAAGAGTCATGTACCAAAATGTTCATAGCAGCCCTATTTACAATAGCCCGGAGATGGAAACAACCTAAGTGTCCATCATCGGATGAATGGATAAAGAAGATGTGGCACATATATACAATGGAATATTACTCAGCCATAAAAAGAAACGAAATTGAGCTATTTGTAATGAGGTGGATGGACCTAGAGTCTGTCATACAGAGTGAAGTAAGTCAGAAAGAGAAAGACAAATACTGTATGTTGACACATATATATGGAATTTAAGAAAAAAAATGTCATGAAGAACATAGGGGTAAGACAGGAATAAAGATACAGATCTACTAGAGAATGGACTTGAGGATATGGGGAGGGGGAAGGGTAAGCTGTGACAAAGCGAAAGAGCGGCATGGACATATATACACTACGAAATGTAAGGTAGATAGCTAGTGGGAAGCAGCACAGGGAGATCAGCTCAGTGCTTTGTGACCGCCTAGAGGGGTGGGATAAGGAGGGCGGGAGGGAGACGCAAAAGGGAGGGGATATGGGAACATATGTATATGTATAACTGATTAAATTTGTTAAATTAAAAATAAATAAATAAAATAAAATTAATTTTATCTATGTTTTTACTTTTTAAAATGTAGCCACATTTTAAAGAGTAAAAAGAACAACTTTAAAATTGCTGATATGGCTCCATTATGTTACTGTAAGATAGTACTGCTTAAGGGATATGGTGTGAGGGCTGAGGAAAAAAAGAAAAAAAAAAAAAGATGTAACCTAACTTCAGAGGGGTTAAAATATTTTAAAGTGTACATCTTAGAATCGATAAAATAAGTTTTTATGCTTTCATTTAATTTAAGTTAATGTATGTGTGACATCCACCAAAAGACAACTGAAACTGGCAAAATAATTTGATTCAAATAATGAATAGTATAACTTACTTCTATAAATTCCATTTTGTTCAGTCTTGGTTCCATTGAGTCAGCAATATCCAATTGTTGGCAGCATGCTTTTAATTATGGAACAAAGGTTATTTTGATAGTTTGGTTGTGATACATTCATATTTTACATTCATATTATAGTACTCCAAAAGAAAATAAAATTATTAATGTCCATCAATATTTATAATAGAGTAAATGATATATAGTTGGGTAACATTCCAGTTACTACAAAATTATTATTTTTCCTGGCTTCTATTTAACTAAGCAACTCAAACACTAAAAAGAACATGCCTACATTTTTAATGACCATGTCAAGATAAAGCAGAAATAAATAGGCACATCAACAGTATAAAAGACTGCAAAAATATGTGTTGGTTTATGCTAGCATTTATGCTAGAAGGTCCTAAAACACAACACTTCCACAAACTTTCCTTTTAAATACTTAATTTTGTCTTTAATATTTTAAAAATTAAAAAATATGAATATATTCTTTTGGTAAAAGATTCAAATAATATAAAAATATAAACAGCAATACTTGAAATAAAGACTTTTTTAAACCTTCATTTGATATGACAATTACATGATCCTTATTGACCTTACTAAGACACATAAATTGTATAAAAGCTCATGATAAAAGAATTAATACACTGGTTTCCTCTCCCACTTCTAAGAATAACTCTTCCTGCCTATTATGGGCTGGTACATAAAAAGATTTTTTTTTCTTTCTTTTTTTTTTTTTTGCAGTACGTGGGCCTCTCACTGTTGTGGCCTCTCCCGTTGCTGAGCACAGGCTCCGGACGCGCAGGCTCAGCGGCCATGGCTCACGGGCCTAGCCGCTCCGCAGCATGTGGGATCTTCCCGGACCGGGGCACGAACCCGTGTCCCCTGCATCGGCAGGCGGACTCTCAACCACTGCGCCACCAAGGAAGCCCTAGGATTCTACATGTATATAAAAATCCATTCATTTTGCTCTTATTTCAAAATGCCAAATACAAAGAGTATGACTGATTGGATATAATTTTACTTTTCTTATGTCTAAACATTCATTATAAATAGGTACAAATGTCTGACTATTCCATATGTCTTTTAGCAAAGTTGTAACTAAGCATTTATATATTGAAATACAGCACATTTAATTTTCTTATGTCTTTACTTGTATTTCTCCTTCATATCACAGTTATGACATTATATCTTTCTTTTAAAATTCTGTGTATGTAAGCAATATTTTCTAGGAATTTGATAGGATAATAAAGGGTTATTACAAAATAGTTGTAAAATGGGGCACTCGACTAAAAGAATTAAAAATCACTGATTGCATCTCTGCTTTTCTACATTCTCCAACTGAAAAGAGCAAAAGAGCTTGACTACATGACTCTTCATCTTTACTCAGCATCCCTCCACCCTCAAAAAAAAGGAGAGAGAAAAATATAAACACTGCAGTAAGAGGAACAGGCAGGCTTACCAAGCTGGAAATCTGGATTTTGAAAAAATTCATGAAGAACATTCTGAATCTGCAAATCAAAGAAAAGAGACCATATACTACTTTTCAATTAGCATATATTAAGTATTTTAGACTAAAAGCCATCTGTAGTCTTTTAATTTAAGTCCTAGGTAATTCTTCTAACCCAGGGACAGAAATAGTAATAATTAACATTTCGTTTATAGCAGATTTCAAAGTATATAAAATGCTTTTGCATATATTTCCTCACTGATTTTCAACCTTTTTGTGTGAGAACTAGGATGCTGAGCAGATCCCATTTGCCCCCTCCAAGGAAATTTCTAACAACACTCAGACATTGGGCATGATGGAGCTAAGGCAAATTTGGCAACCAGCTTGGCAATCCAAAGAGTCCTCTATAATTCCTCATTCTTCAATGACTAAAAACAAAATTTCGGAGCTCTTCTTGGTCCATTTTTTATTTATTATTTTATTATTTTTATTTTTAAAATTTATTTATTTATTTTTGGCTGCATTGGGTCATCGTTGTGGTGCGCAGGCTTCTCATTGCGGTGGCTTCTCTTGTTGTGGAGCACGGGCTGTAGGTGCAAGAGCTTCAATAGTTGTGGCACGTGGGCTCAGTAGTTGTGGCACGTGGGCTCAGCAGTTGTGGCTCGCGGGCTCTAGAGCGCAGGCGCAGTAGCTGTGGCACACGGGCTTAGTTGCTCCGCAGCATGTGGGATCTTCCTGGACCAGGGCTCGAACCCACGTACCCTGCATTGGCAGGCGGATCCTTAACCACTGTGCCACCAGGGAAGTTCCTTTTTTAAAAATAAAACTTTATTTTTCAGGGCAGTTTTAGGTTCACAGAAAAATTGACCAGAAAGTACAGAGAGTTTCCATAGACTCCCTGCCCCCCCCCAACCACATACATAGCTTTCCTCCACTACCAACATCCCCCATCACAATGGTACATTTGTTACCATCAATGAACCTACATTGGAAACTCATAACCCAAAGTCCATATTTTACATTAGTGTTATACATTCTATGGGTTTTGAAAATTATATGATGACATGTATCCATTATTATGGTATTGTACAGAATTGCTTCACCACCCTAAAACTCCTCTGTGCTCTGCCTATCCATCCTTATTTCCCCTCCTCACTCCTGGAAACCAATGACCTTTTTACCGTCTCCATAATTTTACCTTTTCTGGAAAGTCATAGAGTTAGAATCATACAGTATATAGCCTTTTCAGATTGGCTTCTTTCACTTAGTAATATTCATTTAAGGTTCTTCCATGTCTTTTCATGGCTTGATAGCTCATTTCTTTTTAGCACAGAATAATATTCCACTATCTGGATGTACCACATTTATTTATTATTCACCCACTGAAGGACATCTTGGTTGCTTCCAAGTTTTGTTAATTATGCTGTAAACATCCATGTATAGGCTTCCGTGTGGACATAAATTTTCAATTCCTTTGGGTAAATACAAAGGACCATCTACCATGGCTTGATTGTATGGTAAGAGTATGTTTAGTTTTATAAGAGACTGCCAAACTGTATTCCAAAGTGACCACACCTTTTTGTATTTTACCAACAACGAATGAGATTTTCTGTTGCTGCACATCTTTGCTAGCATTTGGTGTTGTCAATGTTCTGGATTTTGGCCATTCTGATAGGTGTGTAGTGGTATCTCATTGCTGTTCTAACTGCATTTCCCTGATGACATATGTGGAACACCTTTTCATACGCTTATTTGTCACCTGTATATCTTTGGTGAAGTGTCTGTTCAGGTCTTTTGCCCATTCTAAAATCTGTTATTAGTTTTCCTATTGTTGATTTTAAGAGTTATTTGTATATTACTGTCCTTTATCAGATATGTCTTTTGCAAATATTTTCTTCCAGTCTGTGGCTTGTCTTCCTTGGTCTATTTTTAGCAACTGGAAATATGCTTGGTATTGTATCTAACCAATAGTTATTCTCACATCTTATACACCTAAGAGAACATATATAACTCTTAGAGTACAGTTCTTTTTCAGAGCTAAAGACATGGTCTTTTAGGTAATTCCTTGGCGGTCTGGTGGTTAGGACTCTGCGCTCTCACTGCCGAGGGCCTGGGTTTGATCCCTGGTCAGGGAACTAAAATCCCACAAGCTGTGTGGCGCGGCCTCCCCCCCAAAACAGGATTACGGTCTTTTAGTCCACAGAAGTAATTAGTCACACACATAAAAAAAACACACGAAAGCTATGTCTGTCTGTAATAAAGAGTTTGTGAAATTCAGCCAGAGTCAATATTTTGGAAATCTACCTAGAATTTTCTTTTTAATGTTCAAGAGAAAATTGAAGAAATTGACTTTCATGGGCTAGACTTACATCAGCAGGACCAAAAATTTAGAGGGAGGCTTCTAGCACTCTGCTCAGTATCTAGCAATCACCCTCTTATCACCCATTCCACCTACCCTTCACAGATACCGTCTTCCTTACCACTATCATAGGAATCATTCCTTTGGGGTCTAGAATCCACTCATTGAACTGTTCCTGCAGAGCCTGTTTCCATGTGTTGGCCACCTTGGCTTTGACTTTGTTCATGCATTCTCTTTGTTCTCGTTTCTGTTTAATATTCTCCTTCATCTTGGACACTCTGAAGGATGTAGAAACAGAAGAAATGTCGAGTTGAGACCACTGGATTTGACTCAGATTGTTCAAATGGTAGAATACAGGAGTTCAGAGCCTCATTTAAACTTTGGATCTGTCTTTTTCCATGAAATTTTCCTTAATTCAAGCCTGTAGGGATCCCTCCTTCCCCCAGCACATACTGAATTTGGCATTAATGATAAGCTGCCTTCTACTATTATTTGACTTTTTATAGAGGTAGGCCTTATTTTACTCAACTAAATACTGTACTTAAGAAGCACTAAGAATAGCTCTAGAAGCTTCCACATATAAAAGCAAGGTTGAACGCACTAAAGCCTGAAGGTGGTGGGCCTCTTTTTTCCCTGGACACATAAGTCATCTTGGAAGGACTCTGATTCCAAGTCTAGGGTGGGAGCCTGGAAACTGCATTTATAACAAGCATCTCAGGTAATTCTGATGCCTTGGACCAAACTTCTGATTTCTGTCTAGGAAAATTTATTGCCAATTTCCTTTATCCGGCTGGAGTCAAATACTTTTGACAGCCCCTGAGCATAATAGTTAACTTGTACTCAGACAGAGTTGCATCACCCAGGTTGAAAATGGGGGAAGAATGTGATTTTAGTCATTCCTATGTTTATCATCCCTACTAGGACTTCAAAACCCCCAAACTCATTTTGATTGAAACACCAAAATGGTTCAGAATAATAAAAATAGCTGCTGGTTTCAAATACAATTTTCAAGTAATGTTTGAGTCAGGTCTTCATCTTTCAAAGAAGAAAGACTAGGGCAATCTGACAGATTTGGAAACGCAAAAGAATTCTCAGTAAGAACTGGTAAACTGGAGAACTCCAATAATCCAAAAGAAACAACTAAAATCTAAATCATTACTTTATGCCCATATAAGGCCTTCAAAATCCTCTAAGAAAAGAAGCCTTCAAAAATAAACTTTGAAGTTTGAAAAAATAAAAATAGGCAAGTTGTTAAACAGTGCGGAAGGGCTTGTTTCTGAACTGCTGGAAGATTAATTAGCATTTTAAAGGATGTGCTAAGTTCCTCTAATGCGACTACTAACTAGCCAAACCGCCACCACTTATCTCGGAACCCCCAGTCTATTCTTGGCTGGCTCTTCTGCTCTTCCCCTACTCTTTCTCTCCCTGCTGCTTTATCTTTCTCCCTCTCTCCCTCTCTCTCTATCCTCCTCTCCCCTTTCCCCTGTCTCTATACAGCACTCCCCTCAACTTCTGTCTTTTCTGCATGATCCTCTGTTCTGTGTCTGTGTCCTTCTTCTAGCTTTTTCTCATTATTCACTCATTCATACTCACTCACTAAGTCAGTTTCTTATTTACTCATTACACAAACATTTATCAAGCACCTACTATGGATTCTGACATTATAAAGCTTAGGGTCCACTGCAGAACAGGTAAGTAAGTGATATTGTGTAATAAGTACTCGGTGTCTCTAGATTCTCATGTGTATTAATCAACACAGATTAACAAAACTGAGTTTCTGTCCTATTTCCATCTGCCTGAAAAAAGCCTTCCTCCCTCTCTTTGTTTGACTAGATCCTCCACATCCTTTAGGTCTCAGTTCAGACATCATTTCCTCCCTCTTATTAATGCCCACATTTAGAAACAAAACTTAGTTTTGTGCTTCAGGGCTACTGCACATGAGACTCCAAATATAATCCAGATGGATTTTTAATTTACTAGGTAACTCATTCAGGGACTGAATAAAATTTCTCTTTTGTGGTCTGCATTATCTCAAGAGGATATCTAAATTAATCAACAGAATTCCATAGCATCCAAAACTCATAACTTTGGGTAATGTAGGGTAGCCATAATCTGTAAGCAGATTCTAAATATAAATCCACATTTAAGGAGACCGGAAAGAAAAAAAACTGCAGTGTGGTAAAATGCAAAAATTATCACAGATTCTTCCCATTCCTGTATGCATGTCTGTCTGTATGCAGTGTAACTTTGCAGCTTTTCCCATTATAAGCTGGAGTCTATTTCTGCATCTCTTGTGTCTGTCTGTGGCCATGTGACTTGCTTTAGCCGATGGGTCATTAGCAAACATGATGGAAGCAGAAAGTTGAAAAGTGCTATAAATTATATCACAATAAAACTGGAAGAAAAAGTGCTTAAACATTGGGGTTTGCTCTCTTGTATTGAACTTAAGAGCACTTCTACCACCACCTTGGAAATAAGCCTTGGCTAGCCTGCTGGATGATGATCCAGTTACCTCCATTGCTTTTACCAACAGTCAGCCAACTAATAGACAAATGACTAAGACTATCATTGCCATTTTACCGCAATGTATGAGTGAGTCCAAATGATACCATGTGGATCAGAGATGAGCTGAGTCCAAAATCATGAGCAAATAAATGATTGTTTATTTAAGCTACTGAGTTTTGAGGTATTTTGTTATGCAGCAAAAGCTAACTAACGAAACAGTTTTGCCATCTTAACAAGTGTTTTGAGCTCTTTCAAAGAAAAGTACAGTATAAATCTAACTGATTAAAGAAGTAAAAATGCTTCCTTACCCTAATTGTGACAATCCAAATCCTATCCATCCATTCAAGCTGTGTTAGGAAAATCTTCCACTCAGAGTATTTGCCTAGATTATATCAAAACTGAATGTTGTATTTCATAAAAACTGGTTCTAACCAGCTTAAGTGGGTAATTGATCATGAACTTTGAGTGACCCCTGCACACCAGACCATTACTAGACCCAAGGGAAGACTCTTTCTCAACTGCTAAACAACAGAACTTGTTTTAATCAATCATGTACAAACCTATGGACTCACTCTGTCCTATATACAGTGTGATCGTCTTCAGTTGTTATAAGTATAACCACTATAAAGCTCCCTTCCTAACACTTAAAAACGCCAGAATTTTCCCCCTCAGCAAACTAGTCAGTGAATTCTTCACTGGTGTAGATTCCTTTGCCTGGCAAGTTAATAAACTCAGCTTTTGTTTGTTTGTTTGTTTTTAAGCTCTGATGGTCTTAGTTTCACAAAGCTAAACTGGACTTCTTGCCATTCTTGGAGCATGTCCACATTATTCCTGTGATGAGTATTCTTATAAAAATACATATATGATATGTGTCTACTTAATTATTGTACTTAACCCATTTTCTTCTGTTTGTTCAATATACAGCTTATTATGAAATGAAGTTCCTGACATAAGGTTCAATGACTTAAGAAAAATCTAAGTTACTGGTTAATCAATGATATTTGAACAGCTAAATAATGAGGCCTGTTTGGAATTTTATAAAATGATGAAGAACATTTATTATAGCCTCCCACTTAAGTACAGATGATTAATCATAGAGATTTCAAAATTAAACACTCAATTACTCCAAATTAATTGACATATCTCAAAATAATCTTATGTATCTAAAAAAAAAAACAACAAGAAAACTTTCATCATTCTAAGCCAGATTAGAATATGTCAGTTAATTCATTTAACAAATATTTATTGAGCATTATTTACATGACACAGTGTTAGATGCTGGGGATTCAATGGTGAATATGACAGATGTAATTCCTGCTCACATTACAGCAGGAGAAACAACCATTACAATTGTGATAAGTGCAATGAAGAAGAAACACAGGATGCAATGAGAGAGCCTATAAGGGAAGATCCCAACCCAAATTCATGACGACGTGGTATTTGAGCTGAACTCTGAAGGACTGGTAGGATAAGATAAAGAGGAGGGGGAAGAAGTAACGACATGTGAAAAGATCCTGAACTGGAAAGCAGCACAGTATGTTTGAAGAACTGAAAGAAATCCTATATGCCTGGAGTATATAGAGTGTGAGAATGACAGAGGTGGGAGCCCGGACTAGAAAGAAAGTCAGAGACTCGGTCATACAAGAAAGTTTGTATAGGCCTAGTTAAGGATTTTGGGTTTTATCCTAAGAATAAAGGGATACCATTGAAAGGGTTCACACTGGAGAAAAATATGAAAACGTTAAACTTTAAAAAAAATCACTTCAGTTACAGGTAAACGATAGAGTGGAAGAGGGCAAAATGGATGTAAACATAACAATTAGGAGACTATTGCAATATTGCAGGTGACAGATCATGGTAGCTTAGACTAGGGTGACAGCAGTGGGGAGGGTCAGAAATGAATAGATTTGAAAGAAGGAGGTAAAATCAGGAGGACTTAATGATTGACTGGAAGTGATCAATGAGGAAGTAGAAAGTGTCAAGGTTGATCCCTCTGGTTTTGGCTTAAAAATCTGGATGGATGATCAATTAAGACAATGACTTGTTGAAACTGAGATGCTCGTGAAACATCCAAGTGCAGATACTGAATAGTTACATGTGTTGTAATGAGGGCACTCAGGGATGGATTATGGAGTGATAGGAGAACTATGCCTTAAGGAACCTTAATATTTGAAAATCAGGTAGCAAAGAATGAACCAGCAAAGGATACTGAGAAGGATTAAACAGAGGTAGAGGGAAAACTAGTAAAGAATGATATCATGGAAGGAAGGAAAACAGTATTTCAAGGAGGAAATGGCTAACATAATTGAACACTGCTAAGAGGTCAAGTAAGATGAGGACTGCAAACTTTCCACTGGGCCTAGAAGCAGAGAGAATGTTGTCATATTGGTAAGTGACATTTATTGAAGAGAGCCTGGAAAAAAGACCAGATGGAACAGGTTGATAAAAGTGTAGGAAGTAGGGAGAGTGCTATGTGGACAACTATTTTGATAAATTTGGCTATGTTTTAGTAATATTTCCTCAACTAGAGTGTATAAGCTCCTCATGACAAGAACCAAATTTTGAATTTTTTTTTCGTATAAGGTATGGCTCAACATTAAGCACTGAATAATTATGCCATAAATACTGATTGACTGTGAAGACTCCTCAATAAATTTAAGTTATTAATTCATTCATCTAACAAATATTTATTGAGGCCCAACTCATGTCAAATATTTCGCTCAGTGTTGGAAATATAGATATGATAGAAAGTGGTGTACAATATAGTGTTCAATATGATAGAAAATAGTGTACAATAGTGTACTTCTCTGTAATAGTGTGAAATTCTAACATTAATAATCTTTCTCTATACTTCCTTTTTAATGTTTAACTTTTTAAAAAAATATCATACAGTAAAATTAACCTTTTTTGGTGCATAGTTGTATAAATTTCAACACATGTATAAATATGTGTAACCATCACCATAATCAAGCTATCAAAAGTTAGTAATCTTACATTTTTTTCTTTTTTTTTTTTTTTTTTTTTTGCAGTACGCGGGCCTCTCCCTGTTGCGGCCTCTTCCGTTGCGGAGCACAGGCTCCGGACGCGCAGGCTCAGCGGCCATGGCTCACGGGCCTAGCCGCTCCGCGGCATGTGGGATCTTCCCGGACCGCGGCACAAACCCGTGTCCCCTGCATCGGCAGGCGGACTCTCAACCACTGTGCCACCAGGGAAGCCCTGTAATCTTACTTTAAGAGCAAATATTTTTCATTTATCAATTCACAATAAGGCAGTAGTGACATAGAATATGCATTCTCAAGAACTGGAGGGATCAAGAATCAGAGGGAAAAGATGCTAAAAGAAAAGAAAATATGAAGAAAAACAAAATGACACAAACCTACCCTCCTCATCAGTTTTGCAAATTTACATGTAAGAATTATAGTCCACTTCAATTCTATACATGTCTTTCAGGAACCCTGAGGGAAAGCAATGAAAGTATACTGCATATGTAAAACTTACAAATAACAGTGATATTTTATTTTGTAGATAAGTGGCTACCACTACATAAATTGTTCCAAGTCAGTAAGGAGTGTCTTCTCTATCTATTGTACTTAGACACCAAACAAAGATGAATCCCTTTTTGTCCAGGGAAGTAGGCAGATGAAAAATTTTCAGATCAGGTTGAGTCAAACAGACACTTTAACATTATCACCAGAAGATAAAGTCTTGACAAACCAAACAAAAATATTATGTGTCCTTTTTCTTGAGCATAAGTAAGGAAAACTCTCATTCCTAAAATGAACGGACTTCTCCAAAGCTCTCTAATGGATTGAGAACAACACAAACAGTGATATAGTTCAGAGAATTTAAAAGCAGGACTATTTTTGCTAAGGTTGCTGGGTATCCAAGCTTTAAGTCAATAGACATTGTGCTGCTGTAAAGCATCCCTAGGATTTCTGAATATTCTACAAATGCCTGAAACTGTCTTGTGTTGACATATGGATCTTGGATTTTTGCCAGAGGAAGATGAAACCCTAATTCTGATAATCTTGGCAAAGAAAGCATCTTTAAATACTTTAACTCTTTCATGATATTCCTAACAACTTTAAGACAACATTGACTGATACAGAATAAGATGAGCAAATGGAAAGACAAGCATTCTCATATAGAAACACTTGTCATTATTAAAGATGTTGATTTTCCCTAAGATAATGAATAAATTTAATCTTATTTCAATAAAAATTCCTATAACGTTTCTTTTGGTGTTCTCCCTCCCCCCCTTTTTTCCCTCAGGTAGATGAACCAATTCTAAAGTTCATATTGAAAAGTAAACACACAAGAATAGACAGTAGTGATTAGAAAAGAAGAACAAATATAGACTATTCAGTAGCTGTTATTGGGCTCACTATGCAGCCATTTGGAAAAGGAAAAAGTTGGATACATATTTTAAATCTTACACTAGGATAAATTCTAAATGGATCAATATTTTAAATTAAAATTAAAATAATTCCAGAAGAAAACATGGGACAATTCTTTTAACATCTTGAAATGAAATGTAACAATGACTCAAAGCCCAGAAGCCATAAAATAAAAGTAAATAAATTTGACCACATAGAAATAAAAAATCCTCTACATGACACAAGATAAATGACAGGTGAAAAACAGAGGAAAATATTTGTAACTCATTCACATGCTTTGGATAAAAGGAAGAAAATTAAGAATGTATATTTGCATTTGCTTATGTATGCACTAAGAAACTCTGGAAGGATCCATTGAAAATTAAGAACAGTAGCTATTTATTGCAGAGGTGGAGCACTGTGTGGAAGGAGGATAAGAATGGGAGAGAAAGTTTCCATCATATAACACTTTATACGTTTCAGCTTTTGAAGCAGGTGAACATATTACCTATCTGAAAAGTTAAATTTTAAAAAGTCCTTCCTCTCATATAGCTTACTTTCCAATGCAAGAAGACAAATAATAAACAAATAAATATACACTTGGGATCCTAGTGAGATAACTAAATTCATCAGTACAAGGAACTTACTTAATATACCTTGTTAGTCTTCACAGTGCTTCATAAACAGTGAAGCACATAGTAGTAGCTCAATAATACTTTTTGAAGAACTATAAAATTACTTTAAGTCCTATTTGTATGATTATGTTATTGTTCTACTTGCTTTTCAACATAGGGAGCTAGATCATCAACTGCAAATACAACAAACTGTACCTGTTGTAAGTAGTGTTCGGAATGTTTATCTTCAGGTCTTCTGCGATATTTCTCATCACCCTCTGATAACCAGACATTCCTGAGTCTTTGATATAATTAGGGTTGTTTCTCATTAAGTATTCCCCCAAGTGGTTAATTGGATCAAACTTGGTTGGAATATCAACTTCTGCCAAAAGCTTTTTCTTTTCCACTTGCATTAACATTTTTTCCATTCCAGGAACTAAGGTGGGTAGAAGTTTCTCGAGCAAATACACACGAGTGTTCAGTGTCATGTTTTCAGTATTAAACCACTCTTTGGCCAAATTATCCCTGGGGAGTTTTTCTTCAGCCTTTTTTTCTAGTTCCTTCTTCAGATTTTCCTTATCTATGATTTTCTGCTGCATTGCCTGGGCTCTTGCCTGCACTCTTTCAGAAAGATTTTTCTTCCATGACTGTTCTAGCTTTGAATTCTGTGCAGTTTGATCTAAATTGAAAAGCACTTTCGCAGGTTTTCTAAATACAGTATTCTTTGAGATTCTAGAGTCCTTTATTGAACAAGTAGAGATTTTTGGCTGCTCCTCCAGGTTTAATTCTGAGGGGACAAAAATTGAAATGTAAGAAATATTAGAAGTAGATTTTAATCTATGTTACTTTAGAATATTATTAGAAAATTATTTTACATCCATTTACATGGTATATTCGAACACAGCTAAAAGTAACAGAAAATCAGACAGCAGTGACTTTAACCATAAGGACATTTACTGTTTTCTTAATCAGAAGCCATTCAACAGCTCAGTGTTTTTATTAAGTACCTAGCATGTTTCTATTGTTCTTTATTCATTTTTTGTGCTTGTATCTCAGGATCACAAGATAGCTATTGCAGCTCCAGGCGTCACTTCTTTAAAGGAGAAAAGGATTGAGAACGAAGGGGCTTTATCCTCTTGAAGTTCTGTTATATTATTCAAGAAGAGAAGATCCCAGACTCCTCACTCTAAGACTTTCCTTTACATTTCATTGGCCCTAATTAGGTTACGTGCCCGCCCTAGGCCAATAGCTGGTAAAGGTAAAAGGGTTATTGAGAATAGTTTTGATCAATCATAATTTATTCCTTGGTCAGGGTTTAGACCAAATTTGGTCAGGTTTTAGACCATATTCTCTGATATCAAGTGATTTCCATCTGCTACAAAACTTAAGTTCCATTGGCAGACAAAAGGTGGGAAAATGTCTGCTGAGTAGGCAGTGAAGAGAGTCTACCAGACATGTATGTGTATTGGGTTGGCCAAAAAGTTTGTTCGGGGTTTTCCATAAGGTGTTACAGAAAAACCCAAATGAACCTTTTGGCCAACCCAATAAATATATTTCTTCCCACTCTCATATTTCCAACTTCTTTCATGTTGGAGATTTTAGACCAAGATAGTGGACTGAGGTCAGGACCTACATGCCCTCCCTACCAAAATCTCTAGAAATGATAGAAAAGGGTGTGTGTGTGTGTGTGTGTGTGTTTTAATATGAACATAAGAATGCTAACAACCAGTAGAAACTAACACAACACTGTAAGGCAACTATACTCCAATAAAAATTAATTTTAAAAAAGGACTTTTCTGGCGGTCCAGTGGGTAAGACTCCACGCTCCCAATGCAAGGGGCCTGGGTTTGATTCCTGGTTGGGGAACTAGATCCCACATGCATGCCACAACTAAGAGTCCTCATGTCACAATGAAGATCCTTGCATGCCGCAACTAAGGCGGCACAGCCAAAAAAGAATGCTAACAATCAATCATGAAGAGGGCCTTCAGAAACTCTGAAGGTCTCTGAAAACTGTAAGGTAGATGGGATTAGATTGATTAAAGAAACTATAAGACTAAAAAGATCCAGAAGATGACTGTGAAATTTGGGAGCACCTCTGAGGCACCCTAAGTTTAAAGGATGTAGATATGGATAGCAGGGGAATGACTGACCTTTTTGTGTATCTTCATCCCCATTTGAGCTAATCATCGGGCACCAGAGGCATTCACCCTTGAACTGGAACAAGGGGATTCGGGCAAGAGAGGCAGGATAATGCCTCCACACACAGAGAAAATGAATTGCTGACAGACTTCACTGTCTGCATATCTTACCCCTCCTCCACAATCTGCATAGCTTACCCCTCCTCCACAATCACTGGCAGCAGGCTACAGAAAACAGAAATGTCATCCAGAGAAAAGCAAACAGGGATTCCCAAATGCAAATGTAAGCACACACATAAGGATCACCAAATATTTAACGAAAACTAACTCCATGACTAAACGAATGCAATGATTAATACTATCCAAGGAAGCACCATTAATAGAACAAATATAAGGAGTTCTAAAAGAGCTGTAATTAATATCCTCAGAGCAGAGAAATTAGAGGAAATTAAAAATATAGTTAGATTATTTTTAAAAATTATGAGAGCTTGGAAACCTAGTGCTCAGACCTTGGTTTCTTTCTTTTTTTTTTTTAATAGGATTGAAATTTTAAATTTATTTATTTATTTATTTTTGGCTGCATTGGGTCTTTGTTGCTGCGTGCAGGCTTTCCCTAGTTGCGGCGAGCAGGGGCTGCTCTTCACTGCGGTGCACAGGCTTCTCATTGCGGTGGCTTCTCTTGTTGTGGAGCATGGGCTCTAAAGTGCAGGCTCAGTAGTTGTGGCACTCGGGTTTAGTTGCTCCATGGCATGTGGGACCTTCCCAGACCAGGGCTCAAGCCCATGTCCCCTTCATTGGCAGGCGGATTCTTAACCACTGTGCCACCAGGGAAGTCCCCAGACCTTGGTTTCTAATATCATTCTCCAATTAAAAAAAATCAGGACTCATTGAAAAAATGGCTGATTCTAGGACTGGGGCAAGAAATATTCAAGATGAGCCTGGAGCAGAAATATACCCATAAATATATGACCAATTGACTTTTGCCAAGGGTGCCAAGATCATTCAATGGGGAAAAAATTATCTCTTCAGCAAATGGTTCTGTAACAAATGGGTATCCATATGCAAAAAAATGAAGTTGGACCCATACTTCATGCTATAAACAAAAATTAACCAGCTCTAACAGATCTATACTGAATATTCCACCCAACAACAGTAGAATACACATTCTGCTCAAGTGCACATGGGACATCCTCCAGGATAGACTATATGTTAGGCCACAAAACAAATCCTAATAGATTTAAAAATATAAATATCATAAAAAGTGTCTTCTTTGAAGATATAGGAGAAATCTGCAGGATTAAAAAACACACTTTTAAACAACCAATGGGTTAAGGAAGAAATCACAAGGGAAATTAGAACATACTTAGAGATGAATGAAAATGAACACACAATATACCAAAACTTATGGGATGCAGTGGAAGCAATGCTCAGAGGGAAATTTATAGCTGTTAAGTGACTACATTAGAAGAGAAGAAAAATCTCAAATCAATAATCTAAGTTTACATCTCAAGGACTAGAAAAAGAAGAGTAAAATAAACCTAAAACAAACAGAAGGAAGGAAATAATAAAGATCAGAGTGGAGATAAACAAAATAGAGACTATAAAAACAGCAGAGAAAATCAATAAAACCAAAAGTTGGTTATTTGAAAAGATCAACATAATTGACAAATTGCTAGACTGGCAAAGAGAAAAAGAGTGAAGACAAAAAAACTAATATAAGAAATGAAAGTGGGAACATTACCACCAATCTCCCAGAGATAAAAAGGATAACCTAGAATAAATGGACAAAAAATACACAAAAAGTATCTAAACTGACTCAGAAAGAAATAGAAAATCTTAACAGACCCATAACAAGTAAAGAGATTAAATTAGTAATCAAAACCCTCACAACAAAGAAAAGTCCTGGACCAGATGGCTTCACCAGTGAATTTAATCAAACATTTAAAGAATTAAAACCTATCCTTACAACACTCCTCCCCCCAAACTGAAGAGGACATAACAGTTTCTAACTCATTCTATAAGGCCAGCATAGATATGATACTAAAGCCAGATAAGGACACCACATGAAAAGAAAATTTCAGACTACTATTCCTTATGAATATAGATGTAAATCTTCAACAAAATATTAGCAAATCATGAGAATATTCTCCTGTTATCTTCTAAAATTACTTACTGTTTTATCACTCACATTTGTATCTACAGTACATGTAGAACTTATTTGCATGTGTGGGGTGAGGTAGGACTCAAAAATACATATTTTCCATTTTGGCATCATTATTGAAAACACCTCCTGTTTTCAATACAGGACTTTCAACTGGACTCTATTTCATTGGCTTATTTGTCTATCCTTATGTCAATGTCCTACTGTCCTAATTTCTGTAACCTAATTGTAAATATTGATATAGTAATATAAATCCCCCAGCTTTGTTGTTCTTCAAGATTTCCTTGGCTTTTCTAGGTCTTTTGCATTTCTACATAAATTTTAGAATCAAATTATTTTATATACACACAGACACATATACAGAACCCTGCACAACTTTTTGCTAGAATTACACTGAATCTAGAGGTCAATCGAGGGAGCACTACTTTCTTAACAATATTAAGTCTTCTAATTCATGAATAAGGTATATTTTTTCATTTATTTAGGTCTTCTTTAATTTCTTTTAACAATGTTTTATAGTTTCAGTGTACAGGTTTTGTTCATTTTTGGTTAGATTTATTTTGAGATATTTAGTGCTTTTTATGCCATTAAAATTGTATTTTAAATTTTTCATTTTCTAATTGTTTGTTGCTAATATATAATAGAAATATAATTAGGTTCCCAGGACCTAGCTCGTTCAGGCTCTGATCAATAAGCTATCAGATGTTTTTTTCTACAGCCACGATTGCTGAGGTGATTGGAATGAAAAACTTAGTAAGAATCTTAAGGTTTTTTCTGATATGGCCATGGAGATGAAGTAGTTCCAGGGCTTTCAAATATTATCTACTAGTCAATTTGCTTCTCTCCACTGAAAAAATATTAATGTCAAACTGAACCACAATAGGATTAGGGCCACACACTGTTAAAGTTCTTTGCCTCTATTACTTCGTGGATTCAGGAAAAAAGAAGAAATAGATATGTAAATTATTTTGATACTCATTATTTTTTTAAAGATTTTTTTTTAATGTGGACCACTTTTAAAGTCTTTATTCAATTTGTTACAATACTGCTTCTGTTTTTTGTTTTGGTTTTGTGGGCATGAGGCATTTGGGATCTTAGCTCTGCATTGGAAGGCGAAGTCCTAACCACTGGGCAGCCAGGGAAGTCCCCATACTCATTGTTTTTAACATAGCCAGAAAGTAGTTATTGACCCATGCTTCAATCATTAATAACTCTCAATAAATAGTACTAGTGAAATAAAAGGGTAAGAGATCAGAACCTCTACAACTTAGAGCAGTGTTTTTTAAAATCTTATTTATTATGAAATATTTGAGACCTGTAAGTATAATGATGATATAAGTAGCCATATATCTACTCTTAGCTTAAGAAAAAAATTACCTGTATATTAAAGCCTCTCAAATACCCCTACTTTGATAGAAACACTATTCTGATTTTCATGTTTATTATTTTTCTGCATTTGTATATATTATATATAAGCAATATAATATTGTTCTTGTTTTTAATTTTTATAAAAATGATTTCATATCATGTGTATTCTGTGACCTTTTAAATACTTAATATTATGTTTATGAAATTCATCTATATTGATAACTGCAGCTCCAGTGTGTTCGTTTTTCACTGCTTCATAATATTTCATTATATGACTGCATTGCAATGTATTTATTCATTCTCATTTTGGGGGAGGCTATCCATAAATATTTTAAAATTCTTTTTATTTATTAAAATTTCTTTCTTAGCTTTATTGAGAGTACTCTGAAGAATACTTTTAAATCCTACCTACAGGTGGAACTTCAAGATGGCGGAAGAGTAAGATGCGGAGATCACCTTCCTCCCCACAAATACATCAGAAATACATCTACATGTGGAACAACTCCTACAGAACCCCTACTGAATGCTGGCAGAAGACCTAAGACCTCCCAAAAGGCAAGAAACTCCCCACGTACCTGGGTAGGGTAAAAGAAAAATCAGAGACAAAGAATAGGGATGGGACCTGCACGAGTGGGAGGGAGCTATGAAGGAGGAAAGGTTTCCACACACCGGGAAGCCCCTTTGCAGGCGGAGACTGCTGGTGGCGGAGAGGAGGAGCTTTGGAGCCACAGAGGAGAGTGCAGCAACAGGGGTGTGGAGGGCAAAGCGGAGAGATTCCCGCACAGAGGATCAGTGCCAACCAGCGCTCACCAGACTAGAGGATTGTCTGCTCACCCACCGGGATGGGTCGGGGCTGGGAGCCAAGGCTTGGGCTTCCGTCGGATCCCAGGGAGAGGACTGAGGTTGGCTGCGTGAACACAGCCTGAAGGGGGCTACTGCGCCACAGCTAGCCGGGAGGGAGTCCGGGAAAAAGTCTGGAGCTGCCGAAGAGACAAGAGACTTTTTCTTGCCTCTTTGTTTCCTGGTGCGCGAGGAGAGGGGATTAAGAGCGCCGCTTAAAGGAGCTCCAGAGACGGGTGCGAGCCGCAGCTATCAGCGCGGGCCCCAGAGACGGGCATGGGATGCTAAGGCTGCTACTGCAGCCACCAAGAAGCCTGTGTGCAAGCACAGGTCACTATCCACACCGTCCCTCCCAGGAGCCTGTGCAGCCCACCACTGCCAGGGTCCCGTGATCCAGGGACAACTTACCCAGGAGAATGCACGGTGCGCCTCAGGCTGGTGCAACGTCACGCAGGCCTCTGCCGCCGCAGGCTCGCCCCGCATCCGCACCCCTCCCTCCCCCCCGCCTAAGTGAGCCAGAGCCCCCGAATCAGCTGCTCCTTTAACCCCGTCCTGTCTGACCGGGAATAGACGGTCTCAGGAGACCTACACACAGAGTCCACATCCAAAGCTGAACCCCAGGAGCTGTGCGAACACAGAGGAGAAAGGGAAATCTCTCCCAGCAGCCTCAGGAGCAGCGGATTAAATCTCCACAATCAACTTGATGTACCCTGCATCTGTGGAATACCTGAATAGACAAGGAATCAACCCAAAATGAGGAGGTGGACTTTGGGAGCAACGATATATATATTTTTTTCCCCTTTTTCTCTTTTTGTGAGTGTGTATGTGTACGCTTCCGTGTATGATTTTGTCTGTATAGCTTTGCTTTTACCATTTGTCCTAGGGTTCTGTCTGTCCGTTTCTTGTTTTTACTTAAAAAATTTTTTTTTCTTGGGCTTCCCTAGTGGCACAGTGGTTGGGAGTCCGCCTGCCGATGCAGGGGACGTAGGTTCATGCCCCGGTCCGGGAGGATCCCACATGCCGCGGAGCAGTTGGGCCCGTGAGTCATGGCCGCTGAGCCTGCGCGTCCGGAGCCTGTGCTCCGTACCGCAAAAAAAAAAAAAAAAAAAAAAAATTTTCTTAATAATTATTTTTAATTTTTATTTTAATAACTTTATTTTATTTTACTTTACTTTATTTTATTTTATCTTCTTCTTTCTTTCTTCTTTTTTCTCTCTTTTATTCTGAGCCGTGTGGAGGACAGGCTCTTGGTGCTCCAGCCAGGCATCAGGGCTGTGCCACTGAGGTGGGAGAGCAAAGTTCAAGACACTGGTCCACAAGAGACCTCCCATCTCCACATAATATCAAACGGCGAAAATCGCCCAGAGATCTCCATCTCAACACCAACACCCACCTCCACTCAACGACCAGCAAGCTACAAAGCAGGACACCCTATGCCAAACAACTAGCAAGACAGGAACACAACCCCACTCACTAGCAGAAAGGCTGCCTAAAATCATAATAAGGCCACAGACACCCCAAAACACACCACCAGATGTGGACCTGCCCACCAGAAAGACAAGATCCAGCCTCATCCACCAGAACACAGGCACTAGTCCCCTCCACCAGAAAGCCTACACAACCCACTGAACCAACCTTAGCCACTGGGGACAGACACCAAAAACAATGGAAACTACGAACCTGCAGCCTGCAAAAAGGAGACCCCAAACACAGTAAGTTAAGCAAAATGAGAAGACAGAGAAACACACAGCAGATGAAGGAGGAAAGCAAAAACCCACCAGACCTAACAAATGGAGAGGAAATAGGCAGTCTACCTGAAAAAGAATTCAGAATAATGATAGTAAAGATGATCCAAAATCTTGGAAATAGAATGGAGAAAATACAAGAAACGTTTAACAAGGACCTAGAAGAACTAAACAGCAAACTCTAAACAGAGATGAACAACACAATAAATGAAATTAAAAATTCTCTAGAAGGGATCAATAGCAGAATAACTGAGGCAGAAGAACGGATAAATGACCTGCAAGATAAAATAGTGGAAATAACTACTGCAGAGCAGAATAAAGGAGAAAGAATGAAAAGAATAGAGGACAGTCTCAGAGACCTCTGGGACAACATTAAATGCACCAACATTCGAATTATAGGGGTCCCAGAAGAACAAAAGAAAAAGAAAGGGACTGAGAAAATATTTGAAGAGATTGTAGTTGAAAACTTCCCTAATATGGGAAAGGAAATAGTTAATCAAGTCCAGGAAGAACAGAGAGTCCCATACAGGATAAATCCAAGGAGAAACACGCCAAGACACATATTATTCAAACTATCAAAAATTAAATACAAAGAACAAATATTAAAAGCAGCAAGGGAAAAACAACAAGTAACACATAAGGGAATCACCATGAAGTTAACAGCTGATCTTTCAGGAGAAACTCTGCAAGCCAGAAGGGAGTGGCAGGACATATTTAAAGTGATGAAAGAGAAAAACCTACAACCAAGATTACTCTACCCAGCAAGGATCTCATTCAGATTTGATGGAGAAATTAAAAGCTTTCACAGACAAGCAAAAGCTAAGAGAATTCAGCACCACCAAACTAGCTTTACAACAAATGCTAAAGGAACTTCTCTAGGCAGGAAACACAACAGAAGGAAAATACCTACAATAATAAATCCAAAACAATTAAGAAAATGGTCATAGGAACATACATACCGATAATTACCTTAAAAGTAAATGGATTAAAAGTTCCAACCAAAAGACACAGGCTGGCTGAATGGATACAAAAACAAGACCCGTATATATGCTGTCTACAAGAGACCCACTTCAGACCTAGGGACACATACAGACTGAAAGTGAGGGGATGGAAAAAGATATTCCATGCAAATGGAAATCAAAAGAAAGCAGGAGTAGCAATTCTTATATCAGACAAAATAGACTTTAAAACAAAGACTGTTACAAGAGACAAAGAAGAACACTACATCATGATCAAGGGATCAATCCAAGAAGAAGATATAACAATTGTAAATATTTATGCACCCAACATAGGAGCACCTCAATACATAGGCAAGTACTAACAGCCATAAAAGGGGAAATCGACAGTAACACAATTATAGTAGGGGACTTTAACACCCCACTTTCACCAATGGACAGATCATCCAAAATGAAAATAAATAAGGAAACACAAGCTTTAAATGATACATTAAACAAGATGGACTTAATTGATATTTACAGGACATTCCATCCGAAAACAACAGAATACACATTCTTCTCAAGTGCTCATGGAACATTCTCCAGGATAGATCATATCTTGGGTCACAAATCAAACCTCGGTAAATTTAAAAAAATTGAAATCGTATCAAGTATCTTTTCCGACCACAATGCTATGAGACTAGATATCAATTACAGAAAAAATCTGTAAGAAATACAAACACATGGAGGCTAAACAACACACTACTTAATAACCAAGAGATCACTAAAGAAATCAAAGAGGAAATCAAAAAATACCTAGAGGGCTTCCCTGGTGGCGCAGTGGTTGAGGGTCCGCCTGCCGATGCAGGGGACGCGGGTTCGTGCCCCGGACCGGGAAGATCCCACATGCCGCGGAGCGGCTGGGCCCGTGAGCCATGGCGGCTGGGCCTGCGCGTCCGGAGCCTGTGCTCCGCAGCGGGAGAGGCCACAACAGTGAGAGGCCCACGTACCGCAAAAAAAAAAAAAAAAAAAAAATACCTAGAAACAAATGACAATGAAAACACAACGACCCAAAACCTATGGGATTCAGCAAAAGCAGTTCTAAGAGGGAAGTTTTTAGCTATACAAGCCTACCTTAAGAAACAAGAAACATCTCAAATAAACAACCTAACCTTACACCTAAAGCAATTACAGAAAGAAGAACAAAAAACCCCAAAGTTAGCGGAAGGAAAGAAATCATAAAGATCAGATCAGAAATAAATGAAAAAGAAATGAAGGAAATGATAGCAAAGATCAATAAAACTAAAAGCTGGTTCTTTGAGAAGATAAACAAAACTGATAACCCATTAGCCAGACTTATCAAGAAAAAAAGGTAGAAGACTCAAATCAGTAGAATTCAAAATAAAAAAGGAGAAGTAACAACTGACACTGCAGAAATACAAAGGATCATGAAAGATTACTACAAGCAACTCTATGCCAATAAAATGGACAACCTGGAAGAAATGGACAAATTCTTAGAAATGCACAACCTTCTGAGACTCAACCATGAAGAAATAGAAAATATGAACAGACCAATCACAAGCACTGAAATTGACACTGTGATTAAAAATCTTCCAACAAACAAAAGCTCAGGACCAGATGGCTTCACAGGCGAATTCCAGTAAACATTTAGAGAAGAGTTAACACCCATCCTTCTCAAACTCTTCCAAAATATAGCAGAGGGAGGAACACTCCCAAACTCATTCTATGAGGCCACCATCACTCTGATACCAAAACCAGACAAAGATGTCACAAGGAAAGAAAACTTCAGGCCAATATCACTGATGAACATAGATGCAAAAATCCTCAACAAAATACTAGCAAACAGAATCCAACAGCACATTAAAAAGATCATACATTATGATCAAGTGGGGTTTATCCCAGAAATGCAAGGATTCTTCAATATATGCAAATCAATCAACATGATACACCATATTAACAAACTGAAGGAGAAAAACCATATGATCATCTCAATAGATGCAGAGAAAGCTTTCAACAAAATTCAACACCCATTTATGATAAAAACCCTGCAGAAAGTAGGCATAGAGGGAACTTTCCTCAACATAATAAAGGCCATATAGGACAAACCCACAGCCAACATCGTCCTCAATGGTGAAAAACTGAAACCATTTCCACTAAGATCAGGAACAAGACAAGCTTGCCCACTCTCACCACTCTTATTCAACATAGTTTTGGAAGTTTTAGCCACAGCAATCAGAGAAGAAAAAGAAATAAAAGGAATCCAAACTGGAAAAGAAGAAGTAAAGCTGTCACTGTTTGCAGATGACATGATACTATACATAGAGAATCCTAAAGATGCTACCAGAAAACTACTAGAGCTAATCAATGAATTTGGTAAAGTAGCAGGATACAAAATTAATGCACAGAAATCTCTTGCATTCCTATTCACTAAAGATGAAAAATCTGAAAGTGAAATTAAGAAAACACTCCCATTTACCATTGCAACAAAAAGAATAAAATATCTAGGAATAAATCTACCTAAGGAGACAAAAGACCTGTATGAAGAAAATTATAAGACACTGATGAAAGAAATTAAAGATGATACAAATAGATGGAGAGATGTACCATGTTCTTGGATTGGAAGAATCAACATTGGGAAAATGACTCTACTACCCAAAGCAATCTACAGATTCAATGCAATCCCTATCAAATTAACACTGGCATTTTTCACAGAACTAGAACAAAAAATTTCACAATTTGTATGGAAACACAAAAGACCCCGAATAGCCAAAGTAAGCTTGAGAAAGAAAAACGGAGCTGGAGGAATCAGGCTCCCTGACTTCAGACTATACTACAAAGCTAGAGTAATCAAGACAGTGTGGTACTGGCACAAAAACAAAAACATAAATCAATGGAACAATATAGAAAACCCAGAGATAAACCCACGCACATATGGTCACCTTATCTTTGATAAAGGAGGCAAGAATATACAGTGGAGAAAAGACAGCCTCTTCAATAAGTGGTGCTGGGAAAACTGGACAGCTACATGTAAAAGAATGAAATTAGAACACTCCCTAACACCATACACAAAAATAAACTCAAAATGGATTAAAGACCTAAATGTAAGGCCAGACACCATCAAACTCTTAGAGGAAAACACAGGCAGAACACTCTATGACATAAATCACAGCAAGATCCTTTTTGACCCACCTCCTAGAGAAATGGAAATAAAAACAAAAGTAAACAAATGGGACCTAATGAAACTTAAAATCTTTTGCACAGCAAAGGAAACCATAAACAAGACGAAAAGACAACCCTCAGAATGGGAAAAAAATATTTGCAAATGAAGCAACTGACGAAGGATTAATCTCCAAAACATACAAGCAGCTCATGCAGCTCAATATCAAAAAAACAAATAACCCAATCCAAAAATGGGCAGAAGACCTGAATAGACATTTCTCCAAAGAAGTTATACAGATTGCCAACAAACACATGAAAGAACACTCAACGTCATTAATCATTAGAGAAATGCAAATCAAAACTACAATGACATATCATCTCACACTGGTCAGTATGGCCATCATCAAAAAATCTACAAACAATAAATGCTGGAGAGGGTGTGGAGAAAAGGGAACCCTCTTGCACTGTTGGTGGGAATGTAAATTGATACAGCCACCATGGAGAACAGTATGGAGGTTCTTTAAAAAACTAAAAGTAGAACTACCATATGACCCAGCACTCCCACTACTGGGCATATACCCTGAGAAAAGCATAATTCAAAAAGGGTCATGTACCACAATGTTCACTGCAGCTCTGTTTACAATAGCTAGGACGTGGAAGCAACCTAAGTGTCCATCAACAGATGAATGGATAAAGAAGATGTGGCATATATATACAATGGAATATTACTCAGCCATAAAAAGGAACAAAACTGAGTTATTTGTAGTGAGGTGGACGGGCCTAGCAACTGTCATACAGAGTGAAGTAAGTCAGAAAGAGAAAAACAAATACCATATGCTAACACATATATATGGATTCTAAAAAAAAAAAAAAAAAAGGAAATGGTCAGAAGAACCTAGGGGCAAGACGGGAATAAAGATGCAGACCTACTAGAGAATGGACTTGAGGATACGGGGAAGGGGAAGGGGAAGCTGGGACGAAGTGAGAGAGTGGTATGGACATATATACACTACCAAATGTAAAACAGATAGCTGGTGGGAAGCAGCCGCATAGCACAGGGAGATCAGCTCGGTGCTTTGTGACCACCTAGAGGGGTGGGATAGGGAGGGTGGGAGGGAGGGAGATGCAAGAGGGAAGAGATATGGGGACATATGTATAACTGATTCACTTTGTTATAAAGCAGAAACTGACACAACATTGTAAAGCTATTATACTTTAATAAAGATGTTAAAAAAATTCTACCTACATAGTATCCATCTTTCTAACCAGGAAAAAAATTAAGTGGTTTATTTTTAAAAACACTTGAAAAGCCAACATTTCATTTAAAGAATGTCTTAAGTCCAACAGTGGATAGTATTTATGAATATCTCTCCCAAGTTTTGATTTCCTCTTGGCTTATTCATAGATGGGGGAAATGAGGAGGGTAGTATAATGCTCTCTGTTACCTCTCAGTTGGATTTGTAAACAAGTTAACCTCTTTTTCTGGGGGGTGGGTGGATAGTGTTTCCATTCTGTTTTGTCACAATGCTTTTACTTCTATTTTAAATTAAGTGTGATAAAGACCAATTTTTTTTTTTAAGGTCTGCAGGTTCTAATGTACACTCTTTGCTTTTAACCTCTCTAGCATAACCCAAGGCAGATATTCCTCCTCCTGCTTTAAGGGGAGTGCTACAGATTTATAGCAACTTAATATCTAGCCATCTGCATGGCTCATTAGTAAACTCACACATGAACTAGGGCATTGTCTTATCTTTGCTGCAGCCTGCTAGTGCTCCTCTAGTGTGCTTGGCTATTATAGGTTGCTAAGCAATAATCCTCGTGCTTGCATTGTCCCCACCGATATGCAGAATGGAAGTAGATATGTGTTTGGTTACAGCTCTGGTCAAACACTTCTGTCTTAGAGCCATAAAATCAAGAAAAGAAAAGGAGGCACAGCAATAGCAGGGTCAGTAAATCAGAATTCTGAACAAGCCTATCTGTAGCTGTCTTTTGATTGGGTGATCTCTGAATTCATAAATTACAGCACTGCCCCAAGGGAAAATTAAGAGGTTTAATTGAATATAATTTCAAATAGGTACTGGGTTTTTTAGCAGGTCTATGCTTGGACATTCCTAAACCTTTTACAGATAGATAGATTCATTTACATATTCACTCAATAAATAATTATTGATGTCATAGTGCCAGGCACTATGCTAAGCACTGAAATTCTTTTTCAGGATTGTCTTCCTAAACTCTTGCAGAATTAAGAGCCTTTCACATTCTTTCCCAATATGCACACCTTCACCCCTGTATCAATCCACCTTCTAACATACAAAGTCCTATTCAGGCAATATGGGTACAAATACTCTCAACTAAGTAAGTAGGAACACAAAAGAATTCCTTATTTATATTTTGAAAGGTCCAATCTTATAAGTGACTTTTATCATTTCCTGCACTTAGTGCATGGCCCACTGCTGGGCATGGCCTCAGTACAACCCTATTTAAGGACATAAATAGGAATGAATTATAACCCACATTATAATAAGCTTTAACAGACTCTTTCTTCACAGAAGGCATATAACATTACAGGGACTGGCTGCTGATTAAACTGGTGAAAATTGACGCAGCAGGGCTAATTAACAGATGTGTGATGTTTCCTTTAAACACAGGTCCTGTCTGAAACTCAGCTGTCTTGGTCTTACCAGAATTTCTTACCATTTGTACATAATGTAGAATAACTACGAAAGGAGGAAGAAAAGAAGCACTATTAAACACTATCGTAATTAAAATTCAATAGCTATAGGAAAAGGCATTTTCCTACAAAACGTTTTTAAACTTAGGGCTGTGTAATAAGAATAAAGCTGAGTAAATTAATAAAAGAGAAATAAGATTTCTCAAAACACAAGTTAAGCTCACAGCCTAAAAAATACAATAACTAGGGAAAGAAATGAGGAATTCACATGGTACATTTAACCACAATATTTTCTATGCAAAGATACGTATTTGAGTGTATTCTGGGAGCTGCCTGGCAAGATAACATCCTTTTAATTTTGACAAGCATATAACAAGGATAAAGACACATCCTTTGACATGTTGAGACTAAAATAACAGTTCCTCTTCCCACTTCTTAAACACACACACACACACATACACATAAACACATACATGTATTTACAAAGGGAGACTTAGAAATGTTAGGATTAATAGTGACTGATCACTGAATAAATAAGTACATTGCATTGCATTTGATATCACAACAAGCAACTGCAATGTTTTCAGTATATATCACAAACTGGGACGAATAGACTTAAACAAACAAAACACATTTCCCTCTACCATACATTGAAAAGTGATAACAAATTGAAAGTACAAGAACAGAAAAGACAATAAACTCTTGACTGATATGTTTTCTAGAGAGGCAATAAATTACATGTTGGAATATATGTGTGAAGATTTGTAGGTGCAAATTTGGCCATAAACTGATTAAAGTGAACACCTAATTAAATTTATAGCAAATTACCTAGATTGTGATTCTGTTTGCCATGTTTAAAACGCAAGAGTTCGGGCCTCCCTGGTGGCGCAGTGGTTGAGAGTCCGCCTGCCGATGCAGGGGACACGGGTTCGTGCCCCGGTCCGGGAGGATCCCACATGCTGCGGAGCGGCTGGGCCCGTGAGACATGGCCGCTGAGCCTGCGCATCCGGAGCCTGTGCTCCGCAACGGGAGAGGCCACGGCAGTGAGAGGCCCGCGTACCGCAAAAAAAAAAAAAAAAAAAAAAACACGCAAGAGTTCATTTATAAACCTGGACCAAGTGAGTACGGTAAAGGCAAAGTGTATTTATGGTGTGATGGTGAAGGGTGGGAGTGAGGTGGAAGTAAAATCAAGAAACTGGTGGTATATACAGTGGAATACTCAGCCATAAAAAGAAACGAAATTGAGTTATTTGTAGTGAGGTGGATGGACCTAGAGTCTGTCATACAGAGTGAAGTAAGTCAGAAAGAGAAAAACAAATACCATATGCTAACACATATATATAGAATCTAAAAAAGTATGGTTCTGATGAACCTAGTGGCAGGAAAGGAATAAAGACACAGACGTAGAGAATGGACTTGAGGACACGGGGCGGGGAGGGGAAGCTGGGAGGAAGTGAGAGAGTAGCATTGACATATATACACTACCAAATGTAAAACAGATAGCTAGTGGGAAGCAGCTGCATAGGACAGGGAGATCAGCTCGGTGTTTTGTGACCACCTAGAGGGGTGGGATAGGGAGGGTGGGAGGGAGGCTCAAGAGGGAGGGGATATGGGGATATATGCATATGTATAGCTGATTCACTGTGTTATACAGCAGAAACTAACACAACATTGTAAAGCAATTATACTCCAAGAAAGATGTAAAAAAAAAAAATGTTGACAAATGCAAAAAAAAAAAGAAAGAAAGAAACTAGTGGTAGGGGGCAGGTAGGAGGGACTTTCCAAGAAACTTTTTAAAAGTTAGTGAAGCTGTGAAAACAGTACTAAGTTTATAATAAAGGCAAAATAAATGCTGAAAAGTTTGGTTCTTAATGTGTATGTGTTATTATTTACTAATAAGAAGGAATAGTAAATAATACTTATAATTGGTTTAAAAGACAGAAAAACACTTTGGAGAAAAGTAAGCAACTACAAGTTATAACTACCATCTATATAGCAATTTATAGTTTAGAAAATGCTTTAAAAATTATTATTGGGACTTCCCTGGTAGCACAGTGGCTAAGAATCCACCTGCCAATGCAGGGGACATGGGTTCGAGCCCTGGTCCGGGAAGATCCCACATGCGGTGGAGCAACTAAGCCCGTGCGCCACAACTACTGAGCCTACACTCTAGTTGTGGCCTGCGAGCCACAACTACTGAGCCCACGTGCCACAACTACTGAAGCCTGCGCACCTAGAGCCCGTGCTCAACAAGAGAAGCCACCACAATGAAAAGCCCGCCTGCCGCAACGAAGAGTAGCCCCCGCTCACCGCAACTAGAGAAAGCCCGCACGTAGCGATGAAGACCCAATGCAGCCAAAAATAAATAAATAAAATAAATAAATTTATTTAAAAAAATTATTATAGCTCAGCCTAGCACATACTAACCACTCAATAGCTGTAAACTAAATTGAAAAGAATTTCAATTAACTAAAATATAAGTTGAAATTGTTAAATTTTAAATATTGTGAAAATTTTCTATCATACAGGATTTCACTAAGTATCTAAAATTAGAAGAAATGTAGTGAAAGGGATGAATGTCTTGCCCACTTATTTGTTGACTTTTGATCATATAAATTTTCAACCTGCATAATTATGTGGCATTTGGGTTAAGGATTGGGCTGGAAGTCAAATAGAATAAATGTGTTGTCAAGTACAGAGGTAAAAAGAAGAAATAGAAAAACAGCAGGCAGGTTGAATCACTAGGGTTCTTCATTTTATTTTTGTATTAATGGGTTGTCTGCTATGTGTCAGTCAGCTCTCTTAGCTAAATTTTCTCTTTAAGCACAAGATGAATCGTTATAAACTTGCCTCAAAGTATCAATAGAAGATGATGGGAATATATTTTAAATTATTTCCCAAACTGCATTTAAAATATCCCTGGGATTATATCTTTAAAAGGCAAAATCTTGAGGAATCCATCCCCAACTAAAATTTAGTAATAGTTTTACATTCTATTGTGTAGGAGAAAGCCTAGTTCTTTACCTTGGGATTTGACTTTATTTGCTGCTGTTCCTGCCACATTGCTGCAGGTGCCTAATGCCAAACTCTCTGGTATACTCCGTGAACTCTGAAAGGAGAAAAGAAACACCAATTAAAAAGTGAAATGCTTTTCATCAAAGTTGCATCAACTCTCCCAATTAAAGAATGCACACAAATCCCTTGTAAAAATCACCAAACATTCCTCCCTAATTTTGCTAGGATTTAATGCTATATATTAGAAGCAAAGCAGTAATCACGGTCTTACTGCATTTACAAGATAAAGTGCATTGGCTCAGAATGTCATCACATCTTCCTATTGCTAACAAAGTAATATGCTAAGAATATTATTCCGGATGTACATTAATCCTTGAATTATATAATACTTTCTAGAAACATAATTTGAGACCACAACACAGTGAAATAGGACATCTGAAATTGCTGCTGTTTTCTTTTACTATTAGAATCACCTTCCATGTTTGTGGTGGAAAGAAAAACATTTTCACCTTAATTAAAGAAAGTAAAGGTTAGTTTTATGAATAAATGGTGACAAAATAGCTTTTTGTACTCATGCTGATGTACTTTTAAAAGGATGATAATAGAATACTTTAAGACTCACATTAGTCAACTTAATGGTGAATCCATATAACTATTTTCACTTGCCTCCCCTTTTCTTTAAAATATTTTTCCTCATTGAAGACTTCTATTTATTTAAACACAGTTATTTAAATGATTAACATGGAGATTACATTTTCAGAATGATAGCGAAGTTCCCCTAAAAACTGGTGGTTATTGTACTCAGGGTAACAGTTCTGATTTTAGAAAGTAAACTTTATTTACTTATAATTCATAATAGCTCTTCACAAATAATTTACCTGTCAATGGAAGTTTTCTGCAACTGACTCAAATGAGTCAGCTTAATGATCAACATGGGTTTGCTTTTTCCCATTTGCCATTTTATCTTTTTGAATACCCACATCTTTTCCTTTTTTTTCTTTGTAAGAAAATTAATTTCTCCAGTTTACTCTCAAGCATTAACATCTGATTACTCATGAAAACTCTACCTTAATAGGCTCTTTTACTTCGGTTGTTTCCTGGTTCCTTTCTTGGTCTTCTTTTCCATTTTCCTGAAGTGGAAATAGTGTTAGTAAATGGTATCCAACAGGAGCTGGAAATAAAACTAACATTTTATACTCTAGTGTAGCAAGCTTTTCATGTAAAAAAATTCACGTGACGAGTAAACATCATACCAAATAAAATCACATAAAGTAGCTGTATTAGCAAACTCAAACAGTAACAGACTTGTTAGGTATAAAGAATACAAAGCAACTGGAAGCAGGCCACTGTGACTCAACTATTAGTTGACCCCATTTTTGTCAAAACTTGATGCAGAAAAATTCAACTAAAAACAGAAATAATTCAATGATAGAATATGATATTGCATCTCAATTTTCCCAAAAAATGTTGAATCTCAAATCCTCTCATGGCTAAATGGTTAGAAACCTATGTAGACCAGGTACCTGAGCAGGTTTGGGTTCCTCTTGAGATGTCGACTCACTCATCTGGACCACTAAAAGATATCACCAAATGGTAAGGAAAAGTATTACCAGACCACTATTAATAACAAAAGGAGAGAAAGAAAATATTAACAAACAGAAATACTCTGGAAGATCAAAATCTCCCCCCACAACCTCATCCCACCATTCTACTGAATGATAATAAGTTCTCAACTGCTAAACTTCTCAGACTGTACTACTGTTATTACTGTGGTTACTGATCAAAGCTCAATTAGTGCTAGGCTAGGGTTCAGGGAGACAGGAAAAGTCACTACAGTAATCATCACCATTAGTGTTTAAAAAACCAGCAACAGTAATGCAACTGAATTTTTAAAACATTATCATCATCCTCATTAGTTTTTGAAATTACAAAGTGAGGTGAAATGAAACTTTGATTGCTATTTAATTCACGTGAGAAAGACAGACATTAGAATAATCACCTTGCTAAAAAGTATTTTTGGAGGGGGGAGTTCTGAGAGGAATGAAATTTGTATGGTTTATTTATTCATGCTAAGGAATAAAAATGGATAATTACCACATCCCCTACTTCAATTGCAAATGACTATAGATTCAGTCACAGATGATCAAAATCACTCTTGTGTCAAAAATCATTTAAGACTTTGTGTCTATTTAAGCTAGGTGCTATGTAAAAAGTAATGCATTTTATATACATGGCCTCTGCTGCTAGGGCAGTTACAATCTAGGGACTTCTTAATTTGAAATGGTATTATTTATAATGTGCTAGAGTATTCACTTTTCTTTTTATCAACATATGTTCTGCTTGAATAAACCAAAAGTACTGCCTTTGGAGACAACAGCTTCCAACACAAAAATGGCTGCCTCAAAGCCTTTTTGAAGCAATTCATAAATAATAAATAATACACAATAGATTTCTTTGATAGGTCCCAATTGTACATTTTCACAGACTGCTTTTTTTTGCTTCTGGTATCCATCTCCTGAAATTGCTAAAAAGCTTCCTCCCATTTCTTTTAAGATTTACTTATTTTTATTTATTTATTTAGGCTGTGCCGGGTCTTAGTTGCGGCACATGGGATCTTTGCTGCGGCACGTGGGATCTTCGTTGCGGCCCGCGGACTCTTAGTTGCGGCAGGCATGTGGGATCTACTTCCCCCACCAGGGATCGAACCCAGGCCCCCTGCATTGGGAGCTCAGAGTCTTACCCACTGGACCACCAGGGAAGTCCCCCCATTTATTTTAAAATTTGTTTTGTTTGGATGCACCCAGATAAATTCAACTCAATAAACCTTTACTGGGTGCCTTCCATATGCAGGCAGACTTTGGGGTTAAAAAGATGGATAGGACCTGCTTTTGAAGAGTTCCTAGTTTAGTGAGAGAAAAAGGGATAAACAGATGCAATTCCATCTGTACGTGCAAAAGCAGAGGTACATACAAAATATTAAGGAATACAGAGGAGTTGTAATTAATTTTCTCAGGGAGGTCAGGGAAGATTTCACAGAAAAATAGATTTCCAAGCTAGATTTTAAGTGACTAATAAGACTTTTTGTGTGTGTAAAGGAGGGGGAAAAGAGTATTTGAGGCAGAAGGAACATTATACGCTGGAGTATAAAAGTTCAAAAAGTGTTTGAAGCATTCATAGCAGAGCATAGTTATATAATAGAAAGTGGCAGAAGATGAGGCTAAAAAGGTAACTTTTTCACAATAAATCAAGGAGTCTGGATTTTATTTTGTGCTTTCTAAGCATAAGACAAGATGTGATGAAATCGGTGTTTTTAAAAAGCTGACTCTGCTGGCAAAGACTGGAAGTGTGAAAGAGTGGGGAAAGATAGAATGAAGGTAAATTTTGTACCTTAAATGTTGCACCTGAGATGAATGCCCCTGACTGTAGTCTACTTCCCTACTCCCTTACCATTGTTTCCACCCAAATAAACTTGCACTCAACTCCTTGGACCAGGGTCTGTTCTGAGGGAACCCAAACTATTTACAACAGATAGAATGATCAGGACTGGGGGCATAATTAGATCTAAGGAGTGAAAGAGGAGCAGCTAAGGCTCACTGAGCGTTTTTTAATATTTAGAAGGCTGAATGGATGATGATGCCATTAAGTGAAATAAGGAAAGGAGAGAAAAACAGGTTTGAGGAATGATATGAGTTTGAGTTTGGAAGTATTACATTTAAGACACCTGCTTGATAGCATTTTTAAAAATATTTATTTATTTGGGGCTTCCCTGGTGGCGCAGTGGTTGAGAGTCTGCCTGCCGATGCAGGGCACACGGGTTCGTGCCCTGGACCGGGAAGATCCCACATGCCGCGGAGCGGCTAGGCCCGTGAGCCATGGCCGCTGAGCCTGCGCGTCCGGAGCCTGTGCTCCGCAACGGGAGAGGCCGCAACAATGAGAAGCCCGCGTACCGCAAAAAAAAAAAAAAAAAAAAAAAAATTATTTATTTGGCTGCATCGGGTCTTAGTTGCGGCATGCGGGATATTTAGTTGCAGCATTCGAACTCTTAGTTGTGGCATGTGGGATCTAGTTCCCTGACCAGGGATCGAACCCAGGCCCCCTGCATTGGGAGCGTGGAGTCTTAGCCACTGGACCACCAGGGAAGTCCCAATAGCATCTTGATTAGTAAGACCGTCAGTCATATGTGAAAGAGTAGCCAATTATCCTTGAGGAAGGAGTTTCCCAGTATGAGAGAAATCATATATCATTCTGATTTCTCAGACTCATAGAGGATAAGAAATGTCATTTACCTGGATTTCTTGTGAGTCTTGAACCCCTGGGTATTGATAGAAAGATACATTTGTAGGAGGATGCTAGTGGGGCTCACCCAATAATAGCTAAGAGAAGGAAAAAAAAAGGCTGAAAATAAACCCTTGTTGATGAACACTTACAAGTAGGGCTAAGAAAGAAGAGCCAGTGAAAGATACTGATAACTGCTGAGAATGGCAGGAGACTCCTGCAGCTGTGCACCTGCACATTGCTGGCCTGACTCCCACTACCAGCCGCTACAGCCGTGCACATGCCCACAGCAAGCCCCTATGGCCCCACAAGTGTACACCAACAGCCAAGGCACCCATAGCTGCTGGAGGGCCTGGATTCAATGTGGACACCTGTCACTGGCTTGCATGGCTCTGCTTGCCTGCAGTTAACTCTACAGTTGTGTACCTGCAAGACACCAGCCTCAACTCCCGTCACTGGCCACCACTGCCCAGCATGTGCCTTCAGCTAGCCCCATTGTCACTCAAGGACACACTGACAGAGGGTGTGGAGAAAAGGGAACACTCTTGCACTGCTGGTGGGAATGTGAATTGGTACAGCCACTATGGAGAACAGTATGGAGGTTCCTTAAAAAACTAAAAATAGAACTACCATATGACCCAGCAATCCCACTACTAGGCATATACCCTGAGAAAACCATAATTCAAAAAGAGACATGTACCAAAATGTTCATTGCAGCTCTATTCACAATAGCCCGGAGCTGGAAACAACCTAAGTGTCCATCATCGGATGAATGGATAAAGAAGATGTGGCACATATATACAATGGAATATTACTCAGCCATAAAAAGAAACAAAACTGAGCTATTTGTAATGAGGTGGATAGACCTAGAGTCTGTCATACAGAGTGAAGTAAGTCAGAAAGAGAAAGACAAATACCGTATGCTAACACATATATATGGAATTTAAAAAAAAAATGTCAGGAAGAACCTAGGGGTAAAACGGGAATAAAGACACAGACCTACTTGAGAATGGACTTGAGGATATGGGGAGGGGGAAGGGTAAGCTGTGACAAAGCGAAAGAGAGGCATGGACATATATACACTACGAAACGTAAGGTAGATAGATAGTGGGAAGCAGCCGCAGAACACAGGGAGATCAGCTCGGTGCTTTGTGACCGCCTGGAGGGGTGGGATGGGGAGGGTGGGAGGGAGGGAGATGCATGAGGGAAGGGATATGGGAACAGATATATATGTATGACTGATTCACTATGTTATAAAGCAGAAACTAATAAAAAATTAAAAAAAAAAAAAAAAAGGACACACTGACAGCCAGGGCCACTGCAGCTGCTTGTGCACCCCCAGTTGGCCCCAGCCCCTGCCACTGTGCCCCTGCAGCCAGTCCCCACAACTAGCCCTGCAGCCAAGCCTGTGCATACCACTGGCTCCGGACACCACCACTACCTGGCCTGATCCCTAGACACTGGACTGGAGGTACTGCTAAAGACTCCAACAGCCCTTGAAGCCACTGTGGACTGCCTACAGCTCTCACCAAAGATTATGCAGTTGTTGACGTCATGGACCCCAGCTGCTGAGCCAACAAGACATCACGTCCCTCCCCATCATTCGGAGATGTTACATGCCCTCACACTTTGCACCCTGCACCACTAGATCTAGGGTCACAGCATGTTCCAGCACGTGCCTGCCCGCAGATGAAAGTCTTTCCATACCAAAGTCTGTCCATAAAGTCTGAAAGAGGTAACTGCTTCTTCAAATGCACAGATACCTACAAAAACTACAGGGATCACAAAACATAGGAGGAACATGACACTACCAAAGGAACACAGTAAACTTCCAGTAATGGGAAGTGGAGATTCACAAATTGCTTGATAAAGAATTCAAAATAATTGTTCTAAAGATGCTCAGAGAGCTACAAGAGAACACAGGTAAACAATTTAATGAAATAAGGGAAATGATACAAGAATGAAATGATAAGTTCCACAAAGAGAAAACAAAAAAAGAGAACCAAACAGAAATTTTGGAGCTGAAGAATACAATGACTGAAATGAATAATTCAGTAGAGAGATTCAATACAAGACTAAACCAAGCAGAAGAAAGAATTGGTAAACTCAAACACAGATCATTTGAAAATATTCAGCTGGTGAAGAGAAAAAGAAAAAAATGAAGGGGAATGAAGAAAGCCTGTGGGACTTCTGGGACACCATTAAGAGAAACAATCGGTACAATAAGAGAGTCTAACGAAGGGGAGAAAGGGGCAGAAAACTTTTTGAAAAATAATGTCTGACCTATACCACCAGCCTGCCATAAAAATACCGTGGTGTAAGTTTGACCTCTCCAATTAACTGCTGCTGTCTCAACTTCTCCAAGTGATTAGAAAATCTCACACTTCCATCTTCAAGTCTCCTTCCTGGTCCATTAACTTTCTTCTTATTATATACTAAATGTTTGTATGTGCAACCTCCACCATGCCCCCACAAATTAAGATGCAGAATCCTTAACAGCCCCCCCCCAAAATAATGTCTGAGAACTTCACATATCTGAAGAGAGATTTGGACATCCAAGTTCATGAAGCTCATAGGTCTGCAAACAAATTCAACTCAAAGAGATCTTCTCCAAGACACATTGTAATAAAACTGTCAAAATCAAAGACAAAGAGAAAATCTTGAAAGAAGCAATAGAAAAGAAGTTTGCCACTTACAAAGGAACCCCGTAAGACTATCAGAGGATTTCTCAGCAGAAACCTTACAGGCCAGGAGAGAGTAGGATGACATATTCAAAGTGCTGAAAGGAAAAAACCCCAAAAACCTGTCACCCAAGAATATTCTATCTGGCAAAGTTATCCTCAGAAATGAAAGAGAGAGGGACTTCCCTGGTGGTCCAGTGGTGAGGACTTTGCCTTCCAATGCAGGGGGGTGCAGGTTCGACCCCTGGTCGGGGAGCTAAGATCCTACATGTCTTGTGGCCAAAAAACCAAAACATAAAACAGAAGGAATATTGTAACAAATTCAATAAAGACTTTAAAAAAAGTGGTCCACATCAAAAAAATATTTTTAAAATTTAAATAAATAAGTAAAAAGAAATGAAAGAGAGATAAAATCTTTCCCACACAAATAAAAGCTGAGGGGAGCTCACCCCCACCAGAACTGTCTTACAAGAAATGCTAAAAGGTGTTCTTCAAGCTGAAATGAAAGGACACTAATTAGTAACATGAAAACACACTGGTAAGTGTAACTATACAGTCAAATTCGGAATATTCCAATACTGTAATATGGTGGTGTGTTAATCACTTACCTCTAGAATAAAGGTTAAGAACACAAGTATTAAAAATAACTATAGCTTTGCAAACAATAATTTGCTATTGGATATCCAATATAAAAAGATGTAAACTGTGGCATCAAAAATATAAGATGGGGGGAGGATATAAAAAGGTAGAGTTTTTGTATATGATCGAAATTAAGTTGTCATCAGTTTAAAATAAACCATTGTATCTATAAGGTGTTTTAAGTAAGCCTCATGGTAACCACAAAGCAATAACCTATAGTAGACGCACAAAAGATAAAGAGAATGGAATCAAAACATATCACTGCAGAAAATCATCAATTCACAAAGGAAGACAGTAAGACAGGAAGAAAGAAACAAAGGAATTACAAAACAGCCAGAAAACAATAAGATGACATTTAATTAGGTGTTGATTAATAAAAGTTCTCACCTATCAATAAAATGGATTAAATTCTCCATCTAAATGCATAGAGTGGCTGGATGGATAAAAAAACCAAGACCCAACTATAGCTGCTTATAAGAGACTCACATCAGCTTTAAGGATACACATAGGCTCAAAGTGAAGGGATGGAAAAAGATATTCCAGGCAAGTGAAAACCGAAAGACAGCAGAGATAGCTATACTTACATCAGACAAAATAGACTTTAAGCCAAAAACTGTAAGAGACAAAGGAAGTCATCGTTTAATGATAAAAGAGTCAATAAATCAAGAATTATGGGTTGCAGAATTACAATATTAATTGAATTCAAATTCCAGCCAAGTTATTCATGTCAAAATTGAGGGACTGATTGGGAAAGAGTACCCTGAAATTTGGAATGGGGACATTTAGTTGGACTAGGAGACTGATAATCTCAAACTTCTGAGTCACTTTGAGCCTTTTTTGACAGTGAAAGCAGTTTGTCCTCTTGTATTTGTGAAGACTATCCTCTTAATTGAAAATTTTGTAATAATCTCATCTGGGGCAACTGCCTTGCAAGAGGATGCCCATTTTCCTCAAGACTCACCACAACCACCTCTTACTTATAGTAGATTCATAACTCAAATCAGGTCTTTTTATTTTCTCATTAAACTTTGTTTCAATGGGTCTCAAAATTCTGTGACAGATTTTTGGTCAAGTTGTTTCCATAAAAAAGTACTGATTTTAGGGCTTTCCTGATGGCGCAGTGGTTGAGAGTCCACCTGCTGATGCAGGGGACACAGGTTTGTGCCCCGGTCCGGGAAGATCCCACATGCCATGGAGCGGCTGGGCCCATGAGCCATGGCCGCTGAGCCTGTGTGTCCGGAGCCTGTGCTCCGAGACGGGAGAGGCCACAACAGTGAGAGGCCCGCATACCGCAAAAAAAAAAAAAAAAAAAAAGTACTGATTTTAAAAGCTAACTTAAAACTGCCACACATATCACATAACCCAGCAATCCCACTCCTGGGCATATACCTGGAGAAAATAATAATTCAAAAAGATACATGCACCCCAGTGTTCATTGCAGCACTATTTACGATAGCCAGGACGTGGAAGCAACTAAATGTCCATCAACAGAGGAATGGATACAGAAGATGTGGTACATATATACAATGGAATATTACTCAGCTATAAAAAAGAACAAAGTAATGCCATTTGCAGCAACGTGGATGGACCTAGAGATTGTCATACTGAGTGAAGTAAGTCAGAAACAAAGACAAATATCATATAATATCACTTATATGTGGAATCTAAAAAAAGGGTACAAATGAACTTGTTTACAAAACAGAAGTAGAGTCACAGATGTAGAAAACAAACTTATGGTTACCAGGGAATGAGGGTGGGGAGGGATAAATTGGGAGATTGGGATTGACATATACACACTACGATATATAAAACTGATAACTAATAAGAACCTGCTGTATAGCACAGAGAACTCTACTCAATACTCTGTAATGGCCTACATGGGAAAAGAATCTAAAAAAAAAGAGTGGATATAGGTATATGTATAACTGATTCACTGTGCTGTACACCTGAAACTAACACAACATTGTAAATGAACTATACTCCAATAAAAATTAAAAAATGAAAAATAAAATAAAATAAAGGAAAAACTGCCACACATAAAACAAATGGTTGACAAAATATTCTCCTTTCCTTCTGAAGGTTTTGTGATGCAGTCTTTTACTATTAAATGGCCAATTGAAGTGAACAGTCCTAAGACTGTTCTTCCACCACTGATTAAGACTGGGGTGGCAGGTATTGGGGATAACATTCATGTAGCCTTCTGAGCTTTCTGGGCAGACTTGATAACCTTGCCAGCTGCAGCTGCCTTTGCCCACTTTTTTTTTTTTTTTTGTCCACTACTTTGATGACACCCACAGCAATCGTCTGTCTCATGTCACGAATAGCAAAATGACTCAGAGGAGGATAGTCAGAGAAGCTCTCAACACACATGGGCTTGCCAGGAACTATATCAATGATGGCAGCATCACCAGATTTCAAGAATTTGGGGCCACCTTCCAGCTTTTTCCCAGAACGATGATCAATCTTCTTCAGCTCAGCAAACTTGCAAGCAATGTGAGCTGTGTGACAATCCAGCACAGGTGCATATTCAGCACTGATTTGGCCTGGTTGGTTCAAGATAATCACCCGAGCTGTGAAGCCCACTGCCTCCATCGGTGGGTCATTTTTGCTGTCACCAGCCACACTGCCACAACAAACATCTTTGACAGACACGTTCTTGACACTGAAGCCCATATTGACCCCAGGAAGGGCTTCACTCAAAGCTTCGTGGTGCATTTCAATAGATTTCACTTCAGTTTTAACATTGACTGGAGCAAAGGTGACCACCATGCCCGGTTTGAGAACACCAGTCTCCACTCGACCCACAGGGACAATACCAATACCACCAATTTTGTAGACATACTGGAGTGGCACATGCAAAGGCTTGTCAGTCGGACATGCTGGTGGCAGGATGCAATCCAGAGCTTCAAGCAGCATGGTTCCACTGGCATTGTCATTTTTATGGGTGACTTTCTATCCCTTGAACCAAAGCAGGTTAGCACTTGGCTCCAGCATGGTGCCACCATTCCACCCAGAAACTGGCACAAATGTTACTGTGTCGGGGTGGTAGCCAACTTTCTGAATGTAGATGCTGACTTCCTAAACAATTTCCTCTCAGCTCTTCTGGCTGTAGAGTGGCTCAGTGGAATCCATTTTGTTAATGCCAGCAATTAGTTCTTTCACACTCAGAGTATAAGCCAGAAGAGCATACTCATGGGTCTGCCCATTCTTGGAGATACTTACTGGCCTCAAATTCATCAGTGCCAGCAGCATCAATCAGAACAGCACAATCAGCCTGAGATGCACCTGTAATCATGTTTTTGATAAAGTCTCTGTGTCCTGGGGCATCAATTATGGTCACATAGTACTTGCTGGTCTCGAATTTCCACAGGGAGATATCAATGGTGATAGCATACTCACATTCAGCTTTCAGTTTGTCCAAGATCCAGGCATACTTGAAGGAGCCCTTTCCCATCTCAGCAGACTCCTTCTTGAACTTTTCGATGGTTCTTTTGTTGATCCCACCACATTTATAGATCAGATGGCCAGTAGTGGTAGACTTGCCCAGATCTACATGTCCACAGTGATGTTGATGTGAGGCTTCTCCTTTCCCATTGTGGCTTAGATTTAGTGGTAGTTTTCATGACACCTGTGTCCTGGTGGCAAACCCATTGCGAAAAAAGCTAAAATCAGATCTTAAAATGCTCCAGCAGGGCAAATACAAAGTCTAACCAAGTGGAAATAGATTTTATGGCAAAATATTTTCATTATTTTCTTGTTTAGTGGCAGAAGCCCAGGGAACAGACATGAGTATATTATAAGGGAGTTAAAGGAAGGAGCACAAAATATAATACTGGGTTGGCTGGAATTTATTGATATGGGTACTCATATCAGAAATTAAGGATTTAATGTATTAGCACCTACAGCTGGAAGTGACACTCACTATTTACTTGGTAAGTTCACTGAAACTTGGACTCCATAGTGGGCTATGTTTAATTAAGTGGAGATACTGGAACTTCCCTGGATAATGTAAAAGGAATCCAAAGTCTTAGGGATATGGGAATGTTGGAGTAGATTTATCACATTTTGACTTGCATATCCACTCCCCACAAGTATATTCTCCAAGAGAACTTGGGGGGTGTCCCTTTACTAAAGCACTGAAAGATACATTAGTGAGTGGGAGTACTTATATCCTTGAAAAGCTCTATGTTGGCTTTCTTCTGTAGGAAATTCATGATGGGATGACCCATTTCAGGCAGCAGAAGCCAGATGTCAGTGTTTACCACCAAAGACAATGCGGGCACATTTACCATAAAGAGAAGTAGAGATACAGTGGTAATCAGATTATTTTTGACATTCAGCTAAATGATTATGGTGGTGCCAGGATTAAAATAGATGGGCAGCCTAATAAAGTACTGATCATCTACACATAATATTTAAAAATCTATATATGATAGTCAAAAATATTACTTTAGTCACCATAGTGGAGAGTTCTGACCTCTCTCACCCAGTTTCCATAGCTGAGCCTCTTAATTGAAAGGGCAGGCTGGATCCCCTTAAGGAAGGATTCTGCAGCACTGCCATAGCATATACTGAAAATCTTCCTCCAAGTCTTCTCCACAGAGACCTTAGGCCATTTCCTAAAATGACTATGTAATGAGGAAAAAGATTAATATTCAGGTATTTCAGGGACTTCTAAACATTGGCATTAATTGGTGTTAATTTCTGGGGACCCAAATACATTCCACCAGTTGAAGTGGGGCCTGTATTGGACAGGTGAGAGATGCAGTCTTAACTGGTTTGTGTTTTGCTTTTTAAAATTTATTTATTTATTTTTGGCTGCATTGGGTCTTCATTGCTGCGCACGGGTTTTCTCTAGTTGTGAGCGGGGGCTACTCTTCCTTGTGGTGCACAGGCTTCTCGTTGTGGAGCACGGACTCCAGGTGTGCCGGCTTCAGTAGTTGTGGCGCACAGGCTTAGATGCTCCCCGGCATGAGGGATCTTCCTGGACCAGGGATCGAACCCATGTCCCCTGCATTGGCAGGCAGATTCTTAACCACTGTGCCACCAGGGAAGTCCCCTTAACTCAAGTTTGAATCACAGTGGGCAGAGTAGGCCCATAGAACACTCCGCGGTGATTTCACCAGCTCCTGGATGTATAATTAGAATAGATACCTGGTAACTGGCAGAATTTCCATATTGGTTCTTTGATCCTGGAATAAGGACAATGAAAAGCCAAGTTGAAGCCCTTGGGAACTCCCCTTCCACCTCCCCCATACACCAGAAGAGTAAACAAAAATTACTGCTTCCTTGGGATGGCAGAATGGGGGATTACAGAGATTAGTGACACCAATAAAGGTTTAAAAGAAGCAGGAGTAGGGCTTCCCTGGTGGCGCGTGGTTGAGAGTCTGCCTGCCGATGCAGGGGACATGGGTTCGTGCCCCGGTCCGGGGCAGCTGCGGAGCGGCTGGGCCCGTGAGCCATGGCCGCTGAGCCTGTGCGTCTGGAGCCTGCGCGTCTGGAGCCTGTGCTCCGCAACAGGAGAGGCCACAACAGTGAGAGGCCCGCATCGGAAAAAAAAAAAAAAAAGCAGGAGTGATGAAATCTATCTCTCGCCAATTTAATTCACCTGTTAGGCCTGTGAAGAAGGCAGATGGATCTTGGAGAATGAGTGCGGTTGATTATAAATTTAATCAGGTGATGCCTCCAATTGCAGCTGCTCTTCCATATGTAGTAACTTTACTGGAGCAAATCAACACAGCCCCTGCCAATTGGTATGCAGGTAGTGATCCAGCAAATGCTTATTTCTCCATACAAATTGGCAAGAAACACCAGAAGCAATTTGCTTTTACTTGGCAGGGCCAACAATATAACTTCACAGTCTTGCCCCATGGCTACATCAATTTTCCTGCTCTCTGCCATAATATAGTCCACAGAGATACTGAGCATCTTCACCTTCCAATCAGCATTAAGTTGGTCCAGTACATTGATGACATTATGCTGATTGGATCGGGGAGCAAAAGGAGCGAGGTCTTTAACTGTCTTCATGAAATATATGCAAAGCCAGCGGATGGAAGATAAATTCTACTTCTGGTATCAATTTCTACATCAGCCAAGTGCCAGTTACTAAATTATTTTCTCAGCTCCAAATTCACCCTTTTGTACTTTTCTTTCATGCTGGAGCTGGAGTACGAAAACCACATTACTTTGCCTTGCCAGCTGGCTCTGTTAAGCTCTGCTAATTGGGGGCATCAGATGGAGACCACAAGGCTGAGGAAGGACAAGAGACTTGTTCCTTCCTGTCTACCTCATGACTGCTTCCTGTGGTGTTTTGGTCCCAGTGTGCTTCACTCCAGCTATGCTTCTTTAACCTGGTAGCAGCAGCTGAATCCAGTTTGCAGTTTTTCTACAGTTTTGTAGTTTTCATTGACATCAGCCAGCCAGTGTTCCTGCTGCAGAGGTCTGGGCCCCAGACTGCTGGGTCCCATGGAGCACCCCATCTAAGCTCAGAGACACCAACGGCAGCCAGGCAGTATCTTCTTCTCAGAGACCTGAGTTTCAGCTCTGTGGGGTCACTCTTCCAAGTTTGTAATTTTTTCCCTTTAATTCCTTTGTTTAGGTTGTTTTTCAGCCCTAAAGGTAATAAAAACAGTTGCTACCTCTGTCACACCTTATATTTCTCTTTTCAGTTTTTCATTCACCTACTTAACTTCATACCTAGTTAACAATTCTTGTTAAATTATCTGTTCAAATAACTGGTGTGAATTTTATCTCCTATCTGGACACTGACTATCAATAAAGTTAGTATAAGATTATTAAAATTTAAGAAAAATTACAACCAGGTAGAGGCAATACATGACTCAATCATACTCCACTCACTCTTAGCTATTTTATATTCTATCTCTATATATTTCTACTTGTTTTATTATTCGTAACTAGTCATTTCAAATGTAAGGGGTTGGATTATAACGAATGATTTCCCCCCCCACATTTTAACAAGCTTAGCTATACAGTCTTTTAAGTGACATACTTCATTTGGTCTGTGATCAATGAGTTACAGACGTACTGCAAGATAGTTATCTATTCAGCCCTAGGAGTGGCCTGAAAGGACTATGGTGGTTGGTGCCTCTACATAATTCACCCCTGGCCAGAAGCAGTTTGACTTAAGGATTCTCAAGGAGTAACCCAAAGAATCAGAGTCTGATGATCTGTCCTAGTGTGCCCCATGGTCCCACAGGAGGCAAGCACAATGGAGGATTTGCTTTATTAAAGCAAGTATCCTCTAATAAAGAAGCAAAGCCAAGGAATGTTCCACCTCCAAGACATCACTTTCAGAGGCCAGTTGCAGTGTGTATTGCTGCTCATCATAAACATTGAACCTTGGAGCTGCTGGAGGAGTGCATGCTCCAGGTACTCAAGGAGCAGGACTCAGAGCCTAAGGTGTGGCCAGGAAAGGCAGGGAAGTCTGCCAGATACTCCTCATGGACTCAGCTCTTAATCTCTCTTCATATATATTGAATTCTTCCCTTTGTTTATGGCTGATGTGCCCTTTTAGTTACATCCAAGTTAGCTGCAGAATTATTGCTCTCGTAACACAGTCCTACCCTGCAAACTGGAGTTTTGTTATTATTTTGTAAAATATACTTAATACGAAAAAGTTTAAGTGGATTCTAAATCCAGTCATGCTATCATAAGATATTACCACATTACATTTTCTAGTGGGAAAAAAGTAAGAGTGACTGTAGTCACACATAATTTATACTTGCAAATTTTGAATAGTTGTGAAAATTATTTTAAATTTATCACCTACTTGTATGAACTAAATTTGCATCAATAATGACTACAAATTGATCACTGTTAAACTGTCTTGTTCAGAAATTACATGCAGTCATTTCAGTCATAAAACCCTACATAGAAAATGTCATGTTTATAGAGGCAATCTCGGGTTTTTCATTAAATTTTTGAGACTTTATTTGGAAGCTTATATAAATTCAATATTTAATATCACCCTTAAATATGTTTGTTATTTTTCTCATTATAATTATAAAAAGAAAATAACTTTTTTCACCAAGCCCCATATTGTTGCCTCCAAATCCCCTCTAATTTATCCCAGTGTGCTGAACAATATCATTTCTATGGATGTCATGATATGAAAAAAGGTTGAGAAGCACTGCTTTAACCTTTAAACCAGGATTCTTAACCTCGGACTCCTTAATGGATTTCAGTGTGTGTGTGAAATATGTAAATATATCTTTCTGGAGAGATGGCTAACCGTTTTCATCAGGTTCTCAAAGCTTAAGAACCAGCTGATCTCAGAAATTTCAAAAGCTCCCTTATAATTTCACCTTGAAGAAGTGATAACACCAGTTAAGGGTTAAATGAACTCCAGTGGCACAAGGAAGCCTCCATTATCACAGGTGGGAAGAAGAAAGGTGCTCTAAATAGAGCTAGGAGAACTTTTCTCTTTGGCTCCCTCTTTTGGGAATCCTGCTCTTGGCCTCTCTCTTCTCGAATTCAGCTAGCATATTATGACACCTCTTCCCTCAGATCACCAGAAGACCAAGTAGGAAGCAGGGTGGAGCCCAGGAAAGAATGGGTGTAAATGGCGCAGAGAGCATAGATTGCAAATGCTCACATGTGATCCAGATCAGTTCACAACGTGGCTATACTGGGATCTGTAGGCAAAGCCTGAAATCCAATATCATAAAGCGTACATTTATTTGCCCAGACCGTCTCTGTGTTTCTAAAGCACTTTGTACATATCTAGACTTCTCATATATATGTGTGTGTGTGTGTGTGTGTGTGTGTGTGTGTGTGTGTGTGTGTGTACTTCTGGGGCCTAGCAGAGGTGACTGAAGCAACAGTACCACTAAACCTTACTGTAGTTATTTGATGAGCTTTTTCCTGCTAACAAGCTATGAGGGGTAGATAGACTTTTGTTTTTAAAACAGTGACTAGTGTATAATACACCCTTGGTATTTTCTCAATTAATGGTGAATAAATCAATGAACATGCACCAACAATTTCCAAATCTTACTTTCCTTAAAAGGCATATGCCAGGAAGAGGTATTTCTCCTGTAAATAAATTAACTTTCTGTTACAAGCCTTATGTGAATTTGGGTACCTTACAATCCCAATTTTGACCAGGATTTTATCACCTCAGATGTGACGAATAATGATGTTCTATACCTACATACGAATGAGACATGTCTTGACCACTAATCTACTTCTCCTACTGTTAAGAAAAGGCATGGAATCATGTATTTTTCATTCTTTTTTATTACCTTTCTGCTTGATGCTATTTTCTACACATAGGATACACTCAGCAAAAGCTCACTGAACTTGGAACAAACTTATGAGAATAATAAAGTTATCTTAATTACATATGGGGCTTTACAGTTTATATTGCACTTTACATTTTTTTCTCATTTGATCACAGGAATCCTGTGAGTTAAGAGCTCCGTTGCAGAAATGAAGAAACTAAAGCTCGAAAAGTTTAAGCCATTTGCTCAAGGTTTTACAGAGCTAGAACTAGAAGCCAGGTCTCTGATTCCTAGGGTAGTGCTCTTTCCCACTGTACAATTATCCTACACTGTAAGATTATCATCTTCCAAAAGAATTTAAGATTATGTTGCTACATAAAAGTAGATAATCAGTGTTGCTGTCCCTGAGTCAGTAAGAAAATTAACATATAAGTACATTACTAAGACCTATTGATTTGAATAATACTTTTCTCTAGAATGATACTTTGGTTTATAAATCACGTTTCATTTATTTGCCTTCATTCAGCTTTCAGCTATGTATAATTCTTGCCTACGCATACAGCCTCCTGTTTGGTCTCCTAAGCTTTGGTTCAAAGTTCTTACTTCTGAACTTTGTCTTCTCTTTTCCTGTTTACTAAGTAGCTCTGGGAAAAACACAGTCAGATTGTTTAATCTGTGAACCATACATCTTTGTTTAATTTTGTCTCGCAGGCACTCTTGACCACCACCAGGGGGCAAAAGCCTACCAGCTAGCTTCTCTGCAGAACATTCTACATAGGACTGTACAGTACAGGGACCCTCAGTGTCTGATTCTTGATGGAACCTCCCTGCTAATTATTTCAACCACAGGGCCCCAAGGAGACAACAAAGGCTCAGCACAGAGGGCTCTAGTGGCACTTAACCATAAAGCGGCCAGAAAGAGCTCACGACAGCTCTGTCAGTTTAAAAGAAGCAATAAGATCCAAGAGAGTCTGAGCGATAAGGCGGTGCGTTAATAACTGCAAACTCCTGAATGTGTGTGTTTTACAGCTTTGATATGTATGGTAGTATTTACCAGCACATCCACTCAAATTGAGAAACAGCTTTGTCAACTCTCTTGCCCTGTGTAATCAATCAATGGCATTTGCATAGTGCGATTCCCCCCAACCTTCAATCTTGATTTTTCATTACATTCTTGGCTTATGCTCAGCTGATGATTTATCTTTTAGAAAACGATTTCTTTTAAATATTTAATCGGCATTCCGCATGTGTCTATGAAATAATGAAATCTAAAGACGAAGGAGAGGAAACCTCTAGGAGCAAATCCTGTTTAGCCAAGAGAACTTCTTGCCAGCAGGAAGCAAATGGGAGGTAAATAGCAGGTTGGACCCTTCCAACTCCGTGAGCCCAGCTTTCTCGGCCTCCCAGGCTCGCTCGGCCTCTCTGCACCTCACGAATAATGAATGAGTCCTAAGACAGGGGCCAGGATAATAGAGGCAGCACGAGGGTACCATAAAGACTCCCGGGGTATAAAATTACAAATCTTTCTTACTTTCAAAAAGTCTCATCCTAAAACATAGAGTCGGAGACGGAAGGGTGGGAAAGCTCAGAAACCTCCCCGACAGCCGGGTCAAAGGGAGGGTCTCTAGCCCAGTAAGCCCCACCCACGCTCAGAGAAAGCGTTTGAAACCCCGCGGCGCCCTTTCCCATCCGGAAACACGTTTGCCTCAGGATTTTTACCTCAGTTTCTTCTCACGAAGGTGGGTTAAGCTGTGCGCCCCACCTCAGAAAATGGTCGTCCTTCAGGAGTGGGGGCTCCAGCGACGCTCAGCTCCGAGACCCCGCCCCCCAACCCACTCCACAGCCCCCGGCGCAGCCAAACTGCGTGATTCCAGAGGCAAGGAGGAAACCCGGGAGGGGGCGGCGGCCCTTGGCGCACGCACCCGGCCGGCTTCCGGCAACTCAAGGGTTACGGCCAGGCGGCGGCGCGCGCCGAGGGGAGAGGCGGTTGCTGACAGGTGGCGCCTGCGCACTGGGAGCGCTCATTGTGCCCCGCAGCTGCCGAATCGCCCGCCCGCCCGCCCGCCCGCCAGCCGCCAGTTCAGCGCGTCAGTCTGCGAGAGTCCGGTGGTGGGTGCGGAGCCTGCTGCCGTTCGCGCGGTCTCCTCCTCCTCCTCCTCCTCCCCACCCCCCTCATCCCCACCCCACACCCCTTGCCTCATCCCGGCTCCGTCACCCTCCCGCCCCCCACACTCAGGACAAGAATGCCCTGCCCGGAACAGCCCAGCAGCGCCTAGATGGCTTTGGTCACGGTCCAGCGGTCGCCTACCCCCAGCACTACCTCCAGCCCCTGCGCCTCGGTGAGTCTTTCCCGGCAGCCGCTCTGCTCGCTTCTGTCACTGCGGCTCCGCTTTGCCTCAGCGGGTCCCGCCGAGCGCCACTGCGCACGCGCCGCGCCGCTTCCCAGGCCTGGGCACTCGGCTGCCGCGAACCCCCCACACACCCCCATCTTAAAGACGAGCTGCAGGAACTACAGAACGTCGATTTGTGCCCCCATCACTCTGAGCACCTAGCGCCTCACAGTCCTCGCCCCGAACCCCCCTGTGGCATGCCTTCCTCTGGCTTGAGCACTTCCTTTCGGGAATGAGTCATTCTTGCTTTTCACCCTCCCCCTTCCTTTACCCTCTGTTGCTCTGCTGCGGGGAGAGGACCCTGGGACTCCTGCGTTGCCCCATACACACACCCACATCCCCTTACCCGCGCCCATTTCAGGGACCCGTTCCGCATTCGCACAATGCACGCCCTTCGGGCTCTCCGGGTGTCTTTCTTCACCCTGGTCACTCGCTGTCTTTTTGTGCCCTGTCCATTGGGCTTCATTGGACGGCTGAACGGTAGTTACTCCTTGGTTTCTCCCCTCCTCCCCTCCCTCAAAGGGTGGCCGTGGTCTCTGCTCTTTGGATCTCTTACCTCTGTGAGGTCCCGAAGCATCTGGCGCTGCTTGATGACCAGTGCCAATTCATTTACATCTCACAGACATTTATGCCTTACACTCATTGCTCATGATCGTTCTTGTTCTTGGGTCGTGTTTGTATGGCTCGTTACTTCAGATGCCTGTGCCAGTGAAGCGTGCTTCCAGAAGGAAAATACCCAGTAACCAGCCTTTTCCTACTGGGCCCTTCTTTCCCTTCGCCCCACCCCCACTCCTTTACGCTCCATTCTTTTAGGCTTTTTTTTTTCTGAAAATATTTATTTTTTTAAATAAAATATTGTACCAGTGGGGGGAAATGGGATCTTTAAAAAAAAAAAACTAGATGTTTTAGAGGGAATAAGTGGAATGAATATATGAGAAATTGGAAAAACCATTTTGAACTTCCTTCAGAACAGTAATTTAAAAAACTGTGTTGGTGGATGTAGTGGTTTCAACTTGCAAAAACGTATTCAGTAAACGCTGTACTACCTTCCACTGTAAAAATTCGGGTTACTCTTCATATGTATATGTTAACTGAGGTGTGTGTGAATGTTGACATCTTGAAAGTGTGCTGGTTTGTAATTTTAATATAGTTTCCTGAATTTCAAAATTTTGTTGTGTATAGTGGTGGTTTCTTTTTTCCTGAGCTAGCTTTTGCACGTTGTGTGACCAAATTGGCAGCTGTATCCTAATTCTCGAAGTGATTATACTTCAGAGGTTACCTTACCCTGTGTTGATTCCAGAGAGCAGAACTAGCTAGGATCCTTGGATAGAAAGAAATTCAGGGAGGCAGATTTCCAATCATTCTAAGGGGGAATTTTGTAACAGTGGGGTGGACTGCCTTGCAAAATAGTGAGTGCCCATTGCTGAAAGGTTCAAGCAAAGGCTGGAAGGCCTTTTGCCTAGGAGGTGGTAAAAGGGCTCTTTCCAACTCTGAAGATTATGTGATTTGAGAATAACTGCACTTGAAAGCTACTAAAATATTTAAGGGTCCTCTGAAGACAAGTATCACAGGAATGGAAATTTAATATACTTTATTCTTATATGTGGTATTTTATGCTAGTTTTTGGAAAGTCACTAACATACCATCAGACCATCTTAATTCACCCCACCAGTAAACCTTTGGAAGAAAGTGGTTACCACGCCAGATTTTGGCTGAGAAAGCAACTGAAGGTTAATTGAGTCATGTAGGCAAACCAGGAACCAGTATTATATTGACATGATTTTCCCTGGGCATTGTTGGTAGCCGTTTATGCTGTAATAATAATATATGTGCATCACGTTATCATACTAATTTTCTTGAGGTGAATGATTAGTAGTACCATATCTACTTGATGTGACTTAATTAGCCAACACTTGGTTATTTTAGAATCTGGAGGTATGTTAATAGGCACTTTTGACATAGGTAATTAAATTAATCATGTGGTAAGCTCAGTTGTTGAGCTAAGTGACTGATATTTCTACATCTACTTGCTATAGTAACCTGGGTATTTCACCTTATATGTGGCCCTGGGAGCAAAGAAATCCTGGGACGTGTGTGTGTGTGTGTGTGTGTGTAACAGTCAGCATTGTTAGCATGACTATGACCCAGTTACCTTTCCCTTTAAATTGTTTTCCTATTCCACTTTATCCAGAGCTTTTTCAGCTGAGTTGTCTTATGGTCCTTGTGTTCCAGTATTTGACTGCTGTCCGACTTGAATATATTTGCTGTTGCATCTCTTGCTGCATGAATAAGTTGAGTTGTTTGTTTTAAAAGAGAGCAGAAAGAATCTACAGAACCACAAAAGGAGAGATTTAATTTTGTGAGGCTGGAAATTTAGGGTTTTTAAATTAATCATATTAAGCATTCTGTTACGCTTTTTCACTGTAGGAGGTAAGACATTTTAATACCGTCAGCTCTTCAGTGTTCTTTCATTAGAGATTAAACAAATCTATTGATCATCTACTGGGTGTGAATGACTATTATAGTACCAAGACGTATAAGATATTGACCCTATCTGTCAGGGTCAATAATCTTGGGAGGGAGGGGTTGAGGGAAGGGACAGGGACTGGAAGAGGAACAAACATGTGAGAGAGTAGAAAAGGAAAGTGAGGGGATGCTACTGTATGTACATGAACAGCCAGTTTGTAAATGGCCATAAGTATTGTCTGAATTCAAATTATAATAAATTCACTATAGTAGTAATAACAATATGTAACATGTAAGTGCCTTACATGGATTAACTTATTTACTCCTCACAGTATGCCCAAGGGAAATTGCTATTATCCCCATCTTACTGATGAAACTGAGGCAAAGAGCTATTAAGGAATGTACCCAGTGACACTCAGCTGTTGAAGATGTAATTGAAACACAGATGTGTCTAACTTTAGAATCTTCCATCTTTTTCCTTCCTGGTATCAAAGAAAAGTATACATAGTTGGGTGGCTCTTGAACTAGGCCTTGAAGGATAGGTTGAATGTTTATAGGCTGAGATAGAAGCTGGGAAGTAGAGAGTATTCCAGGTGGAAAGAAGCTGTATACACCAAGACTTAGAGACAGGAACGTACAAGCCATATCTGAAGGACTTAAATAGACCAGTTTGAGGAAGGATTTGTTTCGAAGAGTAGTAATAGATAAAGGTGGGGAGGCAGCTAGGGCTGCAAAGGGACTGCTGAGCTTAGGAATTTGAACTTGATAGAGAAGGTAATGGAGAGTCCTCAGAGGTTTTTGAGCGGATATGATCACAGTGGTGTTTTAAGAAAACTGATCTAGCAGCTGTGGGCCAGAGGGAGTTGAGAGGGAGAGAGGGCATGTGTGGAGCAGGTTAGAGGCTGTTACAGTAGCCCAGGTGTGAGATAATAAAGGCATGAACTGGGAATGTGAAAGAAGGGAAGGAAAAGGACAGATGCAAGGGATTGCGGAGAAGACACAAAGGACCTGGGATTGATTGGATATAGGGGAGGAGGAATCAGAGATGCCAACTCTTGGAATATATTGTTCTAGATGTTTCTAACTAATTGGGGGCGATTTAAGAATTATCTCTTACCTTCTATCTTTCTGGTATGAATTTTCTGAATGGATACCTATATTGGTCCAGGGTTATATAAATACAGTGAAATACCACAAAAATCTTTTACTTTTGTAAAAGTGCTTTATGCTTTTCAGAATGTTTTGTGTTCCTGGTCTAATTTAATTCTAGAATAGCCTCATAAGTTACGCAGGACAAATACCAAGGTTAAAAGGCTTGCTGAAGATTGCAAAACTGGTTGGTATAAGATCCTGCAGTAGAACTAAGTTCCTTGGCTCCTGGTCCATGGAGTGATAAGAGAGACAGCATATTAGTTTCTGATCCTGAGGACTTGACTGCCAATAGAGAAAAAGAATCAAGACTTGAGATGCAATCAAGAACTCACACTGGGGCCTCCCTGGTGGCGCAGTGGTTGGGAGTCCGCCTGCCGATGCAGGGGATACGGGTTCGTGCCCCGGTCTGGGAGGATCCCATATGCCGCGGAGCGGCTGGGCCCGTGAGCCATGGCTGCTGAGCCTGCGCATCCGGAGCCTGTGCTCCGCAGCGGGAGAGGCCACGGCGGTGAGAGGCCCGCGTACCACAAAAAAAAAAAAAAAAAAAAAAAAAAGAACTCACACTGTCTTTTGAGTTCATTTATATATTGTCTGTTTTGACTTTCTGTCTTGACTGTATAGAACAGAATCATCCAAGTCTTGTACAAATCATTTTTCGGTGATACCCTTATTTGAAGCCTATTATCTCTTGGTTGACATAGAAATCTTATAAACTTGAATATTTAGTTTCCATACTCATAGAAGATTACCAGCAGTAAAATAGGAATGGAAAGGGGCAGGTGCTGCTAAAGGCAGGCTCCTTAAAGTTCTGGAAAATAATAGTTGAATGGTTTTACAGCAAGGGAGGAGGAAGAAAACCTATAAATAGCTGACCCAAGGAAACAATTTAGCAGTTAGGGACTACTTAATGTAAGGACAAATACCCCTCTAAGACCCAGTACTCCTTCAGAGCAACTATTATATGGTTATAGTGATGACCCCAAATCATCGTTAAGAAGGCATAATCTTGTTTTGTCTTGGTTTAAGCAGTCGGGATTGAGTGAAGTGTGTTTTCAGATAGAGATCCATCCAAGTTTCACCAAAGTCTTGATATTGAGGATATGGGGAGGGGGAAGGGTAAGCTGTGACAAAGTGAGAGGGTGGCATGGACATATATACACTACCAAATGTAAAATAGATGGCTAATGGGAAGCAGCCGCATAGCACAGGGAGATCAGCTCAGTGGTTTGTGACCACCTAGAGGGGTGGGATAGGTAGGGTGGGAGGGAGGGAGACGCAAGAGGGAAGAGATATGGGAACATATGTATATGTATAACTGATTCACTTTGTTATAAAGCAGAAACTAACACAACATTGTAAAGCAATTATACTCCAATAAAGATGTTAAAAAAAAAGATGCACATTTTAATTAATTGGGCAATTCATATATATATATATATATAAATGAATGGGGATGTGGGATAAATAGATATTATTCAATTATATATATTCAGATATGACCACACCTCTCTCTCTAGGCAGAGAAAATAAAGCCATAGCAAATATGAAATTGATTTATATAAAGTATATACTTAAAAGTGATGCTTTTTAATTTTTTTGAAGACAGCTTTAGAAACTTTCTTGAACTGTAGAAATAATACATGCCAGTTGTAGGAAATTTGGAAAATATGGAAAAGCACAGAAAAGAGAATAAAAGATATGTGCCATACAGCAGATCGTGTATTTTTACATAGCTGAAATGCTGCTATATGTATAATTTTGTATGCTTTTTAAAAAAGTTTTATATATATCATAGATATATTGCCAAATCACTTAAATGTCTGCATTGAGTAGTTATAACTCCATTATTGGTGAATATCTCAGTTTTTTTCTAACTTTTTTTTCTATTATAAATTACATTGCAGTGACCATCATTGTGCATAAATATTTGACTGCATTTTGGAACATTTATTAAGATTTCAAGAAATACAATTACTGGATCACAGAGTATATACAACTTTAAGATTCCTGTTACATAGTTATACTTCCTAGGACGGTTGTTCCCAGTTAACGTTTATTCCAACCAACATAGTGTAAGAATGCTCATTTCTCTTAGCCTTATTAACACTTAGCCTTATTCTCATTTTATTGTTAATCATTGGTAATTTTTGAGGATAAACAGTAGTACCTAGTTGGCTTGATATGTATTTTATTATTAGACAAGTTGAATATTTTTTAGATGTTTATTAGGCATTTTTGTTAACTTTTTAAAAAGATAATTTTATTGAAGTATAGACTACAGGCCCTAAAATAAACCTGTTTTAATAAGTGTTCAATTCAGTAATTTTTTATAAACTTACAGAGTTGTTCCACCTTCACTATAATCCTGTATTTCTATTTTATGAGCTATGTATTCTTTTCAACCTGTGTATTCTCTTGATACGTTATGAATATTACCCCTTTATTTATTAAAACTGTTTGCTTTTTAATGTTTGTATTGCCCTTAGAAGAAAGTCTACACTCCAGAGTTTTGCTAGCAAGACTTTTACTAACGCAGCCTTGCTTACCTCTTCAGCCTTGTCTCTTCCCAAGTCCCTGCCTTGCACACTGCTCAGTCACGCTGACATGCCATGCTCCCTTTGATCTCTAGGCTTTTGCACATGCTGTTCCCTTTTCCTGGAACACCTTCCCTTCATCTCTTTACCTGACTAATTCCTGCTCATCCTTCAGGTCTCAGCTTAAATGTCACTTCTTCTGGGAAGCTTCCCTGACTCCACTCCCAGACTATGGTAGGTGCTCCTTCTGTGCGCAACATAGCACCCTATACTTACCCGTCGTGGCTCTTATCTCTTTGTTGTACTTGACTGTTTGATTGCTTATCTCCCCAACTAACCTTTAAGCCAGGGACTGGGTCTATTTACATATTTTTATATCACCAGGGTCAAAAATATTGGACTGTGGATCAATGGATGGATCGATGGATATAGTCATATTTAGCAATTTTTTCCATTTTGAGTTCTTCCATTGTTGATTTATTTTGTTTTGTTTTTTGTTTTGCGGTACGCGGGCCTCTCACTGTTGGGGCCTCTCCCGTTGCGGAGCACAGGCTCCGGACGCACAGGCTCAGCAACCATGGCTCACGGGCCCAGCCGCTCCGCAGCATGTGGGATCTTCCCGGACCGGGGCACGAACTCGTGTTCCCTGCATCGGCAGGCGGACTCTCAACCACTGCGCCGCCAGGAAAGCCCTCTTCCATTGTTTTTAAGCACTGATTTGTTTCTAGAAGCCCAAAGAATGTGACCACCCTTAAGACTTTTTAAATGTTTTATTTATTTATTTATTTATTGGCTGCATTGGGTCTTTGTTGCTGTGCGTGGGCTTTCTCTAGTTGGGGTGAGCGGGGGCCACTTTTTGTTGTGGGCTTCTCATTGCGGTGGCTTCTCTGTTGCAGAGCACGGGCCCGAGAGCGCCTGGGCTTCAGTAGTTGTGGCGCACAGGCTCAGTAGTTGTGGCTCGCGGGCTCTAGAGTGCAGGCTCAGTAGTCGTGGCACATGGGCTTAGTTGCTCCGCGGCATGTGGGATCTTCCTGGACCAGGGCTTGAACCCGTGTCCCCTGCATTGGCAGGCGGATTCTTAACCCCTGCTCCACCAGAGAAGTCCCTACCCTTAAGACTTTTGATAAATATTGCTAAATTGTCCTCCATAAAAGTTGAATCAAATTTTGTTGACAAGCTGTGTATAAAAATGTCTGCTTCATTGTACCCTCATCAGCCCTGAATATTGTCATCATTTGTTTTCTTTATCATAATAAGAACTCTTGTTTACTGAACATTTACTGTGTGCCAAACACTGTGCTAAGTACCTTATGTGCATTATATTGTTTAATTTTTACATCACTCCTGTGGTTTAGGTATTATTATCTCTAATTTACAAAGAAAATTGAGGCTCAAGGAAGTAAAATGAATTGCCCAAGATTATAGGTCTGGTGTCTGACCCCAGAACTCTCTTCAACACTAGTATTTTATTATTGTTTTGAGTTGCCTTTTTTTTTAAGTCAGAGGTTAAACATTTTTCAAATACTTACCATTATTTATTTTATAGTCCCTGTTTTTTAAGTCATTCATATGATTAGCCCAGCTGTCTTCGTGGAGTTATTTTTGCCATATTGAATTGTAAATATTCTTTATATACTTATAATATTAACCTTTTTCTGTTATGTTGCACATTTTGCCTTGGTTTTCCTTTGCCATTCTGTTTTATTTGTTTTTTATTCATTTTGATGTACAGACATTAAAAAATTTTAATGCTGTCATTTCAAAGTCTGTGTATGTGTGTTTCCATTGTTTTTCTACTTAGTTCAATTTTCCATCAATAGAGTAGAGAAATATTCACTGATATTTTCTTAAGTTGTTTTACAGATTATTTTTATACTTAATTTTACTGCATGGTGTGAGGTAAATATTAATTTTGTTCCAAATAGTTAACTTGTCCCAGTTCATTTTATGAAACAATCACTCCTTTTTTCTAATTCCACCTCTGGGAAATACTACATTAGGGTATAAGCTGGAGTATGTTCCAGTGAAGTTCCATTGCTCTTCCCACAGGAGTTTAGTTAGGTTAGCACGTATTATTTAGTATTTATTAAATTGTGTGGACAGGGACTTCCCTGCTGGTGCAGTGGTTAGGAGTATGCCTGCCAGCGCAGGGGATGCGGGTTCGATCCCTGGTCCGGGAAGATCCCACATGCTGTGGAGCCACTAAGCCTAGGCACCGTAACTACTGAGCCTGCACTCTAGAGCCTGTGAGCCACAACTACTGAAGCCTGTGCACCTAGAGCCTGTGCTCCGCAACAAGAGAAGCCACTGCAGTGAGAAGCCCACGTACTGCAATGAAGAGTAGGCCCTGCTCGCTGCAACTAGAGAAAGCCTGTGCGCAGCAACAAAGACCCAACGCAGCCAAAAATAAATAAATAAATGTATATATTAAAAAAAAAAGTTGTGTGGGCAGAAAATAAACTTAAACTAGCTTAGATTTTAAATTTTGACTGGCGTCTGGAAAGTTCAGAGGAAGAGCAGTTCTTTGGTACTTAAAATGTGTCTTCAAGTCTCTTGTCCTTTCTATCTGGCTTTAGTGAGAGGGAGCAGATTCTAGATTATGCCCTGTCTGAAAAAGGCACCATGCAGAGCCCACACTGCCTTCCTGTGTATCACCATTGCATATCATTCCAGGTTCCAGCAGCTTAGAGCTTTGCAGTTTTTCCATTAAATACCGGCTGTCGTGTTGGCTACACAGTGCCTAGCTCATAGTAGGCATTCTCATGTCCATGTGTTTCATTTATTTGTTCATTCATTCAAGAAACCTAGCTATAGTAGGGAAACTATTTCAAAAAAAAATCAAGCAGTTTGATTATTGATACAACTCTACCCAATTTGAAAAATGCCAGAGGTCAGGTGTACATGGGAGGTGAGACCTAAGGAATCTTGTTAATCAGCAAATAGGTACTGAGTGCTGTTTTGTGCAGGTAATGCAATCCATTCTCTTACTCTGGTTCTCAGCACCATGTCTTTTTCAGATACATTTACAAACTGCCCTGCATTTTCTTGTGCAGCTGAGCAGTATAGCTGCTGTTCACAGTGCCCCTCATTTTCCTGTTTGTCAAGAGAAAGTCAGGTGAGGTGATCTTGGCTCTGAAATGTAATGAAAGTCCCATGGTTCCCTTGATTTTCTGAAAGTGAAATAATTTCACTTACTTGGTGGGAGAAGATATGCTTAGAAAGAAATGGGCAGAAGTAATGTACTGTGTTACAGCCTAGATTTTTTGGAGCTGTTTGATTCATTTTTTTTTTTAAAGGTAATTTAGCACCTTTTTGTATCCTGTGCTATACTTGATTCTGAAGGTATCTGTTTCTTTACTTAGTCATGCCAGGATTGGGGATCCAGCAGCCAGTTAGTCCCTGGCCTCAGGAAGCTTAGAGTATAGTGGAAAGATTGATATTTATATTACAGTGTAGTAATCACAATTGATGTATAAGCCTTGAGGAAGAGAAAGAAGGCCAGCAAGGACTTCTGAGTTGAGCCTTAACGAGTGAGTGGAGTTGACCAGCAATTAGAGGGTGAGTAGCAGGAGGGAGGCAGGTACTTCTAAGCATGAACTTAAGGCACAGGGCCAGAAATGGCACGTGTGTGCTGGAAACCACAAGCAGTACAGTGTTGATGCTGTGTAAAGTGCAGAAAATGGGGCTGGAAAAGCAAAGATAACTTCTTTTGAACTGTAGCACACGTGCCCTTACTTTGGCTTTCCTTTAAAGTGAATTTGTTAAAATTTGTGACATAAGCAAGAAACCTTAAAGTATAACTGCATAGCTACCATTTTTCAAGTGTTTGCTGTGCTGTAGACACTGGATTCAGCAGTAACAAGCATCACAACAATGATTTGAAGAAGTACTATAATTGTTCCCATTTTACAGATGAAGAAACTGATTTTTCAGAGAGGTGTCTAGACTCCCCCAGCTAGGAGTGGCAGAGCCGGGATTTAAACTTTGGTTGTCACACTCAGAGACCAAACTACTAGACTAAATTACCTTCTAGGTGTTAGAATTAGTCTCAGTGTCTAGGTGCTGTTTGATTTCTTCTTCTTCTTCTTCTTTTTTTTTTTTTTTTTGGACCATTTCGCTTCCTGTTTGTCCTCCTTTAGTTTAAGTCACTGCAATTTGAGTCATTTTGCTGCTTATGCCTTGGTACTTGATAAACTCAGTTCAGCAGAAGTTTGTTGAGAACCTTCTCAAGCAATATGGGATGATATAAGGCATTATCCTTGCCTTAGAATTTAAAAGTCTAGTAGGGGAAGGCAGCTATAAGCTAAGCATGAATTAAAACAAAACAAACCCTAGTATGGTGAGGGCAACAGGAGAGGCACAAAACAAGTGTGAACATCGGAAGAAGATACCAATTCTGTAGGACATGCTGGACAGGGAGTGTTTAACAGATCAATTGGAAAAGTTGGAGGAGCAAAAGATTTTTGCAGCTAAGAAAATGAAAGATATGTTTATTCTAAATATTAATCTCTTTCAGTTCTATTCACAATTAGAAGCCAGTTTTCTCTACAGGGTGATTATTGTAAGATACTGTTGTCTAAGGCATGGTAGCCAGATACTGAAGCTTCTATCTTTGCAAAATGTGTGTTTGTAGATATTACCTTGCCCCTTGCCTGTTCTTCCTCTCCCACCTCTATACCTTCCCCCACTTAAAGAAAAACAACCACCTCTTTTTTACTGCTTCATATAGGTGAATATATGAAATTATATTTATTGAACTTTAAGGGAAGACATTTCTGTGCAAGTTAATTATTAGAGCAATGATTTTCCAGTTGTTGCTTCAGACAGTTTTATAAAAAGAGCAACAATTTGGGAGAGCCCTTTTTTCACATTTATGATATTTAGCACGTCTCAGGCAGGAATTAAAGTAAACCACAGGTTAGCAACTATAACACATTATTTTAGTCTATTAGGGAAGCTCTTTGATTCTTTGGGGTTTAAGAAAGTGATTGTGGTTTAGAATAAAAATAGTATTTGCCAATGATTCTAATATAAATCACATGGGAGTGGGGAATCCCTAAAAGTATTTTCATTTCTCTCTTCTTAGGCCTTCAGAAATGCCTGTAGCAACATGAAGCAGTCTAGCATAGTGGTAAAGAGTGTAAGGTCTGGAAACAGCCTGCCTGAATCTGAACCCTGCCTTTACAACTTACTAGACTTAGACAACTCACTTAACTGTTCTATGCTTCAATTTGCCCATCTGTAAAATAGGGGTAATAATAGTACTTCTTTCACAGAAATAAGCATTAAATGAGAGAATGCCTTAGCATTATGCCTGGCACCAAATAAGCATGCACTTATGAAGTATTAGTCATTTTTATAATGATGATGATTTAGAGTTGCTGTTTGGTTATTAAGCAATTTTTCGTTATAACACAAATTTGGTGGGGAGGATGTTTGTTTTATGGCAGTATAATTCAAATGAATAGCCTATTTCAAGGGTTAGTTTCTCTTTACCTTTTTTCTTTCTCTTGTATTTTTTTAACTCAATAATAGCTATATTTTAAAAATTGGGGAATCTCAGTTCTAGATGCCAATCTCCATGACAAAGTATGTTGTGTTTGATTTTGTAATGACCCTGGAGCACCATACAGAATAATAATGTAACTGTAATCTTTAAAAATTTTTTTCACTTGAGAGCTTATCAGTTTTCTAGGGCATGCTTAGCAGCATTTTAAAAAAAATTTATTTATTTTATTTTTGGCTGCACTGGGTCTATGTTGCTGCATGCGGGCTTTCTCTAGTAGCGGTGAGCAGGGCTACTCTTCGTTGTGGTGCACGGGCTTCTCACTGCGGTGGCTTCTCGTGGCTTCTCGTTGCAGAGCATGGGCTCTAGGCGTGCAGGCTTCAGTAGTTGTGGCACGCGGGCTCAGCAGTTGTGGCTCGCAGGCTCTAGAGCACAGGCTCAGTAGTTGTAGCGCACGGGCTTAGTTGTTCTGCAGCATGTGGGATCTTCCCAGACCAGGGCTCAAACCCGTGTCCCCTGCATTGGCAGGCGGATTCTTAACCACTGTGCCACCAGGCAAGTCCAGCAGCATATTAATCTGTTGAATGTTTGGCTATATGGTAGCCACTGCAAGTGGTCACCTTAGTTTGTATCATAGACTGAATATGTTGGTGTTTTTAATGATCGAGGTTATGAATCATGTAGCAAAATAGAACAGAAATTGACAGATTTTTTTAACATTTTTATTGGAGTATAATTGCTTTACAATGGTGTGTTAGTCTGCTTTATAACAAAGTGAATCAGTTATGCATATACATATATCCCCATATCTCCTCCCTCTTGCATCTCCCTCCCTCCCACCCTCCCTATCCCACCCCTCTAGGTGGTCACAAAACACCAAGCTGATCTCCCTGTGCTACACGGCTGCTTCCCACTAGCTATCTATTCTACACTCCCACTAGCTATCTATTCTACATTTGGTAGTGTATATATGTCCATGCCACTCTCACTTTGTCCCAGCTTACCCTTCCCCCTCCCCGTTTCCTCAAGTCCATTCTCTAGTAGGTCTGCGTCTTTACTCCTGTCCTGCCCCTAGGTTCTTCATGACCATTTTTTGTTGTTGTTTTTTAGATTCCAAATATATGTGTTAGCATACGGTATTTGTTTTTCTCTTTCTGACTTACTTCACTCTGTGTGACAGACTCTAGGTCCATCCACCTCACTACAAATAACTCAATTTCGCTTCTTTTTATGGCTAATATTCCATTGTATACATGTGCCACATCTTCTTTATCCATTCATCTGTTGATGGTCACTTAGGTCGCTTCCATGTCCTGGCTATTGTAAATAGATATTTTTAAAATATGGAGACTCTGAGGACACTGAATGTATTTATGGGTTTAAATATATCTTTGTATAAGGAAACAATAGGTGAGAAGAATGATCTGTCTAATCCAGCTATACCAAGCAGTTGACAGTAGAAATTGAATGCACCTTTTTGAAGGTGCATTTCTAAAGCAACTGGATGAACTCACGTATGATATAACAAGAGAGCTTTGGTTCAGACTTTGGTTGCACTTTGATTACAGTTTTTATTATTGAACCTGTCAGAAAATAGAAACAACCTATTTCTTCTTAGAGAGAGTACTGAAAAAAATTGCATTAAGATTTCTATAAGCACAATATTTTGATTTGCCCTTTTGATCTGTCCATACAAGCTTCAACTTTCTCAACTCAGCATTTTTATGCTGATTCTGTGGTTTCCAATTAAACTTCAAAGGAAATTGTGCAGGCTGTAAAGGAAGTCTAGTTAGGCAAGGTGTGGCTGAAAAATCCAGGAACTCCTCCACTTGCCTACAAAACATTCTTGTGGGATATAGAATCTTGAAAATTAAATATAGGGCTCTTAGGAGAAAGAACATATGCTTAGGAGATTTCCATTTAAGCACCATTTTTTGTAGGATTTTAATCTATAAGATTAAAAAAAGAAAATTATATTAAACAAAACCATGAGAAGTCTTCTTGTGTTCTTAAAATTGTCTTATAGAAGACTATAGTTGCGGCGCAAAGTGAAAAAGTTTAAAGGCCCAAGGATGATTTGAACCCCTCTGTTTCATGAGCTTGTTTAGAATGCCAGTACATGGAAAGTTAGAAAGAGAGGTATTACTCACCAAATTAGTCTTTGGTTTGTTTCCAGTTGTCTTTTCAAGTGATTCATGGCACTTAGAGGAAGATAGTGTTTTAACAGGTCCCAGGCTTATGTTTTTGTTTTGTTCTGTTTTTTTCCATAGATTTTTTTTCACTTTATTGAATAGCATCCACTTGCAAACATTTATTAAGTTCCTACTGTGCATAAGACTTTATATCATTTAAGCTTCTAGTACAGTGTACTTTTTTTTTTTTTTTTTGGTGGTACGTGGGCCTCTCATTGTTGTGGCCTCTCCCGTTGCGGAGCACAGACTCCGGACGCGCAGGCCCAGCAGCCATGGCTCACGGGCCCAGCCGCTCTGCGGCATGTGGGATCTTCCCGGACCGGGGCACGAACCCGTGTCCCCTGCATCGGCAGGCGGACTCTCAACCACTGCGCCACCAGGGAAGCCCCGTACAGTGTACTTTTTAAAACAAGTTGCCTTATCTTGAACGTGTGATCTAGAAAATTGGATGATTGAGGTTCTGTGTTTTATTCTTTCTTTTTATATGCTGAAATCTCCCATTTGATTTTGTACTTTTAAATTTTGTATTCTATTTGTGGCTCACATTTCTGAAATAACTGTAATAGTGATTCTCTAATTAGAAATAACTTTTCTGCAATAGTTGTGTGGACTCCAAACTGAAACCTTATAGTGTAGAATGGGATCACATGTGGTCCTAATTCAAAGACAAGGAAAGAAATTATTGAAATGGACAGTTGCCTTTGGAAGATATTCGAATATACAAAAGTGTTATTTGAAAATGTATGGGTCAATAGTTGAGAAAATACCTTATAAGATAATTATCTCTTGACGCCTCCCTAAAATTAGGAAGTTCTCTTTTCTCATTTTCCTTTTTGCCTACTTCACTTGATTTATTATTGACTTTCTGAAATGCCATTCTGCAAATTGAGAGCAGAATTTCTTCAAGATCAGTAGCCAATGTGACAGTGATGTTGGAATAATGAAATTTTTTTAATGCTGCTAAAACTTTCTTGATTATATTCCTCAGAAGAAAAGTATTCTGTACGCTGGCCCTGAGTATACTTTTCTTCCCTGCCAAATCCAGACCTCAAAGGACAGTTTCCCTCTCTGGCTAACTTAATAATGATTTTCTGTCTTAAATTCTTGTTCTTAAGGAAGTAGGCTGTATTGTAGCATAGTGGTTAAATTGACTTTAAGTTCTAGAGCCAGATTCTGGAGTTAAAATCCCAGCTCTCCCACTTACTATGTGTAGACCTTGGGAAAATCACCTTTCTAAGCTTCAGTTTCCTTATATTATAGGATTTATGTTGGCTTTCATGAAATAACTACATGAAAGCTTAGCACAATGTCTAGGACTATAGCATAGTGTTAGGTAGCTGCTAGTGATTACTAATGTTAAGTAGATTTAATTCTTTGCTTTTTGCACATTATTACATAATAGTATTTAATTTTTAAAGATTAATATGATTATATGATTTGGAAGCTTGGCTTCCAAAGTGAATTTATTATAGGTGATATATTTGGGTCTTTACTGAATTGTGTCAAATATGTATTACTTTCACATGGGTCACTTTATGAGAAGTTGTACACCCTGGATTGAAATTAGCACAACCATCTCTGTAATGGTAATGAAGTGATATGTAAGGAAGTGCACTTGAAGATAGTGAAAACTGTAGTTTGTGGTTATCTACAGCTACCCTTAAAGCTATTAAAATTCTTTTTAGATAAAGATGCAGTGACCTTTTGCACTAAGCATATGAGTCCAAAATGTAATGCTCAGTGACACACATGAGTGATATTTAAAATAATTCAGCCATTCTTTTATATTATTTGTCCAAAGAATTGACAAGGAATAGTCTTCTGACAGTTGAGATGTGTGTCATTTTTTGAAACTGCTTCTAGTGAAAGTCTCCATTATTTAGCTATCCTAAATGACAGCCTTTTTGAAATGTCCCCCAACATCATCCCTCACCTGTGATTTGAGTTTTTGTAAAATTCTGGCTTAATAGTTTTGGACATCAGAACCCTAAACCTTTTACCAGTAATGTACAGTGGTAGTGCAAGCTCACCTTATTGTTAAGATTACTGAATCACAACCCAGTCTCTTGTTTGAGGAATTTGGATGCAGTGATTTTTATATTTCCTTGCTACTTCTATGGAACAAATCCAGCAGGTTTCTTGGACCTTTGATGACTGTTGAAATCTTGGGGTTTATTCATAAATATTGCTTCCTAGGGTTTCACAGAGTTCCAGAACTAGAAAATTGACTATTCTAACTCCTGTTAAATAGTTTCTAGTTTGGTTCTAGTGATAAAGTTCAGAATAACTCATCTTTTGGGCAGTTTCAGGAGAGTTTTTGCTATAGTAAAAGCTCTGTACTACATCTTTAGTAGGAATTGATTGGAGGTTTTCTGCAATGCTAGGCATTCAAGTAGGCACCTGGGTTCTAGGCTAGACCTACTAAGAGGTATAATACAGAAGGTCACACATTTAAATGTGGTGGTGGGATTATGCAGGTGACCAAAATTAATGAACTTAGCCAAATGAGGCTTGTGGCAAGTTGGAGACTTTAAGCTGTATTGTCAGGGGCTGCCAGTTGTGACCAAGTGAGAGTGCAGACCCAGTGTTGTGGGAAAAGTCTTCTATTTCAAGAAACACTAGTAATGCAGACTGTTACGTGAAATCTCTTGATTTTTAAATGTTGGCAACTGAATTTTCTGGGAATGATATTTTGGCTACAAGTAACAAAAGACCGTTTAAAACATAAGAATACTTTTGGCTTGTCTAGCAGGAAATCCAAAGATATATAGTTCAGGACTAACTCATTCAGCAGCTTAACAATACCATAAGGATCCAAGCTCTTTATGTCTTTATGTTCTACCATTGATAGTATGTTGGATTCCCATTTTTATACTTGTCTCCACATAAAAGATGTCTGTTGTAGCTCCAGGCAGTACATCCATGTTTGATGCAAGAAGGGGTGAAAGGTACAGTGCCAGCAGTTAGCTTTACTTTTAATTAGGAAAGCAAAAGTTTTCCTGGAAACCAACCCCATTCCTAGCCGACTTCTCTTTAAGTCTCTGGCCAGAACGTAGGTCACATGGTTATCTCTAGCTGCAAGAGAGCCTGGGAAGTGCAGTTATATGACTTTCCATCATAATCATTGAGTGGCAGCAAGGGAGAAGGATGTTTGGAATGTCTGTTTTCAAACTTTATCTATCATAACAACTAATGCAATTTAAAGAAATGTATCTTGAGAGCTAAACAGAACACATCCGTGGCACAGATTTATCGTGTGGGCCACTAGTTTGTGGACACATTATCACAGTCCCCCCCCCGCCCTGCCCTAGTTTAGTACTCTACTACTTGTTCTGGCTTCTATCAGTTAGTTATTTTATTAGGTTTCCAGGGTAGCCTAGTGGAAAAGAGGTATCTTTTCATAATGCAGAAAGAGTGTTGAAATTAGAAAGCTTGCATTTGGGACTTCCCTGGTAGCGCAGTGGTTAAGAATCCGCCTGCCAGTGCAGGGGACATGGGTTGGAGCCCTGGTCCGGGAAGATCCCACATGCCACAGAGCAGCTAAGCCCGAGTGCCATGACTACTGAGCCTGCACTCTAGAGCCCGAGAGCCACAACTACTGAGCCCATGTGCCACAACTACTGAAGCCCGCGTGCCTAGAGCCCATGCTCTGCAACAAGAGAAGCCACCACAATGAGAAGCCCGCGCACCGCAACAAAGAGTAGCCCCCGCTCGCTGTAACTAGAGAAAGCCCACGTGCAGCAACAAAGACCCAAAGCAGCCAAAAATAAATAAATAAATTAATTTAAAAAAAAAAGAAAGCTTATATTTAAGTCCTGGTATGAAGACTTGTTAGCAGTGTAATATTGGACAAGTTTGCTTAATCTTTCTGTGCCTCTCATTCTTCATCTGGAAAATGGGCATATAATATTGCAGTATAGATAGTGGTTAAGTGCAGAGGCTGTGGAATCAGAAAGACCTAAGTTGGATCCTATCTCTGCCAAGCAAGTTGCACGATCTCTCTGCTTGTTAATTCTTCTGTAAAATGAGGTTAATATTTGTACTTATTTCACAGATTCTTTATGAAGACCAAATGAGATACAGTGAAGTCCCACCTTAGCATGGTTTGAAAGTTAACATATAGGAAAAAATCTAATTATAGTCAAAATTACCCTTGAAAAACATCTCTTAAATCACCCATAAAGAGCAATATTCATGGTTTGGGCATACAACTCTGTAACTGAGACTGTCTGAGGGGAAACAGTTTCTCCCATCTCATGCTCATTTTGTTGCACGCACTTTTTTAAAATTAATTAATTTATTTATTTTTGGCTGCGTTGGGTCTTCGTTGCTGCGCATGGGCTTTCTCTAGTTGTGGCGAGCAGGGTCTACTCTTCGTTGTGGTGCACGGGCTTCTCATTGCAGTGACTTCTCTTGTTGCGGTGCACGTGCTCTAGGCACGTGAGCTTCAGTAGTTGTGACATGTGGGCTCAGTAGTTGTGGCTCTTGGGCTCTAGAGCGCAGGCTCAGTAGTCGTGGCACTCGGGCTTAGTTGCTCTGCAGCATGTGAGATCTTCCCGGACAAGGGATCTAACCCATGTCCCCTGCATTGGTAGGCAGATTCTCAACCACTGGGCCACCAGAGAAGCCCCTGCATGAACTTGTTGAATGTAATGGCATGTAAAGTCATGTGAGCTATAACATAACTTATATTTTCATTCATATTTATTCTCTTATGAGCACATGTAATCAAATTAGCATAAATTAAATGCATATTTGATGCAACTCGAGAGTTATTATTTGTGAGATGCTTAGCATAGAACCTAGCCCTTTTAAGCCTTCAATAAATGGTAGCTGTTGCTGTTAGCATAGGTATAACATGTGCTGTTTAAGGATGAAGGAATTGAAGTTGTCCAGGGCTCAGCTTGACTCCTGATATGCAACATGGACCAGTGATGATTCTTTTCTCCTGCCACACCAGCCAAAATTTATAACAGATGAGTGTAGCCAAGGGAATAATGTCACTATTTTAGGGGTTAAGATGAGGGTTATGAATTGTATTGAAGGGAAAACTCTAACATTACTGCCTCCAAATTTATAAGCCAAAATTAACATGATCCCCCAAAATATGCTAATTTTTTCTTGTTCAAGTTGGATGTATGTCATTTACACAGAAGAATATTTTGATTTTTTTAATGCAAAAAAAAATTTTTTTTTTTTTTGTTTTTTTGCAGTACGCGGGCCTCTCACTGTTGTGGCCTCTCCCGTTGCGGAGCACAGGCTCCAGACGTGCAGGCTCAGCAGCCATGGCTCACGGGCCCAGCCGCTCCACGGCATGTGGGATCCTCCCAGACTGGGGCACGAACCCGTGTCCCCTGCATCGGCAGGCGGACTCTCAACCACTGCACCACCAGGGAAGCCCTAATGCAAAAAATTTTTTGCTTGCTTTTAAATTTATGATGTAAAGGTTTTTAAAAGACAAAGTGATATTAAGTGGAATGCAAGATGTCAGGAAGCCCTAATGATAAAATTCATCTGGGAAGTCAATCATCAAGGATGTTAATCGTATTCAAATAAAGCTACACTGAACCGTAAACAGTTATAGATGATCTGTATTACAGCATTGACACAGACGTCTGACAAGATCTTATACCACTGACAAAAAGTACTTATTATGTATATAATGATATCATAATCTTTGTACACTTACTCTCTGAATAACATGCAGTTGTTGCTTAAAATACTTTGGGACTTCAGTTGCTTGGGTCAGATTGTGGTGCTTCAAATATAATTAATCATATAAAGAGTAAGGCATAAATATAGCTTAAGAAATTGCCATGTAGGAAGACAAATAGACCCCCCTTTTCTCAGAGGAAGTACTTATTTTGCAGGTTACTATGGGCAAGGATGCAACCTCTGAATGTTTTTCTTGAGGATCCAGAATTTAAAAGTAAGAATAACCATGATAGAAAGTAAAACTCTAAGATCAATAATATGCTTTTGTTCAAGTGCTGTCAGGTATATTCTACTGGAAGTAAAGTTACCTAAATTTGTACCTTATCACTCATTGCTTGGTATAGAGTTGTCTTGTTTTTAAACGAAGGAGGAAAATCTTGTTTTAAAGTGACTCATGTAGTGATGTAGTATGTTAGTAATGGGGTGGGTGTTTCTTTGCTCAATATGAGAACTAGTAATAACAGATACTGACAATTTTCCCATAGAATTTAACTCATATTGGGAATTCTCAGGAATCTGTGTACAGGTAGGTACCTGGTTCCAGAAGGTTAATAGTAAGAATCATTAAATATCACTGCTATATGACCATGGGAATTTGTGTGGCATTTACAATATATGAGTTATAATTAGCTTATACTTTGAAGATTTCAAATATGTAACAGTCTCTCTTATCTGTGATTATTTTTCTCCTAATGTCCTTTGAGACCCATTCATTTTCAATTGGATGATTTATCCATTTAGAGTTAATTAAATTCAGCTACTGAGTCTTATTTTATGGTGTTTCTTTTTTTTTTTTTTAATCTTACTGTGGTTATGGAACTAGGTCTAATGGAGACTTGATTTTTGTATCTTTATAGCTGTGCAGGTATTGCCATGGTACCGGGAAATACTGTTTGCTAGTAAAAGGGGGAGAAGTATGGATAACTGGAAAGATACTTAGACATTTATTTTCTACTTACAGAGATTTGGAGACGTTTTAAATTTCCTATAAGAGAAGTTGTATTGAAACGTAAGTCATTTTTACAATAAGGAAGAGTATAGTTTTTAATAAATCTTCTAAAGCTAAGAGAGGTTTGAAGAAACTCTTGATGAAAAACTTAGGGAAAGGATTGAAACGTAATTAAGGTTTTGGCAGGGTTGATGCACTTTGACTCTGATTGCTAGTCTTATCTTGGAGAGAATTAGAGAGTTTTTAAAAGCAAGAAAACGTTTAAGGCAGATGTTGATGAAGAGTAGCCAATTTGGCTCTGGACTTTAAGTTTTTTCTTTATTTATTTGGAAGATTTCAGTTAAGGAGTTCCAGGATTTGAGTAATAAGATTAGCTTATACATTCAAAAGACTGTTGTCTAGTCCCCAAGGGAAGTGGACAATGTACTTGTGCAAATGTTGCAACTTTGCTTAGTATCTTTGGAGTTCCTTTTTTGGCATTGCCTTCAGTTCTTTTAAGTATCTCCAAAGGTAGCAAATCTTCCTTTGAAGGTGAATTTGATTTTTGGAAATAGCCAAAAATAACTCGTATCCATATCTGATGAATATTAATTAACCAATCTAAAACAGCTTAGTTGAGTGTCTTTCATATTTCAGGCCCTAAGGGTGTAAGAATGTTTAAAATAATCAGGCCCTGCCTTCAAAGTTGTGGGACAAGAGTTGGTACATAACCCTGGGGCAATTGGCACATCGAAAGACTGTTTAAGGGATTTGGCAGGGAGATGCATAACAGAGAAGTGGACTCTAAAGTCCTATTTACAAAATTAATAATTTTGGTAAAAGGAAGGAAATGAAGATAGGCCTGTCTATAAGTTAGTGAGATAAATTTTTGTGAGTCATGAACTGGCTTAAACAGTATATCCAAGCAGATATTCCAAAAATATTTCCAATAGTGGGATATCATAGAACCTCTTAAGATGACCATTTAAAAAGAACATTCATTGTGCTGGTTAAGAAATAAACTTTCATTAGTTTATTTTTTTGGAGGCTTAAATTGAATTCTCTATTTTTACCTTAAGAGATATTCTCAAAAAGTATTCAACATGTAAGTTTAACATAGAGTTCGTCCACTGTTTCCTACCTCTCCTAGATGCCTCTCCCCACCTAAGGCTAAAGAAGACAGTCTCCTTTCACAGCAAATGTGAGGGGGAGAGAGGGAGAATGAGGTAGTAAAACTGAAGAATATTTTGAGCTGATCCATCTCAGAGACAGAGTAGTTAAAATTAGATACTTTTTTTGCCCCCTCAAAATGTTAAAGATGTTAAATGATAGAAATAACCTTCAGAGCAAAAAAACAAATTATTGAGATTGGTTTTAGGGGAACAGGAAATGGATGATAGATAAAGTGACCTTATAGCTTATTCCAAACCAGGATGATAATGGGAATGAAAGGGGTGCTAGTGGTCATTTCACTGCGTGGCAGATGTTAACTAGGAAGTGCAAACTGGGACATATGGCCACTCTATGATAGAACTGGAATTTATCTTGTTATTTATTGGGTGAGTGTTTACTAAGAGGGAAAATATTTTATTTGGAATTTGTTCCCATTAATATTCTTTTGAAACCACCTCACATAAGTTAGTCATTTCTTCCTTTGTTTCCTCATAGAAATTTTATACAACTACATATACTTATAGCATTATATTGGGGTTATTTGTTTAAGCGTCAGCCTCTCTCATTAGACTGAGGTAAGGAACTTTTCTTGCTCTTTTTTGTAACCCTCTTAGTGTCGGAATGTAATAAATATGTAATAAATATATGTCAGTGAAGAAATGTTGATCTCATTTAATTATAGATTTCCTCATTACTAAAATAAGACAATTCTGGGGCTGATAATTTTACCTAAGCATATTGGATGGATTGCTTGTATTTCATAGCATTAAATAGGTTGAAGATGGATATTTAAATTTATAGGCTGTGTTTTATATTTGTTACAGAGAAAATTGAAAGGATAAGAATGAGATAACAAATAAACTCATGAAAAAGACCATTTGGAATTAACCATCAATAAAGTGGGTAGGAGTAGGGTTGAATTGACTTTATGGACAAGATAGGATGTGCAAAGACATGACAGTATGATCATTTGTAGAAATACACATGATTTGATTTGTTTGGAATGGGGAGTGTATGTCAGGATGAGGCATGGAGAGAGATGAAACTAAAGAGGACATATTATGAAGAAGCTTCTGTAATACATTAGCAGGTTGAATTTTATCCTGAAAACCATGAGGAAATATTGAAGAATTTTAAGAGGAGGAGTGATGTGATCAGATTTCGTGCTTTTGAAAGTTAGCCATCAGAAAATGTATTGGAGGGAAGCCAAGTCTACTTAGTTACTAAATTGGTAGGCAGAGGGAAGGATGGTAATTGAAAAGGAAGAGTCTAGAGTATGGCTTCAGTGTTTCAGGTTTGGGCAGCTGGGTGGAGAGAGTAGTGCTGTTCACCCAGCTAGGGTGTTCAGGGGTCAGTTTAGATGGTAGGGTGGGAGGTGAGTATCTTGAGTTTAAGATATATATGAAACAACTGAGGGAAAGTCCCAAGTTGGATAAATCCATCTGCTGCTCAGCAAGAAGATCTAGGCTGGAGACAGAGAAAATGATTGTGACCATTTACTGAGCTTCTGCTTAAAGGTGTAAATGTGTGAATACACTGTGGTAAATACTTTATATACATCATGCATTTAGTCCTTATGAATTAGTTATCATTATTCCCATTTTATAGATTATGAAACCAAGATCTGTGGTTGCACAAGTTAGTAAGTGTCAGAGTCACTTGTCGACTTTAGAGTTGGGTTGAAACCATGAGGGTAAATGAGGTCACTTACAGTGAATGTATAAGGTGAGATAAGTGGAGGACTAAGGCATGAGATGAGTGAAGCACTAAAAGTGAACCTTTTTTTTTTTTGCGGTATGCGGGCCTCTCACTGTTGTGGCCTCTCCCGTTGCGGAGCACAGGCTCCGGACGCGCAGGCTAAGTGGCCGTGGCTCACGGGCCTAGCCGCTCCGCGGCATGCGGGATCTTCCCGGACTGGGGCACGAACCCGTGTCCCCTGCATCGGCAGGCGGACTCTCAACCACTGCGCCACCAGGGAAGCCCTCTATGTCTACTTTTTATAGTCTTACTGAGTCTTCTTCCTTATTGTCACAGAGTTGGCTGTCACTCTCTACTGTCATTGTGTCTTCTAGTAGTTCTTTACTTCTAATTTGCTGCTTCAAATCTGCTTCCAACTAGAAAACCAGGAAATAAGCTGTTCAGGTTTGAATAGGAAGCAAGAGTAAATAAACTGAAGGTCTAGAAAGCATGTTGTGCCCCACCCCCAAGGGATGGAGTTCATAAGCTTTGGGACGTCTCTCTTCTGTACTTAGAATCCCCCTTTTTTTTGGTGAGGTGGTGGAAGGGAGTTGCTTTGGAATTTCTACATTTTCCAGATGAAATACCAAGTAAGGAACTTCTAGAAGTTTTTTATTTATATATATTTTCTATTGAAAATGTCTACTAGTACTTCATTTCTCTTTTTTAAATTCCAAAAGCCATTCGTTCATTTTAAGAAACTATATATTGTTCATACAGAATCTCTTCAGTTTAAAGATAGTTTTTAACTAGAGTCTAGTAAAGTAATGGGATGACAGGACATAAGGTTCTGAATTATAACCATTAAAATGTGCAAGAGTAAATATTCTCCAGTTAGTAGTACCAGGTATTTGTGGTGTGGTCTATACTGAGGCCTTTTGATTTAAGTGGGTCATTATATAAGGATGTAGTCCTGCTCTGTGCTTTTATGGCTATTTATGGTTCTTTCTCTAGAGTTAGCCAGCCCTTTTGTTCAAATGAGAAATCTGGAAATTATGCAGTTACCTCTGGACTACTTTTCAAAAGTTTGGAGGCTATTTTTTCCCCTTTTTCTGTTAACTAGGGTATATGTTCAGCATTTTAGAATTTATTTAGAAATATAGATTAAATCTGATGGGTTTCATCCAGATAGCACAGTACAGGGAAGTGTTTGTATTAAATGTGTTTGCTATCCATCTGCACTAGACACATGTGGGTACATAGCAAAGCAGAGTCATGGGCTTCATCTCTGTCCTACCAAATCTCTCTTGATGGAGTTCAGGACTGTGTATTGTTAACAGGCTCTTGGGTGATTCTGATAGGCACTAAACATATGAAAACTACTGGTGCAGGGGATCCAGCCTGTGATTAAGTCTGACCTGTCCTGGTTCTTCCACTGAATGTTGGCAAAAGTATCCATGGTTAGAACCTAAATCAGATGAGTATGCGTCCAGGTGCTTTTCATTGGATGATATATATATATTTTTTAAGGTATCCATTTTATTATTATTATTATACTTTATTTTATTGTTTTGGCCACACTGCTTTTGGGATCTTAGTTCCCCGACCAGGGATCAAACACAGGCCCTCGGCAGTAAAAGCGCGGAGTCCTAACCACTGGATCACCAGGGAATTCCCGGGATGATCTTTTAAAATGTTTTTCAGACTTATTATTTTTTAACAACTTTATTGACATAGAATTCATACTATTCAGTTAACATATTTAAAGTGTTCAGTGGTTTTTGGTATAGTCACTGATTTGTGTACCTATCACCATAGTCAATTTTTTAAACATTTTTATCACCTCAGAAAGAAACCTCTTACCCTTTGGTTATCACCATCCTATTTCCCCTGAATCCTAAGCAATCAGTAATCAACTTTCTGTCTATAGATTTCCCTATTCTGAACTTTCATATGTATGGAATCATACAATATGTTGTCTTTTGTGACTGGCTTCTTTCACTTACCATAATATTTTCAAGCTTCATCCATATTGTGGCCTGTATCAGTATTTCACTCCTTTTTATAGCAGAATAATATTCCACTATATTGGACTTCCCTGGTGGCGCAGTGGTTAAGAATCCACCTGCCAATGCAGGGGACACGGGTTCGAGACCCTGCCTGGGAAGATCCCACATGCTGTGGAACAACTAAGCCCATGCACCACTACTGAACCTGTGCTCTAGAGCCCGTGAGCCACAACTACTGAGCCCGCGTGCCACAACTACTGAAGCCTGCATGCCTAGAGCCGGTGCTCCACAACAAGAGAAGCCACCGAAATTAGAAGCCCGTGCACCGCGACAAAGAGTAGCCCCCACTCGCCACAACTAGAGAAAGCCCACGGGCAGCAACGAAGACCCAGCGCAGCCAAAAAATAAATAAATTAATTAATTTTTAAAAAATTACAAAGCTGAAAATTCTTTCTTTCTTTCCTAAAATTAATATTTAGCAATAGCATCCCCTAACTTCCAGTGCAGAAGACCATTTAAAAATAGGTCTATTCCCTGTTCTGTGATGACCAGAAAGTTTCTTCTCTCCAAAGAGACAGAAATAAGAATAACCAACATTTCCTGAGCATTTACTCTCTGCCAGGCACTGTTCTGAGCTCTTTGTAGGTCTGATCCCAGCACCCTTCTGAGGATAGGTGCTCTTATCATCTCCATTTAACAGATGAGAAAATTGAGGAACAGATAAGGAGTAGAACAGGATTAGAATCCAGGTAGTCTGACTTCAGATCCCACTGTCTTAACAGCTCCTGATGAAGATTGGCCTGCTTTATCCTTCCTGTCTTAAACTCTAATCTTGAATTCCATATGTCATTTTTGGTGGGTCTAGGAAAGAGGATCTAGGAAACACACCTGAAGTACCCTGGGGTTTTTTGGGTTTTTTTTCCTTCTAATACTCAATCTTATCCTCCATTAATCCTCATTAAACAGTTCCATAATGATAATATCCCAAATGTAAAAGATCCCCACATGTGCTCCCAGACATTTTTTATGCTATTAAATGTATTCTATGGTAACAGTTTGCTTTTATAACATTAATTAATTACTAATCCTGGGTATTGTTACCGAAATATCGTCCATAGGAATATTATCAAATAAAACAGGTCTCCCCGGGACTTCCCTGGTGGCACAGTGGTTAAGAATCTGCCTGCCAATTCAGGGGACAGGGGTTTGAGCCCTGGTCCGGGAAGATCCCACATGCCGCGGAGCAGCTAAGCCTGTGCACCACAACTACTGAGCCTGCGCTCTAGAGCCCGTGAGCCACAACTACTGAAGACCATGCGCCTAGAGCTCGTGCTCTGCAACAAGAGAAGCCACTTCACCACAACGAAGAGTAGCCCCCACTCGCCACAACTGGAAAAAGCCTGCGTGCAGCAATGAAGACCCAACACAGCCAAAAATAAATTAAAAACTTTATTAAATAAATAAATAAATAAATAAAACAGGTGGCCCCAAAGTAACACAAGCTGCATGACCTGGAAGAAGTAACATTGGCATGGTAGGAGAGCCATTCATCTGGCTTTGCTACCATTTAACTCTGTGACCCTAGCCAGTCTCTTCATCTGTCTGACCCCAGTTTTCTCATGTAAGAAATAAGAGTTGAAGTTCTAAGGTCCTGTTCAGTTTTAGCATTCAAAGATACTATATACTCTTGGTAAAGTGTCTTTGGAACCATGAAATATAATTTGAACGAGTACTTTAATTGGGTTTTCTTCCTTGGGTTTTATGGTAATTATTGGCAGGCGTGCAGAACAGGCTGAGAGATAATTCTGTTAACTCACCTGTGGATCCTTGGAGTAGAAACCTCTGTTCCTGCACAGGAAATGTGATTTACATGCTATGTTTTGGATATGTATTTTTAGTTGGTCTTAGTGTTCTATTAAGGATCTGCCCAGAGACTGTTCAAGGCTGAAATATATTCTCTAATGAGTTAATATATTACTGACTAAAATCAGATTTTTAAAAACTTGTTTTTAAAATAATTCTTAAAAATGGACCTTTTGGTATGAATAGAGGTAAGAATAGGAAGGGAGATGGGGGTTGAAGGATAATTTAGGATCCAGATTTAGTTTTGTCCTGGGAAACTGACAGTGGTTTCTAGAATATGCTTCCTTGGTTATTTTTAGTATACTGTAACCAATAAACCCTTAGTAATAATAGTAGCTACCACTTATAGAGTGCCCACTGTGCATGGCAGCATTTTGACAAGAAATCTGTAAGACCTGTATGAACCCTACTGAAGGATATAAAAGAAAACCTGAGTAAGTAGAGATCTATGCATGTTCCTTGAAGAGAAGACTTAATATTGCAGAGGTGCCATTTCTACCCCGATTAATTTACAGCTTCAATGCAATCCCAGTCAGAATCCCAACAGGCTTTCCGTTAGAACTTGATTCTAAAAATCATGTGGAAGAGACATGCTCAAGAATAGCAAGATACTTTTAAATAAGAGAGTGAGAGATGTGCCCTAGCAGAGAGCAAAATATATTATAAACCATTACTAAAGCAGTATAAATTAATGGAACAGATACAGGTCTATGTGTATATATAGGGATTTACTACATGATAGAAATAATGTTTCAAATCAGTGGTGATAGGAAGAATGACAACTGGAGTTGGTAATTAGCTTTCCAAATGGAAAAAAGTAAAATTAGAGCTCCACATTAGATCAAACTCAAAAATAAATCCTAGATAGATTACAGGCCTAAACATTTTTAAATATATAAAGTTATTAGAGGAAAAATATAGGAAAGTATGTTTATGTTTCCTTGAGAAAGAAAAAAATCTTAAGTAGGTGACAAAACACAAAGCCCTAAAAAAAAGATTAATAAATTTGACTATATCAAAATATAAATTTTAATAAAATAAGACACAATAATTACATTAGAAAACAAGCAATAATTGAGAAGTATTCATAATATATATAGCAAATGCTTTGTACTCCTGATACATAAAGAACTCCTAAAAATAATACAAAATATACCTAATAGTAAAAAACAAATTCATAGAAGAGGGAATAAAAATGACTCATAAGAAAATATGTTCATTAGTAATTAGAGAAATATGTTCATTAGTAATTAGAGAAATTTAAAAATAAGATAAAAATTTTCACCCATTGTGTTAGCAAAAATATTTAATGTGATAATATCTGGTATGATGAGGGGATAGAGAAAGAAGTATTGTCATAAACTGTGGACATATAATTTGGTACAGCTACTTTGGCAGGCAATTTGATGTAGTATCTGTTAAAATTTAAAACACCTGTACCTTATGACTCAGCAGTTCCCTTTCTTGTTATCTACCCTAGGAAAAACATTCTTACATGTAATACAAGCATGAGCTGCAAGAATGACTGTTGTAGCAGTATCTGTAATAGCAGAACAAGACAAAATAAAACCAAAAAACCTAAATATTCATTCATAGAGGAATGCTTAAACTCAGGAACACTAGGTAGTGCTTAAAAAGAATGGGATAGGGCTTCCCTGGTGGCGCAGTGGTTGAGAGTCTGCCTGCCGATGCAGGGGACATGGGTTCGTACCCCGGTCCAGGAAGATCCCACATGCCGCGGAGCGGCTGGGCCCGTGAGCCATGGCCGCTGAGCCTGTGCGTCCAGAGCCTGTGCTCCGCAACGGGAGAGGCCACAACAGTGAGAGGCCCGTGTACTGCAAAAAAAATAAAGAATAGGATAAATCTATGTGTACTAACAGGGAAAGATCTTCCAAATAACACTGAATAAAGAAAGCAAATTACAGAACAGTAAATACAATATAATACTACTTATGTAAAATAAAACATTTCTGTTGTATAAACATACACACGTACACATATCTAAAAATCTGGCTAGGGACTTACCTCGTGGTCCAGTGGGTAAGACTCCATGATCCCAATGTAGGGGGCCCGGGTTCCATCCCTGGTCGCAGGGAAATAGATCCTGCATGCATGCCACAACTAAGAGTTTGCATGATGCAACTAAGAGTTTGTATGCCACAGCAAAGATCCTGCATGCCGCAACTAAGACCCAGGCAGCCTAAATAAATATTTTAAAAATAATAAAAAAATAAAAATCTGGCTAATAGGTGCACTTAACTTGGGAGGAGACTGAGCCTGGGCTTTTTCTAAAGCGAAAGTTGGACTTTTTCTAAAGTGTAGTTGAAATTTTTTAAACAGTGTATTCTTGTCTCATTTGTTTAATTTAAAATAAACCTAATTTAAAAAATTATGGTGATAGGAAATTTTGATTTAAAAAAGCATATTTGGGCTTCCCTGGTGGTGCAGTGGTTGAGAGTCCGCCTGCTGATGCAGGGGACACGGGTTCGTGCCATGGTCCGGGAAGATCCCACATGCCGCGGAGCGGCCGGGCCCGTGAGCCATAGCTGCTGAACCTGCGTGTCGGGAGCCTGTGCTCCACAACGGGAGGGGCCACAACAGTGAGAGGCCCGCGTACCGCAAAAATAAATAAATAAATAAGCATATTTGAAAGCACTTCTACAGTGTGGAATCATTTTTACTTAGTAAAACACTTTTTAAAAATTAATTTATTTTTGGCTGCGTCGGGTCTTAGTTGTGGCACGGGAGATCTTTTCATCGTGGCGTGTGGGCTCTTCGCTGCGGCGCCTGGGCTTCTCTCTACTTGTGGTGCATGGACTTCTCTCTAGTTAAGGTGTGTCGCACAGGCTCAGTAGTTGCAGCGTGCGGACTTAGTTGCCCGGAGGCATGTGGGATCTTAGTTCCCTGACCAGGGATCGAACCCACGTCCCCTGCACTGGAAGTCGGATTCTTAACCACTGGACCACCAGGGAAGCCCGCAATAAAATACTTTCATATGTGTGTAACTAGAAGGTAGTACATAAAAACATTGAATCTCTCTGGATGGTAGAATCATGGGTAGTTTTTATGTTTGGGTTTTTTTTTTTTTTTTTTTTGGTTGCGAGGCATGTGGGATCTTAGCTCCCTGACCAGGCATCCAACTTGTACCCCCTGCATTGAAAGGTGAAGTTTTAACCACTTGACCACCAGGGAAGTCCCCATGGGTAGTTTTTAGTACTTGATGTGTTCTATATGCTTTTATATTTTTAACGTTTTTCTTTCACAGTGAACAACACATTTTTATAACAGAAGCAGTTTTCTAAAGAGAAAACAAAGAGGCCCTCTGATGAAGGTTGAAACCTCTTTTAAAAATTCACTTGAATCATGATATTTAAGTTTTTGTGAAAATTACTCTTAATCAAATCTAACATTTACTGATGTGAGTTTAAGTTTGGAGGGTGGTAGTAACCCATATATAATCATGGGCTTTCTTCTTCAGGAAGCTGTAGAATTAGACTTAATCCACTTCAGTAATTTGAAAGACATTGTTACATTTCCTCTTAATGAATTCTAGTTTCCTATCAGCAATTTTAACAGGTCAAGTGGGGGTACTTCATGGATTGTTTTTGAAAATGTGGTCACTGGAAATTCCCAGAGAGTCTTCCTTGGTTGTTTATGGTTGTATTAGAGTGTGAGATGCCTTTTTTTTTTTGCAGTAGATTCTTAAAGATGGAGAATGATAATAATTTTACTTATTTTCTTAATCATAAGTTCCATCTCCTTCAGAGAATGCATATGCTTCTAAAGACAAGTGAGAATTGTTTTTCCTCCTGATACCAACCAACTCTCTGATTCTCTGAGGACACTAGCTAGGTGTCAATTTAATTCTGACACTAACTACCCAGAGTTAGCATCAGACTCCAGAAGTTTAAGGGCTTAGTCCCACAGGACTGTCCTTACTTCAGACACCAATCTCAAGTATCAGGTCCCCAGATTATTCACATGTCTGTCCAACTTGGCTACAAAGTCAGGGATTCCCACAACCCCTCTCCTCAGGTTCAGTAATTTGCTAGAATGACTCATAGAACTCAGGAAAGCACCTTACTTGCTGTTACCGGTTTATTGTAAAGGATACAACTCAGAAATAGGCAAAAGGAAGAGATGCATAGGGCAAGCTGTGGGGGAAGGGGCATGGAGCTTCCATGACCTCTCCAGGTGTTTCACCCTCCCAGCACCTTGATGTGTTCACCAACCTGAAAGCTCTCTGAACCCTGTCGTTTAGGGGGTTTTTATGGAGATTTCATCACCTAAGCATGATTGATTAAATCATTGGCTATTGATGATTAACTCAGTCTCCATCCCCTCTCCTCTTCCTAGTGTTTGGGGGGTAGGGCTGAAATTTCCAAGCTTCTAATTAAGGCTTGGTCTTTCTCGCCACTAGTTCCCATCCTGAAGCTATTTAGAGGCCCAGTAAGAGTCACCTCATTAGAACAAAAGATGCTCCCATTGCCCTTGCCACTCAGGAAATCACAAGGGTTTTAGGCTCTGTGCCTGGAACCAGGGACAAAGACCAGATATCTTTCTGTGATACCATGACAGCAAAACTCAGTCTTTGGTTAATAGGATTTGGGAGCTAAGTGTCAGCTTGGTAGAATAAAGGCAGTTCCGTGGTGGACCTTCTTTTGTAATTCCATAAAGGTTGAGTAAGGCTTGATGAAGAAAGGGGAAGAACAACAAAGGCGTGGAAGCCAAAGACATGGAGATAAGTGCAGAAAATTTCAGTATTCTAGATAATAAAGCACTTGATGGGAGAGAGAAGGAGATGCTAGCTTAGAGAGCTAAGTAGACAAGAGCCAAGTCCTGCAGGGCCTTGTGTGCCTTGGTAAGAATTTTGGACTTAAACTTTAGCCTTTATTTCTCAAGCTTTAGATTGTATCACAGTCACTTGGGAAGCATGTAAAATTGCAGATTGGCCTAGGAATATGCATTTTTTTTTTTTTTTTTTTTTTTTTTGTGGTATGCGGGCCTCTCACTGTTGTGGCCTCTCCCGTTGCGGAGCACAGGCTCCGGATGCGCAGGCTCAGCAGCCATGGCTCACGGGCCCAGCCGCTCCGCGGCATATGGGATCCTCCCAGACCGGGGCACGAACCCGTATCCCCTGCATCGGCAGGCGGACTCTCAACCACTGCGCCACCAGGGAGGCCCAGGAATATGCATTTTTATAAGCATCCTTAGGTAACTCTGACCCAGGAAACACTGCTTTTGGCAATGAAGAACATAAAGGGCTTTATTCACAGAAGCAAAGTCAGAACTGCAACTTAGAGTAGATCGTTGCAGTAGCCGAGTCCTAGAACTAAACACAAAGGCCCAGACTAAGGCAGTTGTGGTTGGGATAGAAAGGATGAGACAGATTAGAGAAAAATATAAAAAGTAAAGCGGTGTAGGGGCTTGATGATGGATTGTGAGAGGTGAGGCAGAAGAAGCCTAAGTTGACTCTTGAAGATTTTCAGCTTGGTTGGGCTGAATAGGTGACGGATTCCATTAACAAAGGTACAAGAAGTAAAACTTCTGTGGGAAGAAGATGAGTTCAGTTGTAGACATGTTGAGTGTGTAATCCTGTAGAACATCTAAGCAGATATGTTCCCATTAGGCAGTAGGATATCCAAGAGGACTGGCAATGAAAATTTGGAAGTAATTAGTTTGTAGACTTTTGTTGAAACTCAGAGAGATGAGATCACTGAAGGAATGCCCATGGAGATAGATACCAAGGGCAGAATCCTGCGGGCCTTCATGTTTAAGGGGTAAAAGTAGAAAATAAATATCTGACAGAGACTGAGAAGGAACAACTGGAAAGTAGTTTGTGGACGACCAGTAGAGAGTGGTATCACAGATGCCAAAAGAGAGTTTTAGGAAGGAGTGAATGGTCCAGTTCTGTCAAATGCAGCTGAGAAATCCAGTAAGACCAAGAACAGTGCTCTGAATGGAGACCGCCAGTGACTTTGGCTAGAGTAGTTTCATTGGAGAGGTGGGACAGAGAAACCTGATTGTAGTAGGTAGAAGAGGAAATTGATCAAGTGGAAACAGTGAATATAAAATACTCCTTTCCAGAAGTGCTGCTGTGAATGCAAGGAGAAAAAGAATGGTAGGATCAGATGAAGATACGTCTTGTTTTTGTTTTTAAAGTATGAGATAGTTTATCTCATACTTATCTCATAAAGTATGAAAATGTTTAGATATTGAGGGAAATGAGCCAAAGTGTTGTGAGCAGGGGAAGATATAGAAGATAAAAGTGAGGGAGGGGATAATTGATGGGGTCCAAGTCTCAGGGGAAGTGGGGGGCATCCAGAACCCTGAATAAGGAGTTAGTCTGGACCAGGAAAAGAGCTACCACATCTTCTGTGATTTAAATATATATTTCCTCTTATGGTTGAATCTTACTATATAGGATGACATTTCTCATTCTTTTACTCCCATTAGAACTTAAAATATATCTTATTTGTGGTTTTATCAATCTGTCTGTACATAGATAAAAATTCCTACGAATACAATATTTAGATAATATAGTATGTCATATATAATTAGGTTAATACTAATCTGTTGCCTTGACTTCTGTACAGATTAGCAAAAACCTTTCTGAAACGTGGTAGGAAAATGTATATTCTCTTTCTTTTTATATTCTTCCTTTCTTTTTACAGTCATTCAACACATACTGGACACCCAAAAAAAAGGCAACTCATATAGGATTTGGAGAATGTTTGAATTACAGGCCTATAGCCTAAAATATAAAAGGTACTCATCATTCAGGGTTTACATTCCTTGAACTTACTAACTCTAAAAATTAGTACCAAACTGTTTTTAATAGGTGCCTTTTGTTATACAAGAATTCAACTTGTCACTAGGCAAAAGAATTTAATTTGGCCATTAAGAAAAAAATTGTCATTAATGATAACTTGGTAGACTTCCAGCTTGAAGCATGTTTATTAAAAAGCAAGTATTGTCGGGGCTTCCCTGGTGGCGCGGTGATTGGGAGTCCGCCTGCCGATGCAGGGGACACGGGTTCGTGCCGTCCGGGAGGATCCCACGTGCCGCGGGAAGGCTGGGCCCGTGAGCCATGGCCGCTGAGCCTGCGCGTCTGGAGCCTGTGCTTGGCAACGGGAGAGGCCACAACAGTGAGAGGCCCGCGTAACGCAAAAAAAAAAAAAAAAAAAAACCCCAAAACAAAACAAAACAAAACACAAGTATTGTAAAGTTCTATGTGAGAGTAGAATGTTACATTGAGTATATTATGAGGGGGGAAAAATCCTGGCTTGTTCAGTTATAAATCCTTGATGATTCAAATTTGTTGTATTCATTTGATGGTGATGATAGTAGGAGGAAAGAAAAATGGCATGGCAAGATAGATTTACTAGAAAAAAGGCAAAGAACTTTTTAAAGAATTTTAGTGGGACTTCCCTGGTGGCCCAGTGGTTGAGAATCCGCCTGCCAATGCAGGGGACATGGGTTCGCGCCCTGGTCCGGGAGGATCCCACATGCCGTGGAGCAGCTAGGCCCGTGTGCCACAACTACTGTGCCTGCACTCTAGAGCTCGTGAGCCACAACTGCTGAGCCTGTGTGCTGCAACTACTGGAGCCTGTGCTCTGCAACAAGAGAAGCCACTGCAATGAGAAGCCCACGCGCTGCAACCAAGAGTAGCCCCTGCTCGCCACAACTAGAGAAAGCCCGCACACAGCAACAAAGACCCAACGCAGCCAAAAATAAATAATAGATAAATAAATTTATTAAAAAAAAAAGAATTTTGGTAAGTGTGCCACATTACTTTCCAGAAAAGTATATTAGTTTGCACTTCTACCAGTAACAACAGTGAGTGTGCCCCAAACATCATTTTCCAAAAATTAAAAATTATATTCTCATTTTAGGAAAAGTTAAGAAACTTGTCATTGTATAGCTATTCAGGTGACAAAGTTGATAGCTGTGTACCAACCTATTGTATGTCCTAGAATCCTCTAGCCTTTGAATTCGATAACCAAACTACTTCCTATACATCTTAAGAAGCCAGTTTTGCAGTCTGTTTCTCAATGGATATGTTTAATGTTTTTTTTCTCCTTGAAGCCTTTAAAAGTTCGAGTTCATTTTATAGTTTTTAGGGAATTTTCAAGTTCTGATTTCATCTCCCAGGTGTACTTTACATAATTATTTTGTTATTAACAAAAAATTGGGAAAGTGGCTGCTACAGATGGTTTACAATTCCCTAATTCCGTTTAATATAAGGATTTAATTTCTGTTTTTCATTTAAAAACCATCCTACTATTTTTTGGTGGCCAGTTGACAATAAACTTATAGCTACTGTAGCTAAGGTTTGGGATATCTTCAGTACTTCACATATGTGTAGATGTTGGCAGTGTATTAAATTCTAGTTTCTAGTCTTTAGGGGTTTTTTTTTGTTTTTTTTTTAATCTTTAGCCATTTAACACTTTGTTCATCTTACATTCCATTTGTGTTAATTGATTATACATTTGTATTTGAAGACATTAATTACAACCTGGAATATATAATGGGCACATAGATACTGCTCTCTATTTTTTAGACCCCCTATACCTAGTGTGAAATATACTCTTGAGTAAAATATGTTCACTTTTAGTTTGATATAAATATTTTTGTGAAAAGAAGGAATTGAGCTATAGATGAATTGTTGTGGGATATGCTGTTTGGTCCTGTGGGCTCAAGGCTTAATAAAAAGGCCCCTTCTGTGTTTCCTTACAAATTTTAGAATTATTTGTTCTAGTTCTAGTGAAAAATGCCATTGGTACTTTGATAGGCATTGCGTTGAACCTGTACATTGCCTGGGGTAGTATGGCCATTTAAACAATATTAATTCTTCCAATTCATGAACACAGTATATCTTACTACCATACTACTCAAGGTAATCTACAGATTTAGTGCAATCCCTATCAGAAAAGCAGTGGGCATTTTTAACAGATCTAGAACAAATAATTATAAAATCTGTATGAAGACACAGACCAGGAATAACCAAAACAATCTTGAGAAAGAAGAGCAAACCTGGAAGTGTCATGCTCCCTGATTTAAAACTATACTATAAAGCTACAGTAATCAGAAACAGACACAGATCAATGGAACAGAATATCGAGCCCAGAAATGAACCCACACTTACACGGGCAATTAATCTACAACAAAGGAGGCAAGAATATACAATGGGGAAAAGACAGCCTTTTCAATAAATGGTGTTGGGAAAAAACAGCTACATGCAAAATAATCAAACTGGACTACTCATACCATGCACAAAAATAAATTCAAAATGGATTAAAGATTTAAATATAGGACCTGAAACCATAAAACTTCGAGAAGAAAACATAGGCATACTCTCTTTGACATTGGTCTTGGTAATATTTTTTTTTTGGATATGTCTCCTTGGGCAGGGAAAAATAAACAAAAGGGACTACATCAAACTAAAAAGCTTTTGCACAGTGAAGGAAGCTGTCAACAAAATAAAAAGGCCACTTACTGAATGGGAGAAGATATTTGCAAATGATATATCTGATAAGGGGTTAATATCTAAAATATGTAAGAGCTCATACAACTCAATGTCAAAAACCCAAACAACTCGATTAAAAAAAATGGACAGGGCTTCCCTGGTGGCGCAGTGGTTGAGAGTCCGCCTGCCAATGCAGGGGACACGGGTTCGTGCCCCGGTCTGGGAGGATCCCACATGCCGCGGAGCGGCTGGGCCCGTGAGCCATGGCCGCTGAGCCTGCGCGTCCGGAGCCTGTGCTCCGCAATGGGAGAGGCCACAACAGTGAGAGGCCCGCGTACCGCAAAAAAAAAAAAAAAAAAAAAAAAAAAAAAAAAAAAAAAAAAAAAAAAATGGACAGATCTGAATAGACATTTTTCCGAAGAAGACATACAGATGTCCAACAGGCACATGAAGAGATGTTCAACATTACTAATCATCAGGGAAATGCAAATCAAAATCACAATGAGATATCACCTCACACCTGTCAGAATGGCTGTTATCAAAAAGACAACATTTAACAGGTGTTGGCAAGGCTGTGGAGAAAAGGGAACCCTTGTGCATTGTTGGTGGGAATGTAAATTGGTGCAGCCACTGTGGAAAACAGTATGAAGATTCCTCAGAAAATGAAAAATAGAACTACCATAGGATCCAGCAATTCCACTCCTGGGTATTTATCCAAAGAAAACAAAAACACTAATTCAAAAAGATACATGCGCCCCTGTATTCATTGCAGCATTATTTACAGTAGACAAGATATGGAAGCAACCCATCAGTAGATGAATGGATAAAGGAGATGTGGAATATATATACAATGGAATATTTCTCAGCCATAAAAAATAATGAAATCTTGCCATTTGCTGCAACATGGGTGGACCTAGAGAGTATTATGCTAAGTGAAATAAGTCAGACAGAAAGACAAATACTGTATGGTTTCACTTACAGGTGGAATCTAAAAAACAAACAAATGAACAAACATAACAAAACAGTTATAGATACAAAGAACAAAAAGGTGGTTACCGGAGGAGAGGGGGATGGGGGAAGAAAGAAATAGGTTAGGAATAGGTGAGGGAGATTAAGAGGTGCAAACTTCCAGTTGCAAAATAAATGAGTCACAGGTATGAAATGTACAGTGTGGGGAATACAGTCAATAACTAAGTAATATCTTTGTATGGTGACATAGCATAGACTCAACATGGTGATCATTTTGAAATGTATAGAAAAAAGTCACTATCTTGTATAACAGGAACTGACATAGTGTCATAGATCAACTCTACTTCAAAAACATACAAACAAACTCACAGGAAAAGAGGTAAGATTTGTGGTTACCAGAGGCGGAGAGTGGGGAGAAGGGGAATTGGATGAAAGCAGTCAAAAGGTACCACAAACTTCCAGTTATAAGTTAAATAAGTACTAGGGATGTAATGTACAACATGATAAATATAATTAACACTGCTGTATGTTACATATGAAAATTGTTAAGAGAGTAAAGCCTAGGAGTTCTCATCACACAAACATTTCTATTTCCTTAATTTTGTTTCTATATGAGATGGTGGATGTTTACTGAACTTATTGGGAAACTGTTTCATGAGGTATGTAAGTCAAATCATCATGCTGTACACCTTAAACTTATACAGTGCTGTATATATGTGAATAAAACTGGAAGGAAAAAAAAAAAGACCTCTGAACTGAATCCTCGGGTCTAGCCCTAGCTCTGTTACTAGTTAGCTTTGTAACCTTGAGCATATCACTTATCTCTGAGTTTTCATAAAATATCCTACACAAAGAATATAATTTATATCAAAGTATTGTTCAAATATGAGGTAATATTACTAGGGAAAAGAAAAAAAAACTTGGCATTTGAGATTTGGGATGGTAGGGAATTAACTTCCTTGATTAAATTTAGTGTGTACTGTTAGAGAAGGCAGCACGGAGAAAATTGGTCAGAATTCATTCTGCCAGAGCCAGGCAGGTAGCATGAATATGTGAATTGGGACTATCTAAGACTTAGGGAATAGATGGAGTCTGTGACAAATCTCTGTGTGTCTCCTGTTTAAAAATTCAGATTAATAAAAAAAATACCATGGGGGCTATACTGAACAATTCTGTAGGCAGGATTCTTCCTGCAAGTCCTGGTTTTCGACCCTGGTTTAAAGGAAAGAATGCTGGACCAGAAATGGAAGTCCTAGGTCTGCCATTAACTAGCTGGACAACCTTGGGCAGGTCATTAGATCTCCCTCAGCTTTAGTTCCCTCATCTGTGTAAGTTGAACTAAATCCATCTGTAACAACCCTTCCAGTTTCTGAGAATTACTTTCTTTTATGTTAAGAAGCTTATATTCTGATGGCAGCAAACTAATTCACCTGAGTGTATTTTCTATCTCACTATTACCCCTCCTAGGCAGTTGCTCTGTCTTACTTCTGTTGTTAGCCTAATAAGGGTTAAGACACAGATCCAAGGAAGACAAAGAATTCTGTGACACTTTGAGGAATTATCTTAGGTTTATTTATTAGATTGGCTTGGCTAGAGAAACTAACTATGGCTGATGCAAAACTTATTAAGGAGAAACTAGGAAAGAAAATGTAATGTGTAAAATGATTTTCTGTCTTTTAAAATTCAGGAAAAGAAGCTTCCTCTGAGAATATTACTCCTTTGTAAGTATTAATTACTCCTCACAAAATCCAAGGCAAGGAGGAGGATAGTATTAGCTCCATTTTATAGTTTAGAAGTGGGAAGTATCTCAACATTATGAGCTAAGTGGGCTGAGTTAATAGCAAAATCATGGACTCCAGGATGAAGCCTGGATTCCATTTAACCTCCTTATGGTATTCAACCTGCTGCCTCCACCCAGTCAGAATACACAAGTACACTCTCCTCATGTTTCCATATGTCCACATCTTTTCTGTGTGTCAAGGTCTAGTTTAAACACCCCTCCTCCACAAAGCCCTCCCTAATCCTTAAGCAGAAAGTAAGCTTTCCTTTCTACCTTGTAGTTATTTTTTCCTTCTTGTACTGAAGACTACTTAAGAGTGCAATCCACATTTGATTCATCCTTATGTACCATTCAGCAGAGTGTCCCATGTAATAGGCACTCAATGATGTTTGATGGCCAGCTGGTGAGATAGATAATGGACTGATAGATGAATGAAGGAATGACTAGAAGACTTTTAAAAAATTTTTATTTATTTAATTTATTTATTTTTGGCTGTGTTGAGTCTTCGTTGCTGGGCGAGGGCTTTCTCTAGTTGCAGCAGGCGGGGGCTACTCTTCGCTGGGGTACGCAGGCCTCTCATTGCGGTGGCTTCTCCCGTTGTGGAGCACGGGCTCTAGGTGCACTGGCTTCAGTAGTTGTGACATGCAGGCTTTAGAGCGCAGGCTCCGTAGTTATGGCACACGGGCTTAGTTGCTCTGCGGCATGTGGGATCTTCCCGGACCGGGGATTGAACCCATGTCCCCTGCATTGGCAGGCAGATTCTTAACCACTGTGCCACCAGGGAAGCCCTAGAAGTCTTTTTTTTCCTAGCAGCATGTGCATAACTATATTAAGTGTGGCCTTGTACTTGGTTTGCATTTTATTTTTTTATTTGACTCTTAACAAATTATTTTATAACATTAAGTTTTTAAAAACAGCCTTCGTCTTTCTAACATTCTAATTCTCTTACATCTTTAGGTGTCAAAATTTTAAATTTCAACATTATATTTATGGCATTGCTTTTACCAGCTTAATTTTCATGAGCCTTAGCTGAGACTTGGAAACAATGCATCTTGTTTTGATGACTTTCTGATGGGCCAGAGGCCTCAAATGGATGTCACATGCTGTTTGAGCAGATCTAACAAAGAAGAAGACAGACAGTTGATCCCTCTTTGTTTCAAGGAACCTCCCTCTCTCCCCCTCCCTCCTTCCCTCCCCCCCCCCCCCCCCGCCATTAGGTTTATTTTGATTCTGGAAATATTCTCGAGCTTCAATGACAAGTTATAGTTTCCTTTCTTATATCTACTTAATCACAGTAGCATCTAGTAGATACTCAATTAATATTGGAGTAAATGAAAAAATGAACAGCAGAAAGCATTGTAGCAAAGTGGAAATAGCATGAGCCTCTGAGTAAGAAAAACCTAGTTTGAATACTGATTCTATCTCTTATTTACATCTTGGATAAATTACTTGACTGAGTCCCTGTACTCTTATCTGTAATATGGAGATGATGATACTTAAGATTTTTGATACTCTTGTTTTAAAATATTTGTCAACATACATTCTGATTTTTTGTCTGGAAAATGTGGTCATCATATTTTAGTTCTTAGACTTTTCACCATGGAATTTTAAAACAATATACTTCTGGACACATTTTAAAAAATAAAATGTACAGGCATGATATTTAGAGGAAATTAATGTAATTTAGTCACCAATTTGTATAATTATGAAAAATAACAACACCAAATGCTATGTTTTTAAAGATTTCCTATGATTCACATCAGAAAATCAACGAGTCTTGAACCAGACTTTTTCAGTTGTTCACTTGCTGCTTTGAGCTTATTTTTCTGCCTATTCATAATTTATGTAACTTATGCCTATTCTTAATTATGTAGATAATTAATAATTTGAGATCATGGGTATCATATTGCACCATTAGAGTTTACTAGTTACAATCATAGTGTAATGTATTTAGTAGGATATGGCTAGATTTTTATCTCATATTTTCCATATGCCTTCACTGATACTTATGACTAGTAATGCATTATTTAATATGGAATATCTACTATAGTAGAAACCTGGAAGAAATTTTAAATACTGCCATACTACCAAACAGGTAGTATGGTAGTATTTGCCGCCCAGATATTCTTGATCTTCTCATTGTTTTCGTACATTTCTCCAATTGCTTTTAAAATATCTTCATTCATTGATTTACTAATTCTAAAAATATATATTGAACACTACTATGTGTCACATACTGTGCTAGGCAATAAGCACATACTGTTCTAGGCAATTATGTATGCATTGATGAATAGAGCAGACATAGTTCCTTCTCTCATGAAGCTTATTCTATATAGTAGTGAAGATAGAATTAAGCATGTATGCAAACTTGTAATTACAAATTGTGATGGTTCTCTGACTGAAACAACAGGGAGCAGTGCTTAAATTGGAGATTAAGAAAGGCCTCCCTGAAGAAGTCATACTTAGTGAGGAGGGGCCCGCCATAAGAAAATAAGGAAAAGAGTAGTGTAAGCAAAGAGGATAGCTTGTTCAAAGGCCCTGAGGTGGAGAGAGTTTGGCATATTTGAGAATTCGAAGGAAGGCCAGTGTTTCTAGATCAACGTGCTGTGAGACAGAATAAAAAAAACTAGAGAAGTAGGCAGGGGCCCTCCTTCTGTGCTCCATATCACCATGTTAAGAGAGCACTATCTCTAGTTGTTCCTATACCCACCTAACCTTATGTAAATATTATTAAACTTTTTTGCTGGGAGAGGGAGCTTTGGCTTTTCTTTTTTTAGTGTAGGCTCTAGGCATAGGAATACACACTGATTTTTATTGTTGCTATTGTATTGTTTCCTGGATGGGAGCCAAGTCTTCATGCTAATGTTGTACTGTGGGTACTAATAGTCACCAATTCCTTTTGTGAGATGCTAAAACAAACGTATATCTCTAAACTCTCAGTTTTCTAGAATCAGAGCTGGAATTAGTCTAAGACAAACATGTACATAATTCAAAAGAAATTGTTTTATCCTTCTATCCCTTTGAAAACCAGAAAGCAAGCATGTCTAATGGACCACTGCTTTTCATCACTGTTTTTCTGTTTTTAAAAAATGAATCAGGGCTTCCATGGTGGTGCAGTGGTTGAGAGTCCGCCTGCCGATGCAGGGCATACGGGTTTGTGCCCCGGTCCGGGAAGATCCCACATGCTGCGGAGCGGCTGGGCCCGTGCGCCATGGCCGCTGAGCCTGCGCATCCGGAGCCTGTGCTCTGCAACGGGAGAGGCCACAACAGTGAGAGGCCCGCGTACCGCAAAAAAAAAAAAAAAAAAAAAGAATCAGACTTATTAAAGGATTTGGCTGAAATAAGAGTCTCCCTGTGTTTTACTAAGGTATTCATTTCAATGTGCTATAATTTAACTATTTACCTGTTGTTGGATATTTGAGTTTCAATGTGTGTAATTCTATAGGGAATATTTTGTACATAAATCTTTTCAAAAAATTTTTTATTGGAGTATAGTTGATTTACAATGTTGTGTTACTTTCTGCTTTATAGTGAAGTGAATCAGTTATACATGTACGTATATCCACTCTTTTTTAGATTCTTTTCCCATATATGTCATTACAGAGTATTGAGTCGAGTTCTCTGTGCTATACAGTAGGTCCTTATTACTTATCTATTTTATATACAGTAGTATGTATATGTCAATCCCAATCTCCCAATTTATCCCTCCCCCGCTTCCCCCCTGTAACCATAAGATTGTTTTCTACATCTGTGACTTTATTTCTGGTTTTTTAATTTTTAATTTTTTTACGTAAATCTTTATATACATCTCAGATTATTTCTTTAAAATAAATTCTGGAATTTCCTCAGCCGAAGATAATGAACATCTTCAAGATTTTTTTGATACAATATCAGATTACTTTTCAGAAAAATTTTACTATTTTATACTCACAGCCATTGGTATGTGAGAGTTCCTCTTTCTCTTTTCCTTAATAGCTTTGGAAACATTTATAGTCTCTTATCTTTGCCAGTCTGAAGGATGAAAATTGTATCTTGTTTTATTTTGCATTTTTGATTAGCTAATGAAGTAGGACATGTTTATGTTCTGATTTTTTAAAAAAAAATCAAATGCATCAGAAAGCACTAATGTAGATAGGATAATATACGTTTATTCCACATGGGTATAAAAAGGATTTGCTTACAAATGGCTGCAAGAGAGTATGTTTTCAAATCTTATTATCTTCAGAGACTAGATGTAAACTTTCAAGCTCTAGCCAGTGTTCAATAGGATATTAACATTGTGAATCCAGTGTCCCAGAACATAAATTTGACAGTTCTCTGAAAACACTGGAACACAGATGGAAAATTCAACAGCCCTTCTTCATTGACTTGCTTATGATCTACCAATGAGCAAAATGCAGCAAGACTGCCAGCTGCTCTGCATCTGCAAACATTTGTGCAGAACTAATTTTAATAGCAGATGATGGAAATTTAAAAAAAAAATGCAGCCTCCCCTCTGAGAAAGTCAGACCTATCCCGTGACTTCTCAGATGCCCCATAACCCTGTTAGCCAGAGTTTCATTCCTAAAATTCCATATATTACTTCCCTTCCTTCTCATGTGAGAAGTTTTAGAAATGCTTAAGGGAATCTCACAACTTCAGTAAGTCTTGATACTCCTTTAGTTGCCACCCTATGATGCTGTCATATTTAGAAGACTCTGTGTACAATTAGAGTTCACCCATGAAAGATTCTATTTTGACCTTTGAAGATACCCAGACTTCATTTGTCTTATATCCATCGTAAGAAAGCCTGCTTCTTCATATTGTATTGAGGTAAAAATTACAGGTAATGAAAAGAAACTTTAAAACTATTTTTTAATCAAATGGATGATGAAAGAGTGGTAATTCCAGTAGGAATTTGATGAATCAGTGTCTGAATGATGCCACGTACAGGTTTTGGGTTTATTGTATCAGTATTTCAGGTCTCCAAAGGAACTCACACAGGCCCAGATGGGTGCCTCTGTGACAGTTGTCAGTATCTTCATTCAAATGTCAGAGTTTAGTCAAATCTGTTTTTTTTTTTCTTGGACTTGCTTACTGCTGAAAGACTAAATTCTTTCATTATTATTATTTGATTTTTAAGTTTATTTTTTAATTTTTTAAACTAGATAATGTATTCATAAGATTCAATTCAAGGGCTTCCATGGTGGCGCAGTGGTTGAGAGTCCGCCTGCCGATGCAGGAGACGTGGGTTCGTGCCCCGGTCCAGTTAGATCCCACATGCCGCGGAGCGGCTGGGCCCGTGAGCCACGGCTGCTGAGCCTGTGCGTCCGGAGCCTGTGCTCCGCAACGGGAGAGGCCACAGCGGTGAGAGGCCCGCCTACCGCAAAAAAAAAAAAAAAAAAAAAAAAAAGATTCAGAATTCAAGAAGTTATGAAAGGGTATATAGTGAAGAGTCTTCCTACTTCTGTCCCCCAGCCATTCACTCCTCTTCTTCACATACAACTAATGTTACTAATTTTCTGTGTCTCTAAAAGTACTCTATGTATAGACAAGCAAGTGTGTGTGTGTGTGTGTGTGTGTGCGCGCCTTTCCCCTTTTTAATACTAATGGTACCATACCATCTACAATATTCTGTACCTTGCTTTTTTTCACTTAGTCTAGCTTAGAAATGCTCCATATTAGTACATAAAAAGCTCCCTTGTTTTTATTATTTCTAGATAGTATTCCATTGCATAGATGTACTTTAATTTCCAGTCTCCAGGCTTTTGTTTTTATAATAAATGCTGCAGTGAATAACATTAGAAAAATGTCATTTCACATAATTATAATAAATTTCTGGAAATAGAGCTGCTGGGCCAAAGGGAAGGTATAGTTTTATTTTCAATAGGTATAAAGCTAGAATGTGACCCAAGGGTTCAACCTTAAAAACCAAACCTGGAAAGGAACAGAGGTCATAGTTAACTGACCAGAGATTCTGATCTGTATCACTAAATGAGATAGCTTTGAAATATTTTTCTTTAAGTAAGTAAAAAAGGCAATGAAAATACTAAATGATTACTTTCAGTAATGATTACTTTTCAGTAGTGGCCAATAACTCTAATTCAGCACTTTAAATTACTTCCTTATTACCACAGATAGTTCAAGGCAATTACAAAATTCTAAGAAAGTTCACTTATTCAACTTGCTACCATCCTAAATACTGCTTTGCAGTTTAAAAAAAATTAATGATCGACATTTTAAATAGCATCATGATTTTAAACTCATTCACAATACACTAGGTATAAACATTCATTTAGTTCCTAGTCTTTGAAGACATTGTCCTTGCCCTCAATATAGTAATATAAACTATATTAGTAGTTTATAATCTGGGCAAAAATTCAGAAAGGATTCTTTTCATTCTTTAATGTTACGTATCATGATCTGTACTTTATCTATTTCTTTATTTTCCCATCAATAAATGGTACACTTGGCTGGCATCTTTTCATGTGCTTATTTGCAGTCTGTATCTTTTCTTGGTGAAGGGTCTGTTCAAATATTTTGCCTATTTTTTATTAAGATATCTGTCTTTATATATTGTGTTTACAAGCACTTTGTCAGACATATTTTGCATATATTTCTCCCCAGTCTGTAGATTACTTTTTGTTTTCTTAAGTGTGTCTTTCAAAGAGCATAGTTTTTACAAACTTTTTCCTTTACGGATAGTGCTTTTTCTGTCGTTAAGAAATCTTTGCCTAACCCAGTGCTGCAAAGATTTTCTCCTGTATGTTCTTGTAGAAGTTACACCTATATTTTGGTAACCATTTATAGTTGTCACAACTTGCTTTCCCAGTTGAGGAAATTAGGCTCAGGGAAGTTAAAACTATTTGCCCAAGGTCATTTAGTCGTTAGTTGTCATTATGTCTAACTAATTCTAAATTCTGTGCTTTTCTCGCTGTACAAGTTTGTGCATATTATGTCAGAATATGTACATAGGAAGATCATAAACCATGCTGGTCTGATATATCCTAAGGGTAATCATTTAGTTTGTCAGTTCCCAAGACCTTGCCTTCTCTCATTTCCTGCTGGGATCTACCATTTGTTTAGCCCATCAATCAGAGGGCAAGCAAGGGAGAAATTGTTAAATTTACTAATCAAATGTTATTTTCTTAGTGCCTCATAAAAGATATTGTCTAACTACTTAGATTCAGTCCAAATTTTGATTTATGGACCACAGTATTAATAATGTAAGAATGCATATTGAATAGTCAGCCAACAAATACTTATTGAGTGCTTATTATAAATGCCAGGCATTATGTGTAGTTGCTGGGTATATAGAATGAATGAATTAGGTACACTTGATCTTTTTCCTCATGCAACTTATAGTCTAGAGCAGCAGTCCCCAGTCTTTTTGGCACCAGGGGCAAGTTTCGTGGAAGACAGTTTTTCCACGGATGGGGTGTGGGGGTATGGTTCAGGTGGTAATGGGGAGCAGCAGATAATGCTTCGCTTGCTCGCCCGCGGCTCACCTCCTGCTGTGCGGTGGGTTCCTCACAGGCCGAGGATGCTACCACAGCCTGGGGGTTGGGGACCCCTGGAAAGGAGTAGCTTTCAAATTCTTATGACTGAGATTCACAGTAATAAATACATTTTACATTATGACCTGGTATGCTTGTGTAGGTGTTTTTGTATACATATCTAAAACAAGTTTCATGAAACAGTTCTTCCTTTTCCTTCATGCAGTGTACTCTGATATTTTCTATTCTAGTTAGTTTTAAAAAAAACAAAGTATGTTGCTACAAACCACTAAATTGATTTCACAAGCTGCTCATGGGTCTCTCAGCCTGCAGTTTGAAAAAAAAATGAATAGAAGCTGGTTTATTACTGTGTTTTGGGAAGACTTACAGACTGTGGTTTGTTGCCAAGGGGCTTGCTGGGAGAACATGAATATCGTGTTTGCTTCTTTTTTTTTTTTTTTTTTTTTTTTTTTATTTTTTTGCTGTATGTGGGCCTCGCGCTGTTGTGGCCTCTCCCGTTGCGGAGCGCAGGCTCAACGGCCATGGCTCCCGGCCGCTCCGCGGCATGTGGGATCTTCCCGGACCGGGGCACGAACCCGTGTCCCCTGCATCGGCAGGCAGGCTCTCAACCACTGCGCCACCAGGGAAGCCCTCGTGTTTGCTTCTTGAGATCCCCAGCTGTCCTTTGGTCAAGTGGGACAGTAAGTATAACTATACTTTCCCCGTAAACACACCAAAACTTTCAAAATTTCAAAAGAAGTGCTTACTTCCTTTGTAAGATTCTGTAGTGCTGGAAATGACAATGCTTCTCTACTTGTTCCCAAAATTATGAGGCCCATTATAGATTTAGGAATAAGTGGGAAATAACTAGCTAAGGAAATTTGTACTCAAACTAATGCTAAAACATACACAGAAACCTGAAAAATTGTTTCAGTAAGAAAATTTAAAAGTTTCTTTCTTCATTGATTGTTTGGAATTGAGGAAACTGGGTATCCTGAGTGGTATTACTTGGCTGGATGTAAATTATGAACAGTCCTCAGAGAAGGGAGTTTTATGAACCCTAACCACAAGTGACCTTTTTATCAAAATATAAAACTGTTTCTTATCTTTTAAGCAGACAATTCAGAACTTCAGAACATGAGAGGGGTCTATCCATTTATCTCAGTTTGCAGTTATTTGAGGATTAGAGAAGAAAGGATGTTGCTTCAGAAATTTGAAATTAGAGACTTTTAATCAGAGGAAGTTTTATTCTGTGACATTTTTTAGTCTGATTTCTACTCAGAATGGACCTAAAAGTTGAGTTTTTGGTAGTGGAGATTTTTGTTTTTTAACTCCCAATGGGAGTGTAACACTATAACAGGGTGCTTTTTTACTTTGAATCTTTCTAACCACCTTCCTTTGACAAATCCACATAAGCTAATTAACATTGATTTGAGGAATTACAGAAAATATGGTCCAGATTTAAAGTTTCTGGAGGGTGTAAGTTTCTGTTGCGTTTCCTGATGGGCTGGTCCCCTTTCTAATGGAATTATTTTATTGTGGCAAAGGGGTGATAGTAAATTATTGTATTTTAAACAGTAATTTTCTAAGATGCACGTGGTTTAAATACCAACCAAGAATACCAGTGTTCTCATACAAATATTTGTTCTCCATCTAGACAGTGGGAATAGTGAGAATAACAAAGTGGGCTTAGGACAGTTCCCAAGTCTAAGGCTTCTCAGGTTTTTGTTTTGTTTTGTTTCTCCAGTTAGAAGAAACTAGCGTATTTGGAAAGAAATTCCTTGGTTATGAGAAACAGAGACCATCATCTTTGGAGGATATGTTAACATGAGAACTAAAATCTTTCTCTACATGGAATGAACATTTTCCTTCAGAGAAGTTTACCTCCTGGGAGGTGATTTTCTGCTGGAATATCCATATTTCTGACAATCCTGACCAGGCTCAGGCTGTCAGAACCTGACTCATGTCTGTGAGACATGGCACTTTTCACTTTGCTTTGCTCAGGGTCCCTGCATGGGCCTGGAGTTCTTCATTGTGCTGACTGATGTCCCATATAAGAAGTCCATGCATAAGCTCCAGTTTTTCTCTAGGATCAGGATAGTGGCTATCATAAATTCCTGTGCTTTAGTATCTATCCCTGCTGCTCATGTAAAGAGCTCTGGTTTCAACTGGCCCTGGGCTCTGTGCAGAGATTGACATGGACTTTGATTTCTACAGGGGACCTTCCTGCACTTTGCCTCTGTTCTTGAGAAAAAGCCACTCTCAAAAGCAAGTCATCCTTTTCAGCAAGTTTCTTTTCAGAGGAACTTCCTTCTGTGGCAGTAATCAGCGGGTCTTGTTCACAAGGGTCTCTAATGCCCTGGCCTAGGCAGGGTAACTCTTCCCTTGTGAGTTCCCCAATCCTTCATTCGTCCTTGATATTCTCCTCCTTTGAGTCTCTAGTCTAGTATCCTTGCTTCTGTCAGTTGGTGCAAAATCCTTGTCCTGGCTCTTCCCTTTGGCCTGAAGCTTAGGGACCCAAGGTGTTTCCCTTTGGCCTCCATAAGGACACACAGCACCTGGAAAGCTGCCATGGCCCCATTGGAAATACTCTGGAGATGGGACTCTGAGACCTTAGAAGCCAACCCAACTGAATTAAGGAGCACTGCAAGGGGACAGCCCTGTGACTGGTACTGGAGCCCTACCTCAAATTTGAGCTTTGACTCACCAGCAATCTCCTTTTTAAAGCATGATTGGCTTGAATTTGGGGCAACCAGCATTCTTGGTTGTAGGAGACACTGCTTTGCTGCTGGAGCCCATAGACCACTTCAGCTTTTGGGAGTTTCTCACAATGGCTTTTATGATGTCTTCCAATTGTGGTTTAGGAGATAAGACCCCCTTGGTATTGACCATTGCCCTAGAATCTCTGGCCCTTGAAGCAATTTCTGAATTGATCTCTAAAATCCTTTTCCTAAAGTGGAAACTAAACTTAGAGAAGTGCCCTCTTTTATGGGTTCTTCTCTCCAGGTTCTCTTGCTCCTCTCTCTCTGGGGCATTGCTGTTTTATGTCTGGAATCTCTTGAGACACTTCCACTCTCATCTCTTTGCTCGTTTCCTTACGTTGCTCAACTTGTAGTCAGCTCTGGGCTATTAGCCCTCCACAAAGTCCAAAGTCCCACTTTTCCAGATTATTTTTTATGATGCAGGATGAGAGAGGCTGAAAAGTCCATCTTTTTTTCTCCTCACTGAGGGGAGTGGGGAGGATTTCACAGGCCCATAACCAGTATTTGATAGGGATCCTTCTCAGAATTCTCTGGTGGAAACTGAATTTTATGTGATCACTTTGTCTCTGACCTGCATGAGTTTTCCCCAAGGAGCTTGGCAATCTCACTATGGTGTCAGCCTCTGAAATATGGGTGACTAAGGAGAAAAAGACTAGGACAGATTTTGTAATTGGGCTTCTCTCCCCCTTAAATAGCTTTATGAATTCAAGGATCTTGAGGGGTAGGCCCTACCTCTGCCATACCCAAAGCTGAATGTGATTTTTTAAACGCATGTTGAGAGTTTGGATCAGGAAGGGAGAGCTCTGGAATGGTATTCAGGTGAGGTTCCCCTTGGATAGTTTGAACTGTTGGTGTAACTATTTCTCCAGAGAGAATTTCTTTGAAAGATTATAACCTGAGGTTTACAACCTTTAAGCTCCTTCTGGGCAGCTTCTCTCATCATAGTCCAGTTTATCAATTAAAATGCAAAAATGACCTTTATGCTGTGTGAAGAGATCTTGTGGTCAGAATTTATATAGGAAATTAATTACAAGTACAAAACCATCACTCACTTTACTCCCAGTTCAGCCTGTTAGTTCTTAATTTTAGGTATCTCTAGCCTTCCTTGCTGATCAACCTAGATTCCTCCTCCAGTACTAGAGCTAAATCTTTTAGTTCTCTTATTTATTGCAGAAGGAATCAAGCTCTTTACTTACTGGAAAATAGGCCTAATCCTCGGTTCTCAGTAAAAAACTGTTCTTTTCACAATCGTCTGAAACCTGACTTGGTAATGTCTCATGATTCTATCTCAGTAACAGCAATCTTTCTTTCCTGGCACACATCCCCAGACAATTGTCCAAGGGAGGCTTTTCTCTCCTTTCTTACTCAGTGTCTTCTTCAGATTCCTCTTGTTTCCTGAATTCTCCTACTTTCTCTAAAATAGCCTTCTCTTTGCTCTTCAAACCTGTGTTCCCCAAAGGAATAAAGAGCTTCACCTCTCTGCACACTCTACAGAAGCATACAGTGGTCATATTACATGGCATACACATTAGCATCTCCAAAACCTAATTCACTTTCATAGCCCAGGTTCCAAATCAAGCTACACAAAAAAGTTTTAAAGGTGTTTGTGTGTGTGTGTATGTGTGTGTGGGGGGGGGGCGTTGGGGGTGATTAATGGTTGTGTTTAAACCACAGATAGCTCTCGTACATTGGTCTGAGGTGGGAAATAAAGAATTAGAATTCTAAGGCGTTAAAGGCCATAAGACAATATGTAGGATGATTTACAAATAAATGGGGTCAACAAGAATTGTATGCTTTCAGCAGATGTGGAGTTAAGCTTTCTGTACCTCCTTGTTTTGCTAGCTTGCTCTCAGCTCATGAACTTGACAGAATTGTTTTTTTTTAAACTCCTACACAGAACAGGAGGGAAGTAAGCAGCTAACTAGTTAATAGCAGAAGCCTAACCGAAAATGGAAAATAATAGAATATTTGGTTTGCCTAAATTGAGACAAACCCATCTCTCTGTAGATTACATACCAATTTTGAGCCACTTAATTATCAACCAGAGACATAAATCCAGAAGTTTTCTTTTTTCTTTTGTATCTTGAGATTCCAGATCTTGAAGTTCTGAGTTGCAGCAGCTATTTTTTTAAATTTATTTATTTATTTATTTATGGCTGCGTTGGGTCTTTGTTGCTGCGTGCAGGCTTTCTCTAGTTGCAGCGAGCGGGGGCTGCTCTTTGTTGCAGTGCGCAGGCTTCTCATTGCAGGGGCTTCTCTTGTTGTGGAGCATGGGCTCTAAGCACACGGGCTTCAATAGTTGTGGCACGTGGGCTCAGTCATTGTGGCTCACGGGCTCTAGAGCTCAGGCTCAGTAGTTGTGGCACACGGGCTTAGTTGCTCTGGGGCATGTGCTATCTTCCTGGACCAGGGCTCGAACCCGTGTCTCCTGCATTGAAAGGCGGATTCTTAACCACTGCACCACCAGGGAAGTCCATGCAGCAGCTATTTTACTCTCATTCTTCTTGTGGGCTTTCAGCGAAGGTTGAGCATCTACCACCAGCTTCTTTACTTTTCTCTGTGTTTATGGACTTACTACTCGTTTATTAATTTGTTCTTACTTCTGTGGATGATTACTTTTCAGAATCCATCATGGTACCTAGCTTAGTTACCTTATATACGTATTCATTAAATACAGGTGGTGCCCCTTTATATAAATTGAATAACCTGTGCATACGAGTAACTGCTTTTATATCTCACTGGCCACTTTTCGTTACTCACTACTTTCCTTTTGTTGGTTTTGCTATCAGGAGTTAGTTTTGGAGTGATACGATTCCATCATTCTGGTTCTAAAGCAGTGATATATGTGCTATCTACAGATGCAAATACTTTAGTCCAGTGGCTCTCAAACTTTAACTTATAGTTAATATATTTAATGTACATCAGAATCACTTGGAGGGCTTATTAAAAACACATTTCTAGGCCCTAACCCCAGATTTCCTAATTTGATAGATTTAGAATGGAGCCTAAGAATTTGCATTTCTAACCAGTTCACAAGTGAGGCCGCACCTGGTGGACTGGGTGCCACACTTTGAGAATCACTGCTTCTTCCAAAATAGGAATCTTTCTCCTATTTCAGGAACATGCCCTTGTAGGACAGATGGTTATATCAGAAAAAGAGAAGAGAAAAGAAACCAAACCTCATGGAGATCATGGGATTTGGTGGGCTTTTTAAAAAATATTTTCAGATTATCTCTGTGTGAGGGTGTGAATTTGCTGGTACAAGTAATGTGGCATTTGTATAGGATCTGAAATACTATCATAAGTGAATATTCAAAGAATTAAAAGCAAAACCTCTAAACTACAAAATATCCATATGTCAAATCATTATGTTGTATACCTTAAACTAATACAATGTTACATGTCAGTTATATCTCAATAAAACCGCAGGGAGATAAAACTATGATCCGTACAAAGATTAGAGACAGTTCTAGGCAGTATTCTCATTAGCCTGAGTTAAATTGTATGCTCTAGGCCAGGGATTGACAAACTTTTTCTGTTAAAAGCCTGACAGTAAATATTTTAGGCTCTGCCAGCCTTAAATGGTCTGTGTTGCATATTCTTCTTTGCCTTTTCTTTAGAAAACAAAACAAAATAACCATTTAAAAATGTGAAAACCATTCTTAGCTTGCTGGCCATATGAAAGCAGGCTGTTGATGGCTAACCCCTGCCAAGGCCAGTGAGGCTGAAGTCATCATTTTGAAGCTTCCTGAAATTCTGGGATTTGAGAGGTGCTTTGAAGGATGGCTGAAATTTAGATTGAGAGATTGTATTCCTTCTGAAAGGAGAAGTGAGCAGAGAAACAAGCCTGTGATGCTTACCATAAAAGAGCTGTGAATTACATACAGAGCAGCAGTACCTTTGCAGATGAAATGGACTAACTGCAAGCCAGAGTCAGGGAGTCCTGTGGCATGAATACCTGGACAGTCTCAGCCACTGACAAGCCAAGCTGCTAAGTAGCTCTGAGAAATGAAGATGCTCTTTTGGCTTAAAGCCTCCACGTTGACTTGGAGCCCAGGGGAGGCAGTGTCTCATGTAACAATTGGCTCTTCAATAGGAGCTGTTGCTACTATGACTAATTAATGGACAAACATCATGTGTTTAGGGTAGTGAAGACTATTGGTCTCTTAACCAAAACTATACACAAAGATTATAACTCATCTTAATTTGCGTTATTGTTATTGGCAACAAGGAAGAATTGTAACAACTAATGCTGTCACTTACTCATTCATTGAACATTTACTGAATGCTTACTCTGTGCCAGACTATAGAGATACAACTTGAGAAGCTCACTGTCTAGAGAGGGAAACAATATGTATATAGAAATAATTATGGCAGTGTGAGGTAAGCATTAGAAAATGTATGTGCAGGGAACTATGGATGCTTAGAAGAAGGAATCACCAGTTCGTTCTGATTTAATCTGTCAAGTTGACCCACTCTAATTACTACTGGCCATAGATTATACCCTTAATACTAACCAATTATCTTGCAGATCTGTACCATTGATTATAAAGAGGCCTGTGTAAAATACTGTGGTTGGATCAAATCCAATTCATCATCTGGAAAAAGCTATTTCAAACATCCTGCTGTTGCTACTAAGTTTTTTTTTTTTTTTTTTTAAGATGTTGGGGGTAGGAGTTTATTAATTTATTTTTGCTGTGTTGGGTCTTTGTTTCTGTGCGAGGGCTTTCTCTAGTTGTGGCAAGCGGGGGGCCACTCTTCATCGCGGTGCGCAGGCCTCTATTGCGGCCTCTCTTGTTGCGGAGCACAGGCTCCAGACGCGCAGGCTCAGTAGCTGTGGCTCACGGGCCTAGTTGCTCCGCGGCATGTGGGATCTTCCCAGACCAGGGCTCAAACCCGTGTCCCCTGCATTAGCAGACAGATTCTCAACCACTGTGCCACCAGGGAAGCCCCGCTACTAAGTTTTTAGGATCCTCTTTAAGTGTAAAATATATAGCTCTAGCGTTGCTTGGTCCCTTAATTTTGTGCTTCCCACTGTACTGGTGTGAATATTGGGTTCTAAAACACAATTGTTTTCCCCAGTAAAACTTGCAGAAAAGAAGATTCTGTGGTAGGAAGAAGAATAATGGCTCCCCCAATAGAGTCCTCATCCGTGAACCTGTGAATATATTATGTTACATGGTGAAGGGGAAATTAAGGTTGGATGGAATTCAGGTTGTTAATCAGATGACTTTAAAATAGGCAGATTATCCTGGATTATCTGAGTAGGGGACAGTGTCATTATAAGGATCTTTAAAAGTCAAAGACGGAGACAGAGAAGAGGTCGTACTGATACGAGAACAACTCAACCCACTTTTGCTAACTTTAAAGATGGAGGAAGGGGGCCACAAGCCAAGAAATTCAGGTGGCCTCTAGATGCTGGAAGAGGCAAGGAAATGTATTCTCTCTGTATTAGTTTGCTAGGGCTGCCATAACAAGTACTGTAGACTGGTGGCCTAAACAACAGAAATTTATTTTCTCACAGTTCTGGAGGCTAGAAGTCAGAGATAAAGGTGTTGGCAGGGTTGATTTTTTTCTGAGACCTCTCTCCTTAGTTTGTAGATGTCTTTCGTCTCCCTATGTCTTCACATGATCTTTCCTCTGTGCGTATCTGTGTCCTGATCTTCTCTTATAAGGATACCAGTCATACTGGATGAAGTCCCACCCTAATAACCTCATTTTAATTTAATTACCTCATCTCCAGATGCAGTCACACTATGAGATACTAGGGATTAGGACTTAAACATATAAATTTGGGGTTGGGGGGGACCACAGTTCAGCTCATAATACTCTGCTAGAGCCTCCAGAAGGAACATGGGTCTGCCACCACTTTAATTTTAGTACTTCTGAGCTCCAGAACTGTAAGATAATAAATTTATGTTGTTTAAGCCATCAAGTTTGTGATAATTCAATATAGCAAATGAGAAAACAAATACAAGTAACCTGAATCTACCAATAGAAGACTGATGAACTGTATTGTGGAATATGTATACAATGGGATATCGTGCAGTGATCAAAAATCATGAAGTAAATGTCCATTGATGGATGAGTGGATAAACAAAATGTGGTATATACATACAGCGGAATATTATTCAGCCTTAAAAGGGAAGGAAGGACTTCCCTGATGGCTCGGTGGTTAAGAATCCGCCTGCCAGTGCAGGGAACATGGGTTCAATCCCTGGTCCGGGAAGATCCCACATGCCGTGGAGCAACTAAGCCCGTGTGCCACAACTACTGAGCCTGCACTCTAGAGCCCACGAGCCACGACTGCTGAAGCCCACGTGCCCTAGAGCCCACACGCCACAACTACTGAGCCCACATGCCGCAGCTACGGAAGCCCGCGCGCCTAGAGCCCATGCCTTGCAACAAGAGAAGCCACCACAATGAGAAGCCTGTGCACCGCAACAAAGAGTAGCCCCTGCTTGCCGCAACTAGAGAAAGCCCACACGCAGCAACAAAGACCCAACACAGCCAAAAATAAATAAATAAATAAATAAATGGGAAGGAAATTCTGATACATGCTACAACGTGTATGACCACTGAGGACATTATGCTAAGTGAAATAAGCCAGTCACAAAAAGACAAATACTATATGATTCTACTTATATGAGACATCTAGAGTTATCAAGCTCATAGAAACAGGAAGTAGAATAATGGTTACCAGGGGCTAATGGGGGAGAAATGAAGAATTTTGTTGTTGTTAATTTTTTTAAAATTTAATTTTATTTATTTTTTTAACTTAATTTTATTTTTTTATACAGCAGGTTCTTATTAGTCATCCATTTTCTACACATCAGTGTATACATGTCAATCCCAGTCTCCCAACTCATCCCACCACCACCACCACCACCACCACCACTTTCCCCCTTGGTGTCCATACGTTTGTTCTCTACATCTGTGTCTCAATTTCTGCCCTGCAAACCGGTTCATCTGTACCATTTTTCTAGGTTCCACATATATGTGTTAATATGTAATATTTGTTTTTCTCTTTCTGACTTACTTCAGTCTGTATGACAGTTTCTAGATTCATCCATGTCTCTACAAATGACCCAGTTTCGTTCCGTTTTATGGCTGAGTAATATTCTGTTGTATATATGTACCACATCTTTTTTATCCATTCGTCTGTTGATGGGCATTTAGGTTGCTTCCATGACCTGGCTATTGTAAATAGTGCTGCAGTGAACATTGGGGTGAATGACTCTTTTTGAATTATGGTTTTCTCAGGGTATATGCCCAGTAGTGGGATTGCTGAGTCATATGGTAATTCTATTTTTAGTTTTTTAAGCAACCTCCACACTGTTCTCCAAGGTGGCTGTATCAATTTACATTCCCACCAACAGTGCAAGAGGGGGCTCCCTTTTCTCCACACCCTCTCCAGCATTTGTTGTTTGTAGATTTTCTGATGATGCCCATTCTAACTGGTGTGAGGTGATACCTCATTGTAGTTTTGATTTGCATTTCTCTAATAATTAGTGATGTTGAGCAGCTTTTCGTGTGCTTCTCGGCCATCTGTATGTCCTCTTTGGAGAAATGTATATTTAGGTCTTCTGCCGGTTTTAATTTTTATTATTATTTTTGTGTGTGTGGTATGCGGGCCTCTCACTGTTGTGGCCTCTCCTGTTGTGGAGCACAGGCTCTGGACGCGCAGGCGCAGCGGCCATGGCTCATGGGCCCAGCCGCTCCGCGGCATGTGGGATCTTCCCAGACTGGGGCACAAACCCGTGTCCCCTGCATCAGCAGGCGGACTCTCAACCACTGCGCCACCAGGGAAGCCCTGCCCATTTTTTAATTGGGTTGTTTGTGTTTTTAATATTGAGCTGCATGAGCTGTTTATATATTTTGGAGGTTAATCCTTTGTCCGTTGATTCGTTTGCAAATATTTTTTCCCATTCTGAGGGTTGTCTTTTCATCTTGTTTGTAGTTTCCTTTGCTTTGCAAAAGTTATAAGTTTCTTTAGGTCCCATTTGTTTATTTTTGTTTTCATTTCCATTACTCTAGGAGGTGCATCAAAAAAGATCTTGCTGTGATTTATGTCAAAGAGTGTTCTGCCTATGTTTTCCTCTAAGAGTTTTATAGTGTCCAGTCTTACATTTAGGTCTCTAATCCATTTTGAGTTATTTTTGTGTATGGTGTTAGGGAGTGTTCTAATTTCATTCTTTTACATGTAGCTGTCCAGTTTTCCCAGCACCACTTATTGAAGAGACTGTCTTTTCTCCATTGTATATCCTTGCCTCCTTTGTCATAGATTAGTTGACCATAGGTGCATGGGTTTATCTCTGGGCTTTCTATCCTGTTCCATTGATCTATGTTTCTGTTTTTGTGCCAGTACCATATTGTCTTGATTACTGTAGCTTTGTAGTATAGTCTGAAGTCAGGGAGTCTGATTCCTCCAGCTCCGTTTTTTTCCTTCAAGACTGCTTTGGCTATTCGGGGTCTTTTGTGTCTCCATACAAATTTGAAGATTTTTTTGTTCTAGTTCTGTAAAAAGTGCCATTGGTAATTTGATAGGGGTTGCATTGAATCTGTAGATTGCTTTGTGTAGTATAGTCATTTTCACAATATTGATTCTTAAAATCCAAGAACATGGTATATTTCTCCATCTGTTGGTATCATCTTTAATTTCTTTCAACAGTGTCTTATAGTTTTCTGCATACAGGTCTTTTGTCTCCCTAGGTAGGTTTATTCCTAGGTATTTTATTCTTTTTGTTGCAGTGGTACATGGGAGTGTTTCCTTAATTTCTCTTTCAGATTTTTCATCATTAGTGTATAGGAATGCAAGAGATTTCTGTGCGTTAATTTTGTATCCTGCAGCTTTACCAAATTCATTGATTAGCTCTAGTAGTTTTCTAGTGGCATCTTTAGAATTCTTTATATATAGTATCATGTCATCTGCAAACAGTGACAGTTTTACTTCTTCTAAGGAAATGAAGAATTTTTTTTAATGGGTATAGAGTTTTAGTTTTGCAAGATGAAAAAGTTCCAGAGATTGGTTGAACAACAACGTGAATATGCTTAACACTAATGAACTCTACACTTGAAAATGTTTAAGATGGTAAATTTTATGTTATTTTACCACAATTTAAAAATTTTTAAACAAAGATTAGTTAAAAAGGCAGCGACAGAAAAATAGGTGCAGTGTGTTTCCATTGTATATTTTAGAGAAAGGATATATACACATGTAATGCTTGTATGTGTACAGTATATCTCTGAAAAGATATCCCAAGAAACTTAGCATAGTGACTACTTCTGGGAATGGGGTTTTAGAGAACTAGGAGGTGTGGGGGACAGTGATGGGAGGAAAATAAATACTCTCTGACACCTTCTGAATCTTGTTTACCATGTACATATTGAAATAATGTTTTTTACTAAGTTCGCAGATACAGACAACAGGTTGGTAGTTGCCGGAGGCAGAGAGTGGGCAGAATGGGTGAGGGAGTCAAAAGGTGCAAACTTCTAAAATAGATAAGTCATGGGAATGTAATTTTTTTAAAAGAAAGAATGGTTTTAAATGTGTAACTTGGGGTTAGGGACTGCAGAGAGTTTTCTCAGCTGGGTCATCCTTAGGCTATGAAATTGCTTTGTTCAATCCAGTTACACATAAGTGTCAGGATACATAAGATCTACTTCTTGTCTTGACCTTTAAAGGTTAAAAGCTCTTAGTCTGAAAGTGGTCATCAGGCTTTAGGGTACACATGTATTTTATTGTTTGATGCCCAAAGTATATTTTCAAAGTCTCTAGTTCTTTAAGAACAACTTCAGGGACTTCCCTGGTGGCACAGTGGTTAAGAATCCGCCTGCCAACGCAGGGGACATGGGTTTGAGCCCTGGTCTGGGAAGATCCCACATGCTGTGGAGCAACTAAGCCACGCTACAACTACTGAGCCTGCACTCTAGAGCCCATGAGCCACAACTACTGAGCCCACATGCTGCAACTACTGAAACCTGTGTGCCTAGAGCCTGTGCTCCGCAACAAGAGAAGGCACCATAATGAGAAGCCCACGCACCACAACGAAGAGTAGCCCCTGCTCTCCACAACTAGAGAAAGCCCGCACGCAGCAACGAAGACCCAGCGCAGCCAAAAGAAAGAGAAAAGAAGGAACAACTGTGATTCTTCACTTAATTAGAACCCCTAAAAGAGTTGGGGGGAGAAAAGATGCAGGAAAAAAGGAAGGATAGAAATGTAATAATAATTAATGTTTTCTACTTTTTAAAATCACATAAGCTGTAACAAAAATAGAATGAAAGAGACAACAGTAGGAATAGGTTTTGACTCTTTTGGGATTATTTTTTAAGACTTCTGCTTGCAAATTGTTAGGTAACTGCACAAGTTAGATTTTAACACTCTTCAAAACATCCTCCATAGTACATGAGACTTTACATCATAAGTTCCATATAAAGATTGCAACATTTTATTACTATAATGTTGCTCAGAAGCTGTTCTGGATTGAAACTTCTTGTTATATACGGATGTGTTTTCCTAACCAACAATCTTAGCCCCTGTTTTTCTCCAAATGATACTTGACCAAAGGGGCATATTTCCACAGAGCCATATTCTTATCTTTGTGGTTTTTGCATCTCCATAAAAAGTAAAAAGTCTTTTTGGAACCTGTTCAGTTATCTTTCCCTTTTTGTTTGGAGTTTTACTATAGCTAATCCAGGACCAGGTGCAGTGCTTAGTACACAGTAGGGATACAATAAATGGTGATGAATGACTCATTGTGAGCTCAATACTTTAGGGTTATGTAGGGAATACAAAATTGTCTTGATTTAGAAGTGAAACACTTATAATTTTATAGAAGCAAAATTTCCCTAGATGGCAAAATTTTCTTTGAAAGAGAATTTAGCCCAAATGTGTAAGTCTTTAACATTTAGGATGGAGATTATTATTATTATAGTAATATTATTATTATAGTATTACCAACATGAGTAGCTAAGTTATGCTAAGTGTTTTTCTTATATTATCTCTCATACAATTTTTCCAGTGACCCTATTAGATAGATGCTATTGTTGTGCCCATTTTTATGGATGAGGAAATTGAGCTCAGAGAGATTAAGTAATGTGTTCAACACCATATGACTAGTAAGTGGCAGAACCAGGATATGAACTCAATTTAGTTTAGTTAAGATTTGGGCTTGGTACTTCCAATCCAAGAATATTAGTTTGACTTTATTGTCTTAAAAATTCCTACTAAAAATGGTCAAAGGGTTATTTAAAAAGGAAGGAAGGAGCAAGGGAAAAAAAGGAAGAGAAAGAAGGGAAAAGAGAATTGATATCTGCACTACAAACTAGGCATGATCACTGTCCTCATGTTAGAAGAAACACTGGAGGATTTTGTACAACATGAAATTCAGGCAAGACCAGGTTGAGGCAAGGGCCTACCAACCTGAGAAGTACTACATATAAACTAAACTCACCTAGGGAGTGAGTTTAAGGAAACATCTTTTGTTCCTAGCTTACTAAAAATGTTTGAAACTAAAAATGACTGTTAATTTTATCAGTATCTTTTACTATCTATTAGATAATCATTTATTTTTTTCTTAATTACATGCTAAATTATATTAATAGAGTTCCTAAGCATTCATTCTTAGAATGAATCCTTTATAATGTCAACAAAAATAATCAATAAACAGTCTATAATAGGAATAAAAAAGAGTTTTATTTGAACCAAACTGAGGACTATAGCCCAAGAGACAGCCTCTCAGATAACCCTGAGGAACTGCTCTGGAGGAGCATGGTTTTCAACACAGTTTTATATCTTGTCAGAACAAAGAACATCAGACAAGTCAGAGATACATTTCTTCAAGGTTTAAAAAAAAAAAAAACACCAGATCAGCATGTACACAACAAATCAATATGGCCTTGGCACCTGGGAAGGAACTTTTATCATCGAAGGAGTACCAGCATTGGCATCACAGGAAGGGAGGCATTTAATCTTTTTTTTTAACACGGACATTCCTTACTTCTGGTAAATGCACCTTTTTTTAAAGTAATTAAAGCAGATGTACAATGTATGTTTGATAGGCCACAAAAGGCTTATAAAATAAGCATAAAATTCAAGTTAAATCATGTACAAGCTAGAATGACTTCCCCATAACTCAATATGTGAAAGTTCCTTCTATGAATAGTCATAAGCAAGACAGTTCAATCTGCAGAACCCAGAAACAACTCAGGAATTGGAATTACCAAGTACCTCAGAAAGCAGAGGAAAGAAATCGAAATATTCTTTGTCTTCCTTTAGGATTCTTAGGATTTAATTTAGAATTAAATATGTTGGTTGCAGGTAAATACTTGTTCCAGGAACCAATTATTTTTAATGCTACCAGCACACTTAAATTGATACCTGTATCTTAATGAATTGAATTTCAATTAATAAGTATGTAGTAAAGTCTTAAAATAACTTTAGGAATGCAAGTGTCATTATAGGACCTCTTTTTTCAATTGAAATATAGTTGATTTACAATATTATATTAGTTTCAGATGTACAGCGTAGTGATTCAGTATTTTTATAGATTTTACTCCCTTTAAAGTTATTACAAAATAATGGCTATAATTTCCCTATGTTGCACAGTATATCCTTGTTGCTTATCTACTTTATACATAGTAGTTTGTATCTCTTAATCCCATACCCCTATCTTGCTCCTCCTCCTTCCCTTCCTCCACTGGTATCTACTAGTTTGTTTTCTATATCTGTGAGTCTGTTTCTGTTTTGTTATATACATTTGTTTTATTTTTTAGACTCCACATATAAGTGATTACATACCATATTTGTCTTTCTCTGTCTGACTTATTTTACTAAGCATAATACACTCCAGGTCTATCCATGTTGTTGCAAATGGCAGAATTTCATTCTCTTTTATGGCCGAGTAATATTCCATTTTATATAAAAGAACCTCTTTCTTGAAAGGTCATTTTGAAAGAGCTCATGTAAACATGCTGAAGTATATACAAGAGTGAAAACTTAAAAATCTTAACTAGTATAATTTGGATTAATTACTGTGTACTTTTTTCAGTTTGTGTACACCTTGACAGTGACAAGCCATTTTTGATATGCTTAATATTATCTATGTTATCATTTTGTTGTGATATGGGAATTTGGGAGAATTGAAAGCAGCTTTGATCTCTACCTTATTCCTTCGGGTATTTTGTTTGTTATTTATTAAGCCTTTAGCTTTTGTAATATTAGAAATATTCACATATTTTGTAGACTGATTTTTTTCTTTTTGAAAAGACAAAGGAGAGTAAATATTCTTATTTTTTCCTCCTCCAAAATGCAGGGGAGTAAGGAATAAAGAGACTTTGCATTTGCAGGACCTAAAAATGATTTTAAATATTTAGTTGTTTCTGTTTATTTTCTGAAAGAGGAAGAGGGAGGAGAAATGGAATATGAGACCGGGTTGTAAGGACAAAAACCAAAAGTAGGCAAAGGATCAGGGTAGGAAAAAAGTAAGAAGGAAATTAACCAGGAGAAGGCAGTTAGGAGAAGTAGGAGCTCTGAACTTTACTTTGTTTATTTGCACTCTACAACTCAGTCTCTGCAGGTATTCTGTGAGTTAAATGAAACACAGTCTCAGTTTTGAAAATACAAAATATGAGTCAACCATGATAGCCATAAAGTAGTTGTATATGATTAAGTTTCAGCCACCGGTAGTGAGAAGTTTTTTGTTTAATAGCTTTATTGAGATGTAATTGATAAACAAAAAACTTGACGTAGTTAATGCATACAGTTTGATGAGTTTGGACAAATGCGTACACCCATGAAGCCATCATTAAAATCAAGGTAATAAACATATCTGTTACCTCCAAAAGTTTCCTTGTGCCCCTTAGGGGTTTTGTTAGTTGTTTCTTTTGCGGTAAGAACATTTAACATGAGATCTCCCCTCTTAACAAAGAATTTTAATGCACAGTATTGTTAACAGTAGGCCCCATGTTGTACAGCAGATTTCTAAAACATAATCATTTGCATAACTGAAACTTTATACCCTTTAAACAACTCCCCTTTTCCTCCTTCCCCTCAAACCCCTGGCAACTACCATTCTACTCTGTGTTACTGTGAGTTGGATTATTTTAGATACCTCAAATATGTGGAATCATGCATATTTGTCCTTCTGTGACTGGCATATTTCACTGATCATAATGTCCTCCAGGCTCATCCATGTTGTCACATATGGCAGTATTTCCTCCTTTTTTAAGACTGAATAATATCCCATTGTAGGTATATACCACATTTTCTTTACCCATCTGTCTGTCAATAGACATTTGGGTTGTTTCCATATCTTGGTTATTGTGAATAATGCTGCAGTGCACGTGGGAGTGCGGATGTCTCTTTGAGATCCTGATTTCAATTCCTTTGGATTTATACCCAGAAGTGGGTTTGGTGGATCATATGGTAGTGTGAAGTTTTGATGACATAAGTTTATATATCTCTATGTAGGAATAACTCAGTTTCCAGCAGCTGTTACCCAAACAGCAAACATTTGAAGGAACTTAATGGGTCAGAGTTGGAGCTTATTCTCTTCTCTTTTTTTGTGTTGCTGTTAGTCATAAGGGAAAAATACTCTTGTGTTACCAGCTCATTGTTTCACTCCTTTGTCTCATTTTTCTTATCTGTCTTCTAGACAGATTTTGAAAAAGAGATTGGAGAGTGGAAGAAATGTTTTAAATTGTTTTCTGGCATCTGTCAGTAGGACTTGGGTAGGGCATGTTTTTTGGCTCTTCTTATAAACACTTGTTAACAGAGGGCTAACGAGGCCAGGCTAGTAGTTAGATCCCTTAATCATGTGCTATTACATTCTAAAGCCTGTCTCCAAACAGTCATCAAATACATACTTTTGAATATGTGGGTAAGTGAACACAAACCTACCCCATTCTGGAAAAAGTCCAGAGTACATACTCTGAAGGTTTAGTAGCACCATCTTTACAGAAAAAGGACATCCCATTGCCCAAATTGGAAACCACGGAAAATGCTTCTGCTACTCAAATATTCCTCAATTTTCCTAACCAATCACCTTGTTGGCTTTATTCTCTTCAAAACAGCTGTTACTAATCAGAATTGCACCTTCTCACCTACGGGCTAACACTGACACAGTGATTTCTGCTGGCCTTTTCCCTTATGCTTACGGCCCTGTTATCTGGATCTCTGAAATGATCTTGTTTGTATTACAGAGCTCTCATTTGGAAGACAGTGAATCCGCAGCGTTACTTTGCTGTGAACGTGAAGAATCAGAAATCTTTAGTGATTCCAATGTACGTAGGTATTTGTCTTTATACAGCCTTTGGTGATTCAAGTGAGAGCTTTTTGAGTAAATTTGGCTCTTAAATGCATCTGAGATAATGCCTATTATTTTATCTATTTGGCCTCACTCAGCCAAATAGCCTGGGAAGGCAAATAAGTGACTTGGAATGAGTGTATGTATAAATAGTATGGTATATTTGTATGCGTAATAATCTCCATTCAAAGCATATCTCTCAAAGTAGATAAATGTTGCACCCTGAAACCTTGAGTCTCCTTCACTAAGGAATATGATTGTTTTTGTGGGTTTTTCACATTTTTTTTTTTATGGTCTTTTCCCTGTGACAACTGCTTGGTATTGGTGCTGCCCCTGGACCTTTATTCCCCACATACAAAGACCTAACATATCCTGGCTGTTGATAATGTTAAGCCAAAGAAATGTTATAAATCCTAGACTACAGAGTCAGCCAGATCATCTCAAACGTAGAACTATCTCACTACATTTCATGAGGTGTTATAAATTGTATTGATCTCATCTGACCTCCAGCAGAGTTGCTTAATTATTGCAAATTACCCACAGAATCAGGCTGAAGTTAGAGAATGACTTAAATTAACTACGTATCGCTTCCAATAGGATAACTGCCTTTGCTAGCCGTGGCTAAAACTAGGTTCTACAAACCTTGATGATAAAATCTGAGTTCTGTCTATTCCAGAATGCTTATTGTGCATAGTAGGTATTCTATAAATATCGCTGAAGTTTCATCAGTGGAAACTCTCTCTCAATGAAGCTGTGCCTCTCAAGTATATCACCATAGTACTGCCTGCTTTTAAACTGTCTTTACTTCACCTTCATGGCACAGTGAAGGTGATCACTATTTTAAGACCTCATTCAACTGTTATGTTGACTTATCTGGTTGCACTTCGTTTAGCATTGACGAAGAGTCTGAAATGGCATGAAGTCAGTTATTGTGACTCACTAATAGCTGGAGTGGTGCTCACTTCCCTAGTACTTGAAAACATTAACTGATGAATACATATGAACACTCATTTATTATCAACATTTTGCAGATGACAGACTGAGGGTGGAAATGTTATATTCTTTGCCCAACGTTGTGTGATAATCAGGGGCAGCGCTGACATCAGGTCTCAGCTGACAGCCGTCAGTGAGCTCATTATCAGCAGGCAGCATGACATCAGATCTCAGCTGACAGCCATCAGTGAGCTCATTATCAGCAGCCAGCATCTTCAATGATGGAATGTGTACCAGTCTCCTTATATATAGTGCCTTACAAGATTTATCCTGTTCAGTCTGCAGTGGAGTCGTCTAGACTTGGACTGGCTTATTGTTTTGGCTGATTTTGTCTTACAGAGGTCAGTGCATGGCAGTCCACGTAAAGAATATTTTTATGAAGTTGGACACGTGGGGAAAAGACTCTAGTTTTAATAGTTTTCTCTCAGAAAAAATTAGATGGGTATATATATTTGCAGATTACTCAGGATTTCTTGGTTTTATTGCCAGAACTTTCATTCATTTAAGTCAGGTTTGTTGTCTTTTCTTCTTCAAGAGGCAAAAGTGGTTACATGTACTTGGCTGGCTTTACCTGTAAAGGTACTGACTGGATCTTCCTCCTGTTTTGTGTGCTCAAGAAGTGTTTCCCATACTTTTTTTTTCTTTTCTCACCTTCCCATTCTCACCCCCACATCGAAGGAGATTGAAAAGCTCCTTCCCAATTTGAAGGCTTAAACTTGAAAACAGAATTTTTTGCAGAGCAAACTGACTGAAATGCCACTTCGAATTTTTTTCAAAGGAAGTGGTATGGGATCTTGATAACTATTTGAAATAGAAGTTAACTGTCGTAATGAAGAGTAGAAGATAAAGAACTTTTTCAATAAACCTTGGAATAACAGAAATGTGAACTTTGGTTAGCTATATTCATTCCTTCCCTTATGCACGCACTCATTCATTCACCAAGCATTGATTGACTCTCATGTACAAATTACCAGGCCCAAGGCGTTGGGGGTTAGGCCTAAAATATCAAATCTACCCTAAGAGCAAACATCCAGCTATAAGGTAAATAAGGTCTGAGGCTCTAATGTAAAACATGGTGACTGTAGTTAACATTGTATTTTATAATTGAAATTGCTAAAAGAGCAGAACTTAAATGTTCTCACCAAAAAAAAAAAAGATAAATATATGAGGTGACTGACGTGTTAGTTAACCAGTTGGGGGAATCATTTCACAATGTATTCATATGTCAAATCGCCATGATGTACACTTTAAATATCTTACAATTTTACTTGTCAGTTTTACCCCAATAAAGCTGAAATTAAAATTACTCTAGGAGAATGTATAATCTACTCTTCAACAGATTAGTTTTATGGGTATTCACGGAAATGCAGTACATGGGGAGAAGAGAAGAAATCTGTGGGTGAGTGGAAAGAAATTTGGCTGGAGGCAAAGAAGGGATGGCTCTCTCTGGAAGAGGGCTAGCTGCCTTACATCTCCTGGGGCTTTCCCGGAAGAGAGGAGAGGAATGTAGAGAGACCCCTGCCCCTTCTCTAGTCCCACTCAGCCTCTAGGGAACCAGATAAAGTGTAGAAGCAGAAGAAGCTATTTGCTCCCTCTGCTATGCACAGGGTTGTTGGAGGCCTCCATAATGGGAAGAGGGACTGCCTGCCCTAGAACAGGGTGACCGTGTGACTGGAAGAGGTCACAGAGGAAGAAGACACTGGCCCTAGCGCAGGAGTTTCACTTTGTCTCCAGAAAAGAAAGAATGTGGGCAGTGACTAGAGCAGGTTCCGTTACTAGTGGCTGCAGCAGCTACTGAGACTCCTGAGGGTTCTCTTCAAATTTCCCATCCCCATACCTACTGCTATCCTTCCTTAAAGGAGAGAGAGCTCTGCCTGAGCTGGGATTCCCATTATGGTGATTGCGGGGTTCAGCTAGAAACAACTGGATTCATTACCATTGTAGGGTTATTTCTTCCCTAGCCTGTAGGTCAGGAAAATGCTTGCTGTGTTACTTTGTCTCCTAAGAATACAACTTAATTCTTTCTCTCCTTTCTCTGCTCTTCTGACCCCACCCCTACCCTACCAAGCAGGAAGAGGGATGGATATAGGTGGTCATACCATTTTTATGGTCTATTTCGCTCCTTTGCTTGGATATTATATCCTTGTAGGGAATGCATTTTCCCTCTGTGCAATCAAAACAGATTTTATGTTTGAATAGCCCAGTGAAAGGGAGAGGTATTAGCCTTCTGTTATTAAAAAAAGAAAAAAAGGGAAAGCTACCCTCTAGAATTGAATGTGGAGAAGGCAGATGAAAAGAAAGGAAAATCTAAAATGTAAAAACTATTTGGTTTAGAATACTTTACATTTTTAAACTTTAGGTTTGCATTCTCTTCTAGGTCGGGGCAGGTGTCTCAGAATAGATGGCAACTTCAGCGGAGGTTTTCATGTGTAGTGGGGTAGGAGAATGGCTTTGGGGGAGAGAGAATATATGACGTGGCTAATACTAAGTTCAAGACGAAGGATTTAAGAATTTTTAAAAGTTATTAGCATTAAGATAAGCCCTGGTTCAAATGAGTAGCCAACCTATAGATTGAAGATAGAAGGAGCTTTAATCTTCAGGATTCTTTGGAAGCATCCTGTTTTTCTTGTGTGTTTTAAGTTTTAGAATATGGTGTATGGAATGATCAAAACAATGAATGATTTGTTGGCTTAGAAAGTAAAACTACACTTAGAAGGGGAGAACCGCTATTGTCAGGAAGTCTACTTTTGTAAATCTCTAGAGATTGTAAGCACAAGCAAGATGCTTGTAGATGAACCTACAGATACAATGATAACCAACTGGTTGGATGGAAGGTGGTGATGGTATGTGGGCCAACGAGCATGTGCATCTGGTCATTTCTGATGATTTGTATTTACCCTCTTCCTTTCAGCTCTCTCTCTCCCTTTCAGCTCTCTGTACGGTGTTTTTTATTTCTTTTTTCAGACTCACTTGCAGAGACACCATTTCACTAGCCAATGCACACAAATGTAAAAAGAATTTAAAAGGGAAAATTCGTTGCTAAGGAGATGTGGGTTTTATTACGAGTTTCAAATGGCCATTTAGCCAACAGTGAACAGCTGTCTGACCAGCGTTCAGGATGATTTGAATTGTTTCTGCCTCACCTCTGCTGCATAGTAAAGAGATTGCTGATTAGGGCACCTGGTCGGAAAAGAGGTTAAAAGTGTTGCTAGTGGCAGAAACATAGTTTTACCATGAACAGTATTCCTATTTTTTCCTTTGGAGGGAGTCTGATCCAAATGGTAACACTGGTAGAAATCCTCCTATGATGTTAAAATTATTTTTCTTCGTTCCAGAATAAAGCATAGCTTGACTATTTTATCCTAGAATAACAAATGAGAAATAGTTTTCAACTTTTCTTTTTTTGAAGTCTTACCCTCTTAAGCGATTTATTTGAAGAGAAATGAGGTTTGTAGTAATCTTGAGTACAAAGTCTACTTTAAAAATTAGCTTTATAATTTAACTCAGTGGCTCTCATCATGGCTGCACGTTAGAATCACCTGGTGACCTTTTAAAATAATTTAATAACAGGGTCTCACCTCAGTCCAGTTAAACCAGGATCTCTGTGAGTGGGACCCAGGTATTAGTATTTTTTAAATGCTCCCAGGATTATTCTAATGTGAATCAAGGGTTCAGAACCACTGTTTTATCTCTAGCTATGCCAATTTTTTTTTGCCTCCAAATCAGAGCTCCAATCTGCAACATTTGTAACATCTGTTTACATGAAGAGAGAATAAAATATGAGATTGATTAGAATAATGAGTTGACTGTATGCATTTACTACCTCAGGTACAATGCAATTAACTTTTATTCAGTGAAATTCCTTGGCTAGACTTCTGTTAAAAGAGGAGCAAGATACTGAAATTAGGTAAGTCAAATCCTCAGTAAATCTGTGTCAATGAAGGGTAAAGTTTTCCATGAGGTTATTGAGACTTACCCTTCCTGTGTCAACACTGCTAGGAACTGGCATAGAAAAGAATCAAAGAGCACTTTTATACTTTGTGTATTATAACTTTATTAAAATAAAATATACATACAGAAAAGTGCACTTATTTTGTACTTTTATCGTAAATTTTCACAAACACACATCAAGAAACTGTGTAACCTGGACCTAGATCAAGAAATGGAATATTACTACTCCCCTCCACCAGTTCCCCCTTCCTCCAACACCCCCTCCTTGCTTCCTTCCAGTCACTACTCACCCTCTGGCTATCACCCCCCAGAGATAACTACTCTCCTGACTTCTTGACCATATGATTTTGATGTGGGCATGAGGCTATGCCCTTTAGATGACCTCTCTGACCTCCAGAATCAGGGGTCAGCATCATGTAATATTTAAAGAGCTCAGGTTCAAGGTTCCAACAGCCTGAGTCAAAGTCCCAGCTCATAGTAAGTCACACTGGCTGTGTGACTCCACTTCTCTAAGCCTTACTTCCCCCATCTGTAAAACAGGGGTAACAATAGGACCTGTCTCATAGAGTTGTTAGAATTAAATGAGATAATTTATGGGTCTGGCACATTACCTGTGCTGAGAGCAGAGGCAGATATAGGATTCCCTGATGTCATCATGTCTTCAGCAGAGTCAGGACAACGCCACTGTGGTCCGTGGGCACAATTTAGTTCATAGTCTAGCTCTGGGGGGAAGGAGGAGGAAAAAGTGGCCATCCTGACTGCCTTTCCTTTTCCTCACCATCCTTGATTTGGCCTGTGGCAGGACTAACTTGTGGCAACTTCTAAAATATGTTATTTAAATTCATAAAGTGATTACTGAAAGGCCAGAAACGTCTTCTTATACATCTTTATATTTGCCACAGCACCTAGCACAGTGATTTACAAGTTGCATGCAGTGTCGTGCCTTGGACAAAGGAATCTGAAAATGATGCTTCCTGCACATCTTGCTTTCCTGTGCTGGATTTGTATTGGTCTGATTTCTGTTCCTTTTGACCAGAGACATATTTTTAAGACATCTAGCACAAGAACATACAGAATGTAGCAGTTAAACAATTGCAGGCAGAAACCAAGAACTTGGCCTAATTTATAAAATCAACCAAATAAAAGCTGTAACTAGCTGAGTTATTCTGCTTCCATGATCTGAGGTCAGGCCTGCTCAGGTATATTTTCCCCTAATTTTGGTTTAGGAGAACAAGCAAAACAGGAGATGGCAGGACTTGTAGGTTTTTCATTAATAAAATTGTACAGACTTTTTTTTAAAGATTATAGTTTGGAAATAATTTACCCTTTGGAAGGTTAGCGAGATAATTTATTGAGCACTTACTATTTGCCAGATGTGTTAAGTGATTTTCATACAATTTAGTCTTAAATGCAAGTCTTTGAGGTTAAGTACTTTTAGTATTTCCCATTTAAAACTGAGGAAACAGAGACTTGCCTAACGTATGTGACAGTGCTGATATTGAAGGCCAAGTCTGCCTGACACTCCCTGCTTGAGCCCTTAACCTTATGCTGGATTGCCTTTACCCTTGAATAGAATATTGTTATTCTCATGCAAGGAGATCAGGAGCAAATGGAATAGTGGGTCTCAGCTCCAGCTTTGCAGCAGAATAATCTGTGGAGCTTTTCAAAAATATAGACACTCAAATCTCACTTTAGGAAGCTCCTAATTCAGTGGGTCTTGGATGAGCTCAACATTTTTATTCTTTACAGAGCTCCTTAGGTGTTTCTTCGTGCAGCCAGAGTTAAGAATAGTGTTTCATAGAAGTTCCCTAGAGAGGAATTATAAGATTACAGATTTGGGGGCATTTGAAGACTGAATTTGGAATATTTTAGAGACACATTGTTGTTAGAAGTGTAGAGAAGGAGGAGGTAGCTTAATAATAGTCAAGTTTCATGTTTCAGGAGGTAAGATAGTGTTTATCACCGGAAATTGGATATATCACTGGGGTATTTTATAGAAGGATTGGTTCTCCATTCTTTCTGTGCGTTTCTAGAGTGCTGCCACTTTTGTGCTCAAGCAGTCTTTCTCATCCGTAGTTTGCTCTCCCAGGTAATCTGTTTTCTCAGTGCTGGGGGTGAAGTCCTGGTGAAGTCGTGATTTCAGAGCTATTAGGCAAGAACTGCTAACCTTGGAGAGAGCAGTGGATGGCCCTGATTAAGACAGATGTCATGGGAGAGTTGTGAACTTAACAAGTTCTTAATCTCAATGGACCCTGTCTTCTGAGTTCCTCCTAATGGCTTTTGTTTATGTTTTTGTAATCTCTCAGTGTGCTTTGGTGGTAGGGAAGGGGTAGTCATTCTTCCTTTCACTTTACAATGAAGAAAGTTGAGTTATAATTTCAAAGGCCATGACTTTCTGAGAACTATAAATGAAAAAATGGCTAACATTTGTTGAGCACTAACCATGTACCTGGCTCTAGCCTAAACGTTTTTACATTCATTATCTCATATTGCATCTCTGATGTGCATAGTGTTATTTATCCCTGTTTTAGAGATAAGAAAACTGAGCTCATGTATTCTACAGTTACTTGAGTCTACTCTCTGGCAGTCACCGTGCTGGGAAATGAGTATCCAGTGATGAACAAGTCAGACCCTATACTTGTGGAACTTACAGTCCATTGGGGAAGACACATAATAAAAAACAAATAAGAATTCAGTTACAAAATGTGATAGTGCTATGAAAAATACAAATGGGGAAATAATAATAAAGAATAACAAGGCAGAATTGCCATTTAGATAAAGGATAATCAAGAAGAGCCTCTCTAGCGTGGTGATATTTTAGCCCAAGATAGTTAAGGAGTTTGCTTAGCATCACATCTAGTAAGTGGTGAAATTCAAGTGTGATTCCGAAAGCTCTACTCACCATGCATGCTGCCTGTTAGACATGTGCTTGGAATCTACCCCAGGTTTGTGACTCTCCTCTCTGGTCTGACCAGCATTCATACTGTGACACTGTACCAGATTTCCAGAAGGGCATCATAAAGAAAGAAAGTATAACAAGATAATTTTTTAAAAAGAAACTTGCTTCCTAAAATGCTTCCTTAAAAAGAGCCCTAGGAGGTAGCATAGAGAAGGGGGAGCAAACAGGATGGCAAATAATATATGAATTTCAGCAAATGATGGAGATACACAAAGAAGCTGAAAATCTCTGCTGTAAATGCGCTAGGTACATTTGCATGAGGAAATGCCCTCTTCACATGCATGGGCTGGGGTGGATGTTCCACTTTGGATCAACATCCTATTTCCTGTCCTTACTTGAACTTAATTTGAAGGCCCTGATCTAGGAACCAAGCAGAAGACTGCTCATGGAAGATACTGACTAAGAAGTGTTAGATGGTGCCTAGAACCTCAAGGTGCTTGGAAAGAATGTAGGAGGAAGGGGAACTGCTCTTGGGAAGGGAAAGGACAGAGAGGAACAGTGAAATGCAGTCTTGAATTTAAATGCTGCAGTCTTCTTCTGACTCTATTGCAATGCTTGATTTGCCAAATTACTGTCTTAGGGTTTTCCAACAGAGGCCTCTGCATTGCCCTTTGCTCCAGAAGAATTTGTTCACTTGCTCTTTTTCCTCCCAGGAAATGAAAATAATTCTTTTTTTTTAAATTTTCTTTTTTTAATGGGCAAAGGATCTGAATAGACATTTCTCCAAAGCAGACTTTTTTGTTTTAATTTTTGGCCGTGTTGATCTTTGTTGCTGTGCGTGGGCTTTCTCTAGCTGCGGTGAGCGGGGCCACTCTTTGTTGCGGTGCACAGGCTTCTCGTTGCGGTGGCTTCTCTTGTTGCGGAACACGGGCTCTAGGCACGCAGGCTTCAGTAGTTGCAGCATGTGGGCTCAGTAGTTGTGGCACAAGGGCTTAGTTGCTCTGCGGCATGTGGGATCTTCCCGGACCAGGGCGCGAACCTGTGTCCCCTACATTGGCAGGTGGATTCTTAACCACTGTGCCACCAGGGAAGTCCCAATAACAACAATTCTTAGGCTGGTCAGAGTCTGTAGAAGTGTGATGCAAGTTGTTAGATTCTGGATTATAAGCCTAACTGTTTAGATGCAAAGAGTGCCTAGTGTAAATTTCTGCTTGGAAAAGATTTGTGTGTGATATTCATATATACATCTTACTTGATGATTGTATTGGTGAAGATTATAAATTGACTAGATCCCTGCAATCTTGACAGTTTAGTCAAAAGTTATAACAGTGTTCAAAGTCTTTGACCCAGAAATCTAATTCTTGAAAATTTCCTCTGAGGAAATTATTTTAAAAGAAAAGTATATGTACTAACATATTAGTGAATATGTTTAGTAATAGGAGAGAGGAGATGGTTAAGTAAACTATGGTAATATTAACTCAGTGAAGCCATTAAAATGAAAAACATGAAAACTATTGATATATAGTTCTATGAGAAATTATATATGAAATGTTAAGTGAAAAAGTAAATAAATGGAAAAATTAAGTTGCATCTCTACCTCACTCTTATGACAAAATAAATAACAGATAGATCAGAGAATTAAATTTTAAAAAATTGATATTACAAGTTAGAACATACAAGAGAAACTTTTTTTATAATCTTGGAGCAGGAAAGCCTTTTTAAAAATATGACACAAAACTCAGAAATCATAAAAGAAAACATTGATGAATTCAAATAAAATAAAAAATTCTACTTTAAAAGATCCTGTAAACAAAGTCAAAGACAAACAACATGTTGGGAGAAAGATATTCAACACATGACAAAGATGTAATTTCTAAAATACCTAATCTGTTCTATAATTTTTTTTAAAGCTCAGAAACATAATACAACGATGTGCAAAAGAAATTAACAGACTTTCACAGAAAAAGATGTACAAATGGCTCTTCAACATATGAAAAGTTATTCAGTAGTTCTCATAACCAATACCATTTTTTACCTCTCAGATTGGCAAAGATCAAAAAAGTTTGATAATTGCATTGTGTTGGCAGGGTCACAGGGGAAGCAGCTTTGCTATTTATTGTTGGTGGGGTGTAAATTAGAATAACCGCTACTGAGGACAATTTAGAAATATCTGTCAAAATTCTGAATGCCCGTAACATTTGCTTCAGAAATTTCACTAGTAGAAACTTATCCTCCAGAAATATTCCTATATGTGTAAAAATTCATATATTCAGAGATATTCATTGCAACATCATTTGTAATAGAAAAAAATTAGAAATATCCTAGATGTCCATCAAAGGGTTTCCGTATGAACCAATATGAAATTATCTCCTATTGTGAAAAGACAACACCAAGACAACACCACCAAGATGCAAAGCAGTGTGTGTATCATTTGTGTAAAACAAACAATAAACCCCAAAACAAAATAGTAGATGGAAAAGAATATGTTTAGATCCTTAAATACACTTAGATTGTATCTGGTAATATACATAAAAATTAAAAAGAGGGCTTCCCTGGTGGCGCAGTGGTTGAGAGTCCGTCTGCCGATGCAGGGGGCGTGGGTTCATGCCCAGTCCGGGAGGATCCCACAAGCCGTGGAGCGGCTAGGCCCGTGAGCCATGGCCGTTGAGCCTGCGTGTCCGGAGCCTGTGCTCCACAATGGGAGAGGCCACAACAGTGAGAGGCCCGCGTACCGCAAAAAAAAAAAAAAAAAAATTAAAAAAAAAATTAAAAAGAGCAATTGCCTTTAAGGAGAAGAACTTGTTGGCTGGGAAGCAGATGTAAGGTAGAGACTGATTATTTAATATATATCATATTGTCCTTTTTTAAATTAAAAAAATTTTTATTGGAGTATATTGACATAGAATATTAGTTTGAGGTGTACAACATAGTGATTCAATATTTTTGTACATTCTGCACTATACAAAGTTATACTGACTGTACTCCCTGTGCTGTACATTATATCCCCATGACTTATTTTATAACTGGTAGTTTGTACCTTTTAATCCTCTTCACCTATTCCACCCCTCTCCCAACTCTCCTCCCTCTGGAAACCACTAGTTTGTTCTCTGTATCTATGAGTCTTTTTCTGTTTTGTTATATATGTTCATGTGCTTTGTTTTTCAGAGTCCATATATAAGTGAAATCACATGGTATTTGTCTTTCTCTATCTGACTTTTTTCACTTATTATTAGCACAATACCCTCTAGGTCCATCCACGTTTTTGCAAATGGTAAACTTTCAGATTCAATGCAATCCCTATCCAAATACCATGGCATTTTTCACAGAACTGGAACAAATAATCCTAAAATTAGTTTGGAACTACAAAAAAAGACCCAAATAGCCAAGGCAATCTTAAGAAAGAACAACAAAGCTGGAGGTATCATGCACCCTGACTTCAAACTACACGTCAAAGCTATAGTAATCAAAACAGTATGATACTGGCACGCAAAAAAAACAGACACATAGATCAAGGGAACAGAATAGAGAGCCCAGAAATAAACCGATGCACATATGGTCAATCTATGACAAAGGAGGCAAGAATATACAATAGGGAAAAACAATGTCTTCAATAAGTGGTGTTGGGAGCACTAGGCAGCTACATGTAAAATGATGAAATAGACCATTTTCTTACACCATATATAAAAATAAACTCAAAATAGATTAAAGACTTAAATGTAAGACCTGAAACCGTGAAACTCCTAGAAGAAAACATAGGCAATATGCTCTTTGAAATTGGTCTTAGCAATATATTTTTGGCTCTGTCTGCTTAGGCCTGGGCAACAAAACCAAAAATAAACAAATGGGACCACATCAAACTAAAAAGCTTTTTCACAGTGAAGGAAATCATGAACAAAATGAAAAGGCCGCCTACTGAATGGGAGACGATATTTGCGAATGATATGTCCAATTAGGGGTTAATATCCAAAATATGTACCGAACTCAGGAACTGATTAGTGTATAGGTCATATCTGTAGAAGTGTTCAGTGATCTTTGGGGGGAGGGTGTGTGTGTAAACAAAAATTCTAGATTTTTTATTACTTAACTGCTTTTTTCCTCCTCAAGGAGCTTCTTTAATATAGCAGACCCTCACTGGAGCCATTTTTAGATGCCCTAAAGGTGAGCTACAGAGCAGCCAGTATTGTATTAAGCAATTCTAGCCCTCAGAATTTATGGCCCTTCCTGTTATGAGCTACATATAACAAGTAAATACAAATTAACATCCACTGGAATATTTATCAGTGTGATGGTGCTATGTCCTAATAATTTAAATTCTACCATGCAAAGTTAGGCCCAGTTCTTGTGATCAGCTCCACCTCTCATTAAGTCATAAGCACTACTGCTTCATTTTCTTCCCCATTCTTGGTTTCCACTGATCTGGTACCGTGCCTCCATTTTGAACTATTTTGCACTATCCTGAGCTATTTAAACCACCAAAAGCGCAGCAGAACTAGCCTTGGTATTTCCTTCACTGGCTATCGTGACACTTCCCTGCCTGGCCCCTGTGCCTTAAGGGCATGCCCTTAGTTTCCATGTTTTGTGTGTATGGTTACCTTTCACTTAGTTACTGTTTCAACAAATATGTACAGGATACGTCTGATGTGCTAGACACTGTGCTGGTTGTTGGGGATAAATAGTGGTACATACAACAAACTTGGTTCCTCCCTTGGAAATTTACATTCTCGTAGAGAAAGGTGGCATTAAACAACTAATTTAGTTAGTGAATTTTAAAATTTTGATTGTGATAGATTCTGAAAAGAGGAAAGCACACCATCCTGTGAGAATATGGCAAGCCGGGACCTGACCTGCTTAAGGTTAGTGGTCAAGGGAGGGCTTCCTTGGAGAACTGGTGTTTTGAGTGCTCTGAAAGATGAGTCAGAGTCAACCAGAGAAAAGTTGGGTGGAGAGAATGGGGAAGAAAATACTTAGACGTCAGGAAACTTATTCAAGGAACCAAAAAAAGGTCAATGAGGTTGGGACATAAAAATAAGGGAGGAAATAACCCAAGATGATGCTGGCGAGGTCAGCACAGGCCAGATGGTACTGAGTCTTATAAACTAAATTAAGAATCTTAGTCTTTATTCCTCAGACAAGAAAAAGCCATTGAAGAGTTTTCAGCTGGGGGCATGAATAGGGTACCGTTTAAAAAGATCTACCTGGCTTTACTATGAAGAATGGGCTTCCTATCTATCTATCTATCTATCTATCTATCTATTTATTCATTCATTCATTCATTCATTCATTCATGCATGCATGCCAGCCAGCCATAGACAGTTGGGGCATTGTTTTTTTTGTGATTTGGTTTGGTTAACTCATTCGTCGGGCAATGGCGCTCTTAATAAGAGGAAAGTTGACAGAAAGGCAGTATGGTGGTGAAGAGCGTGTGACCCTGGATAAGTTACTTTCCTTCTCTAAGTCTCAATTTCTTCATCCAAAGAATGGAGATAATAAATAGTATATCTGCCTCATGGGGTAATTGTAAAAATTGAATAAAATAATATCTGCAAAACACTTAGATTAAGGCCTGGCACATTGTAAGCCTCTAATAAATGTTAGCCACTGTTACAGTCTAATAATCTCATGAAGGGTTTAGCTGCTGCTCTGAGAACCACCCATTCTTGGTGGTCCATGGAGTAGCTTTCCATCCAGAGGTCACATGTGGGCTTGTCTAGCCACCACCACTGGACTGTAGGAATCTAGCCTAGTCAGCTGGTAGAGAAACATCATGTATAAGGTTTAATTTCACAAATGTCACTTGGAGATGGAAATGAAGGCTGAGGAATGGTAGCTTGCTTTAACCCTAGCTATGGTTTTGCTTTGAAGCTGGCTTTTGAGAGGCTTCTAACACTTGCAGGAAATCAATAGAATGTAGTCGTTGCTTGGAAACGGCTGTATCTCTTTGTTTCCCGCAATACTAGGTAACTAATGTCTGTAATTATGCTGCTGAGCAAAGCCTCAGGTTGATCAAGGTTAATTGTTGACAGTATTTGAAATGTTAATAATGTCTACTCTAAAACTACTTTTCCAAAATAGATTGTTCCAGCTTCACAAAAGGTTTAAATGCCACTGATTTCTTCATTCAGTGAGATGTAATTCTAGGCCTGGAAACTGGGATCTTCCAATGTAATGTTTTCTAAGAAATTAGTACACAGAAAATGTGTTTTTTCTTCTGCTTTAAAGTTTGCCACATCACATGCTTATAGAAATTCTCACTGCCTGACTTTTGTTATTGTTAGCCTGTCCTCTAAAATTATACATTTCTGCCTTTGATTTGTTTTGTGGAACTAGGGAGAGGGGCTAAAGCATGCCATTTTTATGTAAGAGTCCTGGGGAGTTTGGGTAGGTGGGAATCTATTCTAAAAGTTTGCAGTGGATTCAGACTGCCTGGAAAGTCTTCTGTGTTTAAATTTGTCTTCTGTCTTGAGAATATAAGAGGGCAGAATTTTAAAGGGAGTTTTGCTGCCAAGTGCTACCAAGGGAAAAATTATAAGTTTCTTATGTAGTCAATGAGAGTTCCCTGCAATCAAGTTTACTTACTGAATTTGTCAGAGATTTCCTGTGGTGAGATGGTTCACAGATGGTGGGTAATTCCATTTTTAAAATAAAAGTGAGCTTTGTGTTTTGTTCTTTCTCTTGTCTAACATGATGTCTCCACCTGCAGAGCTGCCTTTTCTGTCACTCAGTGCTCTAATGGAAGATCCAAAAGTATTAGCTAAATTGTTCTGGCAGCGGAGAGAGTGTTGGGTAAGGAAGGACTTGGCCAAAAATAAAGCTTTCCCTAGCTGTTGCAGGAAGATAAACAGAGGTTCTACCATATGTAACTACATTCTTTTAAATGATTAACTAATGTGTTATGTAGCATTACTGCTAAAACCTAAAGTGGTGTGGGCTTATGTTGATCTAAAAAAATGTTCACATATAGACACTATAGCTATGTTGGTTTTTTAATGTACTCATTCAGTCTGTTTTCCTTTTTCTTTCATTGTTTTGTGTTTTTCCTGCCCAGCTTCAATAAGCTATATTGAGGAGTGTACCAAGTCATAGTGTGTGTTACCTGGAACTTCCTGGGAACTGAACATTTTATTCCTGTAGAAATTTGTTTCCTGAAATTTTAGAAGACTGACAGTGTAGGAAAACCAAGTTTATTTTATGTGTTTACTATTATTTAAAATAGGAAAAGGAACTTAATCCTTGCTCCTCTTCATCAACCACTTAGCATGTAGTATACACTATGCTAGTTGCTTAAGGTACATCTGTGAACAAAACCAGAAAGCACTGCCCTGTAAAGCTTGTAGTTTGATGCCTGTTACCATTTCACCTTCTGCCTCTGCCAAGGGAAGTGTTAGGTTCAAATCTAGCATGACTACGTGTTGTCTCTGACCTTGGGAAGTCACTCTTTGACCCTCTTACTTGTAAGCCTAGTAATCGTGTTGTCATGTTATCATTCCTTTGGGTTTCTCAATAGTCATCCCTTGCATTCGTTCTGTAAGATGAAATTTCCTTGTTAATTGCTTGGGTTTGTACTCAGAGGAATTTTATGCAAAATAAAGAAATTTTGTCCCAGGATTTACCTATATATGTTCCCTAATGTGTTTTTACAGCTGATCTGGCTTAACATCACCAATAATTTGTACTATGTGAGCCAAGACCACATGAGTTTATGTTTGTAGAATTTAATCTCACACGTGTCATCAGAGTTGAGGGGAATGAGGTAGGAAATAAAATAACAGAGTTCTCTGGGTAGATAGTTGCTACATTTCTGGTATGGTCTGCTTTCATTTTGGGAGCTTATCTGCTCTATTCCATGTGATTCTGGTGGAGCTGACAATCACTTGGCCCTGCTTTTCTACCACTGGGATTGGTCATATGCCCATAGACCCATGTCAGGCTGGTCAAAGTATCCCTTTTCCTTGGATACCATGATTGATCCAGGGTAGCACATGACCCAAGCTGGACCAGTCAGGGTCATGTTGAGAGAGATATGGACGCTGGGAGTAAAAAGTTTAAGTTCTTTTTTCTGGACTATCTGATTAAGAGGATGATATATGCTTGGTGTGGTTGGTGGTCATCTAACTACTACATTGAGATAGTCTGCCTAAGAATAAGAATCAAGCAGAGTCCAAAGAGAGAGGAGAAAGTAGAGACCTAATAACATCATTGCATTTTTTAAATCCCTCTTGGATTTACCAGTTACATGAACCACTACCTTTTTTGTTTTTCTTAACTCACATTGCTTCTTGTATAATATGGTATCCTTATCTATTATTGTAGTAGTCATTTGTGTTTGCCAGTATTTCTGGTCCTCCTTATTCCAGATAATGGTAGGATTATAATTCCTTGGGAGTTGGGCATGATCATATGACTGCTTTAGCAAATGAAATATGTGACTTTTGTCTCTTCCCAGATGGATGGATGCCTTTAAGTCTGAAGGGCTGATGCATGACTCATTATATTCAGTTCTCCCTGCCATAGTGACTAGTCATGTTCCAGATGAGAGAGGGTAACATGGAACAGAATCTCCAGCAACCTAAGACAGACATATAGCATAAATGAGAAACTTATTATTTTAAGCCACTAAGATTTTAATGCTGTAGGTTATTGTAGCCCATCTAAATGATACTTGTTTGGAATATATTTTTATATATTAAAATTTTCTAAATAATTCAAGTGAAAAAATCTTTTAATATGCCATCTAGAAATACTAGTGTCTGCAGAATGAGATTATTAAAATATTTAGTGTGCATAGTTACTGCAGTTAAGTATTAAGCTGCAAGGCTAGAAGCAAACAGCAGTGTTTCTTGGTTTACCATACAGGAACTAAATCTGCTTTTAGGGCTGTGACCTCTGACCAAATTATAATTGCCTTGTTTCATATGATGTGGCAGGACAAAGTCTATAATGACGGGTGTTTAAAACTCAGACACTATGTAAACACTCTAGCCTTACCCATGAGAATTTCTTTTATGTGGCCAGGACAAGGATAGCATCTCCATAACCAGGCCTTGCTATCTGAAAATAAAGAAACCAGACAGGTAGGAGGAAATGGTTTAAGGACAGATTGAACAAAAGCCTGATTTGCAGCCATGTAGTATCAGTATGGAAGTGTTGAAATTAATAGAGCCTTTGGCAGACAACCACAAGGAAGGTGCCTGCACTCTGCAAAGTGAGTGTGTGATACAGGCAGCAGTGAGCTCTGTGGACCTGAACACCCGCTTTAACCGTGTCTCTTTGAGGCGATGGCATTTGTTCAAAACATCCTGTCTTCTCCTCCCTCCACTGTCCTGGACTTCAAAGGCAGATATATAAAATTTTTTCACTGAAATTTTAGGGAACATTTTGCTTTAAAAATATATTTGTGTGTGTAAATTATTGTAATCTTCAATATCTGTGCTGGACTTTCCAGCTTACGTGAGGGGCAACATATTCTCATGGGCAAAGCACAATAGTGATCTGTCATTTTAACCTGTCAGGGCTTTAATTTTTCTACCTGTAAAGTGGAAATAAAAAATTGGAAACAAATAAATAAATAAAATGGAAATACAAATTTTTTCTTCTCTTACCTCTCCTTGGTGCACAATGGAAAATGTGGTTCATAATATATTTGTCAAGAATCTTGGTTGAGAGTAACAGAAACTGGCTTAAATAGAAAAATAAAGGTTATTTGTTGTTTCATGTAACAGCCAATCAGAGGGTACCATCCCCCTGCTGGAGGTTGGCTTAAGAATGAGCATGTATCCAGTTCAGATGAGAGAAGATGTGGGGAGGAAGCTACTGGGACAGCTTTCCTTGTACTTAAGAGACACAGAGGAAGAGCTGTTTTCTTCAGCTGACAGATGTTGGGTATATATATGATGGACCTTGAATGTGGCAGTAATCTTGGGACCATATTAGCCTAAGAGCAGTGCTGAAACAATCAGGATGGCAGAGCAGAAAGATAAGGAACATTTCATTCTTGATAAAGTTCAACTACTGAATTAATCAAGATGATACTTTTCTGTATTGTTTAAGCCTTTTTTTTTTCTTTTTTTTTTTTGGCGGCGTTGGGTCTTCGTTGCTGCGCGAGGGCTTTCTCTAGCTGCGGAGAGCGGGAAATACTCTTCGTTGTGGTGCACGGGCTTCTCATTGCGATGGCTTCTCTTGTTGCAGAGCACGGGCTCTAGGTGTGCAGGCTTCAGTAGTTGTGGCACGCGGGCTCAGTAGTTGTGGTGCACGGGCTTTGTTGCTCCGCGGCATGCGGGATCTTCCCGGACCAGAGCTCGAACCCATGTCCCCTCCATTGGCAGGCGGATTCTTTTTTTTTTTTTTTGCGGTACGCGGGCCTCTCACTGTTGTGGCCTCTCCCATTGCGGAGCACAGGCTCCAGACGCGCAGGCTCAGCAGCCATGGCTCACGGTCCCAGTCGCTCCGCGGCATGTGGGATCTTCCCAGACCGGGGCACGAACCCGTGTCCCCTGCATCGGCAGGCAGATGCTCAACCACTGCGCCACCAGGGAAGCCCTGGCAGGCGGATTCTTAACCACTGTGCCACCAGGGAAGTCCCTTAAGCCACTTTTTGATGGATTTTTTTTTTTATTACTTGAGATTGGAAAACATCCTGAGTAATAAGTAGAGATATTGTGGGTTCCTCAGAGAGAAGAGAAGCTCTTGGAGGGCTACATAGTCCCACTGGACCTATTATAGTGCCTCGTACGTATATAGTTGAAGTTGAATAAATATGTGTTAGATAAATGTGGTTGTCTTTATTTGTATTTATAACCAAAGCACTGAAAGATAAAACACCCTTCTTCTCCTTCTCTAACAATTCAATCCAAAAGCCATTAGATAGGACTAAGCATGGTAGGTATCTTCAGGTGGGCACTGAGGCCCAGTGTGGGTGGGATATTGGAGCCCAAGCAAGGTGAGGGGGCATCAACATGAGGGAGGTGCCCTGGAGCTGGTTGTTTGAGCCTGTATGTATGGTAAGCAGGGAGTAGCTGTGGGAAGCCAGAGGGGCAGCCCAGTATGGGGGTGGTAGAGCCTGAGGAATGTGAGGAAGGCATATATAGTCACTGGCCCAATGCAAGGTGTCAGATTCTTAGTAGGGTGAGGAAAGTACCTGCTTAGACTCCTCTGGAAACTCTACTGTGATTTTGTAATCATATGTGTTCAAAATGCACCTCTTTTCATTTTTTAATGAAAATGTCATGAAGTTAACATTCCTAATGCCCCTTTTTAAAATATGAAACTGTTGCTTATTTTAATATATCACACAAAATGTCTTAAAGACTTGTATGTTTGATTAAAGCAACTTCACCTTCCCAACAAGTCAGCTTATTTTTTATAATGCATAAATCTTATTAATTATAATCTGCATTTCATCTGTATAGAAAATATTTTTCATTTTAGTTTTCAGTGGAGTAGAACTAAAGTATTTAATTTTTTCACAATGATTCTATGGCACTTTTTAAAAGTTTCAGAGGAAGCCTGATAGAAATAGTCCTTTGAGAGAAAAAGATCAAGCTTACTCATGTCCCAAACTCTTTTGATTCTGTAAGCAGAAATTTCAGCTCACCATTAATAGCAACATGACAGCACAATATGATTGCAATCACTTTGCAAATGTGATTAGCTATTCAAGATTAGCCCATTTTATTAGTGATAAGTATGGCCAGCCTAGATCCCACTGTGATCGTCAGGCAGAATTAGAGCCAGGTTGATTTTCGCAAAGCCAAGAGCTATACATTGTACATTAAAATGTGCTTTTATGGGAGTGAGGATTGGAAGAAACCAGGATCAGTAGAGAGGAAAGTAAAAGAGTACCTGGCTCATATGAAGTTTTTCTTCAGTGATTATATGACATCATTTTAACAAAAGCTTTTCGTATCTAGAAATATACACCACTTAAAATTTGCTGAATTTAATGAGATTGAGGAAGTGCAGCACTTTATGTTAACTAGTTGCCAGTCTCAGGTGACTGAGCTGGTAGGTCACATATCACTGGAGATGCTGAACGATTAGGCTAATGTACAGGGAAGTAGCAGCGTTTTTTAAGAGGGCCTCGGTGATTCTGGTTCTGTGATTATATTAAGTGTGGCCTTTGCCCTTAGCTACAAATCTGACCCAGGTTATTATTTAGCTCTTGTTTCCAGTCTCTTATCATCATGAATTCCAAGGCTTATTAGGTATAACACATTTAGATATTCTTTTGGTTATTATTGGCTTGGTTGACTGGTTAGTTTTTGTTTTTCCAATTCTTTTTTTCTATATAGTGGATCACAATTTTCCCCCTCCATGGTTTTTCATTATTTTGAAGTTCAGTTTACTCATTTTTTCTTTCCTTACCTAGAAACATTTTTTTATAATTGTTCCAATGACTCACTCATTCAATAAATATTTATAGAGTATCTATTAGGTGCTTTACTCTTAATAAATCAGGATAAGATGTGATTACATGTAATTATAATTCAAGGAAGAAGAGAAATACGAGAAGAAAGAACAGGACTTTTAGGAAAGGAGAGCTCATACCCAGTTGAGGAAGATCAGAGACTTCAGGATTTTTCATGATTTTTCCTCCTAAGAAGCAGGAACCAAGTCTTTGATGAAAGAGAGTCAGAGCGTAATATGCTTTTGACTGAGGCATTTCCGTGGGACATGGTGCTAAGAATAATTTGAAATGGCTTGGAATTCTGAATGGACTCTTTCAGATGCTTGTAGGTGGTACAGAAGAAGAGAAAAGTGAAAGTGCCGGAGTTCTCATGGTTGATGGTTCCCCTTAAGTAACAAAGGCAAAAATTGCTGCACAGTCCAAGGACCCCGGGAAGAGAGAGGTGGCAAGGGGCTGAATTTAATCTAAACTGAATTTCATAAAAATTAAAAGCTTTTAAAATTTTTATTTATTTATTTATTTATTTACTTACTTACTAGTTTTCCAGTAGGCTTCCTTATAATTTGAAATCTAAAGTCTACATTAATGGCCTCTGGTTGAGGTAGTCTCCAGGGCAGCCTTATATCAGAAAATCAGTAGAAATGTTTTATTTAAATTTGTTTTATTCAGTAAACCAGTGATGAGGAATGAAAGGAAGCTTTGAAGAATAACTTCTAGAAGGGAGTTAGGATTTTTACTGCAGACAGCATAATTTCTGGGACCTGGGAGCATGCTGTCAGTGTGTATGTGTGGTAAATACCAGTGGTACTATTTTATCTCCCAGCTATTGGTAGTTGCAGTTTTAGTTATGCTTATGTGATTGTTTGATTGCTTCTTTTATCAAACTGAAAACATGACATGAAAGCATTTTGTCTGCCATCTCAATTCACTTTATTAGGTTGAGAGGTTTTTTTTTTTTAATCTACAGCACACTTTATAGCTACTATTTTATTCTGTAGTTTCAGTTAACTCTGTTCAAGTTATGTGAAATAGCAGTGTGTAATGTTTCATTTTACCAACACTTAGTAGCCTTGGTTATTCTTTTCATGGGGTGTTCAAGACATTGTTTATCAGGAAAGTTATGGTTCTAGGAAATTAGGCAAGTAATAAATATTTCTTGGTAGTTGCTCAGAGGTATTTACTGAGCAGGATATTGTCTGTGGAATGCCTTTTTATACTTAACCTTTGCTTACAGGAATTGCATTTTTATGGAATTAATGGTGCCTTTTATTGGTTCTTTGAATTTACACATTCAGCTAACTCCCTATCGGGTCTGTACTAGTTTCTCAAGAAGAAATATTTAACCAATGAAAATGAGGATAGATGCTTTCATAGTTAAGCTTATTTATGTTAGAATCTATAAATAGGGGAGGGGGCTTCCTGTCAGGTACTGTATACTCATCTTGCCTTTTATTGTTTACCTTTTTTTCTCCCTTCCCTAGTTCTATTCAGTTTTGGGGGGAAAATCTAGATCAAAGAGTACATTACTAATAGATAACATAGGATAATTAGCAAAATAATCTGACTATATCATTATAGGCTTCCTGTAGTTACTTGTCAGATTCTATGACCTTAAGCATCACTGGTGAGTTGTATTCTGAACTCCCTGCGGATGGCAGAAGAAAAGTATTGCATTGAAAAGTTGGTTATAACAGTTTCTTCTATCTTAGACTGTTAATTGGTGAGATGGTGGCAGGGGGAAATGCATCAGTATTTTCCCAAAGTTTAGAGCATAAATATTTTCTTAAGTTATCTCAAGATATAAAAGTAAAAAGAAGACCAACGGGAGAACTTGAGGTTTGTGCAAAATGGAAGGGAATAGTAGATAGGAAGGAGCCTTAGGGAAGTAAAATTGAGGTTACAGGAGAAAATGAGACATGTGGACGTGGTTAAAGAAAAATAATAGATACTTAAAAGAGGGAGAAACTGAGAAGCTTCTGAGGTGGGTTAGATAGTCTATAAATTGACAACACATGATGCTGATTTTCAACCGTCGGAGGGAAATTCAGATGATTGCGTGCTTCTCATAAGATTTTACCTTTCTCATGAGGGTATTCATGAAGTTTTACTTAGACTAATATTAGTGGGGGAGGTGCTGTCTTGTTACATGTTAGTTGGTGGGTTGTCAAGGTTAATGGTGACTGTGAGTGTAATTAAAATCTTCCTGCATTAAATTGCCAATTACTTTTTTCTCTGTCATTTATTTCCATTAATAAAGAAAAGCAAGGAGTGTTTTAACTGTGGAAGACTTAATAATTGGTTTCTTTATGATGTTCAGTGTGTTAGCAAGGATAACTAACTAGGCCTAACCTATATTAGGAATTAGATCGTACTCTGATTTATAACTTCATATTTTTTCCTTCATTTCAATACCTATGTTTCACTTCAAGTAAGTTTGGAGGCTTTGGGTTTGTTTGTTTGTTTAAGTGCTGAATCAGCTTTTTCTGAACTTTTGTTTTTTTGTCTTTTGTTTATGGAAGCCAAATAAAGTTAATGACATGCCTGTAGTCTTAGGGATTAGACCAAGGAGTCATAAGCCCCGATCTTCTCTTCGTATTTATTAACTACCATACCCCCCCCCAAATTTAACTTCTATCTTCATTTTTCAATATTAGGCACAAGCTTAACTTCAAAGTTACATACAGCAGTCCTCTGCAGTGCTCCTCAAACCTTTCCACCAGAAGTTGCTCTAACAGCAGCACAGTGTGAATGCGGAACCCCTGGCAGTGTGGATATATAAAGTTTAAAGGAGCTTATTACAAGGCTGAAATGTATTTGAGTTCTTATGATTTACTTTAAATTTCATGCACATATTTATGTATCTGTATCTCTGTTACTATAAAAATATTACTTCGCCTCAAGTAAAATTGATGCTCTCGGGGGCTTTCCTGGTGGCGCAGTGGTTGAGAGTCCGCCTGCCGGTGCAGGCGACGCGGGTTCATGCCCCGGTCCGGGAAGATCCCACATGCCGCGGAGCGGCTGGGCCCGTGAGCCATGGCCGCTGAGCCTGTGCGTCCGGAGCCTGTGCTCCACAACGGGAGAGGCCACAACAGTAAGAGGCCCACGTACCGCAAAAAAAAAAAAAAAAAAAAAAAATTGATACTCTCGGAATATGCCTCAGTCTAGAGGCATCAGGGAAAGCCTCTGGAGAAGGGGACACCTAAGCTACAGTCTGAAGGATGAGTAGAAGAAGTAGGCAAGCAAAGACGGAATGAAGTGTACCAGGCAGAGAGAAGAATATGGCAAAGTCTAAGAGATAAGATGGCCTAGCTTGTTGGAAATACTGTAAGAATTTTAGAATAGCAAAATTCACCTGCAGTTGAAGTACCTGATATCTGAAACTAAATGTTGTCATTTTCCAGGGGAAAAGAAAATTCTTGTGATATGAGCACTGGTCAGCATTGGTCAAAACTACTTCCAGCTACTGGCAGAAAGTCATCCTACTAAATAGAAAATTGCCCTTGCACCTTTAATGAGAGACATTTTGTAAGAGAGAAAAACAGAAAAAGTGTTTATAGTACTTTGCAGATCTATTTTAGCATCTAAATGTGTGATGGAATTCTCAGTCCTTTTATTTAGATGTTAATATTGATGCTGTGTCCCAGTTAGTGAGACCTGAGGGACTCCCGCCAACACCCCTATATGACAGCTGCTCAGCCTACTAAGACAAATGCACATAGAAGAACCTCTGTCTGGTGGCCTCACCTTACTCTGACTTTAAAGGGTTATGAGCCCTTAGGACCAAGCATCTCCCCAGTTGACCAAAAGGAGAACCCAGATTGAAATCATGGTCCAGGTGGTATACACATTGTTAGGCTGTGTCTTGAATGGTGGTTACGATGTGCCTGAGATGGGTGGGGAAGATTGAGGTAAATTAGCCAGTGATGAGTGCTGCTGTTGGCATTCCAAGGTATGCTTGTCATGTATAAGCACATGTGTCTTGTCAGCCAAGCCAGATTCCCAAAGTATAACTTTTCCACCAGTCCATTTTGCAATTAAGACACATTTTATACCACATAAAGCTAACCTGTGAAAGATTTATCTGCTAGCTAAAGGCTCTTTCCAGGGTTGAAGGCACTGAAAATGGTCTTTAAGCAACCATGTATGGTGTTTACTCTTAGTGTTCGTTTTCTGTGGATGCAGTTTCTCCAGTTCCATCACAGTGTAACCTTTGAATCGTCTGCCCTCTAGTGGAGATATGTGGTTAAATTAACCAGTGTCTCCCGGCTTTAGGAAAAATACCTAAGTTTTCTCAATTGGCTTTCCAAATTTTAGCCTCTGTTTCCTTAAAGAATTTTTTATTACCACCAAAGCAACATATTTATAATTTTATTCTACTTTCTAAGATGCTGATAAATCCCCTCCCTCGCTTCCCCCTAGGATCAGGTCTAGACCCCTGCCCTCGGCAACTTATCTTTGCAGCTTACCTCAAGGCAAGCCCTGGGTTTCAACTCAACTGGTCAGTTCACCACCACCCCAGTGTGTCAGACATATTCCCACTGTCCTTTCCTTTTTGTTCATGTCTCAAATGCTCTGTCAGCCTCTGTGCCTCTTCAGATCTTCATCTTCCTTCAAGACTGGATTCAAAGCTCTCTTGTTCCTGTGAACACTGTACCCACAGTGTTCTCACTTCTGAACTCCTATGCAATATACTTCCTGTGCCATAAATTTACACTGTATTTGTTGGATCAACATTTCAAATATAACAGCCTTATCTCTTCAGGCAGATAAGCTCCTTGAGCATAGTACTATCTCGTATTTCTTTGTGTCTCTGATGGACTCTAGCAGCTCTAAATGAATATGTTGATTATTTATTTGCCATTCAAAGATATTGAGCATCCTGCCTCTATCTTTTCCCCTGTTGATGGCTGAAAAGCGAATTGTCTAGATTTAAATATAAATATTAACAAAATAGCAATGCATTTCCCCCTAATCAAAACTGACAGCAGTACATCTGTTTTAAATATTCTATTTTCTTTTTGGTCAGAACCAGTGACGGTATGTATCAACTCCTTAGTTTGAAAATGACTGGAAATTTGAAAGTAATCATGCTGTTAGTTTAGTAATATTTGGTAAGTAATCAGTGTTGCTTCATTACCCTTCTGCATGTGTTCTTTGACCTTATTTCTGAATAATGTTTCAACTTAAACTTTGGTTGATCATAGTCTAATTCTTTATATCCATAAACAATTCAAAGATTTAATATTAAAAGACTCTTCATACGTGGATTTTACTGAGCCTCCCCCAGGTGTTATCAATGCTTTTTATAGTTTAAATTCCTTGTGGAGGAATGCTAATCATGTATAGCAGAGGACCAGTAATAAAACCAGAAGCCAAGCTAAGCAAGTGGGGTGTGGCTAGCAGGACACACAAACAAGAGAACAGATTATAGAGGCACTATCTCCAAGGTGAAGCTAAGATCAGAGTCAAGAATTTTAAACCAAAGGTTAGAGAACAGTAAAGATGTTGCCATGGGTAGAGGTGATATTCAGAGTATTTAGCAATATGGCACAGCTATCAACCAATCAGAATAGGCTGGAGTAAGACCTGGAGGTCCTCTACTCTGCCAGGCATTAACCTGATTGTTGCTGGATCGTGAAACGTTCAGAGGGGCTCTAGGCAACCACTATTTACCATTCGGTATTTCAGTGTGTAAACAATTAGTACAGTTGTACCACCATATCCTGGCTGAACATAAGACCATATGTCCGTATTGAGGCCTCAGGCTACAATGAAGGAAATGGACCAAGTGTGAGGTCTTCAGAGAGTGGGATGTGGAATTTCACTTTAATAGAAGGAAACAGAATCTGGACAGGGAGATAAAGACAAGGTCTTAGGCCCCTATTGGTGTACCTGGAGTATTCCTTTAAGCAAGAGGGGCAGTTTGTTCCGGTAGAAAGTATATTTGCCCTTCCCAGACAGAATCCTGACTGCTCCTTACTCTTAGGTTACTTTGAGCAAATTATCTCACTTTCATGAGGCAGTTTCTTCAGCTGAAAAATAAGTATTAATCATACCTGTGCTGCATTTATCCTAGGTTGGCTCACATGAGATAATAGTCATGAAAAGACTTTAAATTATGGAGTGGCACACAGGCAGAGTCTTATTATCTTATGATGGATGCTGCTTGCTCTCTACCCCATGTTTAAGCACTCATTTTGGATTGACAAACCAAGGATATGACCAATAATTGAATGGAGATGAGGCACATGATATACTGAGTTAACCTAAGGTGTATTCCTAATTTTGCCACTTACTGGTTACCATACCTTGGGCAATACTTATTAATTAATCTAATATCTACGGAGCATCTTCTGTATGACTGCCACTATGCAAACATAGTCCTGCTCTTACAGAGCTTACTGTCTAGGAAGGGAGACGTAAGATCTTTCTGGAGAGCTGAGTTCCCATCGTCACTGATCTCCCTGGCACCAAGCACAGTTATCTGGAGGAGGAGTAGCTCTGTGTACTCTGAGCTTTTTGATGTTTTTCCAGACCTTAAAGACAAATGTTTTCAATCTTAACTGCTTGTCAGTTATCAGGAGCTTTTAAAATGTGCAGATCCTTGGGCCCCACACCTCATGGTGTGCTGGTAAATGTTCAAAAACCTGTTTTCTGGGTAAGAGCTGCTTTGTAGCATTTGCTGATTTCCCTGGTAAATACTCCTAGCATGGCCAATTTCAAGCTACCAATGTGAGTCTCATAAGATCCTTAAAAATCTAGCAATTGGCTCTAGCACACCACTGGCTTCACCTCAGAGCTAAAGAATAAAAGCCTGTAGGCAAGAGGCCTGGAGATTTTTGTTATTAAAAAGGTTTTGAATGGAGCCAGAGTTAAGAACCAGTGACCTATGAAGTTTCCATATTGCATGCTTGTCAAATGTGACAGATTCAGACTAGTTGCTTTTTAAAACCAAGTAGCCTCAAGGAGTTGGATCTCTGTGGTAGAAAAGACAGTCTAGCAACTCTCTAATTATGGCAAGTGGGTGGGTTAAGTCACATATATTAAATAAAATGTTTAAGTGGAATAAGGATTGTAAACAAAAGGCATCCAATAACAGCTCTACACCCAGAGCTCGGGTTTTCTAGTGGGCAGTGACTGGACTGTGATACCTCTTAAACTAGCTGTTGACCAAAGACTTGGTGTTCTTCAGAAACAGAGTTATTGAAGTCACATTCTAATCAAGCTGGTTTTCTCATCACTGAGGAAGTACCTCATTAACCATTCCAACTGTGTTTCATACATATTTGTATTTGAAAGGAATTCAAAGGAAGCGCTTGAGAAATAGTAGGTATCTCACAGAAGTTTTCTATTGCTTGAAATCATGGGCAAGAAAGTTTATTTCGGGCTTCTTAAACCCTGTCATGAGAGCATGGTGTGGCTTTGATGTCGGTAATAAGTATTGCACTATATTCTGGCTTCCTTATTTTACTTTAATGCATGTTACATCTCTCTAAAATATGACTAGATTGACTCTCTGTTTTGGTTCCTAATACCAGCAAGTACTATACACCTCAATTTAAGCTAGACTTTAAAACAAAGTCAAATTATATTGGGACTGCTGATTTGATGGTGTCTGACCTTCTTACAGACCAGCTTCTCAGATGTGAGTGCCCAGGTTATTCATTCTGGTCCTGGACAGTGGAGTGTGTGTGTGACCACACTTGCAGGTCCTTTCTGATCTTCAGCCTTCCAAATGGGAGGACACTTCGTTATAGACACCAGCCTATAAAAGTATCCCTATGGCCTTCAGTGCATCTTGTACTGACATAAGAATCATCTTCTTTATTCTTTACTCTCCTGGATATCTCTATGGCCCTAGTCTTTAGAAGTTCTACTTCATTAACTATCTTTAATGGCCATTTTCCTGTCCTGTTCATCTTGCCTACATACTTACTAGCTGGTCACCAGAATTGGTAGAGTTGATTAAAGATGGCTGCAGATTCTTTGCTATTTCTCCCACTGAGAGATAGTGTCTAATTCCCCTCCCCTTGAACCTGGGCTAGACTTCTTTAATACACCAACAGAGCATGGCAGAAGTGACACTGTGCCAGCTCTGAGCCCAGCCTTTTGGAGTTCTAAGCCCCCATGTGAAAAGACCAACCCTGAGGCCACAATGGACTTTGAGAAGGTCCAATCCATAGACGTTCTAGTTGACTTTCCGCTTGAGCCCCGCTTTCCAGTTTTCCAGGCTAAGACGTCAGACATGTGAGTAAAGCTGCCTGGACCCTGACTACTAGCCCATCTTCTAGCTAAATACCACCTGAGTAGCACTGACTGACCTTTAGCAATGCCATGTAGAGCAGAAGAATTGCCTAGCTAAGCACTGCTTGAATTTCTGACCCATGAAATCATGAAATATAATAAATTAGTAGTTTGTTATTAAGCAATGGATAACCCAAACTGCTGGTTCCATCCCCATCTTCTTTGTCTCTTGTTACTAGGAGAGAATCTAAGCCTTCTCTTACCAGTAACCAAGTGGCAAAATGGTGCCTTTACTTCCTCCTCAAGCCTGTGTTCTTCACGTTTGCTTCTTCCAAAAGCCAGAAGCAGGGCTTTTCTGATTTCGAAGCTCACGTCCATTCTTAGGAAGACTACGAGATTACTTTATCCTGTCTGACAGACACCTCCCAGTATTAATTTTCTCCCAGGGGCAGAAGTGACTGATGGATAATCTGAAGTCCAGTTAATGGATAATGCACCACCACTTTTTGTGATCATAGGACTGTTATCTTAATATTCCTACCTTTATGGACTCATAACATCAATATTACTTGATAGCCTTAACCCCCAATACCCGTACCTTTGCTCCAGCAATTCACAGCTGCTCACCATTCCCTAAATGTCCAGACTCTTACTCCTCTTCTGTTCCTTTTGCCAACGCTTCTGCCTGAAATACTCTTTCCTCCTATTTTCCATCCAACACAAACCCACTAATTCAAGTCCAGCCTGAAAATTAACTTCTGTGAAGCATATCTAAGCCCCACAGTTAGTCATTTCCTCCTCTGTTGTTTCTATAGCATTTTGAATATCTGTAAGCCAAATGACATATCATTATAATTTTTTGGCTTATGGAACTGTCTCTCCTAATACAATGTGAACTATCCAAGGATAAGGGCAGTTTTGCTTAATTTTAATTCCTGGTGCCTAGTACCTAACACATAATAGGTAGTCAATTAGTGTTGAATGAGTGAATGAAGATATAAATGAGAGCAAGTGAATGATTCTGTCTGTTTAACCAAAGGGAAAACCTAAGGTATTACTTCCAGATCTTCGTCACAGGCTAACTTCTGAGCAACAAAAACTATTCTTTTAACCGGCTAAGGAGAAAACATAACTGGCATAGTCCTCACTAGCTGAGAATGCACAGCCAATTAGCTCCAAGTGTTCACATGGTTTTAGTTCACCGCTCTAATCACGCATTCATTCAACTCTTTATCGAGTTCCATCTGCACATAGGGCATTGTGCTAAACACAGAGTGAGATGCAAAGGGAAAATAAGGCAGATTACAGTCTGATAATGGAACATAAAACAAGAACCCAGTGGTAACCCAGAAACAGATCTCGTTAGTGCCACAGGAAACATGCACAGTGACCATCAGGTTTGGAGGGAGGCAGACAGCCTATCAGTAAAGTGATAGAAGAAATACCATGAACTACTGGCTTTTGAAACCAGCTTTGAATGCTAGGGAAGGATATAGGAGAGGGGAGAGGGGCCTTCCAGGATGATGAAACAGCACAGACAAAGGAAGTTAATAGTTGCTTTTGAAAACTGATGAATGAGTCCACTTGGATTGGAGTGTATGGAAAGTGTAAAGAATCTTGCAACAATAAAGCTTGGGAAATTATTGCTTAACACCTACCTAGCCTGGTGTTTTTCAAGGCTGGCAGCACTTCCAGCCTACTTCTCAGCAAATATGACTTGGGTGCTTACGTTTTTTCCAAACATCTTTTACTTAGTTACCTACTTTTATGCTCAGGTATTAAGTAGATTAATAAGAATACATTAATTTTTCAATTCATACTTAATGGTTCCCAAATACCCTAAAATTATGTATTTTATTTTTTAATTGAAGTATAGTTGATTTACAATATTATATTAGTTTCAGGTATACCACATTAGTGATTCAATATTTTTATAGATTATACTTCATTTAAAGTTATTACAAAATAATGGCTATATTTCCCTGTGCTGTATTATATATCCTTTTTACTTATTATACATAGTAGTTTGTATCTCTCAATCCCATACCCCTATCTTACCCACCCCCTTCCCCCACCTCCACTGGTAACCACCAGTTTGTTCTCTATATCTATGAGTGTGTTTCTGTTTTGTTACAAACATTTGTTTATTTTATTTTTTAGATTCCACATATAAGTGATAACATAGAATATTTGTCTTTCTCTAACTTATTTCACTGAGCATAATACCCTCTAGGTTCATCCATGTTGTTGCAAATGGCAGAATTTCATTCTTTTTTATGGCTGAGTAATATTCCATTATATATATATGTATGTATATATATATATATATATGCCACATCTTCTTTATCCATTCATCTGTTGATGGACACTTAGGTTGCTTCCATATCTTGGCTATTGTAAATAATGCTCCTATGAATATTGGGGTGCATGGGTCTTTTTGAGTCAGTGTTTTCTGAATATCCTAAAATTAAATGCACATTCAGAATCTCACACCATATTACTTATAGGTCAAATTTTTCTTAAGAACATCAAGAAGAAATTATATTCTTTAAATAAAAACTACTTAACAATAGGACTCTGGAATATTAAAAAAAAGTCAACAAACATGTATTTAATCATTTAATTAATTAGTTCTCCTTATACATCAGAAATTATTCTATTTACTAAGAAGAAACTAATGTTTATCTCTACATTTTTCTCCTTGTGATTTCTTTTTTTTTTTTTTTTTTGCGGTACGCGGGCCTCTCACCGCTGTGGCCTCTCCCGTTGCGGAGCACAGGCTCCGAACACGCAGGCCCAGCAGCCGTGGTTCACGGGCCGAGCCGCTCCGCGGCATGTGGGATCTTCCCAGACCGGGGCACGAACCCACGTCCCCTGCATCGGCAGGCGGACCCTCAACCACTGCGCCACCAGGGAAGCCCACTCTCCTTGTGATTTCTAATGTTCTGAGCATGTTGACTACTTGCATTTCTTTTTTCTTTTCTTTTGTTTTTTTTTAACTAACAATATGTGAAGTTACTTGACAAGGTAGATGGTTATATATGGTCTGGTGTATGCACTTGTTACAATAGAATGGTAAGCATTCTCCCTTTAGCTACCATTTAAATGCCACTATTCAAGATAACTGTATTATCTGGTAATTAATCTTGCTGAATAAGCAATGTTGTATCTGCGTTTTTGGCAGTGAATTCCATTGAAAAGCATAATCAACACTCTTCATTAAAAAAAAAAATCCACTTTACCTTAGGCCTATAATGCCTTGACATACTGAGGTTTTTTTTATTTTGTTTTTGTTTTCTAAGTCTCTTTTTCCAAGTAAGATGAAAGGGAAGCAAATCATTCATTGGCCTGACTATTGTAATATTAATCTAAGAAAGAAAGAAAAAAGTCATTTGGGGATCTTGTGTTAGAAACACTTCTCTGACTTGCTTTTTTTGTGGGCCAAAGGAATTTCCACTCCTTTGGCACTATTTTAAAGTGTAGAAGTCATAGAAGAAAGGTGACAAAGGATATTACTTTATTATAAGCCATGAGAAAAGTTATGCTTTTTTCTGCAGTTCCCTTCCTAACCACTGTGCCGGGGTATATGTACCAAATGCAGATTCTTAGTTAAGAGGCAGCTGGTTATAGCAGAAATGTAGACCTGAGTTCAAATCATGACTCCACGTGGCATTTATTGGCATTGTGACCTTTAGCAAGCTGCATAGCGTTGTGGTGCACATTAAATAAAATAACGTATAAAGTACCTGGCCCATAGTAGTGTTAAATAGATGTTAGTTCACCTCTGTAGATGTAACTTGTTTTAGCTGTTTGTGGCCTCTAAGGAAACATCAAGGGTATTTTTGCTTTTTATTTCTCATCACAATTCTCATAGGTAGAAAAATCTACCAAAAAAGCTGAAAATAATTTGAATTATCTCTTTTTGGTCAGCTCATTTTATGTATGAGGGAAAGGATATTAAGTTAGTAATAGCTCATAAACATCTAAAAGGGTACTCAACCTTAGTAGTAGTCAAGGCACAGCAAATTAAGACCATGGTGAGATACATACAACACTAGATTGGCAAAAAAGAAAAAGAAAACATCTGATGATTTTAAGTGTTGGCTAGGATTTAGAACAACTGAAACTCTCACTCCTTCCTGGTGAGAGTATAGATTGGGACAACTACTTTAGGAAGTAATTTGGCACTACCTGGTAAACTTGTACCTTTAGTTATTCTGTGACTCTGCATTTCTACTCCTAGGTACCTTAGGTGCACGTTTATCCCATTGACACTCTTGTGCATGTAGACCAAAAGACATTACAAAGAAGTTATAGCAGCATGGTTGATGTCACCAAAAACTGGAACAGTCCAATCTATCTGAGCAGAATGGGTAAACTTTGATATATTCCTATAATGCAGTCTTTTACCCCAGCAAAAAAATGAGTGAACTGTAGCTATAGGTAATAAGTGGATGAATCTTATTAGCATAATATTTAGTTTTTAAAAAACATGTTGGTGTAAAAATAAAATACAGTGTGTGTGTGTGAAAAAAAATTTAAAAAATAATAAACATATTGGGAAGACTGCATAAGTGTAATACAATTTTTAAAGCCCCCAAACAATCAAAACTAAATAATATATTGTTTAACAATATAGACATCATGTAATTTTTGTAATAGTGGAATAAAAAATAATGCAAAGAACCAATATGTAAATTAAAATGAAATTCTAAAAAATATTCAAATAATACAAAATAAGGCAGAAAAGGAGAAACAGAGGTATAAAGGTATAGGGAACAAACAGAAAATAAATGGATTTGGTTCTACCATGTTACTAACTATATCAGTAATTACATTAAATGTTAATGGACTAACCACTACAATTAAAAGGCAAAGATTGTCACAATGGGTAAAATAAAACAAGATCCAACTACATTCTGTCTATAAAAGACATTCTTTAAATTATAAAGAGATTGAAAAATATACCTTGCAAACAGTGAGCATAAGTCTGGAGTAGCTATGTTAATATTAGATAAAGTAGATTTCAAGATAAAATGTCTTACTAGAAGATAAAGTTATCCTGAGAAATAAGAATCAAGTTAAAGGATTTATATTTCCTTCAAAACTTACTATGAGCTATAGTAATAAAGATATAGTACTGGCATAAAGAATGACAAATAGATCAATGGAACAGAATAAAGAACCCAGAAGTAGACCTCACTTACACTGTCATTTGATTTTTTACAAGGAGTCAAGTTATCAAATGGAGAAAGGAAAGTCTTTTCTTTCTTTTTTTTTTTATTTTTATTTTTTTTAATTTTTATTTTTTTATTAGTTTCTGCTTTATAACAAAGTGAATCAGTCATACATATACATCTGTTCCCACATCCCTTCCCTCATGCATCTCCCTCCCTCCCACCCTCCCCATCCCACCCCTCCAGGCGGTCACAAAGCACCGAGCTGATCTCCCTGTGCTCAGCGGCTGCTTCCCACTATCTATCTACCTTACGTTTGGTAGTGTATATATGTCCATGCCTCTCTTTCGCTTTGTCACAGCTTACCCTTCCCCCTCCCCATATCCTCAAGTCCATTCTCAAGTAGGTCTGTGTCTTTATTCCCGTTTTACCCCTAGGTTCTTCATGACATTTTTTTTAAATTCCATATATATGTGTTAGCATACGGTATTTGTCTTTCTCTTTCTGACTTACTTCACTCTGTATGACAGACTCTAGGTCTATCCACCTCATTACAAATAGCTCAGTTTTGTTTCTTTTTATGGCTGAGTAATATTCCATTGTATATATGTGCCACATCTTCTTTATCCATTCATGCGATGATGGACACTTAGGTTGTTTCCAGCTCCGGGCTATTGTGAATAGAGCTGCAATGAACATTTTGGTACATGTCTCTTTTTGAATTATGGTTTTCTCAGGGTATATGCCTAGTAGTGGGATTGCTGGGTCATATGGTAGTTCTATTTTTAGTTTTTTAAGGAACCTCCATACTGTTCTCCATAGTGGCTGTACCAATTCACATTCCCACCAGCAGTGCAAGAGTGTTCCCTTTTCTCCACACCCTCTCCAGCATTTATTGTTTCTAGATTTCTTGATGATGGCCATTCTGACTGATGTGAGATGATATCTCATTGTAGTTTTGATTTGCATTTCTCTAATGATTAATGATGTTGAGCATTCTTTCATGTGTTTGTTGGCAGTCTGTATATCTTCTTTGGAGAAATGCCTATTTAAGTCTTCTGCCCATTTTTGGATTGGGTTGTTTGTTTTTTTGCTATTGAGCTGCATGAGCTGTTTATAAATTTTGGAGATTAATCCTTTGTCAGTTGCTTCATTTGCAAATATTTTCTCCCACTCTGAGGGTTGTCTTTTGATCTTGTTTATGGTTTCCTTTGCTGTGCAAAAGCTTTGAAGTTTCATTAGGTCCCGTGTGTTTATTTTTGTTTTTATTTCCATTTCTCTAGGAGGTGGGTCCAAAAGGATCTTGCTGTGATTTATGTCATAGAGTGTTTTGCCTATGTTTTCCTCTAAGAGTTTGATAGTGTCTGGCCTTACATTTAGGTCTTTAATCCATTTTGAGCTTATTTTTGTGTATGGCGTTAGGGAATGATCTAATCTCATACTTTTACATGTCCCTATCCAGTTTTCCCAGCACCACTTATTGAAGAGGCTGTCCTTTCTCCACTGTATATTCCTGCGTCCTTTATCAAAGATAAGGTGACCATATGTGCGTGGGTTTATCTCTGGGCCTTCTATCCTGTTCCATTGATCTATCTTTCTGTTTTTGTGCCAGTACCACACTGTCTTGATTGCTGTAGCTTTGTAGTATAGTCTGAAGTCAGGGAGCCTGATTCCTCCAGCTCCGTTTTTCGTTCTCAAGATTGCTTTGGCTATTCGGGGTCTTTTGTTTTTCCAAACAAATTGTGAAATTTTTTGTTCTAGTTCTGTGAAAAATGCCAGTGGTAGTTTGATAGGGATTGCATTGAATCTGTAGATTGCTTTGGGTAGTAGAGTCATTGTCACAATATTGATTCTTCCAATCCAGGAGCATGGTATATCTCCCCATCTATTTGTATCATCTTTAATTTCTTTCATCAGTGTCTTATAATTTTCTGCATACAGGTCTTTTGTCTCCTTAGGTAGGTTTATTCCTAGATATTTTATTCTTTTTGTTGCAATGGTAAATGGGAGTGTTTTCTTGATTTCATTTTCAGATTTTTCATCATTAGTGTACAGGAATGCCAGAGATTTCTGTGCATTAATTTTGTATCCTGCTACTTTACCAAATTCATTGATTAGCTCTAGTAGTTTTCTGGTAGCATCTTTAGGATTCTCTATGTATAGTATCATGTCATCTGCAAACAGTGACAGCTTTACTTCTTCTTTTCCAATTTGGATTCCTTTTATTTCCTTTTCTTCTCTGATTGCTGTGGCTAAAACTTCCAAAACTAAGTTGAATAAGAGTGGTGAGAGTGGGCAGCCTTGTCTTGTTCCTGATCTTAGTGGAAATGGTTTCAGTTTTTCACCATTGAGGACAATGTTGGCTGTGGCTTTGTCATATATGGCCTTTATTATAGGAAAGTCTTTTCAATAAATGTGCTTGAAAACTCAGAATCGATATGGGGAAAAAAAAGAGCCTCCACCCCATCTCACACCACATACAAATATTTATTCAGGATAGATCATAGACCTTAAACATAAAACCATAAAGGTTTTAATAAGAAAATATTATAGAGTGTCTTTGTGACTAAAGGGTAGGCAAAGGTTTCTGAAGACATAGAAAACAGTAACTATAGGAGAAAAAAATTTCCAATTCGACTTCAATTACAACTCTCACACATTGTTGATAAGCATGTAAAGTGGTATAAGCACTTTGGAAGCCCTGGTAATTTTCTCTAAAATTACACATGCATGTGTTCCATGACCTAAAAAAAAACAAAAGCACATGTCCACCAAAAAAACGGCAAAGAATGCTCATGTAAAAGTTTTATTCATAATAGACAAAAACTCAAACATCCTGGGTATATATATCAATAGGAGATGAATAAACAAACTGTGGTATATTCATACAATGGAATCCTCAGGTATAAAAAGGAAGGAACTCCTTTTACATACAACAACATAGGTGAATCTCAAAAAACATAGGTGAAAGAAGCCACACACAAAAGAGTACATAATGTATGATTCTATTTATGTGAACAGGGAAACCATTTAAATGGAGTCATATGCTATATACTAATTTTTGGTGGAAAAAAATTGTGGTGGAAGAAAAGTAACAGTGGCTGCCTCTAGGTTGTGGGTGGTGCCAGGTATTAAATGAGAGAAATTTCTGAGCTGATAGAAATGTTGCATTTCTTGGTAAAAGTTTCACAGATACATACATTTGTCAAAACTCATTGAATGGTGCACTTAAGATTTGTGCATTTATTTCATTGTATATACAGTTTACCTTAAAAGAAAAAGAGAACTGTAATACTTAATTCTAATTATGTGCATTTAAAGGCAAGTACACTGTAAACTACTTTGAAATGCAACAAAAGAATAAGATGGATTGATCAGTGAGGCAGAAAGATTAATAGAGAAGTGATAACGCAAATATAAAAAATGTTACTGGTAGAATCCAGATAGTGGATACACAGGTTCACTATAAGATGTTTCAGCTTTTCTGTATGTATGAAATTTTTTATAGTAGAATGAAAGCAAGAAAATTATAAACTTAAAATTCAAGATAGTGGGACTTCCCTGGTGGTCCAGTGGTTAAGACTCTGCGCTCCCAATGCAGGGGGCCCAGGTTCAATCCCTGGTCAGGGAATTAGATCCCGCATGCCATAACTAAAGATCCTGCATGCCACAACATAAGATCCCGCATGGGGCAACGAAGATCCCACGTGCTGCAACTAAGACCCGGTGCAGCCAAATAAATAAATAAATATTTTTTAAAAATTCAAGATAGTACTCACATCTTGGGAGAAGGATAAGAATGGGAGATAGGAAATAAGCACACAGGTAAATGCAAAGGTATTGGTACTATTCTAGCTTTTAAGTAGAATGTTGTTCCCAGGTATTCATTTTATTATTGTGCCTCATAATTTACATATATTTTAAATATATCTATTGTCATATAATTTTTCATACAATTAAAAAGTGAGAAGAATACATCAGAAGTAGAAATCTACTAACCACTGATAACAATAATGAAGCATTATTTGTTAAATGAGATTCCAGGAAATCATTTCTATTTATTACAGTTCCCTTGGGCTCCAAAATCTAACACTTATCTTTGCTTATGAGTCTTCTCATTTTCATTCTTGCAAACTTTCCAGGTTCTGACTATTGACTGTAGAGACGATCGGTTCTTTTCATTTTAGCACCATTCTTTTCACTTCCTAAAGGGCATACTTCTGAACCTAAAACTTCCCCTGTAGGCAGAGTGTAATATACCATGACACCTCCCCTTTCCTCCCTCCGAGGGTAGGATCTTTGCTGTCTTCTTCCCTTTGTGCAAGATAATGGGCATACCTGAAATCAGTAATGAAAATAAAAAGTTATAGAGCTGGCTGTGGCTGCCCAGGAATGGAGGTAGAATGATGTAGAGGTGAATGGGGATGGTTCCATAAACTCGAAAATGTAGGTGACTTATCAGCAGACAGTACACGTATTGTTTGAGATTGTTTTTCTCCTCCTATTTTTGTGATTGCCAAATAGGGCAAAAGTGACCAGAGTGCAAATATAAAATGTCAGAGAGCAAACTTAAAGAAAAAATTAGCACCTCACTATCATTAATTCTCTCATCTTTTCTCACTTTTCCTTCATGTTGCTATTCTTGTCTCCATGAAGATCTGTATAGTATCTTAACATATAATAATTCCTAACCTAGGTTAGGGAGGGGTGAATGATATGCTTTTTCAATGCGTTGGGAGGCAGTATTTTATCAGTTTTAATTCTAGCTTTACTACATGAGTTTCCTTGAGCAACTTCTTTCCTTTCTGTGAATTTCAGTTTCTGTAAAATATTCATATTTCATTGAGCCTAAATTGCCATAAGTATAACACCCTCAGTTATTTTATGTGCCACTAAAAAAAATAAATATTGCAATTAAACTATGATTCAATGCTTTTTAGTCACATTGATTGTAAATTTATCCCAATTTATATGTATGTGTCAGAATCAGTGAAACTAGGGCACCGTCAACCTTCTGAGTTTATAAGGAATAAGTTGGACAATATACTTAAAGTGTTGAGCAAGGCACCTGGCATCTTATAAATACTCAATAAGTAGTAGCCATTAAGGTAATGGTGACGTGATCATGAACACTTTGCAAAATGGTGTTCATTGTTTAGGTTGTTCTTTGGGGATCAGAATCATTAATAGACCATCTTGATGAGATTTGTTGGTGAAAGTCAGAATACCCACTCATTTTAATTTTAAGTAATATAACAGTAACATAGCATCTTCAGTTGGTTTTCAGAGGTAATTCTTTTAATTATGAGCACTTTGTTATTAAAAAAAATTTGTAGACTATTGTGAAAGTTTCCTCCAGGAATAAATTATGTTGATATATATCAACTCCCTGGGTTGGTTGAAGTCACTTTTTATGGAGAGAATTTAGTTTTAAGTACACAGCATCAATGAGATATTCCTACATGTAAAGCTTAGTAAAATTACATTGTTGGTATTATGATATGAGACCTCAGGTTTTAAATTATTTTTTTCTCATTTTCCTGTCTATACAGGAGGCAGACAGTGGGGAGGAGGAATGCCGATCACAGCCCAGGAGGTATGTTTGTTCATTACATCCTATAGTATTTCTGTAGTTAATGTGTTTTCTCTAATTCTTTCTCAGTCTTGTCAGATTAGTTTATCCTTGTTTTCCAAGATGCTTAGTTGGTCTCTCAAAATGGAATTACTTTAAGAATCCAGTTACTGGGCCTTCCCTGGTGGCACAGTGGTTGAGAATCTGCCTGCCAATGTAGGGGACATGGGTTTGAGCCCTGGTCCGGGAAGATCCCACATGCCGCAGAGCAACTAAGCCCATGTGCCACAACTACTGAGCCTGCGCTTTAGAGCCTGTGAGCCACAACTACTGAGCCTGCCTGCTGCAACTACTGAAGCCCACGTGCCTAGAGTCGGTGCTCCGCAGCAAGAGAATGCACCACAATGAGAAGCCCACGCACTGCAACGAGGAGTAGGCCCCGCTCACCCATGCCCAGCAACGAAGACCCAATGCAGCCAAAAAAAAAAAAAAAAAAAAAAATTAAGAATCCAGTTACTGACTCAGAAAGATTTTAAATGGTAGACTGCATTATGTTGTGCACCTGAAATTAATATTATGTTGTATGTCAGTTATACCTCAGTAAATAAAGTAACTAATTACTTTAATTAAGTGGTAGATTTCTCTTTTTTTAATGCAGAAAGGCCAGTATTGGCCCAGCTTTGACCCAAGTCTCTAGAACTGTCTTGGGTAATAAAAAAGCAAATTTTCCTTACCTTTTAGGAAAATGTCAACTAAGGAACATTTCAGCCTTCGGTTTTATACTTATTTTTGTCATTCATTTTGATAGGTTTTGGCAATTTGTACAGATTGGTTAATATTTCACTTCCTCAATACAAAGAATATACTAAGTAACTTACCCAATCTTTTAAAATACAGTGAACCTTTTTTTCTCCCTCTTATGGAATAGTGGGCACATTATAAGGATACCAATACCTGCTGCCATTAAAAGAAAAAAATTGTGAGAGACATCTAGGACATATATAATAACATTTCTGTTATCTTCTTTAAAATTTTTTATGGTAATATTAAAGCTTCAATAGTTCAGAATTCACTGAAATCCTTAGAACTTTGAAAGTCTGTAATAGCAATGTCAATGTTGTATGCAACAAAATATATTATATGATATTTTAATTTCTCAAGATTGCATGGAATTCAACTTTCCTGTTATAAACATTATTATACTGTGACACAACAGGGTACATCTTTTGTAAGAAATAAGTGCCTTTTAAAAATATTTGTTTAAATGTCTGTGAAATAAAATGTTTTTTTTTTTAATCAACTCCCTCCCACAAGAAATAGTCCTGGTAAGTTCTAGACGGTCATTTAAATGCTACCAAATTTGTGTCCTCTGAACTCAATCACAAGAGCTATTCTAGTTGATAGTGAGAACAGATACAATAAACGTGTTCATTGTGGAGAAGCTGGCTAAAGGGCGTGCTTCCTTAATGATAAATTATCGTGTCTTTGTTGATATATATATACCTTACTTGTGTAAACCACAACTTAATATAAAAATAGTTTCTTTTCATCAGTGACTGAGGTTATTGGCAATATTTTTCCTGCCTTACCACAAAAATTTAGGCTTAATTTCTCACTGTCTCTTAGGGAAGATCTGACAGTGAAGTGTCATTCTTTTGCATAGGACTAAGAGACAGAAACCTAGAAGAAATTTTAGCTCACTGTTTACCAGAGACATCATAACCTTATTCCCATTAGAATGAAAAAGGATTCCAAAGGATTCTTAAATTTTCTATTAGGCCAGATTTAAAGATCTCTGGGTTAATTTCTTTATGCATCTACTGGGATAAATCCCCCAAAATTACATAATGATGAGGCAATGCAAGTCTGTTTTCTTATTCACAGCACTGAATTGTCAAACCATTAAGAACCATAAAAACAGTATATCATTGAAACTAATACCAATTCCAGGTAATAAAAAAAATGTTGCATTAATCTCTTATTTTAACCAAATATCATTTATTGGGAAAGTCATAAGTTAAAAGTAATCTTTTAGTATAATTAGCTCAAACTATGCTGCCTTTAAAAACCAGTGTTCACAGGCAAAAACAATAACAAAAATAGATAAATTAGACTGCATCAAAATTTAAAACTTCTGTGCATCAAAGGATACAACAACAGAGTGAAAAGGCAACCCACAGAATGGGAGAAGATATTTGCAAATCATGTAGCTAATAAGGGATTAATATCCAGAATATAAAAAGAACTCTTTTACAACTCAGCAAGAAAAAAACAAACAACCTGTCTTAGTCAGCTTGGGCTCCTATAACAAAATACCATAGATTGAGTGGCTTAAATTTCAGACATTTGTTTCTCACGGTTCTGGAAGCTAGTAGTCCAAGATCAATGTGCTGGCAGATTTGCTTCCTGATGAGAACCCTCTTCCTGGCTTGTAGACAGCTGCTTTCTTGCTGAATCCTCACATGGCTATAAGAGAGAGGGTGCTCTGTTCTCTTCCTCTTCTTGAATGTACACTAATCCTATCATGTTGGCCACACCCTCGTGACATCATCTAACCCTAATTTCCTCCCAAAGGCTCCCTCCCATCTCCAAATATCATCACATTGGAGGTTGGCTTCAGCGGACAGATTTGGGGGGCACATAAACATTTAGTCCATAACATTCCACCCATGCCCCCCCAAATTCATCTCCTTCTCACATACAAAATATATTCATCACATCCCAACAGCCCCAAAGGTCTTAACTCATTCTAGCATCGACTCTATAAAGTCCAAAGTCTTATCTAAATATCATCTAAATGGGCTTCCCTGGTGGCTCAGTGGTTGAGAGTCCGCCTGCCGATGCAGGGGACACGGGTTCGTGCCCTGGTCCGGGAAGATCCCATATGCCGCGGAGCGGCTGGGCCCGTGAGCCATGGCTGCTGAGCCTGCATGTCCGGAACCTGTGTTCCGCAACGGGAGAGGCCACAACAGTGAGAGGCCTGCGTAACGCAAAAAAAAAAAAATATATATATATATATATATATATATATATCCTTAAATATCATCTAAATAAGATATGGGTGAGACTTGAGGCAAAATTCCTCTCCAGCTATGAACCTGTGGAATCAGATTAATTATACACTTTAAAATACAATGGTAGGACAGGCATAGGCTAGACATTCCCATTCCAAAAGGGAGAAATAGAAAGGAAAGAAAAGATGACAGGGCCCAAGTAAGTCCAAAACTTAGTGAGACAAATCCCATTAGATCTTAAGGCTCAAGAATAATCCTCTTTGGTTTGATACTGTGCCTTCTAAACCCAGTGGGGAAGTAGTCCTGCCTTCAGGACTCACTGGAGTGGTGGTGTCATCTCCAGGGATCACCTGAGCAGCCCTGCACTTCTGGCTCCCTTGGAGTACCACCCATGCAGTGTTCTGCAAGGGCCCACCTACCTGGCACCTTTGAAACTGACGTGGAGGCAGCCTTGCCTGTCAACCTCGCACTCTTGGCGTGTGGTGGGAGTAGCAGCCTTGACGATCTCTGAATCTTTTTGGGGTACTCTTTCCTTTTCTTGGAGAATGTTCATGTTCACAACCTCCCTTCATTCTGTCTCATTTTCTGTTTCTGATCTTCATTGAGATTCCATGGATGTTACAATGATGGAAGAATTAGCTGCTCTTTACAAAAAAAAAGAGTAATCTAGTAACAAGCACGCTAAAATTAAGAATTCAAAGAGGTAATGAATTGAGAGTGAATATTGCTAGAAAGCAAAATTAGTAAGTTAGAAACTAAACTTCACAGAATTAAAAAGTGAAAATTAAAACACGTTTTAGCCATTGTGTTAGCAAAGATTTAGATTATTAGTATCCAAAAAAATAGCATTTTCTGCCTTATAATTTGGTACAACCTTTTTAGAGTGTAAGTTAGCAGTATCAATTAAAATTCAAAATATTCTGGATTTGGACCCAGAACTTCCACTTTTAGAAGTCAATCCAGAACAAAGAGATGGACCCAAGAGTATTTGTTGCAACATTTTTTTTAAACTTGGAAACATCCCAAATGTTGATTAATAAAGAAATAACTAACCAATATTTCTATTGTGTATAGTACTCAAAATGTTTAATAAATGTTAATGTGTGGGAAAAAATTAGAAATTACCATATGATCCAGCAATTCCCTTTCTGAGTATATACTCAAAATAACTAAAAGCAGGGTCTTGAGAAATTTGTGCACCCATGTTCATAGCAACATTATTTTCCCAAGGGTAGAAGCAACCCAAGTATCCATAGACAGATAAATGGATAAACAACATGTAATATATATGTATAATGGAATATTATTCAGGCTTAAAAAAGTAGGAAATCCTGCAATTTATGATGAACCTTGAGGACATTATGCTAAGTGAAAAAAGGCAGTCCCAGAAGGATACATATTGTATGATTCCACTTATATGAGGTACCTACTGTAGTCGAATTCTCAGAGAAGGGAAGTAGGATGTTGGTTGCCAGGGGATAGGGGAGGATGGATAGGGAGTTATTTAATGGGTACAGAGTTTCATTTTTGGAAGAGAAAAAAGTTCTAGAGATGGATGGTAGTGATAATTGAACAACGAACAACAGTGTGAATTACTTCATGCTTTGTACACTTAAAAATAGTTATTTAAGAGGGCAAATTTTATGTTATATGTATTTTACTATAATTAAAAAACAAATGATCTATTCATGTCACACCAGCCCCTTTTTATGATATCTAATTCTGGCGCTGCTTTGTTGTTCCCAGGAGATAAGCATTAAAAAAGCCATAATTATAGAACTAAAAATCAGGTTGTGTATTATTACCTTTTTGATAAAAATATAAATGGATGAAATTCAGTTCCAGTCTTTTCCCTTTCTTTTCTTTATAAATTTATTTATTTATTTATTTATTTATTTATTTTTGGCTGCGTTGCGTCTTAGTTGCTGCACACAGGCTTTCTCTAGTTGTAGCGAGCAGGGGCTACTCTTTGTTGCGGTGCCCGGGCTTCTCATTGCAGTGGCTTCTCTTGTTGCAGAGTATGGGCTCTAGGCATGTGGGCTTCAGTAGTTGTGGCACATGGGCTCAGTAGTTGTGGCTGACGGGCTCTAGAGCACAGGCTCAGTAGTTGTGGCTGACGGGCTTAGTTGCTCCATGGCATGTGGGATCTTCCTGGACCAGGGCCTGAACCCATGTCCCCTGCATTGGCAGGCAGATTCTTAACCACTGTGCCACCAGGGAAGTCCCTCCAGTCTTTTTTTTGCATATTTATGAACTGATAGCTTTACGTCTTCTTGTGTCATAACCCACTTTGCTGACTGGGGAACAGCCAGGAAGGTAACTATAAAACGAAACCATATAACACACCAATATTCAAACATTTTGATTTATAAATGGCTATCTCATATGAGTCAACCTAATAAAATTGCAAGATAATAAATAAAAGTGAGCAAAAGAAAGATGCCATTGAAATAAATATTGAAATCCCAAGACATCTTTTTTGAGGTGCCTAGTTGTGGAAGGAAACAAAGTACCTTAGATCTAAATTTAGAAAATATTTTAATTATAGTAGAATTCTCACATTTCTGTATATATCAACTCTAAGTTAAGAACTGTATAAAGTAAAGAGAAGGAATAACCTTTAGGAAATTGTCTTTTGGGTCACCAATTTATAGTATTGTACAATAATATAGTTTCAAACATCTCAAAGAAATCCCACCCACCGCCTGTACTACTTTTTTTTAGACAAATGAATGTTTAAGCCACTCAGGACAGTTTTTATGTTTTCTCCCTTCAACTCAAGCAACATGTATAATATTTGTTACTATTTTTAATTACTGTGAATGTGTAGTTATTTTTCATGTTTAGCCCTAAACCCCTCCTGTTTTTAAACGTAATTTCTTCCTCTTCAGTTTTTCATAGACATAAAGAATTACTTACCGTCAACTGAAAAAGTTCTGCACCTTTGAAAACGTGTTATTTTCTCTTAAGTACTTCAAACCTAACAATGAAAGTTTTGTTGCAGGTGGGGAAGAGAGAGAGCAAGCAGTGTGGGCCAGAGGAGTATCAGAAAATATCCTGGGAAGAGTTGGGTCTTGAACGAATGGGATTAGATAGGAGAATAGAAGAAGAGCATTCCAAATATAGGAGGATGGGGAGAGTGGGAGGATATCCCCAGAAGTCTGGAAGTAGGTGCTAATGTGTTCCAGGGACAATAAGAAGATAATTGTCTATATCTTAAGAGCAGAGAAGTTCTGATTTGATAGATCTTTGTCTAGAAGAATGGCATGAATGCCAGAAAAGAGTCTGTCAGTGTTATGCAGTATGAGAGGAGGCAGGAAAATGACTCAGGAAGCTGTTGCAGGCAAATGGCTAGAGGTGGGCAATCACCTCCAACTGACAGCAGCATGAGGACAGTGACTGTGTCTTTTATCTCAGTATCCACAGCAATTAGCTTGTAGTTGCCACTCAGTAAATGCTTGTTGAATGAATGAATGAATGAAAGAGAATAGAATATTGGTTGATATCTTTACTAGAAATGATATAGTTGAAAAAGAGAACTTCTGTGAACACATATGAAGAGTTCACCTTTGAGCATGTGAAGTAACAGGGCAGTAGTCAAGTGGAAACAGCTCGAAGACAGCTGAAAGAAAACATGGAATCAGGGCATGTCTTTGTGTAACATATAATTTCACAATGGTACTGTGTTACTAATGCATTCATTTCGTGGCCAACTCTTTCTTCCAGATCTCTCTTTAGTACCTCGTCAAGTTCTCTTTCCCTTGCGTTTGCTCTGTTTATTTTTTTAGTTTTGAGATATGACTTCATTTAATTTCAGCCTATTTAGTGAAATAATTTTTGTATGGATTTAAATATCATAATGACAGTAAATACTACATTGCCCATCTTTAGGCTGTGGAAGGAAAACAGATGTACTTCTACCTGAGTATATGTTCTAGTTAAAGAATTTGTTAACCTAGAGAATAAGAGTATTCTACTTAACATTAAAAAAAAAGTGGTAAAGAGGAAGAGTCTGCTGTAAATATGAACTGATAATTTATCCTCATATGTATATTTTTTAATTTTGAAGCAATCTCATAGAAAAATTGCGGATACAGTACAAGGAACTTTTTTTTCTGAGCCATTTCATAGTAATATGCCCCCCTCACCTCACTTTTCTATTTTAAGAAACAGAATGATGATATTAATATTTCATGGAGAAGCCCTTTATTGAACTTATAGCAGAATATATGTGTGTATGTGATTCATTGATTTACAAAAGTAGAGCTTTCCATGTATTTAAAAACTGTCCCTAACTGATGATAGTGAAGCTCTTCATCTTTTGCTTTTGGCCCTCCTGAAGTCTGAATCTCCACCTCCCACCATATGGGTTACTATTCTGATCCAGAGAACTTTCAGCTGTTTATAAATATTTTGATGTGGCCACCAGGGGATGTAGTGAGCTATCCTCTCATCCTCTTGAGTTCTGCCACTGTATGGAGTAGCCCCTTTAAATTGGTAAGTGCACACTTTGAAAGGTTCTTTTCCTAGCCACTCAACAGGAGTAAGAATTTTCACTTCCCTGAAGTACTCTGTGTTTCTGAAGAATGTATTCGCAGATTCTATTTTATATTTATCTGACATGTTCTGCTTCTGGTAGCTACAGTAGGCATTCCTCTTAAATCTGACTTGAAAAGCAAACTAATTATTGCATACATAATGAAATTAGGTATATCTTTTAAAGCTAGGTAAATAATTTTACTTGGTTTTTTTCTTTTAATAATTTTACGTTTTTTCCCCCCAGATGTTATTCTTAAGGGTATTAAAAAAAAAAAAAAAAGAAAGAAAGCAATTTCCCCTCAATTCTTGACTTTGCCACAGTAAGTTTTTGAAAAGTTGTTTTTTTATAGTATAAAACTCCAGAGACTAATAAAGTGTCAAATACTTATTACTGCTGGGAGAGGAATCTGGGAAGATAGTGAAGTAGGAAGCACCAGGAATCTGGCTCTCCATCTCGACAACAAATTGAACTGGCAGAATCTGTCTGAGGTAACTATTTTTGAACTCTGGAGTCTGTTGAAGGCCTGCAACTACTAGGGGAAGAACTGGAGGGTAAATTGTGGTCAATTTCAGCTCTTAGCTCTTAGTAGCTATCCATCCCTCCCCCTCAGCCACATGGTAGGCAGCTGTGTACATGTTCCTGGTGTAGCTTGCACACAGCTCATATAAGATGGGGTGGGCAAAAAAGACCCTGTCCTCCAGATATCAGGGATCTGTGACCTGATAGCTGAGTGCCACTTCTGAGCATAGAGGTGCAGACAAAGGGGCAGGCAGCCAGTGTTGCTGCATCTCCCCCCTTTGTTGCAAGCCCCTCTTCCTCATGCTGAAGTGACATCCAGGGATTTAAAGGGCTAGCACCCTTTTTTTCTCCCCCTTCACTTTTTGCCTTTCCACCTTTTGGGAGTCAGACATTAAAGAGAGGACTTCAAAAACAGCTCATATAGGGGGAAGATTAGAATATGTCCACATATGCCTAGGGAAAGGCTCAGAAAAGACCTGAGAAGACCTTAAGCTTATATCTCAGACTGATCCTTGGCACAGAGATGGCCTACAGCAATCAGAAAAACAAAAATAACAAAAAAATAGTAAACCCCAGGGAAGGTGGAGAATCTGATTTCCAAAGTTACCACATTATTAGATTCACACTAATACCACATTATTAGTGTTCAACAAAAAAAATCACAAGGCATACAAAAAACAGTAAAGTATGACCCATTCAAAAGAAAAAAATAGCAGAAACTGTCCCTGAAAAAGACCTAATGGCAGATATACTATACAAAGACTTTAAAACAACCATCTTAAAGATGTTTAAAGAGCTAAAGGAAAACATGGAGGAAGTTATGAAAATGCTGTGTGAACAAAATGGAAATGTCAATAAAGAGATAGAAAATCTAAAAAGAAACCAAAAAAGAGCTTCTGGAGCTGAAAAGTACAGTAACTAAAATTAAAAATTCGCTGGATGGATTCAGAGGCAGATTTGAGCAGGCAAGAGAAAAGATCATCAAACTTGAAGATAGGACAATGGAAATTATCAAGTCTGAGGAACAGAAAGAAAAAGGACTGAATAAAAGCAAGCAGAACTTAAGGGACTTATGGGACATCATCAAGAGGACCAACATACATATCATGGGAGACCTGGAAGGATGAGAGAGAAAGAGCCAGAGCAAATATTTAAAGAAATAATGACTAAAAACTTCTCAAATTTGGGTGTTCCCTGGTGGCCTAGTGGTTAGGATTCCAGGCTCTCACTGAGGTGGCCCAGGTTCAGTCCCTGGTTTGGGAACTGAGATCCCTCAAGCCATGTGGCACAGCCAAAAATCAACAAGAACAACAACAACAAAAACCTTCCCAAATTTGTTGAAAGACACAGTATAAATATCCAAGAAGCTCAACGAACTCCAAGTAAGATAAACTCAAAGAGACCCACACTGAGACACATTATAATAAAACTTTCAAAAGACAAAGACAAAGAAAGAATCTTGAAAGCATCAAGAAAGAAGTGCATCATCACATACAAGGGATCCCCAAGAAGAATATCAGCAGATTTCTCATCAGAAATCTGGAGGCCAAAAGTTTTCTTATCAGAAACTTTGGAGGCCAAAAGACAATGGGCCAATATATTCAAAGTTCTAAAAGAAAAAAACAGTCAACCAAGAATCCTATATCTGGCAAAACTGCCCTTCAAAAGAGAAAGAGAAGTTAAGATATTCCAAATGAATAAAAGCGGAGGGAGTTTATGACCACTAGACTTGCCCTGCAGGAAATACCCAAGGGCTTCCTGCAAGGTAAAATGAAAGGACATCAGATAGTATAACTCAAAGCCATATTGAGATATAAAGATCTCAGTAAAGGTAAATACATGGACAATTATAAAAGCTAGTATTATTGTAACCTTGGTTTGTAACTGCACTTTTTGTTTTCTGCGTGATTTAAGAGACTAATACATTTAAACTAAAAAACCCCCAATGATTAGTGTAACAGCTAGTGTTACTGTAACTCTGGTTTATAACTCCAAATCTTGTTTTATACATAATTTAAGAGAGTAATGCATTTAAAAGAATTATTAGTTTATGTTTTGGGACACAATGAATAATGGTGTTGTGACATCAGAAACTGAAAGGAGTGGAGACAGAGCTGTAAAGGAACAGAGTTTTTGTATGTTATCGAAGCTAAGCTGGTATAAATTGAATTCACAGTGTTAAAACTTTAGGTTGTTAAGTGTAATCCCATGATAACCACAAAGAAATTAGCTATAGAACATACACAAAAGGAAATGAGAAAGGAATTTAAACATTTCATTACAAAAACTCAACAAAACACAAAAGAAGACAGTAATGCGGGAAATAAGGGACAAAAAAAGCTTTAAGGCGTGTGTAAAATAAATAGCACAATGAGAGAAGCAAGTCCTTTCTTATCAGTAATTACTTTAAGTGTAAATGAGTCCATGAAACTCTTCAAACAAAAGACAGAGATTGACATAAGGGATAAAAAATACATGACCCAACTACAAGAGACTCATTTGACATCCAGAGACACAATCAGGTTGAAAGTAAAAGGATGGAAAAAGATATTCTATGCAAACAGTAACCAGAAGAGAACAGGGGTGACTGTACTAATTATCAGATAAAGTAGACTTCAAATCAAAAAGGTTACAAGAGACAAAGAGGGATGTTCTGTATTAACAAAACATTTGATGCAGCAAGAAAATATAACAGTTATAAACATTTATGCACTTAATGACAAACCATCAAAATGTATGAAGCAAAAACAGAATGGAAGGGAGAAATAGACAGTTCTATAATAATAGTTGGAGACTTCATTACCACACTAAAAATAATGTATAGAACAATCATACAAAAGATAAGTAAGGAAATAGAAGACAACACAGTAAACCAACTAGATCTAACAGACATATACAGAACACTACCCAACAACAGTAGAATACACATTCTTCTCAAGTGCACATGGGACATTTTCCAAGATGGACCATATGTTAGGCTGCAAATTAAGTCTCAATAGATTTTAAAAGATAGATCTCATACAGAGTGTTTTCTAAGATCACAATGGAATGCAGTTAGAAATCAGTAACAAAAGGAAAACGGGAAAATTCACAAAATTATGGAAATTAAACAACACGCTTTTAAACAACCAGTGCATGAAAGAAGAAGTTACAAGGGAAATTAGAAAATACTTAGAGTCAAATGAAAACAGCACAGCACACCAAAATTTACAGGACACACACAGCAAGAGCAGTGCTAAGGGGGAAATTTATAGCTAAAAATTCTTACATTGAAAAATAAGAAGGATCTCAAATCAACAAACCAACCTTACACCTGAAGGAACTAGAAAAAGAAGAACAAACCAAACCCAAAGCTAACAGAACAAAGGAAATAATAAAGATTAGAGCAGAGATAAATGAAGTTGAGACTAGAAAATCAGTAGAGATAATCGATGAAACAGAAAGTTCATTCTCCAAAAAGATCAACAAAACTGACAAATTCTGGTGCTAGATGGACTAAGATAAAAATGAGAGAAGGGCCTCCCTGGTGGCGCAGTGGTTGAGAGTCCGCCTGCCGATGCAGGGGATACGGGTTCGTGCCCCGGTTTGGGAGGATCCCATATGCCGCGGAGCGGCTGGGCCCGTGAGCCATGGCCGCTGAGCCTGCGCATCCGGAGCCTGTGCTCCGCAACGGGAGAGACCACAACAGTGAGAGGCCCGCGTACCGCAAAAAAAAAAAAAAAAAAAAAAAAAAAAAAAAAAAAAAAAAAAATGAGAGAAGACTAAACTTACTAAAATCAGGACTTCCCTGGCAGCCCAGCGGTTAAGATTCCGCGCTTCCAACGCAGGGGACGCGGGTTCTATCCCTGGTCAGGGAACTAAGATCCCACATGCCACGCAGCCAAAAAATAAAATTAAAAAAAAATTACTGGGGCTTCCCTGGTGGTGCAGTGGTTAAGAATCCACCTGCCAATGCAGGGGACATGGGTTCGAACCCTGGTCTGGGAAGATCCCACATGCCGCGGAGCAACTAAGCCCGTGTGCCACAACTACTGAGCCTGCTGCGCTCTAGAGCCTGTGAGCCACAACTACTGAAGCCCATGCACCTAGAGTCCATGCTCTGCAACAACAGAAACCACAATGAGAAGCCTGCTCACTGCAACTAGAGAAAGCCTGTCTGCAGCAACAAAGACCCAGCGCAGCCAAAAATAAATAATTTAATTAAATTATTTTAAAAATTTACTAAAATCAGCAATAAAAATGGGGACATTACTGCTGATTCTACAGAAATAAAAAGGATTATAAAAGTGAACTATGAACAATTGTACACCAACAAATTGGATCATCTAGATGAAATGGACAAATTCCTAGGTTGTCCTTAAATAAAATTGATACTTTAAAAAAAACTGTATTAAGGAATAATTGACAAATATACAATAACATTTTATAGGTTAAGCTTGAGTCCTCAAACAGGAAGGTTAAAAATGTAAAATTATGCCTCTAGCAAAATAAAAAGTTCTCAGTAATTAACAAGTATTTGTGTATTAACTACTAAAACCAAGGAGACATCTCCCTATAAGAACTAGATAGTGCTGTAAGTTATAAGATCTAACAATTAAATAACTGATAATAGCAATGAATTTTTTATTTTAACCACAATCCAATATGTTTCTGTACCTTTCTGAGTTAAAAGAAAACGTCTACTTTCAGTAATCACAAAGTGCTATGCAAATATTCTTTTTTAAGTTTATCCTTTTAAAAAGACATTGTCAGTGAGCTGCAAGAGAGAAAGCCACAGGTATGACCATCATCTCCAGTGCTCTGTATGTGGGTACAATACCTCCATGGCACCCACATGACAATCCAGATGTACTTTTTCAGCCATGTGTGTTGCAACTTCTTGCATCAGTCTGTCCATCCCATCAAGGTCCAAAAAACCCAGGCCAAAGACCCCAACCCAGGCCTCAGAGATTTTGAAGCCAATGTCATAAGACTGCTGGACAAAACAATTATTGGTTTTCCAATGGAAGTAAACCAAATTAGTGCGCCCTTTTATTATCAGGTAGGCCTTTGTATGGTGAGTTAATAGAACACAGCTACAGTGCCCATCACAGTGGAGGCTGTTACCTCCAAAGCCTTCTTTGCTTGGCTCTTTCTGACCACAGCCCTGTGTGGAAACAGTTTGAGATTGATGAGTGAATCCTTTGAACTAAAGACTATGCAATGGGGATGCCTCCTAGAGGTGGAGAAGTATTTTTCTCATGTCTTATAAGGAAGGTCTTGAGACCTATTAAGCTCACGGATCCTAAATAAATCAAAAGTATTAGAGGGCTACTCCATAGATGTATATAACCTTTCATGACTCACTAAATTGTGGCACTTGAGGGAGCACCTTCAACATTTCCTTTCTTTATGTATGCAGACCAGGTGAAAGGAGCCAACCCTGGGAAGGCTCTGGGCTTTGGGCTATCACTTTTTGCCAAGACCACCAAAAGAACCTTCCTGAGTGCTGAACTGGCCTTCAGCCCTCAGGGCCGGGGGCAGCAGTGCTCCAGTGGATCTTGGCAGAAACTATGCCAACCAAGCTGCTGCTGGAAGGAGTCTGAACAGGCAGATGTGTAGATTCTACTAACTACAGCCTGATCCTAGAGGCTGCTCGTGCTCCAAAGTCCTGCTAGCCCTGCTGTCTTCCCCTTACCATAGTTTTTGAGGCATTTGAAGAGCTTTTTCCAGATTATGTTTAAAATTTAAAAATAAAGCCATGTTGTGAAGAACTCAAGGGCAGAGATAAAGTATTGATGACTTGTTTTGGCATTGGCTTTACTAATTCAGCAAGACCAACAAGTGATATTATCTCAGGATAAGGCCCTACCTACAGAAAAAACAATGCAGCCAAGGAGACCCAGGGAATGAGTTTGAATGCATACATCCAGGACAGGAGAGCTACTATATTAAGGATTTTCTTTTCTTTTCATCATCAACAACAACAACAAATCAGAACATACAAATAAAAGACAACTATATATCCAAAAAAAGAAAATAGTTTCATTCACTCATGAAAAAGTGTACTTGCTGTTTATCCTACTTTAAAACTATGTTGAATTTTGCAAGTCTGTTGTATATTAATTTGGTGAATAAAATTAACATTGAAAAGTTCATAGTAATTTTCTCTAAGGAAGGACTTCATCATTTTTCACACTCTTGTTTGTCTCCCCTCATATGCCGTCAGCTCCCATGCATGCCTTGGTTTTACAGTCCCAAGATCCAGGCCAAGCCCTGGCAACCAGTAGGCATGCATTACCTAATTGTTAAATTACTGAGCAAATGAATGATAAATATATGAGTTGAAGCTAGGGAAGCTTGATTAAAAAAATCCATCTTGTGGCTTTAAAAGTAATTCATGGCTGGATGATTAACTTTCTGTAGTGCTGGTACCTTCTCCAAAAATGATTTTCCCAAATGAATAAAAGGTGTAATTAATTTCATTTTTTTAAAAAGTAGCCTACAAGAAAGAACCAAAGATTTTCCCATCCTTTTGCCTACTTCTCTACACTCCCACTGCAGTTCCCAAAATTAGAATCTACCTTCCTCCAGAAAATTTTCAGGAAACTTAAAAAAAGTAATAAAGTTAATATATTTCCTTTGTTCACTACAAGTTATTTGTTTTGGATGAAAGGATAAGAAGCTATTAGGAAAGGTTATTCTGAACACTTAATATCAGAACTGCTGAGTTCAGTATAAGGTCAAGTTTTTATTTTCTTCTCTCCTTCTGATATTCTTGTGCTTATGGGTTTTAACAGTATTAACTGTAGGAACTCCTGAGATTCATGATTTTTCTTACCCTGAAGTATATCTACATATACATACATATGTGTATGTACACACACAGGGTATACACACACACAAGTACATATTTCAGAGTAAGAAAAATTATATATATGTATTTATGTATCACATGTATGTGTTTGTGTTGAACATATTTTATAGGAAATAAACACTACAGAAAGATTTCCTATTATAACTCAAATGAACTCACAAATTGCCGCCATCATCAAATTCTATATCACTTCAACATTCATATTTAATTATCTCAGAAGATGATGAGTAAAGCGCTTATTAGAACTGATGTGTTGAATGTTAGTATTATTTGTAGACTATTAGTCTTTAGAAAAGATAGTTCAAAATGCTTGCTATATTTTCATCAGGTGATTAGAGAACAAGATTTCTGGAAAACAAAAGATTTCCCAAGTAAAAGTGAAAACTTACCGCAGCACAGCATCTGTTTTTCAAACTGTAATTTAACAGGAAATATATATAAATGTATATAAATTATAAGCATCAAATATTTTTATTATACCTGTGTAATGGCAGAGAATTGGACTACATTATTTTTTCTATCTTCATTATAATAATATTTCTATGGATAAAAATTCACTTCTGTTTGAGCCTTCCTGTCTATCTGTAAAATGAGGATAGCCTCTGCCCATCTATCCTATAGGATTGTTGAAAATGCAAATAAAATTGTTTATAGGAAAGCTTAAATGAATATCAAGCACCAAGTATTAAGGCAAGATATAAAGTGATATACTTTCACTAGTATTTACTTATTTCTGTTCCATTTTAATTTCACAAACTCACAGCCTAATTTCTCTAACTCTGTACTATGACTGACACCATTTACATCATATAATATTAAGATCATTTACTGAGGAAAAACAAGAAGAGAAATTGTCACACATCATATACCAATAAAGTTCTTATTTAGTACAAACCTAGTATTGAATTAGAAATGGGAGCTTCCCATCTCTGAGTCAGTAAGTCAAATCTGATTCCACCTGGATGATTACCTAAAGTCACAGCCATTGGATGCTACTTGTAAAACCCTGTTTAAAAGTACTGATCATCTTGCTTCATTCATCAATGAATATTTACTAAGCACAGACTCATCTGCTTGCTTCTCTGACTCACTGCTATTCCACCATCCTGAGGCAAAAAGATTGTATTAATAAACATAACTGGCAGACTATTCTGGTATTAATTATTCACTGAGAATTTCCCCAAGCCAAGGACCCATTTGGAGGAAGAAGAAAGGACCTGTTACGGATTACCTAAACCAACCCTAAAACAGCTGTTCTGCCAACACACCAAACAAAAGATCAGGAAATTTAGAAACTATTTAAAACACATAATTGGTTATGAGCCACCTTTGCTTATAATAATCCTTACCCTTCAGTGGAAAAATTCTCACCTCATGCTCTAACGGAACTCTCTGCTTCCCTTTCACAGCACTTCCAACACTGTTGTTACACATTACTTGTCTGTTCTTGCCACTTAAACTGAGTGAGAGCAAAGACAATATCTTGTTCATGATTGTATCCTTAAATTCTGACTCATGGATGGTACTCACTAGTTTTCTGTAGAAGGAATAAATAAAGAACCATACTTTCCACCCATTTTCAGGCTTTGGGAAAAGATACTTAGCCTCTTTGAGCCCATTTCCTCAACTCTATAACAGAAACGAGGATTTGAGATATAAAGGTTAAGTGCCTATCACAATAATAGGCACCCAACAAGTGGTAACTATTATTATTATTATTACTAATATTCCTTTTTATTATTATAAACTGAGCTCTTCTAAAAGTAGGATCATAATTTTATGTCCATAATGAACAAGTAAATCTTTACAGTATTTCAGAAACCTTCAGAATCACTATAGCCTAGTTCTTCATCCCCACTAAAAAAAAAAAAAAAAAAAAAGTCAGTTGATACATTAAGGTTTTCAACTAAATTTAAATATAACTGGCAGGCCAGTGTTTTTTTGTTTGTTTTGTTTTGCAAAACTATTCCTCTTAACAGCTGGAACATGTAATCAATGAAATCACTTTTAGTATTCAACTGAGTTAAATGGTGATTGTCTTAGGTAGATTGGTATGTGAATTCTACAGAATACCAAATGACTTAATTTTAGGAGAACCAAACTCTAAGCTTTCTGTTAAAAGGATATCTATAACATATATACGTTACATACACACTCTCCCTCTCACACACACACATGTGTTGCTGCTGTGTCTTTAGCTACATAAAATATTTATAATTGATACTCTGGGACAGGAAAATACAGGTCATGTAGAATATAGGAAAGGCATATTTGGGAAGATTACAAATAATTACATTAAAAATAAGGTGCCAATAAGTTCATGTATGTTACTATTTTTAAGTTGGAGATTTTACCTGTGATTGAAAAGAGGAAATGGTTCTTATTTTAAAAAAAATAACCTGCTGGCCAGAAGTTACATATGAAATTCCAAGTCCCTTAACTGTGTGCGATAAGGTAACTATGCAGGAGGTCAATTTTTAGAATACCAGATTCCACCACGTAAAGCTCATTAACTGAATTACCTCCTAATCTTTCCTCGCTCTAGGCTTTTATTTTTTACATACTGTAATTTATTTGGGGGTATATTAAACTCTTAATGCCATGTAGCAGAAAATAAGCCTACGCAGATCTCTTCAGATATCAAGCAGATGTCGAGAATGAGAAATTAAATTATCCTTAACACACATGCACACACACACAATTACATTTCTCTGCCATTCTAGAAATTTCTGGAAAATGACTTCTGAGCCAACTTGATATGGATATTTAAGGTTCAAGTATGTGAACACATTTTTGGAAGGTTTTTAATCTGCAAAGCATTCTAATGGTCTTATTGGCATCTATACCTTTGGTAAAAATATTCCTGTTTCATGGAGTTTAGACTTTTTAAATATTGTATCCTTTATCAAGATTTATTGTGACCATTATTTAATGTTTTAATTTGTCATAGGTTTAAATACAATGTTTTACCTCTCTCTATTGGCTTGTTTCCCTCATCTTATAAACATGGTCAGGTCTTTATCAGACTAAAGGAAATTAAAATATAATTTAAAAATACCATCCCATAACCTTGTTTTTACCTCAAACTACAAGTTGATTTTGATTTCTTGAAAGCACAGTCTGTATTTACTGCCTCCTTTGTCAACTCACATTCACTGTTTAACCCATGAAATCTGACTTTTTTTTCCTTCCACCACTCAAACTGCTGTTCTTGTTAAGATTGCCAGTGAATAATTTTTGATCCCCATCTTAAATGACACTATTGACCATTCTTCTCTGCAGTTCTCATCTCCTTTGGCTTTCTTATCATCATTCTTTGCTGGTTCTCCTTACACCCTCTGCCCATAGTATCCCAGTTGGTTTCACCAGCAATTCTTGCCCTGTTCATCTCTTTTCTTTTTCTTTTTTTAACATCTTTATTGGAGTATAATTGCTTTACAATGGTGTGTTAGTATCTGCTTTATAACAAAGTGAATCAGCTATACATATACATATATCCCCATATCTCCTCCCTCTTGCGTCTCCCTCCCACCCTCCCTATCCCACCCCTCTAGGTGGTCACAAAGCTCCGAGCTGATCTCCCTGTGCTATATGGCTGCTTCCCACTAGCTATCTGTTTTACATTTGGTAGTGTATATATGTCTATGCCACTCTCTCACTTCGTCCCAGCTTACCCTTCCCACTCCCCATGTCCTCAAGTCCATTCTCTGCATCTGCGTCTTTATTCCTGTCCTGACCCTAGGTTCTTCAGAACCTTTTTTTTTTTTTTTTTTTTTTTAGATTCCATATATATGTGTTAGCATACGGTATTTGTTTTTCTCTTTCTGACTTAACTTCACTCTGTATGACAGACTCTAGGTCCATCCGCCTCACTACAAATAACTCAATTTCTTTTTATGGCTGGGTAATATTCCATTATATATATGTGCCACATCTTCTTTATCCATTCATCTGTTGATGGACACCTAGGTTGCTTTCATGTCCTGGCTATTGTAAATAGAGCTGCAATGAACATTGTGGTACATGACTCTTTTTGAATTACGGTTTTCTCAGGGTATATGCCAGTAGTGGGATTGCTGGGTGGTATGGTAGTTCTATTTTTAGTTTTTTAAGGAACCTCCATACTGTTCTCCATAGTGGCTGTATCAATTTACATTCCCACCAACAGTGCAAGAGGGTTCCCTTTTCTCCACACCCTCTCCAGCATTTATTGTTTGTAGATTTTTTGATGATGGCCATTCTGACTGGTGTGAGGTGATACCTCATTGTAGTTTTGATTTGCATTTCTCTAATGATCAGTGATGTTGAGCATCCTTTCACGTGTTTGTTGGCAATCTGTATATCTTCTTTGGAGAAATGTCTATTTAGGTCTTCTGCCCATTTTTGGATTGGGTTGTTTGTTTTTTTGATATTGAGCTGCATGAGCTGCTTGTAAATTTTGGAGATTAATCCTTTGTCAATTGCTTCATCTGAAAATATTTTCTCCCATTCTGAGGGTTGTCTTTTCATCTTGTTGATAGTTTCCTTTGCTGTGCAAAAGCTTTTAAGTTTCTTCAGGTCCCATTTGTTTATTTTTGTTTTTCTTTCCATTTCTCTAGGAGGTGGGTCAAAAAGGATCTTGCTGTGATTTATGTCACAGAGTGTTCTGCCTATGTTTTCCTCTAAGAGTTTAATAGTGTCTGGCCTTACATTGAGGTCTTTAATCCATTTTGAGTTTATTTTTGTGTATGGTGTTAGGGAGTGTTCTAATTTCATTCTTTTATATGTAGCTGTCCAGTTTTCCCAGCACCAATTATTGAAGAGCCTTCAACAGCAATTTTTAAAGTAACTCTCCTCTTTTTAGGTTTTTCAAAAGCATCAGACTTTATTTTCATAGAAATAAATTATTTTTGTATTCATTTGTAATTGGTTTACATAATGTTTCATTAAATTATATAACTATGATTGCAATAGGAACCAACAGGTTTTTTTTGGGGGGGGAAGGATTTGTTTCTGTCACTTTTTTTTTTTAACATCTTTATTGGAATATAATTGCTTTACAATGGTGTGTTAGTTTCTGCTGTATAACAAAGTGAATCAGCTATACATAAACATATATCCCCATATCTCTTCCCTGTTGCATCTCCCTCCTACCCTCCGTATCCCACCCCTCTAGGTGGACACAAAGCCCCAAGCTGATCTCCCTGTGCTATGTGGCTGCTTCCCACTAGCTATCTGTTTTACATTTGGTAGTGTACATATGTCCATGCCACTCTCTCATTTCGTCCTAGCTTACCCTTCCCCCTTCCCGTGTCCTCAAGTCCATTCTCTACATCGGAACCAACAGTTCTTAAAACAAATACAAATATTCTTGATGATCATCCAACTTGTAAAAGCAGAAGTGAACAGGCATACTAGAGAGGAGTAACCTGTTAGGCAGGAGCATCTCTGCTACTATGGTAGGATGCTTTACAGAGAGAATGGAGACTGTCAGTTATTCCAGGAAATTCCTTAAAAGTGAACGCTGGTTAGCAGTTCTCATAAAATTGCCGTGATGATGAAATGAGATATCATTCATTTACATAGTTTGGCATGATGCTTAGCACACAGTAAATGCTCAATAAATTATTTACTATTACTAAGAACGTTTATAACCCACTATAACCTTTACAGAAGGCATCTTGAGTAAAGGCATTAACCAGACAGCTTTGGGTAGTGATGAGAGGAGGGGAGGAATAGGTTTTTCAAGTTAAGTGAACAACATCTGCAAATGCAAACCTGTAAAAAGCATGTTTGGTGGACTGAGGGCCATTTTTTTTTTTCACATATTTCATCTGTCTCCCCTGCTTTACAGGGAGCTGTTTGGTATATAATTACATATTCTCATACTTCTTTGAATATCTCACACTAACATGGTACCTGGCAAAATTGGCATTCACTGTTTTGGTATGCCTCTGTTTACCCATCTGTAAAATATAAACAATAAGTATAGTATATGTCCAAACGTAAATTAACATTTAGGACTGTAAAAGCCCTATTTTGAAGGTTCAGCATAAGAAATTTAATACTCTGATTCCTAGGGTTCCTTTTTTTATTATTTCAGAATTTTCCCTAGATTCTTAGTACTTATCATTCCAGTACTTATTATACCCATGTAAAAGAGTAAGCAGAGGGGCTTCCCTGGTGGCGCAGTGGTTGAGAGTCCGCCTGCCGATGCAGGGGATGCAGGTTCGTGCCCCGGTCCGGGAGGATCCCGCATGCCGCGGAGCGGCTGGGCCCGTGGGCCATGGCCGCCGGGCCTGCGCGTCCGGAGCCTGTGCTCCGCGGCGGGAGAGGCCACGACAGTGGGAGGCCCGCGTACCGCAAAAAAAAAAAAAAAAAAAAAAAAAAAAAAAAAAAAAAAAAGAGTAAGCAGAAAGTTTTTCGTAGTTAATGCTTCAGTTTGACTAACTAAAGCTCTCTTTCCCTTGAGATTTTGTAAAAAACAGGGTTCTTAGGGGAAAACATGGCTACCCCTTATGGGTTTTTTTTGATGCAGAGCAAAATTTGAACTCCCTTCAGAGATGTGAACTTAATATTTGATGGAATGCATCCCTCATTCAAGCGGTATCACTCTATATAGTCCTATATCAATATTGCTCTTTGGAGATGGGGTGGCTGTGCAGAATTAAGATGCCTTTAAACAGGGATTGCATCTTTACAAAGAACACTTACAGCCCACAAAGACAGGTATTTGTGTGCTTTTTTTTTTAAGTGACGAAATTCCTTCTTGAAAGAATTAACTTTTTTTATAGATTTATTTTATTTATTTATTTTTGGCTGTGTGTCTTCGTTGCTGCACGCAGGCTTTCTCTAGTTGCGGCTAGCGGGGGCTACTCTTTGTTGTGGTATGCGGGCTTCTCATTGTGATGGCTTCTCTTGTTGCACAGCATGGGCTCTAGGCGTGCGGGCTTCAGTAGTTGTGGCACATGGGCTTCAGTAGTTGTGGCTTGCAGGCTCTAGAGCGCAGGCTCAGTAGTTGTGGCGCACGGGCTTAGTTGCTCCGCAGCATGTGGGATCTTCCCAGACCAGGGCTCAAACCCGTGTCCGCTGCATTGGCAGGTGGATTCTCAACCACTGCGCCACCAGGTAAGCCCCTGAAAGAATTAACTTTTAAATGTGTATTTAGGTGCCACTTTGGATTACATTCAGCTGTAAGAGTTTCAGAATGGGGCAGGGTTAGGGGGGCTATGTTTTTATTACCGTTTAATTAACTGTAACATCATATTTAATCATCCACTTCTGTTCCAATAATATCTAGAATAAATTACACCTGGTAATATTATAAGAAGAAAATAACTCTTTAACTGTAATTCATTCACTGTTAGCTAAATCTGTCACTAGGCTCACACACAAAGCCCCAAATTTATTTTCTATGATTTAAAAAGGACTATAATTATAAGCAGTGTTCAGCAATCAGTAAATTTCACTGACTTTATTTTTGACAATCATTTATCATATCTTTTTATTTGCTCAGTTTTCAAAAGTCAGCTTGTGCATATTTTAAATTTTAATTTAAAATGTTAAATTTAATTTTAATAAGTACACAATTTTTCTTAAAAATTTTTTGTTAAGAATTGTGTTGATGCAACAATATCTCTCATTGCCCAAAATGGAATTGCTGTTTTTAACCCAGCATAATCCTTTTCCTTGAAGGACCTTCCTTTTGGAAGGCAGTATGCTATAATTAAAACAGTCTTCATGGGACTTCCCTGGTGGTCCAGTGGCTAAAACTGCACGCTCCCAATGCAGGGGGCCCGGGTTCAATCCCTGGTCAGGGAACTAGATCCCGCATGCCACAACTAAAGATCCTGTATGCCACAACTAAGACCCGGCGCAGCCAAATAAATAAATACTAAAAAAAAAAAAAAAAAAAAAAGTCCTCATTAAGCTTAGTTTTCTCTTAATATGTTACTTTACCTGTAAAATTATGAAAATATCAACCCCAAAGAGTAATTACTATTAAATTAGGCCACTTAAGGTAAAGTACTTTACAAACAAATGATAAATAGTGTAATTTCTGGTAATGTAGTCATTTTTTAAATGCCACTAAAACAAAAAGATTTTTAGTTCATTGTTCTCAGTTATATGAAAAGAGCACTGGTATTGAATTTAGGAGGCCTGTGTTTGTATTGGCTGCATGACTTGACACAAGTAGAATCATTCTTGGAGACTCCGTTTCCTCTTCCTTAAAAAAAAAATTAGTGTGCTTATTGTCAGGCAAAAATAATATACAAATATGAAAATACCTCAAACAGCAGGCAAAGTACTATTGTGTAATACTATATCACAGTGGTATTTATTTTACCAGTAGTGAATGTCTTTTGTGCTAGTTCTTCTCAAGATCAACTTGTAGCAGAGCATTTTCCTGAGATGAGTTCCTTTAGAAGGTTTGTGAGAGGGACTATAAAAATCTTTTAAAAACATTTTAAAGTATTGCTCTTCTAATTTTTTAATACACTCATTTTATTAGGTGTGCTTATCAACCATAAACAGTTTTCCATTTGGGGGCTTAAATCATGATGAGAAAGGGATTACAAACAAATCATTTTATGAACTCCAGAAAAGGATGGAAAGGTCAAAGCTGAAATTGCTGCTTTATAAGATGTGGCTCTGTGAAGATTAATCTTAGAGGAACTGGTCTTTTCTCTTTTTATTTGTTACATACCATAAAGTAAGAGCTTAAACAGTAATTAGACTATCAAGCCTAATAATTATTTTCTGTAAGTATACTAGATCCTTAAGCATCTGAAACCAGTTGATGTCCTTCCTCACTGAGATTTTTAGACAAAATATGAACTAGAGATTTTGGGGGGGTTCCTAATATTTTATTATTTTAAAAAAATGTAGGGCTCCCCTGGTGGCGTGGTTAAGAATCCGCCTGCCAGTGCAGGAGACACGGGTTCGAGCCCTGGTCCAGGAAGATCCCACATGCCGCGGAGCAACTAAGCCCGTGTGCCACAACTATTGAGCCTGCGCTCTAGAGCCCATGTGCCGCAACTACTGAAGCCCGCACGCCTAGAGACCATGTTCCGCAACAAGAGAAGCCACAGCAATGAGAAGCCCACACACGGCAACGAAGAGTAACCACCACTCGCTGCAACTAGAGGAAGCCCACACACAGCAATGAAGACCCAACACAGCCAAAAATAAATAAATAAAATTAAAGGAAAAAAAATGTAAACATGCAAGCAAGTTGAAAGAAGTATACAGTAAACACTCAAATACACATCCCCCCTGGATTCACAATTAACGTTTTGCTGTATTGGCTTTATCATATATCTACTCATCTATCCATCCCTGGACTAGAAGTTTTTAAGCAGGAAAACGTTTTTATTTATTCTCTTATGTGTATTTTATATAGCAACCTTAAGAAAAAAATGTTTTTAAGTTCAATGCTTATAAGCTGTAATTTTCTGAATGAGTTTTATATTAAAGAAAAATATTCCACATGCATAATATAAACACATGAATGGAAAGATGAACACCAAATTCAGGAGAGTAGTTATGTGCATAGAGGAAGGGGAAAGTGCTCATAGAGAAGTTCACAGGGGGCTTCAACTGTAATGTTTTAAAATCTGAAGAGTAAAATGTTAGAACGTGATCCTGCTGTCTACTGAGTATCTGGCTGTGTGTTATCCTCTCTGTTCTTTGCTGTATGTTTGAAATATTTCACAATTAAACATTAAGAGAAAGAGTTGCTACCTAGTCTTCTTTTCCCCTGGCAAAGTATTTTTCATTTCACTTAAGATCCATTGTCCAGTTGGCCTCCAGCTGAGGTGGATTGAATAGAATCGAGCAATACCATATCTCTTCTCAGTTAGTTGATGTACTAGCTGAAGAATGATACAGAGTACCCCCTTCCTACTGAGAATTGAGGAGTATAACTTTTGCATCCTTCTTGATTTTTGCCTAACCGAGGCAGGGAAAAGAAAAAAAACCCAGAAACTTCCTGTATTGTATTTAAATTCCATGAAGATATTTGAAGGTTGTTGAAAAGTACAAAATTGTGTATAACTGTGTAATTTTGCATGTTCACCTGATTTCAGAGAAGAAAGACATGGAAAGTGAAATATGGCCAGGGAAGCTGATACATGAAAGCTTGGAGAGATAATGATGCTGCTCAGCCAGGGCCTGGAAACTTGATCAGTCTAAACAAACTGCATAGTACTAAATTGCTTGTGAAAGGGCTGAATCAATCCTGCTGCGATTTGAACTTTTGGCTCCTGAAAGTCTAGAGCAGGCTTGAAAATAAAAATAAAACCCTTACATACTGGACTGTGTTCCAGGCCCTCTGCTGTATTCTCTGTATGGAGGAGGCATCTACCCAAAGAGCAAGAGGCAGCAGAAAGATGAGGCAATGAAAAGGAGTCCTAGGGATTTCTCCCCATATCAGGAGCTCCCAGGAAGAGAGACCCTCTGTCATTAACATATTGATTCCTTCAGGGAATATTTATCTAGAGCCCTAAGCAGAATATAGTGGGGTGTGGGGTAAAGGATCAACCAACCAGAATATATATATATATATATATATATTTTTTTTTTTTCGGTACACTGGCCTCTCACTGCTGTGGCCTCTCCCGTTGCGGAGCACAGGCTCCGGACGCACAGGCTCAGCGGCCATGGCTCATGGGCCCAGCCGCTCCGCGGCATGTGGGATCCTCCCGGACCGGGGCACGAACCCGCATCCCCTGCATCGGCAGGCGGACTCTCAACCACTGCGCCACCAGGGAAGCCCAAACCAGAATATATTTAATGCTTATGACTTGCCCGGCACTGTGCTAGGCTCTATGAAGTCCACAAAAGAGAGTTACTGTACGTGATTTGCTTCAGCAGAGAGATAAATTATGTGGCATATGTGATATAAAATAGAGAATAAGACCTTGAATAAAAATACAGATGATAATGCTAAAGGAGGGACTTCCCTGGTGGTACAGTGGTTAAGAATCCACCTGCCAATGCAGGGCACACAGGTTCGAGCCCTGGTCAGGGAAGATCCCACATGCCGCAGATGAACTAAGCCTGTGCGCCACAACTACTGAGCCTGCACTGTGAGCCTGCGAGCCGCAACTATTGAAGCCCACGCGCGCAGAGCCTGTACTCCACAGCAAGAGAAGCCACCGCAATGAGAAGCCCACGCACCGCAACTAAGAGTAGCCCTCAATCACTGCAACCGGAGAAAGCCCACACGCAGCAACGAAGACCCAACGCAGCCAAAAATAAATAAATCAATAAATTTATTATTTTTTTAAATAAATAAATTCTAAAGGCATTAGAAAAGAGTCATAGCATACTATAAACCAGGAATTGATCATTGGACTTAATCAGAAGGCCTCAGTTCAAATCCTAACTCTGACACTTGCTATGTAGACTTGGGCAGGTCCCTTAATTTTTGAGCCTCAATTTCCACACCAATAAAATGAAGCTGATAATCCCAGCTAGCTCTATTTACCTATACATAGGATTTCAATAAGAATCAAGTGAGGATGTATGTGAAAACACTGTAGAGTTTTTAATTAACGAAAGAGCTGAGAATTGAACCAGGCCTTGAAAATATTTTATACATGGATAACCTGGATAAAAATGGTCTCAGAGGGCTTCCCTGGTGGCGCAGTGGTTGGGAGTCCGCCTGCCGATGCAGGGGACACGGGTTCGTGCCCCAGTCCGGGAAGATCCCACATGCCGTGGAGCAGCTAGGCCCATGAGCCATGGCTGCTGGGCCTGCGCGTCCGGAGCCTGTGCTCCGCAACGGAGAGGCCACAGCAGTGAGAGGCCCGCGTACCGCAAAAAAAAAAAAAAAAGGTCTTAGAGAAGGAATAATTTGAACAGAGAGGAGAGGGAGACTCAGATATAGGAGGACAGGATAGAAACCACCCAATTATGGCAAGGATTTGTTTTGGGAGAATGGGTAAAAAATAGTTACACCGATTGTGTTGGAGAAGGGATGGAGTTGAGAATAATATGCCGTAATGGCTGGATTACAGTAGGATTTAAATTATGGAGGATCTGGGACTTCCCCGGTGGTGCAGTGGTTAAGAATCTGCCTGCTAATGCAGGGGACACGGGTTCGAGCCCTGGTCTGGGAAGATCCCACATGCCGTGGAGCAACTAAGCCCATGCGCCACAACTGCTGAGCCCACGTGCCACAACTACTGAGCCCACATGCCACAACTACTGAAGCCAGTGCGCCTAGAGCCCATGCTCTGCAACAAGAGAAACCACCGCAATGAGAAGCCTGCGCACCGCAATGAAGAGTAGCCCCCACTCGCCACAGCTAGAGAAAGCCCGCACACAGCAACAAAGACCCAACGCAGACAAAAATAAATTAAAAAAAAAAAAAAAGGAAATAAATAAATAAATAAATAAATAATGGAGGATCTGAAGGCCAGAAGAAGAGCTTGGACTTGATCTGAAAGGGAATAAGGAACTATTTGGGGGTTTTAAGTAGGGAATTATTATAAAAGGGCTTAACTCATTTTGATAATCAGTATCTAGAGTGTCTGGCCTTAAGGTGTTCAGGATGAGTCCAACTGTATTCAGTTAATCTGTCAATAGTATGTTGACAGATTGAACTGGACACATCTGAGCGTAGATAAATGGATCTGAGACTGGATGAATTGGACACACCTTAGCCTAGAGTCTAGGCTTCTTGTCACCTAGACATTAGTCTGGTTCATCTTTTCCTTAACTGTAGCAAGGAATGCTAATACCTGCCCAACTAGTAGGTTTATTTAAAACATCAAATGAGATGATGATCCCATGGTTATCCACAAATACATTAAATGCCTCCTTCATGTAAGATGCTGTGTAAAACAAAACTAGGGAAACAAAAATATGTTTAGATGTAAGTGCTTTGAAAAATGTCTTGGGATGAATAGGAGTTTGAAATACAGAGTTCTAAGGGATCTGGTAGCAAGAGGATGGTATACAACAGCCAGAAGATCATCTTACTGCTATATTTAGTACTGGGTTAGGTCCCTATTATTGTCAGGACCTGCTAGCTATAGCTAGGATCTAGTAGAGGAGAAAACACCAGGTGCAGGAAGGTAGGTATTTAAGGTCCGCAGGAGTTCTTCCTTTTGGCAGTAGACCTTTTCAGACTTAACCTGTTCGGTAGTGAACCTACATAATCATGCAGACAATGTAGAAGACTGATTAACAAAACAGGTTCTGGAGCCAGAATAACTGGCTGAGTTTGAAATACTACTGTATTACCTTAGGCAAATCATTTAACCTCTCTGAGCCTCGTAAAGATAATAATAGAATCATAGGTTGTTTGTGAGAATTGAGATACTGCATGTAAACTCTTAATAGAGGATCTGGTACACAGTGAGTGTCAGCTCAATAAATATCAGTTATTGTTTTTACTTTCAAGACCTTCTCAGCTCCTCTAGATTCCGTATTATGTTACTCCCAAATTTATTTCCCATTTTTCTATCTCTGTCTCACCCCATTTCAGGACATTGATAGTATTAGGCCATATTTGGCTTATTCACCTATAATGTCTTCTACATCATTAGCATCAAACAAGATCTTAAAACATCTTTTGAATTAAAAATTATCTTCAAAATAGTTTATGTACTATATTTTTTACAGTCTAATTCTTTTAAATTAATTGTCTATAATATAGTTCTTCATATTTTTCTTTATAACTTAGTATATTTCTCTAGTTTCCTTAAGCATGTTTTACTTTTCTCATATTATATACATATACGTACACATATGTACGTGTATATACATATATTGATATATATATATATTTTTTAACGCAGTATGTAAAAGATGTGTAGAAGAGAATCTTGGGCCCTGAGTTAATTTAATAGATCACAGTGTGGGAGGAGACACAAAGATTCCAGTGGAAAACAAAAAACTAAACCCTTTAGGAAGGCAATTTGATAATGTCTGCCGATTCCTGAGATGTTTAAAATATTTTAACTAACTGCCAATTCCACCTCTAGGTATCCATCCAACAAATAATTCACATGAATGCCCAAAGATTGTGTGAAAACATGTTCATAGTGATACTGTATATAATAGTAAAGATTGGAAACAATTTAAATGTTCATCAGTAGAGGACTATTTAAATAAATTATATATAACTGTAAAATAGAATAGTATGCACTCCTTTAAAAGAATGAGGTACATCTTTATAAACATGGAAAAGTGTCCAAGATATAGTGATAAGTGTGTGGGGAGCACAAAGCAGAATAATATGCATAATATAATTATGGCTTGTGTGCATGTGTGTTTCTTAAAGAGCAGCTACAATATATTAATGTTTGCTTATGCAAGGAAAATTTCTGGAAGTATTAACAATCATCCCTGGGAGTAGGATGATGGGGCTGAGAAGAGTGACTTTTACTTTATCTTTCTGAATACTGAAAAGAAAAATGTTTCTGAGCATGTGTTTAAAAAAATTTTTTTAATGTTTAAAGAGATTGTGCGGATTAAATGGTTAAATGTTTTGTACGGTGTGTTGGATGTGAAAAGTGATCTATAAATGCCTATTATTTTTACTAAACAATAGAGTGTGAGGCTTTTGTAACCTGAAGAAAGCAGCATTTCAACATCTCTTCCTACTAGAGCATATGGTTAAGACTATGGGGGATGAGTGCCTTAGATCTGCCTCTCATGGAGTTGATAGGCAGATCTTTTCGGTATTCCCCATTGCTCTTACGGTGGAAAGTTCCATAGAAAGGATTGGAAGGGCTCAGTGACATTGTTTAATCCAGTGTTTAAAACTATTGTCAGATATTCTTTTAAATAAAACTATTAGCCTCGTGGTGATTGCAAAACTTGATCGCTTTTAAGAGCCTTTGTTTACAGAGTTTAGTGTATTGTATTGAATGAAGAGTGCCTTTGACTAAGTGTAGCAAGATACCTCTAGGTACTGTCTGGGCAACAAGTTTGAAAATTAGGGGTATTATCTTGAGAGTTTTATCCTAGCATTTTACAGATTAACAGGAGACAGACTGTTGTGCTACTCTAGGTAACAGGCTTTTTGTTTTGTAACTCTTTAAAGTGTTGGTTTTCTCCCTTTTGACCCTCAGGAGATTAATTTACTATTTATTTCTCTAGATCAAGCCCCTTAGAGAAAACATAAAAATACAAATAGGTCTTCTGATTGGTATAATCATTCTTTCTTATGACTAGGTATTTAAAAAAATAAAGTTATATAAGTTAATACTATTATTTCAAAGCTTAAAAAAGAAAGAAAGCAAAATCCCAGTAAGCCCTGCAGATCTCATGTTACTACAAGATGGCAATATATAATTAACTGCCTGGAAAACAAGAATAGTAAAGACTTCCTGAATGAAATGGTGGTATATAGGGGAAATTTATTTGTATTTTAATTTTCATTCATTCATCAACTTCTCATCCCAAATACAAACAAATACAATGCTTTCTGTTATTGGAAGCTGATTAGCAATTTATGGACGGTAAAAATACAAAAATTTAGTGCTGTCCTGTTTACAAAGCACTTGTGTCTGTGTATCTTAGTAAACCTGGGAGGTAAGCATTACCATCCCACTTTAAGATTAAAGGAATCAGGACTGGAACAGAGTAAGTTTTGCCTGTGGACAAAGTAGCTAGAATCTAGAACTTTCTGATACCAGATTCATTGCCATTTTAATGTTGCCCGCTTTAGCTGTTTTTCAGGTTGGTGGAAAAGAGCATAGAGGATTATCTCTAGTCCAACATTTTCATTTTCTCAGTGAATAAACTAAAATACACAGTGGACTTTACCTGAAGGTTGCCAGACTGACTTCAGAGTCCCCTTGCGCCCCCCACACACGCACACACATGCTTTCTGAACAACCTAAAGAAAAGCACATACCGCAAAAAAACAAAAAAAAAAACAAAAAAAAAAAAACAAAAAAACAAGAAAAGCACATACGTCTTTTACCTTAGAGAAACACTCAAAGGATAAGATACATGGAAGAGTTAGAAAAGCAGAAACATTTTAATAAAAATGTAAAAATTTATTATAATCCTGCACTCTGATCTAAGATTCTTCATTGAACGCTCCAACTCTCTGATTTTATTCCTGAAGGGCAATCTCCTCAACCTTTCCCTTAGCTCTCTTAAGCTTACAGAGCCATTAAGGCCAAAAAGTAGATTTTTGTGCCAGGCACTCTTTTCAGTGCTTTATATGTGTTAATTTAATTAATCCTCCCAATAACCTCATAAATTAGGAACTAATACTGAGCCCTAGATTGAGTAGCTATTTAAAGTTCATAGCTGTTGGTGGCACTAGGATTCAAACTCAGCCTATTAATTCCAAGGCCAGAGTTTGTTGGGGTTTTTTAATAAACTTAAAAAAAATTATTTTTAAAGTTCTTTTTAAAATTAATTAATTAATTAATATTTATTTTTGGCTGCGTTGGCTCTTTGGTGCTGCGTGCAGGCTTTCTCTAGCTGCAGTGAGCAGGGGCTACTCTTCTTTGAGGTGCACGGGCTTCTCACTGTGGTGGCTTCTCTTGTTGCGGAGTATGGGCTCTATAGGCGCACGGGCTTCAGTAGTTGTGGCTCATGGGCTCTAGAGCCTGCGCAGGTTCAGTAGTTGTGGCGCATGGGCTTAGTTGCTCCACAACATGTGGGGTCTTCCCGGACCAGGGATCGAATCCGTGTCCCCTGCATTGGCAGGTGGATTCTTAACCACTGTGCCACCAGGGAAATCCAGCCAGAGTTTTTAACTGTTGGGCTGTACTGCTTTGAACTAAATGACTGCATTAAGTGGATTAAATCCATTTTTCAGGATCTCCAGATTGGATGAAATTTCTTTCCTAAGGTTCCCGACTCTCCCAAAAACAGATCTTGAGATATTTCCTTAGGGTTTTATTATCCCATTTTACAGATGAAGTTAAGTGACTTGACCAAAACCTTAGATTATTAAATGACTGTGTTAGAACTAAATTTAGGTCCTCTGGTTTCTAGCCCGCAGTTTTTGGTACTATAACATTGTCACCTTTTAGCTCATTAGCTATTGTCAATTCAAGTGATCCACCCATGTTGAAATTTTGTTACAGCAACAAAAGCATGTTCACATCCTTCACAATTCACCTTTGGACCTGTCCTGGAGTACAGTTAGGTCAGTATGCAAGTCTCTGGTTTTATACAGTTGTACAGTGTTTATACCTTATGGAGGGACACATGGAAACATAGTAATGGAAGTATCTTATGGATACAAGAGACATCTATTACTTAAAATTTTTTTAATGCTATTAATATATGAGTCTACAAAAAATTTAATTTGGTCATAGCTAATGCTGTCAAGAGCCAAATTAACATTTTAGAATATTCATATTTCTGACCCTTGAAATAGTCAGCAAATGACATGACAAAATTCATTTCAAGTCTACTAAATTCAAGCAACAGTATAAAGAAATGCAGTGATTTTTCTTCAGGGCCTTTGTGCAGATTTTTTTTTTTTTAGAGAAAGCCCCTTCTGACTTCATGTGGAGTAGAAAACTAGCTTAGTTTATTTCATGCTGCTCAATTTAATTTGGAATCATTTTTGAATTCCTAGATGCTTGGGTACAGAGAACTTGCTCCCTAGAGCCTTGTTTCCTGACACTGGAGAGTAAAGGATTAAATTGAGCTGAAACTAAATTGATTGACATTTTGACACTCTGCAGATTGTGAAAAGAAACCGAATTTGTTCAACTTTTTGAAACAGTAGTAGAAAGAACTATTTCCTTAAAGGTACCTCAGTCTGCAGAGATGATTTTTTTTTTCCTTAAAAACCAAGAGGCATGTTCTAGCACTTTCCCAATTTTCTATATTACAGTTCAAAATGAGAATTGAACTTTGAAAAGCTTTTGAAAAGGCCTCGATGGGGGTGTTAAAATAGTCTCCTTTTGTTGAACGGGCACTGACAGAAGTCTTTTGAGGACAAACAAAGGACTATGCACTTATGGGGTGTCACTATAGGAACCTATTTATAAAAGACAAGTATACATATTTATGAAATCTTTATCTCTAGCGTTTTGAAATGCCAGAGATATTAAGTGTTGCATTGAGTAAAATACATTTCCTGCTGAGTTCTTTTTCCGGCAGATACAAATGATTACCATGACATCATCTTTTCCTAAACGGCGTCATTTAAGTGTTGACTTCAATAAAATCCTATCACTGCTGTGTCATGAAAGGAACTGGACTCACCTTAACAGTGCTGTTCCAAACAGCCTGCTACGGTTTTCTTGTTTTTTGTTTTTTTTTTTAAATCACTGCAGGAGGCTGTAATAAATTACAGCCTGGAGGAAGTTTCAAACTGGCAAGTTTGCCAGATATTTAAAGCAATTTATTTTGGGGTGTATCAGCAGATTTTTTCTTACACTGCCATTTGGGTGCCTGCTGACATAGCCTGAATAAATCTTTCAAAATTTTTCCTTCCTAGAGATGGAGGAAGATGATGATGCACTGGACTCCGAAGTCCAGACCTTTCATTAACTCTTCACTTGCCAACTAGTTCCTTCTTAATTTAGATATCTATTTCTGGAATGAGTTTGCAATATTTCCAGTCCCTCAGTGCCTTGGCAACAACTTTGTTTTATGGAAGGATCAACTAACAAAAGAGGGATTCTGGTTGTAGACATAGAATTTATAGTTTAGATTATTTCATTACTGGTATTTTGAAAATTGCCAAACTTTCCAATAGGAAAAGAAGTCTGAAATTTTATATAAAACAAAGACATTTCTTCTTGATTCTAGCATATGCTGAGTAGTAAAGTGAGTTCTTCCTAATTATAGTCTATAATTCTACTTTCTCTTATAATTTTTTCTCATGATCTCTTATGATAGTGAAGTCTTTTTTTTTAATTATTAATTTTTGGCTCTGGAATTCCTAAAGCAACTTATATCAATGTATATTTTAGTCAAGTATTCATAAAAGCTAAAAATACTGATGCCCAAAAATACTTGTTCTGATGAGACAGTAAGGATAAGAGATAAGGGAGCTAACTTTTTTTTTTAATTAGTTTATTTTTGGCTGCATTGGATCTTCGTTGCTGCACACGGGCTTTCTCTAGTTGCAGTGAGCGGGGGCTATTCTTCGTTGCGGTGTGCGGGCTTCTCATTACGGGGGCTTCTCTTGTGGAGCACAGGCTCTAGGATCGTGGGCTTCAGTAGTTGTAGCACGTAGGCTCAGTAGTTGTGGCTCGCGGGCTCTAGAGCGCTCAGTAGTTGGGGCGCACGGACTTAGTTGCTCCGCGGCATGTGGGATCTTTCCGGACCAGGGATCGAACCCGTGTTCCCTGCATTGGCAGGCAGATTCTTAACCACTGCACCACCAGGGAAGCCCAGGGAGCTAACTTTTACTGAGTGCCTGAAGGGGGCCAGTCCCTTTTGTAAGCCACTACACATAGCATAATGTGTAGGTGAGAGAGAAAAGAGATTCTCTTTTTACAGAGCTGGTCCCTGTTCAGGTGAAAGGCACTGCTCAGCGAGTTGTTAAGGAAAATCATAAAGCATCAGGGAATAGGGTTTGGTGGGGAAAGCCTTAGATCAGGAGTTATAAAACGGGAGTTCCTATCTAAGTTCCTAAGTCAATTACAAATAAGATCATCTGGCTAGACCCTCAGTGTTTCCACATCGGTACAGTGAGGATATAATCTCTAGCCCGTCTTCCTCTCTAGATCATTTGACACAGTAGTTCTCAACCAGGCTGCGCAATGGGATTACCAGGGGAGCTTTGAAAAATACTGATTTCTAGATCCCAACTTTAAGAGATTCCGATTTGATTTGTCTAGGGTGCAACCGGGCATTGGGATTTTTTTAAATCTCCACAGGTGGATTCATATGTGCAGTTAAGGCTGGGAATCCTTGGTTTGGAGGATGGTTAGTAAATTTATTTACAAGCATTAGCAGATGTTATCGACAGTGTAGATAGATTTTTTTCCCCATCATAGTTTCAACTATTAAAAAAAATAGTTTATCTCAGCATTTTCCTAGCCCGTAGCACATAGGAAGCCGTTGATAAACATTTATTGCATTTGCGAGTGTACAGCCTTTTAAAGTTTTAAGGTCATTTGAAAAATGGAGTTTGTTTGAGGTTCATGCATAAAGCGGATTAAGAGGCAGGACCTTTCTGTTGAAACATTCCAATGAAATGCGAGCCTTTCTGGCCCACCCCCCGGCTCTCTTCACTCCTTCACCCAAGCCGAGGTGGCTTGGGGCCGACCCTTGTTCCCCAGGCTCCGACGCCGGCAGCGGATCCGGCGGGTGCTAAGAGCTCCGGGGCGGGGCGCCCGCGGGGCCCGACCCTCTCGGGTCTCAGGACCCTCCCCGCCGGCGCGCTCAGCTCCGCCCCGCCCCGCCCCGGACGCGAGTTGGGGCGGGCTGCTGGAGGCGCCCGGCCGCCGGGACTCCACAGCCGAGCCCCAGGGCTACGGCAGCTGCTTCCGCGCGACCCGGCGGGCCCACTTCTTCCGCCGGGAGTCCGCGCTGCCCGCGCCTCCAGTCCGGCGGAGCCCAAAGCGAGCGCCTCGTGCCGGAGCCGGGCGGGGGCCGGGATGCGGAGCTATGCGCCTTGAGCCGGCCCCATGACCCTGAGCACGTTGGCCCGCGAGAGGAAGGCGCCCCCCGCCTGCACCTGGAGCCTCAGTGGCCCCGACATGATCCCCTACTTCTCTGCCAACGCGGTCATCTCGCAGAACGCCATCAACCAGCTGTGAGTGCGCCGCGCGCCCTCCCACCCCTCTGTGAACGCTCGGAAAGTTTGCTTTTCAGCAGCCGCTTTCCCCCGGCAGTTGAGAGCAAGCAAGGGCGAAATCGCATCCTGCTTGCTTGCAGGTCTCGGGGCGTCTGGGGGCATAGTGGGGTGGAGGGGAAGGGTAATTCTTGGAGGGAGAAAGTGTCCTGGGGGTGGGGAGGCGGACAGAAGAATCCTTTGGGAGCATTTCTGGTACACTTTGAGAGAATCTGAAAGTGAGGTCGCCCCGGGGAAATTGTGATGACTGAGTGACAGCCGTATGGCATTCGGGAGGCTTGGGCTGAAGGGCGGTCAGTAGCTCTGAACCGCCGGCCGGAAAAGCTAGCACTCCCTTGCGGGTCCTGCTGGTGCTCAAGCTCCCGTGTTGTTTTGTTTTCTTGTTTCAAATAAGTTTGCTTGTGACCGTAGGTTTCGGTTACAAGCCGTGCACACAAAGAAAGGCAGTTCATTCTTAACACCCGCTGGTTGTAGTCTGAAATTATTTCATAAAACTGGATTTTAGTAGTTTGGCTCTTTTTCTTTTTGTCTCCGCCTGTAGTAGTAGTACGTGCTAACAACCCAAGCCTGTATGCACACCTTCAATCGCCAAAGTGCAAGATTCATTTGCATCTTTAAATCTTAACTGTTTTCAAAGTCTCTAGAGTTGTTCCTCCCTTCCATTGTGGTTTAGTTATTTCTGAGAACTGTGTGCTCAAGCTTGTGGTTAATCTCATCTCACAGTTAGGGCGAAGTAGAGGAACTCTCTCATCTCACAGTTAAAAAGGGCAAAGTAGAGGGACTCCCATCTATTCAAGTTGCATCCTTAAACTAGTTGAGTGATTTAGGGTTACTTTTAGATAGCAGCAGTTTGGTCTTTGTAGTGTATTAGCACTCATTCGGAGTACCTTCAAGGAGAGTCACCTACTGAGGTTTTCCCAGACTCCTGGCACTTGAGCAACTTCTCTTTCCCTCCCAGGTCAACCCTAAAGAACTTTTTAGTTTCATGTCCAACAATAGAAACTTTCCATCATCCCTTATTAAAGGTCCCAAGAATAGCATGTAAAGTGATTTATAGATAATCTTAAAACTAATTTATTATTTTAACTAACTGTTTTGCTCTCTTACCAAATCAAATTTGCATTTCAACTTTTTTCCTTTGTGTTGATTCATGGTGGCGCACCGAAAAAACAATATCCCCCCGCAGTATCGTGGTTTTACTGTTCTGTATTATAAACTCTACAGAATTAAATCAACTGTTTACTTATATTTTCCCTTTAAAAAAAGAAAAAAGGACAATTGGGGTGAAGAATCTGAAAGTGGATAACCAATCTCAAAATAAGTGTTAACAATACTTCTAAAAAGGTAGTGGAGGGCTTCCCTGGTGGCGCAGTGGTTGAGAGTCCGCCTGCCGATGCAGGGGATACGGGTTCGTGCCCCGGTCTGGGAAGATCCCACATGCCGCGGAGCGGCTGGGCCCGTGAGCCATGGCCGCTGGGCCTGCGCGTCCGGAGCCTGTGCTCTGCAGCGGGAGTGGCCACAACAGTGAGAGGCCCGCGTACTGCAAAAAAAAAAAAAAAAAAAAAAAAAGGTAGTGGAAGCAACCCACATGTCCATTAATGGATACATGGATAAACAGAATGTGGTATATAATACAACTGAATATTATTCAGCCTTAAAAAGGAAGGAAATTCTGATATATGCTACAGCATGGATGAACTTTGAAGACATCATACTAAGTGAAATAAGCCAGTGACAAAGTACAAGTACTGTATGATTCCACTTATGTGAGGGACCTTAGAGTAGTCTGGTTGCTAGGGGTTGGAGGAGGAGAATGAGATGTTTGTGTTTAATAGGTACAGAATTTCATTTGAGGAAGAAGAAAAAGTTATGGGGATGGATGGTGGTGATGGTTGCACAACAATGTGAATGTATTTATTGGCACTGAACTGTACCCTTAAAAATGGTTAAAATGGCAAATTTTATGTATATTTAACTACAGTTTAAAAAAAAAGGTTAAACAAAACTTAAAAGGCAGAGCTTCTAAGCTTTTTGGGGAAAAGCAGTTTTGAATCTTGCTTCCTAGTGTGGTCAAGCAAGTACAGATTTCTTTTCCTACTAATTAGTGACTTTAGGTAAGTCATTTGAGTTCAGTTTCTTAAACTGTAAAATGAGGATAAGGTGGTTCCTCCCCCAGAGGATCGCTAAAGATTATATGCGTGGTAACAATTTACAAACTATAAACCCCTGCCCAGGAAAATGTGTTAATTGAAATTAAACAAAAACTATTAGCTGCCATTTATTGCCCACTTGCCACTGTGCTAAGTTTAATGTGTATTATTATCTCATTTAATCATCACAGCCACCCTATGAACTAATTTATTCTGTTTACAGATAATGTAGCTGAGGCTTAGAGAAGTTAAGTAATTACTCAAGACCATATAGCTTGTAAATGACAAAACTGTCCTTAGAATCCAGATGTTTCCTAGGCCAGTGCTCTTAACCACTAGAAAAATGATCTTCTGTCTTAGTAGTTACAAGGTCACTTTTTTTTTTTTTTTTTTTTTGCGGTACGCGGGCCTCTCACTGTTGTGGTCTCTCCCGTTGCGGAGCACAGGCTCCGGACGCGCAGGCTCAGCGGCCATGGCTCACGGGCCCAGCCGCTCCGCGGCATATGGGATCCTCCCAGACCGGGGCACGAACCCGTATCCCCTGCATCGGCAGGCGGACTCTCAACCACTGCGCCACCAGGGAGGCCCACAAGGTCACTTTTGAGACTTATGTCTTAGGAGTTATCTTTATGTGCTGACATCTTCAACTTAGTAGTGAAAACATGTGCTACACGAAGAGTTTTGCTGTTAAGGTAGACAGTCTTTTAAAGAATTTGCAGAATATTTCTCTTTTCCTTTTTGTCTCTCTTTTACCACTTTTTTTTTTCTTAAGAGAGTTTTGCTAATATTCACTTCTTCTAAAGTGTATTTATTAGTATTGCTTTAGCCATCATTTTTATTTTACATTTATAGTGTTGCCCAGTTCATCATCATTTAAAAATCTTTAGGGGCTTCCCTAGTGGCACAGTGGTTAAGAATCCGCCTGCCAATGCAGGGGACACGGGTTCAAGCCCTGGTCCGGGAAGGTCCCACATGCCGCGGAGCAACTAAGCCCGTGCACCACAACTACTGAGCCTGCGCTCTAGAGCCCGCGAGTCACAACTACTGAAGCCCTTGCCCCTAGAGCCCGTGCTCCGCGACAAGAGAAGGCACCGCGGTGAGAAGCCTGCGTACCCCAGCGAAGAGTAGGCCCCGCTCGCCACAACTAGAGAAAGCCTGCACACAGCAGCAAAGACCCAACACAGCCAAAAAAAAAAAAAAAACTTTAAAGATCATTCTGAATAAACCCCTAAATTTTGTTAACTTACACACATTTTTGGCACCTAATGCAGAAGTTCTTAATTTGGGGTCTATGGTTACTGAAGCCATGAATTGGCCTTAGAAGCTTAATGAACTCCTTGAGATCATATGAAAATGTTGGGTAAATATATATTTAAAAACCGTATTCTCAAAGTAATGTGATCTTATAAAAGGTTAAGAATCTCCTTCCTGGGACTTCACTGGTGGTCCAATGGCTGAGACTCCACGCTCCCAATGGAGGGGGCCCGGGTTCCAACCCTGGTCAGAGAGCTAGATCCTGCATGCCCCAACTAAAAGATCCCGAATGCCGCAACTAAGACCTGGCACAGCCAAATAAACAAACAAACAAATAAATAAATATTTTTAAAAAAATCTCCTTCCTAGGGGCCTCCCTGGTGGCGCAGTGGTTGAGAGTCCGCCTGCCGATGCAGGGGATACGGGTTCGTGCCCCGGTCTGGGAGGATCCCATATGCCGCGGAGCGGCTGGGCCCGTGAGCCATGGCCGCTGGGCCTGCGCGTCCGGAGCCTGTGCTCCGCAACGGGAGAGGCCACAACAGTGAGAGGCCCGCATACCGCAAAAAAAAAAAAAAAAAAAAAAAAACTCCTTCCTAAAGGGAAGTATTGTTTCTAAGGCCTGATACAGTAAAAACTTAACTGGTGTGAGCATTTCCCTGTGGTGCCAGATATGTAAATAGCAGTGATGAATGGGAGCAACTAAAAGATTAAGATTTAAGGTCCTTAAGTGAAGACTGAATTTTAAGTGTATGCTTGGGGCAAGGGGTACCTTGACACCTGAATACTCTTAGGCCAGTGGTTCTCTTGTCATTGCTGAGGAACCACTCATAAGAGCTTTTTTTCCTTTTCTTGTTTGCTGCCTCAGATTCGCTCTGGGTTTAGAAACCAAGTAAACCATGTAACAAATCCCATGAGAACTGTGTCAGAGTAAAAAGACCACAGTGAGATCTTAGGGGCTTCCCTATGGAGAAAGTTAATGACCTTTAGAGTAGGGCCTTTGGATACCTATTTTGGTGATTTCACAGGCTCTTTCGAATTTCTTGACTTTTAACTGTGTGTATATACATATAGGTGAAATTAGAGAATAGCTTGGGTATTACTGTATTTTATTGGGAATTATATCATCATTATTGGATTAAGGTCTCCCCTTACCATTATGTAAAACTCACCAAATATAGTGTTATTTTTTATGTATTCAGAGAAGAACATTAAGAAGTGATTGAATTAACTCCAGAAACAAAGAATAGTTACTGTCATAAGTGTTAATCCTACTAGAAAAATATATGTGAACAACCCGAGCATCATCTGATCAAACTTCAAGAGTCTTGGATCAGACTGCTCAAGTGATCATGAAAAGTTCCATACCCTTTAAGAATCTACACATGCTTTTAAATAAAACAAAAATCTGAACTTCTGAAAAATGTGGGAGCCTATGTTATTTTTTTTTAAACGTATGTTATTTTTAGAGAGCCAGCCTTCAACCTCTGAGAAGTGAAGTTGCTAAGCAAGGGGCCAAGGCTTTTCTAATGTTATTGTTATATGCCAAACAAATAGCTTATCAACAAATAAGTGACTATTTTTGTGTCCTGAAAAGTTCAGGGAAGGATCAAGAATTAGTAGATAAAATGCTGGCAAAAGCTATCGTTAAAGCAGTGTTCCCATTATGAAAACCGCTGATCAAAAGTCTTGGAACTTAAAAAAAAAAAAAAAAGTCTTGGAACTTAGAAGCTTGAGACCTTGCTTGATTTGTTAATGAGGTTACCTTGAGCGTTTTATCCTTGACCCAAAATACTTGTATTTATTTATTTGGTTACGTTATGAGTTTGACTTCCTAGCTTTCACATCAGTGCTATCTGAAGCTCAAGGTCAGCAACAGAGGAGCATATTGAGATGATTATCCAAGATGTACCTTTACATGAAATTGAAAGGTAGAAACAGCTTTATTTTTTGTGTTTATTAGTGATAGTACGAATGCTCTTTCAGTTCTGCTGTATAGTTATGCAAGTGATTTCACTTGTGCTCATCTCTGAACTTAAGCTTGCATCAGGATCACCTGGATGGCTTATTGAAACACAGACTGCTGCCTACGCCCCCAGAGTTTCTGATTCTGTCAGTCTGGGGTGAGACTAGAGAATTTAAATTTCTAACAAGTTCCTGGAGGATGCTGATGATGCTGATCCAGGGACCACACTTGGGAAACCACTACCTTAAAGTATTCCTGTGAGGCAGATTGGGCAAGTCATTATCCACATTTTGTAGAGTAAATAAACTAAAAAATCAAAATGGTGAAGTGATTGCCACAGGGATTACATGAATTGCTATTGGTAGAACTGAAACTAGAACCAGCATTTCCTGTCTCCAAATCTAGAGCTCTTAACGATGCTGCACTCAAAGTCCTGATGCTTTGTATATATGTGGGAACATTTCTTTAGATAAAATTCTAACAGTGGAATTTCTGGGTCTGATGGTATGTACCTGTTAAAATTTCGATACATGCTGCCAAAATGCTTTGCAGTTTGCTTTGCCAGTTTCCTCTTACCAGCTATAAGTAAGAGTATATCTTACTTATATACTTACATAGGTATCTTCACCAACCCTGGTAATATTAGTGATATTAGATAGCAGTTAATTTTTTACCGAGCTCTTACTGTGTGCCAGGCATTGTTTTGAGTACTATGCATATTACCTCATTCTCTGTTCTTAACAACTTTGACTTAGGTGTATCCTCAGTTACACATGAGAGGCACAGAGATGTTAAGTAATTTGTCTAAGGTAATACAGCCAGGACGCAAACACAGACAGTCTCACTCCAGGACCCCTGCTCTTAAACACTCCTCTGTTTGCACTTCCCTTACTATTGAAGAACTTTAGGATCCTTTTGTATTTTTATTGGTCTTGCTCATTTTTCTTCTGTAATTTGCATGTTTGTACTTTAACCATTTTTCTTTTCGTAGTTTTTTTCATTTTCATGTAGTACTCTGTATATTCTGAATGTTTTAAAAATACTTTGCCCAGCCTATTGCTTGTCTTTTAATTTTGCATCCTGTATAAAAGTTTTTAATTTTTTTTCTTTTTTTAATTTATTGGCTGCGTTGGATCTTCGTTGCTGCGCACGGGCTTTCTCTAGCTGTGGTGAGCGGGGGCCTACTCTTTGTTGCGGTGCGCGGGCTTCCCATTGCGGTGGCTTCTCTTATTGTGGAGCACGGGCTCTAGGCATGAGGGCTTCAGTAGTTGTGGCTCGTGGGCTCTAGAGCGCAGGCTCAGTAGTGTGGCACACAGGCTTAGTTGCTCCGTGGCATGTGGGATCTTCCCGGACCAGGGCTTGAACCTGTGTCCCCTGCATTGGCGGGTGGATTCTTAACCACTGTGCCACCAGGAAAGTCCCAAAAGTTTTTAATTTTTATGTAGTAAAATCTGTCTGTATTTTCTCTTACGATTTCAGTTTTGCATCTGGCCTTTAAAAACCCCTTCCCACCCACTCCCAGGATTATAAATACTCTTTTGTATTTTTCTAGTATGTCTACACTTTAAAAATATTTCACTCTTTAAAACTGTAATTTATCTTCACAGACATACCTTGGAGATAATGCGGGTTCAGTTCCAGACTACCACAATAAAGTGAATGTTACAATAAAATGAGTTACACGAATTTTTTGCTTTCCCCATGCATATAAAAGTTGTTTACACTGTAGTCTGTAAAGTGTGTGGTAGCATTATGTCTAAAAAAAAAAATCTGTTTACCTTAATTTTAAAATGCTTTACTGCTAAATGCTAACCCTCATCTGAGCCTTCAGCGAGTCTTGATCTTTTTGGTGGTGGAGGGTTTGAAATATTGCGAGAAATACCAAAAGGTGACACAGAGACATGAAGTGAGCAAATGCTGTTGAAAAAATGGCACCAGTAGACTTGCTCTACTCAGGGTTGCCACAAACCTTAAATTTGTTAAAAAAAAAAAAAAAAAGCAGTATCTGCAAAGCACAATAAAGAGAAGCACAACAAAACAAGGTATGCCTGTATTTATTGTGTGAGGTCGAGCTTTAACTTTACCTTTTTTCCAAATGGACAGTCATTTATTCCAATACCATTTATTTAGCTCATTCTCAGTTCACTGATTTGAAATGCTATTCATATTATAAAGTCCTATTGACATGTTTTCTTTCATACACCAATACCACATTTTTACTTAATGTAGATTTAGTGGACATTTTGATATCTTGTATCACAAGGCCTACCTCAGTGTATGTGTTTTTTTAATATCTTAGCTACTCTTGCTTATTTTCCAGGTAAGTCTCAGAAACAGATTGTCAATTTGTACTTTTAAAAATCCTATTGGGATTTTGATTTAAATTGTACTGAACTAGGTTTAGGAAGAATTAACAGCTTTATAAAATGAGCCTTCCCGATGAGGAATGTGGTATGTGTGTCTGTTTATCCACTGTTTTTAAAATGTCCTTCATTTAAATTTTACACTTTTCCTCATACAGTAGTTACACATTTCTTATTAGATATATTCATGGGTGTTTTATAAAGTTTTTGTTGCTCTTGTGAATGAGCTCTTCTTTCCCATGATGTTTTCTAATTAGTCCCTGTAAGTGTGTGGGAAAACTGGTTTTTATAGTATTTGCTTTTGTATCAGACCACCTTGCTAAACTCTTAGTCCTAATATCTAATAGATATTTTAGTTGATTTTCTTGACTTCTCCGGGTGGATGATTATATCATCTGTAAATGGGTTTTCTCTAAGTGTAACTCTTCATTGCTTTGCCTTAGGCTTTAGTGTAGTGTTAAAGAGGAGCCATGCTAGTGGTCTTATCTTGTTTTCCATTGTAAAAGGGGTGCTTTTTATGTTTTCTAAATAGATGTATTGTGTGCTGTAGGTCCCAGCATAGATCACTTACCAAGTTGAGGATATTTCCTACTATTCCTAATTTCAAATATTTTTAAATTAGATATAGTTATTGAATTTTATTACGTGTTTTTTAGACATCTGTTGGAAGGATAGTATTTTCCCCCTTTCCTGGGAATGCAGTGACATGTTGAGTTGCAAAAGTTGAATTGTCCTTTCACGCTGTTTGCATTATTTGTTAACATATTGCTGGAATTGGTTTACTAATATTTTAAGATCTTTTCATTCAAATATTTGTTGAATCTTTGGTGCTCTCTTTGTCCAGCTTACGTATGATTTGTTGAATGATTTAGGTGTAGTCTTCCATCTTTTTCTAGCTCTAAAACAGTTCTTTAGCAGAAATTCTGTACTTTAAAAGCCTAGAACCACGAAGTCCTACTCCAAATGTTATAATTTTATGAAATTGTTTTGCCTTTCAAATTCTTAAATTTCCTTGTTCTATTGAATAAGTGTGTTTACTGCCCATGATACTTTTAAAATCTACATTTGTCCTCTGCAGAAATGGATGAACATAATTATAATAATTGATAATTCAGTGATTGAAGCCAGGCATTCATTTATGATTTAAGAGCTTTTTTTCTCGGTGGGTAAAGAGACTAATAATAATATTTTTAAAAGGCATGAGATGTCTCTTTGATTTTAAATCAGTACTGTTTTTGTGCTTGTTTCTGATCCTTGAATAGGTAATATAGCCTTAAAAGGTAGAATATTGTTTAAAAGGTGCTCAAATAAGTTTACATCAAATGAATTAAGCTTCTAGGTGATGGCCTTCAAATATGAAGGAGAAGTTAATTGTCAGAGTAAAAGGTGCATTTGTGTTTTCATTAGCAGTGATAACTTTGTGTGGCTTTATCCTCACTGTGCTGCTTTGAAGTCAGTAGAGCAGTAATTGGCTTGGAACAGAGGGGAAAAAGCTCTCAAATTTGGCCTTACTGGAAACCAGTTAACTGAAGAGTAACTCTGCATAATGAAGATGAACAGGAATGGCGAGGTTGTGATGCATTCAAGGCAAGATTTCTTTGATAAATCTGAGTGAATTTTTTTTTCTAAATTACTGTTCTTCAGATTGTGTGCTCACCTGTAATCACTCCTGAAATTGGGCAATTTCTTTAGACTTACACTGAGAAACCACTGCCCAAAGCCAAATAATTAAGGATGTCATTCTCTGGCTCCAAGAGCTGTTGGACCTTGGAGTAATGGAGGGGCTAAACTACAGATCCTCTTGCTCCCTCTCTTCTTGGGTTTCTCCAGTAAATGTGAATCTTCTTCATTACCTTATGTAAAATTGTCTTGGGGCTAAAGAACAGTGGTGTAGATGCTATCACATAATGTTTCTGAATTTCTAAGGTGAAAGCAAAAAAATAATAATAATCAGTATCTTAACTACTTTCAGATAGAGTTAGAGTTAGCTTTGCATTGTTAGAATTATGCAGGATGTTGCTTCCACTAACATAATTAGATTTAACTTGAAGAAATGTGCTAAAAAACATCAAGGCCTTTTTAGGTGTTCCTGTGATTTGGAAAGGATGTGGCAGATGATTTATAAATAGATTGCTAGTACTGCACACCAAAGGGCACATTTGGGCTCACTTCCTTTTTGCAGGTTGTGCAAATTGGGCAACTCTTGTTTTTTGCATTAATCTGTTTTTAGAGGGGTGAGACCCTTCTTTTAGTAACCTGAGGGATTTGGCATTAGTTATGTGTCTGTTAAAGCCACAGAATCCAGAGGCTTGTATTCCTCTCAAATAAAGAGAAACTTCAGTGTTAGCCTGTACTAGAGTGGGGTTTTTTTAAATTGTAAGTTCAGTTTTCCAGATGTAGAAGACATAGAATTATTTGATTTTTTTTTTTTTTTTGATGATGAGCTAAATGGTTCAAATTGTTGCTTATGTTTTGGGGGGAATAATAGCTGGCTCATTTCAGGGGACTGTGGAGATCAAATGAGATAGTTAATAAGAAAGAACAATAAAATTTTCAGTTAACGATTGTGTTACTTTTGTCATTTGTACTTAATGTTTATTGACAAAGATTCATGTGGATATTCATGATCCGTAGCAGGACCTTTCAAGCCCTGAGAATTCTAATTGTGGACTTCATATCGCTTGTCTTCTGTGGTGTCTGTATTCTTAAAACTTCATGCCACAGATAGGCAGGCCTGTTTACAACCCAAGAAGCCTTCAGTACCTCAACAAAAGGCTGATCAGGTTTATGAGCTTAGCATCTTATCTGTGCATCTCATCTCTGTTGTTCTTTGAATTTTGTGTAATAAAAGCCAGTTGATCTTCATAAGGAATAAACTGAATGAGAGTATTTATGATTTTTCTTCACTGATTTTAAATAAGTATCACTTATAACAGAGAGCTCTTAAGAGAGATGTCATTTCTTTGGGACTCTGCTCTGTCCCAGGTACCTTTAAATTACTGTGTTTCTCCTAAAATATACCCAATTCTCATGAACACCAAAAATTTTTAACTTCCTATTATTTTATCATCTTTATTTTGGGGGGGGAAATTTAGTTTGAGAAGTTGGGACATCTATGGGAGAATGTGAATTCTCAGTGTAAACTTTTCTTCCTAGGAGGGGAATGAAATAGATTTAGACGATGTGTGAAGCTCAACTTTTTGGACGTCCCTTTGACCAAATTTGGTATAGATCATTCTATCAACCCCACACCTGTGATGCTTATTCCTCCCCAATAAAATCTCACACTCAATTCTTAAAGTATCCCATTCATTAAATACTCTATTTAGAAATTCTTAAAAGGTGTCTTGGGTCATATATTCATTATCTTACTTGTCATTTGTTCTTGTGGCTGATAGTAATAGTCTGGTGTTTGGAATGAGACAGACCTGAGTTCCAGTCAGTTTCACCACCTGTAAGCTGTTTGACCTTCAGTATGTTCAACATATCATAAAACCACCATGAGCCTTGGTTTTCTTATCAATAAAATGGAACTATAGTGTCTATTAATATTAATGTAGTTCATTTAAGTTAATTAAATGTAATATTTATAAAGTACTGCAAATAGTAAGCACTCAGTAAATGGTAGCTAACATTTTTGCCCTTTTGACATGAGCCAAAGTATAGGAGAAAGAATTAGAGTGGTACGCCAGCCTGGTGGTAAAAATTCCATCATATGCATAATTGTCATGGGAGATACAAAGAAATACAAGACATGGTTCTTGCAGTCAGGATGCTCAGTCTGCTGAGAGATATAAGACAGATCAATAAAAGGATAAATAAGAACACAACTTAGCACATGCTAAGTGGCAGACGAATGGTGCAGTTGGTGCTTTAGGTATTCAGAGGACAAAAAGTCATTGTAAATGAGCCTTTATGGTAGGATTTGAGCTGGAATGCTGACCTTTATTTCTGGCCCTCTTAAATGTCTTGATCTGTATAAGCAGAGGTAAAGGGTACTTGAGTGGTGAGAGAAAAGGAAGACTAATATGGCAGATGTCATGGCCATATGACAGATAGTTTTCAGTGAATGACTGCTATTAATCATTTGTGGTAAGAAGGAGAATCCAGAAATACTTTTGTATAGACTGATAATGTTCTTTAGAAAATAGGTATGAGCATATTTGGGATATATCATGTGGGCAGAATTTTAATCACGTTTTTATCGAGTACCCACTGACTACACAGCACAGTAACCAGCATTTGCAGGCTTTACATAGCTTATTTAGGAAGGCTGCCAATTTTACAAGGCTGTTGTTGAATTAGTACCAGTGGTTGGTAGTGCAGTGTGAAATCCCCATAGGCAGCATAAGAACAGAAATCATTAAACTATCTGCTAGTGGCTTTATGGTTAAAAGAAAGAAAGGAAGGAGGGAAGGAGGGAGGAAAGAAAGAAACATTCAAGTAATCCAAAGCAAAACCTCATTCCCTGCTTTCTCCAGGTGCATAGCTCTAGATATTGTTACATCAGCACCATGTGGTAGGCAAGGTGGTTCCCATGGCACAGAGGGCTTGTAATATTTCCAGTGGAGTGAGCTATAAGGGGAAGGGTGTGCTGATTTTGTTCTTAATGGCTTGGCTACCAGTTTAATGGCCTGGTTGTCAATTAATGGCTCATCTTATTTAGAGTTGTATAAGCAATGTACAGCTCCTTAGTTTAAGTACACATGGAAACCATCCTAGTGGACAGGGGGATCTTTTACACATATGTAAGTAAGCCTATAATTATATATCAATAAAGACCAAGAAGTATATAAATGCCCAAATGATAGTTTAACAATATTGATTCAAAGAAGAGTTACTGCAGCTACTAAAAATTTAGCAGATTGTGCCTTATTGTGTACTCTCCTGCAATTAGAGAAATGCCAAACTGAGACTGTATTTATTTCCATTTAGTGATTCTAACTAAATGAATTTAAACCCAGTGTAATTTTTTTTCAGAATTAAAGAAAAACTGAAGATTGTAGACTGGCTAGTTATCATCTCTCTAACTTACAGATTGAAAGCCATTGTTGTTTTAATCATACTTTATTACTTACCTCCTTGGAAATATACTTGAGTATATCCATTGAGAACCTACCTTAGTCCTGGCTATTCATGAGTTGGGGCCTGTTCACTTTTGTGTCTCGCCTGTGGTCAGTCTCAGTTATCTTGGTAGTCCGCCGCTATGCTCACACTGCTAGAATTCTTTCTTGCCATTTTACATACTTGGAGAAGTTCTCAGCAAGGCCATATGCCCTGTTTGTCAGAAAATGATAGTGTCGTAAGAATGTTTATTATGCTTTTTAAAGAAATGATAACATCTAGTCTCTTCCTCAACTAAAATCAAAATCAACCAATAAATATTGAATATCAGTACTCCTCTTTATGGCAGTCTTACAGATCCATTTGAGGAAATTTTTCAAATGGAGAATCTCTTTTGCTTTAAAAAGCCTGTCTACCTTATACACAGTAAAGTTGATAATATCTCATTCTTTACCACCCACTCAGCTTAAAAGTGAACGTGTCCTGGGTGAGTGATTTTTTTTTTTAATGGAACTGGTCTTACTGGTACTTAAAATCAACAAAGCAAAAATATTGGTTATTTTTTAATATTGCAGATAATGCATGTTTATTATAGAAAAAACAGAAAACACTGAGACATTCCTCCTCTCCCCCAAAAGCATTATCCTTATTCTTATCTCCCTAATATGTTTACTGTTAATACCATCCAGGCGTTTCTATGTATGTGTATACTTTTATCTATTTATTTATTTTATGTATGTATATACTTTTAAAAATGGGATTGTCCTCTATCGTTTGCTTTTGTACTCTGTTTTTCTTTTTTTTTTTTTTTTCACTTAGCATATTGGGAACATCCTGTCATTGTCCTCAAATGAGTTTCTTTCATATCCTTTTTGAGAGTTGTTTGTTTTCCATAGAACTGAATTCTGTCTGCCCTGTTGTTGCACATTTTGATTGTGTTCAGTTTTTTGTAGTTATAAACAAAGCCTCACTGAATGAATATCCTTGTGCCTAAATCTTTACACATGTCCCTGAAGGAAATACCCTAAAACTCATTTCTGGGATTGCTAGACCAAAGGGTATACATATTTCTAGAGTTTTTGATATAGATTGCCGGTTTGCTCACCAGAAATGTTGTACCCGTCTACACTCCCACCAACAATTTTAGTAATTCATTTTCATAGTGCTGATAAAATAATAAAAAATAAAATCAAGGTAGATACAATTTTATCCTTCAATTCATCTGAACCAGTTGGAGACCCAGGAAAGTTGATCCTTATTTGTCTTTCCTATCAGGAATTGCTTTCATACCCAAGCACTGATGGAAAATTTGTAAGCTATTTGAGTAGAACTTATGGAAAGATGAAATAATAGTGCATTGATAAGATGAAGAAATTAATTATCCCGAGATGGTGTTGAATATACCTGTAGTGTTTGTGAATTTAGGTTTGCTCCCCATGTTTTTATTTTATTCTAAAATCATCACCATTTTTGACTTAGAGATTTCTGAGCCAAAAGATAACTGACACTTACCTAGGGTCCTGCAGCAAATTAACCTTGAACATTTCATTGTTTTCTGTTTAGGAAGTGTTAAGCATCATTGAGATTTCCCAAAGTTCTATCTTATTAAGGATACTGAAATTTTAAACGATGACCATATACATTAGTTTGTTAATGCTTGTAACTATACTTACAAAGTTAGAATTTCCTCATCTTGTTTATAGGAAGCAGTGGGTATATTTCTCAAAGTTGAGGAGGTGAACTTTCTGGGGAACAAGCCATTTAAAATCTTGAAAAAAAGTTTTCATCTTTGAGGCTCTTTGAATATTGAATATAGGAGAGAGGAGAAGAGTTATGTATTTCTCTTTTTTTAAATAAATAAATTTATTTATTTATTTATTTTTGGCTGCGTTGGGTCTTTGTTGCTGCACGCAGGCTTTCTCTAGCTGTGGCGAGCAGGGGCTACTCTTGGTTGCCGTGCGCGGGCTTCTCATTGCGGTGGCTTGTCTTGTTGTGGAGCACAGGCTCTTGTTGTGTTGCATGGGCTTCAGCAATTGTGGCGTGCAGGCTCAGTAGTTGTGGCTCACAGGCTTAGTCCACGGCATGTGAGATCTTCCCAGACCAGGGCTCAAACCCGTGTCCCCTGCATTGGCAGGTGGACTCTTAAGCATTGCACCACCAGGGAAGCCCAAGAGTGTATGTATTTCTTAAAGCTCTGAAAGAGTCTTACTTTGAATGTCCCTGCAGATCTAAATAGTACTCAGAGGGGCTTCTGGCAGACTTAAAGAAAAAAGATGGGAAGGAGAAAGGAATGTTAGAATGCAGGCCACATTTGCATGCTGGATTCAGTAGTATTGGTTGCCTGCCTCTGTCTGAAACCGAGCTCCTTCCTTAATGAAGGTGTGTGTTTAAATCACAGGCGGAGAAAGTTTTGGGGTGAAGTTTCACTTTTTTGTAGTGGCAGCAGTCCTGGACATGCTGCTGGAACACAGAGGATGAGTTCAGCACCTTCTCTACAGATGGTATCTCTGCGCACAGCTCATCTCTTTTACATAGCAAGCCTTTGTTCTCTGGAGAGTGGACCTCCGTGGGTTGGCCAGTCCAACTACTGTCGGAGACTGAAGGTGACTGATAAGGAGTCCAAAGGTCAAAATGGACCAATGTGGGGTGAGTCTGGCTTTAAGGGGGAAAAGTATCTTTTTGGCCTGCAGGCATCAAAAATTGAATTTGCCGCACGGGAAATGTTCAGTTCATCAGCTTCAGCCTTTCAGCTTCAATCAAAGAAAAGCCACTAGCTGTCTCTCAGTCCACAGGAGCAGGAAAGAAACAAAACATTATTTAAAGGGTGTGCTTTAATTGAACTGGATTGTGTTAGGGCTTTCACTTCAGAGATGATTTCTGTGGCACTGTTACTCTGCGTACTGTAAGGTAGCAGATATTAAATCAAAAACTGAAGGTAGGGCTTCCCTGGTGGCGCAGTGGTTGAGAGTCCACCTGCCGATGCAGGGGACACGGGTTCGTGCCCCGGTCCGGGAAGATCCCACATGCCGCAGAGCGGCTGGGCCCGTGAGCCAGGGCCACTGAGCCTGCACGTCCGGAGCCTGTACTCCACAACTGGAGAGGCCACAACAGTGAGAGGCCCGCGTACCGCCAAAAAAACAAAACAAAAAACAAAACAAACAAACAAAAAAACTGAAGGTAATCCACAATCACTGGGGTCTTTTGTTGGGTTTCAGAATGAAACGTCAGTTAGGTTAGATTCAGGTACTTCATTTGCTGACATCACCGTTTGGCCTGTTATTAGGACGTGATGGACCACAAAAATGGGAAAAGCAAATAATATTTGCATTTCTAATTTGGTCTACTGCTTTTTAATTAAGTTGGCTTTTACTAAGTATTTTGTTAACTTCAGAATTTAGGTACTACAAATATATGATCACCAACCTGATTAAAAGTCTACTTGTTAGTGATTGTCCTTTAAGTTAGTAGTGGTCCTTGTGTGCAGTCATTAAGATTGTAAGCTATTATCCTGTCCTCTAGTCTAGTGGAAAGATTGCGAGCAGGACTAGCTACATAATTTGCAGGGCCCAGTACATAATGAAAATGTGGGGCCCCCTGTTTGAAAAGCATTAAGAATTTCAAGACAGCAACAGCAGAGCATTGAATCAAGTGCAAGCCCCTTTCAAGCACCAACCTTGTGCAGCTGCACAGATCGCACGTCCATGAAGTGGGCCCTGACCTTGGGATATGAAATTAAAAATAGACTCGGGGCTTCCCTGGCGGTCCAGTGGCTAAGACTTCCCCTTCCAATCCAGGGGGGGCGGGTTCGATCCCTGGTCTGGGAGCTAAGATCCCACATGCCTCTTGGCCAAAAAAAACCAGAACATAAAACAGAAGCAATATTGTAACATATTCAATAAAAACTTTAAAAATGGTCCACATCAAAAACTTAAAAAAAGAAAAAAAGAAATCAGATATACTCAATGTTGATCAGAACTTTGCTACTTATTCTACTTGCTGCTTGTTCTTTGCTACTTATTTGTGTCTATTTGAACCTCTGTTTTCTCTTTCCATTCTGTATCTTCCTTTTCTGTCTTTTCATGTTCTGTTCCATCCTGTCACCAAAGTTGGAGAACTTGCAGCAAGAATTGGGAGTATGTTGTATACTTCTGCCCATAGTTCATGTGAGCACGTTCTGGAATAATATTTCCTTCCATTTGGCTGGTGGAACAAACAAGGTTAGGATTTTCTTTAAGGAAAGGTAATTAATTGATTTAACTAAAAATACATATTCTGTGTCAAAGTTTAAAAAGTGCTTTCACAATTAACGTAACATTTAGTTCAAACAATTACACTTTTGAGGTAGCATTTCCCCCCACATTTTATACGTAAGAAAAGTAAGCCTCAGAGAGGTTAAGAGATTTTCTCAAGGTCAGCCAGCTGGTAAATGAGGTTCAAGTCCATCCCTTGTAATGCTGTGCTTTCTCACTACTTCATTCTGCCTCTACAGTTTGCAAGACCAAAGATTAGGTGACAGAATAACTTGCTTTCTTAAGATTGATCTGTTTTACAGAATTTTCTGCCAATTTTCCAAGAATAACTGCTGGGATAGAATCATTAATATTTGCAACAAGTTTTTACTTCTGTTATTTCCTATAACCCTTGCAAATAACCCTTTGTAGTAATATTTTAGCATCATTTTAAAGGAAAGAGATTGACGTTCAAAGAGATTAAATGACTTATTCAGGTTATATAATTAATAAATGTAAGAGCAGTGACTAAAATCCAAGTCCTCTTTATATCTCATGCTTTTTGACTATGCTATATTTGCCTCCAATTAATTTTGTATCTCCACTTAGTAAATAACCTGTTCATTCATGTATTGATCACCTACAATGTTCTAGACACTGGGAATGATCCAAAAAGACCAACTCTAAGCTCTTAGAACTTACATTCCAGAATGTAAATAAACTATTGTAAATAATCAGCTGATGATATGGCTATAAAGAAAAAATAAAGCAGGACAAAAAAGATGGAAAGTAACCTGGGAGAAGGAGTGCTATTTTAGAGAAAATGGTCAGGAAACTGATAAATTTTTTGAGCCACAAACTGAAGTATGGACATGTGGTATAAAAGTATAAATCAATTTTTAGGTATGACAAATAATCTAAACAATATGAGGCCACTGCATTTACGGACATAGCAGTAGATAAGGATTGTTGGGGCTTCCCTGGTGGCGCAGTGGTTAAGAATCCTCCTGCCGATGCAGGGGGCACGGGTTTGAGCCCTGGTCGGGGAAGATCCCACGTTCCGCGGAGCAACTAAGCCCGTGCGCCACAAGTACTGAGCCTGCGCTCTAGAGCCCACAAGCCACAACTACTGAAGCCTGCGAGCCTGGAGCCCGTGCTCCGCAACAAGAGAAGCCACCGCAATGAGAAGCCCGCGCCCCGCAACAAAGAGTAGCCCCCGCTCAGCCCCGCCCGCAGTAACAAAGACCCAACGCAGACAAAAATAAATAAATTAATTTTTAAAAAAAATAGATAAGGATTGTTAACTTACATAAACATTAGCCTACAGTAACACTTATACCTTGCATTTAAATCTCCTCTCCCATGTAGCATGGATCATAAAATCATAAGCTCAAAAAAGCTCTAAATCTAGCCATTTCCTTCATGCTAAATCACTACCACATAAAGCAGTGTTTAATGTATTGTGGATTTTTCACACTGTTAGAATATAAGTACAGTAATGGCATGCTACATGAAATGGCATGCTCTGGGTAGCTATTAAAAAATTCTGGAGTATCCAACAGGTTTAGGAAATGTAAAACCTCATTTGCTGGTCAGATTTGACTTTAATGAATTTCAAAATCTTGTCCAAAATCCTTTATTGTACTGAAATTCTGTTATATCTTGTACTACAGGGCGTCAGTAAGTGAACTTTCACCTAATGCTTGGGAATCTTTGTGATATAAGCAAGTTTATTGTAGAGGGATTTCCAGAAATGAGGAGAGGAGGCAGCGTTATGGGGCAGGTAAGAGGGCCTTTTCATAGGATTTGCCTTTTGCGTGCTTTAGAATGGCAAGAGTCCAAAGTATTAATAGAAGACCCTTAGAAAGCCCCAGGCCTTATCTGTTCCTCTGGTTTCAAAGTTAAATCCAAGCACCAATCATTCAGTGTTTGCCTCTTGTTAAAGCTGAGTTGTCCGCTAAAAGATGAGGCGGGGGGTCGGGGGTCGGAGGACTGTTAATTCCCAGTTGCTCATAGTCTCTTGAGGGCAACTACAAGGTTCCTTTAATCCAGACTTTTAAACTTCATTCATGAATACAATGAAATGATATGCAAAGGTGGGTGTATATATTATTAGTACATTTATTTTTCTGCAGGAAAAAGCCATAATTTTCATCAAATTCTCAGAGGAATGTAGTGCCCGTAATGCCCTCCCCCTCATCCCAAATTAAGAACCTGGAATAGACTATTTTAGGCACTTGACTTAGAAATTAAGTAAGGTGTTCTTAAGCTGTTTGACCTTCCCAGTGAGATTCATTTATCCATTTTTAAACAATCACTCATGATTTCCCCACAATGAAAGATTTTGAACTACCATTTTCTCTCTATTGAGAAGGATTATGCAGCCTTTTGAGTTCTCTCTCTCTCTAATAATCTTGGAGTAGATATTCCAGGAATGGTATTTGCTTTGCTAAAGAAGATTTGGAATATTACTGTAAAGCCTGAATGTTTGTGTTCCTCAGCAAATAGTCACAACCTGTGTGGTGAGTGAAAAGAGAAGCAGTATTGGGGTAAAGTATTTCTGGTGCTTTGAACTATATCCAGGAAGGCAGAAATAACTTAAAGTTGTTACTTTTTTTTTTGTTTTTTTTTTGTTTTTTTGTTTTTTGCGGTACGCGGGCCTCTCACTGTTGTGGCCTCTCCCGTTGCGGAGCACAGGCTCCGGACGCGCAGGCTCAGCAGCCATGGCTCACGGGCCCAGCCGCTCCGCGGCATGTGGGATCTTCCCGGACCGGGGCACAAACCCGTGTCCCCTGCATCGGCAGGCGGACTCTCAACCACTGCGCCACCAGGGAAGCCCCCAAAGTTGTTACTTTGAAGTAAAAGTCGTGAGAAGAATTAGGAGAATTTCTAAATACATTTAAGCCAGATTCTTACTAAGTTATAAAGAGCTTGTTGAGAAGTTTGGGGACGACTGCCCTGGGCGTAGATATTTAGTGGAATGAGTGTGCTATTTAATGTGTTGTGCACTGAGAGTCAAAGTATTCTCCAACCCATTAAACCATTTTTTGCTATTTAAGACCAGTTTCTGCAGCCTACAGTGTATAGTTACAAATTTTTAGAAGTGTGAGCAATTAAGTTTTATGTGCCATTTTTGCTTTCTTGCCATCTCACGTAATCCATTTATTTAGGCCTAATCCAGTGCATATTTGGCAAAAAAAAAAAAAAAAATCTGTGTTTTGCATATAAAGCCGTGAGAAAACTCAGACCAGTTTATCTCTCTTAGAAATTAAACACCCTTTAAAAAAGCTTATTTATTTACATCCTAGAATTTTGTCCTACAAGAGGATTCAGTCTTTCAGTGTCAACTGAGAATATTTAGATGTAGTTATTTTTCATTAACTAGGATTTTAATGCAGAGGAAACAGAGAATGGAGGTTTTTTTCAGAATTTACACTAAAATATTTTTCTATGTTGCTTTTAGTTTAGAAGTAAATATTGGAAAATGAATATACAAGTATACTGTATAAGCTGTATGTGTAGTTGTTTTCTCTTTGCTGACTGTTCGTTAAATATGTCACTGTAGAAATGTTAAAATATATAGGAAGAGAAAAAACAACATTCAAAATGTTGCCTTTTTAGCATTAACCATTAATCTGAAAAAAAATGCCTCTTCAGTGACACTGAAAAAACTTTGGGAAAACATCCAACATCTGCTTATCTTTCCTGCAGTGGAAATGTTCATAATTGCAATGTGCAGTTTCCTTTGAATGAAGATAAACAGATTTCTATTTGTTATACTTATGTTTCAGAAGCATGTTTACTGAATTCTTTAAATGTATTTAATTTTTTTCACCTCACAGTTGGGGAGGTACCAGAAACATCTGATTGTTATTGGGGTTTTCTTAGCTTTCTCTTGAGGACAATTGTGTTTTTCTTTAAGATATTTTCCTCAGGCTTTTTCTTTTCTTTTTTTTTTTTTTTGCGGTACGCGGGCCTCTCACTGCTGTGGCCTCTCCTGTTGCGGAGCACAGGCTCTGGACGCGCAGGCTCAGCGGCCATGGCTCACGGGCCCAGCTGCTCCGCGGCATGTGGGATCTTCCCGGACCGGGGCATGAACCCGTGTCCCCTGCATTGGCAGGCGGACTCTCAACCACTGCGCCACCAGGGAAGCCCAGACTTTTTCTTTTGACCCCAGGTTTAGGGGCCCCTTACAGAATATATCCACCCAAGCAGGTTCCTCCATTACCTGCATTACCATGTCCCTGACTCAGTTCAACATTCTCTATTATAAAATCCATGTTCCATAAGCTTTTTAAAAAAAATACGTAAGTCAGTTTTGTCCCCATTTGGTTCTTCCTTTGCCGGACGATGGATCCAAGAGGCTGTCAGCTGGACACTGCTAGAGGACTCTACCAGTCAGACCCTGGTGTTTTTGACATAGTGGGGATTCCCGAGTTGAAAACCTATTTGTTCCAGTTCCCAAGAGATCAAACGGCTGAATGTTTTACCCTGTTGACCTAGGCAGCTCTTTGGCTAAGGCATGGTGAGCAATCCTGGCGAGCGAGTTATCTAAATGATATTCACTGCTTTGCTTTAGTCATGACTGTGCTGGAGTTATGTATGGTAGAGATTGTTCTATGCATACTAGAGATTATACATCTGTTCACAGTGAGATAAAATTGAGCATTGGTTGTTCTGTTGGTTGCCAAGGAATGCATCAATATAGGTTTTCTTTCTTGGTGTCTTTCCCCCTCAGCTGAGGTAATAACCCCACTGTTCTGACCCTAAACCTAGGACTGAGTCTCCTATCTTTAGTGGGGTATGCATACCTTGTCTAAATATAGCAAGGTGTGGACTTGGCTAATGTGGAAAAAGACAGTAGAATGACCTTAGCTGGCCTTCATTACTAGTGTTACAATTATATTTAAAGAAATAGGGACACTATTTTAGTTCTGCTTATATGTAGAGATGCTTTTTTCCAGCTGCTCCTTGGGTTAAAAGGTTTTATGTGCTAAACCAAAAAATTGTTTTAAAAGCTAAAGTAAGTCACTTCAGAAAGAAGCCAGGAGTTCATTCCATATGAAAACATGCCCATGGGACTTCTTGGTGGCGCAGTGGTTAAGAATCCGCCTGCCAATGCAGGGGACACGGGTTCGAGCCCTGGTCCGGGAAGATCCCACATGCCGCGGAGCAACTAAGCCCGTGTGCCACAACTACCGAGCCTGCACTCTAGAGCCCGCAAGCCACAACTACTGAGCCTGCGTGTTGCAACTGCTGAAGCCCACGAGCCTAGAGCTGGTGCTCCACAACAAGAGAAGCCACCTCAGTGAGAAGCCCACACACCACAATGAAGAGTAGCCCCCGCTCACCACAACCAGAGCAAGCCCACACGCAGCAACGAAGACCCAGTGTAGTCAAAAATAAAATAAACAAACAAACACATTTATTATTATTTTTTAAACATGCCTAGCGGGTGGTTTCTTTTTCTATTTCATTGACCAAAAGTTAACATTTATTCAGAATTTAAAAGGTAAAGCCTAAGCTTCATGTACTTTAGGATAATAACTTGTATTTATGTAATTCTGGTACTTGATACTTTTTAGAAAGCTTGCACAAACTTTTGTCAACTAAGAAGAAAGGATATTTTATCCCTAAGCATGTGAGACAGGATAGATAGAACTAATCCTGTTTTACAGATGGAGAAACTCAGAGGTAGAATGGCTTTCTAGAGGGCCAAGTGCATCAGTAATATGGCCAATTCGGGTGACTCCAGTACACCACCTTTTAGCTCAGGCAGGCAACTTGTACCCTCTTTTATGAGTGTAAAACGACTCAAGCAGCCGTTTCATCCTTTTCTTTTTTAATTGATCAACACTGGAGTGGGGGAGGGATGGGATTCCATTTGCAGAAAAATTTTCCAGTGGAATCAGGAATCCAGTGGACAGATTAACCATTTGGTTACTGAGCAGAAACCTATAGGATTTAACATCACATTTGCAGAGGCATCCAGCCCATTGTGACATAACCTTTTAGGGGCATTCTTTGAGAGTTATCTCTTCTGCAGTGAAAAACCTAGTTGGTATTTTTGACTGTTTAATATTATAGGAATATGGTGATCTCATCTTGAACTAATGGAATGATTTTAAGGTTCCTAGTGGTAATCTCCTAAAATCACAAACTTAAGAGTTTATAATGTTGAATGAGGAAATTGAGATCCGATTGTCTCATGCCATATTATACAATTCATTGGTGACAGAGCAAGAACTCTAGGTCACCTGACTGTCAGTTCCATGCTTTTTCCTCTCTACCTTTACATGTTTCCCTGCAGCAGGTGAGATACTAACCTTCTCTTTGTAAATAGAGAATCTGCCTAAAGTGCTAAAACTGACTCAAAGGCGCCAAACCATATGTAAAGTGAAATTAGAAAACCCTGGTCAGCTGAGTCCTAGCCAGGTGTGCCCCTACTGTCTTCCCCGAGACAACGAAGAAAGGTTTGGTACAACCACCTCATCACATTTTTTTTTTTTTTTTTTTTGCGGTACGCGGGCCTCTCACTGTTGCGGCCTCCCCCGCCGCGGAGCACAGGCTCCGGACGCGCAGGCCCAGCGGCCATGGCTCACGGGCCCAGCCGCTCCGCGGCATGCGGGATCCTCCCAGACCGGGGCACGAACCCGTCTCCCCCGCACCGGCAGGCGGACTCCCAACCACTGCGCCACCAGGGAAGCCCTCATCACATTTTTAATCATCTTTCACTCTAACATCTTATTTAGTGTTGTGATCCCACTTAACAGAAGAGAAATAAGAAGCAAGGTTAGTTGGCTTTTTTAACATGGCAACTTTACTGTGATTTAAGTATATTCCCCAGATTTATTCCAGTCCTTTCCTCTGGATAGCCTGTGGTTAATGTTTTTTTTTTTTTTTTTTTTTTTTTTTTTGCTGTAGGTGGGCCTCTCACTGTTGTGGCCTCTCCCCTTGCGGAGCACAGGCTCCGGACGCGCAGGCTCAGTGGCCATGGCTCACGGGCCTAGCCGCTCTGCGGCATGTGGGATCTTCCCAGACCGGGGCACGAACCCGTGTCCCCTGCATCGGCAGGCGGACTCTCAACCACTGCGCCACCAGGGAAGCCCTGTGGTTAATGTTTAATATAAATTCTTTCTAAGTTCTCCAGAGCTATGTTTTACACAACTACAGATTTTAGAGGTGGGGAAATTAATTATCTATGAGAACTGTCTTCTCATAGATAGTCTTTAATAATGGGTAACTTAATTTAGCTGAGAGGCAAAGAGATTTAGCATTACCAGCTCAGCAGTTCTTCACTGATGTCCTATTCTAATGTAATACAGATGAATTTGTAAAATTCAGTTGCCTTCCTTTGGTTGAAGTTGGCTTCAGGTTTCTGATTCATTTTTTGCTTGTTATTATGTGCAGACAATTAACCTTGCTTTCTTTATGATTGATTTAAAATGGTGGTTTCACAACTTAGCTGCACTATCTTCCATTTAAGTTGAGCCCTGACTGTATCATCTGTATACTGTCATATCCGTTGAGTAGGGGATTAGGAAGGAGGGAAGTCCTTTGTGTAAAAGTATTCTCTTCAGCTGTTCTTCCTTGATGCTGGAAGTTTGGTGCCTGGCAGGAAATGATTTAGACATGTGTGATAACAAAGTGACGTGAGGAAGAATTGCCTGTAAGTTTCCCTGGCTTGTGCAGGATGATTGGCTGTCAGCTGGCAGATAGGTTAAGGCAAATTTGATCTCCAAATCTGAGGATTAGTAAAGTAAAACTTAAGAGAAAGTTGAGGTAGTGAAAAAAACCTATTTTGAGAAAAGTTTGGACAGAAGCAGGTGGTATGAAAGTTAATGTCCACGTCAGTAAGACTTCTTTTTTGACCCTCTTGCGTGAGAGTCTGTAAAGCTTTGGGATTTGTTAAAAGGAAAAGATCTGTCTGGAGAGTCAGGAGGTGCAAAGAAAAAGACATTCTTTGATTGCAAGGAATTGACATATCAAAGCTTTCTCTCTCAGATTTTTTCTTAGAATTTGAATTTCTTTACAGAGTAAATTTTCCATCGGTACCAGAAAGTAAACTAGCCGAATATCCCCAAGATATCCATCTTCTCTGCATTCCCATTAGCTCAGATCAGACTACCCTTCTCTACTTCTTGCCTGAAACACTAAAGTAACATCTGTCTCCCTATTTCTAAGTCTCAACCCCTTCCAATCCATTCTCCATACTGTAGTTAGAGGAATCTTTCTAGAAATGCAAACTATGGATCTCTGTTATCCTCAGGGTAAAGTCCAAATTATTTGGCAAGTAATATAAGACCCTTCAGATCTATGACCTGCTTACCTCTCCCCATGTTTACTTTGACCCTCCCTCTTAACTCTTTCACCATATAGTAAGATTATAGGGACTTCCCTGGTGGTCCAGTGAGTAAGACTCCACACTCCTGCCATATTACTTTCCTATTCTTTACATGCATAGCGTTTTGCCTGGTTACATCCATCCCTGGTCGGGGAACTGGATCCTGCATGCATGCCGCAACTAAGAGTCCTCATGCTGCAACTAAGAAGCCTACATGCTTCAGCTAAGACCCGGCACAGCCAAAATAAATAAATGAATAAATATTTTTTTAAAAAAAAGATTATATTAGCAGTTTGGGTAGCTTTATCCAAACAAATTTATATAAATACAGATTATCAGCTCCATTGTCATGTTAGCAGTAAGGGGAGCTCATATAGAACCTAGAAGAGGCTGCTGTGCTTGAACAAGAAGTTTCTAAAATCTTTTGTAGTAAACTCACTCAGAAGGCAGTTGTAAGACAGTAACCCACACAACACACCCAACTTCTCAGAAAAGGGAAGTTCAAGAAAGGATAACAGATAAAACTTTGTAAGAACTTTGCAAGTAAGTTGAAAGTTCTTCTGTGAATAGAAGTTCCCCACTTGGCATCAGGCATGACTGAAGGCTGCAAAGAAGAACAAGTAAAGCAGGCTCTCCCTGTGGTGTGTGTTGCAGACCTCAGGGCTCACACACCCTGTGTACACACACCAGAGAAGAGGTTTTACAGTGAGTGACTTTCATACTTTATTATCCTTCGAAATGTGCTTGAGTCTTCAGCATTGTTTCTGTTGTCATTTTCAGATCACATTTATTAAATACTCTGTACATGGTGTTAGAGCGGGCACTATGTAAAGCAGTGTCAGCGGACTCTCAGGGCCTCACACACAAAAAAACAAACAATACAGACCTAGGGATATTCATCTCATTAAACAGAAGTGAAGTTTAACACACAGCAAAGCAAGGCGGTGGAACAAGTGTATTATCTTTGCTTTTATGTGAAATTTTCTGTACATGATAAACATTTTTATTTGGAATTGAAGCAAGAAGGGAGGAGTAGGGAAGCTTGCTTCCCACTCAGATTATCATACAGTAGGTTGTGCCCTGTCTCTTCTACCACAGAGAGACTCTCTCTGCAAAGAGCTGAGTGGTGCTGCTGACAAAGAACCTCAATCACTTGAGTGGAGACGTATGAGCAGCTTGAGTCCTCCTTGTTTGAGTAGCAGACATTGCTGATGGCAAAGCATTTTGGGCAGAGAGGTGGCTCATAAATGAGGAACTTAATCTAAGAAACTGTGGGTTTCTGAGCCCTAAGGGTACTAATTGTTGGTTTCTTCACAGCTCACTTTCTCTCAGGCCCCACCCATCACTTCAGAGAACTTGTTGACGACAGCTTTACTTTCTCAAGTCTTGTACAAAGGCAGATGTCTCTGAAAATGCAGCTTACGCAAAACATCTGTGTGCATGACTCTGTTCCCACGGTGTGTTTTCCTGTACTGCTCGCCACCCCCCCTTTTGGGTTCTTTTTTAAAATTGAAAACACAGTATAACCATCATTAAAAAGAAATTTGCAAAAAGAGAAAAAAATCACCCACAATGCCTCCATCCTTACTAATAGCCATTTCCACTCCTGCCATATTACTTTCCTGTTCTTTACATGCATAGTGTTTTGCCTGGTTACATCCTTTTTCTTAAGCCGAATTTCAGATACTTTGTCATTCAGCCACTTCCCTTTTTTTTTCCCCCTGATCCTGGCATCATCTTTTGGTTTTTGGTCTTGAGTTACTGAAAGGGCATTGCAGCTTATCAACATTTCGTCAGTGAGTCCTCTTTCTCTTATTTTCCTTTCGTAGATCCAAGTATTCTAGTGTTTAGAGTATGGCTGAGATCCAACCTTTATTTTTTAAAGTAAGACACATATATGTGCAGGATTTTTAATTTTCTTAACGTTTAAAAACTGGTGTTTTAAATTATATTGACTTTCAAGGCACATTGCTGTGCCCACCCCAGGGAAGCCTCATTTAGGAAGAAACATATCCACAAACTAGAAATATTGATTTGCTGCATTAAATATATTTATTAAAATGTTGATAAGCATGTAAAAATAGAAATAGAATATATATTCTTTACTCTGATAGCTGAGAGGAAAGAAAATATACAAGAAAAGTAAAAGCTAAGTAAATAGAAGAAACAGATTAGTCCATATATCAGTATTTATCATAAATATAAATAAACATTTCAATTCATACAGCCCTCCAAAAAAAAATGCACTTTTATGAATACCTTCAGCCACCTTCCTTTTAGACTTCCTGTGGTCCCCTGTGCTTAGGTATTTAAAGGGTAGACCTCTGTGGTGTGTAGGGTCCCCTGATGACTAAGGAAGTCTGCAACACTTACATACAGCCTTGCTATCTGTCTATTGCCATGTGAGAAGGTAAAAGATCCTCCTCAGGGTTGCAACTTTCCTTCCAATCATTGTGCAAAAAATCTGCCTTTGGCAGTTAAAAATCATTTCCTTTTGTTCCTTATGTTTTCCTTTGTCCTGAGTTGCCACTTGGAGTAGTTTTAGGACCTAGCTCAACCAGTACCTAAAAACATTTAGGTGTAAGTTGTAAGATTGTTCCTACACTGGAGCAAGTATGTGATGATTTACCATTTTTCCCTCCACCACATTTAAACACATAGGAAAATTTTAATTTACTCTTGAATCATTTTGATTTTAATATTTTCCTGTTTTTCCAAATCCTAACTGAAATGTTTGGAATTCTCATTGCTTCATATTGCACACTAGAGTATTGCAAAATACTACTGTGTGATCTCTTTGTCCCTAGCCCTCTGGTTTCTTATGAATACTATCTGAAAATAGGGAAGGAAGTGCTGTGGGTCATTGCTTCTGCATGAGTTTATCTAAAAATGTGCATTTAGTGAATTTGAAAAATTAACTATTAAACATTAAATCAGGCATCAGGAAAGCTCAATAAATTAAATTTGCAAGGAAAAGTGGAGTAACTTTTTCATCTGTATTGGTGGTACAATTCTGTGATGATTCTGTAAGGGGGAAGACAGTAGGAAACAAGGAACATCAGGTCGATTAAAAAATGTCAGCTGATTAAGGCCAGAGACTGCCTGCCATTTGCTTTTTTCTCTTTTCCCTTTTCTTTGACAGCTCCTTAAATTGTCCTTTGAACTTTGCCTTTTGCTGTTTGTTTTTTTCTCTTCCTTCTCATCCTCTTCCTCCTCCTGCTCCTTCGTCGTCATCATCATCACCATCACCACTAGTATTACTATTTTACAAAAGTTAACTGTTTTTTTAAGTGTCAGAACCTAGGCACTGGCAACAGTGTTCTTCCTAGATTTCATTGTGCATCAGTATGGGGCTGAAAGGATCTGTAATGTGCATGAAGACAGTTACAAATATAAGGATTTTGCCCAAGGACTTTTAAAAAGCCAGACAGTGCAGTGGATAGTAAAGAAAACCAGCGAGTAGATTTAAAAGAGTCAACATACTTTGCCATGCCTTTCTCTATTCCCCTTGGTTTGATAGTTTGAGAATTAGTATCTTTGAGAGACTTTTAAGAGTGCCTGCTGGCAAATTATTTCATTTTCTTAGCCTAGTAAGGTAGAGAACAACTATAGAAGAACTGGTTAGGCAAGGAAAATTGATAGACTAATGTTCTACAGACTGGATTAAATTTTGTGGCCAGTGAATTTTGAGAATTACTTGTAAGGCTGCGGTAAAGTAGTACTGAACTAACTCAATTTAAAACCAAAACCAAAACATAAAACCTTGGTTTTCTGATAATTTGAGAATTCTTTCTTAGAACCTTATCGGTACCCTAGTAGGTAGGCTACAGTGAGACTGCATTGTACAAAACAGGCAAAGAACTGAAGACTACTAAAGCCATGGAGTGGAGTTTCAAAGTACAAAACAAAACAGCATAACTTGGAAATTGGCCAGAATTTGATCCCTGCTTTGTCATGCTGATTGTGTAATTGGTAAGCTTAGGGAAGTTACCCTCAAAACCTTTGTTTGTTCATCTGTGAAATGGGAAGCATAACTTCTGTTCATGGAGTTGTTGCGAGAGAGTGATTGTAAAGCACCAGGCACCGTGCCTGACACAGGGTGGGTACTCAGTAAATGATAGTTACAGCATCTTTAAGTTTACTTCATAGTGCTCAGAGCCAGCACCTAACCACTTCCACCACCATCACACAACTCCCGGAGAGAACGTTTTGATGGACATGCCATTGTACCCGACTCCAGGTTTTCATAAAAAAAGTTTGTGAAGTTAATGGCAGAGTTGTTGCCGTTATTATCAACAAACAGTAGCTATTCAGTAGACAGCTTACTGTACAGGTCTGGGGCTTTGGTGGTAAATCTGAGCTGGAGAACCAATTTGGGAGGCGAGACAGGCCTCAATGATCGTTCCCAATGATTCTTGCCTCCCACTATTTACATCCCTGTGTAGTTCCCTCCTGCATTAAATAGGGCTGACCTGTGTAACTAATAGGATATTGCAGAAATTATGGTGTGTCACTTCCAAGGTTAAGACATGAAATACCACACTTCTGCCTTGTTCCCCCTGGGATCACTTACTCAGGAGAAAGGCAGCTGCCATGTCATAAGGTTAGTCAAGCAGACCATTGCATGGCAGAGAACTGAGGCCTCCTATCAATAGCCATGTAAGGGAGCAATCTTGGAAGCAAAGCAGATCTTCCCAGCCCCGGTCTAGGCTTTAGATTACTTCATTCTCATAAGAGACCCTGAGGCAGAACCACCAGCTGGCCTGCTCCTGGACTCTTAACCCACAGAAACTGTATGAGATAATACATGATTTTGTTGCTTTAGTCTTCCAAGTTTTAGGGTAATTTGTTATCTATCAGTAGATAACTAGTCAGGAGTCATCCTTTATCCTTTATAGGACAGGGTGGCCATGAAAGTGGATGAGGGCATCCAAAAGAGTATATATAGAGCAAGAAGAGGAATGACAAGGAAATGATAGAAGACAGCATATTTAAGAGGTTGGCAAAAGAATAGGAGTCCACAAATGAAAATGTGAAGGAATAGAAGCATAGGAGGAATACAAAGAAAGAATATTACAAGGTCATCAATGATATCAAATGGTCAAGAAAGATTAGGACTGAAAAATGCCCATTGGATTTGACTAACCAAAGAAAATCTCAACTACAGTGCCTTGGAAGCCAAATTACAAATGAAGTGGAGACACTGAGACCTGTGCCACTTGCCCTTCCCTATCTCTTTGGTTTCATCTTCTACCACACGTCTTTGGCTCACTACACTTCAGTGTTGTTGACCTCCTTGCTGTTTCCCAAACCAGCCAAGTACACTTCAGAGCCTTTGCATTTGCTGCTCCCTCTGCTTTTAATGTTGTTTTCCCAAACAGCCACACAGCCCCCTCCCTTCCTTCCTACAGATCTCTGCTCAAACGTCATCAGAGAGACTTTCCCTGGGCATACCTTTTTTTTTTTTTTGAATTTTATTTATTTTTTTATACAGCAGGTTCTTATTAGTCATCCATTTTATACACATCAGTGTATACATGTCAATCCCAATCGCCCAATTCATCACACCACCACCACCACCCTGCCAGCCGCTTTCCCCCCTTGGTGTCCATGCGTTTGTTCTCTACATCTGTGTCTCAATTTCTGCCCTGCAAACCGGTTCATCTGTACCATTTTTCTAGGTTCCACATATATCCCAGGGCATACCTTATAACACAAATACATACAGCAGCGCTCACTGTTACTCTATTGTGTTTTTCTCTGTAGCACTTACCATCATGTGATATCTAAAGGGGCAGCCACTGTGCAGCTCTGGCCAGTTTTTGCTAGGCATGAATGAATGTGGACCTATGTGTGCAGATTTTCTCATCTTTCAAGAGAAGCTGGAAATTCTGATTTTTAAGTACAATTAGTTGTAAATGAGTTTCAGAGCACTGTGAAGATCAGACAGTCTGTCTGGTGTAAGATCAGTGAGCGGGGTAGGGTAGGGTATCTGGCAGAGGATCTCGAGCTGGGATGCTTAGAGAAGTACCAAGTGGATTCAGTGTCTCAGACGCTAAGAGGAGAGAATTTCAAAAAGGAGAAAGGGATTTGCTAGTGCCCATCAAGGCCCCAGGTGCTAAATGAAAAACAGAAATTGGTGTCAAGCTAAGACAAGGATCTTTGTCCTTCGGATCTACCACTTGGGAAATCACTGGCAAACTTAGGATGGGGAGGAGTTCAGAGGTGGGACAGCAGCAAGATGGCAGCAGAAAACAAATGACTGGCAAGGGAGGAAAATGGAGACAGCAAGCATAGACTCGCTGTAATAAAGAAGAGAACTTAGAAGGGGACACACGATCGAGTAAGGGTTTTGTTTTAAGGATGTGAAAGAACAGAGTTGAGCATGTTTCTGGGCTGAGGAGAAGCGGTCACTAGAGAGAGGGGTGACTGATTGGTAAAACTAGGATACAAGGGAATGGGGTCAAGGACACAGGTGAGAGGGTTGACTTTTGACAGCTGGATGCATCATTCTCTCAGATTGGAGAAAGGCGATAAGTCCGCAGGTGAGGGAAAGTGTCAATAATTGGGAGAGATCACACCAGCTAGCCTCCATTTCTTGATGGTGTAGAAGACCAGGTTAAGTGGAGAGCTGAAGGAAACAGGAGTTGTGACGGGACTTGAGAGCGAGGAGGGTTTGGAGCAGGTAGGGATGGAGGTGGTGGGGGCTCTGTCTGGGGGTGTTAACTGCCCAGCTGAGTCAACTCAGTGTTGTTGCTGTCATCTCTGACATCTCTGTCACTGAGACCATGGGTGTGTGCCGGCATCCAGAAGCATGGTTTCATAATCTCCTTAAACATTGGGCTGCCTTTCATTTATTCAATATATATTTATTGCACGTGCACTTAGCGTCAGGTACTATGCTAGACGTTAGAGATAACATTAAACAAGGCAGTTGTTCCCGCTCAAGGAGCTTGCTGCTCATACAGAAAATTATAAATAAGTCACCAAAAAATACTATAATTTTAAGCTGTAGTAAGTATTATGAAGGGAATTCAGAAACAAAGAGAACAGATTGCAGGGAAACCAGTTAGGAAATAGGACATGGGACTAGGTTGGCGAGGGAAGGAAGAAAAGCCAAAAAGAGGTAGATGGCTTGGGAAGAAATTGAGAAATCAAGGGGCTGGAGTCTCCACCAGGTTGAAGAGATAGTGAACACATGAAGGTCACAGGAGAGGGGGTTGTAGTCAGAAAGTGGGAGTTTGGCTTCTGAAATCAAGTCCATCAAACTCTGATGTCTTCGAAAGGGACTCTGGGAATTAGAAGTCTAAATGGAGTCCAGGTGAAGGTGTTTGAAGATCAAGGGGACAAGAAATTTGGGGACAAGCTGTTGGATGTTCATCTCTATGAACAATGGAATCTGTTAAGATTGTAGTAGGAATCAGGGTTAAAAGAGAGAAGATTGGGGCTTCCCTGGTGGCGCAGTGGTTGAGAGTCCGCCTGCCGATTCAGGGGACACGGGTTCGTGCCCCGGTCCGGGAGGATCCCACGTGCCGCGGAGCGGCTGGGCCCGTGAGCCACGGCCGATGGGCCTGCGCGTCCGGAGCCTGTGCTCTGCAGCGGGAGGGGCCACAACAGTGAGAGGCCCGCGTACCACAAAAAAAAAAAAGAGAGAAGATTGAGCAAAATAAGGAGTAAATTAAAGCTAGTGACAAGGATGTCAGAAGGTGACAGCAACAAAGAATAGAAGGTGCCCTGAGCCTCACAAGAGGCTTTGCGTAAAGGTGAAAGAGAAATAGTCTGAAAGCAGGGGTTGACGTTTTGGCCAAGTGCTTAAAAGCCCAACTTACATTCCTTCTGCAGGTGTGTTCAAAATACCTGGAAAGGCATTTGTTGAATCATGCAAATGAAATAATATTTCAAATGCTGAACAGTTTTTCTTAGTTAATCTCCTTTTGTTTTTTGTTTAATCCCACTAACTATTTAAAATTTGGTGCTAAGTAATGTTGGTCATGTCTCTTGGTGATCAGTACATCCAGCATTTTAAATACTGAGAAAGAACTGTTAAGGTCATTTAGTCTTTGGTTCAGACAGCTTTTAGGCTTTACCTTTTTGAAAGAACAGTATTTAAGTCTAGAGTTTGGGGCCACGGGACTGAGAAGCTTTATTAATTCAGCCTGTAAAGGAAATGGCTCCTTTGAGCTGAGGTGGTTTCTCCCCTCCTTGGAGGAGGACCTTCTTGAAAACAAAACTCCCCAGCACTGTCAGTCATCAGGCGGACTAGGGTCAGTTGTGTTAGGAAGTGCCTGAAACCAACTCCTTTCATAGGCACCTAGGGTTTTTGTTTTTTTTTTTGGTGGTGGTAGGTGGGGGAGAGCGGGGAGTATTTGTTTTTATTTCTCTGAGGAGGGTGGAATATTGGCAGATGGCTGTTGGAGATGAGGCTGAGACTTGGTAGAGTGGCTGCAAAGGGACAGAGATTAGAAGGTGGCAGTAGTGTCATGAGAAGTTCTGATCTCTGAATCTTAGCTCAAACTCAGAAGTGTTTGGGGGCCAGACTGCTCAGTGTAATTCCAGGGGTGGTGGCCACCTGGAGGAGCTGGAGAGAGTGGCTGCTCTTCTCAAAGGTATTCAGAAATTAAAATGATTTTACATCTGTGCTGGTCTCACAAAATGTGCTGAATTAGGCCCGCCTACTACCAGTTGGAGCCATGACCTAGACCCTCTCTGAGGGCCCTCCAGCTCTGACCTTTCATTATTTGGTAGTACTTCAAAACTCCAAACCAAAATCTAAACACTTTAAGTCCCTGACAGGAGGTCAAGTGTGTATATGACCAGACAACATCTAGAAAGAAGCACCTTTGGTCTGAGAGAAGACTGCAGAGGAACCAAGGGCTGGTCAGGCATCCACTTCTTTTCCCATGTAGGCTTTCTTGCCCTCCTGCCTAGGCCTCATGGTCTTCCTTACTTCTTGTTTTTGGCATGTAGTTTTTGATATTGTTTTAAAGCAATGTTTAATATCCAACAAACATACTAAAGGAAAAAGAAAAAAGAAGCAACTTTAAGAAACAGCATGAAAGTATTTGCCTCATGGGAGTATGTCTAAATATTTCCCTATCCAGACCTGAAGTTTGTTTTCAGGATACCATGAAAAACAGAACAAATGGGCTTCCCTGGTGGCGCAGTGGTTGAGAGTCCGCCTGCTGATGCAGGGGACACGGGTTCGTGCCCCGGTCCGGGAAGATCCCACATGCTGCGGAGTGGCTGGGCCCGTGAGCCATGGCCACTGAGCCTGCGCGTCCGGAGCCTGTGCTCCGCAACGGGAGAGGCCACAACAGTGAGAGGCCCGCGTACCGCAAAAAAAAACAAAAAACAAAAAACAGAACAAATATCACACTAGGCTTTGCCATGAAATCCTACCTTTGTTCTCTTTAGATGAACTGACCAGATGTGTTTTTAACTTCTGGTTGCTTCAAATTATTAAGTCAGCAAATATGTCCTGTTATGGTAACCGCTAAGATAAAGGGTTAAAGCGCCGCCCTGGGTTTCGGATGACACGGGCCTTAGTCTATGCTCCACTGCTATCTAGCTGTGTGACTTGGGGCAAGTCATTCGCATCTCTGAACTTCAGTTGATGTATCTGATTCTTTGTTGCAAGCTGAGAAATGAATTCTAACTATCTTAAGCAAAATATTTCTTAGAAGGATGTCAGAGCTTACCTAATGGAAGGGAGACTAGAAGACCAAACTTAGAGAACAGGCAAGAGCAAAGGGCATTCAAGGAAAGCCCAGGAGCAGGAGTAGACTGTGCTGTACCTTGCTACTCTCCCTACTATGAATGTGACCATTCCCCATTCTCCCTACTCACTTGGGTCACTTGCCTGAGATTCAGGAGAGAGTTTCCAACTGGCCAGGCCTAAACCACATGCCAGCTTCCTGCAAGGCCCCTTGCAGTTCCAGAGTTGGAGGGTCACCATGACCAGGCACATTTGGGGGATTCCCCAAAAGGAGACTAGGGTGAAATTAGAAAGGAGAGCTCTATTGCTGGACAGCCAGAAACCACAAATGTCAACTCAGATGTGCCCCCATCTGTAGAAACTGGAAGGTTGAATTGTATGGCCACTGATAAAATTATTGATCCTAGATTGTGTTTCTATCTGGACATTTCTAAGATGCACATGTTTGAGGCAAAAATGGGATAGTTACAAGATCTTATCAGTAAATGAACATTCAAAAGGAATATTCTGGGGGGGTTTCCCATCCAACTTATCGTCTGTAGGGAAAGGACTGGGAAGATTAGTCCTGATGGAATTTGTCCCTCAGCCTTGAACAGACCTTTTTTTTTTCTTCTTAGATTGTAGAAAAGTAGGAAAGGGGAGAAAAATAGCTGCATCTGAAGGTGGTTGTGCTGGGCATTGTGCAACAGAGTTTAAGAGGAAGATTAGCTGGAACTAAAATGGTCTGGTGGTTGTAGCTAATGAATAAGAACTGCCTTAAGCTCTTATCCACTTTGCCAATAACCGGTTTACTAATGTACCCCAGCCTCTGCTTGTCTGCTGATAGAGAAAAAATCCCGCTGCCTGCATTCATAGGCATGTACCTGGGAGTTTATGTCCTGGGTGCAGAGAGGGTTCCAGGTATCCATTGCCATTCCAACACTGTCACTCGAACATATGGCCTGTATGTTGGAGACGGGGTTGGGGATTGTTTCATTACAGAGAATAGTGCATACAATATTTGGGTTTGGATTTTCTCCCGTTGTAATCTAAATTTCTTTAGGATTACAGAATCAAACTTTTCTCACTACCTGAAGTGTGTTTTTGACTTTTGTAGCCATGTTTCATCTATCAAAGGCACAGTGACTTTGTCCTTCCTGTTTTTTGGATTTAGCCAAACTTTTTCAATAGGTACTAGTATTGATAGCTCTATAGTCCTTTGGCCTCTGGTCTGATATTTGAAACTTTTTATTATGAACTTACCTTTCTGTGGGATGTGGGCACACTGAGTGGGGACATGAATTCCTTTCCACCTAATGGGATTGACAGAGCTGCCCTAGTACCTTGAATCTGAAATTAAGCAACTAAATAAGCAGAGAAAGCTTATCAGGAAAGGGAGAGTGTTGTTCGGAGAGTGGAATGTATTTGCAAGTTTCCCATAAATGAATATTCTTCAAGATAAAAATATAACAGTTCAGATTATGTGTATTCGAATTTTACATAAATGCTAACTAGCTTCCCTTGTGCAATAACATTTTGTGCCATCAATATTACACAATAATTTACCTACGAATTTTGGCTTCAGGCAGAAATGCCAAACAAACTCAAGAGTTTGGCATTAGAAACATTATAAACATGAAAATCTACTTTCTTCATTTTAATGTTAAAGTAAAAGCATTTTACACCCACTTTATGAAACTTGATTTCCCATAGTGAATGATTCATTTCATCTCATGTGTTACATGTAAAACAGAAGAATGTCTGTCAAACTAACATGTAGCAGTTTGGCCAGGTGTGTCATTGCTTTGTTTTGCTTCCTTGGCCTTCCTGCTGGTCATGGATGACCACCCTGGCCACATTCCTCAAAGGTTATTCTAACCTCAGAACAGTTAAGTATTTCCTTCACTTAGTTGACTTTTTTCTCTACACTTTGCCTGAGAAGAAACTGCCAGTTAACAAATTTCATGCTTTGCAAAGTGCTTTTGATTGGGAGGGATTGGCACAGAGTGCTTCCCCAAATTATTTAAAACAGAGTACTCTTTCCTCTATTTTTGAGACTAAAATGCTACTATCATTCCCAGTTCTTTTCTCTACTGTCCAGCCCATCTGGATTCATCTCTCAGCCAGATGTTCTTCTTTCCCCTCAGTAAAGTCTTTCTGTTCATGGCCTTGATAGGGGGAACAAAAAAGGAATAAGAGTTGAGATCTGAATGGATTTCAGTCCTTTTCTTTCACTTCTGTATCTACTTTTAAATTCTGTGCTGTTGAAAATTTCTGTAGGGAAGACATTGTGTTTCATCTTCCATAAACTATATCATAAAACTAGAACAGCATAATAGAGAGTGATTCAGAACATGAGCTTTCAAGTCAGAACTTGGTTTGAATCCTTACTCAGAGGATTGCTAGCTAGCTGTATGATCTTGGGCAGGTAATTTACCATCTCTGAGCCACCTCAGTCTCTTACGTGTAAACTGGGGGTAAAAAATAGTACCTACTTCATAGGATTGTTGTGAAGGTTAAATGAAATAATGTAAAGTGCTTAGCTCAGTGCCTGGCATACAGTTGGCATCTACTCAAGTTAGCTGTTATTAGCTCAGTTCATGTATCAAACTAGGGATGCCTTTCCATTTGTTGATCAAGTGATCTTACGGCAAGAGAAGAGTAGATGTTCTTCAGATGTATTCTGATAAAAACTGGAGAATGTCACTGTCACTGTGTTAGAAAGATGATCCTTGTCATTTTCTCATCAAGCAGCTAATTACTCTCCATCTTTAGATTTGGAGAATGTTCTTTATCTTGTGTTTTCCTTAATATGGGGGTTCTTAAGTCCTTTGAGGTTTGTATTTAACTTGGACATCTGTAATCACGTACAGATGGCTCCATAGAATTTACTGGAACATTCCTCTTCCTGGGCCAGGCTCTAGATAACTGGTCAGTTCAGAAAACAGGTAAAAGTTTTCACCTGCCTTTCTAGATTTTAAATTAGAGACCAACTCTGTGTTGATTGAATCTTTAGCCAGATGCTTCAGAAAGACGAATATTTACGTAAATGTCTCTCACTGTTCTAGCAAGATATACTAAGGCTTTACCTTACACTGAAGTACATGTGATTAAATATACATATTATTTTCTTCATATGCAAATAAAGCATTTAATTTTCAAGTTGAAATTGATCCTCCTAAACTCTGGTGGTTTCGAATTTTATTTTTTCACTTCCATGCCACCATGTTGCCATCCCATCTTTGATAGCGTTTATAGAACTTTGACTTTTTTTCAGTGATGAAAAGGGTTTTTTGTAAATAGCTACACTTCCATTCCTGGTCCCCTTGTGATCAACAGTTTATGCCACTTTTGTGATAACTGGGGAGCCATAATCTGGGGCCACAGAATAAAGAGGATTGATTATACCATCCAGAGTGTGTCTGCCATGACTCTCTGGGGGCCTAGATCGCACCTACTAGGGCAGTCTCCTGGCCCAGCTGGACCTGCTGTGCATTTTGTTGTATCAGAAAAGTTTATTGAGATTTGTATAAATGACTCAAATAGAACGGCATCTTTTCCCTTATACCAATTGTGACTTTGACTCCTGGTTTTTCTTTTATAATCAGAAATTTTCCAGGTAGCTTTGAGTTAACCAAGGGCCCTTGTCCTCCACCCCAATCCTCCCCTTGTGAAAGCACTACATACATTTTAAAGAACACACTTAAGAAATATGCTTTAAAGCATAAGCAACAAATGTATCTAAGAACAATATTCCAGAACTCTAAAATCCAGGAAGTTGGTGTGTTTGTCAAAGAGAAACTACTCTTGTCTCACAAAAAGAATGACTGAAATAAGCTCTCGACAAATATACTTCTTTAGTAGATGTAGAGACCACTTTGTGTACTGGAAACCAAAGTGCCCATAGCTGTAACTTGCCTGCTGATAGGTAGACTATTTAGCCTTTATTTTTAAAATATTTTCATTTAGTAAAACAGACAGTTGCTGTGTTGGCAGCAGTGTGAATGTCATTTCCTGTCTGTGGTGTACCCCTCTCATCCTGTCGCTCAGACATTTTGTTTTAGGTTGTTCCCGTAATGTGAGTGAAACAGAGCAACCCACAGCAGGGTGACATGTGCATACCACGAATGTAACAATAGACAAGACTTGTGCAACAGACCACAAGAGTGCAATGCTTTATTTAAAGACCAAAACAAAACAAAACAAAACAAAGGCAGCCAGCATGCAGAATTTTAAAGTGGCCTCTATGGAGTCTTGTGTTTGTTTTTAGAAGACATGTTCCAGTCTATTTGGCAAGTTACCTTAAAGGTATATCAGCTTCATGCCACATGATTAAACGATAAAATTGAATCAAGGACTGACAACTGTTACAGAGATGATTTAATTTCATTTAATCGATTAATTTATCATTACACATTTGTATTTTACAGCTCAGTAATCTGCCACATATATTGAATTCTGTAATCATTACTTTTTACCTGTGAGATTACAGAATTTCTATTTTCTTGTCCTAAATTACAATTCCTGTTTCAGGGATGGGTCAGATAAAAGAGTTTGGGGGGAAAAAAACCCTGGGATGAACTCATTTATCCATCAAATATCTGTCAAGCACCTAATATGTGCTTGGCACTGTTTCCAGTGTTGAAGATACAGCAGTGCTGAGCAAAATAAAGTCTTATTCTTTATTTAGAATAGAATATGGAGCTTATATTCTATCATAGGGAGATGACCACAATCAAGTATACAAGTGAATAAATATAATTTTAGCTTATGATAAATATCCTGAAGGAAACAAAACAGGACAACAGGATAGAGTATGATTGGGATGGGGGGAGAGGTGATGATATTGGAGCTGTGACTTAAATAGTGACAGGCCAGAAGAAGAGTGTCCCAAGTAGAAAACAAAGAGCACAAAGGCCCTGAGAAGGGGCCTGAAATATAGAAGAAACAGAAAGAAGGCTAGTGCAACCAGATCATAGTAAACAAAAGGGGAGATGGTATAAGACCAGAGAAATAACTTCTCATCAGCTGTTACAGGGCCTTGAGGTCCCAGCTAAGGACTTCAGGTTTTATTTATACATAAAAAGGGAAGCTGTTGGTGGGTTTTAAGCAGGAAAGTGACATTATATGATATTTATCTGTATATTTTAAAGCACTCTGGTTGCTGTTTGGTAAGTGGATGGTAGTGGTACAGAAATAGTTACAGACAGACCAGTTTAGAGGATTTTTGCTGATATAATGTCTGGGGTTAGTTTCACTTCAGGGACAGGGCGAAAGAGGTAAAGATATAGAAGAAGCAGAATTGCCCATGAATTGAAGCTGAAATGTATGAGAACGTGGGGGGCTCATGTATTATTACCTCTACTTTTTTGTATATGTCTGAAATTTTCTGTAATAAAACACTTAAAAGAAAACTTTTTAACAGTAGTCTAAGTGAAAAACAGTGGTACCCTGGACCATTGTCAGAGTAGCAATGGAGCTACATGGGCAGATTCAAGATGTATTTGAAAGTAAATCTCATAGGTCTTGTTGATGGATTAGATATATATTGTTGGAAATAGAGAAACCAAGGATGACTGTTATATGTTTGTACCAAACAGCTTGGGTGGATGAGGCTAAGGATCAGGTTTGCAGGGGACTCAAGAGATTAGTCTTGGCAATGTAAATTTGAAATGCCAATTAGTTTTCCAAGTGGAAATGTTGAGTAGGCAGCACAGTGTAATTTACAGTACATTAGCTAACACTGAATGGTGTACTTGCAAGCAATCTTGGAATCCTTCATTATGTGTTTCTAAACTTTGCCATTAATGACTTAGAAGTTCTCTCCTTTTCGGATTCTGTAGATAACATTGAAAGACTCTTAGTCTGTCGATATGAAATAATTTAGATACAATTTCTGTTTTCTGTGGATGTCCACTAGTAATTGTATTTTGAATAGCCTCTCTCCTGAGCAGTAGTTCCCCACCTCTGTTGATCTGTCATTCACATGAAGGAGGTTAACATGGAGGACAAACTCCATGGGTTGACCATACTTCCCGTGCACTACTCCTTTTCAGTGCATATGGAAATGCAAGTTTGTGAAAGTAAAATTTTGAGTAACACGTTAGTGTGATGTGTGTATATTTTAAATAGAAGTCTTTTATGCAAACTTTGGATCTGTTATTAGTAGCTAAGTATTGTAACATATTTCACGTCTGATTAGAACACTGTTGAAACACCATTATTGACAGCCATAGATCTATTAGTTATTGATAACCATAGATCTGTTAGCTCTGTTAGTTGTTAAACTAATATTTATTAAGGGCACCACTCTAAGAAGCTTCTTATTCTTTTTTTTTTTTTTTTTTTTTTTGTTACGCGGGCCTCTCACTGTTGTGGCCTCTCCCCTTGCGGAGCACAGGCTCCGGACGCACAGGCTCAGCGGCCATGGCTCATGGGCCCAGCCGCTCCGTGGCATGTGGGATCCTCCCGGACCGGGGCACGAACTCGTGTCCCCTGCATCGGCAGGCGGACTCTCAACCACTGCGCCACCAGGGAAGCCCCTTCTTATTCTTATTGATTCCTCACAACAACCTCAATTTATTTATTAATCCCTGTTTTACAGATAAAGAAACTTAGGCCCCCTAAAATTCACTCAAGTAGGAAGTAGTAGAGCTAGGATTCAAACCCAGGCAGTCTGGTTCCAGAGCCTTTACCCTTATATTTCCAAAGCCTTCACTCCTAACTGCTACTGTGTAATGTATATAGAATATTGTAAGTTTTGTTTCAGAAAAATTATAGTAGACAAGACTGTGTGAGTAACCAGAGTCTCTCTTTTTTTTTTTAATTGAAGTATAGTCGATTTACAATGTTCCATTAGTTTCTGTTGTACAGGAAATTGATTCAGTTATACATATATATATGTGTGTGTGTGTGTGTGTGTGTATATATATATACACACACACACACACACACACACACACATACATATTCATTTTCATATTCTTTTCCATCATGGTTTATTACAGGATATTGAATATAGTTCCCTGTGCTATACAGTAGGACCTTGTTGTTTATCAGAGGCTCTTTTGATTTTATTTTTACTTCCTCCCATGAGGTTGGAACTTTAGAAAAGGGAAGAGAAAATAATCCCAAAGTCGGTCTTCATCTTACTCTTTGATTTTCTTCCTTAAATTACTTGTTTATTTATTCATTTATTTTTACTTTTTCCTCATAGCATCAGCGAGAGCTTTCTAACTGTCAAAGGTGCTGCCCTTTTTCTACCACGGGGAAATGGCTCATCCACACCAAGAATCAGCCACAGACGCAATAAGCATGCAGGTAAAGCTCCACATATGCCATTCCTTTTCTTGGTTTGTTTGCCTTTTGTTTTGTTCTAAAAGACTACCTCATCGCCATTTCTTCAACAGTTCTGTAATAGTGAAAGAAAGCATTGTACTATGCTGTAACCACTTTTCTTTCGCTCTCATAGACCATATTTCTGGCACTTAACAGAATACCTTATACACGAAGTAGATGTTCAACAATAAACTTTTGTTGGAAAAATAATCAGGTACAAAAATACACTAATGAAGTCTTATGTGACATCTCGGTTAAGGTTTTGGTAATCAGCTAAAAGATGTTCAGATGTTTCTTCAGACTCTATGTAAAATCGATTAACCAAAGATGACTTTTTTTTTCTGTCTGCTCTCTAGTGATGTTATGAGGAGACTAATATGGTATATTACTAATATAAATAAGTTCAGTAGCACTATTGTGTTAACAAGAGTTATGATATCACGTATTAAAATACCAGTTCTTGAATAACAGAGTCTACTTCTTGATTGTATTCTCGCTAAAAAGACTGGAAATTTAATTCAGAGGACTTTTATAGAAACAAGGAATCATCAAATAAATGTTCACTTAGGGATAAGTATAATACTCTGATTTTGAAATAACCCACTAATATTTTGCACCCAGTACCAATGTGAGGCTTGTTTCCCCACACATCCAAGCAATTCTCAGACACCAGCTGGGTGTCCTGCGATTCACCTCAATTCTGACACTATCTACCTGGAGACAGTGTCAGATTCCACAGGTTAAGGGCTCCCCCCCTTACCCCCCCACTTCAGGTGCCAGTCACATGTCTGGGTTGTCTGTAGATTGGAAGTTCCAATGACCCCTTCCTTGGGTTTGTTTCATTTGCTAGAGCAGCTCACAGAACTCAGAGAAACATTTTACTTATTGGATTACTGGCCTATTATAAAAGGGTATAACTCAGGAACAGCCAGATGGAAGAGATGCGTAGGGCAAGGTATGTGGGAAGGGGCACGGAGCTTCTGTGCCCTCTCTGAGTGTATGCCCTCCCCAAATCTCCATGTGTTCAGCAGTCTGGAAGCACTCTGAACCCTGCCCTTTTGGGGTTTTGTGGAGAGTTCATTACACTGGCATGATTAATTCGATTGTTGGCTATTGGTGATCCATTGAACTTCCAGCCCCAGATAAGGAAGTTCCAACCCTCTAATCACACGGTTGGTTCCCCTGGCAACCAGCCCCCATCCCTAGGTGCTTTCATAGAGTCAAGTCATTAATAGAACAAAAGACACCTTCTTTGCTCCACATCACTTAAGAAATTCCAGTGACCACTGTAAAGCAATTGTACTCCAATAAAGATGTTAAAAAAAAAAAAGAGAAAGGAATTCCAATGATGTTAAGAGCTCTGTGCCAGGAACTGGACAGAGACCAAATATATATATATATATATATATATATATATATATTTTATTATAAATCAGTATCACACCCACTAACAGTAGTGTACGCATTTAATATTTCCATATGTTAGACTTCTCTAAAGTCAGGTGCATTGTGGTGATGAGGTTAAGAAAGAATTGAAGAAAGCTGGTCTGGAGAAAGAGGTCTCCAAGTATAGGATATCCACAGTTTAAAGGAAGATAATCAGCCTTATGCCTCTCTTCTAACAGCAAGCCTAACTTGTGTCATTTTGGGGAAAAAAAAAAAGTCAGTTGTCCTGAGGACACCAATTAGAGAAATCCCAATCAGTGCTATACAAAGAGTGTTTGCTTATTGTCCAAAATGTGCCATTTTGATGACGTGTGATGTCCAGGAGTGGAAGAAATTGGAATTACTAAGAAGAGAACAAAGAAGACTGTAAACCTTGAGTGTGTAGGTCAGAGGTGAAAGCCAGAAGTACTGGGTCCCATGGAGCCAGTAGTGAGTTTAACTCCAGTGCAGGTAATCTTAGCTATTTTAGGGGCTGCCCCACTTCTTGTTTGGACCTTCATCTAGTTCCAAATGTAGCAGCTCAGAATTATAATCCATCTCATTGGACAGTATTATCCTTGTACCAAAACTCTCCAGCCATGGAAAATTTTTTAAAGGGGCAGGTGAAAAAACTCTTCGGAAAATTGGCTTTGTACTACATTTTCTAAAAACCTTCCTCTTCAACGCTAACCACCAGAGTCAAGGGGGAAACTCCTCCCCAACCTCGCCAAAACTTGAATGCACAGAGGAAGTAGACCCAGCTGAGCTTTGTGTTTCTGTTTGGTGTGGATATTTATCACAGTAAAAAGAAGACAAAATATTGGTTTAAATCCAGCTTGTCTGACTAAGATGTTAGGCAAATTGCTCTGTGTCATGTAACAGTAAGTGGGGTCAGTGGCTTTTCAGCTGCCACCCAGGTTTCTACTTGACCTTGTTCACTTAGCTTTCTCCATACCCAAAAGAAAAGCAGATTTAACACAAGATGAATGGACTTTACTTGTGATCCAGACCAGAACAGATGAGGCAGTGTGAGTATAAATGTAGCTCACAGAGCCAGACCTTCACATAAGCTGGAGCTCCCTTGGCTGAGCCCACAGTAACTGAAAGATAATGGCAGAAATGCGAGCAGATCAAGGGCTTACTCTGTCTAATTGTACTTTCTTATGCATATTAGAATTAGAATTTTATCTGGGCTTCATTAAAAATATCCAAGTACTTTTTTGTAATCAAAAAGTGATATTATAAGTGAATGTCTGCTAACATTTTAAAGAGAAACAACCAAAAGTCTTTAAAATCAAACTGAAGTCTAAAACTTGGCTACCAGCAGTGAAGTATATGAAAACAAAATGTAGGAAAAGGATCTTAATGGTACGGGTATATTGCCTCTGTTAGTCTCTGTGAAGGACAGTTTCCCAAGAGGAAATACCTCATGGCAGTACTTTTCACCACTAGCAAACCTGAGCTTCCACATACCCAGCTCGCATAAGAAGGCCTACTGTAGGGGTAGGGCTCCCTGACTTTTGTCGGACCTTCTAAGAAGGTCTAGCTAGATATTTGGGCCAGTAGTGCTTGGAGTGGAGTCTTAGGGCTGCTGTTTGCCCAGAAATGTTTCTCCTCTAGAAGTTCTCCATCCTAAAAATTCTTTCTTCAGGTTATTTGTCCTGACAGAACAAAAGGAAACTTAATTTTTTAAAAGCCTGAGCTGCTTACCTCAATTGTAACTGTAGTCATTCTTCATTGTTTATACCTAACAGTTTGTCTCCCCATGCTGATTCTTTTATTTTTAACAGCTTTATTGAGACATAAATACCATATTATTCATCCAATTTACCCATTTAACGTGTACAGTCAGTGATTTTTTTTTAGTATATTCACAGAGTTGTGTAGCCATCACCGCAATCTAATTTTAGAACATTTTCATCTGCTGCACTGAGATCTGCTGTATTTAATATCTTTTTAATATCAGCTACTGATGTGGAGATCGTTTTTAACTGTTGACATTATTCTAGGGGGGAATCTAAAATTCTTCTTAGATTAAGTGCAACTGAATATCACAATTACAAAGATAGGAATGGCAAAATGGTTAGCTTTTTAAAAGTTAGAGATAATTCTAACACTGTATACCATACATCCCAATTTCAAGATTCCCTTGATTCCACCTTCAGTGGGCCTGAAAACACAGCCAGTGCTTTCTCTGCCCAACACATTTCACCATCGCTTTCATCAACATCAATCGTGGTACAAAACTGACTGGTTTCAAGTGCAGCTTCCATAGGACAAACACGAAGCAAATTTTAATGTAGTGTAGACTTAAAAGTGAATGTATAGAGATCCAGTCTACCATTCATATTAAGACACTCACTCAATTTCTGTATCTAATTAGAGTCCCTTAGTGAACCAGAACTTTCTTTTACACAAGTTATTAGGGTAGAAGGAATCCTCTCTGTTAACATTACAATGGAGAATAATTATCCTTTGTTTTGTAAATTTCACCAGGTGACCTCCAACAGCATCTCCAAGCAATGTTCATATTACTCCGCCCAGAAGACAACATCAGGCTGGTAAGTTAGAGGTATTATTATAACTTTCTTCCTCAAAAGACTGTCTAAGATAGCAAACATTAAACAGTCATTTTTATGTCCCAGCATAAAAACTGTGTGGAATAGAAAAGAAGAATGACATGTCCCCATCATCAGAGAGCTTAGAATGTAACTGGGGATATGAGTTAATCTGAAATGATGTGAAATAATTTGGTTCAAGACTTGATGAGCGCCAGTTTGTAAGTTATTGACCATAACACCAATTAAAATTCAGAAAAAAGAAACTGCGCCACTTAACCTAGTTGAGGAAGGTTTTATATAGACAGTAGAGCTTAAGCTGGGTCTTGAAAGATGATGAGATTGGCAGAAGGAAAGAAGACAGTCATTCTAGATGAGGGCATGACTGAAGCAAAAGCACACATAAGAGGGACAGGGAGAGAGTTAAGTGGCCAAAGGTTTATGCTGGTCTCAGAGTCAGGAGACCTGGGCTTAGAGACAACCATGTGATGTTGGACAGATCACTTTGTCTGTCTGTGCCTGCTTCCTTATCCCTTTTCTACCTCTCACAGTTGAGAGAATCAAACGGACACTAAAGCATATCAAAGAGTATAAAATGCTGCCTATGAATGGGGACTGTTGTTAGTACAGGGAAGTTAAGATACCAAAAGACAAGGCAGGCAAATAGGGACTTAATGCTCCAAACTAGAGGTCTCAATCTGGCAGTCCACAGGCCAGAGATATGTTTTGTTTGGACCACACAGTGGTTGTGGTTGCTGTTGTTGTCGTTGTTTTAAATCTGAGCCAGAATTTTAAAGCTGGATGATTTCACATAGAAATCCAGACTTGGGGCTTTTCTTGAAAAATCAAGAATTCTGGCAACACTGGGACCTTGTTCTTACATGGCAAAACTTGGCTAGACTTGGTAGGGGGAGGGCATCAGTGTGGCCTGGGTTCTTAATTTACTGTAATTTGTACATATTCTGTTGTCTCCTGCACACTAAAGTCAGGTGTCACCATTTGTCATCATTCCTTCACTGTTGCCTTATAGTAAAACATCTAATAAAAGTAGGAAAGTAAAAATGGGATGAGTATGATTCTTTGTGGAAAGTGAAAAGTATTTCTACCCATTTAATCTTCACGTGGACGACTCCACTCGTTTACATTCCCTATCTGACCCCCTAATATTTAATACCTTTAGTACCTCTACCGCTTCAGTAATCTGTAGTGAAGCATTACAGGTTTTTGAGCCAAGAAGTTACATGGGATAGCTACAGTATTTTTTTTTTAAACATCTGTATTGGAGTATAATTGCTTTACAATGGTGTGTTAGTTTCTGCTGTATAACGAAGTGAATCAGCTATATGTATACATATCCCCATATCTCCTCCCTCTTGCGTCTCCCTCCCACCCTCCCTATCCCACCCCTCTAGGTGGACGCAAAACACCGAGCTGATCTCCCTGTGATATGTTGCTGCTTTCCACTAGCTATCTGTTTTACATTTGGTAGTGTATATATGTCCATTGCCACTCTCTCACTTCGTCCCAGCTTACCCTTCCCCCTCCCTGTGTCCTCAGGTCCATTCTCTGCATCTGCGTCTTTTTTTTTTTGCGGTACGCGGGCCTCTCACTGCTGTGGCCTCTCCCGCTGCGGAGCACAGCCTCCGGACGCGCAGGCCCAGCGGCCATGGCTCACGGGCCCAGCCGCTTCGCGGCACGCAGGATCCTCCCAGACCGGGGCACGAATCCGCGTCCCCTGCATTGGCAGGCGGACTCTCAACCACTGCGCCACCAGGGAAGCCCCTGCATCTGTGTCTTTATTCCTGTCCTGCCCCTAGGTTCTTCAGAACCTTTTTTTTTTTTTTTTTTAGATTCCATATATATGTGTTAGCATATGGTATTTGTTTTTCTCTTTCTGGCTTACTTCACTCTGTATGACAGACTCTAGGTCCATCCGCCTCACTACAAATAACTCAAATTTCTTTTTATGGCTGGGTAATATTCCATTATATATATGTGCCACATCTTCTTTATCCATTCATCTGTTGATGGACACTTAGGTTGCTTTCATGTCCTGGCTATTGTAAATAGAGCTGCAATGAACATTGTGGTACATGACTCTTTTTGAATTACGGTTTTCTCAGGGTATATGCCAGTAGTGGGATTGCTGGGTGGTATGGTAGTTCTATTTTTAGTTTTTTAAGGAACCTCCATACTGTTCTCCATAGTGGCTGTATCAATTTACATTCCCACCAACAGTGCAAGAGGGTTCCCTTTTCTCCACACCCTCTCCAGCATTTATTGTTTGTAGATTTTTTGATGATGGCCATTCTGACTGGTGTGAGGTGATACCTCATTGTAGTTTTGATTTGCATTTCTCTAATGATCAGTGATGTTGAGCATCCTTTCACGTGTTTGTTGGCAATCTGTATATCTTCTTTGGAGAAATGTCTATTTAGGTCTTCTGCCCATTTTTGGATTGGGTTGTTTGTTTTTTTGATATTGAGCTGCATGAGCTGCTTGTATATTTTGGATTAATCCTTTGTCCGTTGCTTCGTTTGCAAATATTTTCTCCCATTCTAAGGGTTGTCTTTTCATCTTGTTGATGGTTTCCTTTGCTGTGCAAAAACTTTTAAGTTTCATTAGGTCCCATTTGTTTAATTTTGTTTTTCTTTCCATTTCTCTAGGAGGCAGGTCAAAAAGGATCTTGCTGTGATTTATGTCACACTGTTCTGCCTGTGTTTTCCTCTAAGAGTTTTGTAGTGTCTGGCCTTACATTTAGGTCTCTAATCCATTTTGAGTTTATTTTTGTGCATGGTGTTAGGGAGTGTTCTAATTTCATTCTTTTACATGTAGCTGTCCAGTTTTCCCAGCACCACTTATTGAAGAGGCTGTCTTTTCTCCATTGTATACTCTTGCCTCCTTTAGGTGACCATATGTGCCTGGGTTATCCCTGGGCTTTCTGCCCTGTTCCACTGATCTGTATTTCTGTTTTTGTGCCAGTACCATACCATCTTGATTACTGTAGCTTTGTAGTATAGTCTGAAGTCAGGGAGCCCGATTCCTCCAGCTCCGTTTTTCTTTCTCAAGATTGCTTTGGCTATTCAGGGTCTTTTGTGTTTCCATACAAATTGTGAAATTTTTTGTTCTGGTTCTGTGAAAAATGCCATTGGTAGTTTGATAGGGATTGCATTGAATCTGTAGATTGCTTTGGGTAGTAGAGTCATTTTCACAATGTTGACTCTTCCAATCCAAAAACATGGTATTTCTCTCCATCTGTTGTATCATCTTTAATTTCTTTCATCAGTGTCTTATAGTTTTCTGCATACAGGTCTTTTGTCTCCTTAGGTAGGTTTATTCCTAGGTATTTTATTCTTTTTGTTGCAATGGTAAATGGGAGTGTTTCCTTAATTTCTCTTTCAGATTTTTCATCATTAGTGAATAGGAATGCAAGAGATTTCTGGCATTCATTTTGTATCCTGCTACTTTACCAAATTCACTGATTAGCTCTAGTAGTTTTCTGGTAGCATCTTTAGGATCCTCTATGTATAGTATCATGTCATCTGCAAACAGTGACAGTTTTACTTCTTTTCTGATTTGGATTCCTTTTATGTCTTTTTCTTCTGTGATTGCTGTGGCTAAAACTTCCAAAACTATGTTGCATAATAGTGGTACGAGTGGGCAACCTTGTCTTATTCCTGATCTTAGTGGAAATGGTTTCAGTTTTTCACCACTGAGAACAATGTTGGCTGTGGGTTTGTCGTATGTGGCCTTTATTATGTTGAGGTAAGTTCCCTCTATGCCTACTTTCTGGAGAGTTTTTATCATAAATGGGTGTTGAATTTTGTCGAAAGTTTTTTCTGCATCTATTGAGATGATCATATGGTTTTTCTCCTTCAGTTTGTTAATATGGTGTATCACATTGATTGATTTGCCTATATTGAAGAATCCTTGCATTCCTGGAATAAACCCCACTTGATCATGGTGTATGATCCTTTTAATGTGCTGCTGGATTCTGTTTGCTAGTATTTTGTTGAGGATTTTTGCATCTATGTTCATCAATGATGTTGGCCTGTAGTTTTCTTTTTTTGTGACATCTTTGTCTGGTTTTGGTATTAGGGTGATGGTGGCCTTGTAGAATGAGTTTAGGAGTGTTCTTCCCTCTGCAATATTTTGGAAGAGTTTGAGAAGGATAGGTGTTAACTCTTCTCTAAATGTTTGGTAGAATTCGCCTGTGAAGCCATCTGGTCCTGGGCTTTTGTTTGTTAGAAGATTTTTGTCACAGTCTCAGTTTCAGTGCTTATGATTGGTCTGTTTATATTTTCTATTTCTTCCTGGTTCAGTCTCAGAAGGTTGTACTTTTCTAAGAATTTGTCCATTTCTTCCAGGTTGTCCATTTTATTGGCATAGAGTTGCTTGTAGTAATCTCTCATGATCCTTTGTATTTCTGCAGTGTCAGTTGTTACTTCTCCTTTTTCATTTCTAATTCTATTGATTTGAGTCTTCTCCCTTTTTTTCTTGATGCATCTGGCTAATGGTTTATCCATTTTGTTTATCTTCTCAAAGAACCAGCTTTTAGTTTTACTGATCTTGGCTATCATTTCCTTCATTTCCTTTTCATTTATTTCTGATCTGATCTTTATGATTTCTTTCCTCCTGCTAACTTTGGGGGTTTTTTGTTCTATCTCTAATTGTTTTAGGTGTAAGGTTAGGTTGTTTATTTGAGATGTTTCTTGTTTCTTGAGGTAGGATTGTATTGCTATAAACTTCCCTCTTAGAACTGCTTTTGCTGCATCCCATAGGTTTTGGGTCGTCGTGTTCTCATTGTCATTTGTTTCTAGGTATTTTTTGATTTCCTCTTTGATTTCTTCAGTGATCTCTTGGTTATTTAGTAGTGTATTGTTTAGCTTCCATGTGTTCGTATTTTTTACAGATTTTTTCCTGTAATTGATATCTAGTCTCATAGTGTTGTGGTCAGAAAAGATACTTGATACTATTTCAATTTTCTTAAATTTACCAGGGCTTGATTTTGACTCAAGATATGATCTATCCTGGAGAATGTTCCATGAGCACTTGACAGCTACAGTATTTAAGAAAGATTCCTCAGAAGCTAATACAGAGTAGAGGGGAGGAGGCAGCCAACTTAAATCAGTAAGCCTGCTGGGTAGTTACTGCAATAATCCAGGTGTGTGGTGACAAGCCCTTCTGGGCTAAGGTGATAACTTGGAAATTGAACTTAATGTATCTGTGGAAATCCAAATAGCTGATCTCTGCTTTGTGTCTGGGAAGAGAGATAATGAGTAGAATACATGAATGATTGGAAAGTTGATGATCAGCCCTCTGAACTGTATGGTAATTACACTGATCATTCTGTGTGTAGGTTCTGTCATTTTTTTCTCCTGAATGCTGCCTCTATAGCCTTCTTGACATGGCCACTAATTTTTGTTGAGAAACTCACTTTGAAATATAAAGGAATTGAAATAAGAAATCCCTCCATAATTATTTTATATCCTAATCCTAATGTAGCATTATTATACTTACATAAATCTTGTCTATATTTCTTGATATACTTCTATCTTAAACTCTTCCTTTTAAGTGAAGAAAGTGGGGTCCAATTCTTACAGCATTAGTATTTTAAAGCTGTGATGCTCAAACTTTAGAGTACATCAGAATCACCTCCAGAGCTTTGTTAAACTGACATTTGCTGGACTCCACCTGAAGAGTTTTATCTGGGGAGTGGGAGGCAGTGATAATTTACACTTTTAACAAGTTTTCAAATGATGCTGATGGTGCTGGTCCAGGAATCACACTTTGAGAACAACCCCTCTAAAACCCATAATAATGGTCACTTGCATATATTAGAAATAGAGATAGAAATTTGTGGCTAGTTTCCAAAAATTATGTGCTTTGGTAGAGCTAAAGCTGAGGTCTATCACTCACTTTATCTCTTTCTCATTAATAAAATTCCAGAGTTTGGGTTGCACCTCTGAATGTTAAAAATAATTTCAACCACAAGAGACTCGGGAAAGCATAAGGGAGCAGTTACGAAGGCAGAATCGGCAATTATATTTTTTCTTTCCTGCTAAAGTATGCAGCTTCAGCTGCTTTACATTTATAAAATATAAATTCAAAAAATGTAACTGACGCCTTTGAATTAATTCAGAGTTCAAGTGACAAGCCATTTTACAGCAGTTGTTTTGAATTGTTACAAACACATAGTCATTATGTTTCAGATTATTGAGTGAGTCATCTTCAAGAAAATGAGTGAATACATTGTGTGACTTTGGACAAATTAGCACTTTTCTAACTGAAAGGAGCATTTGTAGACTCAAAGCAAAAAGCCTTTTGTTTTGAGTTAAATTTGAAATGCTGAAACTCTCATTCTGGGGATTGTGCATAAGGTTAAAAGTTTGATAGTTAACTGAAATTCCTGCTTTTATTTTTTTTAATAACCCAACAACAAATAAAGGCACTAAATCCCACATTTTGCTTTAGCATTGTAAATAGGACTAAACTAATTTTTCCTCCAGTGAAGCTCTGCATTGTAAATACAATCTTAAGCATTAGCTTAGGTACTTAGAAAAACCATAGCTGATAAAATGAAGGCAGTGGTTTTACAGTACTCTTGCACATTATCAAAGACCCCTTTAATTAAAAAAAAAATAGACTGGGAAATTAAGAGCTTTCCTAACATTTAAAGCAACTTAAGCTAGTGTTTTTAACTAGCAGTGAGGTGCTGACAAGGTACTAGGAGTTGTTTTTGAGTAATTTGCAGGAGAATTTAAGAAAATGAGTTTTTTGGTTTTTGTTTTTGTTTTTCCAAAAAGAAAAAGGGGTTAATTTTTTTTTTTTTTTAATCAGACAGTACAGAGAGGCATAAAGGCAAAGTAAAAATCACTTTGTATCCTATACTCCAAGAAAACCATTCTTACTGTTTGGATGAGTATCCTTCTCGTCTTAAGTGTACGTGTAAGAGTATGTGTCTGATTCTCTGCGATCTACTCTTACTGAACTGGGTCAGTGATGAAAATAGCCAAATCTGAGCATCAGAAAACCTTGCAGTCTACCTAATGCATGATCTCTGTAGTACTGAGAAGCAAAAGTATAAAGTAATTTAAAACATAAGTAAGGGCTTATGTATTTATAAGGTGACAGTGGATCACTGAAGACTTGTCAGTGGTTGAATGAGATTGGGGGGAGGGGCAGTGTGTGTATGAAAGGCTAATCAGTTCTGAGCCATGATGAAAAGATTTTACTACTGATCTTTATAACTATTAAGGTTTTTGTACTTGATCTGAGCTCAGAAATGAAAGAAGAAAAAAAATATGTCATGTCAGAGAGTGCCTTTTTTATCTTTTTTTTTTTTTTTTAACAAACAGGTGAAAATCTAAATGTTGTTTTATAACCTGCTTTTGTCATACTTTCCTGTGGTTATCTTTCCATGTCAGTAAATAAATCTGTTTTTGTTTTGTTTTTGTTTCCATGTCAGTAAATAAATCTGTGTGTTTTTTTTGCGGTTACGCGGGCCTCTCACTGTTGTGGCCTCTCCCGTTGCGGAGCACAGGCTCCGGACGCGCAGGCTCAGCGGCCATGGCTCACGGGCCCAGCCGCTCCACGGCATGTGGGATCTTCCCAGACCGGGGCACAAACCCGTGTCCCCTGCATCGGCAGGCGGACTCTCAACCACTGCGCCACCAGGGAAGCCCAATAAATCTGTTTTTAATGCCTGCACAGATATAAGTCATTGGGTTTGCAGGGTTTTCTTTTTTTTTTTTTTTTTGGCTGCACCCCACGGCATGAGGGATCGTAGTTCCCCGACCTGCACCCTCTGCATTGGAAGGGCAGAGTCTTAACCACTGGACCTCTAGGGAAGTCCTCCCATAGGGTCTTTTTTTTAAGAATTTCATAGAGGTTTTTTAAAATAATAAAATCCAGAGACTCCCTCAAGCTCTGTTTCTTTTGAAGAGAGTGTTCTTTAGTTCATTAGTGTCACATCTGAAGTCCATTTTAATTTTAGGTATTAACTTTGTTCTTTTGGCTAGAATTTAATATTTGCATACTTTTGAAACCTTTCTTTCTTGATGGATTGCGTGAGCTGCCTGTCTGACATTGGGACTTTATAATGTGGCTCCCCTCAGGATAAACATTGCATGTAGGGGCATGATGTAAGATTCTTGTTGGAAATAGATTAAAGACAAAGGTGCAGTGTAAACTTAAAGAGGAGTATTTCCTGATGCTGGATGATACTGGATGATGCTGAGCAGAGAAGTTGTTGTATCGGTTTGTGAACTGCTTATAATCAGATTAAGCATTTAAACAAGGGAAGTTTTAACATTCTTCGATAAGATGAGCTGTGAAAATGAGATGACTTCTCAGACCTAGGATCGCTGGATCCAGTTCTCCTGAAACTTGTACTATTCCAAATTTAGCAATAAATGGACTTTCTTGGAATAATTTTCTCAGTTGCTATTGCTGCCACATTTTAAAATCCAAAACGTTAGGACTTCCCTGGTGGCACAGTGGTTAAGAATCTACCTGACAATACAGGAGACACGGGTTCGAGCCCTGGTCTGGGAAGATCCCACATGCCGTGGAGCAACTAAGCCCGTGCGCCACAACTACTGAGCCTGCACTCTAGAGCCTACGAGCCACAACTACTGAGCCAGTTCTCCACAACAAGAGAAGCCACCACAATAAGGAGCCCGTGCACCACAACGAAGAGTAGCCCCCACCCTCCACAACTAGGGAAAGCCCGCGAGCAGCAACGAAGACCCAACGCAGCCATAGATGGATAGATAGACAGATAAGAAAAATATTTTTTTAAATCTAAAATGTTGAGGAGATATGGAGATATATGTTTATGTGTAGCTGATTCACTTTGTTATAAAGCAGAAACTAACACACCATTGTAAAGCAATTATACTCCAATAAAGACGTTTAAAAAAATCCAAAATGTTATTTTATTTGGGCGATTAGAGTAAACTTCAGTAGTCTCCTTTTCAATGAGAACTTTAATCAAATGCATCTGAATTGTTGCCTTATTTGTCATCTATTCCATGTGAGTTCTGGAAACTGAGGAAACATTGGAATTCCTGCCAATTCTAATATTAGGGTATTATGTACAAACTGCCATTTTAAATTATATTTCTCTGATTGACTTAATGAATCAAATTAGATTATTAGATTTTGTTAATCTCCCCAACACAGGAGTGAAATAGACCTCAAACCAGGGTGGGTATTAGTTTTTTCTCTATGCTGTGGCTCTTAAATTTTTATTTATTTCCTTAATCTAGAATCTTGAAGCTTAAAGGGAATTTCGAAGCCTCAGGTCTGTCCCCTGGCATTGCAAAAAAATTTTTTTATAAAAAAAATTTTATTTTGGGCTTCCCTGGTGGCACAGTGGTTAATAATCCACCTCCCGATGCAGGGGACACAGGTTCGAGTCCTGGTCCGGGAAGATCCCACATGCTGTGGAGCAACTAAGCCCGTGTGCCACAACTACTGAGCCTGCGCTCTAGAGCCTGTGAGGCACAACTACTGAGCCCACATGCCACAACTACTGAAGCCCGTGTGCCTAGAGTCCATGCTCCACAACAAGAAAAGCCACTGCAATAAGAAGCCCATGCACAGCAACAAAGAGTAGCCCCCACTCACTGCAACTAGAGAAAGCCCATGCGCAGCAACGAAGACCCAACGCAGCCAAAAATATTAATTAATTAAAAAAATTTTTTTGATCTTGTCCTTCTAATTAGGATGTAGGTGTTAAGTTAATGTCATGGCTTCTCACCCACTGATTAAAGCTCCACTTCCATTTAGTAAAAGTTTAGTAATAACTGTAGGTGCTATTTAGAGGTCCATGATCAAATCCCAAGACCTCTAAGTGCTATTCTTCCATCTAAGAAGCTTAAAATGGAATGAATCTGTGATGTGCCAGTTTCTCAAGCCTAAATCAGTGTGAGATGACTGGGGCCTTTCCCATTAGGTTTAGGATCTTCTGTTCTGATTAGATTAAGCAAGGGAGGGCCAAACATTTGAAATGCTCTTTATATTTTAAATAGATACATAGATAAACAGATACACACCTGACTTTTAAAAGAGAAACAACTAATGTTTCATTTGAATATCACACAGAAACTTGCTACCCACCTGCTAACTTGGCCTGATTAACTTGCATAATAGGTAATATTTATGGAGGTCTTTTGTTTGTTTTTGTTTTTACCTTTATCAGCTTCAGCTTAGCCAGTCAGTCCCCACTAGTTGGTGTAGAAATTATAGATAAATGATCAGAAGCATAGTTTAGTTGTTTCCATGCCATTTGCATGTGAGCCTTTCCAGAAATTCTCAGAGCTTTGACAGGATAAAAGGCCTCTAACATACATATTCAGGAAACTGAACAGTTAGATCAGAGCTTGCCAAAGCAAGCCCAGGTTTAGATATGTAATAATATCTGAGATCTTGTTTATAAGAAATTCTAGTTTACCTGCACCAGGTTTTTGGTTAGTTTAATATTTTGTGGAATGTTTCTAGAATCATAGAGTCTGTGCTGCCTGTCAGTCCTCCTCATGTGCATTTACTACTACTTACAGCTCTATGTGTATAATGCTCACTTGGTCCCAACCAAATAGGGCTAGACCTTCGTCAGTTTAAATATTAGTTCCTCTTAGCTTCTCACAAGGGAATTTGGTTTGAAATGTTCTGTTATTTCATGGAACATAAAAGTCAGCAGTACAGCTCTCTACCTGGTACATGGAGTTAGTATGACGGGAATTACATTCTTGGTGTATCAGCTCTTTATTAGAGACAAGCTTAATGTAGTTACTTCAGGTGATTGTGCTTACAAGTAGCTTTTCCTAGGAGTATCAGAATAGAGGTGAAAAGATAGCCAGGAGAGACTCACCTCTGCCTTTTTAAGTGGGTCATGTGATGTCTCTTTTTTTTTCTTTGCCTGGCCACTTTTGGAATAGTGACAGAACGAAGGAGGAGACTCCAAGAAGAGTAGCGCTGAAAGAATTCCAGATAGAAATTTCTAACAAATTTGTGACAAATTTCTTGAGCCAGGTGATAGGATTGGAACCGTTTCTCTTCTGAGATAAGGAGTCGGGGTGGGAGAGTATGTTACACAGAGGATATTGCCTCCAGTGCACATCTTCCTGGCTTTTTATTAACAGATAAAAAGAAGAGTAGTCTAGACTGTACAGTCTGTGAGGGCAGGAGCCATATCTCTCTCTTCCACCACTGAATCCTCATGGCTGCTCTGATGATATACACTGTAGATACAGAGTAAATAATTGAATGAATGTTGACTAGTATCCATTTTACTTTATTTTTAAGGTTTATAAAGTATCTTTTTGAGCCTTCTTATTAAGAAAATTCCCAAACATATAAAGTAGAAAATATGTCTTCGTGAACCTGTTACCCAACTTTAATAACCACCAACATTTTGCCAGATTTCTTTCATTTATCTCCCCCTTTTATTCTTTCTTTGCTGGAACTTTTTAAAAACCACTTTATTGAGGTACGATTGACATACAAAAAGTTGTACATATTTATATATACAACTTGATGAGTTTGGAGATGAGTATGTACCTGTGAAACCATTACCACAGTCTATGTCATAGACATATTCATCACCTCTAAAAGTTTCCTCCAACTCTCCCTCCCTCCTCTTCCTCCTCCTTAGGATGATGACGATGGTGGTGAACTTAATAGAAGATCTACCCTCTTAGCAAATTTTTTTAATAGACTGCATTTTTAAGAACAGTTTTATGTTCACAGTAAAATTGAGCAGAAGGTACAGAGACTTGCCACGTACCCTCTATTCCCACTCAAGCATAGCCTCCCCCATTATCACAATCTCCCACAAGAGCTGAACATTTGTCACAACTGATGGACCTACGATGACACATCATTATTACTCAAAGTCCATAGTTACATTAGGGTTCACTCTTGGGTGCTGTACATTTTATGGGTTTTGACAAATGTGTAATGACATGTATCTATCACTTGAGTATCATACAGAGTAATTTCACTGCCCTAAAAATCCTTGGTGCTCCCGTTACCCCTGGCAACTACTGATCTTTTTACTGACTCCATAGTTTTGCCTTTTCCAGAATGTCATAGAGTTGGAATCATACTATCTATCTAGCCTCTTCACATTGGCTTCTTTCACTTAGTAATATGCCTGTAAGATTCCTCCATGTCTTTTCATGGCTTGATAGCTCATTTCTTTTTAGTCCATTATCTGGATGTACCACAGTTTATCCATTCACCTACTGAAGAATATCTTGTTGCTTCCCATTGTTGGAAGATTTTAAAGTAAAACTTGGGCCTCAGGTCATCTCACTCCAGATATTTAAGAAAAAGGCATAACCACAATGCCATTATCACACTAACAGTAAATCCTTAATATCATCTAAGACCATGTGCATATTTGAATTTTCTGAAGGACCTTTTAAAATATCATAATTTTGACAAAAATAATATAAACTTCTGATATTTGAAACTAAAGAAGAAAATCTTGTAGTGTATAATCTGTAAGAATGCAATAGAGCATATTCCTCTTAGACATTAAACTTTGCTTCCTATTATAATTGTTTGCGGGACATGGATCTGTGAGTCAGGTGCTCACATTCATGTACCTCACATTCCACTCTTAGATCATTAGAACATGCCCTGGTAATCATAATTGTTATAAATTATCCTGATAGCAAACATTTATTGAGCATTTAGTATATGCCAAGCACTGTACTTTACATGCATTATTTCATAGGATTCTTACAACCCAATGGAATAGGTATTATTATATTTCCCTCCAATTAACTTACTGAAGTTTTCATAGTTAATACATGAACTGGGATTTGAATTTAGGTCTCCTAATTACTGGCTCTGCTATCTCCTTGAGTATGCTTTAAAATGGGGATGTAAAAAGGGTTGAATGATCTAAAATTGATCTTCTAAATTTCTTAATTTCTTTATTGTCTATTAACCTCCAGGCTGTAAGACTAGAAAGTACTTACCAGAATCGAACACGCTATATGGTAGTGGTTTCAACTAATGGTAGACAAGACACTGAAGAAAGCATCGTCCTAGGAATGGATTTCTCCTCGAATGACAGGTATGGTACCACAGAGGGGAGAATGAGAAAACCTCTTTTTAAACAACCCACTCCAGTTACCTTTTGAGTTATCACAGAAACATCTTATGCAGTTCTACTCTAAAAGCTCAGTGCATAAAACTAGAGAACATCAAAAGTATCTTAGTCACACAATCGTGAGAGACAAAAATGTTTCGTGAATGTCTTTGGTTGTGTGTTCCTAATTTACCACTATTCCTTACCTTCTTCCTCTCATCTTTAGGTGGTAATGATATAAAGCAAATGGTTTAAATTTCTATCTCCAAGGGGGGGAAAAAACTGGCTTTTCTTTGCTGTCCTCTTTATTTTAAGCAGTAACAATTCATTTGGTGGTTCTGGGGCACACACCCTTTGTGATAGTGTACCAGTGGGTTCTGGGTTCAAAGAGAGCCCACTTTATTAATTCCAGTCTCTTATATCCGTGGCCTTGCACCTTGCTTTTGTCAAATGTTACACTTCCTTTTTTCTTCTTCTGGGTTAAAAAAAGGCAGGGGGGATGATTGTTTAAACTCAAAACAGAACCTTTTATAATCATTTACCTTTGGCTTTAGCAGCACTATACATCCTAAGATTAAAGATACCATGTATCACCTGGCTTTTTTGTGCCTCTAAGGTTTGTTGCTTTCCATTTTATTTTCCCATTTTTTTTGGAGAAACCTTGGGAAGACTGTGGAATGTGGCTGCTAAGCAGATCTTTGCACTGTAGATAATAAGCCTCAGGAAATCCTGCCAGATATCTCAAAGCATTGACTTCCTGGTTCAGGACTAGAATGCGATTGTGGAGTAGCTAGGGGTGTGACCCAGGCCTGGGAGAATTTAGCGGCAAAGAGAAGAGGAGACTAGGAGTGATTCTCATTGTCCTGATGTTGGAAGGAAAAAAAAATCACATTGTCACCAGAAAGATTCCCAAACTAGTGTTTACCTGAGCTTGTACATAGCAGTCAACCTGAAAATGATATGTGGGTTCACCAGGATCACAAGGCCAGAGTCGTTACCTTGTATACCACTTACAGCCTTTAATTGTACGCTCTGAAATTACACAGGCTTGTAAACCACATTGAGGAAGCTTTTTCTCCTGCATGGTTTTAACCTCTGGTGTTAGCTAAGCAACACAGATCTTTCAATAAGCATTTATCCTGTAAGAATACCTACCTTGCCTACATTCATTAGTACTTTAAGACCTCTGATTCGGGTTTTTATGTCTCTAGATCTGTACTGTCCAGTACAATAGCCACTAATCACATTGTAACTATTTAAATAAATTAAAATTAAATAAAATTAAAATTTCAGTTCCTCAGCCACAGCTAGCCACATTTCAAGTACTCTAGCTATATGTGGCTTGTGGCTTCCCTGTTGGACAGTACACTTATAGAACATTTCCATCATTGCAGAAAGATCAGGTGGACAGTGCTGCTCTCCATCTTATTTCCTTTGTCTGGTTCTCCCTGACTCCTCCTTTGGAAATCCCATAAAACAGGAACTGGAGCTGCATGGAAATGTCATTTGAGTCTTGCCCTAGAGAGAGAAGGCGACAACTTCAGATTCTCCTGACCCAGAGTCTGGGAAATCAGGTGTCTGATCTTACGTTCCCAGAAATCATAAAGAATGCTTATTACTGTGGGTGCCCAGTAATTTATCCTCGGTAAACTGCATCTGTCTTTGGTAATAGTCCTGTCTGAATCGTATCTGATTAACAAAAGAAAATTTTCGTTTATGGAAGACAAAATGTGATAAGAAAAGCTATAGAAACTAGTTTTCATTCTATTTGGTAAATTTGATATTATGCATTCCCCTTCACCCTCTGTTTGAATGAGCTTGGACAGTAAGAAAATTGCTGCCCACTTTAGAATACTGTTGCTCAAGTAATCTAGTATCATTTCTATCTCAGTTGCTGTTTGAAGGAATCTGTTATCATTTTGTATCTGAGAATATAAAAAGTTAATGTTTCAAAACAGTATTAAACCAAAGTGGAACCCAGATTGTTTATGACATGCTCATCCCAAGTAATTCTCAAGATATATTACAGCCAATTTATTTAGCCTATTTATAAGTTCTTTGAGTATTGTGTTATATTTTAAGTAATAAATTTTTAAATAAAAAGTATAACCTTGGTTTCCAAATTGCATTTGATATATATTTCAAGTTATAAAGTAATAGAGTTTTATGGTATTATTTTATAATTTTTCTTCATACCCCCAACACCTTGAAATGTCTGGTACATAGTGGCACTCAATAAATAATTTTTTAATGGGATGAGTGTCTATTAAAATAAGTAACTATACTTTAATGGAGAAAATTTCATGAGACTCAAGATAAACTAGATAAAAACACTAGGTGTGCCTAATTCAGGCCTCTCTTTCCTGTCATGTGAAAAAGCTACTTCTTAATGTAAAAAAGCATTCTGACCTGAATACAAGCAGAAAATTTGATGTTTGGTTCCTGCATATCATTGTCACTTGTCTAAAGTTTAACTGGTGTCTAGTCACAAGCTCATAGATCACACTCTTTTGGACCTTTGGTATCTTCTGTAGTTACTTAATTTCTAGATTTGTCACTAAGCTATAAATCCTTCATGTTTATACCCTAATTATACTTGCTGCTAGGACCTAGCTAAGCATTCACTTAAGGAAAAAAAAAAAAACTACTCTAAAAATAACTCGCTCAACCTTGGGAAGCCATTTTCAAAACAGGTTTTCCTTGTACTCACCTCATCTAGTCAACAAAAACAGTGGTGGAGCAGTCTTCCTCCCTCCAGGGCCTGGCTTGATAGCTGTTCAGGAGTTCAGGCCCAAGGTTACAATGTGCCTAAGCTGTTGCAATCTTGATTTGAATCTCCTGAACTCTGGAATCACTAGTGGAGTTGTAACACAGGCCAACAAGTGCAGTGCAGAGCCTTAGATACAGCCCAACTAGGGAATGGCCTTTGTTAGCCCTGCAGTGACTCCAGCAGCAGTGGGAGTTCAGTATTCCCCATGTTGTTTTTAATGCATTTTTCATAATGTCCCCCACCCTGCCCTGCCAAAATCACTTTCCATTGTGTTAGAGCACCCACCACAGATTCATATTCAGCATTTGTTTTACATGACAATACATTCATATGTATTGTTTCACTTTAAATATTTTAAATTTTTATGATAACCCTGTGAGCCTTAGGTTTCATTACCTATATTTTAAGATGAAGAAATTAAGGCTGTGAGAGGTTAAATAACTTGTCAAAAGGAATTGAAATACTGAAGGAGATCGAATCCAGATCTTTTGATATAGTATAACTGCTCAATACGTGGTAGTTGTTATTGTGTTTTAGGCACTGTCGTACACATTTTTTTTTGGTGTGTTATCTAATTTAACCTTCAAAACAGCCCAATAAAGAAGGTGGTTTTATCCCAGTTTTACAGATGAGGAAACTGGAGCACAACGCAATTAAATAATTTGCCTAAAATTATACAGTTAATGCCAGAATCCAGATTCCAAAGCCCTTCTGACTCCAGAGCCTATGCCCTTAACCATACTTCGCTGTTCCACCTCCTACATCTGGTGTTCTCTCTACTGTACCATGCTGCTTTTCTAAGATATATTGGACGGGAGAGGGTGTAGGAGCCTTTGGGAGACTGGATGGAGGGGAAAATGGTTTATGGCAGCCTTAAGGAGAGAAAGTGGCAGAGTTCTAAGGTAGATTATAGTTGTCCAGAGAAGTGGTGTGATAGAGACACAATTGGGAGTCCATGGCTTCCCATCCTAACCTGTTCCACTAACTTAAAACTAGTTTCCTCCCTGGGATAGGGTGTGATTTAAATAATATTTTAACATACCATACTAGAGCTACCCTTTTTTTGGTTGTTGACATTCCGCTTCACTCTGCATTTCAGTAATGCTGTTTCAGTGCACAGCCACCAAGCACTGTTTTATTTATTTAAGTTGTAATGTGTCTGTTTTGTCTCTCTAACTTGATTACAAGCCATTAACAATTACTTTTCCCTTTTAGACTATTGAGTACCTTCTGGTATTTAATAAATCTATGTAAACCTCAGGATTAGAATTGAGCAAATCACATATTCAGAGGTCTTCAGTAACTAGCAATAGTTCTTGGCATTAGAAATAATTCTGAGTTGAATTGGGTGCTGTGAACTTGGGCTGAGACCTGCCAGTTGCAAGTCAGCGATCACCTGGACTTTTTAGACAGTGGCCATTTGCAAGACAGCAGTAAAGGAAGCTCAGTCAGTAAGTTCTCTATGTTTAATACATAGAGACCTAACTAACGCCTGTTTAAAACAGCTCTTGGGGGCTTCCCTGGTGGCGCAGCGGTTGAGAGTCCGCCTGCTGATGCAGGGGACACGGGTTCCTGCCCCGGTCTGGGAGGATCCCGCGTGCCGCGGAGAGGCTGGGCCCGTGAGCCATGCCTGCTGAGCCTGCGCGTCCGGAGTCTGTGCTCCGCAGCGGGAGAGGCCACAACAATGAGAGGCCCGCGTTCCACAAAAAAAAAAAAAAAAAAAAAAAAAACAGCTCTTGGGCACATATGTTGGGTTACTAGTAATATGATAGAAATTTCTGCACTTATGTCAGAATTTAGAGCTTAGGGACTTATCCTTTGTAGTGAAAGAGTTAATAAACAGCTGCTTCCTAGAGTAACAGGAAGTAACTTATGGACTATTTCTTGCCTTGCAGTAGCACTTGTACCATGGGCTTAGTCCTGCCTCTCTGGAGTGACACCCTAATTCATTTGGATGGCGATGGGTAAGAGCTTTCCCTTTCTCTTCTCCTACAGAAAGCCAAGGGGTGGGGTTCCATCTTAGCACCCATTCATTCAGCTGAATGGGAGGCCCATTATGCCCAACTGAACTGTCATGTCAGCAGCTCAGTGAGTCCTTTTAAACTCCTGTTTTGTAAAGTAGAGTAAAAATACCGCTTGCCAGAGCCTCTCACTTCTACTCCTCTAGACTGACTATGGTAAGAATCCAAACAAAGAAGAACGAGTCTGTTGGCTCACTCTTTAATCTAAGCATGTGGGACTGTTGCAGTGCTCTCCCAGAGGATGATATGTTCTGTTTCAAATAACCTCTTGCTGCCTCTGCCAGCTGTCAGCCTACAGTATAACCCATTCCTGTGCCAGTTCTTTCCAGTGACCCCCGCACCCCCACCTACTGGTGTTTTTAGAATGTGTCCCGAAGAGACCAAGATGTTTGCTCCAGTTTATAAAACCAGGGTCAGGTTTGCTAAGAACCCACAAGACTTCCAAATAGAAACATACAGCAGAACAGTTTGTCCATAGCTACAGCTGGGAAACAGTATGTAATTCCCTGACTCCAATGTGGGAGTCCATTCATTTTGCTTGGTAGATAAAATCAGACAATTCGTTGAAGCTTTTCAGTCAAGTCCCATACTCCAGTTAACTTCTACACAAAGTGCCTGATGATACCTTCTACTGAGCCAGCAATTGCTAGCCTGGGAAACAGCCTTGAAAACTCACATCTGAAATAACCTACTCTCATTTATGGATTTTTGTCTCATTCTGTTTTCCTTAGTGGGTTCAGCGTATCAACAGATAACAGAGTTCACATATTCAAACCTGTGTCTGTGCAGGCAATGTGGTAAGAGGACTTTTAATATCTCTATGAAAGTTTTTTTAATGTTATTGGAACAATATTTTGTGAGAAGTAGTATTTGAAATGGTACAGTTCTTTATGAAAATGCTGTATGATCTGTTTGTGTGTATAGGATTTTGTGTGATCTGTCTGTGTGGCCATCATAGTTAAAGATGACCTAGAAGTTCAGTTTTCAAATTATCACAATGGAAGGCCTTCAGCATTGGTGAACAAGTGAAACTCAGAGGTGCTCTTAGACTCTGGAAGACACTTAATGGATCAGATAGCCAGCTGGAACCGAGTTTTATAGGGACACATTGACTAAGTTAGTAACAGTCTAGAGCCGAGTCTAGAACATTCACGACTATGCATTAACTTCCCCTTTCTTCAGGTAATCAGGGATAGCATTGATGGAGTTATATTATACATCAATAAGTTTCCATTTAATTGCTGGCAGCTGTTTGTGAGACTATTTACATAATGCAAATAAAGCCTAGAAAAAACACTGTAGTTGTTAATAACCATCAGCTGGTGTACTGACACTTTTGGGTTACTTACTATATATGTCAGGCATTGAGCCTAGTGCTTTACATGGAATACATCTAATCATCACACCAACTCCCCAAGATAGTATTATTAGCTCCCTATTATGTGTGAGAAAACCAAAGTTTGGAGAGGTTATATAACTGGCCTAAGAGTATCTCTTACATTTAGACAGAATAGATTCTTATTCTCTTGTTCTAGATTATCTAGAAAAATGATCCAGTATAAGCAGGGAATGATATGACTCTAAGATTCAGAGTCATCCCCCAGTCAGCGATTTGAATTTCAGTTCCTCATTCAGTTGCCTGTTCTATAGTGGAAGTCCCCATGAGGAGTAGAATGGGCAGAATGCAAGCCAAACAAGAAATAAAGGAGCCTGAAAAAGACTCCAGGGAGATAACTTACCCCTGAATAACAGGATTGATAGGCTTGAAGTGGGTGCGGTCCTAAAAGAGAGTCAGCTGAACAATTAAATCTTATTTCATGCAGTAATTGAGGTAGGACAGAGTTTCAGGTTATGTGTTTAGACCAATTTTTAGATTTAGGGCATATTTCACAGATAAATTTCTCATAGAAAACTTATGACCTCCTTTGACTAAGGGTCCATTAAAAGCAGCTGACCTATACCAGGTAAAACCCGTAAGTCCTAAGTCCCATAAATGCAGTGTTTTCAGTTATATTTTTGGGAGGAGTATAAAGCAGTCTTAATTCTTAAGGATTCAAGTAATTCAAGCTTTGATGTTCTAAAGTAGACTGACTAGTCCTAGCTCTGTTGGCTTATTGCAGAAGAAACTTTTTTTGGTATACCACATGAGGAGTAGTGAACTGAAAGTCACAAAAAAAAAAAAAAAGAAAGAAAAGGAAAAGATGATGTATGGATCAAAGCAGCATTTAGACCAGGTGTTTCCTTCACAGGAAAGTAATTAACTGCAGCCTCACTCTCCTGTATGCAGCTGAAGTATGAGCTGGTTATGCCTTGAGTGTGTTTAGGACATTTGCCCCAGACACTTGTGGCATATGCTTTTGAAGCATGTGTTTCCTGGATGAAGAAAACATGCATCGAATATCCTGTACATTGCGCTAAGCTGACTTTTACCTTTGAATCTGTGTAAGAAACTGAAATTTGCTGAGAATTCTGAGAATTTGGCTTACGTTAAGTAAACGGAGGCATTTTAAAAGATTCTGCAACTTTGTTCTTAAGGGAAAATCTGTTTCCCTACTAAAAATGGACTGGCATGTTTTTCTCATGAAATTGGTCATGATTTTATTTTTTAATTTACATTTTACGGGGTTGACAAGGACTCAAGGAACAGCATTGTCATAGACCTACTTGTGGGAAAATAAACTGGAACAACCTTTCTGGAGAATGATTTGCCAGCTTGCTGTATCATTTTATATGCCCTTTGACATAGTAATTGTGCTTCTAAGAATTTATCCTAAGGTAATAATCAAGGGTGTGTGCAAATTTTTAACTATAAGAATGTTTGTCAGTGTTCTAATAGTAGCAAAAAATGGAAAGCAATTTAAATGGCTAAAATAATAGGAATCAGTTAAATTATGGTACATCCATGTTTCTAAATATTATACAACCATTAAAAATTATCTAGTTGAGGAATATTTATTGACCTGGAAAGATGTTGATGACAAGGTATATAGTAAAAGAACAAGTTAAATGGTGTGCAGAATATGATCATCCTTATTTTAGATCTCTGCAGAGACCAACAGTGGTTATTTCTGGGCAGTCAGATTACAGGATATTTCTGCTGTTTACCTGAGGTCCCTAAATTTTCTAAAATGAGCATGATCACATTTGTTATGAAAGAAAAAAAATTAAAAGGCATTTTTAAGAAAAAGATGGGTATAGATTGGCCACAGAGTTCTCGCATACTATCCTTTTCCCTTAGGAGAGAGACATTAGTTATAGCTAATAAGACATTTCATTCAACAAATTTTAACTGTGCTCCAACTTTGAACTAGAAGGCATTCTTTTTTTTTTTTTAAAGAAGGCATTCTTTTAGGCACTTGAGACAAACCAGTAAACAAAAACATAGAAAGATGCCTGCTCTTGTATAACTCTTCCCAGCATTTCTGGCTTTAGTTTTCCCAAGTATATAACCAAAAAGGTACTTTTCAGTTTTGTTTACCCTTCTTGAGTTCCTGAGTTCAGAGTCAGAGACTTAATTAGTCTCAGTATAACCAGAGCTGTTCTTAGAAAGTTGCTCAAGTTTATGAATAAATGGTTTAAAAAGACTAGGAGACTAAGGTAGCAAGAATGACAGGTGTCATTAGATCAGTACATCCTGGACATTAAAGGACTTGTCCTCAAGGCTTAGGAACATCTGTCTATGTGATCTTTGTGGGACCTCTAAGAGTCATAGGGAATACATGTTCTAACGTGACTCTGTGCCAAGAGAAACAAATGTTTGTGTAGTAAATGAAGTAGATCTTTACTTCTCTAGTGACAGTAGCCACAGCGTGGTTCCAACTACAGGATTGTGAGCTCCATAGGTACTCAGACCTATTTTTCACTGGTAGCTTGTCAGTTCTCCTGCTCCCTTCTACCCACTGCCTTAATAATGCATCATATCTTTCAGCAAGATATGTCTAGTTGATTGCTATGAAGAGATAATGTAGTATGATCAGAATCAGAGATTCTTGAATTCCAAGGAATAGATTCTCCAGAGGCCCAACTCTATAGGATTTAAAAATTGGAAGAGTTTGGGGAGCACATGGCTTATTGGCCTTTTGGTATCCCCACAGTTCTCCAGTGCTCATTTCCCAGCATATCTTTCAGGTCTGCATTACAGAGTCTACACAAGGCTTGTGAAGTCGCCAGAATGCATAACTACTACCCTGGCAGCCTGTTTCTCACCTGGGTGAGTTATTATGAGAGCCATATCAACTCAGATCAATCCTCAGTCAATGAATGGAATGCTATGCAGGATGTGCAGTCCCACCGGCCTGACTCTCCAGCTCTTTTCACAGACATGTAAGTCATCTTGCTGAGGATCATGGAAGTCCTCTCTGTTGCGTTCTCGGGGGCCAGAACCAGCATGTTCCTCCCTAATCTCTCCTCTTAGGGAATTAACCTTACCAGTGATATTAGTCATCGTCCACACTACACATCTGCCACGCAAAGAAACCTGTCCTTTCTGTTGTGTGCAAAGGCCTGAAGAGTTTCACTCCTGGGCACAGTGGAGTCTCCATAGTTAAGAACTGCAATACCATAAAATCCCATTAATTCAGATTCCACTAATTTGAATTTGAGTTTAAAGGAGGCAGGCTGAAGTCTGACTTTCCATTATCTTTAAAGAAGCATTTCCTAAGCAAATTAATGACATAGAGAAGCTTTTAGAGGGATCTTGCTAATACTTAAGAAAACAAGATGTTTCCAGTCAATTTAGAATACCTATGTTGTTATGCTAATTTTTAACTGATTTCTGTTCAAATTTTTTTTTAATTTATTTATTTATTTATTTATTTACAGCTGTGTTGGGTCTTCGTTTCTGTGTGAGGGCTTTCTCTAGTTGTGGCAAGCGGGGGCCATTCTTCATTGCGGCGCGTGGGCCTCTCACTATCGCAGCCTCTCTTGTTGCGGAGCACAGGCTCCAGACGCGCAGGCTCAGTAGTTGTGCCTCACGGGCCCAGTTGCTCCGCGGCATGTGGGATCTTCCCAGACCAGGGCTCGAACCTGTGTCCCCTGCATTGGCAGGCAGATTCTCAACCACTGCACCACCAGGGAAGCCCCTGTTCAAATTTTTTAAAATATATATTGTAATTTCTGTCTTACTCAGCCCCACATTTGCCTTGTTAGGTCTGTAACATTTTTATTAAATCTCCCTGCTGTACTGCAAATGGGATAGCCTAAGGTGGAGCTGATGTTTATTTCCTTTTTAGGTCTATGTGTTGAAACTTATGTGACTATTTTGGAAATTTTTTCACACTTAGTTCCTGCTTTGGAAATTAATCAGGATGTTTATTTTGCTCTGAATTGATCTTTCTGCACTTCCAAGGTGTTCTACATCTGGGAAAGAAGAGTAGCTACTTGCTAAATGGTCTTACAAACCTTCATCTTCAGATTCCTAAAGTGATACCAAAACAATTCATGATTCTTTTTTTAAAGGCTTAATTTAGATAATAAATGCTTTTTACTAGAAAAGGTGAAATTTCTAAGAATTGTGTGAATGGAACAGTCAAAAAAAACAGTGAAAGCTTTTTTGTATAGGGTATTATTGGTACGAGGACCAGTTAGTACTAGTAGCTCTAGTCCTTTCAAGATTGCACAGTAACTGGGGCTTCCCTGGTGGCGCAGCAGTTCGGAATATGCCTGCCAGTTCAGGGGACACGGGTTCAAGCCCTGGTCCAGGAAGATCCCACGTGCCATGGAGCAGCTAGGCCCATTTGCCACAACTACTGAGCCTGCACTCTAGAGCCCGTGAGCCACAACTACTGAAGCCCGCGCGCCTAGAGCCCGTGAAAAGCCACCGCAATGAGAAGCCCGTGCACTGCAACGAAGAGTAGCCCCCAATCACTGCAACTAGAGAAGGCCCGCGTGCAGCAACGAAGACCCAGTGCAGCCATAAATAAATAAACAAATAAATAAATAAGATTCCACAGTAACTAAAAAGATAAGGATAGTATGTATGGCTTTCCGAATCCTGGGCAGTGTTATTGATTTCATGCTTTATGACTGGTTGTTGGGTATTGGAGAAATGGACATCTCATCTGGTTCATAAATGGACATTTTGAATCAGACTTTTCATTTTTCCTGATTTTATTAGAGAAGATTTGGAAATTACAGCACAAAAAGGAAAGAAAATGAAATTGCCCATAATCTCTCTCTATCCCTGAGCAAAAAATAATAATAATAATAATGTAAAATATAGTCCCTGGCACATGGTAAAGACTCATTAAATGTTAATTCTTACTAAGTACAATATAACCACAATTTAAGATATATTTAATAAACAAATGTCTGTCTATAGAAAAAGAGACTGAGAACTGTAGGTGAGAGTATTAATAATGACTGGGATTTTCAGTGATTTTTATTTTCTTTGTGTATATATGTATTTTCCAGATTTTTCTCTAGTGAAATCAAGGGAGAAAGTGTGTTTGTGTTGCAATGCCTCTTCCATTCCCTCTTCTTCCCTAAGTTGACTAGAAAAGCCTAAAAAATAATGCTGAGGTTACAGAGGAGAGTGTATGCCAAAATGGACTTAAGTGCTCTACTGTGAATAAAGTTTATATTTTGAAATCCAAGGAAGGTAGAGCAGGGAACATAGGTGTATGGTGCCTCCAGTGTACGTCAGATGTTATGCCAGGCGCTTCATACATGGTATCTCATTTAATTCTCATAAAAACCTCATGAGGCAAATAGTATTACTGTTCACATTTTATAGAAAAGGAAACAGAGGTTCAGCAAAGGGAAGGTATTTGTTCAAGGTCATACCACTAGTAAGTAGCAGGACTGGGATTAAAACCCAGGTATGTCTGCTCCCAAACCACTCTGGCCCAACAAGTGTGAAGGATTGGGAGAAAGTCTGCTAAACTAGGGAATTGAACCGATGCACACAGGTGCTAAAATTTGTTTTTTACCAATATTTATTTTTAGTAAAAGACTGAAATGTATAATTTTCTACCATTAGCTATGTCTAGGAAAAATGGTGGGGAGCATGGTTAAGAATGTTAATCCTAGTCAAGACAGGGATGCTTTGGCCGATTGACAGGGAAATGGCAGAGGCGTTAGCTATACTCTGCAGGGTTCGTGAGACACTAAGAGTCCAAGTGGTGGGGAGCCCCAAGGCTGTGGGGTCAGAGCATCCATCTTTGGAGATTATACTGAAGCTATTTTTGCAGCCAGTGATAAGGCTGTAGGCAGCAAGGGCAGGCAGGATGCCTGAAGGCTTAGTCCATTTCCATCTCCAAATAAGGAAGTACAGGGCAGATACCTTTCTCAAGTAGGTAGGAGGGAAAGATGAGAGAGAAAGTGCTTTCTGTTGGCCTCACTCAAATTCTGCATAATATGAAATAATGCTTTTAGAGAGAAGCATCTAGTTATGTTGAACCAGTATCTTTCCAGTAATTGGAGAATCAGCTTCCTAGTTTGATTTCATAGTAAAGTTCCAAGGGAAATTTTTGTTTTTAAGAGAGTCAGAAGACTAAGGGAAGCAACATAATCTTGCAGGTAGAGTGTTAGGCTGGACGGAGAGTTCTGGGTCTCCTGCCAGTGAAAGTGATGGTTGGCATGTTATTTAACCTTTTAGCTGTTTATTTCCTTTATCTGTAAAATGGGGATAATAATTTCACAGAGATATTGGTGAGAGCTTTTGTGAAAAAGAAAACACTTTGGGTGGAGTACTCCAGGTAGCTAATCTTTAAAATCCATTTTGGAAGAGAATTTGCTTCATTGAAGAAGGCAGAAATCACTCTTCTCTCTTTCGCATTTTTCTAGAACCATAGCAACAAATGGTCAGCATTGGGTGGCATTTTTAAGCTACAGAAGACCCAGTTCCATAGTAGGTCACACCACTGGTCTTCCCAGCTTGGTATTCTAGCTCAGCAAGTGGTACTCAGGGGTACTTGATGGGAAGTGGTCCTCCATTAAAGTATTACACTCAGTATAGCCTATTTGTCTTTTACTCCTTCTTGGATCTGTATGCGTGAATATATTTATGGGCTTTTAGACATGTACAATCTCTTCAAGTAATAATTTCTACATGTTTATATTCTATACATTCTGAAAAGAAAAATTTTAAAGTATAGTTTTCTTTTTCCCATGCCTTCAGAATATAAATTTAAGGGTAACAAAGGGAAGGCCTGCCAGTTTGGAAACATAATCAGATGGCACATTCATTAACTTGGTCAAAATCCTGCCTAAGAAAAATCACCATTTCTCTCTTCTCAGACCAACTGAACGTGAGCGAACAGAAAGGCTAATTAAAACCAAATTAAGGGAGATTATGATGCAGAAGGATTTGGAGAATATCACATCCAAAGAGGTAAGAGACCTTGAGTCCCCATTGTTCCAAGGCTAGAGGTAGAATGATAATAGGAGTGGGGCTAGAAATGGTGAGTGATTGAAAGTCCAGAGGGACTTTTCAGAGATTAGTACAAAATGTCATCTTTGTTTCAGATACGAACTGAATTGGAAATGCAAATGGTGTGCAACTTGCGAGAATTCAAGGAATTTATAGATAATGAAATGATAGTGATCCTTGGTCAGATGGATAGCCCTACACAGATATTTGAGCACGTGTTCTTGGTAAGTCCTAGGGCCACTTTAAAGGGGTGTGCTGGGGCTAGTCCATACCAACTCATGGGGGCGGGGGCAATTATTAAATTTTATTATATTTAGATAAAATGTAACTTACATTAAAAACAAAGGTCATAAATACTCAAACCTCATCATTTCCTATATTTTACTACATTTTACAATTATCTGTGCTCTTAAGGTTATTTACATCTATTATATGGTGGAAATGTTACATAATGGTGTGCTTCTGCTCATCTCTTCCCAATTCCTCAGTGACATCAATTGACTATGGTGGGAAAATTTACACCGAGGAAATTGGCAAATGCTACAGATCAGGCCTTTCTTCCCCATGGGTTGTTAAAGATCTCATCTGTCCTACATGATAGAGCCACAAAGCAGACCAGTCCACAGTAGTTTTATACAGTGTATCCAAAAAGAATGATCCTTTTTGAGATCACTCTTTTAAATCTGCCAAATGGGTCTAAGATCTGATATATCTGAACAGAGCAGAAAACTACTTTTTTTAAAAAAAATAAATTTATTTATTTATTTGTTTTTATTTTTGGCTGTGTTGGGTCTTTGTTCTGTGCGCAGGCTTTCTCTAGTTGCAGCGAGTGGTGCACGGGCTTCTCATTGTCGTGGCTTCTCTTGTTGCAGAGCACGGGCTCTAGAGTGCAGGCTCAGTAGTTGTGGCACACAGGCTTAGTTGCTCCACGGCATGTGGGAATCTTCCTGGGCCAGGGATCGAACCCGTGTCCCCTGCATTAGCAGGCAGATTCCCACCCACTGTGCCACCAGGGAAGCCCTGCAGAAAACTACTTATAACAAAGACTATTGGACTTTTAAAACATTTGGAACCTTGTATCTACATTTTTAGTCCCTCAATTACTTTTTTTTTTTTTTTTGCCATACGCGGGCCTCTCACTGTTGTGGCCTCTCCCGTTGCGGAGCACAGGCTCCGGACGCGCAGGCTCAGCGGCCATGGCTCACGGGCCCAGCCGCTCCGCGGCATGTGGGATCTTCCCAGACCGGGGCACAAACCCGTGTCCCCTGCATCGGCAGGCGGACTCTCAACCACTGCGCCACCAGAGGAACCTCCTCAATTACTTTTTGATTACCAACTCTTCAGTGATTTAAAATTGTTCTTCATGGTACCTGAACATTCAAGGGCTTGTAATTAGCCCAAGGAGATGTCTCTGACAGATGGATTAGGAAAGCTTCTAACATCCTAAGACCTATTTATCTCCCAAATGTTAAAGAGTTCTAGTTTTCACCTGTACATGGTAGTGGGCACAAGGGTAACAAGGATAATTGAAGTCAGTGGGGAACACCAAAACCCCACTGTTATTTCCAATTCCCACATACTTTGACTAAAAATGCTAACAAGGAACTAAATCGATTGGTTTGAATTTCACTTCCTTTCTCTGGTAAGGACATTTTTGAAGTGATTAGAAGCTGGGAACAGGAGAGAAGAGGAATAAAAATGCACAGGAACTGACTAAACTGCATCATCTCACCCTGAATATAAGAGTTTATTTCACCAAGCAGTCAGACTTCATGCCATTGAAGGCTTGTGCCCTGAATTAACTTGTTGACACTTTGGAGTATATATGCTTGTCAAGTGATTCATGGTGGTGTTTAGCTATTAAATTACTCATGAAAAGCTGTGAGCTGGGAGGGGAGCTTCTTTTCTTTACTTTAACTTGACCAATGTGTGTTGCCATTTCTTGATGTAGATCATATGGCAAAACTGTCATTGACCTTTCCATTTGTATAGCACCTGGCTTTGTTGTCTTTTGTGTGTAATTCCATGAGGGTTCACGTATTCCCTGCTCTTGTATCCTTGGAAATAATTTTTGTGTTGTGCATAGAAAACTTATGAGTCACTCATTCAAATGGACCCTGCCCCCAACTGTCTCCATGTAACATGACTAATTTTTATGAAGGGCAAGTGCCTGTAGCCAAAAATAACTCGTTTGAAAGTGACCAAAGCTTTAAACTTGCAAGTTGCTTTCCCATTGAGCTTAGATCTTAATACCTAAAAGGACATAGACATGATGAATATCAAATTCAGTCATTAACTGTTTAATTTCAGACATGCTTCCCTGTGTCTCTGATGCCACCCCCTCAAGAACTACCTTCTCCTTACCCCTTCCTCAAATGGTACTATTTTAGGACATATAAAGAAATTTTAATAGTACTCTAAGCAGAAAAAACAATCCAGTTCTCCCCAAATTAGTCACTAATCAACTAGAAATGCATTTGAGTATTTGTATCACTAAATTCATCCTATTATTTCATGATTATTGGTGTAGTCTTCTGTCTTGGGTTTTTCTCTTATTACAAAAATAATTCATGTTCGTTATAGAAAATTTAGACAACTTCAGAAGACAATAAATGACATTTAATCAATACCAAGGGAGATAAGCACTATTATCTTTCATTATATAATATTGCCTTCTAGTTCTTTTTTACTTTTTTAATATGTATCTATGTACATATTTTTGAAAAAAGGAAAATATATTCAGCTTCAGATACAATTCTGTTTTCTCTAGAATGGACATGTTCTTTGCATTGTGAATATTTTTCTTATTTGGGAAAAAAACTTTCAAACTGGAGAATCCTGAAATTTAACTCTTATCCAACAAAATAAGTGCCTGAACAGGTTGTCTAAACATCTTATTGTATTTCTTCCGTGATGGCTTCTTCCCTTTATTTGTACCACCATATCCTGTGTCCAAACCCCTGTCTCTTCTCCAGTGAGTCTGTGCTCTGCTGGCTTTCCCAGCAGTTGACACAGAAAAAGAGGTTTTATCCAAACTGTAAGTGGTGTTGTTAATTTTCTGCAAAGTCATTTCATCTTGTGCGTAGCTGCCATGCCTGGAGCGCGAGCAGATTGTGTGAAGGGATGCAGCAGGATTTCTCCCCTCCCTTTGGAAGAATGCTCGGCTTAGTAGTGCACTGCACAGAGATGTTTATTTGGAAAGGTGTCCAGCTGATATGGAGAAGAAAAGTATAGAGCGTAGTTTAAAGAAAATCTGCAGCGAGAAGCCAGGATTGATTGGTTGGAAGCCAGGGTATTTCCAGAAAAAGCAGTTCTTCCACACCCTTAAGAGTGTACTACTTCTTTAAGCTGGAAGCCTTTGCCAACCAAATCTCGTATCAACAGCTCTCCTGGAGGCTGTCCGATTTGGCTGAGAAAATGCTAGATGTGAACAGAGAGCCTTTGCAGAAAGGCAGGCAGCATTCTTAGTTAAATTAGGGAAACACAGTAATATTGGACAGGCAACCAGTAATGTTGTTTGTGAATGAGAAAGAAATCAGAATTTTACTGCTGATGGTTATCTTTTTCAAGATTTGACATTACAGATCCTTTTAAAGTAGAGTTTTGGTTTCAAAGAAAAATTAAGTCTCATATTCATGATTTTTGCCCCTCAACTGGAGATGTGTAGCATAAACTTTTTAGAAGAAAAAGTTATCAATCCTGTGCCTGGCTGCCACAGTAAAGTGACTCACAGCATTGAGGCTGTAGGTATGGTATGATAAAGATTTGGACAGGGATACCAATCCTTGAAGATTATCTCAAGTTGTATGATCTTCGCAGAACTCCCAGTACAGTTGTCCTTCTTTGCCATAAATGTGCTGTCCTCTTCTATTTTGCTTGGAACTTTTGGACCCCAACAAGGTTATTTCCTAAGGATAACATTTTTTTTTTTTTTTTTTTACTTCAGGCAATTTTAGTTTTCATCCCAATTTGGAACTTACAGAATTCTTTCGTTTTTTGGGGGAGGTGGGGGTGGAGTATAGCCGATTAACAATGCTGTGATAGTTTCAGGTGCACAGCAAAGCAACTCAGCCATACATATACATGTATCCATTCTCCCCCAGACTCCTACATAACTTTGAGCAGAGTTAGGCCCCTGTGCTATACAGTAGGTCCTTGTTGGGTATCCATCTTAAATATAGCAGTGCGTACATATTGATCCCAAACTCCCTAACTATCCTTTCCCCCCACCCTTCCCCCCCTGGTAACCATAAGTTCATTCTCTAAGTCTATGATTCTGTTTCTGTTTTGTAAATGAGTTCATTTTTATCATTTCTTTTTAGATTCCACCTATAAGGGATATCATATATTTCTCTTTCTCTTTCTGCCTTACTTCACTCAGTAAGACAATCTCTAGGTCCATCCATGTTGCTGCAAAGGGCATTATTTCATCCTTTTAATGGCTGAATAATATTCCATTGTATATATGAACCACATCTTCTTTATCCATTCCTCTGTTGATGTACATTTAGGTTGCTTCCATGTCTTGGCTGTTGTAAACAATGCTGCAGTGAACACTGGGGCACATGTACTAAGGATAACATTTTAAAAGAAATCAGTCACTTCACTCTTTGGGCCAGAGTACAGTGTAGGTGAACCAGAGTGAAAGGTGGAAGTGAACTTATTTAAAAACTGTAGGAGCGGGGCTTCCCTGGTGGCGCAGTGGTTGAGAGTCCGCCTGCCAATGCAGGGGACACGGGTTTGTGCCCTGGTCTGGGAAGATCCCACATGCTGCGGAGCGGCTGGGCCCGTGAGCCATGGCGGCTGAGCCTGCGCATCCGGAGCCTGTGCTCCGCAACGGGAGAGGCCCCAACAGTGAGAGGCCCGCGTACTGCAAAAAAAAAAAAAAAAAAAAAACTGTAGGAGCGGGATTTCCCTGGTGGTGCAGGGGTTAGGAATCTGCCTGCCAATGCAGGGGACATGGGTTCAATCCCTGGTCTGGGAAGATCCCACATGCCGTGGAGCAACTAAGCCCGTGCGCCACAACTACGGAAGCCCACGTGCCTAGAGCCCGTGCTCCGCAACAAGAGAAGCCATTGCAATGAGAAGCCCGCACACTGCAACGAAGAGGAGCCCCCACTTGCCGCAACTAGAGAAAGCCCGCACGAAGCAACGAAGACCCAACGCGGCCAAAAATAAATAAATTTATTATTTTTTAAATGTATTACAGTATAGTTTCAAGATTTCATTTTACACTTCCATACAATTAAAATATGCTTTGCATAATTACATAGAACTTATTGAAAACCCCCATGGAATTATGTCACTGCCTGAGAAGCATGGAGGCAAAAAAAAAAGAGATTGAGTCTGTTGAGGACCCAAGGGGGATAATATGCATGGCATTTGTATTGAGGACAGAAAAGTAATTACACCATGTTGATTCCAGTTCTTTCAGGCTGAACCTGAAACAGCCCTAAGCAGAGCCCAAGTCACTTTATATGGGCTTCACTGAGTCAGTAGCTGATGAGTTTAATTTATTTTGTTTCTGGATATTTGTCATTTCAGATTGTCAGTTTGAAGTTTCTCTGGACAGGTAGATGAAAACCATGGACTTTTACCATCACATCAGGGTTATTTCCATCTAGCTGTACAGAATTCACAGAGGATTTAGATTTCTAAATTAAGGAGTGAGGTGGTCACATTTCCCTGGCTCCAGTTTAGCCACTCAACCCTTATTGCTTGGCTTCTGTCTCCTTGAAAGTCCTTTTTTTTTTTTAAAATAATTCTTGCCTCTTTCTTTGGTATGGGAGCCAGTTTTCTAAGTTTGAGCACAGAGTCTTTAGAACCTCATATTTTTTTTAAAGCAAGTCAGGTGAGCCCTGGTCTGTAGAAAAGATCAGTCATCTGTCACTTACTGACAATTTTCCTAAATGTACTTCAGCATAGCATCCTTGAGATCTCCTAGTTCAATGGCCAAATTACAGATCACTTGTAATACGAAGATAGTGCTTACATAACACTTGACAATTTTCAGAGTGCTTCATTTACTTATCTCATTTGATGATTTATTCAACAAGCATTTGTTGATCCTCTTTGTTGTGCCAGGCATGAGGCTAGATATTTGTGCAGTCTGATCTAATTCCATAAGGAGGGAGTGATGACCATATCAAGATAGATACTCATAGAAGGCCAGTGGAATAAGGTTACAAAGGTGACCTCTGGATTAGACAATTAGAAGGGGTCATTAGCAAGAGTGAGGAGGGCAGAAGCCACAGTGCTGTGGGTTGAGATACCTGGGAAATGAGGAATTTTAGAAAGTGAGTATTAGATTGTATTTCTATGAATCTTGGCCATGAAAGGAAAAGGAAAAGGAAAAGGACAGTGTCCAGAGGAGGATTTAGGATGGAGAGAGGGTTTTCCATTTTAATATGAAAGAAATGTGAGGCAGGGGGTGGGAGGTGTTGGCTTATAAACAATAGAAACTTATTACAGTTCTGGAGAGGCTGGAAGTCTTGAGACCAGTGTGCCTGCATGGTCGGGTGAGGGCCCTCTTCCAGGTCACAGACTTCTCTTTGTATTCTTACATGGCAAAAGGAATGGGGAGAAACTTTATATTTGTAGTTTGAGGGGAAGCTATCCATTAGATTCCTAGGACTAGGGTGGGAGGAGTGTTTCATTTTACAGATAAGGAAAGTGAAGACAGAGAGGTTAAGCAGTTTGCCCAAGGTCCCCCAGTCAGAGGGGGAGTTGGGACTTGAACCTGAGTCTTCTAAAGCTACATTCCACTTAAGCATTATTCTGAAATAGATAAATTCTTATTTTTAAATGTTTGCCTTTTCAAAAGACATGAACATATAGCTCAAAGATAGAAAATGGACCTGAAACATTGAAGAGTTGCTCACTTTTATGCTAAACAGAAATGCAAATTAAAATTACACTGAGATAACATTTCACGCTTATCAGTTTGAAAAAGATTCAAAAGCTTAACCACACATTTTGTTGGCAAGGCTATGGGGAAAGTGGCACTGTGACGTGGAGTGGGTCTGAGGATATATTGTAAAGTGAAGAAAGCAAAGAACAAAAAAAGCATATGTAGTAAAGTACTTTTGTGTAAGTCAGAAGTGGTAAGTATATATTTGCTTATATTTTTTTCAAAATACAACATAGGTAGAATAAGCCACAAACTAATAAAAATGGTTACCCATGGAGATTGAGGAGATGGGGGTGGGAGTGAGACTTCAAGTTTACTTTTTAATCAACTTTTGACTTTCAATATTATAAAAGTCTTGTATGTTCAAAACAATGGAAAACATGGAAGAAGAAACACACCCTAAAATTGAATAAACAGGAGCAAATGAACCCAAATATGTATCAAATTGATAACCTCACAGAAAGAAATTAATTCAAATAACTTAAGCATAATACTCTAATTGTACTCCTTAGTGGGATATAATAAGGAAAAAAAAGAAATGCAAAGAAAATTTGAACTTAATATTTTTGTTATTGGTTTTGGTATTGGTGTAATAATGTTAAAACTATTTTGTAAGTAGAATAAATGAGTTGTTGGGAACCAAAGTTCTCACCGTGGAGTAAGGAGATATATAAACAGTGTGGGAGAGGCAAGAAAGAAAGGAAGAACCTTGTGGTATTGAATTAATTTCAGTTGAAGGTAAAAATATAAACTCAGGATTTTTTTAGAAATATTTCCTAGATCTGACCACTGAAAAGTTTTAGAAACAATGACACCCAGTAGTTAGGAGCATACCTAATTAAGGCCCAGATCTTGGTTACAAAATATCATTCTTCACTAAAAGAAACCAGGGCTTCTTGGGGAACTGGCTGATTCTACTCACAAAGTGAATCCGGAACAACTTTCTGTACCACAAAGCATGGATGTGCTCAAAGACTAATGGAATCATATCAAAAGGAACCTGTTTGAAGAGATTCCCACCGGCCAAGTTCCGGACAATCTGCATGTCCCAAAAAAAAGATGGTAATGGATTATAACGTTCTAAATACAAAAAGAATTCAAGAGTCCATAGTGACACTTCAGTAAAGGGTGTGATGACTGATTAGGTGAGACTCTTTTACAGAAGGATGCCAGCCAACTTGCAGAAGGAATGATGGAATTAGAAAGTTACCGTTTTGTAACCTCCAGTAGAGTAATTCATTTGGGCAAGATCAGCAATTGATGCTGAAATCCTAGGTCAAAAAGATTACTTTGGCTTTCACATGGCTTCAAAGATTACTATAGACTACTAATTAATTTCAAAGGAACCTTTACAATAGAGGGATGTGGCAGACACAAAGGTATCTACCAAGAATTCAAAGTCAGCCTGACAAATAATGGGACAAACTGACATCATGTGCCTCATGATTTGATGCAGTACGAAGTACACAATATCTCCCTTGTAATATTCTTTTTTTATTTTATTTATTTATTTTTGGCTGTGTTGGGTCTTCATTGCTGTGCGCGGGCTTTTTCTAGTTGTGGTGAGCAGGGGCTACTCTTCTTTGTGGTGCGCGGGCTTCTCATTGCGGTGGCTTCTCCTGTTACGGAGCACGGGCTCTAGGGCACATGGGCTTCAGCAGTTGTGGCACACAGGCTCTAGAGCGCAGGCTCAGTAGTTGTGGCACATGGGCTTAGTTGCTCCGCGGCATATGGGATCTTCCCAGACCAGGGCTTGAACCCGTGTCCCCTGCATTGGCAGGCGGATTCTCAACCACTGCGCCGCCAGGGAAGCCCTCCCTTGTCATATTCTTGCCAGGAATGTTTGACCTGAATCTAATCATCAGGAAACAATCAGATAAATCCAGGTTGTGGGGAGCTCTCCAGTATTACAGACCTGTAGTCTACAAAAATGTCAGTATCATGAAAGGCAAAATAAGTAAAGGCACAGGGGTGGACTGTTCTAGATTAAAGACATGGCAACTAAATGCACAGTATGATTCTTGATTGAATAAATATAAAGGACATTTTGAGGGCAATTTTTAAACTTCAAATACAGATGATGTATTAGATTATTATTGTATTCATGTTATCTTTCTTGGTTGCAAAAATGGAATTATATAGGAGAATATTCTTGTTCTTAAATGATACATGATCAAGTATTGAAGTGTCATGATGTTCAAGTTACTTAAATGGTTCAGGTAAAAAAAAAGTATGATGTATATCGAAAGAAAGGGAAGGAGAGCAAGAAAGCAAATATGGCAAAATATTAACAATTGATGTATCTTGCAGATAATCTATAGAAACATTTTCCTTTAAATTTTGCACATCATGTTTCTCTCATTTGTTTGACTATTTCACTCTCTCCCCCTACAGACATACACACACACTGTACCATCCCAACTTCTTAGATGCAACATAATGCACTAGGAAAAGTGTGGGTTTTAAAATGAAATCCAGTTTTAATTCATAGTAATGCCACTTTGTTCATTTAAGAATATCTGCGAGGTGCCAGGCACTGTGCAGGAGTTTCCTTAGAGAACAAGAGACCTGGTTGCTGCCCTCAAGAAGCTTGTATTATAGTGGAGGAGAAAGGTAGTAAATAAACACATAAATAAATATACAAGTAAAAATAGTGATGCATGCTATTGATAAAATAGACTACTATAAACAAGAGTGGCAGACTACATTTAACTTAGATTGGAGAATGGTCAAAGAAACCTTTCCAGCAATGTGATCTTGAGCAGATATTATCTGAATTCTATTAAGGGTTGGTTTTCATATCTCTAAAAAATGAAGGTAACTTCCTTACTCTATCATTTGTGGAAACTGAATGTGATAGCATATAAAGTACCTGGCACATAGAGAGGAAACTTGGTAGATGTTATTGGCCTTCTTTTTAGAAACTCTGTTTCTTCGCTCACAGGACTCCTTTTCAAGTATTGTATTTGGTTCATTGGCTAATACTCTCTAACCTTGTCTTTTTGGTTCCACAGGGCTCGGAATGGAATGCCTCTAACTTAGAGGATTTACAGAACCGAGGGTAAGCACACAGCAATTGCTGACACCCCCATGTCGCAGAAATCACTGTTTTATCTTTACATTTTCCTGTCAGAGAGTGTCAGTGAGTAACTTTAAGCTTAAGAGTTGCTTCCAGTTGATTCTTACTGGGTATAATTTAATAAAAATTAAAATGGCTATTCTCCCACTGTTTCATCCCCTCTGAAGAACAACTGTTTCAGTGGAAAGGCTTTCAAAAACAAATGTGCAAGCCTTTCATGCTGTTTAAAACCAAATCTAGTTATTGACTCCCTTTTTTTTAAAGAGCAGTTTAAGGTTCACAGCAAAATTGAGGGGAAGGTAAAGAGAGTTCTCATATACTCCCTGCCCCACACATGCATAGTCTCCCCCATTCTCAACATCCCCACCAGAGAGGTACATTTTTTTACAACTGATGAACCTACATTGACACCTCGTAATCATCTGAAGTCCATAGTTCACATTACAGTTCACTCTTGGTGCTGTACGTTCTATGGCTTTGGACAAATGTATAATGACCATGTGTCCATCACGATGGCATCATACAGAGTATTTTCAGTGCCCTAAAAATCCTCTGTGCTCTGTCCATTTATTCCCCACCCCCACCCCCTGGCAACCACTGATCTTTTTACTGTCTCTCTAGACTTTGGTTCCTATTTTTATGTAAGAATACACAGAACTGCATATGCTGGGTTCACAGGTCTTTGAGCAACTTCTGTAGACCAAGCACAGTGCTAGATGCTAGGGATCCAAAGAAAAATAAGACTCAGTTCCTATCCTTTTATAGTAAGGTGCATGAAGACTAAGTAGGTTATAAATATAAAAGAGACAGTGTAAAATTGAATAAGAAGACTGACCTTGTAGTAAGAAATGTGTTCCTAAGCAGCATGGTTATGAGTTTGATTGAAGCAACTGAGACCACAGTGAACATTCAGCAAGCAAAAAGCTGCCATTTTCCCTTTTCACTTCTTAGCTAATGCCTAAATCTTTCATTGAACTCGGCCTTAGGAGGACAGATCATTCCAATAAGAGAAGAGAAAATCATGTCTGGAAATTGGCCATTCTAACTCTTCATTTTGGACAGAGATAAGACCTACTGAGACTCAAGAGATAGTGATGACTCCCTGACTGGTTGCTGGCTGCCTGTTTTCTCAGCTACAAGTCAGCCTTCTGGTTATCTTTAACGTGATTAGATGCATACTTCCTACTTTTCCCTCAGAAGAAAGGAAGCCGAGTGATTATACAAAGAGTTCTTGGGGCGGGGGGGGGTGGGATGGAAATCTGGTTACTTAATCTTAAGGTATGAAATTAAATAGAACTTGGAAAATTTAAGTTGATAAGGATTGAATCAGAAGTTCTTGAAAGCAGAGACCATATCTTAGTTTGTGTGAAACATACCTAGCTCAGAGCCTTATATCAAAAGGGTGCCCGGTAAATGTGAAGGAATGGTAGAAAAATTGACAGAATGTGACCTGCAGGAAACTAGCACCTGATACAGTGTTTAATATGAAATCTGAGATTTGATAGAGCACTGCCTGCCAAATGCATTAGAATCACGTCATGCATATATTCACTTTGACTTTTGACTTATATCCCCAGCTGGAGATGAGACCTATTTATCTCATTTACTACTTACAATGCTAAATTATAGGACACAGAAAAAAGACAAGTATGGTTAGATGCTCAGACATCTACTTAGATCTTGTTTCTTAAATTCACTGGTGCTTAAACTTTAATGGAAGAAGAAGGATTTCCCAGGTGGCACAGTGGTTAAGAATCCACCTGCCAATGCAGGGGACATGGGTTCCAGCCCTGGTCCGGGAAGATCCCACCTGGCGTGGAGCAACTAAACTAAGCCCGTGCACCACAACTACTGAGCCTGCGCTCTAGAGCCCACAAGCCACAACTGCTGAACCTGCGTGCCACAACTACTGAAACCCACGCGCCTAGAGCCCATGCTCTGCAACGAGAAGCTACTGCAATGAGAAGCCCTTGCACCGCAACGAAGAGTATCCCCTGCTCGCCGCAACTAGAGAAAGCCCATGCGCAGCAACGAAGACCCAACACAGCCAAAAATAAATAAATAAAAATTAAATAAATTTATTAAAAAAAAAAAACTTCAATGGATCAAGAATTATAGTTCAGGGATCTGTACACAAAACATGTATATTGCCCCCTGTGGATGATTTAAGGGATTTTTCAAGTGTAATTTTGACAATAAGGCCATTTTCTCCCAATCCACTGACTTTAGAACTCCAAGTAAAATGCTGTTCCTTACAAAGCATTGTAAGGAATAGCTTACAGTGAAGTGTAAGAATGACAAAGAAGTTTCAAGGAGTGCCATTTCCAATTGGTAGTGGCTGATTAGACTTCTGTAATGAAAAAGATTGGGAAACCCTGTCCTGCTATAATCCATTACTGAAGTATGGGATTGTGGATGGGAAGGTTGTTGTTCATTTTTATTTTAAATGAAATAAGAGGAAGTGTGCTTGCCTTTTTTTTCTGACAGTTTTGAGATATAATTCATATATATCGTTCACCCTTTTAAAATGTGTACTTCAGTGGTTTTTAGTATATTCACAGAACTGTGCAACAATCAATTCAGAACATTTTTTTCCAATCCAAAAGGAAAGCCTGTACCCTTTAGCAGCCACTCCCATTTCTCTTCCTCCCTTCAGCTCCTAGAAACTACTAGCCTACTTTCTGTCTCTATAGATTTGCCTATTCTGGACATTTCATTTATATGAAATTATACAATATGTAGTCTTTTAAGCATGGTTTATTTCACTTAACATTGTATTTTCAAGGTTTATCAATGTTGTACCATGTATTAGTACTTCATTCCTTTTATATTGCCAAATAGTATTCCATTATATGGAGATATATATACACACCACATTTTATTTGCCCATTCATCATTTGATGGGCCTTTGGGTTGTTTCCACTTTTTGGCTATTATGAATACTCTTACGACCATTCATGTATGAATCTTTGGGTGGACATATGTTGTCATTTCTCTTCAGTTTATGCCTAGGAGAGGACTTACGGGGTCATATGGTGGTAACCTTTTGGGGAACTGCTGGAGTGTTTTCCACAGGTGCATGTTGCTTGCTTTTACTTAATCTTTTTTTTTTTTTTTGGCCACACCGCACGGCATGTGGGATCCTAATTCCCCGACCAGGGAATCGAACCCTCTCCCCCTGCAGTGGAAGCGCCGAGTCTTAACCACTGGACCAACAGGGAAGCCCAGCTTGCTTTTTAAATTAAAAAGAAAAAATCCTTTCTAGTAATGGACTTTGATGCTAAGTTAAAACAGATTCAAACCATGTCCCAGAAAAATTTTGGTTGCTTGACCTTAACCACAGAATTGGTTAGCTTGGCTCTCCCTTTTTGTGGTCATTTCTCTGACTTCAGTGATTGGGTTTGTAGAACCCCACGTGTGGTTCTAAGAAGGAAGCAGCTTCTACAGAGGGAAATGAGTGAGTCTGTGATGTGTTGTTGGAGTTGACAACAGTGATGTCTAAGTCCATACAGCACTGAGAAAAGGTAATCCTTTGGCAGATTAAACCGAAGCATTTATTGAGATTGCACAGTGAGAGAGATAGCAAAAGAAATTTTTGATACAGAAACCATTTTCTGCAAGCCTGGGAGAACTCTCAGACACATCTGCTGCCATAGCAGCCAGGAATGCCGCCTAGAGAGTTAAGAGAATTTTAAGTCCAACTTTCCTCTGACCCTACCAGCCTGGCCTCACTTGCCTTCATGTAGTTTAAGGAGAGTAATAGAGCAAAAGCTGACAACCTGTCATTTAGAAAGATAGGAGGGAATGTTTCCTTCTATTTTTTTTCTTAAGGTACATGTTAATAGTCTGATTTAATACAGATGACTTACAAAAAATAAATTTTGTTGCTGGTAATTTTAGTGACTGTGGAGAAATTGTCAGATCATGGGCCTCAAGTTGATTCTTTGGAGTAAAATGCAAGGCCTATTTTCAAAAGACTCTGAAAGATGAGATTGTATAACTAAACACAAACTGAAAATGGAATATAGATGTTGAACTTGGTAGACAGCTTTTCTCTCAATAACTTCCTGATACCCAGGTATGCCCAGGACCCTGTTATACAATTTCTGTATTAAATAAGGATAGCCTCTTAGGTTTGTTTGGTTTTTTGTTTTTTTTTTAGCTTTCTTCAATATTTTAGTATTTAATTTCAGCCTCAGGAATAAACAAGTTTGTTTTTTATTTATTTATTTTTATTTTTGGCTGCTTTGGGTCTTCGTTGCTGTGCACAGGCTTTCTCTAGTTGTGGTGAGCGGGGGCTACTCTTGGTTGCGGTGCGTGGGCTTCTCATTGCGGTGGCTTCTCTTGTTGTGGAGCACGGGCTCTAGGCACGTGGGCTTCAGTAGTTGTGGCTTGTGGGCTCTAGAGCGCAGGCTCAGTAGTTGTGGCACATGGGCTTAGTTGCTCCACGGCACGCGGGATCTTCCCAGACCAGGACTCGAACCCGTGTCCCCTGCACTGGCAGGCGGGTTCTTAACCACTGCGCCACCAGGGAAGCCCAGGAGTAAGCAAGTTTTAAATAAGAAAAATTCCAGCGCTGGGAATTGGATTTTGCCTGAGTAGTAGGGCTCATATTCTCCGTTGGTTTCCTCACAGGGTGCGATATATCTTGAATGTCACTCGAGAGATAGATAACTTCTTCCCAGGCGTCTTTGAGTATCACAACATTCGGGTATATGATGAAGAGGCAACGGATCTCCTGGCTTACTGGAATGACACTTACAAATTCATCTCTAAAGCAAAGTGAGTAATGGTCCCACACACACGTTCTGACCCCTCTTCCTTGTGCACCACACATGGTTGGGGTCTGAAAGCTGTAGATAACTTACTGATGATACTCAGAGGAAAGGAAGTAAAGAAAAAAAGGGAGACTGAGATCTCTTAATACTAAGAAAAAGATGACTAGTGACTTAATACTTTTGCTTTAAGTAGATGAAGCCCCTGGAAGATGATCTCATGTTGGCTATTTCCGTTGAGCACAAAATTAGAGAAAATAAACTCAAGCTGCAGTGAAAGAAATAGAAATGAGAGAAGGAAGAAATTCTGAAATAGAGAAGAAATTCTGAATGAGAGAAGGAAGAATTCTTAAGTTACCAACGGGGACACTTGAAAGTTATAGAATAGAAATTATTCCAGACAAGTGGAACACTTGATCCTGCTCTCTGAAGACAAGGAGAGAAACAGTACGCTTTGGACATTTTCCCCCATTCTTTTACTTTACTTTCATGCTACTCTAAATAGTGAAATTTTTCTCTGGCCCTTCTGTTGTTATCTTCCTTAAATTAATTGGTCCTTTTAGTGAAACAATTCCATAGTATTAATTTAGTGTTTAGTATTAGTATTAATATTTCAACACTGATTTTTTAAGTCCCTGGGGATTTCTTTGCCAGTCCTATTTATCCCTTCAGTAGAAAAAAACCATCAGTAAGCATGTTGGCCACATTCCCTCTGCAGGTGGGGTGACACTCAGAAGACCCAGGCCCTCAGCAGTGAAAGCATGGAGTGCTAACCACTGGACCGCCAGCGAATTCCCACTTCTGTTTTTAAAGTCCTCCTTCAAGAATGATACCACACCTCACTTAAGGACCTTCATGGTCAGGAAATGCTTCCTCTTAGTTGTCCTGAATCCCCATACTCCAGCTCTGAGCCCATTCTCTCAGTCTCTAACCAATACCTGAGAGACTGTTTTATACTGTTGAAGCTTCTGCCACTCATGGCATGCTTCCTATGTGCCATGTACTTTACACATATTCTCTCCTGTACGTTCCAAAACCCAGAGAGGCATATGCTGTCTTCCTTCTGTACAGAAGAGGACAGACTGCAGAGATGAGGTTCAGAGATATTAAGTAACTAGTGGTTGAGACAGGACTTGAACCTAAGATCATGTCTCATTTCAGTCCATCAAGTATATGGGAATAGTCTAGTTCCTTAAGGAAAGGGGACTGGAAAAGACTAAGCAAGTTGTCAGGGTTACAGCCAAAGAGGCTAGCGATCAAGGCGAGGCCCCAGTCCTAGTGAAGAGAAAGACTTGATTTCAGCAGGGCTGGGGTTAGAGGGAGATACGTGAGGCGCCCACATTACATTTACTGAGAGGCATGCACTCTCCATGTCCTGCAAGTATAGGTCAGCATCTCAGAATGAGTGCCTCCCCTTAAGTGGCACCCTGGGCATCTCATGTGTTTCACCCTAATCAGGGCCCTGGCGGTCCAGTGGTTAGGACTCCACATTTTCAGGGCCACTCTACCTACACGTGGTGAGTTTAGGATTCCTAATGTGATGTTGGGCTTAATGTGGACAATCTAGCACTTGAAGTGAGGGGGTGGGGTGGGCAATGAACCTGAAAGGTGAAATTGGGCTAGGTGAGAACTAACTGCAGATCCTTCATTACCTGAGTTAGAAGCCATCCACTGAAAAAGCCCAGTTCAAAATGAAGGACTGTTTTCATAGGAGTGGATTTCATAATTGTATTTTTCTTAAGATTGTCCAAGTTTGAGCACCTTCCATGCCTGCAGGCATAGACCTGAAATTCGATGTATTAAAGTTGTCAGAGCTTGATGGGAAAATATAGAGCACATGTCTGAACTTCCATCTGCGTCACTGTGACATGGCTTGCCAACTGTAGTCAAGTGAAAACTCTGTGGTGCCATAAGCAAAACAAACATGTCCTAGTCATTTGGGATCACCTAAGCATACAGAGACACATATGTGCACCAACCATAGGACACTAAAATTTTACCTTTCTTTTGAGACTGTTTCAGTTATTCCAGACCATTCTCTCCATTCCCATAGCTTATCTGGCTGGCCCTCTCATTTTGGCACTTAACCTTATGCCTCCTTGCATTGGTGAGTTAACATTCATGTGTGTCTGTCTCCAGCAGGAGGATTATAAGCTTCTGGAAGGAAGCTTGTCTCCTGTAATACAGTGAGTGAGTGTATGAATAGATTTCCCCTGTTAGGCTGATGTGTGCATTTTTTAATTTATTGGAATAACCACTTGGGAAGGATTCCAGCCCACGTACACTAGTGATAAGAATAAATGTTCTTTTTTCTAGATTTTAAAATGTTGTTCCTACTTACAAGTGACAGATGTAATCAGGAGATCCATAAGTTTGTTCATACATTTAGCAAATATTTGAAGGCTTACTCTGGGCCAGACACTGTGTTATTAGCAGAATTAGCATAGCTGAGTAATGCTCAGATCCAAGGTAATGAGCTCTGGCATAAGACTGAGGAGTTTTGTTTGTTTGTTTGTTAGTGTCACTTTATGGTGACTTTGTTTTCTCTTACTTCCACCCCATAAAAAAACACAAATACAGCTAATTATTCATTCCACCCTCCTTGCTGAGAAAGCCATGAGGTACACATCACATGGTCCCATCCAGCTCCACGGGTTATATAGCCAGTCCCTAGACAGAACACGGGTGGTGGTGTTGTGAAAAGTAATATCCAGGGCTACATCTGAGTAAAGAGGAGAGTTAGTTTCATTTGGTTTGTGCTTTACTCCCGGGACAGAACTCTTATTGGAACTGGAACTGGAAGCAACTCACAACATTTGGGTAAATTAGATGAATCACTGCCACACCTGTAATTCAATAGCATGCCAGCCGTCAACGTGCCCCTGGGGCTGAAAGGACTGGCCTCCAGCCACACACAAAATGGGGTCCAGTCTCTAAAGAGAAAATTTTCCTTCTGTGCTCTGTGACCAACTGTCATTGCAATTACCATTTTGAATTTTAATTGTCTACTTCTCCCAATGAGTCCTACCCTTTAGGGAAACACTGTTACTTATTTTTGCATCCCAGACCTTGCACATTGTCTTAAACATGGTAAATCCCTGATAAATGTTTGCTGAATGAACTAGAGAGGCTTAATATTAACACTGAATATCGTTTGAGTGCACCAGAATTGCCCCACACATTTGATTAGAGGTGCACACAAGTGCAGTAAGGTGGGGTGAATTGCAAAGCAAGAAAATGGAAAGGCCAGACAGGAGACGTGGACACATTTAGAACCTAGCTCTTAAAGTGTACTCACTATTGTGTTTTCCTCCTTACCTCAATCCCCCAAACTAGGAAACATGGATCTAAATGCCTTGTGCACTGCAAAATGGGGGTGAGTCGCTCAGCCTCCACTGTGATTGCCTATGCGATGAAGGAGTATGGCTGGAATCTGGACCGAGCCTATGACTACGTGAAGGAAAGACGAACAGTGACCAAGCCCAACCCCAGCTTCATGAGACAGCTGGAAGAGTACCAGGGGATCTTGCTGGCAAGGTGAGTCCTTAATTGACTTCCTCAGGTTTTCCCTCCTTTATGCTCCCCAGGGCACATTGAAATGTCCTTCTCTGCAGCTAGTTCTCACCTAATTTAAGTGTGTGATAGATTTGAAAATTGAAACCTCTATCCATCTAGTTTTTAAAAATTAAGTGCCAGTATTTAAGATTAGCATGGAAGATTAGGCATTTAATCTAAACTAAAGACATTAAACTAAAGGGTGGAAATACTGTTCCCTTATTTCAGATCTCAATTAGGTGCAGATTTTAATAAATACTTCTCAACAGCTTCTAAGGCCAGATGCAGCTGCCTTATCAAAATGGATACTGATTGCTCCCAGGGTAGTGCTAGCTGAAATTCTTAGAAATTTTTTTTTTTTTAGGCTGCGTGGCATGTGGGATCTTAGTTCCCCAACCAGGGATCAAACCTGCACCCCCTGCAGTGGAGGTGCAGAGTCTTAACCACTGGACTGCCAGGGAAGTCCCTGGCCCATTCTCTTAAAACAAGTACCTGCTGCTGCTTTGGGCTTTTTTTTTTTTTTTTTTTTTTTTTCAGTGCTTGGTTTCACTGAACCTTCAACAGTAATTCTGGTCATGTGACAAATCTGTAGAATTGGTATATATATAACCCATTTGAGGTATGAAGGGGCTTCCCAGAAATAGCTCTCTTGTTTTCTTTTTTAAGATCTTTTAATCTGATTTTATATATATATGTTTTGCAGAAATGCAGAAAATTACAAAGGGAGAAATCATTTAGAAACTCAATAACCACAGAAAGCAGTTGACATTATCTTACCTCTTATCACATATATTGATGGATTTTTTTTTTTCTTCCCACAAAACCTGTTCTTCAGCCTTACTTCTTCACCCAGTATTAGGTCTTTTTTTTTTTTTTTTTAACTGTGGCAGCGTTTATTGAGCACTTACACTGCACTTAACTGCCACTGTTCCTCTTTTTCCCCTAGCTTTATTGAGATACAATTGATGCACAACATTGCATAAGTTTAAGGTGTCCAGTGTATTGATTTCATACATTTACATACTGCAAACTGATTAACACTGTAGCATTAGCTAACACCTCCATCTCCTGACATAACTGCCGTTTCTTTTTTGTGGTAAGACTATTTAAGATCTCTCTTAGCAACATTCAAGTATATGATTCAGTATTATTAGCTATAATTGCCATGCTGTACATTAAATCCCCAGAACTTTATAATCTCATAACTGGAAATTTGTACCCTTTGACCAACATTTCCCCATTTCCCTCAACAACCCCACCCACGCCCTGGTAACCACCACTCTACTCTCTTTGTCTGAGTTTAGCATTTTTAGATTCCATGTATAAGAGATACCACCGTACAGTATTTGTCTTTCTCTGTCTACCCAGTACTAGGTCTTGAACATCTTCCTGTATCAATAAGAACTGGCTCTTTCAACAATAATTTGGTAATTGGTTATAAAATGAGTAATTTCACTACATTATTTTTATTACCCCTTTGGTGGTGAAAGCCACCTTCAGCTGATCTCAGGAAAAAGATTCAGTTTACTCTCTAAGTAAACTGAATTCAAGGATCAACTTCCTGAGATGCCACATGCTGTAGTTCCATGGAGTGCTATATTTTGCTTTATTTTTCCATGTAGGCACATTCTAGGTGGTTTTGTTAGGGTGAAGGCACTGCTGCCTAGAAGCAGTCGGGGCTGATGCCAGAGTTTGACTCCAGTGAGTCTCATGACTTGGTCTCGACTCTTGAATCTGGGCTGTGTTTCTCCTGAACAAAATGGTAAATAGCCTTCTAGCCTTCCAGCCTAACCAGGCAGAGTGACCACCCTCCCACCGCCGAAGTATTGTGAAAATGTGGCCACAGCATAGCATTACAGTTTCCACTAAAAACCCCCTCCCATTTACTCAGTACTTGGCATGATTTCATCTGAGCCATTCTCTTAGGAGGATCCTGAAGTCTCCTCCACTTAAAAAGAATTTAGAGGTCTTTGGGGCCAGATTTTGATGACATTTTTAGATTACATCAGAAGGTAGGACAGAGCAGTTCTTTTTGGCACAGGAAAGAGGCATCTGAGGGTTGGATGAGACACAAATATTGTATATTCCCAGACGCACACATGACGGATATTAGGCAGTGTCCTCACGTGACCCGTTGAGAGGAAGGATACTGTGTGTCCTGCCAATTTCAGTATTTATTCTGGAATCCCAGGCAAGCTGTTGGGTTGGGGTGTTTTTTGGGGGTTTTTTTTTTTTTAGCGTATGTAGTTTTTCTTAGATGTTAAAGGTATTTCAGAAAAATCTTAGATGAGGATAAGAAGGGCAACATAAACCCACAAATCACCCTGCCTCTTCCCTTTCCCTTTTGGTTCCATCCTGCCTTCCTGGTCTTGACTCATGGAGGAGGGGCAAGCCCTGGGGAGTGAGAAAACCACAGAATTTGAGTCAGTAGATGTGGTTTCCGTTCCTGGTTCACCCCCTTGCTGCAACTTTGAGAAGTTAATTCACAGTTCTGATCCTCACCTGACCCCATCTATAAAATGAAAATCAAGAGACCTAGCTCACAGGGTTATTGTAAGTAAAAGTGTATATAATGTATATTATGTACTCTTAAGGGTTATTCAGATATGGTTCTCATCAAGCCCCTCCTGCAAGGCTACCCAGAGAACACACATGCATGTGCCATTCAGTTCCTCCAGCCACTGCCTTCCACCACCAACAGACACACTAACTGTGTTAGAAACTGGAATGGAAGTGTCCTGGAATTTTCTGTGTTGTGATGTTTCCTGAATTTTTTTTTTTTTTTTTTTTTTTTAGCAGTTTGCGGGCCTCTCACTGTTGTGGCCTCTCCCGTTGCGGAGCGCAGGCTCCGGACGCACAGGCTCAGCAGCCATGGCTCACGGGCCCAGCCACTCTGCGGCATGTGGGATCCTCCCAGACCGGGGCACGAACCCTTGTCCCCTGCATCGGCAGGCGGACTCCCAAACACTGCGCCACCAGGGAAGCCCATGTTTCCTGAATTTTAAAAGCTAAAATTTAGTGCTGGGGGTGTCACTTAGGCTGCTTTCAGCTGCAAGTAATAGAATATCTTCATCAACTGGGATTTCAGCAAGAAGCAGCACACTCAGATTATACAGGGAAGACTTTATAAAGGGACTGTTTACAAAGATGTAGGACTGTAGTGGAATCAAGGAACTTATATCAGCAGAGCTGTTTGGTAATAGCTCCTGGGCCCAGAGAGGGATGGCGCAGTTACTAGAACCTAGAAGGAGACTCCTGGAGAAAAGGCACCTTCAGAGAGGAGCGGTAGCCTTCAGTCAGGGGACCCAGCCAGCCAGGGTGGCCCTGCGGGGAAGGAGCTACAGGACTAGAGGACTGCCTTCACTCTCCTCCCTCCAGTCTCCTGCTGGGGCTCGCCATTAGCCAAACCCTGTGGAAGTCCGAAGAAAAGGGGACCAGTGGAGGTGGTTCATACGTCAGTCTCCAGGGCAGAGAGCAGGGTAGAAAGGCTGAAGAGTGGATCTGCAGGAGCCAGCACCCAGCTATAGGTAGTTAAAAAGTTGGACCATTTACCTTCTTTTGTAGCAAGAAGCACCGAAGTAGACTGTAATGGGCTCGGGGATGTAATCAGGGACTTTGGTGCTCTCATCTTCCTGCTCTTACTTTCTTTTCTCCCTTCCTCAGTTAATAGCTTGGTCCTTGAATTTGCCTCATGATTGCCAGATATCTGCCACATTTCTAGGCATCTACATGTAAATTCCACAGCGTCGGGCTGAAAGAATGGGCATCTCAATTAGAGGAGAAGACTTTTCCCAGAAGCTCCCCAGTTGACTGCCACCCACCCACCCCACCCCCACAGGACCACTGACCAGGACTGGGTCATATTCTTAAAACCAATCACTGGGTAGGAAAATAGAATTTCCTGGACTGGTTAAAACAAATTCACATTCACTCTCTGGTGCTAGGGAAGTGCCACATTCCCTGAAACTGGGGGGCAGTGAACAGTCAAACCAAATCAGGCCTCTGCTAGTAAGGAAAAAGAGTAGGAGTGCCTCTTGGGTATATAGCTGTTCGGTTCTGCAATCTATGATGTGTTGTCAAGAAACAGCACTTGTAGGCTACCTGCCAGGCTGACTGCCAAGTAGATTGGGCCTCGCAGACTCTTGCCCAGCCCTAGAGTACTGCTCCAGGGTCTGTCTGCTTAGAAGAGCAAAGAAGGAGAAGCCCCAGATTCCTGTGACGGTCTGAAGCTCTGTCAAGCCTTGCAGCTTAGGTCACCAAGAAAGGAAAGTCCTTGGGAAAATCCCACTCAGTTGTATTTGCAAAGAAATTCCATTTCCTCTCCAGGTGCTTAGATATCTTGTATTTCATATCTTCTCCCAGAAGGCACATGGTGGTTTTCCCAAAGAGATAGAGCTCTGATCCTAGCATTGTCAAGCACCATTGGTTGTCCAGAGTGGCACTGGGTGCTTAACTTGAGGTGGCAGCCCTCTGTTTGAGGGTATTAGCTTGGTACTTTGACCTCTTGGTAGAAGAAAAGCTTAACAAAGTGACTCTAGGCCCCTGTAGTGATTTATGAATTGGTTACAGTCTCTTAATCAGAATGTGAGAGGGTGGACCAAACAGTGACAGTCCCTCTGAAATACAAGGGACTTTTTGCATCTTTTAGTATGTCTTTAAGCCTCAGGGAGGCTAATATTTAATAGTCTCCTTTAGACCTAAAAGTGAGGGTATCATAAAGGCACTGATACTGTTCATATCTAATTTTATTTTTTCTGTTTTTATAGCTGGGGGATGGGAGTGAGGGCAGGAGGAGGGGTGTGTGTGTGTCAGTGTGTGTCAGTGTGTGTGTGTGTTGAAACCCTCCATTAAATTACCAGCAACGCTGTTTGTTATTCTGGAGTTGGATCATTTAGATATCTGGCAGATTTATGTTCCATTAGACAAGTTCAGATTTCATGCATCTGCGAGCTGGACCATGTGTCTGAGATATTAGGTTCCAGTGTATAAGGGGCAAGGAAGAAAAACTGGGTGGTGGCCAGGGAGAGTTCGTGACACATGTCCTCATAGATGTTAGTTTTGATTGTTTGAATGTCCCTGTCACCAGGGCCAGAGGAGACAGAGCTGTCTTTCACCCTGGCTTTGCTGGTGAAGACATTGAAGTCTAGTTAGCTGGTACACAGTGGTCAGCCAGCAGGAGGGAACCCGAGAATGAGAGGACATGGATTCCTGGTCAGGTGACAGTCAATCACAAGTAAGGTTTAAAGGATTTTCTTAACAGCTTTTCAGTGAAATAATCTTAAAGTATTTAGGACCACGCACAGCACAGAAAATGCTCAATTGTTGATGCTTCTTCTCTTCCTTCTCCTCTTCTCTATAGGCTGCCTAATGCCCTAAGAAGTAACCATAAATAGTCTGATTTTACTACAACTGATACTCCATTTTTAGCAGTATTTTCCTCTATATAATTTTCTCAGAGTTGGTACTTTACCAAACATATAACAATAAGAAAGAAAGTGGAGGCAAGAGAATGGGACATCATATGCATCCTGTCATTTAGCTTTCCTTCTTGCTCATTTACTAAGTAAAAAGCCACATTCTTACCCAGAATGGCCCAGTCATCTCATGTGTGTCAGTGTGTTTAAGTGAATCCAAATTCAGGTCAGAGGCCACTCAAGGAGGACAAGAACCTGAGACTTGGTTGCATCATCCAGGCCACAAACCAACTCTGAAGTTCTTTTTGGCACTTGCTGCCTACCTGGAATAGGTCGGGGGAGTCAGCTGAGTATAAACATTAACAGTTTAAAATAACAAATATGATCTAGTGTCTTACACCTATTCCTACCAGTGACGGAGCATTAGAATAAACTGGCTGAGAAAAGGCTTCACTGGGAGACAGTTTGGTGATACCAAGTAAAACTAACGATGCACATATGCCTTGTGACCCACCTTTTTTCCCCTCCTATATTTAACACCTTTGTGAAACCAAAGTGTGCACCAGGCACAAGAATGTCCATGGCAGTGTTGTTCGTAATAGCTAAAACTGCTTATCAACAGGGTGGATGAATAATAAATTGTGGCATATTCACTACACTCTATGAAATCACAGCTACACACATCGATGAGTCTTAAAACATGTTAGGCATAAAAAGTTGTAGAAGAATACATACAGCATGATTTCATTGATGTAAAATTCAAAACATGCAAACTAAGCTATATATTGTTAGAACAAAACATGCGATGACACAATAAGGAAAAGGGAGGGAATGATAAGCACAAAATTCAGGTGACTGGTTACTAACCCCTGCACTGGGAGGAGAAGGGGGAATCGGGAAGGGCCACATGGAATAGCAGTGCTTCACAGGCTGTGGGGATGAGTATAATGACTATGTCAGAGAGCCGCCTGCCACTCTCCCTGCAGGTTTTACTGCAAAAATGAAAAAGGCAGCAGAATCAGACTTATTTTTGGATTGGGATTTTTCTTTCTCCTTTACAAGAGGTGTCAGTTTAATTCCAGAGCCCTGACCCAATATTTTCTGATGAATATCTTCCCCAAGAAGAGAAGGAAATCCCTGCTGGGTAAAGCAGCTATGATGTCAGCTACTTTCTCTGAGACTTGCACTGTTGGTGCCTAATAGCATAACATCAGTCTCTCGTTCCCTCTCAGTTTATTAGTGATTTCCAGGCAGTTTTTTAAAAACATACTTTGGAGGGTTCTCGGGATCATGAAAATTTCCCGTTTGCCTGTTGTCTGATGAGATAAGCTGTTCTTTACTATTAGGGTGAGAACAGCTACTCCCTGAGATATCTTCCCAGTGATTTGCATCACAGGACTTGTCCTGCCTTGGTGGGTGGTGGCTGAGAGGACTTGGTGCAGGTTTGAACATCCTCATGATAGGTGAGGGATGGAAGTTGGAGAACACAGTCCTATTTAGGTCAGGAAACAGGGTGTCAGACAAAAAAGAAGCTTTAAGGGGAGCACATTGGCACCCGTTGGTCACAAAGTACAGTTCGGACCCACCTATCCAACCAGTCAGCTTGCCCCTCCCCACAGCCGCTCACTCGTTTGGGGTGTGTGATACGTTGTCTCCTCCTAGGGGTGGCTGGAGTTCGTGCAGCTTGGAAAGGGGGAAAACCCCACCTTACACCCAGCTACTTGATTATAGCTTGTCTTCATAAACAAATTGACCTGCGCCCTACCCAGAAAAGCACCCTTCTGCTGGGCAGGCCTGAGTCCGAGAGAGCCCCACCCAAGCAGCAGGCAGGCGGGGGAGCTGAGAGCAGGTGCAGAGTTGAGCACAAACAGGGGTTCACATTAGTGCAGGCGTGTGACTCGGCAGAGATTCACAGGCAGCCAAGGCAGGTATGGCCCTGAGCCCAGGGTTAGTTGTTCTGGGCTGTTTCCATTCCACCCTGTGGCGAGGTAGCTCTTCATCAGCTTGTAAGTCATGGAAACCATATCCCCAAATGCCACATTTAGCAACCTGTTCCCTGGGCAGGTGATCCTGCCCAGCCACAGGGCCACCTTTCTCTTTTTCATTGGAGCTTTGAGAACTGTGCTTCCTTGTTAGAGTGTGGTTTGAAATGAGATCTCAGCAGACCTTCTCTCCATAAAATCAACCAAAGGATGGATGTGTGCATATAGTCTTTTTGGCCCACCTCTTCCAGGGGTCACTTTAGCTTGATGGTTTTTATCCACAGATGCTTATGAAAAGGCCTGTACTTCACGCTTATCCTCTTCCGTTCTGTTACCAACCTTTTTCTCCAGATTTACTAGCCTCATCTTTGCTTTCTCTTTTTTTTTGGCTGCACCACATGTCTTGCAGGATCTTAGTTCCCAAACCAGGGATTGAACCCGGGGCCATGGCAGTGAAAGCACTAAGCCCTAACCACTGGAACGCCAGGGAACTCCCTCATCTTTGCTTTCTAACTCAAGAAAGATTACCACCCTCCTCACACTTCCACATCAGTGATTAATCCTATATTGATTATTTCTCTTTGTATTACTTGGATGCTGTTTTGGTTTTTTTTCCCCCAGTTATTAATATTAATCAGGCTCATTTTTTTAATTCAAAAATTGTAGACATACTACAGAGTGTAGAATGTAAAGCCCTCCCCAAAAGTAAAAGCCTAGGAACACTGTTACCAGTTTGGTGATGTTCCTCTAGATATTTTACTATACTTATTCTAATATGGGAACTGACTATTCCAAGTGTGTTCAACATGCTTTTCACTTAATAGTGTACCTCGAACATCATTCCACTAAAATATTTGGCTGTTTTTTTTTTTTTTAATTTTAAAAAATTTATTTATTTATTTATTTTGTCTGCACTGGGTCTTAGTTGTGGCACACAGGATCTTTTAGTTGCGGCATGAGGACACTCTTAGTTGTGGCATGTGGGATCTAATTCCCTGACAAGGGATCGAACCCGGGCCGCCTGCATTGGGAGCGCGGAGTCTTACCCGCTGGATCACCAGGGAAGTCCCCTTGACTGTTTTTAATAGCCTCATATAAGTGTATGGACTATAATTTAAATAAATTTTTTTTGGTGTTGCAGTATTACAGTAAACATCCTTATATGTATAGCTTTGTGCACTTATGTAGTAGTATTTCTCCAAGTAAAAATTTTAAAGGGAGAGTTGCTGTTTAAAGGGTTAGATTTTGAGAGCTATTGCCAGACTTCATTCTTTAAAATTCTACAGTTCACACTCCTATCTACTGTGTATTATGAGAGGGCTAGTTTGACCAAACCATCATCAACACTGGCTGTTAACAACTATCTTAGCTCTTATAAGTCTGATAGTAAAAAATCAGATCTCATATTCATTTGTTTTTGTTGTTATTTTGCTTTGTTTTTGTTGTTTGCTGTTAGTGAAATTGAGCCTCTTTTCAACTGTTGATTACCTACTTCCATTGGGCATTAACAGAGCATCTCGCAGGTTAAGATTTAAGTTTATCTGGGAGCGGTTTCCTGGGAGGGTATTGATTGTTTTCACAAACCAGAGTAAGGCATTTCCTATGCATGTCCTCCACAGCAAACAGCGGCATAACAAGCTCTGGCGATCTCATTCAGATAGTGACCTCTCGGACCACCACGAACCCATCTGCAAAGCAGGACTAGAACTCAACAAGAAGGAGATCACCACCTCAGCAGACCAGATTGCTGAGGTGAAGACCATGGAGAGTCACCCACCCATACCTCCCGTCTTCGTGGAACATGTCGTCCCACAGGATGAAAATCAGAAAGGCCTGTGTACCAAAGAAAGAATGATCTGCTTGGAGTTTACTTCTAGGGAATTTCATGCCGGACAGATTGAAGATGAATTAAACCTAAATGACATCAATGGATGCTCATCAGGGTGTTGTCTCAATGAATCAAAATTCCCTCTTGACAACTGCCATGCATCCAAAGCCTTAATCCAACCTGGACAGGACCCAGAAATGGCCAACAAGTTCCCAGACTTAACAGTGGAAGATTTGGAGACAGACGCACTGAAAGCAGACATGAACGTCCACTTACTGCCCATGGAAGAATTGACATCCCGCCTGAAAGATCTCCCCATGTCCCCTGATCCTGACTCACCGAGCCCCCAACCCAGTTGCCAGGCTGAAGTCTCAGATTTCAGTACAGATCGCATTGACTTTTTTAGCGCGCTAGAGAAGTTTGTAGAGCTTTCCCAAGAAACCCGGTCCCGATCTTTTTCTCACTCAAGGATGGAGGAACTGGGAGGAGGAAGGAGCGAGGGCTGTCGGCTGTCAGTGGTCGAAGTAGCCCCTTCCGAAGCGACAGCTGATGACCAGAGAAGCAGCTCTCTGAGTAATACTCCCCATGCATCTGAAGAGTCTTCAATAGATGAGGAACAGTCAAAGGTAAAAACTGTCTTTATAGTTCTATGCCTAATGAAGTTCTCTTTAATGACAAAATATTTGGGACTCTGCTATGTTCACTCTATTTTTGATGTTGCTAAAGATTTAGGAAGGCGATGTGAGGGAGACAGTCTGGCGTGAAAATTTAGGGTTTAAATATTTTTCTAAATCAGTTGCCTTTCAAGGAATTTATCTTTCCAGGCTTTTGGTGTCATTGGAAGCACTTCTGAGAGGGGATGAGGGAAGAAGGGATTAGCCAAAACAAATGTCCTGCCTGACCAAGGAGAGGGTCCCCTCGGGACCTCCGCAGTTCAGATCAAATCTCACCAACAGTGAGGTGCCAGGGACTGATCTGTTGCCTGAGTGAGACGTGTGTCTCTCTGAGAGGATGGATTTATTTGGGAAATTCTTTCTGCCTCAGAAAATTCAAAGACTAGACGTGTGTTAATAGTTGTTGGAGTAGCAACTGATTCCCATGCTGAGTTCTTGCTATTAATAATGTCTCTGACTTGTTCCTCATTGCAGACGCTGTGGTATTCAAGAATTGAGGGATGGTGTGGGGAAATGATTTGGGAGCAGACAGAATCCCAAGATTCATCTCAGTGGCATGAGTTCTTATGAGCCGTCTCAGACCAGGGAAAGAATTACTATACATCATCAACTCTAAGACTCACACTTATTCTCATTTTGACTTTTGAAATTGGGTTGCATCTTAAAAACAATGGTATCTTATGTCAGTATAATACAGTAATTGGGAAGCAAGTGGGGACAGATTTACTCTAACATAAATGAAGTCATTTCACGATTTCAGTGGAGCTGACTAGATTCTTGACATCTCCTAATTGCTGTCTACTTATATTTACCACCTCGTTCACTCCTCATCTGTTCTCTCTCTTCTTAACTACCCCAGGGCAGTTGTTGCCTCTGCTTCTGTCTTCTCCTCTCCCCAAAAGCTATGCCTCTATTTCGTTTCTACCGGGAAGATCAGAATGCCTGAGCTCTCCTTTGGACTAAAGTTCTGGTCATATGAGCACTCTCTCCACAGCCCATGCACACACTGGGTCTGCTGTGGCTTCTCTCCCAGCCTTGGCAAGTTCGCCTCTGCCTGATGTCCCAGCAGATTTCTCCCAAAGGCATAACTGATCTTGTTAGTTTGTACTAGCTCTGACTCTTTTTGAAGGAGAAAGACAAGAACAATTCCTAGGGAAATACTGTACCTTGAAGGTTTATAAAAATGTTAACAAAGTAGATTGATGGTCATAATGATGTTGCTTTAAGAGATGTCCAAGGGCCATTTCTAAATTTTGAAATTCTTATTTTTTTACAGTAGGACTTGATTTTGCATTGGCCAGTTTTCTTTGGCCTTGTTCTAAATCCATCTGGGAATATGTAACTGGTGGAACATTAAAATGTCAGATTCGCAGTTTCTAAGTTTGCTCAGGCACGTGGCTGCATAAGCCAAGGAAGAAGCCATGTGAAACATAGGAACTGTGCAGTCAGATATAGAGTGCCCCCATGTGCTGGGATGCGGCTGCTGGGAGAAGCAGTGGGAGGATGTGGACGAAAGCTGGCAAGACAAAGGACAGAAGAGAGCAGTGAGTCTCCACATCAGACATCCAGCTTCTTCTAACACTGGGCATATTTAAGGTGGCCACTGAGCCCTTCAGTGGAACTCTTCCCTTGAACCAAGTTAGGATCAAACTGGAAGGGGATAGGCTAGAGAGGAGAGGTTTTATTTACCCCAGTATGGCCTAAATCCTGAAGGCTCATGGTCTTAGGAAAATAAGGATTATAGGAGTCTCCAAGGCTACTTGCTTTTTACTTTTGGAGCAAGATACTGGATTAGAATCCTATTTGAGTCAACAGAACAGAAGTTTACTAGACAGTGACACAACCTGTGACTAATTTTGTATCTCTGCCTTTGATGAATCCGTTTTTTTCTTGTACGACAAAACAGAATACAACCCCAGGCAGAGGACAGTCCCAGGCACTCCATGATTTGTGTCCTCAGAGAGCCAGAAGGTTCTCCTGGATCAGAGGATTAGTAAGCAAAAAATCTGGCATTTTCAATTGGATTACAGTTTGCCATAACCATCTCGCTGTTTTCTCTTCTTAGGCAATCTCAGAACTGGTCAGCCCAGACATCTTCATGCAGTCTCACTCAGAAAATGCAATTTCAGTCAAAGAAATCGTCACTGAGATTGAATCCATCAGTCAAGGAGTTGGACAGATTCAAGTGAAAGGCGACGTCCTATCCATTCCATGCCATACACCAAAGAAGCACATCGTCCATGAGCTGCCCCTTGAGAGGGCCCAAGCCGCAGAGAACAAACCTGGAAATCTGGAGCAGAGTGGAGGCTCCTGCACAGCCCAGCCTGAACTGGCCAAAGACTCAGGGAAGTGGGAGCCAGAAGGGTGCCCAGTGGCACACTCATCCACCACAGAGTTGGAAGAAGAGGAACCAGCTGAGGGGGAACAAGAGCTCTGGGGCCCAGGGATGCCCCCGGGTGCCAAGTGGTACCCCGGGTCCGTGAGGCGAGCCACCTTGGAGTTTGAGGAGCGCTTGCGGCAGGAGCAAGAGCACCATGGTGCTGCCCCTGCTTGTACCTCGTTGTCCACTCGTAAGAATTCCAAGAATGATTCTTCTTCTGTGGCAGATCTAGCACCAAAAGGGAGGAGTGATGAAGCCACCCTAGAACATTCATTTGTCCCCAAGGAACCAGAGATGAGCAAGGGCAAAGGGAAATGCAGTGGGTCCGAGGCTGGCTCCCTACCCCATTCTGAGCAGCATGCCACCGTTCCAGCACCCGAGCTGCTGGAGTCTCACCCGTTGCCAGCTCCTCAGAAGTGCCCAGGGTCAGGTCCCAGAACGCAGCAGGAAGGAGTCCTGAAGGACCAGAGGACGTCGGTCTCGTGCCAGGGACCTGAGACACCAGCAGTCCTTCTGCCTCTCCCCAAGAAGAGAGAAGCCATGGAATACACCCACACGGTCATGACACCTGCTCACGGGCCAGATGGGGAAACAGCCACCAGCGAAAAGAGCGGGGAGCAGGGACTGAGGAAAGTGGAAGTGGAGGAGTCCATCACTGTCCTCTGTGCACTGGATGAAAATCTGAACCGGACACTGAGCCCCGACCAGGCTTCTCTGCACCCCAGAGCGCTACCTCTGCCTCATTCTTCCTCTCCCGAGCATGAGCACGGCAGGCCCGCCCACCCAGCCCCCACCCTGAGCAGCCCTGAAGACTGGGGCAACAGCCCAGCAACTGCCCTGGAGACAGCAGCGCCTTCTGTCAGTCACTCAACCCACCTACTTGGTGCCAGCTTAGCTTACCTGCATCCCCAGACGGTGGTTCACCTGGAAGGCTTCACAGAGCAAAGCAGCAGCACAGACGATGAGCCCTCTGCAGAGAAGCGTAGCTGGGAAGAAAGTCAGGAAGGCCCCCTCTCCAGGGGCAGTGAAGTGCCATATCGGGGCTCCCAGTTAAGTTGCGAAGACCTGTGTTTAATTAGCAAACTCGGCGACAGTGTTGGGGAGCAACAAGAAGAACTGGACCCATCGCCTGTAGCCTGTCAGCTCCCACACGGCTCTAGTAGTGACGGTATGAAGGGTCTCAGTCACAGCCCCAGTGGGGTGAAGGAATGCGCTAAAGAAATCGAGTCCCGAGCGATTTCCCAGGTAGGGCTCCCCAAACCATCGCAGATGAGGCGTTCAGCTTCCCTCGCCAAGTTAGGTTACCTGGACCTCTGTAAAGACTGTTTACCGGAGAGGGGGCCTGTCTGCTCTGAGTCCCCTCATCTCAAACTGCTTCAGCCCTTCCTCAGAATGGGCTCGGGAATGGAGGCCCAGGAGCCCCCAGAAAACCCAGATGCTCCCCAGAACCTAGAGCCCACCAAGTATTTCATAGAGCAACTCAAAACAACAGAGTGTATCGCACAGAGCAAGCCGGTGGAGAGGCCCCTTGTACAGTATGCCAAAGAATTTGGTTCTAGTCAGCAGTGTTTGCTCCCCAGGGCAGGACCTGAATTGACTAGTTCTGAAGGAGGCCTTCCTTTGGTACAGACCCAGGGACTGCAGGGTGCAGGCCCAGCTCCAGGGCTGGCTGTAGTGCCCCGTCAGCAGCACGGCAGAACTCACCCCCTAAGGAGACTGAAAAAAGCAAATGATAAAAAACGGACAACCAACCCCTTCTATAATACCATGTGATTCTGAGCCTCTACATGTGACTTTCTGAAAGAAATGTTTGTAAAAGGGGCAGGTGTAATATGTAAGGAACATGCACTTTATTGGTTAATTTTATAATATTTTGGTCATTTTACTGTTCCTGGCGCATGCAGGGTTTGGTTTTTTTCCTCTGTGTGTGTGTGTGTGAGAGAGAGAGAGAGAGAGAGAGTTTGATTTGGACGGCAAGACCATTTTATCATTTTTTATTTTTGGAAAATGCAAACCTCAAAAAATACTCATTTTCAAAGAACACCTTTATCAAAGGCAAATTGCTGTTTTTCAATCTACTGCCACCTGCTCCTCATTTTGCCCCCTGAGGGAAGGCATGCTTGCTTGATTGAGGAAGGAAGCAGATGGGGAAGGTGGGGTTGAAGCTGGGAATTGGAAATGCTGCCCCAGGCCTGTGTGATGATGGTTAGGTCTTCAGACCTGATGCATTGGATTCACTGAAGGGGGCAGCCCAACGTCAGCATGCTCTCAGACTTGGTCCCCAGCCCCAGCCCCTTGGAGTTCCTGAAATGGGAAGGTTCTGCTTTGCTCTCAAAGAGGGTATTCCAGATCATTTCTCCTGGTCTCCAGAGTATCATTACAAAAAGGCATGATAATGGCTGGCTTTGTAAACTTATCAAGCAAATACGTTTTTACCCCAAGCAAATAATTTTATTAAATTTAAAATGAACTCCAAAGGCAATCTGAGAGGTCCTCTCTAGAGGAAAGCAGAAGAGAAGGAGGTGAAATTGGGGGTGGAGAGGCCACCACTGCCCAGTATCTTCCAGGTGGATGGGCTCCACACAGGTGGTCATCCTACCCCACCCCCCCATCCCCTGGAAATGTGCCCTGCAGCATTCTCCCAACTAAAACACAATAGGGACAAGTTTGAAAAACAGCAATTAAAAGTCAGTGTGTTCTTGTAAAATGAATACATATGTAGGGTTTTAACCCTTTCATTACTTGAATAATTCTGTGGGCCTTCTAAGTTTAATGGCCATATTTTTCCAATTTATTTTCCTCCCTCATGCTGTTTCTCCCAGTGCTGCCTATTTTTTTAAAATTTTGTAGGTATTTGAATTGTTACATTACATATGTATAACCTCCATTGAATGCAAAGTTTTCTTTTTAATATTATCACTGTTAACACTTGACGTAAGTTTTTTTTTTTTCCTTTTCCTGGAAGATTTGTCATTTCTCTAGTTTATACACAGTACTTATGTACATAATGTCGTCACTTTCTTACATTGTTTTGTTGTTAATGTTGTATGTTGTAGGGTCTTTTTGACTTATCCATTTTAAGAAATAGTAAAGCTGCAACTGGAAAACATACGGACACCACAGAAATAAGACTGATGGGTGTTGGTAGGAATCTGCAGAGTATATATTGATGGTGGGTTTTTTTTAAATGGAGACTTCTAATCACCAGCTCCTGCCAAATTATGCGTTAGTAACTTCCTCCTCAGAGAAACCCCTAAAGGCTCCTATTAGATCACAGTTTGACTGAAGGCTGATTCCTCTTTGAGACTGAAATCCCAGAATGTTGTTCGCCACTAGCTGAACCAGAGCCAGGGAGTATATGTGAGTGTTACTGCTGCCCAAGGTGGAAGCTCTTAATGGATTAGGCTGAAGGGCTGCAGGGAGGCCTCAGCCAAGGGCAGGCACCCTTAATGACCACGTTTAGGATGCTATTGCTTTGCTGCTATTGTGGAGGTCCTTAACACAGGAGCACCTGCCATAAACAAGCCTATTTCAGCTACTTACAGAAAACATATTTAGCTTGGAATGGAACACCCACTGCAGCTCATCAAAGCTGAAGAGGTTTGCAAATTTGCTTCCTGTTTGCTTTGGTGGTTGTCCACATTGCTGAGAGGTTGACCGAGCACAGACCTAAGATTTAGGTTTGAGGTTCATCACCGCACTTAGAGGGAAAAGATGCACAGACTGTCAAAGTGATGTCAGAGGCCAGAGTTCGATGAGGACAGGTGGTATGGTGACCCAAAGGAGAGAGAAAAGGTGGACTGAGGCCACTCGTAGGTGTTCAAGCGGAACTGTGAATCCAGTTGCCGGGTGGAGGCCGTAGTTGGGTCTGACATCACCGCCAGGAGGCAGATTGGACAGAAACCTCCTGCTCTAAGTGTTTTTATGGTGTAGTAATGATATGTACCTGTGCTGTCCCTAAATAGTTTCCTTAAATGTTCAAATGTGTCATCCGCACAGCTTTGTGACTCCAGGATATTTAATGTGTTGTAAAATGTTTTACTAGGCGGCATGTTTCAGTGTGAGGAGGCTTGCAGGACAGGGTTTTGAATTTCCAGGGCTCATCCATCTAAACTGCCCTTTCTTGTTGAGGCAGTTCCATCACCAATATGTTGGCGAAAGGAGAGGAAACTGTGGCAGGGGTGGGAAGAGGAGGCTTTGCATGGAGGTTAAGAGAGTAGTGTCCACTCAGTTAATCCCTTGAGATGGTGACATCCCTCATATGAAGAAGTACACACAGGGTCGACAGTATTGCACTGTTCTCGCTTCTCCCGGCCACTGTGTTTAATGCTCACCCTCACTGCATTAAAGAACAACAAAGATTGGGAGTGGGGGAACCTCAAACGCTGTGAAGAAAAACAAAACCTTTTTTTTTTAAAGAGTAGAGGAGGTCTTGCTCTGCCTTTTTTTTAATAATTATACTTTTTATCATTTAATTTACCTGCCTAAGTAAACATTCTCTACACAAGGTCTGTAATTCAGCCATGCCATAGGGTTTTGCCAGCCCTCAGACTCCCAAAACTGAGTGTTCTTGTGCTATTTATGTAGCTGAGCACTGTCCAGGAAAAGTACATGATGGCCTATCAAGAACTTTCTAAACTTTATTCTCTTCAAACGGATAATCTCAGGTGGCCTATTTCCCTTTTCTGTTGATGGAAAAGCCAGACCCGAAACAGCAGGTCTGGTAGATTGACAGAGATGAGTAGGAAAAGTTTGGACCTCTCGCTCAGTGCCTCTCTTTATTTTGAAAAACCACCATAGTCTGACTCAAAATTATTCTGGAGGGGTTGTGTGTGTGTGTGTGTGTGTGTGTGTGTGTGTGTGTGTAAAACGTAACACTGTGGTGCATGGGGTAAAAGCCCCAGGAGCACACAGATTTTGAGCTGTAATCTGGATGGTTACCTGGTCAGTAGGAAGGAGAGAAACCCCTTTTTGATTTTAGAAACACTTAGGAGTAGTTTGTACTATAGCAGATACACAGTACCGTAGTGTAGTAATACTCATCTCTCCTTATTTTGGTTGCCTTTCAGATTCCGAATGTTTAGGATCATTCCTAACATCTCAGCCTCTTCAGGCTCTTTATCTAGCATTTTCCTGGTTCTGTACCTTTATCCCAACTGGGATTTCCTCTTTCTCATTTTGGGAACTACCAAGAGCCCCAAGGACAGCCTGAGGATGACAGCCCAGGCTCTGAGGTCCCCTCCTGCTAAAGGGCCCCAGACAGATGCTCTTGGATAGACCTGAAGCTTCTGAGACATAGCAGCTCACAGAAATCTTCATTTATTCCATCTGAGGATTTCAGTTCTGAAGTGATCTAGCCATGTTTGGTAAAGATGTTTTTGTGGGAACTGTTTCTCTCTCTCTCTTTTTTTTTTTTTAAGAAAGCATTATGCAAAAAGGGTCTCTTTCAAGGGCATTTTAAATTTTCTAAATAAAGCCATTCTTTGGCTTTTTTGAACTGTTTGTGGATATTTTGTTTACATTGTGAATATTAAAACGTGCATCATCTTGATGGCCGCTCAGATTCCTCCTCCAGGCACCCAGCCCTGGCCATCCTGTGAGTCCTCACACTGAGCAAGGTCAGCCTTATGGTCAGCCCTCATGGGTAAGTGGGGAAAACCTGGAGCTGACTTCCATCTGTGTCTTGCACTCCCATCCAACACTCTGTATGGAAATATTCATCATTTCCTCAGTGATGGTGTGTCTTATAGTGATGGTTGTAATGGTGAATGGCTAGTGTCGTTTTTGTCTAATTTTGTTTTGCTTTTTGATGGTAGATGAGATGAAATTTTAGCTCTTTCAGCACCAATCCAACTTAAAAACATCTTGGATTTGTTTTCCCTTCCAAACTAAAAGATTAAGGCGTGTATTAGGCATAAATGTATTTGCTGCCACGACTCATCCGACGGCTATATCAGGAAAAAGCCTCCTGCTACCAAAGCAGGAAGCTGCACACTCCTAACCCTTCTCCAGGGCTTGGGGTCCCTTGATGTCATGGAGAGCTATTGCAAGGTGCTTCTGTACTTTTCTGGCCTGGAAGTGGAGGGTGCCTGTGCCTGGCTCCTGCTATGAAAAGAGAACCAGCCTCATTTTCTCAGTGCCCCAGAGATCTGGGACAGGATTTCTAAACTGGAATCATCCCTCATCAGCTTGAAGATGTCCCAAGGGGTATATGACTAGTGCTGCCATCTGTGTCCTCACAGCAACACCGGTGGCAGCATCCTGTGCACACATGGAGAGCTAATACCCAGGGCTTAACTCAAGCTGATGACCCAGTCTGGAAGCTGGGTAACTGGCCCTGAAATGTTTCCCAATCAGTAAATCCACAGGGAACGGTTTGGTTTTTATGTTTTATTGGAATTTGGTTTGCTTGGCATAGCTTAAGGTGCCTTTTCTTTCTTTCTTTCTACTTTAATTTTGTAGGACTTGTTCTAAATGTAGAAAACAAGTCCAAAAGACTCTCCCACTGACTGTTACCTTTGCCCCAGGCCACCCCAAACTTTTATGCTCACATTTTATTAAATAAAGCAGGTGCTCCCTGGAATCTCTGGGACCTTTTTGAGGCATTTGAAGCAGAATATAAAGAGTGGTCTCATCTCCCTCCTTAATCTTCCTGGTGGTTGGGATGTTCCACTTGTATCATAGATTTTTTTATTACTGATGTGCTCCGCTGTTTTTAAATGTGAACTTGTGCGCAAATGTGCAGATTCAATGTTCTTGTTACAGATTGAATAAATTTTTATTTTGAAGATGAAACGTGTACTTGATCAAGTGCAACAAAAGAGGGGGTTGCTGAAAGGTGGAGGGATTGGAAGAGAACACTGATGGTAAACATGATGCAATTCCCATTGATTGATCTCCCTCCCTTAGGAGAGAGCTGAGCTCTGGGAAAAAATACAACTTTCTACCTCTCACAAAATGAAGACTGGATGGGAAATGGCATCACTAAAGATTATTTCAGACAGTGTGGCTCCAATCAAGTGACCACGCTGGGAACTTGCCTGGTCAAAGAGGCTCTTGCCAAAGCCACCACCTGAATGTTAGGAGAATGAATAAGCAAAGGGACCAAAATTCCGCCGCCATCTGTGGTACAAAGTGTTCTGGGACAGCTGCCGTGACGTGCCCCAGCAGAGACTGGATTTCTTGGGTAGGTGACTTCTCTGGACATTAACAAGATAGAGTTCACAAGCTTTCGGCACAGGGCACCTCAGCTCACTGAAAGGTTTCTAGAAACGGCATGACTTTCCAAAGAAGTAAAAGCTTTAACCCTCTCCCATAATTAGAAGAGAAGAGAAGCACTCGATGTCAGTGGTAGAGGAAGAGAGATGGGGCCAAAGAGCAGTTCCCTAAAACGGGCGCGGGTGGGGGGGCGGTGCGGATTCCCTGGCGGTCCAGTGGTTAGGACTCCGTGCTTTCACTGCCGAGGGCGCGGGTTCAATCCCTGGTCAGGGAACTAAGATCCTGCAAGCCCTGCGGCATGGCCAAAAACAAAAACAGGCTGGGGGGAGGGGTCTCCACTTCTCCCACCCCTCCACAGACCCATCATGAGATATTTAGTGGTGCCATTCATCACATATAAAGCAGCCCTACTATCTGGGGAAAGCTCAGTTTCCAGAGAAGACACTGCCTTGAACTAAAATTAAGTCAGCCTGCTTCAGTCTGAATCGTCCATATCAAATGAGATGGGCACACCACTGGTCTCTGGCTGGAGTGCCAGAGTGCTTGATGGTGAAGGCAAGGTCATTTCACAAAATATTCTAGGGGTGCCTGGAGTCCCTGACCCTGATCAGTCATGGCTTTCTAGCCAAAGCAAATGGACCAAATCATGTCTAAGTTGCCAGGCCACCTCTTCCAGAAAATGGCTTTATGAAAGATGAAGTCTATGCCTATCTTTTATGGATTGCTATTCAGATGGGTAACAGTTCAAATGGATAACAGCAAGGGAAAGCACCAAGTCCAAGTAGCTTCTTCCACTGATTGGTTCTTTGTGCCTTGGCTCCACCTACCCCCAGCTCTGCCAGGCCTTGGCAGCCAGAAGAAGGCTAGAGGACAGGGCTGAGCCATGCCAGCTCTAAACAACACCTGTAAGTTCCTGCTCTTGTACCTGGAGAGCAACCACCACCCCACCCCACCCCACCCCCGCCCAGGTGATGGAACTGAAGGCAGAATGGATTGAAGGATTCCTGCTTCTGGGCTTCCCTGGTGGCGCAGTGGTTAAGAATCTGCCTGCCAATGCAGGGGACATGCGTTTGAGCCTTGGTCTGGGAAGATCCCACATGCCTTGCGTCCACTAAAGAAAGCCCACCCAACGAAGACGCAACGCAGCCAAAAATAATAAATAAATAAAATAAATAGTAAATTTATTTAAAAAAAAAAAAGACCCATGCCAGCCGCTTTCCCTTGAACCTGGTGTTCACTTTTTTTTCTCCCACACCCCTATCACCGGTTTTTAGGCTGCTTTGTGCCCTGTTCCGTGGAATCCTCTCTAACGGGGTGAAGTGCCTAGTACAGTGACAGTGGTCGCTATTGCTATTAATAACAGTAACATTCACAGGCCCCTGTCGGGTACCCTCACAGCTGCCCTGGGCCAGCCTAGGCCCTCATCCAAGGGGCCCCAGAGCATCTTCCGGGACCTCTCCTCAGGGGTGTCTGGACGTGCAGTCCCACAGCTCCGGCCCGCCGGTATGGTCTAAATTGGGAGTGTGATTGCAGCAGGAATGCAGCGTGAAGGCATCTGATCTTGCTCGGCCGCCGGCTCTGAGGGGAGCGCGCCCCCTCGTAGGCTCCCTCTCTCAGCGCCCAGCTCTGGTCTGGGAACCTGGGCCTCCTCAGCCCACCCGCTAGGCGCGGAGCGCGGAGGAGCGCGCACAGCCGGCGCACACACGCAGAATTACTTTTGACGCTTCTCGAAGGCCCGCGGACTGGCCGCGCAGAGTCTGCAGCACTCGACTTTCCCGCCGCTGGAGAGGGCGGGGCCGATGTGACCCCGCCCCTGCGCTAGGTCCGCCTCCGCAGGTTGATGGCAGCGGCAGCTGGGACTGCAGCGACGCCCGGCCCCGAGAGTCGCAGGCAGCGGCCGGAGCGCGCAGCCGAACGCCCGGGCCCCAGACGCCGCGGACACCCGGAGAGGCAGTTCCGGTGCCCTGACGCCTCCCTTGGTCCCCAGCGCAGCCCCAACCCCCTCCGCAGAGAAGTCGCAGCGTGAGCGCCCCTCGGCCGGCTCAGGACCAGGTACCCACCCCCCCACCGCCGCCACCGTAGCCAGTGAAGCGGGCGGGGTGTCTGGAGGGGACAGAGGTCTGCGCCCCCTCCCCCCCACCCGCCGCCAAATTCGGTCCCGGGCGGGGCGGACTTGGTGTCTATATTTGGCCGAACAGCGGCCCGCGCGCCCGCAGGGCGCAGACACCTCGTCTCGCAAAAACGCAGTGCCTGGGCAGGAGGCCGGAGAAGGGTGCGGGGAGGCCGGGCCTCAGGCCGGGAGCCGTAGAAGCGTCTTGAAGGGCACAGGGGTGCCCGGGGCTGGGGAGGGGCTGGAGTCAGTCGCTGGGGCTTTGGAAGAGCTCGGTGTGTCCCCTGGGGAAGAGCTTAGCTCAAGCCCCAAGCGGGAGAAAAGGCACCTCACCCTCCTCACTCCACTCCTGAAAATATGGCTCTGAGCCGGGGGGAGGGGGGTCGAGGACCCCACCCCCAAGAGAATTTAGTAGGAGAGAGGACCCAGAAGAGCAGTGGAGCTGAAATATGGCCGGCAAAAGCCAGAACACAGTGGTGAGGGCCTCTTAGAGAAGCCAGTGCAGAGAGAAGTGGGAGGAGGAGAGATCCACCTTACACTGTGTCCCCCACCACCACCCCCCGCCAACAGCATGGGAGGAAACTGATGAAAACAGTAGCAGGAAGAACTCAGGTGAGCTAACAGGAGGAACTTTTCCTTGGCAAATTTTTAGAAAAAGGCAAAACCCCATCCACCTAAACTATGCCACAGATGCTGAGTTTAGGATCTTGAGTGGCTGCAGTCCTAACCCCACAAATGGCCTTAAGCCAAAGCCTCTGATTCTGGACAAGATGCCTCTGGGAGATAAACCACTTCCATGAAGAGATGCTCATACAAGCCTGGCAGTGGGAGGGCAGCCTGGCATTGAGGCTCCTCCCAAAACCACTTCAACTCCAGGAAGCTTTCAGGCCCAGTCAGGCTCCACTGTCCCCCAGCCTGGCTCTCTAAGGAGAAGTCAGGCCCCAAATCCTAGCCCCTCGAACTAAGCAAAGAACTTTCCCATACATCACTTTGAGGAAAACTCCCTGCTTCTAGGACCAGACTCTATATTAATTTATAGCTGACTCTTGGTCAGATAACCCTTCTCACTTGCCACTGCCCCAACTCTTCCTCCCTCCCTCCCACAGCTACGGGACTAAGGACCAAAATTTGGGCACCGAGATCCTCCATCTCTGCCCCCAGCTATGAGCCGGCGCGTGGTTCGGCAGAGCAAGTTCCGCCATGTGTTTGGACAGGCGGCAAAGGCTGACCAGGCCTACGAGGACATCCGTGTGTCCAAGGTCACATGGGACAGCTCCTTCTGTGCCGTCAACCCCAAATTCCTGGCCATTATTGTGGAGGCTGGAGGTGGAGGTGCCTTCATCGTCCTGCCTCTGGCCAAGGTGAGAGATGAGGGGAAGGAAGCAGGTGGAGGACACTGGCTGTGACTCCTGGGGACTCCTGATAGCAGCCTGTGTTCTCACCTAGTTCCATTCCTCAGTCAGGAGGGCAGTCTATGTGGACTGACGGCTCCCTGTTCCCCAATCACTCAGGGACCAATTGGGAGGCTCTGTCACCCCTCCTAGAACAGCAGCATCACATCGGCCCCCACCTACTCGCAGCCCATCCCTTCTCCATGCAGCACCCTGTTCCCAGCAGGGACCAGGAGTGGGTGATGGATAGTTGGGAAGCAGTGGAGACAGAACCTGGCCAGATTCTGTTCCTATCTCTCCTGATGCCACACCCCTTATGTTTTTGGTGTCAGGATCTTTGTACACAGCCCAGGGTGAGCATTGGATTAAATCACACCCCGGAGCAGCACACTGAGGACAGAGTCAGGCTCTATCCAAAGAGTTCTTGGCCACCTCCCCGATTCTGGTTCTTGCAGTGAGGTAGAATGAGAGCAAAGGGCCGGGGGACATGACATATAAGGCCAAAGCCCCCTCTACTCCAGGGATGGGGGCCAGGCAATGACCAGCACCTTTACTGAGTAGCCTCAAGCCCCTCAGCCATCTCTACCCACAGGATGGCCACTCCAAGGCATGACCTTGACCTGGATTCCGGCTCCTACACCTTGTTAGGGGAGGCCCCACAGGTGGCAAGGTCAGGATGAGGCCTGGCAATAGCCAGTGACTCACTCCAGGACAATGCAGACACCATCCAAGGACATCATCCCCTGGGCTCAAATTTCAGCTGGAGCCACCTCCTCCCCCAGTACAAGTGCCGTTCCAATGCCACACGGCCACCCCTCTCCCCTACCGCCTGGTCTGGGTTGACGCCAGCCCCTGCAAAGGCCTCAGAGCCCCCACAAACATACCATAAAGATTAAAAATAGATGGGCCCCAGCTCAGGTTGGGAGACGGCAGGCACAAGGAATGCCTGCTGCATGTGGTTCCAAGGTAAAGCCATTGACAAGGGGGAGATCTGCCAACTGTGGCTAGTAAAGGGCTGTCAAGCACTGCATTGCATCTTACCTTACCTTGACCTATTCCACCAGGGGCTTGCCATGGACATTTCAGTTGGGGGAACAGGCCCAAGAACAGTCTCCTCCAAGTAGATGTTTTTAGAAGAGCACTGGACTAAGAAGTCAAGTCTTGACTCTACCAGTATCTTGCTGTGTGTCCTTGGTTAAGTTATCTTACCTCTCTGTGTCTGATTCCTTGATATGAAATGACTTCAACTCTGTCTTCCGTGAAGTAGAGGAAGTAGGCCGGATGGGGTTGGAAGAGCAGAAAGGGGGTGGGTTCTGCAAAGAGAAAACAGAAAATAGAGAATTGAGATGTAGACAGATCCACTCCCCACCCCCTGAAAACACGCAGGACAGTGGCCCCACATCTCCTTCTCTGACCCCTGCAGACAGGGCGAGTGGATAAGAACTACCCACTGGTCACTGGGCACACTGCCCCTGTGCTGGACATCGACTGGTGCCCACACAATGACAACGTCATCGCCAGTGCCTCAGATGACACCACCATCATGGTAGGAGCCAGGTGGATGCTGCTGGGCTGTCGGGCAGGGGAAGCAGGGAGGGCTGCCTCACCTGTGCTGCGGAAGGTGGTGAGGGAGGTGCTGAGTTCCAGGGCCCTGCCCTGTCCAGCTCCCAGGCTATTTTTAGCTACAGGCCCACCCCCTCCCAGGATGAACTGCTTAGGACTAATTTTAGCCATGGCTACCTTGGGGCCTGAAGAGCAGGGGGGCAGTGCTCTGAAGTCTCCCTGCTCGGTTGAGTAGGGAGGTCTCTGGAAAGCTGACAGTGCCACCTCCTGGCTCCCAGCTGCTTCTGCCCCATGTGGGCACCATCACATCTTGTCCTGCACTTGACCCTGGGGAAGGGGGGTGGGGGAAGTAAGGGAAGAGCAGAGTGACAAAGTGGGCTCCTCATCCCACCTACCCTATGCCTTTTCCTTCTATCTAGGTGTGGCAGATTCCAGACTATACCCCTATGCGCAACATTACAGAACCCATCCTCACACTCGAGGGCCACTCCAAACGTGTGGGCATCCTCTCCTGGCACCCCACTGCCCGGAATGTCCTGCTCAGTGCAGGTCTGGGGGCCTAGGGAGGGGTCCCCACCATAGATTGGGGGTGTGGGGAGTGGCAAAGGCAGGGCCACGTGACGGTGCCTGGCCATTCCGGGCAGGTGGTGACAATGTGATCATCATCTGGAACGTGGGCACTGGGGAGGTGCTTCTGAGTCTAGACGACATACACCCGGACGTCATCCACAGCGTGTGCTGGAACAGCAACGGGAGGCTGCTAGCCACCACCTGCAAGGACAAGACCCTGCGCATCATCGACCCCCGCAAGGGCCAGGTGGTGGCGGTGAGTGCCTAGCCTGGCCACGTCCCAACCCCTGCCCCAGGAAGCAGCTGTCAGGCCTCTGTACCCACAACCCCCTGAGCCCCTCGTCCCAGCTCTCACCTCCTCCACCTTAACCCCAGACACCAGCCTTGCCCCTCCGTGTCTGCAACCACAGCCCCTGACCTAAGTAAGCCCCCAGCCCGCAATTCTCAGCCCCGCTCCTGTTCCCTCCCCTCCCCTGCATCTCAGAAGCTCAGAGGAGGGCTGCTCGATTTGTGACTGAGGAGGGGAGAAGCTGCAAACTCTACCCTCCCACCAGACCTGCATGAACCGAACCTGCGCCCCCGGACCCCTCTCCTCCCAGCCGGCACCCAGCGCCATCTTCCGGCGCCTGAGCCTGACACTGGCTCGCGGGCAGGCCCCTTTCCAACCTAGTTGACCCGCTAGGCGGGAGATTGGAGGCAACCCTCGCGCGTTGTTTGCCCCAGCTGGGTGCCCTGGGAGGGCGGCGGCACCTGCCTCACCAGCCTCAACCTAAGGCGGGGCGCTGGATGCGCGGGGCACGTGCACGTCTGCGCGGAGTGCGCGCGGCGGGAGCGGAGAGGGGCGGGGCGGCGGGCACTCTAACCCACTAACCCCGCGAGCAGGAGCGAGCCCGGCCTCACGAGGGCGCCCGCCCGCTGCGGGCCGTCTTCACCGCAGACGGGAAGCTACTCAGCACCGGCTTCAGCAGGATGAGTGAGCGGCAACTCGCGCTCTGGGACCCGGTAGGCCAGGCCGCGCCGGGCGCACGCGCTCGCTCCTTCGCTGGGTCAGCCGGGAGCGCTCTCCCAGACCGTGGCCCGCGCCCAAGATAGCTGAAGCGGAGCGGGGAGCTCCCGTTTGGGAAACGCCTCTCTGCTCCCCTGGGAAACCCGCAGGCACCCCCTGCTCTGAGGGCGCTTAAGGGCTCAGAATTTGCAGAGAGAGGCCCGCACCCCGCGCTCTCCAGGCCTGGGGCCAGCCAGGAGACTCCAGGAAACTGAAAATTTAGGACCCCTTTTGTCTCCGCCCCCCACACCCAAGTCAGCAAGTTGGTTGCCCGGCCCTCCAGGCTCCCCAGGGCAGGCAGCTGGGTGACGCCTCTCCCTGTCTCCCCCTCCCCCCAGGAGAGGTTTGCGGCCCACGAGGGAATGAGGCCCATGCGGGCCGTCTTCACGCGCCAGGGTCATATCTTCACCACGGGCTTCACCCGCATGAGCCAGCGAGAGCTGGGCCTGTGGGACCCGGTAACGCAGCTGGACGCTTGGGGTGTGTGCCCCGGGGACTGGCATCACGGGAGAGGGGCCAGGCGCCCCCCACCCGCAGGGCATGCCCACCTGGACAGGGCTGGAGGCTGCTGCCCTCTTTGCAGCGCCTGCCATCCTAACACCCACCCCTCTGCCCAGTTTTGCTGCGTCGCCTGAAGGAGCCCCCGCTGGCGCCCCTGCCTGGTGATGCCGAGTCCCTGGGGGTGGTTTGCGGTGACTGCATGCGGCGGCGCAGGGGGTATCGGTGCGGGGGACCGAGAGTGGTGTCCAGGTTTGGGGTCTGCAGCTCTCTTCACCAGAGTTGCCTTGGGAATGCGTGGGCTTTGGGGAGGGCACGAAGCGTACAGGAGCTTCAAGGGATCCAGAGCGGCACGGCGGGCGGGACAGGGCTGGTCACGCCTCCTGTGCTCGGGCAGAACAACTTCGAGGAGCCAGTGGCACTGCAGGAGATGGACACAAGCAACGGGGTCCTGCTGCCCTTCTACGATCCCGACTCCAGCATCGTCTACCTGTGTGGCAAGGTGCTCGCAGCAGGGAGGGGAGAAGAGGGGTCTGGACCGAGCTATCGGGCGCCCGCCCAGCATATCTCCGAACCGACTGGTTTTGCAGGGCGACAGCAGCATTCGGTACTTTGAGATTACCGAGGAACCACCTTTCGTGCATTACCTGAACACGTTCAGCAGCAAGGAGCCGCAGAGGGGCATGGGCTTCATGCCCAAGCGGGGACTGGATGTCAGCAAGTGCGAGATTGCACGGTCAGCAGCCTTGCCCTTCCCGCTCACCTGCTTCTGTGCCCACGTCCCATCCGGGAAGACCCGGGGGCTTCCCCAATAGTGTAGTCTCTGGAAAATAGTGGGTTTTCGGGGATGCGGGGTGTCATACGGGCTTGTTTCCAGTGCCAGCCCCAATGCTACAGGCTTGACATTCTCCGAACTTCAGTTTCTTCATCTCTTAATGATGATAAACACCCCATCAGAGGGTGTTTAAAGTGCAATGCATGGTAGGCGCTCAGCAAGTGTTGGCCTCTAACCCCTTGGCCCCGGGCAAGAGTTAAGGGAGTGGGAGCCTGAGCGTGTGCCGATCCCCGCTCCCTTATAGGTTCTACAAGTTGCACGAAAGAAAGTGTGAACCCATCATCATGACTGTGCCCCGCAAGGTGAGTGGCCGGGAGAGGGGTTGGGCAGGGCTCCAAGGCGGAAAGGAGCGGAGCAGGCCTGGCACCCTGCTCGTTCTCGTGTCCCCCTACCCATGCAGTCAGACCTGTTCCAAGACGACCTTTACCCAGATACGCCGGGCCCCGAACCGGCCCTAGAAGCGGATGAATGGCTATCCGGCCAGGACGCCGAACCCGTGCTCATCTCGTTGAGGGACGGTTACATGCCCCCCAAGCACCGCGAGCTGCGGGTCACCAAGCGCAACATCCTGGACGTGCGCCCGCCCCCCGGCCCCCGCCGTAGCCAGTCAGCCAGCGACGCCCCCTTGTCGGTAAGGTCCCGCCCTGCTCCACCCAGGCCCAATCTTCACATCCCCCTACCGCACCCCGCCCAACGCCGCCTCTTCCGTCCTCTGCGTCCAACAGCAGCACACCCTGGAGACGCTGCTGGAGGAGATCAAGGCCCTGCGCGAGCAGGTGCAGGCCCAGGAGCAGCGCATCACGTCTTTGGAGAACATGCTGTGCGAGCTGGTGGACGGCACGGACTAGCGCATCGCGCCGGGGAAGCTCCAAGCCGGGAGGGCAAAGTGGGGCGGAGCGCAAGCACTCCCGCGCCGCCCCGGCTTTGGGCCCTCCGCACCCCGCCTCTCTGGGCCTGGGCCGGGACTGGGGAGGGAACTCCGCCCCTCGCGGGAGTCCTGGACAAATGAAGCGTTGCGGACTCTCGCGTCCGTCTGGCGCCTACCGGGCTGTGTGCCCCGTACAGGACTCAGCAGGAGCTGGCCTTGGAAGGCCCAGGGTGACGGGGGCCTCAACAATGGTGCTGCAGGGCAGGCAGTGTCCCCTTTGTTTCCCTTCCCGCCCAGGGCAGGGAAAGTGCTTAGTATTAGCGCAATGCTTGGGGATGTTGGGGAGCTTGGGCTTGACCTCAAAGGGGTAGCGATTTGACGGGTCTCCCCAGACCGGCTGGGGAAAATTACAACGCTTCTCCCTCTAATCAGCTCACTTGACTCCACCACCCTGAGTGGTAAACTGAACGGGCGTCACCCCAGTTCTACGGACATACACAAACGTTGGCTGTACAGCCGGACCCACGGGCTACACCCAGCAGCCTATGGCAGAGGGCTCTCTTCCTTCTCTCCATCTGCAGGGGAGAGGACGGCTTCCTCACGGCACTCCCGCAGGAGAACCAACCAGAGAACTGGCATGAGGAAGCAGGTTCACACCTCCCCCCTCCCAGACACACACACACACACGCACACACTCTCTGCCCCCAGCCCTCTGTTGTGGCCTTGACTCTAGGAGGAAAACAAGACGTACTGAATGAAACATTTTACCAAGTGCTCAGTCTGTGCCTCCTGCATGGGTGGGGATGCTAGACCCCCAGCCTCTGTAAGTGCCACCACCAGACTCCTGGGGGCCCTGACAAATGCAACGCTTGGCTCAGGACCCACCAGACATCCTCTTACTTCAGAGCCCTCCCCACACTGAGGTTCAGAAGGAACCCTCAACCCGCAGATGGGCGTTCTTCCCCAGTAAAGGCAGGTAGGAAAAGCCTCGGGTTTGAAGCCTCTTTTATTTGTGCCTCAGAATCAGTCTGGTGCCCCTGGCATCAGGGAAGAGGGTGAGAGGAACAGCTTCCCTTTGTTGTTTTCTTCCATTGCTTTCGTGTCCCTTCCAAGCCTCACTGGCTGAGCCAGGAAGGCCAGTCCGAGAGAACCCAGACAAGGGTGTGCAGTGGGCCCCTGCCCCTGGCGGGGTCTGTGCTTCTCTGGGTGGTGGGTTGGGGCAGGGGAGAGCCGGGGGTTAGCACCATTGGATGAAGGGTTTTGGAGTCAGCCCCTGGGTGGGGGGAAAGTAGGATGCACAACCACAGAGGGCTAGCAGCAGCTGGTGGGAAGGGATGGATGGTGGTGCCAGGGCCCTGGGCAACCCCCGTGTCCAGTCTGGTGTTTGCCCCACGCCCACTATGCCCCCCCATTCGCCAAGACACCACGAGGGAGCCAGGCCTTGCCCAGACCTGGGGCCACCTTGGGCACCCTCCCTGCTCACAAAAACGTGCCTTGGGGATGGGGACTCCAACCTCTGTGGTCACCCAAAGAGAAGCTGGGACCACCCTGAGACCCGGGAGGGGTGTGGGGGCTGGGGGAGCCGGGCACCCCGCTAAGTGCACTTGACGCTGAAATGCCGGGGTCGGGGAGGAGCTGGGCCCTTGACGTGCTGGTTTGTGTCTAGGACGAAGCAGCCACACAGCACGTGGGGAGCTCAGCTGCGCCCCGGGGGTGAAGAGCGGAGATGCAAAGGCTTCACGGGCAGTGTCCTGGAGTGGGGTCAGTGAGCAGAAAGGAGGACCGGCCAGAAGGAGCAAGGGATGGAGACAGTGCTCCTCTAAGGACCGTCTCCCCCTCAAACGGCTTGGCTCCGCCCTTGGACCGGTCAGAGTCCAGGGGAGTGGGGTGGGGTCAGGATACAGCAAAGCAGGGGAGCCGGGCCGTGCCAGCTGCCTCCAGGAAGGTACCCCACGGTCGGGCCGAACCCCTCCCCATCTGGTGCCGGGTGCGCCGCTACGCCCCCGAGGCGGCGGTTCGTGTCTCCGGACTCAGCTCGGAGAGCGCGCAGGAGGGGCGACTCTCGCTCCGGGGCGGGTCCCGCGGGGCGTGGCCAAGGGGCCCGGCAGTGGGCGCTACTGCTCAGTCAGAGAGAGCCGCAGGATGCGCTCCAGCTCCTCCTCCTCCTGGCGAGCGCGCCGCCGCCGCTCCTCCTGCTCCTGCGCAGACAGCTCCATGGCCAGCCGCAGCTGTTCATCGTAGCTCCGGAACACGTGGCCGCCTTGGCCTGGGCGCGGGCTGGGCCGAGGGCTGGGGACGGACGCCAAGCCCGCGGGGGTTGTGGACTGGCGCTGCGGCGTAGGCGGAGCGCTCCTGGAGGCAGGTAAGATACGTCGAGGGCTCCGGGCGCATCTGCCCGTATGCGGGGCGGGAGACGGTGTGGAGGCCCCGGGACAGCGCAGGCCTCAACACCCTTCAGTGGAGGTAGAAGCCTCCCTGGCTCCCTCCCACCCGGTAGGAGCTGGTCCCAGGTCCTGCAAAGCCCATCCTCCCAGTCTTCTAGAACCCCAGCCCCGACATTCTGTCTGGCGAGGGTCTGTGAAGGCTCTAAGGCCGCGTGTGGAGTACTGCGCACCCACCCCTGAGTCAGGAACGGGTGGTGGTGGTAGACGCCATCTTGAAACCAGTAGGGTCCCTGATGACGGTACCACGGTTCCTCTGGGCCAAGAGGGGTGCTCATGCGGCAGTGTTCATACGCACCGTGACAGGGCCCTGGTGTTCTCTGTGCACGTGTATGGGAGGTGGGGGAATAGGCGTCTCCAAACCCTCTCAGGACGGGCGGGCACTGACCTGTCCTGTCGGCGACCCTCGTAGGACATGGGGTGAGTGCCCGGTTTGCTGTTGGTTAGCGCCTCCCAGATGGTGACCTGGGCGGAGGCGGGGGTGAGCCAGTTAGCTGTGGCGGCACTGCAGTCCAGTGGCCCCGTGCGGCCGCGGGGACACACCTGGTCATACTCACTGCCCGCCTCAAGCAGGCTCTGCTGGATGGCGAACTGCAGCAGGTCGTCATCGTCGTCGCGGGTGGCGGCCTCTCGCTGGCCGCCCAGCACGCTGTAGCCGCGTGGGGCCTCGAACAACGCGGGGGAGATCTCGCAGCCGCGGCACGAGGCTGGGGGCGCCGGGCTGTGGGTCAGAGTGGACCAGACCTCCCCTCCCGGCCACTCCCGGGGAAGTGCTCGGTGGGGAGGGGAAGTGAGGGCGGGCTCAGGGCGGGACAGGGTCTCACTTGTGGAACTGGAGCTGCTGACACTGGAGGAGTCACTGCCTGGGGAAGGGGTCTCGCTGCTGGGGCTGCCTCGCACCAACGGCACCGGCTCATCGCAGCCATTGAGGTTCCCGAAGGTGATGCGGGCGTTGAGGATGTGGAAAATCGGGATTTCTGAGGATGCAGAAACCATCAGGCGCCACCACCCACTCCCTCACACCTTAGGTACCCACTCTTTACCTCCTCTAAGCCCCATCCTCCCAATAGCTGCTCAAGGGAAATGGGGGTGGAGCCTCACCAATCTTGACAGGGAATCCCGGAGGCAGGCGCAGGGTAATGAAATCCCGGAGCTTGGCAAAGAGTGCGTTGCTGACGGCCATGAGGTCAATGATGGGGGCCACCTGCTCACACAGGGACAGGGGATGCTCCTCACACAGCCACAGCTTGGCCTTGAACCTGTGCCCCAGATCCCAAGGGGTGAGGGACATTGTAGAAGCCATGGCCTCCCAGCCCTGCCCACCCTTCCCCAGCACCACCATGGGGCCTCACTTCTGTGTCTTGGTGGTCAGTTCCATGGGTCGGCCCATGTCACGGTTGCCAAGCTCAAAGTTGGGATTGAAGTACTCTTCTGCGGTGATGGCAGTGGGGTTGGCTTGGCTCAGAGTCTGAGTGATCAGGGTCTGTACCACACAGGGAGGGGCTTATGAGCCCTTCTCAGTCCCTGAGGCCAGGCCAGCCACTTGGTATTACAAGCCCCGGATCTGTTCCCCCGCCACTGTGGAGTTGACAGGGCCTTGGGCATTGTGGAAAGAAAGGAATTCCCCACAGGGTGCCTCCCAGACTTCCTCCTGATCCCCATGCACACCCTTCCACAGAGGGGTACCCCTTACACACACTCACCCCATTTTGGGGGCCCCCATGCTGCTCAGCAATTCCCAGGAAGGACTGCAGAGGTGTCTTACAGCCTGCAAGAAATACGGCATTTCAGAGGACACTGCAGTCCTCAGAAGTGACAGCACCCAAGACCCAGGGAGGAGGCTGGTCCCTGGGGGGAGGGAGGATTGCTCACCCCCACCACACACCCAGGCACCTTCACCTGAAGGTGATTGAGGACTCCAAGGGGCAGGGGCAGGACCACCATAAGCACAGCTGGAATAAAAGTAGGCCTGGGGCTCAGGAGAAACTTCCAGAAGTGTTTTGGGGTATGCATGTGTATGTGTTTTCCTTCAGGTGCATCCATGTTAACTTCATTTTGTTCTCTTGTGAGCTGGGAATTATGTCTATCCACTTTAGACAGACTAACTGGTGCCTAGAGAGTCAGTTGTAGTATCAGTGGGCACAGAGAATCAGTGGCAGGGCCCCTGTCCTTCTGCCTAGGGTATGTCCCACTAGACTAGAATGGCCAACAAACAGCGTACATGACATTCCCCCCTGCCCCAAATCCAATGCAGATATTAGTAATCAATTGTAGCATTCCTTCCTGTTGAGCCCAAATGTTGCCTTAGAATCTTAACAGCACTCTAGGCAAGCACTACCAATCACTAGGATTTAGCACTTGAATTGAAACCTATTTGACTGAATAAACTATCCTGGCTCTTGCTGGGATGTCAGAGGAAATACTGATGGAGGCGCTTGAGTGGGGCTGGTTCCTCCCCCCACGCCCCCATCCACCTCTGCCTCATTACCTTTGACCTTGCCCTTGTGCTGTTCTGAAAGATGCTCTGTCCGTGTCCGGGTGATGAGCTCCACATTGGATGCCCCATATACCTGGGGACAGATGAGGAAAGGACTCACAGACAGCTTTGGGACCCCTACCCTGCCCCTAAGGGCGTTATGAACACTTCCTACAAGGAACGGTCAGGGGAGGGGGGTGCTGTCAGCTCCAATCTGCAGGCCTTTGGGCAAGTAATTAGATGAAGTTATTCATTCAGTTCTCTTATTCATTCAACAAACATTTTGTGAGGAGGCCTTATAAGCCAGGCACTGAGGCAGCCGTCAGGGATACAGTGGTGAACAAGCATGGCCAGACACGATCCTTGCCCTCTTCAGGCTCACAATCAAGAAGACAATGGACAGTAATAACACAGTGTGATACATGCTCTAATGGGGAGAGCACAGGACTGTGGGAACAAAAACCAGAGGCCATAACCCAGCCTGTGAACCAGGGAAGGCTTCCAGGAGGAAACAACAACGACACAGAAACTTGCATTGGTTAGACCCTTCACCACATGGCCCCACATGGGTGATATGGGGGTCCCAGAGTGACTGCTGGGGGTGCCCCACAACAGTCTTCTTAGGGGTAAAGGCCTGGCTTTGGAGTCAGCCAGCTGGGTCTGAAGCTTGGCTCTGGGCGACCTTGTACTGGCCACTTAGTCACTCCAAGCCCCTGCTTCCTCATCCTAAAATGGGCCAGTACCCTACTTCATAGAGTTGTGAAGATTAAATGGGAAACGGTGGAAAGGACTCGATAAACCTCTGTAAAATGGGAATAATAATAGCATCTACCCGAAAGGGTTGTCGTGAGGATTAAATGAGTGTGTGTGTGTGTGAGACATACACACGTATATACATAGACATGTGTGCATGTGTACATAGACACACATACATACAAGTACATACATTTAAAATGTCAGAACAGAGCCTTGAGCATGAACATAATATTCGGTGCTCAATAAATGCCGGCCATTCCCATCAGTTGCCTCTTAGTCTCATGACCTTGCCTCCACGCTGCATTGCCTCTGCACCTCCCAAGGCCGAGAAAGCATGGTCAGGAAACCCCTGCCCAGCTCGCTGTAGGCAAGAGTGTGGTGGGGCTGGCACCCGGGAGCTATGACCTCACCTTGGCTTCATACCCATTCACCATCTCGGTCTTCTCGCTGCGCCAGCCCAGGATGCCGGTCTTGTTCCTAGGGAAGCAGCGTGGTCTCGGTGAGGGGGCATCCACCGGGCTGGCTCCAGGCTTCCGAGGCCATGCCCACTCACCTCTCAAAGGAGATGTTCTTGGTGTCGAGCTGTGTGGTGACGACGGGTGCGGTGAGCCGGCTCAGGACCTGCTCCTCAGTGGGCTGGGCAGCAGCCAGCAGTAGCTCACGGTCCTGCCCAGCCAGAGCCAGGGTCTCTGTGTACACCACCCGGCGGTCGTGGTCAATCTCCATGACCACGGCGCTCGTGTCTGCCAGCCGCAGAATAGCACAGGGGGTCAGGGGTCTCAGGGGGCTGTCCCCAGGCTCCCCACCCTGCCCCATATCCCGCCTGCCTGACCTTGGCCCCTGAAGACAAAGCTGCGGTTCCCTCGCTGCCACGTCATGTGGTCAAAGCCCAGAAGTGTGGTGTCTACCCGAAGGTTCTGCCCACTCTTCCACACTTTGTAGGTGTCACTGGGGCAGATCTTGGACACCAGGGGCACTAGGTTGAAGAGAACGTCAGAGGTGGCTTCAGTTTATCTGGCCCACCACCCTCGGCCACTTCAGAGCATGGGGGTCAGGGTCAGGAGTGTGGCTGGGAAAGGGTAAGGGAACCGGTGGGAGAGCAGCCCCTGCCCCAGTTCCCCCCCACAAATGTAGACCACAGTCACTCAGAAATGAACAACCTGAGGCTGGGGACAGGCATGACTCAGCCACCACCAAGTCCCTAGTATCCACCATTTAATTCACTCACTCAACCTTTCATCTAGTCTTCCAACAAATATTTATTAAACACCTACTATGTGCCAGGCACTGGGGATACAACATTGAACAAGACAGGACCCCTGCCCTCTTGGAGCTCACCTTCTAGTAAGGGGTGACAAGTAACAAACAAATGAGCCAGTCATTACAAAGTAAAGGAAATAATAACGGAATCAATAGAGGCATTGAGGAAAGGCCTCAGGAAGAGGTAGCAATGAGCTGAGAGCTAAGAGGTGAGAAGGAGCCATGGGAGAGCGATGGGAAGAGTGCTCTAGGCAGGGAAGCAGCAAGTGCAGAAGCCCTGAGGTGGGAGAGTGCCCAGAGAGGCCCCCGTCAGCCCCTCTTACCCCAGCTAGTGAACTCCCATTTCATCTCCACGTAGAAGTCCTGGGCCTGGAGGATGAAGAGGAGAGTGGCTAAGCCTGCGCTAGAGATAGTGTTTAAAGACCGTGGTGGGGAGGCTGAGAGGCTGGCCCTCACCTTGCGCAGCTTCTCCAGGAGCACAGGGATGCCTGCCAGCCGCTTCACCACCCGCTGGTAGTCCCGGTACCGCAGCACAAGCTGCACCAGCTCCAGGTCCCGGGTACTCACAGCTTCCTGAAGCACTGGGGGCGGGGTGTGGGCAAGAGGCAATGTCACACGGCAGGACCCTGCCTAGGGCTCCCTTCAACCAATCAGAGGTGAGGATATGATGCCGGGAGACCCAGGCTGTGGGGTAGGGGTGAGTAGGGGTGCCCACCTGTCCAGCCGCTGCGATTCTCCCTGCCCACATCTGCGCCGTGTGCTAGGAGCACGCGGGCACACTCGAGGTGCCCCAGGGTGGTGGCCAAGTGCAGGGGAGTCCGCCCACGGGGATCCAGCTGCTCGATGTCCACCTGGAAGAGGTGAAGAGGTCGCCCTGGTCACTTCTGAGATAGCCCATCTAAGCCTAACAGCCTCTAGGCAGGCAGCAAACACCTAGCTGTCCTGGCTTGCCCATCTCAGAAGGCACTGGAAAAAATAGACACAATGAGCTGGGGTCAGGTGAGGGGAAAGGGGCTTGCAGGAGAGGGTGGGAAGTAACTCTGAGAAAGGGAAGGACTTCCTTTCCTGTCCACCTAGGTGCCCTGACTGGGTTCACTCTTCCAAGGCCCAGTAGTCTGCCTGTGAAGAGTAAGCCTGGGCCCGAAGTGTGGTCTAGAAAGACTCTTGGCCAGGGAGGGCACCTGAGACAGGACCTATCCTAGGGGTCCAAGACCACACCTTCAGGGCTTCCCTGGTGGCACAGTGGTTGAGAGTCTGCCTGCTGATACAGGGGACACGGGTTCGTGCCCTGGTCTGGGAAGATCCCACATGCTGTGGAGCGGCTGGGCCCGTGAGCCATGGCTGCTGGGCCTGTGCATCCGGAGCCTGTGCTCCGCAACGGGAGAGGCCACAACAGTGAGAGGCCCGCGTACCCCCCCCCAAAAAAAAAAGACCACACCTTCAGGAAGGGCCACCAATTTAGATCATTGACATTATCCCTGAGAGGTTTAGCAAACAGTTGCAGTAATACATTGATAAGAATGAAAGAATATGTTCATGGTGTAACTTCAAACCCATGTCCTGTGCCTATGGGACACTATGTATTAACATTTTTTATAAATACTATTATTGTTTTGTGAATAACACGATTATATTACATGAGATTTTTTTTTCTTTTTAGAAGATGTTGGGGGAAGGCGTTTATTAATTTATTAATTTATTTTTGCTGTGTTGGGTCTTCGTTTCTGTGCGAGGGCTTTCTCTACTTGTGGCAAGCGGGGGCCACTCTTCATCGCGGTGCGCGGGCCTCTCACTATCGCGGCCTCTCTTGTTGCGGAGCACAGGCTCCAGATGCGCAGGCTCAGTAGTTATGGCTCACGGGCCTAGTTGCTCCGCGGCATGTGGGATCCTCCCAGACCAGGGCTCGAACCCGTGTCCCCTGCATTAGCAGGCAGACTCTCTACATGAGATTTTTATTGCATGATAAAAGCATATGTTTGTTAAACATAAATATTTAGATATATTTCAGGAGACTAGGACTTCTGCTTAAATATGTGAACTGACCACGTATATGTAACTCCTTTTCTCCTCCCCAAAACTTGATTAAAATGCCAGGAAAAGGCTTCTACTCCAATATGATGAGATAACTGATATTACCCTCCGACCAAACAGAGAAAACTATTGCTTCAAAATATATGAAATAATTGTTTTCAAACATTAGGCAACAATTAGTCCAGGACTGTGATCCCTGAAGAAACAAACAAGGTGGGCTCTATGATTGCCTAAGTTTCTACTTGGAGGAATATTCCAGACAGCAATTCAGGTAGGGTAATCCCCAGCAGAGCATGGTAGCCTTGCTGACAAGTTAAGGAGAGAGGAGTTCAGGGAGGCTGAGGTAGCTAGAAGTTGCAGGGCAGAGTTCCAGGAAGAAGTGAGCTATGTGAAAAAAAAACACAAAAAAACAAAACTCCAGAAATCTGCATATGGTCCCTTTGAATCTTTGCTGAATACTAAACTTCACATGTGTAGAGTGAAACTCAACAAAACCAGGCAGAAAAGGAACAATAGGCTGATAAATTCTCAGAGCTCACCCATGGCAGGGAGACATTCAAGCTCCAACCTGCTAGAGTAGAGACTCCTTGTTGATCACCCAGGGTATTCAAGAGACCCAAGAAGGGTTATACCTTAGGAGTAGGAATCCTATCCCAAGAGAAAAGGCTCACCCAGACCTAATCTAATAAAGATAAAAAATAAGCTCCAAAAGATCAAACTGATTTGCAAGTAACTTAACTTAGGCTGCCAGAACAAAGTCTAACGCTCTCTAAAGGAAGACAACAATATCCCAGTGCTTAACATCGCAACATTTACAATGTCCAACATCCAGTTAAAAAAGACTAGACATGCACAGAAGTAGGAAAATATAAAACCCATAATCACGAGAAAAAATCATTTAATAGAAACAAAGATGAATGGCTCGATATGCTCAAAAGTTTAAAGAAAAACACAACGTTCACAGGGAAAGAAATGGGAGATAAAAAGTACAATATCTGAAATGAAATTTTCACTGGATAGAATTAACAGTAGACTAGACACTACAGAATAAAAAGAAAATCAGTGAATTTAAAGATACAGCAACAGAACTGTACAAACTGAAGAACAGAGGAGAAAAAAAGTATCGAAAAACATTGAAACAGCCTCAGCAATCTGTGAGACACTATAAGGCATTCTAACATATGTATAATTGGAGTCCACAGGATAGGATAAGGAAGTGGAGGCATAAGACAAATTTAAAGAAATAGCCAAAAAATTTCCAAATTTGATTTTAAAAAAACTACTGTAGTAAGTTGAATGGTGGTGCCCCCACAAAATATAGTCTACGTCTTAACTGCTAGAACCTGTGAATGTGACCTTATTTGGAAAAAGGGTCTTTGCAGACATAATTAAGTTAAGGATCTTAAAATGAGATCAGCCTGAATTATCCAGGTAGGCCCTAAATCCAGTTTATAAAACACACACACAGAGAAGTTCCATGTGAAGATGCAGGCAGAGACTGAAGCTATGCAACCACAAGCCAAGGAATGCTTGGAGCCGCCAGAAGCTTGAAGAGACAAGGAAGGAGTCTCTCTCCCCTAGAGACTTTGGAAGGAGTGGAGCTGATACCTTGAATCTGGGCTTCTAAAATGATGAGAGAATAAATTTTTGTTGTTTTAACCCACCCAGTCTGTGGTAATTTGTTGCGGAAACTAATACAGTGATAAATCCACAGAACCAAGGAACTCAATGAATCCCAAGGAAGAAAAACACCAAAAAACCTATGCCAAGGCCCATCATAATCAAATGCTGAAAACTAACGATAAAAAGAAAATCTTAAAAGCATTTAAATTTTTTATTTGAGTATAGTTGATTTACAATGTTGTGGAAAGCATTTTGAGAATTGAGACACGCTATGTATGTAAGGACAAATGTAGGAAATACTACATACTTTTCATCAGTAACCATGCAAGCTAGAAGACAACAGAATGAAATCTTTGAAGTGCTGGGGGAAAAATTGTCAACCTAGAATTCTATATCCTGTGAAAAATATACTTCAAAAATGAAATGGGGGAATAAAGACTTTTATGGACAAACAAGAGCTAAGAGAATTTATCACCAGAAGACATGCAAGAAATGTTAAATGAAGTTATTCAAGTAGAAGGAAAATGATACCAGATGGAAACTTAGATCTATACAAAGGAATGAAGATTGCCTCAAAAGGTAAATGTGTGATGGACTTCCCTCGTGGTGCAGTGGTTAAGACTCTGCGCTCCCAGTGCAGGGGGCCCAGCTTCGATCCCTGGTCAGGGAGCTAGATCCCACATGCATGCCGCAACTACGAGTTTGCATGCTGCAACTAAGGAGCCTGCCTGCTGCAACTAAGGAACCCACCACCTGCCACAACTAAGACCCGGCACAACCACATTAAAAAAATAAATGTGTGAGCAAGTATAAGAATGCCAATAAAATATTTAAAACCCACAAGAAAGTGGCTGGGGCATCACAATTGACTTAAGGGAACAGAAGGTACTAGAACCCAAGCATTCACAGAGGGAAACCCCAGTGGTTAGCAAGCTAGATTCCCCCCTTAGCACCCTTGACAGGTGTAAAACATTGCAGGCAGTGGGAACAGCAGGGGTGGGAGAAAGGCTCAGGACTGAATACAGGGGGGTCTGGTTAAAATTCAGAACCCCCTCCCCAATCTTGTAAAGCTGGGAGATGCCCCCCTTCCTCTCCACAGGATGCCAAGGGTTTATTCTTTATAGAAATGGAGCTTCAGATGTACTAAACTCGGACATTGGTCTGAGGATGAGGTCATGGGACTGAAAACTGGTGAACAGTGAAAGCCCAGTCCCTTCCCTGCCTCAAGTCCTGAACCCCTGGCAGCCAGACTGCACATAACACTGCTCCATCCTACCCCTAGCAGGAGACTGGAGAATTCTTTCTTGCAGAAACTAGAGGCACCACAGACCTCTGGGTACAGAAATTTGGGGATCCTAACAATAAGCAGGCCAATCATCTTAGAGCAGCACCCATTCGTTAATAAGCTCCACACCCCCATCCTTAAATATGCCCCAAGAGCCGAGGGTGACTGGACACTTGAGGAAAGCTGCCAACATGAAAGATACCAAAACATGCAAATAGATGCTAAAAACCCAGAGGAAACAACTGTCAATGCAGGAAACAGAAGAAAAAAAAAATTGGCGGTGGGGGGGAGGACAGTAATTTACACCCTGAGAAAAATATGAAAAGGAAATTGAATTCATGAAACAAAATGGGACGTTCTGACCTGTGACTTCCTTCCCTTGCTTTTTTTTTTTTTAATTAAGGGTACTTTAATTTATTTATTTATTTTCGGCCGTGTTGGGTCTTCGTTTCTGTGCGAGGGCTTTCTCTACTTGTGGCAAGTGGGGGCCACTCTTCATCGTGGTGCGCGGGCCTCTCACTATCGCGGCCTCTCTTGTTGCGGAGCACAGGCTCCAGACGCGCAGGCTCAGTAGTTGTGGCTCACGGGCCTAGTTGCTCCGCAGCATGTGGGATCTTCCCAGACCAGGGCTCGAACCCATGTCCCCTGCATTAGCAGGCAGATTCTCAACCACTGCGCCACCAGGGAAGCCCTCCATTGCTTTCTTTATGCCAGCCATACCTGGACAGCTTCACCTGCCCCAGTTCTCCCATCACAGTAAACAGCACCTCAGTTCACTCCCTTTCCAGGTAAGAAACATTAGGACTGTTTTTATCTCTTCTTTTTCTCTCACCTTCCATATCTAGTCCATCAGTAAAATTTGACCTTACAGGCTCTACCTTCAAAATAGATCCAAAGTCATGTTAGTTTTCACCACCTTCAGGCTACCCTCCTGGTCGTGGCCACCCCATCTGTCACCTAATTCCGCCCACTCTTCTCTTGGTTCCTTAGGTCTGTTCTTCACAGGGCCCATCATAGGTGCTGTCATCCTGTGAAATATTCCTCAGATCCTGACGCCCCTTAGCTCAAAATCTCTCCATGGCTTCCCATCCAGTTGAGAAAAGAATCCTGGACGTCTCTTTGAACTCACATGCTCTCCCATCTCTCCAAGCTCCACTCCTGCATATCAGCCTTCTCCGGAACCATCTTCTCCTGGGTACTAGCAGCCACAAAGCTGCTTCTCTCACTTCATTCAGGCCACCGCTCAAATGTCACCTCCTTAGAAAGGCTGGTCCTGACAACCCATCTCAAATGTCAGTTGCTATTTATCTATCTATTGTCCCTTATCCTGCTCTAGTTCTCTGCCAACATTAAACTGCTTAGTTATTTTTTCATTGTCTCCCTCTCCTAGACTGTAAGCCCCACAGAGGGACAGTCTATCTTGTTCAGTGCTACATCCCCAGTCTCTGGACAGCATCTGGCACATAACTGGTGCTTAATAAATATTTATTAAACAAATGCATAGATGACTTTTTAAGGGACATGGGGAAGGAAGGCAAGGCAGTAAAGTGTAAAATTGATTAACCAGTAAATACTTGTAGAGGTATAGTGCTTATAATTATGGCGGCAAATACCAAAACAGCCTAAAGAGTTCAAAGTGGTTGCGTCTGAGAGGAGTGGGAAAGTAGTGAGGGCTGCTACCTTCTAGCAACAGTTAAATATTTTAAACATGAGTGGGAACTCCTTTGTCAAAAATAAAACATTTAAAATAATTCAGATTTATATAATTTTTGTAACCCTGTGTTGGCATTTCTTCATTTTTAAATATACTGGGAGCCTCAAAAAAACCCCAAAACTGTGCCTGGCCCCTGTGAGTGGCCCCCCTGCTGCTGCTCTACATGAGCTCCCCAGAGGGGAGGGGAGCCTCTTACGGGTTGAGCTGGGCCCCTCAGGGTCCGACCTGGGTGGGGTCCTGAGTCCTGGGGTGGGAGTGATGCAGGATCCATAGACCCTGAGCTGGCTGGGTCATGGAGGGTGTCAGGAAGAGGCCTTCCCATGGGGCCGCAGCCCAGCCACCCATGCCTCCCACCGGCCCTGCCCCAGATGCTGCTGCTGCTATCAAGGCCCCAGGGAGCCAGCAGGGCCCGGGCCCGGGGCTCCAGATGCCGCCTGCCTCCTTCCCCCTCAGGTGCCCCAGCTCCAGGCTCCACAGAGAGGCCGGCACTGCCTGCCAGGCAGGGGTGCCCTCCCTGCCCCCACTCCACAGGAGCTCTCCCAACTCCCCAGAGTCCCCAAGGCACCGCTGTCTTCCAGGGCCAACATCAGCCCTGCATACTGCCCGCCGAGCCCCAAAGAAGTTCCCCCTCACCCGTGCAAAGCTGGGCCTGCGGTGGAAGAGGCACCTTGCTGGGGGCCCAGGTGGGAGAATTCATTAATTTCCTCGGCAGAGGCCTGCTGCTATTTAATTGCTGGAATGAAAAGGTTTCCCATGAAACCCAATAGCCAGCCCTCCCCACCAAGAGAACGGAAACTCTGCACCCCAGCTGGCCTCAGCTGGAGCCAAAAGCAGGGGTCTTTTGAGCTTAGGAGCTGGGGCTCCCTGGGCAGAGTCTCCCTGCTTCCACTCAGGCACCTGCCTGCACACACACACACACACACACACACACACACACACACACTTGTACAGGTACCATAAGGACACACACTCTTACTCCTGCATCCACACTCACTGTACATGTGCATCCCTAAGTGTACAAGCACATGTGTGCCCAGCTGCCCTCTGGCCTGCAGGCCTCTACTCATGTAACACACGTATTTGCCAGCGCATTTGCACATGCACACTCCTTGAACCCACATGCACACTCCTTGAACCCACATGCACTAGCAGGGTATTTTTCAAAGTTGTTTAGCATTAGCAGAGTCCTTTTGTTAGGTGAAACCTTATAAGAACATACCAAATGTATAGACTAAACACAGGTGCTGGAGAAGTAAGGTGAGGGGCCCAGAGCCTGCTCAGCTGGCGTCTCCTTTCCTTGCCCTGCTCCATCCCCCAGCCCCAGGGAAGACAGCCAGAGTCTGGTATGGCCACTGCTCCTCTGCTGTCCCACCAGGCAGGCCTGAGCTCACTCAACGGGGGGAGGGAGGCAAGATGCTTCCCCAAGTGGAGTTGGGCCAGTGGGGGTGGCACCTGCTGACTCCCCCTCCGCCCACCCCCTCCATCCTGCCCCACACAGCCCCTCCCCCTCATCCCAGACACATTGATATTTGGTTTCTAGGGTTTGTGGCTCCCTCTCCTGAGCTTCCCAACTCATCAGCTGTGGTGACAGCCCATACCCAGGACTGCTTACTTTGCGAGGAGAAGGGATCACAGGTGCTCCTGGACACAACAGGTACTTTGGGCGAGGCAGCCTCTGTTTGAGTATCCAGGGGCCCCACGATCCCATCTCACCTGCCTCTAGGTCAGAAGGATGAACCGGGAAAAGCAGGAAGGAGGACCATGGTGGAGGCAGCCGCCGGAAGAAAGAAAATGTTTCTCTAGGACCACAGTCCAGCCCCCTCCAGAGTGCCTGTTGCCTGGGAAGAATCCTGCTCTCCTTGGCCCTCCCACAGGGAGCTATTCAGTCTAACCTCCACCTCCCACCCCCAGGGAACACCAGGGACGCATGACTCCAGAACCAAGGCCATGCCCAGCTGTCTGGACCTCAGGCCTCGTGCCAGCCAAGGGGGAACTGGCACATCCACTACCCTACAACCCCCTGCCCCCTCCCAACCTGGCAGAGCAGGTGTGTGGCAGGAAGCAGGGCACCCAGCAACCATTGTATTGCTGGGTATTGGCTAGGGGTGATCATGGACCCTTCCCTTCACCAAAAAACACCCACTGAGCACCTCCCATCTCCCTGCCCCTCCCTGCGTCCAGGCCCCATGAACCTGCTCAGAAGCCTGCCGTGCCAGCCCCCTCATCCTTGGCCAGCATTGCCAAGCCTGCCCACGGGAGGGCTTCTGCGGGGCTTTCTTGGAGTGCAGAAGAGGCAGCTATGACAAGTGAAGACCAGGGAAACCCAGCTGCTGTGTGTTTGAGGAAAACCCAGCTGTTTTCTGTGACAGTGGGTGCCAGAAGGACCAGAGATCAGGGACCCCCAGATGAGATGCCTGGGGTCTACAGGGTTTCATTATGATGTTAAGTGGCTGCCCCCAGACCCATCACCTGCAGGAAATGGCTGGGGTGGGCATCCTCAGTTCTCCCTGGGAGTCTGAGGCCCTGGGGACTGAGCAGTGCACATCTGGATGCAAGCATCCCTCTGGGTCAGTCCTGGAGTCGAAATACAGCCAGGGGGCTCTCCCACCCAGACTGACTGGCATTCCCCTTCTTGGCACCCCTGACTCCTTTATGGTTGAAGAAGGGTTTAATGTCAACCAGTGCCCTATATTCCCCCTGGCCTGGATCAGGGCAGGCAGTATCCGTTTCAGGAAGACAAAAACTCACCAGGGTGAGGGGGTGAGTGGGTGGGGATGGGGTGAACCTGGTCCCTGGCTTCTGTGGCAGCCTGAGGGGAGCAAAGAGGAACACACTCAGTGGTCCGAGCCACCCCTACCTGCAGCGGGTTCCAGTGCTCCCCATCCAGCCTCACCCCAGGAAGATGACTGCTGACCTGAGGACTGTCAATCAGAGAGGCCTGGGTGAAAAAGCCTTTTCTTCTAAGGCATTCTGCCTCTCTCCAATCTCTGCAAGAAAAGGACCACCCACCCCTTGGGCAAGGGAGTGTGACTGAGGTGTTCTGGACATTCAGCCACTAGCTATCTGCCTAAAAATTCTTCGACCAACCGTCAACCATCCCATTGGGAAGTTCCTCTCAGATCATACTTAAATCCCTCCAGCTGTAACCTCTATCAGAGGCTTGTCTTCTCTTGCCCTCAAGGGGAGGAAAGCAGAGAAGAGCCAGAAGAGGCTGGACTGTTTTAGCACCCTGCACATCACACTGTACTTCCCTGTTCACACTTGCTTCACCAGAACAGGGTTTCCTGGAGGGCATGGGCTGTGCCTGGTTTGTTCATCTTTGTCTGACAGGATCCACCACTCTGAACTCGCTTCCTTTACCAGTGGCTGCAAACCACTTCCTTTATGATGGATAAACAGAGACGTGGTCTGAGGAGCAACCTGGAGCATCCTTGTGGAAGCAGAGGTAGAATGGAAGTGGACACCCCAACCAGAGATGGAGGCTCAGGTCACCCCAACACTTCCTGGGACTACTATGCAGAGCTGGGTGCTGCACTGGTCTGAGGTCTCAGTGGTGGAATTCAGAGACACACTCTGACCCTCACTTTGCTCACCATCTGGGGATGTCCTGCTCTCCACCTCACTCTTCCCTTGGGAAGCAGACAGCTCCTCAAACTGAACTTCCTGTGACTCAGGAAGTGGCCCTCAAAAGGCATATTCCCAAAGGGGCAATGCCTTAGCAAACCACTCCCAGCCCACGGCCCCAGGATCTCAGATCTAGGCCAAGTCTGCAGGCCTCAACTGGAGACAAACCAGGGCAGGCTGGGCCCAGCTCTCGCTCCTGCCTCCCCACCCTGGAGGGTTAGTCGTCCAGGCCACGAGTGCCTACCTGTGCCTGAAGGCCAACGGCAGAGTTGGGAACTATTTGTGACCTGTGCCTGCCTGCCTGCCTGCCTGCCCTGGTCCTATAGAACAGCCAGGAGACCCCATCCCTTACCTTATCTTCTTGGAGGCCACCGCCCAGCCAAAGCTGGCTGACCCACCCATTCTCACTGACTAGAGGAACCTGGCAGCCTGCTCTGTGTGCAAACTCTCAAATCTTGCCAAGGGCCAAAGGGCCCCTCGCTTCCTCAGCGCCTAGAAGCCAGGCCCCAGCACCAGAGGGCAGGAGAGCGCCTTTCAGCACCTGGACAAGGCCCTTCAGGGCTGAACCCAAGAGGGTCTCTCTCTTTACTCCCCACTCCTGAGCCGGGTCTGAGGGATCCAGGGGCTCTGCCCAGTCTGAGCAAACAGATAAGCGCTCATCGTGAGGGTAGAGGGCACTGGGTGGGGCTGGAATATCTGGGAGTGTCACAGCCTCTTTGATCCTTGACCCGTGACCCCCTCCCTACGCAGGCCTTGCCCACCTCCGCACACTAACGCGGGAGGTGTTGCTGCCGAGCTGAGTGGGGCGGACTCTCCTACCGCGTGGAACACAGATGGAGCCGGCAGCCCCTCCCCGCAGCCCTCACTGCCCCCGCGGAGGAGGGGCACGGCGTCCCCTACCCCAATCTGGGAGGGTCCGGAGCACGTGTGGGCCGCCAGTCCGGGCCGGAGGGAAGCGGGCGGGGGCCGCTCCCATCACCCTCTCCGGGTCAACAGCACAAAAGCGGCGGCTGCGAACAAAGAAGCGCTGCAAACTCGCCAGGGGGGCGGGACAGCCCGCGCCGCGCCCCCTCCCCAAGCCGGGCGGGTGTGCCCGGCCATGGGGTCCTCGCGGCGCCCCGACGGCGCTCTTACCTGGCCGGCGAGGACCTCTTTCTCCAGCTCGCGGTGGCGGTTGTGCCACACGAGGTAGTGCAGCGGGTACTTGCCCTCGGGCCCCTTTTTGGCGGAGGCGTTGGCGGGGATCATCGCCCGCTCCTCATGCCGGGGCCGCGGCGCCCGGCCCGGGAGGAGGGACCGCGCCAGAGCCAGGGCCCGGAGCCGCGGGGCGGGGGGCCAGCGCTGCCTGCTCGCAGGGCTGCGGCTCGGGCATGTGCTAGCGGCGCCGGCGGGCGGGGGTGGCGCGCCCGGAACGGTGCGGGCGGTGCGGGCCGCGGGCGTCCTCGCGAGGCGGCGGGTGGCGCGGAGAGGCCCCCACCCGCCCGGAGAGGGCGCGGGCACTCGGCGGCGCGGCGCGGACTCGCGCCTCGCCTCCCACACCCCCGCGTACAAAGACGCTGCTCGGCCGAGGGAGCAGGCGCCCGCAGCGGGCGCGGGGGCGCACGGGGCGAGGGCCCCAGGGACGCCGCCGCCGCCGCAGGGACGCGCGCCCGCAGCTGCATAGCCCGGCCCTCAGCCCGAGCGGTCGGCTAGGGATGCGGGGATGCGGGGGAGAGAGGAGGGGGACGTGGGTGCTCTGGGCAGTGCTTGTTATAACTCGGCCCCGCGGCATCATGGGTCTTGTAGTCCGCCTCGTGGAACTGGGGGTGGCGAGCGGCCGGAGAGGGTCCCGCAGTGGCCCCCTGATTCACTGAGAGAGTGGGGAGGAAGTCAGGCCTGGCCGGAATGGAGGCAGTGTCCTGACGCCAGTTGGACTGGGGCGCACCGCCACCCGCTGGCATTTTGCCTTTTGCTGGGGAAGGAGGGGGTTACAGGCCTTGCTCAAGCCTTAGGGGTCGCGGGAAGGTGTGGCCTTCAGGATTGAGTTTGGGTCCTAGTGGAACGTGAGCAGGATCCAGATTCCAAGAAAAGAGTGACTGATGGGAGGAATCCTGAGAAAGGTGCGGGGCGTTAGTGCCAAGGGTCACTGGAGCAACCAGGAATCTGGCACCTGAGATGTTGCATAGGAGTCTTCCCTGCCTTCTTTTAAAATTAAACTCCATCTTCCACATTTGACGTTAGAAAGAGAATGTCTATTAAGGCTGGGAGAACAGACCCCTCCCCCCATACGCTGTCCTCTGCAAGGACCAGAGTGGGGCTGGGCAGAGACAGCAGCAGGTGGCAGCCCCCCACCTCCACCCCATGTGGTCCCCTCTGGAGAGGAAGTGACTGATTCCAGAGACTAACTCCTTCCTGAATAACCCCAGGGCAGAGAGGTCTTTCCAGAAGGGTGCCTGCAGATGCCGTGATAAAAGTGCAATTGCCCTCTGGGGCAGCCTATTGCAAGGGCTGGTAGGACCTGGTGTGGATAGGGACTGGGGTGTCTGAGAGAACCTGAGTTTGAATTCCTCCTTACTATCTGCCTGGCCTTAAGCAGATTGCTTAAATTTTCTGGTTTCTCGGACCACTCACCTCTAAAATGTGACACTAAATACTACCTCCTCTGGTGAGCTAAGGATAGTGACTGCCCTGGAAATGGCGCATCCCTCCCCCAACCCGGCGGACTGGGACAGGTGGCGGGACCAGGCACAGTGCCTTCTTGAGCCCACCTTATAACAAGACAGGAATAAGGGATTCCATACCAGTCCTACTTAGAACAATCCAGGAAACATTTTTGTGGGAGGTGCTAGCAAAAGCTTGCAAACTCTCCGAGCCTCTCTCAGGTTTCTTTGTGTGGTCTTCTGTCCTTCCTCCTCCACACCCTGCAGTGCCAGGCCACGGCGGGAAAGGATGAGGGAGAAGTGGACCGCCTCGCCCCTTTCTCCAGGCTGGGAGGAGCCAGCTGGCGTCTCCCGCAGCCGGAGACCGCTGCCCACCTCCACCACGAGGGGTCAGCAGAGTGTCGTGGCTGCTGCCAGAGTTGGGGAGGAGGCTGGAGCGGGGAAGGGACGGCTAGGAGTGGCCGGGAGAATGCCTGTACATTTCCTCATTAAATTGTTTTTAGAGTGTTTTTGTGATCTCTCTAACTGCCCTGCTTCCTGAGGTGGCAAAGTCTCCAAAGGGAAATTCTGAAACCCTTTTATCCCTAGCCCCAGGCCCAGAAGCTCGTCTGTGGCGGGGCTGGTGGCTTCGGGAACAAAGTTTGGAGAGTGGATCCCTGCTTCGGCCACTCCCAGGTAGTCCCAGGGCCAACCAGGAGATGGGGCTAGCGGGGTGGGGGGAACGGGGTGACTTATCCTTCCTCCCCTGAAAAGGCTTGGAGCTTAAGGAGGCGGGGAGCTCAGCCTGGATCGGGGCGGGGGGGCTATCCTCTGGGCAGCCGGGGTTTCTCTTTTTGCCAAGCGGCCCTGGACTCTAAACCCAGGTCGCTTTTCCTCCGGCCTGCGCGCTCCAGCTGCCACGTGCTCGAGACGCGCCCACACAGCAGAGAAACAAAGACAGCCAAGCAATGGGGTTGCCAGCAGCCGCCTCGACTTCTAATAAATGAAATTCCATAGCTGGGGGTCGATCGGGGGTGAACGGGCGGCCACTGCTCGTGGGCTGTGCGCCCAGTAAGAGCGGCCAGGCCGCTCCTCCCATCGCCAGGGATGGGGCCACCAAGCCCACGGACGGACTCCTCGGTGGAGTGCAGCACAGGGCGGCAGGTGGTGTCCTCCCTCCCCCCGTCCCCCCTCCCCCCCGCCCGCGAGGTATCTTAGCTCGCAGAAACCCTGCCAGAGGAGCTGCTGGCTATGGGGGGAGGGGGTGCCTGCAAGAAGATTTTTTTTTAAGGTGCGATTATAAATATACCTCGTGGATCGCAATCTCAAACAAACTTGTCAATCTGGGCTGCAGCGAAAGGCGATGGAGGCAGCTTTGCATATATTTCGGGTGGTGTGACTCATGAACATTACATGTCTCCCCCAGGGAAGCAGCCTGCCACCCACAAGTCACTGCTGCTCTGGCACCAATGGGATAAAATCAACCAACTCCTGCACCCCTGCCCAAGGACTCCCCTCCTTCTCCCTTGTTACACAGCAGGACTACATGCCCCTGGGGAACCCTCCCCTAATCTGGGGAACCGTCCCTTAATCGTGTCATCACTGACCTGGCCCTTGGGCCTGGGCCTGGGCCCCTCTGCCCTCTCCCCACAGAGCTCTGGCCTTTTGCTGCTGCAGGGATGGGGGTTGGGTGCACGTGGGGCACACGTGTATGGGGGAGCATGCTCAGTCCAGGGGTGCACCAACGTGCGGCCTGCGCCTTCTCTCCCTGTCCACCCCCCCACCTCCAATGAGTCTCAGTGTGAAGTCCAGGAAGAAAGGCCACCACAAAAAAGGTCCTTGTATGTTATATGCACACGCCCTGGACACACACACCCCTGGTGGCTCAGAAACACCGTTGATATATACAAGACCGATGCGAAGTGGATATTACTGCACACAGGCACAGTGGTCACTCCTCAGGAGGTCTTCAAAAAAAATTGCCCAGATTCTTTCCTCTCTGGATGAAAGCATGGAGGAGGGATAGATGTCTTTTTAGCCCGGTGGCAGGGGATACACTGCATGACCTCTGGCACCTGGGCGTCCATATTGCTGGCGGTGTGCGCAGTCAGCAAGAGTGTGACCACACATACACCTGGACACACAGAGGCGGACTCATGGGGGACCAGGATGCACAACTCACCCCAAACAGAGACAGGTACCCTGAACCACAGTGGGTACCCTGAGCCACAGCCCCTTGATGCGGAAGGGGAGCCCGGGCCTCCAGCTCCTTACTCTCTTCTCTGATCCCCAGGGGTCACTGTCCCCGGAAATGAAGGGGATGGGGCTGTGAGGCAAACTTACACCGTCTGGGGGCAGGGGTGCGCCGGAGCCGAGGCCTGGGCCGTAGGAGGCACTGCCGGCTCTGGCCTGGCGGCGGCCGTGGTCCCTTTAAGCGCCCCCGCCCCCTCCCGCCCGCGCTCTCGGCTTCCTTTCTCCTGGAGGCGCGGCAGGCAGGGCCTGGCGGCGGGGCGGGTGTGCAGTCTGCCCCTCCCCCGGTGGGACGGGCCTGCGCCGCTTCCTGCAGGAGCGGCCGGGAGCCGCGCAGGGGGCGGAGAGAGCGAGCGGCGAGCGGCGGTGGGGCGGCGCGGGGCGGCGCGGGGCGGTGCGGGGCGGAGGGCGCCCGAGGGCGAGCGGGCGGGCGGGCACGGCGGGTTCCGGGCCAGCCCCGGGGGCGGACGGTTGGCTGGGCTTGCGGAGCCTAGCCGAGGCCTTGCCGGAGCTGGGCCGGGCTGCAGGGGCCGTCGCCGCCCGGGCCCGCCGCCCGCGCCCCCCACGCTGGCCCAGAGGGCTGCGGCCGCGTCGCCGCTGAGGATGTCCCGGAAGGGGCCGCGAGCGGAGGTGTGTGCGGACTGCAGCGCCCCGGGTAAGCGGGGCCGGGCCGGGGGCGGGACCGCTCACCGAGGCACCGCCGGGCGGGCGCCGGGGCCTGGCGGGAGCGCCTTGCGGGGCCGGAGGGCGGGGCGGGGCCGGGCCGGGGGCTGCGGCCTCCGGCCTCCGGACTCGGCCCCCGCCCGGGCCACTGCGGAGCCGCGTCCTTGGCGGGAGGGACGCCTGGGGGGCCGCTGTTTCCTCGCGTCCGTGGACCGGCGAGGAAGGACATTCCCGGCGCCGCCTCCCACCCCTCAGTATAAGGGAGGAGGGCAGCTGGCTGCCCCCCCTTCCATCTCTGTATCCAAACGGAAGCGCCAGCCTGGGGTGGCAGGAGGGCTGTGGCAGAGGCCGGCCGGGTTTAGGAGGTGGGGGCGAGTGTGGTTTTGTGTCATCTCAGTGCCACCCCCGCGTCTTGCACCTGCTGCTCGCATGGTCTGCGCGCCCGCTGGGGTGGCGGAGGGCAAGGGGCAGAGAGCTGGGCAGATGGGCCAGGGGGGCCTGGATACTGTTTCCTCGGGAGCAGATGAGGGGGTGGCTACTCCTAGCTCCCTGCCCCGGGTTCCCAAGGCTCCTCGCAGGGCCTGGTGTTCAGGGCCACCACGAGCCTGGGCATCTTCCCCTGAGGCGTCCCCAGGCCTGGTGACTGGGAGCAACGAGACAGCTTTTACGGGGTCCCAGTAAGGCCTACTTGGAAGGTGGGCTCGGCGTTACCCCAGCCTGGGCACAGACCCCTCCCCATCCCGTAGCCCAGTCTGGCCAGAAATGGGTAGGGAGCAGTGCCGAGGGGTGCCTAGATTCCTGGGATCCACCTGGCTTCCTGGCCTGCCTCCTGGCTGTATTTACCGTGGTGTTTCCCTTCTCCTTCCCAGCAGAGTCAGGTCCAGGCTGATGTAAACCCCCCCTGACCTACTGAGGAAGTGAGGATCAGTGACCCAGAGAGGTTGCTCCATTCTGATGGGGGAGGACACTGCCAGTGATGGGGCTCAGCAGCTGGCCTGGGGAAAGGAAAGCCCTGGCCCTTGACCGTCTTCTTTTTAGAAAAGGCGCTATCTCCCTGGGAGACCTCTGGGCAGGCTCGGGGGAGGGTGGGGTCGTCTGTGAAGCTCTGGGCACAAAATAAGTGTGAGAGTGTGGGGTGCTGTTTTGTGGGCCCATAACTTGCAGCCACCCTTTGGACAGGACCAGGACCCCAACAGGGAACTGTGGGTGCCTGGCAGAGGCACGGTGGTCTGGGTGGTTTTGACCCTGAGGCCTCCTCTCAGGGCATGTCGTGGTCTAGAGGGCTTTGAAGAAACTACCTGAGGGAGGGGGCGGGGGAGGAGAGAAGGGGTGTCCCTACCCCTGATTAGTTAGAAACTCTCTCCTCACCCCAGCCGCAGGCAGGTCTGGGGATGGAAGGGCTGGGAGGAGAGCTTGCCTTCTGTCTGTCCGTCCGAGGCTGTTCTGCACCTCGGCTGGGCAGACGTAGCAGTCGGGGGAGGGCAGGTAGGACTGGGAGGGGGTTGCTTAGCAGACACTTTATCAGGGAAGCCTGGATTTTGGTGTTGTCTTTGTTTCCAGCTTCCTCTGTGACTCATGGCAAGACTTTCCTCACTCTGGGTCTCAGTTTCCTCAACTCTGAGGCAAAGAAGTTGGAGTAGAAATGGTTTTTGAGGACTGTTCCACCTCCAAGTCTGTGGTCCTGATTCTGGGCCAGGAGGACGTCGGGCAGCATTAGCAAGGCAGTTGTCCTTTCTTTGCTGCATTTGACTGTTTGGCTGGAAGCCTCTGGATGTCCAGTGGGCATGGGCAGGAGTGGTGTGTATCTGTTGTGTTGGGGTGCCCAGCTCCTACCCCCAGTCCTCATCCCACAGAGCCATGTGTGCCCCCCTGGAATCTCCTTTTCCCCTGATCCAGAATACAGATCAGGAAGAGGCAGGTGGTGAGGTCAGGATGGTGAGGTGTGCAGGGTGCCGATGAAGTCTTGCTCATCCCCCCACCCCAGCACCTAGCATGGTGTCTGGCACATCGCAGGCATTCTTCAAGTGTCTGGATGCTTCTCAGGACCCCAGCTGACTCTTCGGGGCTACCCCACACCCCGACCCTATGATGCATGGAGTGGCATTTTCAGTCTGGGACCTGTAGCAGCCCAGGTAAGAGGCTTGAGGGAAACCAGCAGTTTGGAGCCCAGGCCCAGAGCCACCTCCTTGGTGTATGCTTCCTACCCAAAGTTGTAGGCTTCTCACTGTGATAGGAGCCCTGCAGTCCCAGCCCTAGGAGTGGGGTTGTGGCCTTTTTGTGGTTGGTTAATTTGCAGGGTCATGGAGGTGAAAGGTAAGATGCAGCCTGACCCCAAAGGGCCCTGTCCTCCCTCTGCTCGCAGGCCTGGGCACACGGGACAAGTGTGAGTATGCTGTGAGACAGCTGGGCAGAGCATGCCTGCTCTGGCAGCTGGTGCCACCTCATTAGGCACCGTCTGTGTCCCTGCCTGCCTGGCCAGGGGTCGGGGAGCCCTGGAAACTGTGTTTCCTGCTCCTCCACTCACCCTGCCGCACAGTCCTGGCTTCTCTGTCACGGGCCTGCGCCTCACCCCACAGGCTTTCAGGCAGCCTTCCCACTTTGGCAGCCCCAGGCACAGGCGTGAAGACCTCAAGATGCCCATCCTGCAGGCACCTTGAGTGAGCAAGGCTGGCCACCAGCTAGGGACATTGGGGAACCTGCAGGCTTATTTGTCTTCATAATATAGATTGTGGGGTGGGGTGAGTGGTGGGCTGCTGCTTTTACTGAGGTATAACGTATGTACAGCAGAGTGCCTCTTCCTTATTGTTCAGCCTGATAAGTTTTTACCTGTGTATATACTTGTGTAACCGCCACTCCGATCAAGAGGTAGAACATTCCTGTCACTCTATAGGGCTTTCTTGTGTCAACGCCCCCAAAGGCAACCGCCATTCTGACCTCTGTCCCCATGGATTACTCTTGCCTGCTTTCAAGATGGTGGGCTTCTCCCTCTTGTCTAGTGAGGATCTGGTCCCTAGATCAGAAGAGGCTGGCTCCGGGCCCTGGAGGTCACCAGTGGCTTTGGGTGGTGACATGTATTCACCTTAATAGAGGCCTCCATGGGGTTGGTGCTGGTTAACATTTTCCCAGGACCCCTCCTGCCACTTGCTCACACATACCAGGCGCCCCCCGCCCCACGACTGAGGCAGAAGCCCAGGGGGAAGGTGGGCAGGGTACTGAGGAGGAGACCACGTGCCTAACCCTTCTGCCCTGTTTGGTCCTGGAAGCCTTTCTGGGGGCAAGGGTCCTTTAACCTTAAATTACAATAGCCCTTTGACTTTCAGAAACCCTTCCTGGCCCTTTGGCTTAGGAACTGGCCTAGGTGGGCCTTGGGGGCTCCTGCTTGGGTAGGCCCAGGCCCCTTGGACATAGGAGGTAGGTAGTAAGGTGACCCATCTGTGTCATCCAGAACTGAGCTGGCACCAGTGTGCCCCAGACCAGGACAGTGTCCCCTGCCCACCCTTCCTATTTCAGGTCACCGTGGAAGAGAGGGAGAACCCCTCCCCCAGGCTGGGAGAGTGCCGAGTAGAGCCTTGGACCCCTTTCCCCAGCTCCTGGGCACTACCTCATTCAGGGGCTCACCATGTCTGGTCTGGCCCTGGATATCTGGCCAGCCTTCCCAGGTCTGGCTTCTCCGGTAGGGCCACGGGCTTGGGGTGGAGGCCTTAGAGCTGCCCATTTATGATCCTGGCCTGGGCGGCTCCCTCCTGACAGGAAACCCCACCATTTCAACAAGAGGAATTCAGGCTGCGTCATTTCCAGCTTCCTGCCTGGGCTGGCGGAGGGGGCTGGCAGGCAGACCCCTGACCCAGTGGTGTTTGGGGGTGGGGGGGAAAGGAGCTCTCCGTGCCTGGGGGGCCTCGCCGTTTGGGTAAAGCCAACACTGAAGTTTGCTCTAGGGCTCCCCCTCTTGGCACAGATGGTGGGTCCTTTCCTCGTGGGCCCCTCAGCCTCCGAGGAGGGTGCATGGCGGGTGCCTCCTGCATCCCTCTGCCCTGTTTTGGGGGGATCCCTAAAGAAGTCCAGACCCAAAGAACTGAGCCCTCCCCCTTCCACCTCCTGTTTCCATGCCATGGAGGGGACACTCACCACGGCAGAGCTCAGGCTGTATCCTGACTCAGTTTCGTCACAATTCTCTGGCGAACACTGGTAGAAGCCCTTGCGGGGAAGGGTAAGAGAATTGCCTTCTGGTTGGAGAGGCTCTCATTACCCCAAGCCTGTCCCCTCCCCTGGTGGGGGCCCCTCTGGACAACATGAGCACTAGGGGCGAGGCAGAGAGCCAGTCCCCACCCCTTCACCCCCCGCCAGGACGGGGCTTCGTGAGACAGGCCGGGGGCCTGGGCAGAGCACAGTGTCCTGTGAGAGAGGCTCCCTGCCCCCACTCCCCGGTGGCACACAATGGCTGCTTTCTCCCCCGTGACCTTTCCGCAGCCTGAGCTGTATGCAGCTGTCCCCTCCCCCTCTCCCAAGGGGCCTGGGACGGGTGGCATCTCCCCCGCCCTGGAGAAGGGCCCCAGGAGTTCCCGTCCTGCTCTGGTCCCCCTTCTTCTAAAGTTCACTTCTCCCCAAGGAGTGGAGAGTGGCGCCCACTTGGGGCTGCAACAGCAGCTGGTGTGGACATGGCATGGTCTCCGGCATCTAAATGCCTGGGTTCACATCCCAGCAATCCCACTCATTAGCTGTGTGGCTTTGAGTAAGCACCCTAACCTCTCTGAGACACTGCTTCCTCATTGGTAAAGCAGGGGTAGCATTTCCCACCTTGCCTGACAGTCATTAGAGGTACCATACTTATGGCACCCAACTGGTACACAGTGGGTACTCAGTCAGTGTTAGTTCCTTTGCTCTCTCCATCCCCCTTAAGAGGGGCTCCAGCTCACCCCATCACTGGTGGTGTCAGGAGACTCGGTCATGAAAGGGGCTCTTACCTGCCAGGATGAGGACAGAGGCGGGAGCCCCCAGAGGGGTGTGATGGGTCAGGCAGGTGAGCCAGTGGTTCTAAAAGAAGCCTGAGTGTAGGAGAAACGTGGCACTGACCCGGACACAGGAGTGCCTAGAGATGTGTGGCATGCGGTCCTTGGGGACTCCTGCCTCCCTGGGGCAGGGCTAGGGTGGCAGCCTTGTTCCCTGGGGAAAGGCTGTGGAACTGGTCGCAGTGGCTGCAGGACAGGAAGCTGTGCCCGCCGAGTAGGCCCTGGGGACCACACCTCCCCAGAGGGGCAAAGACATGTAGGAAAGGGCTTGGCTCTGATGGGAGCCCCTCCCGCCTCCAGAGCTCAGCGTCCTCATCGCTGGTCCAGCTCCCAGAGCCCTGGGGGACTGAGTGAGCAAATGTGCGTGGAGTTCTAAGCGTAGTGCGGGCCCAGGGCGGTGTTCAGGAGGCCTCGCCCGTGTCTGGCTGTGGCTGACCCTTCCCCCCACCCCGGCAGACCCCGGCTGGGCCTCCATCAGCAGGGGTGTGCTGGTGTGTGACGAGTGCTGCAGTGTGCACCGGAGCCTGGGACGCCACATCTCCATTGTCAAGCACCTTCGCCACAGCGCCTGGCCCCCCACTCTGCTGCAGGTACAGGCTGTGCTGGGCCATTCTGCCTTCCCAGTAGCGTGTGCTGAGCGCCGGCACGTTTTCCCCCCGCACCCACATACACAGCTCTCTGGATCCCGTGGCTTCCGGGGGCAGCACCCACCCAGGGCAGAACCTAATCCTTACCCTCTCCACCCGGGCGCCGGCCCACACGGAGAGGAGGCTTCCAGGACCAGAGTCACACAGACCTGGGCTCGAACCCCAGCTCTGCCACCTAGTAGCTCGGCCATGTACTGTCGAGCTTAATGTCTCAGAGCCTTGGTGTGCCCATCACGTCACCCGAAGTGCTAAGCAGGACCCGCATCCTTGGCTGGGATGGCCTGACTGGGTAGGGGTGCAGCAGTGCCAGGCACACAGTAGGCCTGTTAGTACTGTGTCCAGCCTGGTGCTCGGAGGCGTTCCCCAGCGCGCAGTGGGCATTCTCACTCTGGCACCTCTTCCCTACAGATGGTGCACACACTCGCCAGCAACGGGGCCAACTCCATCTGGGAGCATTCCCTGCTGGACCCCGCGCAGGTGCAGAGCGGCCGGCGCAAAGCCAACCCCCAAGACAAAGTCCAGTGAGTCGGGCTCGAGGGGTGGTGGCTGAGGTTGTGTGCTCGGGGGCAGGAGCCTGGGAGGTGGCTGGGCGCCTGGCCTCTCCCACTCCGCCCCCCATTTCCTCCTGCGTGCTCCATGCAGCCCCATCAAGTCAGAGTTCATCAGAGCCAAGTACCAGATGCTGGCTTTTGTGCACAAGCTGCCCTGCCGGGACGACGATGGAGTCACCGCCAAGGACCTCAGCAAGGTTTGCGGGGCCCCACAGCGGAGGGCTGGGCCTCTCCTCTCCTCACCCACAGTGCCATCACCACTGAGCCCTAGGCCCCCTAGGCCCCCAAGGCAGCCAGGTCAGGCAAGCATGGTGGGCACGGTGGAGGGACGAGATTGCGTGGTCAGGCCGCAATCAGGTGTGAATAAGGCCCCTCCGCTCCCAAGTGGACACACGAGGCTAAAATTCTTCAGCTGCTGCCCGAAAGGCAGAAAACTCTGGGCAGTTTCTGAACCTCCCAGAGCCTCGGTTTCCTCATCTGTAAAATGGGAAAGAAATAGCATCTACCACAGAGTTAACAGCTGTGGTAGGTGGTGACTGACTGCAGCTGTGATTAATGGGCATGAACTCTTAGTAGGAAGCCCTCTGTCCCCCGACAACCTAACTTCAGCTGGGCCCCGTGGAGCTGGGAGGAGTCCCAGGCGGGCCAGGACCAGGTGCCGCTGGAGGTGGGAGGGGCCACCCCCACCCGTTTGTGGCACACTCTGCTCCTCACAGCAACTCCACTCGAGCGTGCGGACGGGAAACCTGGAGACGTGTCTGCGCCTGCTGTCCCTGGGTGCCCAGGCCAACTTCTTCCACCCAGAGAAGGGCACCACACCGCTGCATGTGGCTGCCAAGGCAGGGCAGACGCTGCAGGCCGAGCTTCTCGTAGTGTACGGGGCTGACCCTGGCTCCCCTGACGTTAACGGCCGCACACCCATTGACTATGCCAGGTGAGGGTCCGCTGAAGTGTGAGGCTCGGGTGGGTGTGGGGAGCGGGCTGCGGCTGTAGGGCTGAGCCATGCCCCCTCCCCACAGGCAGGCGGGGCACCATGAGCTGGCGGAAAGGCTAGTCGAGTGCCAGTATGAGCTCACTGACCGGTTGGCCTTCTATCTCTGTGGACGCAAGCCGGGTGAGCAGAGTGTGGGGTGGGCTTGGCTGGGCCAGGCAGGTGGGACCCAGACACACCCCAGCAGCAGGTGCCATGGTGACAAAGCCGGCTGGGGAACAGCGTTGCTAGGCAACTGGCTCCTGTGAAATTGCTGCAGGCTCTGGGCTGAAGCGTGTTGGGGTAGGGAGTGGGGGTGGGCATAACTTCTAGCCAGTTCCCAGGGCTCTTGGGGGTGGCCTGCCCTCCTCCCTTCCCCTGTCACTTCTGGGTGCCAAGCCCTGCTCATGGCAGTGAGGTGGGCTCCCAGCTGCTAAGGCCACCCAGCACCAGTGACTTGGCATTTTTATTTTTACTCAGATCACAGGAATGGGCATTACATCATCCCACAGATGGCGGACAGGTGAGTGCCCACCTTACGCCCCTTCCCAGAGGCAGCTGGATGCCCTGTGGGTGCCTGACCCCAGAGCCGCCCCCACCCCCCAACTCTTCAGCTTTAGGGGCCTGGGACCCCCGCCCCCCTTCCCCTTTGGGGCTGGAGGCACAAGCATATCGCAGGCCAGTCCTCACTCCCTAATGCTGGGCCCCAGGGCAGGTAAGAAATGTTGACTCAGCACGCGGCCAGCACAGCCTAACCCCCGTGGCTGTCAAGCACATGGGGTTTGAGTACAAGAAATAGACCCCTAGGAGCAGCGGATCACTGAGTTCTGTTCCCAGTGGCACTGACTCCAACTGTAAAATCTTTAGACAAATTTTTGCTCTTCAGTGAAAAGGTGGTGGGCCCCGGGAGTTTGACTAACGTTGGGATTCTGCCAGGCCTCTGTGGTGTGCTCAGAAGTTGGGCAGGGGCTGCAGGCCCAAGGCCAGTAGAGGTGTTTCTGTCTCTTATCCAAGAGGCCCCAGGAGCCCAGGCTCGGGGTTGGGGGGGTGGGGGTGGGGGTGCTCACCCAGCTCACAGGATGGATGCTGGCGCCACCTGGTGGCTGCCTGCGATGGCCAAGCTGTGCCTGCTGGCCTGGATCTGGGGAGGCTCCCTCCCTCTCCAGAAGCCAGTGTGGCCAGATGGGGATGGTCAGACCTGGGCACCTCGGATCCCTGAATGCCCAGATCTTCTCTCTTCTGAGACCCCAAGACTCCCCGCTACTTTTCTGGTCTGATTTTGCCTGGTGTGTCTGCCTGCTTGCGTGTGTGTTGTAAATGTGTTCTCAATGAAATGTTAACCGACCACCTTCCCAGTGCCAGCTGTTCTTGCCGCTGGACCCAGAGGTAACTCAGGCGTGATCCCTACCCTTAAGGAGGTCACAGCCAAGAGGGGAGGCACCCTAGTCAGTTGTAGTCCATTGTGGGGAGTACAGCAAGAGAGGCAAAGACATAGACGTCAGAAATGCTGTGCCAGGAACTACAGGCAGACTGTGTAGCTGAAGCATGGGAGAGGCAGGGAGTCCCAGGAGCAAGACTGGAAGAGAGACAGGGCAAGAGAGGGGCCGGTCCTGAGCCCCAACAAGAGCTGAGAGGTTCCAGCACGGACACGTGGAGTCGGCTCTGCCGCTTATTGGCTGTGTGGCTTCAGGCAGGCTCCTTAACCTCTCTGAGCCTTAGTTACTGCTTCTGGAAATAAGGGTGACTGTACCTATCTTTCTGGGCTTCTGAGAGGATTAAATAAGATAGTGCATGCAAAGCATTGAGCGTTTTTATTTCGTTTATTTATTTTTTTGGCCGCACCGTGTGGCTTGCAGGATCTTAATTCCCCAACCTGGGCCCCTGGCAGTGAAAGCACCGAGTCCTAACCACTGGACCGCCAGGGAATTCCCTAGCATATTTTTAAGTGAGCTTTTTGTTGAAGTGTGCCATACGTAACCTGTTACTATTGAAAAGTTCTTAAGGCCAGGGGTAGTGCAGCCAGATGTGTCAAAAATACTCCGGCTTCTGGTGAATAAAGGGGTGCAGGGGCAAGACTGGAAGCGGGAAGATGGATGAAAAAACGTTGCAAAAGACCAGGCAGGAGGATGGAATGGCAGTACCTGGGGAAAGCCTGGCTGGGGCTCGAGGGTGAGGGAGGTTGCAGGTGGCCCCCAGGAGCTGCCGCTGGTGCGGGGCAAGTGGGTCACTGAGAGGAGGAGCGAGCCGGCCGAGGAGGGCCTGGGGGGAAGCCGAGTTGGGTTTGGTGCCTGTGGGTCTGGCGTGTGCACGGAGCCGGGCCTGAGCTTGACGTGGGAAGGCGTTTGCTGCCCTGCTCCTGGGTAACTGCTGCCTCTGTCCTGTTCTTCTCTCTGCTGCCTTCCTCTGGACTTAGATCTCGGCAAAAGTGCATGTCTCAGAGGTATATGGTGCCTGCTCGGGAACAGGCTCTGGAGGTTGGGTGGGGCAGGGAGGCACTTGGTGTGCAGCACCTGGGGTGTCGTCTCCCTGGGATCCCTGCATGTTTGGGAGGTCACTGGCAGGGGCCTGGCCACCGCTCACGTCTGGCCTCTCCCCTCTTCCCCATTCCCGTCTCCCTCCTTCGTCCACAGCCTAGACCTGTCCGAGTTGGCCAAAGCTGCCAAGAAGAAGCTGCAGGCGGTGAGTCTACTCGGGCCCCTAAGGCTTGGAGCCGCCCCCACCCCTGCGACGGCTCCCCCTTTCTCTGACCTGGTGCGCTCGTCCAAGTCTTGGACCTGCCCCTCGCTCTAGTCTCCTCAGTCACCTGTCCTCCACCTCCACACCCCTCGCCTTTGACCCTGGTTCTGCCCTCCTAAGGCTCCCGGGGCACGTGGCGCATCTCTAGCTACCTGGGCACTAACCAGTCTGCCCTGGTCTCCCTCTGCCTCTCCCACCTCGGAGCTTGGCAGGCAGACCCCTACCCCAGTTGCCAGTTCTGAGACTGGGGAGAGGGCTGGGTGGCACAAGGGACACACAAGTCGTTTTCGACATCTTCTAAGATCCCGGTGAGCTGGCTTGCTTGGCACTGGGGGGGCCAGTTGATCTGACAAAGCCTGGGTCCCCATCTCCGCCTCCAGCTCAGCAACCGGCTTTTTGAGGAACTTGCCATGGACGTGTATGACGAGGTGGATCGAAGAGAAAATGACGCTGGTGAGCCGGGAGGGGATCGAAGCCTTGGGCAGAGGGGACAGCGCGCCTGCCTGCTGGGGAGGGGGTGGGACCTGGTGTGGCTCTGGGGTCCTTTTACTGGGACTAGGAAGAGGTACCGGGGGCTGGTCTGCTCGGCAGGCCTGCACGTAAGCCCCAGCCAGGCAGGCAGAGCATGCTGAGCTGGAGGCCGCCAGCCTGCTCCTCCCCCCAGCCCCCTGGACTGGGGCTCCCGTGCTCTGGCTGCCTCCCACTTTGGCTCTCTCCCCAGTCCCACTCCGCCCCCTGCATCCCTTCTTCCTGGCCACAGCCAGATTCCAGCCCAAACTCCCGGTTGGTAAGGGCTGGCGGGAGGGAGTCGCCTCGTCCTGTTTGTCAGTCCCCAACCGGCCTCTCCCTGACCCAGCCTTACTTCCCCTGTCCGGAGACCACCCCTTTCTTGAACACCAGCACTCGGTGGGCATGGGGAGGAGCTCAGAAGGCTGTGCTCCTCGCTTTCCCACCTCCACCCCATGGGCCTGGCCACCACGGACCATCCGCTCCCTGCCCCTCCCCCCCAGTGTGGCTGGCAACCCAAAACCACAGCACCCTGGTGACGGAGCGCAGTGCTGTACCCTTCCTGCCCGTTAACCCTGAATACTCAGCCACGCGGAATCAGGTGAGTGGGCTGGGCGGGGGTGCCTGGGCCGATGATCTCCCCTCCTGGGGTCACCAGCTCTGTGGGTCCTGCCCTTCCTGGCAGGCTGCTGTCTGGGCTGAGTCTTTCCCACTCCTGGCCGAGGCCTCTCCCTGGCCCCGCTGGCTCTGGGATTTGGGAATGGGGAGGAGGCTGTTCTTTGGAGCACTTGGTGAGCAGCCCCTTGGGGGGGGGGGTGTTCCAGCCTCTTCCTGAGAGCTCCCCTAGGCACCCCAAATCTGTGTCATTCCCCACCCCCTGCCCTGGCCCGGCGAGCTGGGCTGGCACATTTTAGCTGTGGTTAAGTCAACTGTCAGACGGCCTGGCTGCTTTGTCCCCATCTGTGTGTGTCAGCCGTAAGGGCCTCCTCACACCGGCCTGGCCCTTTCTGCCTCTCAGGGGCGACAGAAGTTGGCCCGCTTTAATGCCCGAGAGTTCGCCACCTTGATCATCGACATTCTCAGTGAGGCCAAGCGGAGACAGCAGGGCAAGAGCCTGAGCAGCCCCACAGGTGGGAAGGGCGTGGATGGGGGCGCGGTGGGGGGCACTGTTCCAGGATATTCTCTCTCATGGCTCCCTTCCGGGGGTGGCAGGATGGATGGGCCGTATGAGCCCTGAGTGACAGGCCTGTGCCCTCAGACAACCTCGAGCTGTCTGTGCGGAGCCAGAGTGACCTGGACGACCAGCACGACTACGACAGCGTGGCCTCGGACGAGGACACAGACCAGGAGCCCCTGCGCAGCGCTGGTGCCACTCGGAACAACCGTGCTCGGGTCTGAGCGCTGCCCCTCCCCATGCCTCCTCCAAGGCCCTGCTCCAGCCTCTCGTAGCTCGGGGACAAGGGGACTGACTGACCGGCTCACGTCTCCTTCTGCAGAGCATGGACTCCTCAGATCTGTCGGACGGGGCGGTGACACTGCAGGAGTACCTGGAGCTCAAGAAGGCCCTGGCCGCCTCCGAGGCAAAGGTGCAGCAGCTCATGAAAGTCAACAGCAGCCTGAGTGATGAGCTCCGGAGGCTGCAGCGGGAGGTGAGGATGGGGGCCTCCCAGGGCCCCAGTGCGGGGAGGAGTTACCCCCTTCTGGAGGTGGTGGTGCTGCCTGGACCCTCCGGAGTGTCTTGACACCACTCTCACTCTCAGATCCACAAGCTGCAGGCTGAGAACTTGCAGATCCGGCAGCCGCCGGGGCCAGTGCCCACAGCCCCACTTCCCAGCGAACGAGCGGAGCACGCGCCCATGGGGCCTGGCGGGAGCACCCACCGCAGGGACCGCCAGGCCTTCTCCATGTATGAACCGGGCTCTGCCCTGAAGCCCTTTGGAGGCCCACCTGGGGATGAACTCACCACCCGGCTCCAGCCTTTCCACAGCACCGTGAGCTGCCTATGGGCCTCGGGGTGGGGGGTGGAGACGGGGCTGGGACCACTGCAGGGCCTTCCATGACGCCCACTGTGCCACCCCCAGGAGTTGGAGGATGACGCCATCTATTCAGTGCACGTCCCTGCTGGCCTTTACCGGGTAAGCAGGGCCTGGGGGAGGTGGGTCCGTACCCACAAATAGGTTGTGAGCCCCAGTGAGTGCCAGGCTCTATGCTGGACGCTGGGCACAAGGATGACTAGACACACACAGTCCCAGCCTCACTGCAGGGAAGCCACAAGGTGGGTGGTGGGGAGGAGGAAACTGACTCCAGCCCTACCTGGGTTTCAGGTCCGGAAGGGGGTGTCGGCCTCAGCTGTGCCCTTCACTCCCTCCTCCCCACTGCTGTCGTGCTCCCAGGAAGGAAGCCGTCACTCGGTAATGTGCATCCCCAGGGCCCGAGGGATGGGCTGAATGAGATGTGTGCTTGGGAGGTGATGGGCGGGGCGGGGGGGGTGGTGTGTGAACGTGCACCTTACCTGCCACCCCTTCCCTGTACCCCTCCAGAGCAAGCTTTCCCGCCATGGCAGCGGCGCAGACAGTGACTATGAGAACACGCAAAGTGGGGACCCGCTGCTGGGGTGAGGCACCCGGGGGAGGGGGGTGGGTGGCCCCTGAGCGCCTGTGAGGGTGTAGGCAAGCGGCCTCACGGCTGGAATGCCTCCCTCTCTCCTCTCCAACCCCAGCCTGGAAGGGAAGAGGTTTCTAGAGCTGGGCAAGGAAGAGGACTTCCACCCGGAGTTGGAAAGCCTGGATGGAGACCTCGACCCTGGGCTTCCCAGCACAGAGGATGTCATCCTGAAGACGGAGCAGGTCACCAAGAACATTCAGGAATTACTGCGGGCTGCCCAGGAATTCAAGCATGACAGGTATGGAGGTGGGCGGAGGCTCGTATGGGCTTCTGGGGTGTTGGGCAAGAGAGGGACCAGTGTTCCACTGTCCCTGGGAACCTTCCCTGAGAGCCCTCCTAATTTACCCTCCCCTGCCCCCATAGCTTTGTGCCCTGCTCAGAAAAGATCCATTTGGCTGTGACTGAGATGGCCTCTCTCTTCCCAAAGGTACAGGGGCCAGAGAGGGGAGCAGGACTGGGCGTCGCCTCAGGGTGGGGCAGGGCCTCAGGGCGGGGCAGGTGCGGACAACGGCCTGCGTGGAGACATGGACACGCTGGGCCATATCATGGCGCGTGGTTTGAAATCCAAGGCCCAACTCCCTCCGTCCTCCCTCCAGAGGCCAGCCCTGGAGCCAGTGCGCAGCTCCCTGCGGCTGCTCAACGCCAGCGCCTACCGGCTGCAGAGCGAGTGCCGGAAGACGGTGCCCCCGGAGCCTGGCGCCCCCGTGGACTTCCAGCTGCTGACCCAGCAGGTGATCCAGTGCGCCTATGACATCGCCAAGGCTGCCAAGCAGCTGGTCACCATCACCACCCGAGAGAAGAAGCAGTGACCACTCTCCCTGCACCCTCACCCGCACCCTGGGACCTCACTGGCCATGGGAGCTGGGCCACTCCAGACACTAATCCCCACCCCAACAGAGCCGCTGGCACAAGTGCCCTTAGTGCTGCCACTCTCACCTGGCAGCCAGGTGCCCTGGTGCCCGTCCCCCTCGAGCCCCCAAGGATGGGGAGGTGAGGTGGCAGGAGCCTCTGTCCCCTACATTCCATGCACCTCTCCCTGTACAGAGCACCCCCGCCCCCTCTAGTGTGCCCGGGGCCTGCAAGGCATCACTCCCAGCCCCTCGCCCTCTGGGGCACCCTCAGCAAAGGGTCGGGTGGGGACACCCCAAATGGGGTGGTTCCCTTACATGCACCCCACCCCCATGAGCCAGTCCAGCCCTACTGGGGGCTGAGCCGGGGGCATCCCCCCTTGTACATAATACCTGTGGATGTCCCCACCCTGTAGCCACCAGCCCCCTGCTGCTCTCCTTCAATGCCAAACGGCCCCAGCCTAGGGCACAGGCCCCAACCTGTGTTCCTGGGGTCCCCAGCAGCAAACACTGGAAAAGTCTTTTTTCTCTCTCTCCTCTCTCCCACCCCTTAATTTTAACGTTGTGGTAACTGAGTGTCCCTGCGTGCCTGCGTGTGAGTGTGCGGGGCGGCAGTGCCGTTCCGGAGGCCTGGCCCGTCTGGAGTTCTGTGAGGGGGTGAGGGGACCAGAGCAGCAGGACCCGTGTTGGGCGTCGGCCCCTCTCCCCCATCCTGGGGCCAGGGACTGCCGGGGTAAGCAGCGGGGGTCCTGCCCTCTGCCTCCCCTCATTGTTCCCCCGACTCATACCCTTTCTCTGTGAACGTAACAGGAAAACCACTTGGCTCCATCTCTCTTCCCCTCCCTTGTGGAGGGGGATCGTGCTGGCTGGGGCAGAGAACTGAGCCCCTGAGCCTGGGGCTGGCTCCCCGGGGTCCCGGACTCAGCCGAGAGCCCCTCCCTGTAACCTCTGAGAGGCCAGTGCCTGCGCTATTTGGGTCCCTGGAGCCTGGGCTGCAGCCTAGGAAGGCTGAGAGACAGATGGCAGCGCCCACCAGCTCCTCTCCCCGTCCCACCCATGTCCCGGGGGCCAGGCTCTACCTGTGTGGTGGTGGTGGTGGGCTGAGTGTCAAGATGTGTGTCATGTACATTTGTATCAAAAATAAATAAGTGACCATGTGCCCTTTCTGATGCTTAGGGAACCGTGGGAGGGACTGGGGAGGTGGCAGACGTGAAACGGAGAAAGACCAACCTGGCGAAAGTATGAAGCAAGTGAAGACCACGACTCTTCCAGCCCCTGTACTTGAGGGAAGGGAAGCCCCTGTCATCTCTTAGAGGAGTCCTGAAAATAACAATGTTTCAGTAAATACCACCACCGTCCCCACCACCTGCTCACCCCTGGTGGTGGGAGGGGTCTATCACGCTACTAAACCCCAGTGTCTGAGGCCCCGCGGGCAAGAGGAGACAGGCCAGCGAGTGCCCAACTTGATACTAGAAACCCCCTACCTCAAACACGACCTAAATGGGCTAGGACAGTGCCCTGGGTGGGAGGGAGTCTGTGTGGCAGATGCACAAGCTCAACTCCAGGCTCTACTAAAATAATTTAATAAGAGAAACGGAGTTTTTGCAGCGGAGGCTGAGACAGCTCCTTTTTCTCTCCTCCCTTCCCCCCCCATCCCTCCCAGCAAACCACACACTAAGGACCAGCCCTTTTGCAGCGATTAGGCAGGACTGCGCCATCTGGCCACCAGGGGGCGGCCCTGCGCGCGGTCCACGTGGCGCAGCCTCCCGACGGGAGGAGGAGCCGGACCTGCCACAGTGGCAGGGCTGGGGCAGGTCACTCGGAGCTGTCCCCATCCGGGCCGCTGTCCGGCGTGGGCGGGAGGAGGGGTCTCCGGCGGGAGCGCTTGACCCGGCGAGGGGGCATCTGCAGCCTCCGCTTCAGCACCGCTATGGGCAGGGTGGGGAGCTGTCAAGGGCAGGGAAGCCATGGGGGGCGGGGCGGGGCAGGGCAGGTGAGGAGGGGAACTTCTCACCAGCCACTGTGTCCTGGCTGTCCACTGTGGGCTCCCAGTAGATGCTCTCCCCACGCCTGAAGTTTCGGTGCAGCCGCGTGCAGAGCGTGGCCAGGGTGAGCAGCACCAACAGGAAGGTCAGGGCCATGGCAGCCCAGGCGGCCTCCTCCGTGCGCGGGGTGGGGCCCCGGGCTGCCGGCAGAGGCGCTGCTGCGCGAGCGGCCGGGGAAGCCTGACTTGGACAGGCACAGACCCCTGGGCTGCTTTGCCCTTTGGGCACCTGAGCCTCTAGCCTGGAGCTGACACTGCTTCCAGGCCCCCCAAGCAGCAGTGGGCCGGTGGGCACAGATGGGGCATTATCCCTTGCACCCTGGGGTCCCAACATAGGCTGCTTGGCCTCCATGCTCCGTGAGGAAACAGAGCGGAACCTCAGGGCTGAGGGGGTGGGCTGGAGACCAAGGGCAGCCCGCAGCCCACGCCTCTTGGCACCACCAGGAAAGAGCTGCCTAGGCCCTCTAGATGCCACCTCTACGCCTGGGGGCCTCCAGCTCCGCAGAGTAAAGGCCAAAGCCGTGGCCTAAGAGGAGAAGAGACAGCAGTCACCCTTTCCCTGCCCAGATCACCCAATGACACCACCACCCTGGGCCACCAACCCAATGACCATCAAGCCTGGCCAGCACCCCTCACCTGTACGCACCCTCTCCGGCACAGCCTCCCTCTGCCCGGTGTTGGCACCAAGGGATAGGGCCCAGAAAAACTGTCAGAGTGAAACCATGCTTTCTCCTTCTTTTGCTTCCGCCGCCTCCTCCTCTTCAGCCAGTGGGCAGCCCAGGCTGGCTCTACCCATGCCATCTCCAGTGCCACCCCCCATGCTGCCAGTACCAGGGGCTATGAAAGGAGGTAACTGTTAGAGCTAAGACAAGGATGGGGGGCAAGCAAGAGGAGGCCCTGAATTCCCCTTGCCCTGAACGTGGGGCTGCAGCCTCTGCCAGTGCCAGACAACCACCTTTCAGCAACCACTTACCCGATCCTGGGTGAGGCTGGAGTCAGGGGCCAGTAAGGGCTGGGCCACGCAAATGTGGGCCAGGAAGGCAAGCTGGAGCTTCAGCCAGGGGTGGGCACAGGGATGGTAGAGGAAGCTGACATCCTCAGCCTGGAGGAAAGGCATAGAGACATCAAGCCAGGTCCCTCCCTAAGAATCCCAAGTTCTCCCATCCTGAGGAGCCAACTTAAAGGGACTCCCAGGATGGCCAGATGACCCTTCCACCTTCAGGGCTCAGGAAAGGACAAAGGGCCCTGGATACTGGCGTGCACCCCCTCTTGCCTCTGAAGGCATTCCTTTCATCCCTCCTCTCCATGCACTGCCACCCCTCAAAGCTCACAACTTCTGTGGCAGCATGCGTGGTTAACCCTGCCAGACTCAGACCACACTCTTTAGCTATATTTCTCTGGGCCTGCCACGGTGGCTCTACAGGTTCCCAGTCTAGACTGTAAGCACCCCCCAAACAGAGACCAGCTCTTCTATGTATTGACCCATCTATGTATTCAATCTCATCTCCCCAACGCATCCAAATACAGGGCACAAAGGCAGCAGGTGCACAATCTCAGGATGGAAACCCTTCATCAATTATTAATTATTCTTTGATTGAGCTGACCTGACACTCAGCACTTGTGCCAGATGCTACAGGACATGCCAAAAGAGAACTCCTGGACTCCGCTTGCAGGGAATGCAAAGGAAACTCAGGGGAACAGAACTAACGCAAATGAAAGCGCAAACTAATAACACTCGAAGTGATTAGTTGTTAAATTACAAGAGATACATTATAAGCATTACACAAATTTGGAGAAGGTGATGAATAAATAAGGGCTAATATGATCAGGCAAGGTCTCAAGAGAGAGCTGACTCCTATGCTGGGCTTTGAAGATGGATGGGGATGGATGGCAGGAGGGCAGGGAGCTGCCCCCTTCAAGTCAGGATACGCCAGGTGTTGAGGGGAATAAGCAGGTGCAAAAGTACAGCGGTGGGAATAAGCCTCGAACTCATGTGTGTGGTGAGCAGACCAACAAGACGAGAGGACCCAAAGATGTGGGGAGGTTGGATGAGGTTTACTTAACGAGGTAGAGCCTGAAAAACTAGACAGGGGAGTATGGCCATGATAAGGCGAGAAATAAGGAGCCACTGGTTTCTGAACAGTGGAATGAAAGGGCTGTTTGGGAAAAGGAATCAGGTAGGTGGCAGGAGCTCTTTTGGCCTGGAGCTATTACAAGGATCAAAAAAAAAAAAAAAAAGATATTTCAGAAGGAAAACCAAAGGGACAGAGAAGCTATCCAACCACTGGCAATGAAAATAGGCAGCCACACAAGGTGAACCCCCAGTTTGGTTGGTAACCTGAGGTACACACTCCTTACAGCTTCCTATTTTCCAAAGTGCTGTCCCACACTATTTGTTAACTCCTCATGGGGAGGGACGTTACTAATAACCTCTCTTACAGAAAAATGAGGCCCAGAGAAGTCAGGAGACTTCCAAAGTCACACAGCAGAGCTGGAGCACAGGTTGTTTTTTCCTACTACCCTCAGAGTTTCCCTTGCAGCCTCCTGCCCACACAGCCAGCTACTCAACAGGATTCCTGACAAGCACTGCAGAGGACCAAGGCCTGTGGCTCACTGTCCTGGGACTAAGAACATTGCCCCTTACTGGGGGGAGTGGTAAAGAATGGAGCTGGTGAGCAGAAAAGGTGGAGAAAGCCTGCGAGGAGCTCGCTGTTTCCAGTGCAGACACTGAGGATGCCTCCTGCTTGTACTTACCTGCCGTGGACTCACCCGTGTGTAGGTCACTCTTGGCGACACCTATACAGGGGGAGAGAAGAGAGCTTAGAGCCCACGGGGGACTCTGGGTGGGGGGAGGACAGCAAGCCCGTGCCGTCACGTTGGAATGGAAACGTTGGTGACTTGAGGGCCGGAGGAACCGGCAGAGGTGCTCAGAGGGTGGCTGTGGAGGGTGCCGCGAGGGCAGGGCGGGACTGGGCTGCCCCTTCACACTCCTCTCTCCCACCGCCCTCCAGGCACCCACCTGTGGGGGCAGAGGCCACAGGCCCTCGGGACAACGGGCTTCCGCCTCCTCCGCCGGCTCAGCCACCACCTGTGGGTTCAAGGCGCAGAAGAGCTGGGGCGTTTGGCCTCGGCGCGGGCTCTGCCCTCTCCCTCCCAGGCCCAGCCCTCCAAGGGGAGAACTCCTAGTCCCCTCTCCGCGCGCCACTCCTTCCAGCACGAACTTTTGGCCGAAGGCTTCTCGGGAGCGGGTAGCCTTACCTCACTGGGACCCAGGAGCCCCGCCAGGGCCGCCAGGAGCAGCAGTTGGGGCGGAGGCGGAGGAGGCGCCATCCCGGCCCGCCCCAGCACTGCCCGCAGCCCAGCAAGCCAGGGAGCGCGCGCCGCCTGGCCCTGCCCCCGCGCACCCACGCCGCCCGCGTGCCCACGTAGACCCCGGGCTCGCGCGCGCCGTCCCGCCCCGACCCCAGACCGCGCGCCGCGACTCCCCAGGCTCGCGCGCCCCTCGCCTCGCCCCGCCTCGCCCCGCCCCGCCCCCGCAGCTCCGGCCCACTCTCGCCGGGTCCCCGCCCCGCCCCAGTGCCCGCCCACAGCCCGGGACAGTGCGCGCACGCGTCCTCAACCCCAAGCCGGAAAAGTTCGGAAGCCGGTCTTCGGCGCGCCGCGCTGCGAGGCAGGCGGGACCACCTCCTTCGCCCGGGCACTCGTCTCAGCGGGTCTCCGCGTCCTGCAGGGCGCAGCTGCAGCTCCTGGGTGGAATCTTGGAGCGGGGAGGAGGGCGGGAATTGGGATTCCACTGTGAACTGGGTGGCCCAGGAGGGGAGACGGGTCCGCTCCTTCGGCAAACCCGCTTCAGACTTATCAATGTGACCTGCATCTAGAAGAGGGACAGAAGCCTGAAGTCCGAGCTGCAGAAGGAAGAGGGTCCCCACTCTAGAGCTACACCTTCATCTCATCCCACTCTTGCCCTCGCAAATAGCGCCCGAACCCGGAGGAGTCTCCAAGGGTCCCAGGCCTCCACGCTCCCCAGACCCAGAAGTCCCAGGAAGCTGGAGCCGGGCTGGGGGCTGCTTTCTTGCCCACGTCCGCCTCCGCTTTCGTAATTAGCCCAGCGGGGACCAGCAGATGCCCAAGGAGACTTTGGTCACCGTGAGGTGGAGTCACAGGCCTCGCCCCCAGCAGGGAGCGCTGGCCAGACGTCACCTGCAGCGGGTGCCCGCTCTGCCGCCCTCTCCCCGGTGCCCTTCTCCTTGGCCCGGCTCAGGATTTTGAGGAAAGACGGGAAAGTGGGTGGAGGGTGAGAGTTGAAATGCCCAGCCCCAAACTTTGAAATAGAGCAAGACCGTCTTCCACATAGCTGTGACTTGCAAGGGATATTTCTTACCCTTCCCCCATTCCCCGGTAATTGCCAGTTATTGAGCTGATGAAGGGACTGCCATCTATCCCCTGCCACGGCCGGGTCGCGGGGTGATAGGCATCTCCCTCCACGGGCACCTGAGTGCGTCTTTTCCTCCAGCCTATTCTCGGAGGTTTGGGGCTGTTTCTTTTGGGGAAGTCCTTCCTGGGGAGCGGTGTTGAGGATTTCTTCTACCAGGTTCCAGGGGAGCCCCACGCTCCCCGGGGGGATCGGCACAGCGCACTAATGCAGGCAAGGGAAAGGGCATTCCCCGGCACTCCAGCCTCCCGCTGCTAACCCGCGGTCAGGGCACGACGCCGGCCCTGGCCCTCGCTGGCCCTGAGCCGGACCCCCGCCCGGCCGGGTTATTGCGCAGTTGCGGGTGCCCGCGGGGCCAAGACAAACACCGAGGTCAGAGAGCACAGCCGAGCCTGGCGACGGAGGTGCGGGTGGTGGCTCCGGCTGCACTGCAGCCGCCCCGCGGAAGCCCGGGAGCCCGCGCCGGGAGCTGCGGTTTATTCACTTCTCCCTTTTGCTACTTCTCAACAGCGGCCCCTGAGGGCGCAGCGACGCAGGTCTCCCCGGTAGCTGCACACCCTACACACCACGCGGGACGGAGGGGCGGGGGCAGAGGATTCTGAGACTCATCCCCGTCCCCCAAGCCTCGGTCTCCAAGTCTCCCCGCTTCTCTGACCCCCACACCCCACTCCTCGGCTTGCTGCCCTCCCCACTCCCTTCCGTCTCGCCGGCACGTCCTCGCTCCCTCCCCGTGGCCTCCGCTCCTTTCACCTCTTGCTCCTGCTTGTCGCAATCACTGTACAAAGGGCCGTGGGCGGGAGTGGGGGGGGGCGGGTGAGGGGAGCCGGGACCGAACTGGCTGCCTCTGCGGGGCCGCGGCCAATCCGGAGTGCACCCCCTCCCTCCCCGCGGGAGGGCCCTGGGCAGCCGCCGCGGCCCGGCGGAGCCGCGGCCAGAGAGGGGAGCTCGCCAAGGGGACGTCCCCGCCGCTGCCGCCCGCCGGAGGCTCTCCGGCCTCGCCATGCCGCCGTGGGGCGCCGCCCTCGCCCTGCTCCTGGCCGCGCTCGCCCTGCTTGGCCTGCTCGCCGCGCTGCTGCGGCGCCCCGGGAGGCGCGCCGTCGGAGCGAGGACCCTGCCGGGGGCGCAGGGCCAAGACCACGAGGAGGAGGTGGACGGCGCAGGCCCCGCGGACCAGTTCAGCGACGAGCGTGAGCCTCTGCCCGGCGGGTGCAGGCTCATCTGTAAGCCGTCGGCGCTGGCCCAGTGCCTGCTGCGCGCCTTGCGACGCTCGACAGCGCTGGAGCCGGGCCCGCGCTCCTGGCTCTCCGGGCCCCACCTGCAGACCCTCTGCCATTTCGTGCTGCCGGTGGGGCCGGGGTCCGATCTGGCCCGGGAGTACCTGCAGTTGGCGGACGACGGGCTGGTGGCCCTGGACTGGGTCGTGGGACCTTGCGCCCGGGGCCGCCGGGTCACCAATGCCGGGGGCCTCCCGGCGGTGCTGCTGGTGATCCCCAATGCCTGGGGACGCCTCACCCGCAACGTGCTCGGCCTCTGCCTGCTGGCCCTAGAGCGCGGCTACTACCCGGTCATCTTCCACCGTCGCGGCCACCACGGCTGCCCACTGGTCAGCCCCCGGCTGCAGCCTTTCGGGGACCCGTCTGATCTCAAAGAGGCCATCACTTACATCCGCTTCCGACACCCCGCAGCCCCGCTGTTCGCGGTGAGCGAGGGCTCAGGCTCGGCGCTGCTGCTGTCCTACCTGGGCGAGTGTGGCTCCTCCAGCTACATGACTGGTGCAGCCTGCATCTCGCCGGTGCTATGCTGCCGCGAGTGGTTTGAGGCCGGCCTGCCCTGGCCCTACGAGCGGGGCTTTCTGCTCCACCAGAAGATCGCCCTCAGCAGGTGGGTAACGGAGGCTGCAGACGAGCAATGGGGGGAATAGAGGTTTGGGGCTGAGAAACGGCTATGCCTGGTTTTGAATCAAACAGGTTTAGAGCAATTTGGGCAAAGTTTTCCTCACACACTTCCTGAAGCGTCCAAACCCTCTAGTCTGGACAGAATCAGGGAAGCAGGTTTAAAAGCCACAGACGGACTCAGCATCATTAGCTAGAGCAGGGACTCCTGACCTGGGGCCCGCTGGCCTCACCTCAGCCCCACCGTGTCCTAGCAACCTGAGCACCTGCTCCACCCGCCACAAGAGGCAGCACCTGACATCGCTTAGTCCATAGCTTGTCAAATCAGCAAATAGGGCTCTGGAAGCAATTGTGACTGGTTATCTGTCCAGAATATTTCCTCTGAGCCTGGAGGTGACAGGAATAAGAAATTTGGTGGTATTTGATTTATTAAAATTCTTTAGACCTGACAGATGTTTTGCATATTCCCAGGTATATACTCAATATTTAATGCAAAAATTTTAAGAGTATTTAAACATTTTTTTTAATCTCCAAAAAGAAAAGAATCTACCACCAGGGTGACAGGGGAGAATTTTCCACTGAGAAGGCCTGAGTGACATTCCCACAGCAAATAACCAGGCCTCTGCTTACACTGTTGTTTTCCTAGGAGATAGAAGAACGAGGTCAAAGACATGATGGCAGCAGTGTGGTGTGGCAGAAAGACCTGGGATGTGGGGTCAGACCCACTTGGGTTCAAATCCTGAATTTCCAGCAAGTTAGCTAACCCCTCTGAGCCTCACTTCCCTCTTCAGTTAAATGGAGTTTATAATAACCACTTCCCAAGGTGGTTATAAGCATGAAATAAGATAACGAAAGCAAGGGGCCTGGCACCAATACATGGTGACAATTGTGATTTCTCTTTCTTTCCTTGCCCTATTTTGCCTCCTGTTCTAAGAAGGTCAACCCTGAGCTCAGCAACAGCCCATGTGCTACCATGGCAACCCAGAGCCGCTGGAACAGTCCAGGGGCAAGGTACTTTCACATGGCTTAACTGCCAGTTTCCATCCCCAAATGACCATCCTCAGTGCTGACCCTGGGCACCAGCTGGAGGATAAGGTAAGGGACGTGGAGAGAAAACCTGGGCCTTTAGGAACTGCCCTGCCCATGGAATTTTGGGATTGCCAACTTGGGGCAAGCCTCTTTGAATGTTTGCAGGAAACACCTATCCAAATTCAGCTGGCTAAGGCTGAATTAATCCAAATAAAGGACTGAGCTGCCCATCCTGGCCTCCTGGTCAGGGTGCCAGGCCCTCTCCAGGGAGGTGGAAACAGCAAAGATGTTCCTCTTTCCCAGAGCAGTTGCTCTCAGGCTCCCATTTGGGACCTCACCCAATTAATTACACTCCCAGTCACTTCCTCCGCCACTCAGCCCTCTCTAGGAATACCTGCCCCACTGATCAAGGACACACTCATTTGTCATCAGCTGGATAGCATATTATCTTTTAAAAAAGCAAACTAATACAACTTAAAGTAAGATGTTAATGTTGGGGGATGTCACTTGCTGGTTTGGATAGTCTGAGCCATTGAGTTCTTCCAAGAGAGGTTCAGGAGGTGACATTTCATAGCAGGCTCCCTATCATGGTCAGAAGATGAGGTCTGGAGGAGAGCTGTTGCAATAACTCAGAGGCTGTAAAGTCAAATGCTGCCCCAGGGCTGGGGAGGTAATGCCATGAATGACTGTCCTGGTAGAAACTGTAACACAGGAAGGAGGGAGGAAATACCCTGATTGTTGCCATGCCAGTCCATGTCGCCAGATCTCCCCATTTCCCTCGAGAAGCCAGAAAGATGCATTTTATGTGAAATCTCCTGATTTTAAATGATGGCAATGACATGGAAGTTTTTAAATACATTCTATGTCCAAAGAAAGCCTCTGTGGTCAGAATCTGGCCTGTGGGCTGCCACTCTGTAACTTCTGCTGTCAATTTATTTTCCAGTTCTTTCCTCTCTTTCCTTCCCCATTCAACTTCTTTCTTCCAGGTACGCCACAGCCCTGGAGGACACAGTGGACACTGGAAAACTGTTCAGGAGCCGCTCCCTGCGAGAGTTTGAAGAGACCCTCTTCTGCCACACCAAGAGCTTCCCCATCAGCTGGGACACCTACTGGGACCACAACGACCCCCTCCGGGATGTGGACGAGGCAGCCGTACCTGTGCTATGCATCTGTAGCGCCGATGATCCTGTGTGCGGGCCCCCAAACCACTTTCTGCCAACTGAACTCTTTCACAGCAACCCCTACTTCTTCCTCCTGCTCAGCCGCCACGGAGGCCACTGTGGCTTCCTGCGCCAGAAGCCCTTGCCAGCCTGGAGCCACGAGGTCATCTTGGAGTACTTCCGGGCCTTGACTGAGTTCTTCCGAACGGAAGAGAGGATGAAAGGGCTGAGCAGACGCCGAGTTTCTTTCCTAGGGGGCCGGCGTCGCTGGGGAACCCTGCCAAAGCGGGAGGTCTCTCCCTCTTCCAACCTGGAGGAGATCTTTAGCTGGAAGAGATCGTATACAAGGTGAGACCTGACCCAAGAACCCGCCAGCCCTGCGAGGAAGAACAGAGCTGGGCACGGCTGAGTCCTGAAAACGCAGTGAGGACTGAGTGGGGCAGGCGGCTTCAGCTCTTTGCCCCTGATTCAGCCCCTTCTCTCTTAAACTGGTCTGTGGAAAGAGATGGAACTTCCAGCAAGCTAGCGTTCATTTGCCCCTGAGCAGAACTCCTGCCCAGGCCCTGCTCTACACATGCCAACTCATCCTGGTTCAGCAGCTGGGCATTCCCTGTCACGGTCCCCTGTCACCGACTTCATAAGCCAAAGAATATCTCCATGTATGTCCCTGGACTCAAGAGAAAATGCTCGCTCACAGCAAAGATACAAAGGAGATGAGTTTTGTGAGCCATTGGGCAGGTCTGTGCCACATAAATAATCAGCTCTGTGACACTGGTTCTCAAGCTGGAGCCACTTGATGTAGTGAGGACAGGATGTTTGTGTCTCGATGCCACTTCCCTCGTTTTTTTCTGAGGCTGTGGCGCTCTGCTGACTTCATGTGGTGGCAGATGTGGAAGCGGCTCACAGAGCCAATGCATCTTGTGTTGAGTGTGAGATAGGCCCAGAGGCAGTAAGTGCTGTGCTGAGACGGGGTTGGGGAGGGCAACCAGCTAGAGAGCATGAACGCCTGCGTCTGGAATACCAAGGGCCAGTCTTTCGGTGGAGTTCTGCAAGTCCTGACTGGGAGTGGGGCTGATCTGGGGCTTCAGCCTAGGACCTCAAGACTCACTAGAGAGATCCCAAGGATGATTTTACGAAGACGAAATCCTTGCAGGGTCTGCTTGACCATGGCTCAAGGAGCCAGGCTCGCAGACATTCTAGCTGCTCCCTCCAGTACCATTTCGGGGGATTACTCCAGAGAGTTCTAGCCAGAGGTGTTTTCCTCCTGAGATGTGGGCTTTCTCTAAGTGGTAAAAGTATAAACCTCATATCTTAGGTGTTTTTTTGGTTAGTTGCCCTCTTTTCTGACACTACTACTAGGCTTTCCCTCTCCAGACCCTGGAGAGACATCTGGGACCAGAGAAAGCAAACAAAATTTCCAAGAGATTGGCTAGAGCTGACTCAGTAATTTATGAATATTTCACATTACCATGCTTTTTCTGCTCAGTTATTCAAAAGGCCATCCATGTAGATGCAGGAAAAGCTTCCTCCTGGATCTGACCGCTCAGTGACTGATAGGCTCTTTGGTTTTATGAGGACTAATGCTTAAGATCAGAGTAAAATAAGGCATTGTACAGATTGACCCACACCTTGGTTTGGATTAGGCCATTAAGCAATACAATAGGACATCCAGTTCCTCCCAGAAAAGCTTTGCCCTGAAATTTTAATTGGTCATCAAGAAAGAAGGCACCTGTTTTGACAGGAAGCTCCATACTGGCCTCACAAATAGCAAAACAATTTGAAGAAGGAGAGATGTCTACCAAAAGCCATACCCTAAGGCTTGGTATGAGGAATTTCTGGGGCCATGATTTTAGGTTTGGATAATTTTAGCCCATCCTTGTTCGTCTGGATCAAATAAGAAGAAACTCTGAACTATCCAAGAATCTAAACTGAAATGCAGACAACATTCAATTATCTAAGACACATTATCCTGTCATGAAAAAATTCCTTCCCTCCTTCCCCACTTCTTGTTCCTCCTCCTCTATGTTCCTCATCTAACATTCTCTCACCATTTCTGAGCAGGAGAGATAATAAGGAAGTGAACCCTAAAGAAGCTGTTCTACTTCTGGTTAACGCCTTGGTGTAAGGCTTGGCAAAGAAGAATTACTGACATCTGGCCAGCCCCCTCCCCCAGCATCTGGTACAGTGGGGATTTCAGTTTATTAGGTCTTGCAGTCCCATATGCAGGACCCTATAATCATTCAGAACTCACTGCAAAATGGGGAGCAGTCCAGTGGTTTTTAACCACCCCCCACCCTCACCCCCCAGGATTAAAGGGCCCCTAAGGGCTAAAATCCAGATTGTTTCTCTAGGCCAGATAACCACGGGACTCTGGTTAAGATAATAGCTTTTGGAGAAATCGTGGTTCCTTTTTTACAGGAAAGCCAGCTTGTGGGGTGGGGTGGGGGAGGATATATATATATATATATATATATATTTTTTTTTTCCAGTTATAGTCTTAAAGCTCTGTGAACATCAGAACAGCCCTTGTCTCTTGGATCCCCTTGGATCCCCAGCCCTAATCACCTAAACCCTAAAGTATTTCTCCTCCATGCCCCTGTGCCAGAGGTACTCATAGCCATTCTCAGGAAGCTACCTCTCTCTCATCTTCTCATCACCATTTGGTGACATCACTGCTTTTCAAGCCATTTTTGCCAAGAAAGCATAGTTCCTGTTCAAGCAGGTTTGGGTGACCCTGTCCTTCAGTCTAACGATGAAGGAACCACCCAAATTGGCTCTGCTTTTGTTAGTAGCTAATTATATGAAACCAGATGGAGGAACCCCAGGCACACATTCTGAGAGAATGCATGGCCCTAAAAACAAAGTGACAAATTACGAGTTTGGGGAAGCAAGAAACAAACAACAAAACAAACAAAACCCAAAGAAGTACCACTGAGTTGGGAGTTTTCCAGGTAGCAAGTCTTTGGCAATCCTCTCAGGTCTCATTCACTTGCTTGCCTCCCTTTTGGTCTCTTCATTATTTATAAACACCTTCAAATGGTAAAGGGGGAAAAGAAAACACAACCCAATTACAATAAAGGAGGCATAATCTCAGACCTGAGTTATCTGTCTCCACCCACTGGATCAGAATGCAGGAAGCAGACAACTGCTTCTCAAGGTTTCCTTGAGTCCTGCTAAGTTCTGACCTCTGATACCAAAGACTGTGCTAAGCTATAACTTAATTCTCTTAAAGATTTAGCATTTTTTTTTTTTTTTTTTTTTTTTTTGCAGTACGCGGGCCTCTCACTACTGTGGCATCTCCCCTTGCGGAGCACAGGCTCCGGACGTGCAGGCTCAGCGGCCATGGCTCACGGGCCCAGCCGCTCTGTGGCATGTGGGACCTTCCCGGACCGGGGCACGAACCCGTGTCCCCTGCATCGGCAGGCGGACTCCCAACCACTGCGCCACCAGGGAAGCCCAAGATTTAGCATTTTATGTATTTATGCATAGGTTTCCAAGGTGGCTTGGCCAGAGATGACAATAATAAAAAAAACACAGCACCAAATCCTCATTTTGAGATGTCATCTCTGTTTTGAGTGAAGATATCCTTGCTAAGACTTGAGTACTGTTAGAAAAGAGGTCTTGACACAGGAAGTGTCATCTTAGCTTTATATATAACCTCAAAACCACCCCAGAGTCAGAAGTTCCTCTGTACTCATCTTCCACCCAGACTGCAGGATCCTTTGTCAGTCAGTCACCCTTAGTGATGCCATGGTTTCTTCCTTTAGAAATGAACTTTAGTATAAAGTTCCCTCCCTGCTTAAACAGGCAGTGATAATTGGCCACTTTGGCAGAACTTGCCAATGATACCAATGATTCAATGATACCAATGATCCTACAGCCAAGCCACAAAAGATGGCATCAGAAACTGTTTTCACTAGTTATGACAGTTTGTAGAGTTAAGATTAAGAAGTTATACCTAGGGAGTGTCCAAGTGCCCAGGGATGGAATGAATGCCTTAGGAAGCAGAAGGTCCCCCATCATTGTTGGTATACACAAGCTAGACTGTTCCTAGGCACGTATCATGGAGGGGACATGTGCTGAGAAATAAGGGTGGCCTACATTAGATATAAGGTCTCTTCTCATCTGAGAGTTGGTGACTGGAAACAATGCTAACGAGCTCGGTGGGTTGTAAAGACTTCTGGTTGGTTTACGGGCTTGAGGATCAGATCATAGACCTGATCCAAATTCTGGGAGTTGGGAGATGACATAAAGATTTTTTTTTTTTTTTTTTTTTTTTTTTTTTTTTTTTTTGTGGTATGCGGGCCTCTCACTGTTGTGGCCTCTCCCGTTGCGGAGCACAGGCTCCGGATGCGCAGGCTCAGCAGCCATGGCTCACGGGCCCAGCCGCTCCGCGGCATATGGGATCCTCCCAGACCGGGGCACGAACCCGTATCCCCTGCATCGGCAGGCGGACTCTCAACCACTGCGCCACCAGGGAGGCCCGACATAAAGATTTTAATGAAAATAACCCTACCAAAGCGACCAGAGGATGTTTTAAGACATCTAATAATTATGCTCTGAAGTATCCAGGAAGAGCTAAAAGTTGAGAGGAAAAGTAGAATTTCATTAAACAATAAAAGATATTAACACTTAAATAACAAATGTCTCTGGCTCCTCCAGCCTTCCTGTGTAATAAGGTATCTTGCTCTAGTGTCTATCACTAGTGAGATTGAAGAAAAAATTCTCTCAGCTTGTTTGCCTCTGAATAATAAATTGCAGTCTCCCTGCAACAATGGAATGTCATTCTTTTTTAAATCTCCACAGACAAATGTGCTGTTTGTCTTCTTAAGTCCTCTATGTACTGAGCTGTGCTTACCTACCTGTGGAGTTAACGGAGCCTCACTGCACATTCTCTATTTGCTGGTTGTTGCTTCACTGCTATAGATCTAGGCTTGTGTCCCCTAACACTAACCAGCGGAACCTCTGTTTAATCAACAACCAGGCCTCCTGCTCTGGGCTAATAATTTCCCAGCAGGCTCAAAATTCCCTGATCATCAGTGGTACCTACATAGAGATATTTTCCAGGGGGCAATTAGTAATTTGTGTGTTGGATAGAGCACTGAAATAGTTTGGAGATGTGGGTTCTAGTTTCTACTTCATTTGTGACTCATATGACTTCAGGCCAAGTTATGAGTTGTTCCATATGAAAAGACTGAGATTGTGAATAGGCCTTAATTAAGGTCTGTTAGGCTATAATGAAACAGTAAAAGCAGATGGATCCCATTCTTCAAGCCCATTTAATTCCTCAACCAGAGCTCAAAGACCTCTATAATGAGGTGGCATCTGCTTTCAGATCAGAGTCTATATTCTGATTCTTGTAAGGCCAAGGATTTCCAGTTATTAATTCCACTGCAAAGTTGGGAAGGGGCTGGAAGAGCAGCACCTTTGAGGCTTACAAACTGGGTGCTGGGTTGCCCAACTGAGGACAAACTCTCCCCACCCCCTTCCCAAACACACACACACATGCTCTCTCTCTCGGATAACCATGATATGGCTAATAGGTTATACATTGATTCATTTGTTCCAGCCAAAAACCATCTGCTTTCCTATTTCTTGTAAGTGATGGTCAGAAGGGATGTGACTTTTAAGATCTCAGTTAGTAGTGACGGGGCTGAAGACCAGAACCCTAAACCACTGCTCTTTATGCCATACTTTGCCTTTTCCTAGTCAATCAATGGCTAAGATGACAGTAAATAAAGCTCATTTTAAACTCCATAATGTAAAGGGTGTTAACAAAAGGAGAAAGAATTTGTCTTCAGAGCTGCTGCACAACTCTTGTGGCGGAGCCAACATGAATCTATAAATGGCACCCCTAAAGTTGTTTATCACACAGCCTGCAATAAACAACACCCTCAGCAGCCTTGCCTCCCTCGTATCAGTAAGAACAAGTATCTGAAAGTATAATTAAAGTCACTAATTGCACATGAAAGAATACTCAACATCATTAACCATTAGAGAAATGCAAATCAAAACTACAATGAGATATCATCTCACACCAGTCAGAATGGCCATCATCAAAAAATCTAGAAACAGTAAATGCTGAAGAGGGTGTGGAGAAAAGGGAACACTCTTGCACTGCTGGTGGGAATGTGAATTGGTACAGCCACTATGGAGAACAGTATGGAGGTTCCTTAAAAAACTACAAATAGAACTACCATATGATCCAGCAATCCCACTACTGGGCATATACCCTGAGAAAACCATAATTCAAAAAGAGTCATGTACCAAAATGTTCATTGCAGCTCTATTTACAATAGCCAGGAGATGGAAACAACCTAAGTGTCTATCATCAGATGAATGGATAAAGAAGATGTGGCACATATATACAATGGAATATTACTCAGCCATAAAAAGAAATGAAATTGAGCTATTTGTAATGAGGTGGATGGACCTAGAGTCTGTCATACAGAGTGAAGTCAGAAAGAGAAAGACATACCGTATGCTAACACATATATATGGAATTTAAGAAAAAAATGTCATGAATAACATAGGGGTAAGACAGGAATAAAGACACAGACCTACTAGAGAATGGACTTGAGGATATGCGGAGGGGGAAGGGTAAGCTGTGACAAAGTGAGAGAGTGGCATGGACATATATACACTACCAAACGTAAAAGAGATAGCTAGTGGGAAGCAGCAGCATAGCACAGGGAGATCAGCTCTGTGCTTTGTGACCACCTAGAAGGGTGGGATAGGGAGGTGGGAGGGAGAGAGACGCAAGAGGGAAGAGATATGGGAACATATGTATAACTGATTCACTTTGTTATAAAGCAGAAACTAACACACCATTGTAAAGCAATTATACTCCAATAAAAAAAAAAGTCACTAATTGCCTAGGACATATACAGGAAAACCCTGGTTTGGCAGCTGGCATCACTGAGATGTAGATGATAGCACTAACTTACAACCCTGAGGCTGTGGAGCTAGCCAACCACTGTGGTGATTTTTAAATTTATGTTAAAATTTCTTTCATAAAAAAAATTTTTTTCTTTTATAGTCAGGTAGGATAGGCTTTAAACCCTAAGCATAACTCAGAGCATCTTTGATGTGTTTAGTCAATGACAGCATTTGTTTTGGGTTGCTGACATGGTAGAAGCACCTAACTCTCCTTCCACTGTAGTTTGAACCGCTCAATTGTGGGGATAAAGCAGAAAGAAATCTTGTTTTTTAAACCCCCTTTCAACTCAACCAAATTCAAGGTGGGATGTTGGGAAATGCTGGAGATAGAACACCTGGAATCAAATCTTGGCTCTGCCACGTAGTTGTTTGACCCAGGCAAATTAAATACTACATAAATGCTAATTAATCTCAAAATAGCTCAGCATCAACATTCTAGGAGTTTAGAAGCTATGTTAAAAAGTTAAAAGTGCCATTTTTTTCTGATAGTCTTCTATTCAATAAAGTAGGTAATCTCAACTATACTTTTTAAAATGACAACACTTAAAACTATTTTCTAATAGAAAAAAACATATAAACCCCAGCCCAAGAAACTCCTTCCCTCCAAATTAAGCCTTCTGACAAAGTCATTTTAACAGGACTGGATTAGATACTCTACCCCATTCAGGGCTAAAATGTGATGATTTTCAAATCTGGGAAGACGAACCCAGGTGAAACCACCTTGTGAAGCTTTGTACAAGGTCCAAGAACTGCATACATCTATGTGTCCATGTGTCTGGGAGGAACTGTAGTTACCCAGACCACAACATATGTCTATATAAAACTTAAGAACCTGCAACAAGCCATTAGAACCTAAAGTAGAATCATCTCACATCCACAGCACAGGCCACTTCACTGTCTGGGCACACAGAATTCGAGGCAATTAGTCTAGAGGGTTTTAGTCTACACTAGGGAGCTCATTCTTACCCACATCTTACTCATTTTTGTAACCCCCAACATACAGCACAGTGCCTGAGATTCAGTAATTATCCAGTAAATAGTCACTGAACTGAAATATACTTTATCTTTATGGGAATACAATTACTTAAAAAAACTGAGCAGACACTCTGTGTACTAAAATTACTTTATTACAGTTGATTTTTTTAAACATTTCCTTTGCTATGATACAAAGGATACTTACAAACAAAATATTACATATGACCTTGTTTTCGCTCTTATGTTCTGACAACTTGGTAACAGCTTTAAATGCACAATCTATACAATTAATACAGGTTATATATGAACTATAAGGTATGTTGAACCAGAAGAATACTGACAATATACTGTACAATAAGCCTTACCAATTAGTGCTGCGGACCATTTCTACCAAAAGGAAAATGCACATCTGTACAGTCACCTTTACCAGCTGGTGCTGACAGTGAGGGAGAGGCTTCTTCCCCATTGCAACCCTTGATAAGCCTCCACTGTGGGTGTCTGTTTGGTCCGAAAATTAAGAGGACTGTGTATATTTAAAATTAGTCATCGGTAAAGTGGCAGAACATCACTTTCAACATGATAATCTCTTGCCAAAAAAATCAGTCCTAGTTTTAAAAGACCACAGGTCCTTTGTCCACCATGAAAACCCTACAGGCTCAAGGGCTTTAGGAGATGAGAAGATGAAGGCTGCCAAAAAAGGAGGCAAGAAACCAAGCCAAAATCTAGGTCTTGCAAAATCATCATTTTTTTTCCCTTCACCAAAGGGAACTAGAAATGTACAAATTCATTGATGAACCTCAATGATAACATATCAGTTAGCTGATAACCCTCATTTTATCTGGACCCCTGACTTGTGGGAATAACTGAAAGAGATTGTGAATAATATATACCACTTTTAGAAAAGAACCTCTTGCTTAGTTAAAATATTCCCTTTAGCCACCAAAGCTGGTCCTGGGCTATTACAGGTGTGCATTCATCTCTCAATGGTCTACTCAGAAATGATAAGGTTACAGCTTTTTTTCTTTTCTTTTTTCTTTTTTTAAATAAAAAAGCAATTGACTGAAGCATTTTTCTTTTTTTAGGTAAATAGCAAAAATAAAAATAAAAACCAACCCCGGCATTTGCACAAATAATGCAAATGGAGCGATATGGCCTTTAAGGTAATGGGTTAGTAGAAAGGAAGTGAAGAAAATCCAGAGAAAATGATGTACTGATTTTTCTTTTTAAAAATTTCTACAATACATGTGCAAAAAAATCATGCTGGTTGAGGAAAACAAAAGTAAATGAGTATATAAAACTAAAATCATAAATAATATGTTTGGATGACTGGTAAAAGCAGAAACCAACCTGGGTTACAGAAAGGATTATACATTCAAGATGCTCTTAAACCCAGTGGGATAACTTATGTTAAAACTGTGTTAATAGTTACGTTAAAAATCTCAAGTTTGTTTTTAAATCTTCACAATACAAGCAAAGCTGTTTTAAAATATACACTATACATATTTCTCATAGTCTCTGCAACCTCATTAATGCGCATTAGGCTATCTTTTTCATATACTAAAACAAGGGGGTTTTGAAAGCTAAATTGCTCAGAGTAACTCATCCATTATTTAAATGTTTAAGTTTTAAATGGGTTAAAATTTTTAGCAGACTTAAATAGGATTTAGCAACACAAGTGTTAATGAAAAAAACTCTAAAGCATTTACAAATTATCAGGTTGAAATAGTCTCGGGAACTTATGTGCACTATACTTCAAAATGTTATTTACATCAGACCATCACTTTTGTAAAAATTTCCCTAAAAGAAAAAGAACAAAATAAATTTGGAGAATTAACCCATTCTAACCTAGCAGAGAAGGATCATAAAAGGAGAGGTAAAACAATAACAAAATTCTCTCTTAATAGAAACCCCACATATCCCTCTCTACTTGGATTTTACCCTATGAAACCACCTGCAATTCCTAATAGGCTCATTTATCAAGTGGCAAGATAATGTGGTAAAATACCTTGTCAGATAGATTACTGGCCTCGAGTAGACTTCCTAAAAAAAATTTTCCTACCTGTGTCTCCTGCTTGGATTATTTTAGGACACGTGTATGTAATTAATTGGAGGGGCACTCTAAGTAGGCACAACTCCCATTTAATGTGGAATAAAAGGTCTGACATAAAATGCTGTTGGGAAGAAGGGGTGGTGGTTTCTTTGATATTATGAAATGCAAGAAAGCACATTTGGAATAGGCACCAAAAAAGAGCTTTCTGGCAACATACCAGGCGCAGCCAACATCTTTTAATAAATATACTTGTCTATGACCAAAAAAGGGTTAGAAGGGCTCCAATATTTCCCCCCAGGTTTGATATGTGCCCAATAGTCACATGGCCAGCTGGAATCTGCAAACATTAAGCAGTTCCATCCTTTTAAATCACATAATTCACTCCATGACCATGTGTAATTTATAGAAACAATAATGTTCATGCTGAGGCAATGTATTTGAGGGCTCAGAAAAAGCAAAATGTGCCACTGAGAGAAACCTGTTCCCATACAACTGGTCTTCATGCTTTCAAGTGGCCCAAATATACCCTTGATGCTAAGCCAAGCCATGCAAAAGCAAAGAGTACACACTTTTCATTAACACTGGTTATCTCATTTCTAAACTTCACTGACCTCAGAGTTGCCAAAGAAACATGAGTAATGAAGGAATACAAATGAAGGTTCATGGATTTAAAAAAATGCAATTCCCTCATCTATGTTTACCAGCTTTTAATACCTTAGGCTACAAGGCATATCAAGGGATAATGACAAAGGAATACATGTAATTCTGGAAATAGGAAAATGCTCCAGAAATGGGATCAATGTGCCAGTAATAAGCATAGTTCATTTCATTTGAAAATTCAGCGAGAGCCCAATAAACAATTCCAAGCCATAATGTTATCACCTGCATAATTTACATAAACATTAAAACCCTTGCACTTTATAGACAAAACACACTTCTGTAAACATGGCCACTGGGGGAGGGAGGTTCCCTACCTCATTCATGATTGAGGACATGTAATCACTGTATTAAATAAAATGACTTTGCTTCAAAAGATTTTAAACCTGACCAATGGTTGAGCTTAATTTCTCCCTGTTTAACGACACTGAAGCATTAATTCTAAAAACGTTACCTAGGATGGTTTCAGGGTTAGATGCTAGGACCACAACTGGCAATGACAGCAACTCCTCTCTAGCTGGCACAGACTTATAAACTTTAGTACAAAAACAAAAAAATACAGAAACTAGGTCAATTTGTTAGCTAAATATTTACAGATAATTACATGATTTCTTCACTCACAATTGCTAAAAACTATGAGTGAAAAGGAAACTGTGCAGGTTGAATTACCCGTAATTTAGGGGGAATTCTGGGGTATCAAGATACCCTTTTCATTCATTCACAAGTCTCATCTTCTACTTTTTCATGGCAAACTACCTACAGATGTCCAGATTAGTATATCCAATGGGCATCCTGTTTCAGAGAGGATTAACCTTTTTCTCTATTTAAAGAAGACTCTCTTGTACATTTAAAAACAAAACAAACCCAACACAATCAAACAGATACACACACACACACACACACACAAAGCTCTGAAACTTCAAAAAGTTTTGATTGCTGGGTAACAGTCAACAGTGATGGTGACATAGTAAATGGCTCCCCAGTTTTAATTCTCTGCCTTTATTTTCTTTAAAGGATATCTATTTTGGGGTGGGTGAGAGGGAAGTGCAAGTTTAAGAAACCCACAACAGGCAGATAAGGTGCATGCTAATTTACATATTTCTTATGATCTGAAGACCACCATTAGGCCAAATAGATTCTCTTCCCTTGCATGAGTGAAATTTTGGAAATCTGAATATAAACAAGGGAAGAATTAGTTAATGTGACTTTAAAAGGGGCTACCAGAATTCAGTAGAAAATATAAATGCACAATAAAGGAAGAGTTCTCAGCTTCACTTTCTTTTTCTAGACAGTGTTTAATAAAACTTCTTTACAAATTAAGTCACTTCCAATGTAGACTTACTGTAGTGATTTAATAAAAGTGCAGACAACATAACCAGACACACAGCAAAATAGACTTCAATCAGTAGTCCTTGCATACAAGAGGCAAGTCTGCTAAGTGTACAGCACACTCTTCATCCTTTAAGGAATCTGAGGATGGAAAATTTCCAGTTCTTAACAACTAAGAGTGAGTGCCTTTTAATAGGCAATGCTACAACCTGGTTGGGGGGCACTATCATGATAGAGGAGGGAAAACAGAGAATTTGTTTTTTAATAAGGATCTGTATTTTGGTAAGCAGCTCCAAGATGACAGCCCAAGTTTTAGATTTGTTCCTTAGAGAAAGCAGTTTTCTAAGAAATAACAGCCTCCTCTTCCATCATTATAGGAGATTCACACTTATACACCTTAAATATATTATTTTCTGACTGGAATATACACTAGACACTTCACATTGTGAGCATGGAACAAAACGCAGGGCCATATAAGCTTCTTAGGAAAGGGTTGCAGTGTTGGGCCAAATCTGTGCTTGAAACGTAGTGCCTCCAAAGGGGTGGAAGGTGCATGAAGAACTTACTATTAGCAAGCAAGAAGAGGCAGCTAAAAGGAGAAAGCCCCTTGCCAATACCAAATCCTTCTCTCCCAGTGGCCATTTCCTGTTGATTTTATAGTTTAGGAGAACCTTAGATGCTTTAGCAGTAATTCCTTTCTCGGATGTTTTGGTCCTTAGCAAACTTTATAATTATTATTATAAATGGAGTAAAAAGGGTAAGAGGATCAATGGCACCACTACTAAGAAATATGTATGGAGTGCACATGAAGATTATGTGACTTATTGGTTCTTTTTATCTTTGCAGAGGAATCACCAGTGTTTTTAGTTTCCATGGTTCATTTCTCTCTGCATCACCTATCTTTCATTGCATCATGACACAAACTCACAGAAACACTAACTGGCTCCTTCCCCAGCACTATTTTACTGCATTGCAACTTATGGTTCCACATTTTACTTAACTTTCTTTCCACCCACTCAAGTGCTAAGAGGGGATTAAAATAGAAAAGATTGCATCTAATGACCACCTTCTCATAAATATCAACCCAGAGTACTCATTGTTAAGAAACACATGCATTCTTGCCTTAACTGAGGACTAAAATAATGAAACAAAATAACAGAACCTTAAGTGCCCTGATGGAAATGTACAGTATGAATTATATTCATCAATCTATACACACATATAGACACTCATATGTATATACAATATATACATACAAATGATAATAGCTATACCAAAAATGTGCATATTTAACACAGTTTTTAAAAGCCAGTAGATTATGGTATAATACAATTTATTTCCACTAGTGAATGGCACAAATGGAGAAATGCAAAGGAGGTGTTTCAAGTACAATAAAGTCATTTTTCACAGGTGAAAATAAACAGTATTATTCCAGTGTCCAACACAATGTATTCTATAAAAGTTTAAAATGCCAGACATTTAGTTAAAGAAGTAGAAAGCTACTAAAGTCTGCCTTATGATCTGAAAAAGACACTCATAGCGTTTTCAATTTTTGAAAAGGGGGTGAGGAAAAATAGGTGGGAGTGGGAGAGAGTCAAGGACAGTTTCTTTAGTGTACTGAATGGTGTTTACCTGATGTCTAGGCAACTGAAAATCGTAATGACTATGTTAAAAAGTTCAACTTACCAATAAATTCTTGGCCTAGAGTACCAAGCATATCATATCTGTGGGTGTGGCTTCAAATGCAGGACTACTCATCTCTAGGCACAGAAATGACTAAAAAGAATGGCAGCTCTGAATAAAACTGATAAAAACATATTTTCCAACTAACTTTATCTATATAATGAAAATACTTTGATACTTTAATTCGGGGTTAGAGCTGACTTTAATAAGGGAAAAAATATGTGCAAAAGGAAGGGAACCCCATTAGGAACAATATATTTCAAGGTATGAGGTTTTGCATTTTTCTAATGCTAACTTAAAAAAGGGAGAGACAGTGAACACAAGAAACTTTTACTGCCAAGCTCTGGATACCAGACATAGCATTTACGACTTTCTGATATGCTGGACAAATATCCCATACTTTTTATTTTCTTAAACACATATATATCAAGTGAACACCAACAATGGGGAAGAGGTAGTAGTAATTTGATCAAATGTTGACGTCTGTACACTGATTCAGAAAGTGCCTGCTTCTTTCTTCAGAATCTCTCAAAATCTTTCAAATTTTCCTGCTACAAGCTTTACTCTTTGATAATTCCTACCATGTATGATATTCCTCAGAAGTTAGATCTTGCAAACACACACAAATCAATTAAGTTGAACCATTTTTGCAAACTATATATATTTTAATTAAAATGAACTTAATGGAATAATCCAGGTATAGTCATGACCTACATGTAAAACTGGTTGCCACACAATTAAATCAGATACAAAGACCTACTGGATAGACATTTGGAGTCAGTATTCAATCACAATTTTACAAGTACATATGATCTGCATGAACTCAGTAACTCAATCTGACTAATTTAAGTCCACAAGTGGACTTTAACATGTATTATTGGTAGTATTTTTTATTTTAAAGAGTTTTGTATGTAAAACTGAGCTGTACTCCTATTCCACCCCTCCAGTAGTACAGAGGGGTCAGATCTAATAAGAATTTTTTTAAAGGTATCAAATTCATTATATTTTTGGACATTAATTTTAAAGCTCTCTCCTATCATTTTCCTCCAAATAGGTAAATATCTCAATTTGTTTGAAATACTGTATAATAGGTGATTGCAAAATGACAGAAAATTAAAAGCTCCTTTCATTAGACAGACAAGAAGTACATGTCACGTTCACCTAAAAACTGGTGATCTCAAGCATGGCCAAGAGGACAATGTACCGGAGTGCTACCTGAAACACTGCCTAAAACTGTGTGTGAATTCTACTGTGATCTTGGTTTTTAAAAGATTTACATTAAAATATTAATTTTTCTTCTAGTTACCTTTAAATGAATGCCAGAAACTCCTAAAGGGGAGGATTCATGGAGATTAGACTGACATACCTGGGGAAGACTTAAATTTTGTTGAGAAAGCCAATATTTCAACAATTATAGATTACTGTTTGGTCATTAGCCTGGTCTAGGTGAAGAGTATCATTGAGAGGGACTCAGAAAATTCTACCTTGGAGTCCTCTGACTATGACGAAAAGCAGGATCCAGAGTCAGCAGCAAGGGTTCTTCAAGACAAGGGAGGGGTCAAGACAACTTGTAAGAAACTCTGATTTATCACTGAAAAGAAAGTTTTTTTCCTTCAAGTCATACTCAAAGCTTCCTACCCACCTTCAACTCTATTTCCACACTAGCAGTGGAATACCAAGTAACATCTAACTTTCAGCACTGGGTTGATCCTTCATTGCAAAACAAAACAGAACAAAACAAAACAAAACACGCCCCTCTGTGGGAAAAAAAAAAAGTTAGCGTTTGTCAAGAGATTCCCTGACCACTATAACTTACTTTACTTTTTTTTTTTTTTAATTTGCCAAACTTGCTAGTTCCTTTTCAGTAGTACTTTAGCACTGAGGCTAGAGACTTCTGGAAGTGGTGTTTCCTGTTGTGTGATGTTAACATGATGCCAAATGGTCACTAAGTCTCAAGGAACTAGAAGTTTGTAAAGTATTGCAGCAACAAAAACAGCAATTAAAAAAAAAAGAAAAAAAAAAAAAGAGGACCTGCACATGCAGCAAAATCTACAGTGGTGATGAGGATTAGTCAGCAGCTGGTAAAGTCATTGGCTCAGTGACTCCTGGTTCACTATGGCAACTAAGCATTTAAATAATTGGCTATTCTACTTGTAAACAGGAAATCCCATAAGCCAAAAGGGGTAATCAAATTATGTCTATGTAGTGTGGTGAGAATTCCAATAGATGGCAGTTTGCAAATATGGCATCATTCAAAACTCTCTGGCATTTGATTTGTATTGGCTATATGTTCTTTGTTTTTGTACAAAGTAAAAGTACTGTTTGGGGTCTTGGGAGTTATAGAGCTTAGCTAGGATAAGATATCACAGTATAAGCAACAAAACGTCAGGATATAGAGGCTTCATCTCCTCACTATGCTGCTGAACATACCCACCATATGAACTTTCAGGGGCCTCTCTCACCCTTCTGGTCTTCCCCTTTAAAGGCTCACAGGCTCGTTGATGCAATTCCCACACAACTTGTGATCTCCTTACACCTCCATCTCACCATGCCACAAAAAAGGCACAATTGAATGGAAAAAAAAAATAAAAAAGAATCACTGACATATCTATGCAGCATTCAGAAAAAGAACTAAATTGTTTTCTACTCTCTGAAAAAGTCAATGGAACCCTTTAGTGTTCATGGATTTCCACGTTCTTTTTCACTCCAAATGAGGCTGAGAAGTCAGACCAATTTAATAAAGAAAATACATTGGTGAGGGGACACAGATGTGTTTCCATAATAACTTGTTTCAGCATATGCTGCCTGCTGTGAGTAGCTTATAAGAATTTGGGGTATGGAGAAAGGCTTTAGATTTTTTCATGACCTTCTTAGGATATAATTGCCCCAAAGTGATGACTCAGGACACATTGCTGCATTCTATTTTTGCAGTGTTCAGAAAATACCCCCTAACTAGCCAATTTCTTGTAACCACATGCTTGAGATGTGTGTGTGTGTGTGTGTGTGTGTGTGTGTGTGTGTATGTATATGTATACACACATACATATCTATTCCCCTTTTCAAAATTTCTCCGAAAGTTAAAAAACAAAAACAAAAAAACAAAACCCGGCAGCCAAATACTATGACATCTCAATTAGTAAACACAAAACAGAACGCTTTACAAAAATGAATAAAATATACCATATGCACTCAGCTTCCACACTGTAGTACCCAAGTGAGGAGGCTGCTGTGACGATGTCTGTAGGCAGTTTCTTTTGGCAGACAGCTCCAGCGGAATTGCCACTCTCAATTATTAAGTTAGGTATAAGACATGTGTGACCCATTGGATATTTGTGAAGTGACACTCGTGCTTCTGCTCATGCCCTGCTCCGTCCGTCCCCCAGAAGCTGTCCGCCTTAGAGCCTGAGGGCTATTGCGGACTCCCATACTGCTACCTCGAGGTACCCCTTGCATTGGCCCTGAGGGGTGACCCCATGGCTGGGGTCCACCTTGCATTGGATGGCCCCAAGCCTGTGGTGGGCCACCCATGGGATGACCCCAGTGAGGTCCTGGACCCCCAGTAGGATTGTGAGACCAACCAGAAGCTCCCGGGTAGCTGTGGCTGAATGCCTCAGGGGAGAGATTAGAAAGGACCATGTTACTAAAACCTAGTCTCATGCTTTCAGAGTCAAAGGCTTCAATTTCTCTGGCTTGACGTTCCAGCAGGCTTCGTATTCGTTCTGTGCGTTCATTCTGCAAAGCCAACATTTCTTCTTCAATCTGATGGGGGTTAGGAGGAGAGAAGCAAAAAGAAAGCTGATTTATTTTTTAAAATCTACAAACTAAGGAAGTGATAATTACTCAGCTTTGAAGTGAATCATAGAAAAGTTCCCTCTGGCTATTTTATGGATGTACATTCAAAAATCAAAGAGATGTACTGTAGAAATAATCTGTAATTTATATTTCTAAAATGTGTAAAATCAAGTTCTTAAAAGCAAAGGCAATAACCTCTACTGAAATAATAAATCAAGGCAATTATCATCAATGGCTACTAAATCATTAGGTAAAACACTGAATAAAAAAAAAAGTGGGTGAAGGGAAACTAGCTTCATCAGACACACCAAAATCTCACTCTAATAAAATAAATGTGGGGGACTTCCCTGGTGGTGCAGTGGTTAAGAATCCATCTGCCAATGCAGGGGACATGGGTTTGATCCTTGGTCTGGGAAGATCCCACATGCTGCGAAGCAACTAAGCCCGTGCACAACAGCTGAGCCTGCACTCTAGAGCCCCAAAGCCACAACTACTGAAGCTGGCGCGCCTAGAGCCCGTCCTCCGAAACAAGAGAAGCCACCATAATGAGAAGCCCACACACCAGAACAAAGAGTAGCCCCCGCTCGCTGCAACTAGAGAAAGCCTGCGCACAGCAACGAAGACCCAACGCAGCCAAAACTAACTAAATAATTAAATAAATAAGATTAAAAAATAAAATAAATGTGGTATTGGTGCAGGGACAGACTATTAGTGAAACAGAAATAGAATAAAGATCTCAATTTGTAGGTTTTTAAAGCAGGACAAAAGCATTAATTAATTAATTAATTCAATGGGGGAAAAGATGGATTCTTAAACAAATGACAGAGGCCCAACTGGCCAACCATCTGGAAGGGAATAAAAATGGAACCCCATCTTATACCACATTCCAGATAGACCAAAGCCTTAAGTGAAAAGCAAACAAACAAAAACTAAGATTTTCATTAAAAAATTAGTTTCTAGGGCTTCCCTGGTGGTGCAGTGGTTTAGAGTCCGCCTGCCGATGCAGGGGACACGGGTTTGTGCCCCTGTCCGGGAAGATCCCACATGCCGTGGAGCGGCTGGGCCCGTGAGCCATGGCCGCTGAGCCTGTGCGTCCGGAGCCTGTGCTCCACAACAGGGGAGGCCACAACAGTGAGAGGCCCGCGTACCGTGCAAAAAAAAAAAAAAAAAAGTTAGTTTCTATATACCTAGAAATTAGTGGTTGGCTAGCCATCATCATCAGTTCTGGAAAACTGGAAGGTATTACAAATAAATGTAGTTGACTATACATATATTTTTTAAAATGTAAAGCAATTCATAATAAAGTCAAGAGACAATGAAAAAAAAGTTGATGGAGAACTTTTTTATGACTGATCAAATTGATAACTGCCTAAACCCACTGATCAATATTAATGTCACTTAAAAGGGGGACAGCTAGACATTATGTATCTCTTGATGTGATGCAAAAGGAAGTACACAGTAACCCTCATGAAAATTCCTTGCAAAAATTAAAAATTGAATCTAAATATAATCATGTCTCTGGATCTCATTACCAGTTTATGTAGGAAATATGAAGTAAAAAAGAGATTAAATGACACCATGAGGACGCAATCAGCCAAATACAGATTTTGAGAATTCCTACAGAACAAATGATCCAATCCAAATGGGGGGAAAAAAAGTGTAGGGGAGAGGGCCCTATTATAGACTAAGTAACTTAAAAGACAATTAACCAAAGCAATGTCTGGACCTTGTTTGGGCCCCAATCCAAATAAGCCAACTTAAAGAAGACATTTCTGAGATAAAAGGAGAAATCCAGGCATGGACTGAGTATGAGGTAATATTTAAATTTTATTATCAATTTTGTTAAATATTATGATGGACTTATGATTATATTAAAGTAAAAAAGTCCTTATCTATATTTAGGAGTGAAATGATGCTATACTAGAATTTGCTTTAAAATATCCCAGACAGGAGGCAGAGGCAAGGCGCCGAAGGAAAGATGGAAGACTACCAGGCTACCAAGGAGACTGCTTTTGTTGTTGATGAAGTGAGCAACATTGTAAAAGAGGCCATAGAAAGAGCCATTGGTGGCAATGCCTATCAGCACAGCAAAGTGAATCAGTGGACCACAAACGTAGTGGAGCAAACCCTAAGCCAACTCACCAAGCTGGGGAAACCATTTAAATACATTGTGACCCATGTAATCATGCAGAAGAACAGAGCGGGATTATACACGGCAAGTTCCTGCTTCTGGGACAGCTCTACTGATGGGAGCTGCACTGTGCGATGGGAGAACAAGACCATGTACTACATTATCAGCGCCTTTGGGCTGTCCATTTGACTACCTCGTCCAGCCTGTGATTTTCTCCTTTTGTCCCAACGTTTCTCTACCATCTTCTAACCACCAGCCATCTAGTCAGTGATCACCTGTCTCACTCTCTTTAAGTGTGTTTTTGTGGCACTCTCAAAATGTAGAGAAAAAAACAAATAACCACACTGTTCCGTGACCTGCACATCCTAAGTCAGAGGAATCATCACTGAAGGTAGTCAGGAGCCTGTCCTGACACTTGTCTTAACTTTGAATGTTTCTTTTCAAAGGTGCTAAAAAGCCGAAATCTGCTAAGTGTGAAACCTTCTCTACTCTCTGAAATGATTCAAATACACTAATTTTCCATACTTTGTACTTTTGTTAGAATAATACATTATTCCAATTAAAAATATATATATATATCCCAGATATTGTTTCCCCCAAGAGTGTGTGTGTGTGTATGTATATGTGTGTGTGTATGTAGCGGGGGGAATAGATAAGAAAAAATTAGCAAAATACTGATAACTGTTGAAGCTGGGTGATGAGTACTTGGAATTTCATTGTACTAATTCTTCCTACTTTTGTATATGTTTGAAAATTTCCATGAAAAAAAGTTTTTAAAAGATAGGAAAAAAGAGAATTTGTACAGGAGCATTAAATAATCATGTTTCAAGATATCTGAGAACTTAAGCCAATAGTCATATTGCTATCTGTAGAAATCTAGCTCTATAAATGTTTACTTTCTATGTCTCATTTTTAAGTGCCCTTAAAAAAAAACACAGTTTAGCATGGGAAACACATGCAAATAAAAATTACAACAGAATATGATAAGACGTAATAATAGATTTATAAAGTATAGCAGAAATACTAAGGGACGGAGTGATTCACTCTACAGGAGAAGGAGACTAGGGCAAAGAAGTCTTCTTAGAGGAAGTGGTAGAGACTGGATTCTGAAGGAAGAATACAACTTTACCAGGAAGACAAGTGGAGGGGAAAATATTTTCAGCAGAGAGAACATGTGCAAAGACACAGACAAATGGTAAAAATAAGAAGTGTTTGGAGAATTACAGATCGGCCAGATGGACTCCAGTAAGAAGAGTTTGAAAATTATCGAAAGTTCTAAATACTAGTGTTACAAAGATTTAGAGAGGGTCATTCATTTGAAGATTGAAGGAGAACTTAGATTAAACATGAATGCTTCCTGTGAGGTAAAGACATCAAATTGTTAACTGTGGTGATTCCTGAGTGGAAGGATTAAGGACATTTCTGTTTCTCTATATTTGCCAGGTTTTAAAAAATGATTGTGTATTTATAAAATAATTTTCCCATTCTTTTAGTATCTATATATAAAATACCCAATTCTTTGGAATTAAACTTATTTATCTCTAAGGATTCAGAGAACTTCAAATTTTTAAAGTATTTTATATGTAAAAAAATTTTAAATCCATTTACTTAAAAGCACTTATTTTAATTTGAAGGATCTAATAAATGATGGGAAAGCACTTAGCATGTAACTGATCTGAATTCCTTGCATATAATCTGAAGGAAACTCATGATAAAAATATTAAACACATTAATGCTTATGAACCTTTTATCCAGTAAGTATTGCTTCAATTTTGTTTGCTGATTAGTTTTGCCATTCAAGAAACTCAGAACATTTTTCAATTAAACAAAAATAAAACCTAAGATTTGTGATAGGTTACATTAATCCCCATTTCTTTTAAAACATGTTATTTATTACTGCAAATTAGAAAGGTGGTTTCACTGGGTAGATAAAAGTTACCATACTTAAGACTTTTGAGAGGCTCTCCCGACCTATCTTCTTTGAAATCAAATGTGATATTTTTGTGTGAATATTTTCAGTTCCACAAAGAAAGATCCTGTAAGACATTCCAGTCGTCAATTCTCACTTAAAAACTACCAACCATGTTTGTTGATACTAAGTGAAATACTGAAAGAAAATTAATTGAAATGATAAAACTAAAAAATGAAAACATTTATACGTTTGGAAATACTGCCACTTTTCATGCACATATAAAATTCACAGGGAATCAACTAGGCGCCAATAAAAAAATTTTTTTTAATTCATAGGGAATTTAACATTTATAGTTATGTTGTCATTTTGCTGAAAATTTTAATGTAAATGAAATATGAGAAAAGTCATAAAAGGACCTTATGTGAGTCAAGTGAGGCTTACTTTTACTTTGTTGGTACCTCAACCTACAGGAACAACTCTTGGTTCATTTCGAGATTAAAGCAAACTTCAAAGAGAACTATTCATCATGAAACAAGTAATATTCACTCTGGTTCCACCTCTATTTATTTTCAGATTACTGTTTCTCATCTGTACAACCAGTAAGTGCCAAGTGCAGAAAATACAGCAGTTAAGATTTTTCAAAGTTTCTGTAGAGAGGATACCTGGGTTTGGTAGCTGCCAACTGACCCCAAACTGCTTTACATGCATGTCACTTGAAATGTAAATATTAGCCCTAGTAGCAACTCAAAGCACTACAGATTCATCACCCTACTGTTCCTTTATTATTTGTCATACTAAATAATCTTATGTATTTTCCCTTATCAAAGTAATATAAACCGCATTAAAAAAGTAAAATATAGGGAATTCCCTGGCAGTCCACTGGTTAGGACTCTGTGCTTCCACTGCAGGGGGCACGGGTTCATCCCTGGTCAGGGAACTAAGATCCTGCATACGCGTGGTACAGTCCCCACCAAAAAAGTAAAATAGAAAAACCATTCTATCATGTTAATATAGCCACTACTAGCATTACTTCAATTCACTTTGTGTGATTGGTCTTTATTTTATTCAACACATCATAAGCATTTTCTATATTAATACTGTCTTTGTAGCCATCATTTAAATGGTTGAATAAGATTTTATTAAGTGGCTTGGCCATAATTACTTAATTATATCTCTATCTTAGATGGCTATGTATTTTAAACCATTATAAACTATGCTATAATTACCATATTTAGCATCTTGTTTTTCCTATATTTGGATTTCCTTAGAATAAATTCTCAAACACTTAACATTCCCAAAGTACAATATATACTTCCAGAGGGAAGAGATATGGGGACATATGTATATGTATAACTGATTCACTTTGTTATAAAGCAGAAACTAACACACCACTGTAAAGCAATTATACTCCAATAAAGATGTTAAATATACATATATATATATATATATACACACTTCCAAATTGCTTTGCAAAAAGCATTAACAATATATGAGAGTGCCACTGCACCTTCACCAATGTGTATCAGTTTTATGCCCATATTTTACTAGGCTCTGTAGAACATACAGGCTTGGTTCATATAGTGAAATAAGATTGTACCTAAGACACTAATCAGCACTAACTCTGAACCACTAGGTGGAGCTAAAAATACAAATACACAGTCCTACCCCAGTATCCTTGGGGGAAGGGTTCCAGGACCGTTCCTCAGATACCAAAATCTGAGGATGCTCAAGTCCCTTATCTAAAATAGTGTAGTGTTTGCATAAAAGCCACACAGATACTTTCATACTTTAAATCACCTCTAGATTACTTACAATACTCTATACAGTGTAAATGCTCTGTAACTAGTTGCTGGGGGCATGCGGCAAATGGCAGTTTTGCTTTTTGGAACTTTCTGGAATTTTCTTTCCCCCGAATACTTTCAATCAGAGGTTAGTTGAATCCATGGATGCAGAACCCACAGGTATGAGAGGGCTGACTGAAAATAGTACTAATATTTCTCTCACAACACTACAGGGAGTTTTCATTTTAGTGATAATTTTATGAAGCATAAGAGACAGAACTTTAGGTTGAATTTTAATAAGCAAGTTGGAATCAGACAGATTTAGGAAATCTGTACATGGGACAAACTAGATTTTTCTCAAAATTTATATGTGTTTATATCTTTCCCATCTTGAATGAGAAACATAAGTGAGATAATTTTTAGAGGCAAGTACCTCTTGAAGAAGCCAGTAATGAGAGCTATGCCAGAAAAAGAGTAACATCTTATTTAGGTGGGTTTTTTAAGAATGTATTTTTTAATTTAATAAGGCATTCTATTTTTATCACAAGAACTGCAGGAAACAGAGGGAAATCTATGGAGCAATGGTCTAGAAACCATGACAACTTTTATTAAGTTAGCCAAGTACTAACATACAAAGGATCAATGGAGCTAAGACTATATCACCTGTTGGGAACTCATGGCTCAGGAATTCTGGAACATAGCTCTGAATTCTAGATACAATTATATTCTACTACTTCTCATGGCAAAACTTTCCTCTTTATCTTTCAAAATCTAAAAATCTTCTGTCCATCAGTCTTTCCCCAAAATACACACACACGCACGTGCGCGCACACACACACACAGCTATAATACTTTAAAGGATGGAAAGGAAATGAATCTGGGGATTTTAGTTCTATTCTCTAATATATCTGACAAAGAATAAGTGAAAAAAAAGAGAGAAAGAAAGAAAAAAAGATACATCTAGAAGTAACATTTTCAGCTTGTGTAGAACTGGCTTTACCTTCTGTCCCCTAGTACTCTTCCACCAATCTGTATAGTTCCAGGCCCAGGATAGAAGAGTAAAGTATATATTCCAGATCCTTTGCCCCTGCCTCTCTCAGGCAATTACTAAAGTTCTTTTTCTTCACTATCCAAGTTTTTCTCCAATCTCTTTAGGTAGAGCTAGGTACACAAAAAAAGTGAGGAACATGGAGCCAGAGCTACTCTCTCACAATTCAACTGTCTTCACATAACACCATATCCTTCCTCTAGCAATTACTACTTAACTATATTCCTCTGATGTTTAGAATTCATTAATTATAAGGTTCATTACTGAAACAATAATTTTAAAGAAAAACACTACCAAAACTAGAATTAAGGAAATACAGTATGGTGAAAACAATCTAACGCCACCTCTCTTAATATGAAAATGTATTTATAAAATGTTTCTGATGAAGGCAAATACTAGCACAATTAACTTCCTTCTATTATCTATACCTTTTGTTCTAAGAGTGCCCTGCGGAGGGAGACCCTCTGTTCAAGTTCCCGAAGCTCTCGATCATGTTGTGCCTCAGCTTGCATCTTGATTTTGCTCTGATATGCATTTAACAGCTCCAGTTCCTGCTGCAGCTGCATTTTTAAAACCTGGCACTCTGCTTCCTGTGCTTCATCCAAACGCAGCTGAAAGAGAGGAAAAAACCCAGATATATCCTACTGTGAGCTATTTATCCATGACCTATGGAAAGGAGGTGTGAGAAAAGACAGACAACTCTTTTGTAGGATACACAATTGTTCTCTCTTGTATCTTGGAGTAAACATCTCTGAAAAAGGAAGGCACAGTAACCAGTGATGGTAATATGAAGATAAAAGCTATCATAATCTATTAGGAGAATGCCTGAATAATCATATTTTTCTTAAGAAAAATCTAGAATCTGATTAGGTGATGTAAGACTCTCAATCTCTTCTCTGCAATGGAAATAACTACAGAACAGGGACCAGCAAACTATAGCCTCCAGACCAAATGTGGACAGCTGCTTGTTTTAATTAATTAATTTGATAGTCCACTAGTTAAGAATGGCTTTTACATTTTAAATGGCTATATAAGTACCCATATAATTATCCTCAATTTTGTATCACGGACTACAAAACCTAAAATATTTACTATCTGGCCCTTTTAGAAAAAGTTTGCAAAACTCATATAGAAAATATTTTGTATTTGCCTTCACTAAAATGTGACCATTTGGATCCCCAATACAGAGTACTACTTAGTGCTCACTGCTTAACAAAGCTGCTGCTCTAATCCTCCTATACCGTTGGGATATGTGCTGAACACCTGAGAGGCACTGGCAGAGCGCCTATTTAGAACCTCATGACTAAATGTATCAATGAGAATTCTATATAAATCATGCCTACCTCCAAGCAATGCAGAGAACAGGAAAAATATAGATAACCACCACTATTTCTCAAGCTGTAGGAGAGCTATCACTTCCAACCAGTATTTTAATTGCTGGGATTTCATTCAGGTGGTGGGATGAAAGGGGCACTGAATTTGTTTTGCTTAAATAAAACGAACTCACAGCTTGGGTGGACAGCATTTCATTAATGCTGTGGTCATACTGTTCAGCCAAGATGGCTAACTTCCGGGTCTGCTCCTCCTTGAGCCGTTTCAGAACAGCTTTGTGCTCACTCTTTGGTGTAGTCTCCAGTAGGTGATTTCTTAATGCTTTGTACTGTCTGGTTTGGATTTTGCAGGTGTCCTGAAACTGCTTTTTTATTTGGAGTTCTTTAGACTGGGAAGGAAAAAAAAGATGTATATAATTTTTAACATATGGCATTTGTTATACTTTATGCTTATATGAAAATAAAGGCTACTAGGAGACAAGGAGATGAAAAACAAAAAGGTCAGAACATAAGGTTGCAGGTACAGTACTTTTCCACTTGGTCATTAGGTCAAACCATTACATTCTATGTATTTTTGTAACAAAATCTCTAATTTAAAACATTAGAATATCAAGAACCTTACTTTCTTCATAGGACTTCAGGTAATACTGATTATTTTACTAGTACATTTAGTTACAAGTAAATTTTTTTACAGATTTTTTTGATGTGGACCATTTTTGAAGTCTTTATTGAATTTGTTACAATACTGCTTCCGTTTTATGTTTTGGTATTTTGGCTGTTAGGCATGTGGGATCTTAGCTCCCGACCAGGGTCTGAACCTGCACCCCCTGCATTGGAAGGTTAAGTCTTTTTTTTTTTTTTTTTTTTTTTTGCAGTACGCGGGCCTCTCACTGCTGTGGCCTCTCCTGTTGCGGAGCACAGGCTCTGGACGCGCAGGCTCAGCAGCCATGGCTCACGGGCCTAGCCGCTCCGTGGCATGTGGGATCTTCCCGGACCGGGGCACGAACCCGTGTCCCCTGCATCAGCAGGCAGACTCTCAACCACTGCGCCACCAGGGAAGCCCGGAAGGTTAAGTCTTAACCACTGGACCGCCAGAAGTCCCAGTGGCACCACTCTTAAATACTGTCCTTGGTTAACAAAATTCTTCCAAGTTAGCCAGGAATGGGACAATGACATTTAGACATTCTCTTCTACCTCTGTATAACAGCCTCTATTCTTTTAAAAGTTTTAAAAATATTGTGCCAAGAAAACTGTAATCATTCCACATCACTAGCCTAATGAGGGGGGAAAAAAAGCTCCTTGAAAAATGTTTTTTCTATAAGAAGAGTAATACTTGTACCAAGAATAAACTATATCCCTCAATGTTTGACTCAAGTGAAAGCAAGATGAATGTAAGTTACAGTTGTTTCTACTCATTTAACAATGACAAAACATCATCTGTATGCCAGATGAAGAAACAACAGAGCAGGCATATATCCAACCCATTCCATAGACATAGTACCCCAAACCCCCCACCCCAAATCCTAGTCAAATTACGTAAGTGCTAAAACTGAAGTCCCCCTATCTCCCTTTAAAGTCCTGGAAAAAGGTGGAAGAGGCAACCATTACTTAGGTAAATAAAAATGGGATAACTTGGCATTAAAATCAAGTCAGTTTTGTTCAAATTGAGTAAGTAGATAGAAATACATAACTAAGAGGAACATGATGGTTTTCTTCCCTAGTAAAGTAACAGAACAATCTCCTTTATGGAAAATCTTGAGCTCATCTGTCATCAGAAGGAGACATTCTATTCTAAATCTGACTATAATTGTGAAACGTTATTTTTTGCCTCACTTTTTGTATAGTATCTGTGAAGATTACACTAGTATTTACAAGCTTTCAAACTGAAAAGGCAACAACAAAAAACAGGAATGGCTAAACATCAAACAACTCTATGCCAAGCCCTACAGAAATGCAGTCATATCAAATTTATGGTATGACGATAGAAAACTAACAAGCTTTCAGTTTGGTTTACTTCTGGGTGCTGCTGACTTTAAAACAGTCATTAATTTCACAGACATGTTATTTAACTCATCTTTTGGTGGGAAATTGTCTATTCTATAGCCGAAAGAGTATATACCTCTCCCCTACAAAGACAAAATAAATTTGAAAAATCATTATGAATTCCAATTTCCTAAGCAATGACTAATGAAGATTATGTGAGTAGTCAACATAAGCTACTCTGTAAATGATGTTAATTAGCTGTTAGGAAAACAAAGTGAAATTTTACTCAGGTTCACAAGGAAAGGGTAAAAACATCTTAACTTTGCTTCTATACTTTTGTTCAAGACAGCTTGCTTGAATGGAGTTGAGTGGGAATCAAGAGATACCATTGGGTGTGGTGTAGCTTCTAGATTTTGACACAGATTACCCCTGTGAATGAATTTCACTTCACTCCAGGACAGTTATTCAGATAAGGAGGTAGGGTTTTAAAAGAAAATACTGTGGGACCTGGGCCTTACTGGATGTAAATAAAAGTTTAAAATGCGAAATCATGTACAGATTAATTGAGATACTACTATTGATGAGAGCCTATATTGTGAGTGGTTTTTGTTTTTATTAAGATTCATATGATTACACTTTTTCAAATATTTATTACAAGTTATAAAATTAAAATATTTCTTTGAATTGTTAACTCTGGTTAAATTTGGTGGCAGGGGCTGGACAAGGTGGCCAGAGGGACAAGGAGAGATGGAAACTTTTACCTTCGTAATACTTTGGTGTCTTTTGAATTTCATACCATGTGAATGAATTCCTCTGTACAAAGCAAATATAAGATTTAAAGTTCTTTGGTATTATATATATCACCAACACTTGTCTTTCCTTATTTGTCTGGGGGAGGGCATATAACAGCTTGCTCCACTCTGATATGCTAATTAAAAAATACATATCCCAACTACCACGCCATGGTCTCACCTACACTACCAAACACATAAAGAAAATAAGCAGAATGGGAGTAACACTGTGGTGATTCCACTATTCCTCTTAGGATAAGCACACACAATGAAGGGAGAGGGGGTAGAAAGGCATTTTTTTTCATTCACTGGCTTCTGTACTGACTAGGAACTTACTGTCTTTTTTGGATACAAATCACACTAAGAGCAAATAAGATTCCAAAACTGTATTACTTGGAACAATAAAGAGAAGCCAACAGGTTAGTTGGCATGTTGACATGTAGACTGTAATGTCAGCATTGGACATTTGGGTACATTAAAATAAGAATTTTGATTCTTATTTATGGCACTCCCCACAGTTAAAATTTTTTCGGTACTCTACTGAGAAATACATGAGCAAAAGTCTGTAGCTACAGACACTCCATGTTAAAACTAATTAAACATGCTTAAAATGAAAAGAAAAAGGTTTATTCAATTTCTTCATGACAGACTTCTGTCTTAGACTTTTACTGCTTATATGGATGCCTTTTACTCCTATTCCCCTTTGTCAAGAAGCTTAGGCTAAAGGTACCTTCAGACTCTTAGGCTGCTGTCGAACCTCCATGACATGCTTTCGCCTTAGTTCTCGTTCTCTTCGCTTATTATATTCCAGCTGGTTAGTGAGCTCAGTTTGATGCTGCAATCTGATCAACTCACAGCGCATCTTCTGAATTGTGTTGAGGTGGCGGAACTCCAGTTCTTGCATGGACTCATGCTGTCGCAGCAGCATGGCGTGCTCTAAGTCCTTCTGAGTCTGTCTTTTATTTAACTCCTAATCCATAACACAAAAGACAAAGGAATAATTTATTGCCGTACAATGCTAGGAAAAAAATTCCTAAGAAATAGATTAATCAGGAAGTAGATGTAATCCTCAGATTCAATAATGACTGCATAGTAAATATTAGATTTTATGACCTTTACTGCAGTAAATGGGCAATTAGTAGCACCAATTTCCTTATTCTATTCATTTACTATTCATTAATACTATTTTATGCAATAAGCTTAAGACGTAGCAAATCTATCTCAGTAGGCTTAATGTCCTTCCTTCTTTCTCTTCTTTCTTTCTTGTTTCCCAATTTTATATTTGAAGAGAACTCTTAAGCCATTCTTTGAATTATCAGAGTATCCTATTCAATTCTATTACAGGCAGTATACCCAGCACAGTATAGTGGATAAGAACATGGATCTGGCTCTGCTACTTATGAGCCCTAAGTCCTTGGGTTAATCGTTTAAACTCTCTGTGCTTCAGTTTCATCACTTTTCAAATGAAGATAATAATACAGCTATTTCACAGATTTAATGTGAGGATGAAGTGAGTTCATAAATGGAAAGTTCTCAGAACAACACCTTGCACATACTGCTCAATAAATGTTCTAATTCTTTTTTTTTTTTTTTAGATTAAGAAGAACAAATGTAAAACACACACACACACAGAGAAGTCAAACCTACCCCCTTTGCCCCTGCAAACCCTTTCTCCAGAGGCCAACAGTTTGGTGCAAATGCTTCCCAACCTTCCCCATGCTTATCGTGAAACATCTATTACACAAAAACATACAGTTTTAAAAACTGAATAACATACGTTATAGGCATATAATGTGCTTTCTTCACCTAACAATATAATGGATATATATCCAGATCAGATCAGTATATACAGATCTTTTTTAAAGTTTCATAGTAAGCTTCTGCTTTGCAATACCATAATTTTCCATTTTTTGCTTGATAAAGAAATTTTCATTAAATGTTTATGCATGATGCATCATATAATCATGTTATTATTTCTTTAGGATAGAGTTCTAGAAGTGGATTTGACAGATAAAAGCATATCTATCAATATATCAGTATCAATTTATATTCTTACCAACACTGCACATTTCCCAATGCCACTACTAGGATTCAATGTTGCTAGTCTTTTAAATTGTTCTTATTTAATTGATGCAACTGTTTTAATTTGAATTTCTTTAATTATTCGTGAATTTGAACAATTATGCTATACTTGACGTTTATTTTAAGCCACTCTTGTAAATAAATTAATCTGTGCTCACAGGTATCCCTGATAGTGAGAATATGTTTTCACTGACATAAGAGTTTCTACATTTGCCCAATTAATAATTACATGATTATAAAAAATGTGTTAAATGATAACACATACTTCATGGCACCCATTTCAGTTCAAAAGGTATATAGTATCCAATAATTTTATGGTATTTAAAAATGAATACCCCTCTCATTCACAGATTTAATATGTATTTAATAAATATTTATTGAATACCTACTATGGGCCAAATACTAGGGGGATACAAAGACCGGAACAAAACCAGTGACTTTATAAAATTTCCATTCTAGGCAGGATGAGAAACTTCCCCCCAAAAAGTGTGTATGTGTAAGAGAGAGAAGTGCAGAGAAGAACACTTAAAGAAGAAGGATTTGGACATTAGGGAAGGCACTTCTGAGGAGGTGGTATCTGAGGAGAGCCATGAAGGGAGGAAACAAGCCATGTAGATAATCTAGGGAAGAAGAACTCAGGCTGAGGGAGGTACAAGTGCAAAGACCCTGAGTCTGGGAAGTGACAAACATACTTTCAGGAAATATTCTCGTTTCAAACGTACCTCCCTGACAAGGTCCTGTTCTAAGTTATGGCGCCCAAGTAACATTCTTCTCTTGAAGCGACGGCATTCCAGCTCTAGGTATTGTCTCTGACGCCGTAGAAGATTAGCCTCTTCTTCTGCTTGGAAATGCTGTATATTCTCTTTCTGTTTTGAAAGCCACTCCTGTTTCTCTTTTTTGGGGGTGCTCTGATTTTCATTCAGCTCCTGGCAACATAAAAAACAACTCAGTTCAAAATACATAAAAATTAATTGCATGAATATATCATCTGGTATTTGGTGCATTTAAATAAAAGTACTTAATCTGTGTCCTTTCTAATGCTTTCTAATGCTCAAGGCAGGGCAATGACCTTAAGGAGGTAGGTAACATTTTCCTTTTCTTGAGTTAACTGGTGAAGTAGGACAGGAAAAGAGAAATGTATGCTAGAAAACATGCATACCTTTTAGCTTTACACAGCTACATTTATGATGGTTCCTAGCTTTAAAAGCACACAATATTGGTAAATGAAGTAAAACACATCATTCTTTAAATGCTTCCCAAGAAGAGACATAAGGCAGTGCTTTCAGGTAAAAATCATTTATATGAATATTAGGGCAAAAATACATCTAATGTGTCACTTCTTGGTTTCTGACATTCTAAGTATTAAGTTTTTGGCAACATTATGGATAGACTCAGTATAAAAGAATTAGAAATTAAATGGAAAATCAACAAAACCATGGGAGAATAGAAACCCTTTTTATGAATCGTATTTAACTAAACAAACCAAAACCAGTGCTTTTCTATAGCATTTAAAATATCACCTTCCACAGTCCTGCGGACACAGGAGGTGGGGGAAGGGGAGGGTAGGAAGAATTGGGAGATTAGGATCGACATATATACACTACCATGCGTAAAATAGACAGCTAGTGGGAACATGCTATAAAGCACAGGAAACTCAGCTCGGTGCTCTGTGAAAACCTAGATGGGGGAGATGGGGGGCGGGGGTGGGAGGGAGGTCCAAGAGGGAGGGGATGTAGGTATACATATAATTGATTCACTTCATTGTACAGAAGAAACTAACACAACATTGTAAAGCAATTATACTCCAATAAAAAAAAAGTGAAAATAAAATATTACCTTACATGTGGTATATATATACAATGGAATACTACTCAGCCATAAAAAAGAATGAAATAATGCCTTCTGCAGCAACATGGATGGACCCAGAGATTATCATACTGAGCAAAGTAAGTCAAAAAGAGCAAGACAAATACTATATGATATCACTTATATATGGAATCTAAAATATGACACAAATGAACATATCTACGAACAGAAACAGACCCACAGGTATAGAGAACAGACTTGCTGGTGGCGGTGGGGAGGGAAGGACTGGGAGTTTGGGATTAGCAGATGCAAACTATTACATATAGGATGGACAAACAACAAGGTCCTACTGCATAGCACAGGGAACCATATTCAATATCCTGTGATAAACCATAATGGAAAAGAATATGAAAAAGAATATACATATGTAGAACTGAGTCACTTTGCTGTACAGCAGAAATTAATACAGCATTATAAATCAACTATACTTCAAAAAATATGTATGTATTATCTTACAAACTATCTAAATGAAAATGCATTTATATTGGGCCAGATGAGAACACTGACAATGCACTGAATGAGGCAAACTCTAGGATGATAATTAATACTAATATATCTTCAACCTAAAAAGTAACAATGTTGCACAGTATATAAATAAGCCATCTTTCCTAGGTATAAGATAATTTTTCAAAGACTACTAACCTTATGGTCCTTCCCCTGGTTTTCAAGAAAGAGATCAGTTCTTTATAACTTTAGTTCATAAGATATACAAACACATTAAAAAAATTTTAGTAGTTCTAAACTTAAGGGTATATGTGTACACACACTATGGGAAGAGAAAGGGCACATAAATAATCAATCACCTGGGTATATTTTTCAAAATCTTTTACCAGGGAACTTCTCCACTAACGATTCTAGTATATCCCTTCCTCTATGCTAAAAATGATTGTTTTAAATGAACTCACACACATAAATACACACTAATTTGGCTTCTAAAAGAAAATGAATTTATTAGCTGGACTACCTGATATATGCCTAAAGCATTACCTAAAGCAATGCACCCATAAAACTAAAATCTCATTTCACTGGGAAATGGATCTGTAAAACTGCATTTTGTTGGATATTTATTTACAGTTGGGGACCTATTTACAGTCTTTTCAAACCCAATGTGCCAATACAGAGTTTGGCTTTTGTATTACAGTCACGGGAATATATTACAGGTTATACCCTTTAGAGTTAGAAAATTCTTTTCAATGAAGCTCAGTTGGCAGGGTATATACAGCAAGCTTTTGTGCCAACAATATGTCCATAATAACATTTAAATAAGTGACTATAAATTCCTACACAAACAAAAGCATTATTAGCAAAGAGATTACTATTATTTTATTAAGACCAATTAATTTATCAGTGCCCTAATAATTAATTACATGGACTAAAAATTTCAGTCAATCAGTCTGTAAAAGGGGGTCTAAACTGGGACATATCATTTCTCTCTCCTGACTACTATCCTGAATAGTTACACCCTTTCAGAAACTGCCTTGGAACAATCAAGGTGTTCTTCAAAGTCAGACTACATCTGCTTTTAAAAGAAGTTCAAAAATGCAGCACATGGAGAGCAAATAAATATGAAATCGTGGAATCATAAATAAATAATCAGTATGTTTTGCTATTAAAGAAAATGTGATGAGCAAGTATGTCCCTTATCCTTACTCTATGAACAAATTATTGTAATCTTCTGAGCCAAAAGTAAGAAGGTATGGTTTAATTTTTTTTTGTTTTTGTTTTTTTTTTGGCTGCGTGGGTCTTCGTTGTTGCACGCAGGCTTTCTCTAGTTGCGGCAAGCAGGGGCTACTCTTCGTTGCGGTACGCAGGTTTCTCATTGCGCTGGCTTCTCCTTGCAGAGCACGGGCTCTAGGCGCGTGGGCTTCAGTAGTTGCAGTGCACAGGCTCAGTAGTTGTGGCTCGCGGGCTCTAGAGCGCAGGCTCAGTAGTTGTGGCACACGGGCTTAGCTGCTCCACGGCATGTGGGATCTTCCCGGAGCAAGGCTCAAACCTGTGTCCCCTGCACTGGCAGGCGTATTCTTAACCATGAGCCACCAGGGAAGCCTGGTATGGTCTACTTTTAGAAAAAGAAATGTGTGGCTTCCTTTCATAGCTCAAGTATGTTTTGGGGGGGGGCTCCCTTCCTCCCCAAAGTAGTGGGGGCTGGGGCAGGAAAGGGATGTGGCAGGTGACAATGAGGGCCTGGCCTCCCCCTCCCTCCCAGCTGCCCCCGCCCTGCCAGTGCCCCACCTCCGCATTGTGGCTCCCCTGTAACCTCCTTTAATCTCATCTGTCTCAAGGGGAGCTCTGTTTGTCCGTGTTATTTATTGCTATCCCTGCCTGGTCTCTTGTCCCCACACCTGGCCCCAGGGCCTGTATGGAGGGACATGAAATAAATGTCCTGAAGCCCAATACCCGTCTAGATCCTGATGATTTTGGACCCGTCCTTGGGGAGCCTGCCACCCGCCTCCTTGCCCTTTCCTGGGTCCTCAGGGATTCTAGCCCTGAGCCCAGGCCAGCCGCCCTTAAGTTGTTTCCACATCGATCACAGCTCAAGTATTTTATTTCTAGTGAGTCAGTTATTTAGTAAGTGCATACGAAAACTATTATAAATAAAATAATTTATATTTTTAGGAGATGATTCTTTTTAGATCCTACTCAGTTGAAGATCTCTGTTGAAGAGTAACTGTTGAAGAGTAACTGATTAAAGTTTGCCTTCATTCAAACTGGTAAACATTTAGTGGCCACAAACAACTAAAGAAGAATTTATCCTAATGGTTCTATGAGTCAATCAACATCAATAGATAAAATCAATAAGTAGACAACTGGCGTGAAAATTTTTATAAAATAGATACCTCCTTAAGCTGTTCTTTTCGAAGTTTATATTCTCTTTTCTGGGACTCCAAAAAGCTGTTTAATTCTTTCTTCTGTTGGGCCTGAATATGTTGCTGAAATTTTTTCTCTTCATTGGCCATCACTTTAGCCTATGGGAAATTTAAAAAATGGATCAAATTAGTTAAGTAGATTCAAAGCAACAGTTTAATATACACCACTAAGGATATTTTTCCCCTTAAGAACATAAAGTCAGTATAAGCATTACCAATACCAATTACTCAGCATCTTATTATTTGAATTTCAGAGAACCAGTAAAATGGAACTCATCCTTAATATGTTGATCTTTTACAGAATCAAAATGTTTTCACCTTTTTAAAAATTTAACAATATGTCCTCCCCCAAGAAAATAAAACAAATATATATCTATCCACAAATATAATTAAGTCATGACCTTTTATCTAGATTGATTTGTACATTAAATAATATAATATATTCCTCTTCAAATTAAACCCTGACTTTTTTTTTTTTTTGCGGTATGCGGGCCTCTCACTGTTGTGGCCTCTCCCGCTGCAAAGCACAGGCTCCGGACATGTAGGCTCAGCGGCCATGGCTCACGGGCCTAGCCGCTCCGCTGCATATGGGATCTTCCCAGACCGGGGCACAAACCCGTGTCCCCTGCATCGGCAGGCGGACTCTCAACCACTGCGCCACCAGGGAAGCCCCAAAACCCTGACCTTTAACTTATATATTACGTAATAGGAAAATGTTAAATATTAGATACATATCATACTGTTTTATTTCTGATTATATAGGTAATGCATATTCATTGTAGATCATTTAGGAAATACAGGAAAACACAAAAAAATCTTGTATGATTTTACCACCCAGAGATAACAAATATAAACATTTTGGTGCATACCCTTCCTATTTACTTCTATGCATACATACATTTTAAATAAATCTGTAATCATATTGCACAACCTGTTTCATGATTTGCCTTTCTAAATATGTATCTACCTCTTCCCAAGTTATTAAAAATACTATCCAATGTCCAACAGGATTCTAAAAATCTATACATTCTTTCATCAAATTATTTCAAAAGCAAATAATTATTTACTCTGTAAATTATTTTGCCAAATTTTCTATTATGAGAGAGTAGTTCTTCTATTTTGGGGGGAAAGGCTGAACAGGGTAACTATAATAAATAATGCCTCAATGTGGACAAGCCAGACACATTTCTAGATATTGTGTGAATTTACAGAGAAGCTTACATTTTACCTGACAAATGTGACTATCAAAATAAAATTTAACTGATGGGACATCAAAAACATTAGAAGAAAAGGTCTCACATAACAAGAATCCTAAAAAAATATACTTAAGTCATATAGTAAAATGACACTTATTTGTAAAAAAACAAATGGGCTGGGACTTCCCTGGTTGGCCACTGGTTAAGAATCGGCCTTCCAATGCAGGGGACGCGGGTTCAATCCCTGGTTGGGGAACTAAGATCCCGCATGCTGCAAGGCAACTAAGCCCACGCGCCTCCACTAGAGAGCCTGCGTATGGCAAACTACAGAGCCCATGGGCTCTGGAGCCCACGTGCCACAACTACAGAGCCCACTCACTCTGGAGCCCATGCGCCACAACTAGACAGAAGCTTGTGAGCCGCAACGAAGACCCCGGGCACCACAATGAAAGATCCCGCATGCTGCAACGAAGATCCCACATGTCGCAACCAAGACCCAACACAGCCAAAAATGAAAAAAATACCTAAAAACAAATGGGCTGACTTCCCTAGTGGCTCAGTGGTTAAGAACCCGCCTGCCAATGCAGGGGACACGGGTTCGAGCCCTGGTCTGGGAAGATCCCACATGCCACAGAGCAACGAAGCCTGTGTGACACAACCACTGAGCCTGTGTGCCACAACTACTGAAACCCGCACGCCTAGTGCCCATGCACTGCAACAAGAGAAGCCCTGAACTGCAACAAAGAGTAGCTCCCGCTCGCTGCAATTAGAGAAAGCCTGCGTGCAGCAACGAAGACCCAATGCAGCCATAAATAAATAAATAAATATTAAAAAAAAAAAACAACCCACAAATGGGCTAAATCTTAACCTGAACCTCTTTTATTATCTCTAACATTCTCTGTAATCTTCAATTATTCTCTGATATTAAAATTCTGCTATAAATTTAAGATAGGTCTCCAAAAATCACAAAGAGAATCATGAATGATTTTTTGAGACCTAAATCACCTATTCATAGGTGATTAACAAACTCCTCAGATAATCAGGGTACCTAGGGCCTAGAATGGTTGCATGATTTACCCACTGTGATGCTATAAAACGATCAGTGTCAGGAAATAATCCCACATCTGTTGCTTCCCAGACTCAGTACTTGATATTATACAAGTTATATAAATGTTTTTTCTTTTCCCCAACTGATTTGCTTGGTTCTGGGGAAGATATATCCTAACATCAAAATGCCATCTTGGTTAATTCTGAGATGGCTACAATCTAGAGTAAATAAATTAATAATACTGAATCAGCCACCTCTTTTTCCATAGCGGCCTGATGTTTCTTGATAAGTTTCTCCATTTCTGCAGCAAAATTGTTACGTTGTGTTTCAAGATCTTTGTCTAATCTGAGGCGATGTTCATCCATCTCAGCCTTTAACTTATTTTCCAGAGTCATCAGCTGCTTTTGATGTTGCCGCCTCATTCTCTTATAGCCAGACATTTGTTCTCTAAGCTCAGAGTCCTGCTCATGTTCTTGCATTTGCCTTGTAACCTAGACACACAAACAATGGAGAGAAAAGAATAAAATTAAGGAAAACATTTTTATTTCAGAAGCATTTTAGACCACTCTACTATTTAGCCAAGTAGACAATCACTGTAAGAGATTCCAGTGAGCGGTTTCCAATTAAATTTCCAGGCGGTCTCCTAAAGAAATAGACACGTTGGTTCTAAAATTTATATTGGAATGTAAAGGACCTACAATAGCCAAAACAATCTTGAGGGAAAAAAAAGTTGGAAGACACACATTTCAGTAATCCAAACAATGTGGAATTGGTGGAAGAACAGGCTGGACAGATCAAAGGAACAGAATAAAATCTAGAAATAGACCCAAATATATTTAGTCAATTGATTTTCCACCAAAAAGTCAAGTTAATTCAAAGAGGAAAAAATGTGTTATCATCAAATTCTGCGTACGCAACTGGTTCTCTGTATATAAAAGCAAAAACAAAAATCTTGACTTCTATATCACTCTATATACAAAAATTAATTTGAGAATCATTTGATATAAACACGAAATCCAGAATCATAAAGTAGAACAAAAACCAAAATATCTTCATGACCATAGCGCAGGCAAATATTTCTTGGGCAGGACACAAAAAGCACTGACTATAAAGACAAAAATGTATAAGCTGAATTTTTTAATTGAGGTGAAATTCACATAATATAAAATTAATCATTTTAAAGTGAACAACCCAGCAGCATTTAGTATATTCACGACGTTAGGCAACCACCACCTCTATCTACTTAAGAGACAGTTTTACCACCTAAGAAAACCCTGTACCTGTTATGCAGCTGCTCCCCATTCTCCCCTTTTGGTAACCACCAATCTGTTTTCTGTCTCTATGGATTTATCTACTCTGGATATTTCATATAAATAGAGTCATATAATATGTGACCTTTTGTGTCTGGCTTCTTTAATTTAGCATGTTTTTAAGGTTCATGCATGTTGTATAGCATGTATCAGTATTTCATTCCTTTTTATAGCTAAATAATATTCCATTGTTTGCATATACCATAATTTGTTTATCCATTCATCCACTGGTGAATATTAATATCTGTGTTGTTTCCACTTTTTGGGTATTGTGAATAGTGCTGCTGTGAACATGTGTGTAGTGTACTTGTTTGAGTAACTGTTTTCAATTCTTTTGGGTATATACCTAGTAGTAGAACAGCTGGGTCATGTGGTAAATCTATGTTTAACTTTTTGAGGCATCATCAACTGTTTTCCACAGCAGCTGAACCATTTTACATTCCTAGCAGCAACATACAGGAGTTCCAATTTCTCTGCACTCTCTCCAACACTTGTTACTTTGTTTTTTTCCTTTTCTTTTTCTTTTCCTTTTGTTATTTTTTTAAATTTTTATTTATTTATTTATTTATTTTTTCTTGTGGTACGCAGGCCTCTCACTGTTGTGGCCCCTCCCATTGTGGAGCAAAGGCTCCGGACATGCAGGCTCAGTGGCCATGGCTCATGGGCCCAGCCGCTCCGCGGCATGTGGGATCCTCCCGGACCGGGTCACGAACCCGCGTTCCGTGCATTGGCAGGCGGACTCTCAACCACTGCGCCACCAGGGAAGCCCTTTCCTTGTTTTAAAAGATATCTGTACCTTCCTGTTCACTGCAGCATTATTATTATTTTTTAAATTAATTAATTTATTTATTTTTGGCTGCACTGGGTCTTCGTTGCTGCACGCAGGCTTTCTCTAGTTGTGGCAAGTGGGGGCTACTCTTTCTTGTGGTGCACAGGCTTCTCACTGCAGTGGCTTCTCCTGTTGTGGAGCATGGGCTCTAGGTGTGCGGGCTTAAGTAGTTGCAGCATGCAGGCTCAGTAGTTATGGCTCATGGGCTCTAGAGCACAGGCTCAGTAGTTGTGGCACACGGGCTTAGCTGCTCTGCAGTATGTGGGATCTCCCTGGACCAGGGCTCGAACCCAGGTTCCCCGCATTTGCAGGCGGATTCTTAACCACTGTGCCACCAGGGAAGGCCCTCTTTTTTAAAAAAAAAATAGCCATCCTAGTGGATGTGAGGTGGTACCTCTTTGTGGTTTTGATTTGCATTTCCCAAATGACTAATGACATTGAGCACTTTTCATGTGCTTGTTAGCCACTTGTACACATTCTTTGCAGAAGTGTTTATTCAAGTCCTTTACCTATGTTTTAATTTGGTTGTTTAAACTGGAATTTAAAACTAAAAAATTTTGACCTCTCATCAAGACAACAGTAAGAAAAAGACTAGATAAACCACAGATGAAGAAAAAACATTTGCAAGATATATATGAGATATAATACTTGTATCCAGACTACATAAAGAACTCGTACAAATCAATATTATAATGTGAATGTCTGAATAAGAAACCAGGCAAAGAGTTGAAGAGACACTTCACTAAAGAAGATATATGAACAGACAATAAGCACATGAAAAGGTGCTTATTATGGTGACATCTTTAGTCACAGGGAAATGCAAAAAACAAACAAAAAAATCCACTATGAGATTCCATCTCACACCCACTACAATGGCTAAAAAAAGTGACAATACCAAATGCTGGAGAGGATATAGACCAACTGGAACTCTTACACATTGCTGATAGGCATGTGAAATGGTACAACCATTTTGGAAAACTATTTGACAGAGGAAGTTAAATATATATATACCCCATGACTCAGCAATTCTACTCTTAGGTATTTACCAAAAAGAAATTAAAACATAATGTTCACATAAAGGCTTGTATAAGAATGTTTATAACAATCTTATGTGTAATAGCCCCAAACAGGAATCAAACCAAGTGTTCCTCAACAGAAGAATGGATTTAAAAATTGTGGTATATTGGAAATATATTTACAGTACTAAAAAAGAATGAACTTTGATGAACACAATATAGATGAATCTCAAAAACATTAAGCTGAGCAAAATAAGCCAGACACAAAAGAGTACATTCTGTGTGATTCCCCCTATATAAAATCCAAAAACAGTTAGAACTAACAATAGTGAAGAAACAGAAAGTGGTGGTCATGAGAGTGGAGACTTGACTAAAGAGGGGTATGAGGGAACTTTCTGGGACGACAATAAATTTAAATTTTTTTTTTTTTTAGTCGATGGTTAACATAATGTGTACCACTAAAAATACTTCAAATTGAATACCTAAGATCTACGCATTTTATTGTATGAAAAAAATCCAAGACATAAGTCAGCCTGAGTTATGGTACGTGGTACTCATATTGAATAATATAGTTACTCCTATCTTTGTACACAAATATACCTACTCTCTGAATGTTTTACTTGAAATAAATGGACTTACTAGGTTTAAGGATATGGATCTTAAGTTTTCAAAAACTTTTTCTTTTTTTCTACATTTATTTATTTTTGGCTGTGTTGGGTCTTCGTTGCTGCGCACAGGCTTTCTCTAGTTGTGGCGAGCGGGGCTACTCTTTGTTGCGGTACGAGGGCTTCTCATTGCAGTGGCTTCTCTTGTTGCCGAGCACGGGCTCTAGGCACGCAGGCTTCAGTAGTTGCAGCATGCAGGCTCAGTAGTTGTGGCTCACGGGCTCTAGAGCACAGGCTCAGTAGTTGTGGCACAGGGGCTTAGTTGCTCCACAACATGTGGGATCTTCCTGGACCAGGGCTTGAACCCGTGTCCCCTGCATTGGCAGGCGGATTCTCAACCACTGCACCACCAGGGAAGCCCTAAAGCCATAACTTTTTAAGACTGTCCTTACGGAACTCCCTGGCGGTCCAGTGGTTAGGACTCCTGGTTGGAGAATTAACATCCTGCAAGCCATGCAGCGCAGCACAACTAACTAACTAACTAACTAACTAACTAATTAACTGACTAAATAAATAAATAGTGTCCTTAATTAATTTGAGGAAGCCAAAATTTGAGACAGAAGGCTTGCTTGGGAAACACTTAATATGTGCCCAGGCACAAAGATGTTTTCCCACAAGCTGGCCCCTGTCCAGGTATTTATTAAAATAGTCATGAAAAAATTAAGCAATCATTGTTTGCTACTTGCTCTGTTCAAAGAATTATTTACATGTCGTAGAATAGTAGGAATGACTTGACTTATGGTAGGGATGGTGTTCTTGACCTTAGACATCATTCAGATTCATGGGCCACAGCATGGGATTTATAAGATCTGCTATGTAGTTGATAATTCAGATAACTCCCATATATTTTTTTCTTTCTGTCATATTTTCTAATAACCTATTTTCCCTTTGATATCTTAACATATTTTCTTACTATCCCTAGTAAGTATCCTTTATCATGTTTTGGACCTACATATCTGACCGATTAGGGTTATGAGTACCCCAGTATAACAACATCCTTGTAATGAACAAATAATCCATTTTTATTATTTGGGAAATCAGAAGAACTACATTTTGAGTACATCAAATTGGATTACTTGCTATTTCCCAAACATCCCCTCCCTCATTTTGGTCAATTCTTAGGTGGAAATTACATTTTTCCTATCCCCCGTGCCTAAAACCAACGAATTATTAAAGGCTCAGATGATTTATTTTATAAATACTCCCTTTATGCCCCGATTCAAAGGTAACCTGAATTCCTATTTAGTACCTTTTAGCTCTCTTAAGCTAATTCAATATATTCTAATATATTACTTATTTGTGTACACATCTCTGAGTGCTTTGTATAATATCTTTCTCATAAGAGGTAGTTAAATGTTGAATAAATGTTTTGCAAAATAAACTCCGAATAAATAAAAAAAGAGAGATAATTATACTTGAGTATATGTGTAAAGGTCCAACATGAAAAATATATTTCTAATTTGCAGTAGTACATACCAGTGATGCCGTCCGTATAGTAGCAAAGTGTTCTCGATTACGGTAGTGTGATTTATGACGAGATACTTGGGGTGGAGATTGTGGATCTGACGCCCTTGTTCTAGGATCTCCCTCTTCTCTATAATTTTCTTCCTCCTAGGCAAAGAAACAGACATTACTATCTGAGGTGAACACAGTTCACGTGAACTTTCAAGAAAGTTAAAGTCTAAACACAACTTGATCAATAAATCTCAAAGACAATTTTAAAAAGCAAAAACAAAAAATGGGAATGCTGACATTTTATTTTCAACACAATTTGAATCAGGAGACATTATTTCTTCAGTGTATGAAATAGCACACAGATTCATGATAAGGAAATGTATATGGCTAGAGTTATTAATAGACATTAAATGCAAAATTAAAAAGCTTTAACATAACTTAAAAACAAAGATAATAAAGCATGCAGCCAGTATTTTAAACAGCAGTAATAAAATTAATTACTCTAAGGCTCTTGGGTTTTAAAAGTAATAATATAGCTTAAAAAGATCTTTATAATACTTCTGCCATTTGTCCAAGTAAACAAAAAATAGTTATACAAATTTTGAGAACTTATGTCTTTCTTGACATATACCTTAGTTCATTAACTGAAAAGGAAGTCAACTAGTAACCAACTAATTGTGGGAATAATCTTTTTACAGCTAATCCTCTTACCTAAGAATATAAAAATTAAACATGATTTTTCCCTAAATAACACTACTACTTAACTAAATCATGCTTGAAAACTGTGTGTTAAAACATTTGTAATATAAATTTTTCCATTTTAACCATTTTTACATATATAATTCAGGGGCGTTAATTATATTTTCAATGCTGTGCCACCATCCCCACTATTTCCCAAACTTTTTCATCAGCCCAAATGGAAATTCTGTATCCATTAGCAAAAATTCTCCATTTTATCCTCCAGTCAGCCCCTGGCAACCTCTAATCCACTTTCTGTCTCTATGAATTTGCCTATTCTAGATAGTTCATATAAGTGGAATTATACATTATTTGTCCTTTTACATCTGACATATAACACTTAGCATAATGTTTTCAAGGTTCACTAATGTTGTAGCATATATCAGAATTTCATTCCTTTTTACAGCTGAAAAATATTCATCATATGTATATACCATGGTTTTGTTTATTTATTTATCTGTTGAGAAACACTTGGATTGGTTCCACCTTTTAGCTATTGTTCCTAATAACTTTCTAGGTAACACTAAGCTGTGAAGTTTAAAAGGAAGCATTCCTATTAACTGCTAAAAGGAGTTATCTGATATTCAAATATTTTCAAGAAAATTTAAAATGTTGCGTTCGAAAGTATGAAGACTAATGTACTAAACACCGGTATTTCCTAAACCCAGAATTTATATTTTTCCATAATTATACGGAATCTTAAAGATGTAAACATTATGGATAACACAAAAGTCACTTTTGGTCACCACCCATCCTAAATCATTCTCCCACTCTTCAAAGGCAACCGTTATATTATAATGAATTTCATGAGTAAACCTACTAGATTTTTTTTTAATCTACTATTTTTAAATACTTTATTTTCCATCTAAGTAACTTCAAATAATACATTATATATAGTATTTCTGTATTTTTTCTTCTAAGAGTTTTTAAAATATTCTTTTTGTATTCTCAAAACATTAGTTTCCCAAATGCAGACATTACATTGGGAATTTAAAAGCCTATTGCCATTCTAAAATAAGTTACCTAAAATTGTTCCAAACTTCTGAAACAGCAAAGAAAAAAAAAATCTCGAAGGGGATTAGGAACCAAGATGGTGAAGTAGGTCGTGCTCTCACTCCCTCTTGCAAGAACACCAGAATCACAACTAGCTGCTGGACAATCATCGACAGGAAGACACAGGAACCCACCAAAAAAGGCACCCCACATCCAAAGACAAAGGAGAAGCCACAATGAGATGGTAGGAGGGGCACAATCACAGTAAAATCAAATGCCATAACTGCTGGGTGGGTGACTCACAGACTGGAGAACACTTACACCACAGAAGTCCACCCACTCGAGGAAAGGTTCTGAGCCCCACGTCAGGTTCCCAACCTGGGGGTCCGGCAACGGGAAGAGGAATTCCTAGAGAATCAGACTTTAAAGGCTAGTGGGATTTGACTGCAGGACTTCGACAGGACTGGGGGAAACAAAGACTCTACTCCTGGAGGGCACACACAAAGTCGTGTGCGTACTGGGACCCAGGGGAAGGAGTAGTGACCCCAGTGGAGACTGAACCAGACCTACCTGCTAGTGTTGGAGGGTCTCCTGCAGAGGCGGGCGGTAGCTGTGGTTCACCGTGGGGACAAGGACGCTGGCAGCAGAAGTTCTGGGAAGTACTCCTTAGCGTGAGCCCTCCCAGAGTCCGCCATTAGCCCCACCAAAGAGCCCAGGTAGGCTCCAGTGCTGGGTTGCCTCAGGCCAAACAACCAACAAGGAGGGAACCCAGCCCCAGGCATCAGCAGTCAAGCCGATTAAAGTTTTACTGAGCTCTGCCCACCACAGCAACAGTCAGCTCTACCCACCACCAGTCCCTCCCATCAGGAAACTTGCACAAGCCTCTTAGATAGCCTCATCCACCAGAGGGCAGAAAGCTGAAGCAAGAAGAACTACAATCTTGCAGCCTGTGGAACAAAAACCACATTCACAGAAAGATAGACAAGATGAAAAGGCAGAGGGCTATGTACCAGATGAAGGAACAAGATAAAACCCCAGTAAAACAACTAAATGAAGTGGAGATAGGCAACCTTCCAGAAAAAGAATTCAGAATAATGATAGTGAAGATGATCCAGGACCTCCGAAAAAGAATGGAGGCAAAGATCGAGAAGATGCAAGAAATGTTTAACAAAGACCTAGAAGAATTACAGAACAAACAAACAGAGATGAACAACACAATAACTGAAATGAAAACTACACTAGAAGGAATCAATAGCAGAATAACTGAGGCAGAAGAATGGATACGTGACCAGGAAGACAGAATGGTGGAATTCACTGCTGCGGAACAGAATAAAGAAAAAAGAATGAGAAGAAATGAAGATAGCCTAAGAGACCTCTGGGACAACATTAAACGCAACAACATTCACATTATAGGGGTCCCAGAAGGAGAAGAGAGAGAGAAAGGACCTGAGAAAATATTTGAAGAGATTACAGTCGAAAACTTCCCTAACATGGGAAAGGAAATAGCCACCCAAGTCCAGGAAGCACAGAGAGTCCTATACAGGATAAACACAAGGAGAAACACGCCAAGACACATAGTAATCAAACTGGCAAAAATTAAAGACAAAGAAAAATTATTGAAAGCAGCAACGGAAAAATGACAAATAACATACAAGGGAACTCCCATAAGGTTAACAGCTGATTTCTCAGCAGAAACTCTACAAGCCAGAAGGGAGTGGCATGATATACTTAAAGTGATGAAAGGGAAGAACCTACAACCAAGATTACTCTACCGGGCAAGGATCTCATTCAGATTCGATGGAGAAATCAAAAGCTTTACAGACAAGCAAAAGCTAAGAGAATTCAGCACCACCAAACCAGCTCTACAACAAATGCTAAAGGAACTTCTCTAAGTGGGAAACACAAGAGAAGAAAAGCAACTACAAAAACAAACCCAAAACAGTTAAGAAAATGGTCATAGGAACATATATTGATAACTACCTTAAATGTGAATGGATTAAATGCTCCAACCAAAAGACACAGGCTTGCTGAATGGATACAAAAACAAGACCCATCTATATGCTGTCTACAAGAGACCCACTCAGACCTAGGGACACATACAGACTGAAAGTGAAGGGATGGAAAAAGATATTCCATGCAAATGGAAATCAAAAGAAAGCTGGACTAGCAATACTCATATCAGATAAAATAGACTTTAAAATAAAGAATGTTACAAGAGACAAGGAAGGACACTACGTAATGATCAAGGGATCAATCCAAGAAGAAGATATAACAATTATAAATATATATGCACACAACATAGGGGCACCTCAACACATAAGGCAACTGCTAACAGCTATAAAAGAGAAAATCGACGGTAACACAATAATAGTGGGGGACTTTAACACCTCATTTACCCCCATGGACAGATCATCCAAAATGAAAATAAATAAGGAAACAGAAGTTTAAATGACACAATAGACCAGATAGATTTAATTGACGTTTATAGGACATTCCATCCAGAAACAGCAGATTACACTTTCTTCTGAAGTGCATACGGAACATTCTCCAGGATAGATCACATCTTGGGTCACAAATCAAGCCACAATAAATTTAAGAAAATTGACATCATATCAAGCATCTTTTCTGACCACAACGCTATGAGATGAGAAATGAATTACAAGGGAAAAAAACGTAAAAAACACAAACACATGGAGGCTAAACAATACATTACTAAATAACCAAGAGATCACTGAAGAAATCAAAGAGGAAATCAAAACTACCTAGAGACAAAGGACAATGAAAACACGACGATCCAAAACCTATGGGATGCAGCAAAAGCAGTTCTAAGAGGCAAGTTTATAGCTATAGAAGCCTACCTCAAGAAACAAGAAAAATCTCAAATAAACAATCTAACCTTACACCTAAAGGAACTAGACAAAGAAGAACAAACAAAACCCAAACTTAGCAGAAGGAAAGAAATCATAAAGATCAGAGCAGAAATAAATGAAATAGAAACAAAGAAAACAATAGCAAGGATCAATAAAACTAAAAGCTGGTTCTTTGAGAAGATAAACAAAATTGACAAACCATTAGCCAGACTCATCAAGAAAAAGAGGGAGAGGACTCAAATCAATAAAATTAGAAATGAAAAAGGAGAAGTTACAACAGACACCGCAGAAATACAAAGCATCTTAAGAGACTACTACAAGCAAATCTATGCCAATAAAATGGACAACTGGAAGAAACGGACAAATTCTTAGAAAGGTATAACCTTCCAAGACTGAAACAGGAAGAAATAGAAAATATGAACAGACCAATCACAACTCATGAAATTGAAACTGTGATTAAAAATCTTCCAACAAACTAAAGTCCAGGACCAGATGGCTTCACAGGCGAATTCTATCAAACATTTAGAGAAGAGCTAACACCCATCCTTCTCAAACTCTTCCAAAAAACTGCGGAGGGAGGAACACTCCCAAACTCATTCTATGAGGCCACCACCACCCTGATACCAAAACCAGACAAACACACTACAAAAAAAGAAAATTACAGACCAATATCACTGATGAATATAGATGCAAAAATCCTCAGCAAAATACTAGCAAACAGAATCCAACAACACATTAAAAGGATCATATACCAGGATCAAGTGGGATTTATCCCAGGGACGCAAGGATTCCTCAATATACGCAAATCAATGTGATACACCATATTAACAATTTGAAGAAGAAAAACCATACGATCATCTCAATAGATGCAGAAAAAGCTTTTGACAGTATTCAACACCCATTTATGATAAAAACTCTCCAGAAAGTGGGCATAGAGGGAACCTACCTCAACATAATAAAGGCCATATATGAAAAACCCACAGCAAACATCATTCTCAATGGTGAAAAACTGAAAGCATTTCCTCTAAGATCAGGAACAAGACAAGGATGTCCACTCTCACCACTATTATTCAGCATAGTTTTGGAAGCCCTAGCCACGGCAATCAGAGAAGAAAAAGAAATAAAAGGAATACAAATTGGAAAAGAAGAAGTAAAACTGTCACTGTTTGCAGATGACATGGTACTATACATAGAGAATCCTAAAGATGCCACCAGAAAACTACTAGAGTTAATCAATGAATTTGGTAAAATTGCAGGATAAAATATTAATGCACAGAAATCTCTTGCATTCCTATACACTAATGATGAAAAAGCTGAAAGAGAAATTAAGGAAACACTCCCATTTACCAGTGCAACAAAAAGAATAAAATACCTAGGAATAAACCTACCTAGGGAGACAAAAGACCTGTATGCAGAAAACTATAAGACACTGATGAAAGAAATTAAAGATGATACCAACAGATGGAGAGATATACCATGTTCTTGGATTGGAAGAATCAATATTGTGAACATGACTATACTACCCAAAGCAATCCACAGATTCAATGCAATCCCTATCAAATTACCAATGGCATTTTTACAGAACTAGAACCAAAAATCTTAAAATTTGTATGGAGACACAAAAGACACCGAAGAGCCAAAGTAGTCTTGAGGGAAAAAAATGGAGCAGGAGGAATCAGACTTCCTGACTTCAGACTATACTTCAAAGCTATAGTAATCAAGACAATATGGTACTGGCACAAAAACAGAAACATAGATCAACGTAACAAGATAGAAAGCCCAGAGATAAACCCATGCACTTATGGTCAACTAATCTATGACAAAGGAGGCAAGGATATACAATGGAGAAAAGACAGTCTCTTCAATAAGTGGTGCTGGGAAAACTGGACAGCTACATGTAAAAGAATGAAATCAGAACACTCCCTAACACCATACACAAAAATAACCTCAAAATGGATTAGAGACCTAAATGTAAGACCAGACACTATAAAACTCTTAGAGGAAAACATAGGAAGAACACTCTTTGACATAAATCACAGCAAGATCTTTTTTGATCCACCTCCTAGAGTAATGGAAATAAAAACAAAAATAAACAAATGGGACCTAATGAAACTTAAAAGCTTTTGCACAGCAAAGGGAACCATAAACAAGATGAAAAGACAACCCTCACTATGGGAGAAAATATTTGCAAACGAATCAACAAAGGATTAATCTCCAAAATATATAAACAGCTCATGCAGCTTAATACTAAAGAGACAAACAACCCAATCCAAAAATGGGCAGAAGACCTAAATAGACATTTCTCCAAAGAAGACATACAGATGGCCAAGAAGCACATGAAAAGCCGCTCAACATCACTAATTATTAGAGAAATGCAAATCAAAACTACAGTGAGGTATCACCTCACACCAATTAGAATGGGCATCATCAGAAAATCTACAAACAACAAATGCTGGAGAGGGTATGGAGAAAAGGGAACCCTCTTGCACTGTTGGTGGGAATGTAAATTGATACAGGCACTATGGAGAACAGTACGCAGGTTCCTTAAAAAACTAAAAATAGAATTACCATACGATCCAGCAATCCCACTACTGGGCATATACCCAGAGAAAACCATAATTCAAAAAGACACATGCACCCCAATGTTCATTGCAGCACTATTTACAATAGCCAGGTCATGGAAGCAACTTAAATGTACATCAACAGACGAATGGATAAAGAAGATGTGGTACATATATACAATGGAATATTACTCAGCCACAAAAAGGAACGATATTGGGTCATTTGTTGAGATGAGGATGGATCTAGAGACTGTCATACAGAGTGAAGTAACTCAGAAAGAGAAAAACAAATATTATATATTAACACATGTATGTGGAACCTAGACAAATGGTACAGATGAATCGGTTTGCAGGGTGGAAGTCGAGACACAGATGTAGAGAACAAACGTATGGACACAAAGGAGGGAAAGCTGCGGGGGTGTGGGGATGGTGGTGTGCTGAATTGGGCGAATGGAATTGACATGTATACACTGATGTGTATAAAATTGATGACTAATAAGAACCTGCTGTATAAAAAATATATATAAAATAAAATTCAAAAATACACACACACAAAAAAACTACTCAAACTAATCAGATGAAGAAAGTTATTTACCAAAGTTGAAATTCTTTTTCACTGAAATCCAAATACTCACAGGTTTTAAATGGATGACAGAACTATTAGACATCACTGTGTGGTCTCCCTCCATCATGTCTAGCTCACTCTTGTCATCCGAGGCATCTGGAAGACTGTTAACACTACTGCTTTGGCTACTGGCACTGATGGACATACTGGGAATAGACTGATTACTTCCAACACTATTCACTGTTCCTGTCCGCCCAACACCATGATCTTGTTCCTAAGGAAAAAGAGCATTAGGTTCAAATATCTGTATCTCTTCCGATTTCGTGAATATAAGCACCAAGCACACTGCTTGGCACACAGTCTTTAGAAAGTCAGAGGTCTATCATGAGACATTCCCTTTATTTTTGAGACAAGGGAGTTAACCAACTGCTAACAGAAAAATAAACAAATAAAAATGACCAGCAGGTAAATAACAAAAACCAAACCAACTGTGTGAAAAAGGCAGTTTATCAGTTTTGGGTTATTTCTAAAGTACAGCATTTTCTCTAAATTGTTTGACACTTTTTGAAATCCATTTTTACCACACATCTCATGGGTTATATAGAGAGATTCTGCTCATTTCCCAATGATTCCCATGGTTAAAACAAGCCCTAACCATGGGAATTCCATGTCAGTCCGGTGGTTAGGACTCTGTGCTTCCAAAAAACAAAAAACAAGCCCCAACCTTTAAAAAAAAAAATCTTAGAAACAACTCCTTTTAGTTGAAGCCGTCTGAAGTGTATTTTTCTTTCTTACTTAAAATATAGTCTCTAGCCTATCCTTCTACCACCAAATAATTTAATTCCTATTTTTCTCTAAATTAAAAATTATGTATTACATATATATTTAATCAGAATCACAAGAATGTTTTTGTGAAGTAACCAGGCAAGCCATGGTATCTGGGTACCAACATTACAATAGTCTTACCATACCAAAATTCTATAAGATATGCAGAATTTAATAAATATGGACACATGGTATATATAGAAGAACTTTTCTTATGTCTCTAGCCTAACAGAGATGCTGTTATAGATTAAACTACATGAGAATCTTATTAATTTCACAACTTTACTTTACCACAACTTTATTTCATATATCTAGAATAACCCAAAACAATTTTCGAAAGACTATCAAAAGAACTATAAAACAAAACAAAAATACCCAAAACTGTAGGTTAAGGAAATCTTGCATTTTATAGTTCATTAATTATGTAGCACTATTAAAAATAAAAGTAACTAACTGCTGCTCCTAGTTTCAGAATGCAAAGTGATCTCTCTCACCGGAAAACAGAAAAAACAAATCAGAGCTCTGGAATTCTGACAGAAGCAAAAAAGAAAACTGAAAATATTTACAGTAAAAAAGATAGCTTTATATGTATATTTCCATGTGAGAAAGTTCTGTAACATATCCATTGCAAATTTATATTTCCATTCTCCCTAAAAGGCAACAGGGAAAGAACCTGACCTTAAGAGTGACAGCTATTTGAATTTGAACCCATATGGCTCTACCTACAGTGAGTTAATCACTGACCCTTGCTTTTACTCATTTGTAAAATGAGTATTTAGAACTGCGTAGATGGAATCAAAGTATGCAGAACTGAAAAGAAGTGTCCCTGGAAGAATGCTTGGTAACTTTCTAATGACTTGTGAGTGAGTACAGTCAACTTCCAGAGTCTATAGTTTCAAATACTTTCAAAAGCATGTCCCACACAACTGGACAATCAGGCAAAAAAAAAGGGTTCAGTGGCCAAGAAATTTGAGAGGGACCAGATTAAACAAAGTTGAACCGGTTTCTTTAATACAAGACTTCTCAGAGCTTTACTATGTATGCCAATGTGCACTATGAAGGGACTGGATTTAAAGAACACAAAACCCTTTTTTCCCACCTGGGATCTTACAGGACCAGTGTTAAGAAAACACAACCTGAGAACCACTGATGTAAGAGATTCGTGATGTAAAAGACAAGTTGCATAAGTAAAGAAGCCAATGAAGAGAGCTCAATATTTGCATCATTTCTAAATTATTACCTCTTCTTCTTCCTGTGCTTCTACAGCTGGTCCATTATGTGCCTCCTGGAAAAGGAGTTTCTTCATCTTTCGATACTGCAGATTGTCCAGCTCCCTTACTGCATCCTTTGTCCTCTGAATAAGATCTATTAACACTGTTTCAGGGCGCTCCCGAAGAACAAACATGTGCTGGATAAAAGAATGTAAAAATCAAGTTGAAATCTATGTATTTTTCAGTTAGTACAAATGTACCCCTTCTTAGACCCTAGAGATTATATCCTGAATAAGCATGATAGATAATGCATATAATCTATAGCTATTTAATTCTATTACATTTCTGACATCTTATACTTATGAAATTGTCATTTACATATATTCACTCTCTACCTACATAACTACCCCTGTACATTTTTTTTTTTTTTTTGCAGTACGCGGGCCTCTCACTGTTGTGGCCTCTCCCGTTGTGGAGCACAGGCTCCGGACGTGCAGGCTCAGTGGCCACGGCTCACAGGCCCAGCCGCTCCGCGGCATGTGGGATCCTCCCGGACCGGGGCACGAACCCGCGTCCCCTGCATCGGCAGGCGGACTCTCAACCACTGCGCCACCAGGGAAGCCCACCCCTGTACATTTTATAAAAACTTTGCACATCATACTTTTGTTGGTCAACTGAAAATGCAGAATTGAAATGATAAAAGGGTTTAATTAAACACTAAGAAGTAAGTCCAATTAGAGCCCTAAACAAAGGCTAAATAAAGGTTTACATATTCTTATAACTGTTGATTTCACAGAAAAGGCACATCAGTTCTGAGTTTTATTAGGTTTTCACAGAAATGCATTTACTGATGGTGAATTATGTAATATAAACCTGGATATTACGGCTTTCTTTATATGTTGCATAAACAAAACTCTTCATAAAACACTAGCAGTTGATTAAAAGCCATTATATTGTTCGTGATTTTTACCACTAACATTTAATAAAGCTTAATGTTATCAAATAAAGAAAAGTAGAAAGAACAATTCCAACTTTAGAATATCACTGCTATATTTTGATACCTTTCTTTTCAGAAATTTTCTATGTATAGACTTTTGTTTTGTAGATACAGTTAGTATACAGATTGCAGAAAGATACCTTCTGTCCTTGAGTTCATGAGATACCCTTGAATTTTTGTAACATTTTTACGTTCTTTGTTAGCCAAATTTATTTCTTCTCTATGCAGAGTCCTAACTATATCATATTTGATTCTACTTTCACTATCATAAGTATTGTTATTTCAAACTCATAAACATGATGCCTACAGAATATTTCATCAAATCTTTATGCCAAGATTATTTAACCATTACCCTAATTCTGGATAGTTATTTCCAACTTTTAATTCTGAGATAAATAGCTTCATACATAAAAAACACCTTTTCTCTATTCATTTTTTTCTTTATGATGGATTGTGAAAGAAAAGTCATTAGGCCAAAGGGAAAGAAGCACTGATAGATATTTCCTATCGTTTCCAATAAGGCTGTGCCAATACACACTATGGACCAGGTAAATGAATACTATATACAGACTTGGGACCTAATCACCAAATACCAAATACCGAGGCCTGGGGGGTTGGGTTATACCCAAAGAGCTTCTTTCACCTATATTAGACAAGTTGAAGAAGCAAATCACATTCTTCCTTTTTCCTGAGCCTTAGCTTGGTATGTACCACTATTTACAATATTCAGTCTTCTTACCCAAAATAATATATCTTAGAAATATTTCTAAGTTTGACAGTTTTCTACATATAGGTCTTGCTTATTTTTCACTAACATAATTCCTAGCTTTACTAAACCTTTTGTTGCTATTGTGAGTACCAATTTATTCAAGCTTTCATTTCTGACAGTATGAGTGCACTTACTGCCTAAAATTCCCCAAGCATTACTGAAACTTTATACTGCTCTTCTACATGCTGAAGTTGCAAATAATACTATCAAATATATATGAGATCCTTTCAATTTCTTTGTATCTTTAATTGATGTGCGTTGGTGAAAATAAACTGAATCCCTCTGAAATTCTAAAACATTCATATAAAAATAGGCTACTTAAATTTTAGAGTGAAAAATCAACAAGATTTCTTAGGGTCACAAAGAGAATCAAATCTACTTACTATTGCTTTATGTAGATGTTTTAAGAACTATATTAAGTTCAACAATACTATTACTGCTATTAATAAAATAGTCAACTGCCAAATGAAATAAATAAATTTTTGAGAACAGGAAGCATATACCAATCATTTATTTAAATTAGGCAATGAAAGTTAGTGAAAACTGCATAGAATTTACATGATTCAAAAATTATTTTCATTGCTAAGTTAGAAAAATGTATTTCCTAAAAGGATAAATGATATCCATTTTAACAGTTTCTTTTAAAATCTCTTTTCTCCCACAATATTTATGTAAATATATTACATGTCATTTCTTTCTTTCATATTATTTTAATACAGGACAGATAAATACATAAAGTATGGTAGATATAAAAATTAGATCCAAAGTTAAACTATGCTTTACCAACTTTGAATTAAAATTTGTAATTATAACTCATGAATATATTATTGCACATATAAAAATTTAGCCATTTGGTACTATTTTGGATATTTAACTATATCCAAAATAACTATCCAGACACAGTAAAAGCAATTAATCAATTTTCAAAAAATAAATGAAAAAATTTAGGATCTAAGAAGAGTCTCAAGAGAGAACAGTATACAAAATTAGCATTTTAATTAAAAACTAGTAGAGAATACTTAATACTGATGCAGAATCAAAGAAAAATAAAACACATTCTTAAATAATTTCTTAGGGGTAGAAAACAGAGTATAATTGAACTGACCTTTAAAAGTTCCTCTGATGTAGGGCGATCTTGAGGGATTTTCTGGAGGCAAGAATCTACAAAGTTGCGAAAATAATCAGACCTATTGTAAAGGAAAGTATCAAGTGAACATATTGCTATTTCGTTTAAAAACATCCACAAAACAAGGCATATGCCTATTGGTGGGAGGGGGGATGGAAAAGAAATGATAAAAAAAGGAGATACTATATACATTTCATATATATCTATGAAAAGTTATCTAAAGCAACCAATGAATCTTCACCATTTTCCAAAAATAAATTTGCACAGATTATTTTAAAATGCTGCTCCCACATTTAAAATATCATAACTCATTCTATATTGAGGGAAAATTAGAAAAGCCAATATTTTCCTTTTGGCATTCAAATCTAAGATAACTTTATTTTTTTTTTTCCTTTCTATAAGCCACCTTTCTTTCTTCTTTGCTCCTTGGATCATCTTCTGTATAGTCTGATTCAGAATATCACTCCATTTGTTTTGAAGGGAGCATTTTGTATACCTAAGTATTTGGTGTCCTAGAGCAAATGGATAAAACTTCCATTAAATCCAGAAAACCAATTGAGATATTTTTTTAAAACATCAGAAGTCTGTAACACATTATTATTATATAGTGTTACTGATGAGAGCTCAATGAGTAAGCCAGTAATAATTTCTCCATCGATGTTTGTCTCAATATTCAAAGAAGACCTTAAGTTCCTTATAAGCAAAAAAGGAACTCTTTTTTGAATCCCCAACATATCAAACACAGTGTGAAGACAGTCTGTGTTCAATATATTTATTACTTATATGTACCATAATACTAAAGTCTGAGCCAAAAGATTCCTTCTATGTATATCTACAAAAGTACTAAGAACTATGAATGTGTGCTAATTAATCCTTAAAAAATAAAGTATTGCTAACTTATGCATCTACCTTTTTAAAAATATTTATTAAATATGCTACATATACCCCTGGAATTTTTCAAATGCTAGATACACCTGAGGAATTAACTTCCCAGTAAAATTTTCTATCTCTGATAAAAATCCTCGTTTTCTAAAACTGTCAATCAATTCTCCATAAACCTTTTTACATGAATGAAATTTTATCACATCAAGGAAGCACTAGAAGAAAAAAACATTAAGCAGTCTGAATAACAAATGTCATAATAACAATAAGAATGATTCCAAAGTTATGAATTATCTGGTAATTGTGATAAATCAAACCATTTTACCTACATCTTATACTATATAAATTATAAGCCATTCTCCAACTGAACTTCACTACAGGTTGTGGCAATCTATATTTTAGTTATAAAATATTATGTTTAAATCATGCTATTTATTATATAATCAGGGTTATGTATGTTCCTACAGTTCAAAAAACTAAATATAATTTTTTTGTGAAAAGCAAATACGTTTTGCTTCCATATGGCATCATCTATCCTTTGTTTCTGAACTAAGTTATATATATGCTAAGAAAGCAGACATAATAAAGGATAAACATGATAGAACCTATTTTAATATCTTTTCAGGTAATACATTTTACCTAATTGAAATGAAATCACTTTGATAACATTATGAAAAAGCATTTAATTTATACAATGTCAAGTAATATATCTCTTAGCAATACTCACCATTCATTAGACTGTAGTGTAGGGGATTCATTTTGGGCTATGTGATATAAGGCACTCATTGCATTCATATTAAATAAAGGAGGCTTCCTTTCCGCTGTAAAAGAAAGAAAACTTTCCTGTTAAAATATGTGCCTGTTATACAGGAACATACAAGTATTGTTAAAGTTTTTTTGTTTTTGTTTTTTTTTGAAATAATTTTAAACTTAGCAAAAAAAATTTCAAGTAGAGTTCAAAGAACTTTTTCAAGTGAGTCAATGTACAGTAAATTGCTGGCATGATGCCCCACCCTTCCTAAATACTTTAGTGTATATTTCCTAAACATATTCTCAAAATACTAAAAAACCATAACACATCCATTAAACCGACTATTAATAATGATACATGACTATCGTCTAAATCCTCAAACCCCATTCAAGTTTCAATCAAGTATCCCAATAATGTCCTCTGTAGCAAAAGTGTCCTTTGGTCATTTGCATCCTTCAAGGAAATTATCTATTTTATCTAACTTGTTAAATTTATTAACAAAGTTGTTCATAGTATTTCCTTATAATTCCTTCCTTCCTTCCTTCCTTCCTTCCCTTTCCCTCCCTCCCTCCCTCCCTTCCTTCCTTCCTTCCTTCCTCCTTCCCTCCCTCCCTTCTTCCCTCCCTCCTTTCTTTTATTTTTCGGCTGCTTTGGGTTGCGTCACAGGGCGGGGGGGTCTTCATTAAAGCGTGAGGGATCTTTCATTGTGGCACGGGCTCTTTGTTGTGGTGTGCAGGCTTCTCTCTAGTTGTGGCATTTGGGCTTTCTCTCTCTAGTTGTGGTGTGCGGGGGCTCTGTAGTTTGTGGCACGCAGGCTCTCTCGTTGAGGTGTGCGAGCTCAGTAGTTGTCGCACATGGGTTTTAGTTGCCCCCACGGCATGTGGGATCATCAAACCCACGTCCCCTGCACTGGAAGGTGGATTCTTTACCACTGGACCACCAGGGAAGTCCCTATAATTCTTTTAATACCTGTAAAATCTGTAGTGATGTCACCTCTTATTCCTGATATTGTGTCTTCTCTCTTCTTTTCCTGATCAATTTGGCTAGTGGTTTACCAATTTTATTAATTTTCTCAAAGAACTAGTTTTTGGTTTCACTGATTTTCTCTATTGCTTCTCTGCTTTCTATTTAACTGATTTCTGCTTTGATATTTTATTCTCTTTCTTCTGCTTATTTTGGGTTGAATTTCCTCTTCTTTTTCCAGTCTCTTAAGGTGAGTTGAAGTCATGACCTTGATAATTTTGAAGTATAAAGGACTCTTGAATATCCCTCAATTTGGGTTGGTCCTAATAATTAAATTTGGGTTATACAACTTAGGCAGGAATATCACAGAAGTAAATGTTATATTTTTCTAATTTATTCTATGAGATGATGTATGATTTCAAATGGTTCCATTATTGATGGTGTTCACTTTGATCGCTTACGGTGGTGTCTACCAGGCTTCTTCATAGTAGTTTCTCTTTTTGTCTTTGTAATTAATAAGTATTTTGTGAGAAGGTACTTATATAAATATCCTGTTTTTCATAAAACTTTCATTTTATTCTTTATTATATGGACTTGTAGATTTCTATTTATTTAATAAGTTATAACCTGCTATTATCATTTATTTTGATGTTCAAACTGTCTCACATTTGAGCAGTAAGAACCTTTTTATGATGGCTTCTATTTTTTTCACATGGCCCCATCACTCCTTGATCCTTCCTTGCTTTCTGGCACACTAAGATGTTCCAGGAGCATCTTGTACTTTCCCTACTCCAAGAAACTATGGCAACAGATGTACTCACTGCTACTGAGGTGTCACTGTTCTTAGATCCTCTCAGTGGATAGAGTTAGGGAACACATACATGCACATTAAACATCTATATTTGTTTATTGAAAACAATTGAGTTCACCATAATATCACAAATCCAATCCAATACCATAGTATTTATTCCAGCTTATCTTCTTCCCATGATTTGTAATACCCCTCTCTGACAATGCAAAACCTCACTCTCATTATCTTTAATATATTTTCTTATTTGATAAATTTCCCCTGTATGTAACCAGCTGATTTTTGTGTATGATATAAGATAGTGGTCCATTTTCTTTTCTTCTCATTTTTTGGCCATGCCATGCGGCTTGCAGGATCTTATTTCCCCAACCAGGAAATTGAACCCGTGCCATGGCAGTGAAAGTGTCGAGTCCTAACCACTGGACCACCAGGGAATTCCTTATACTGGTCCATTTTCACTCTCTGCATGTGGTTTTCCAGTTTTCCCAATACCATTTACTGAAGAGACTGTCCTTTCCCCATAGTCTATACTTGACTTGTTGCTATAAATTAATTAACCATATATGCATTGGTTTATTTCTGGGCTCTCTATCCTGTTCCATTGATCTATGTGTTTGTCTTATGCCAATATTATACTGTTTTGATTACTAAAGTTTCCTAATACAGTTCAAAACAGAAGTATGATGCCTCCAGCGTTCTTCTTCTTTCTCAAGATTGCTTCTGCTATTCAGGGTCTTCTGTGGTTCCATACAAAGTTTAGGATTGTTCGTTTTATTTCTGTGAAAAATGCCGCTGGAATTTTGATGGAGATGGCACTGAATTTGTAGACTGCTTTGGATAATATGGACATTTAAACAATATTCATTCTTCCAATCCATGAGCACGAAATATCTTCCCATTTATTTGTGTCCTTTTCAATTTCTCTCATCAAAGTCTTATAGTTTTCAGTTTACAGGTCTTTAACCTTCTCAGTTAAATTTATTCCTAGGTATTTTATTCTTTTTGATATGATTGTAAATGGTTATTGTTCTCTTAATTTCTCTTTCTTATAGTCTGTTTTTAGTGTACAGAAATACAACTGATTTTTGTATACTGATTTTGTACCCTGCAACTTGACTGAACTTGTTTATTAGTTCTAAGAGTTTGCTGGTGGAATCTTCAGGGTTTTCTGTATATAATACCATGTCATCTTCAAATAGTGACAGTTTTACTTCTTCCTTTCTGACTTGGATGTCTTTTATTTCTTCTTCTTGCCTATCTGGACTTCCAATACTATGTTGAATATAAGTGTCAACAGTGAGCATCCTTTTCTTTTTCCCGATCTCAGAGGAAAATATCTTAGCTTTTCACTGTTGAGTATGATGTTAGCTTTGAGCTTGTCATATATGGTCTTTATTATGTTGAGGTATGTTCCCTCTATACCCACTTTGTTGAGAATTTTTATCATAAATGGATGCTGAATTCCGTCAAAAGCTTTTTCTGCATCTACTGAGATGATATGATTTTTATCCTTCATTTTGTTAATGTGATGTATCACACTGATTGATTTGTGCATTTTGAACCAACCTTACATCCTGGGAATAAATACCACTTGATCATGGTGTATGATCCTTTTACTGTATTGTTGAATACTGTTTGCTACTACTTTGTTGAGGATTTTTGCGTCTATGTTCATCAGGGATATTGGTGTGTAACTTTCTTTTCTTATAGTGTCCTTTTCTGGTTTTGGTATCAGGGTAATGCTGACCTTGTAAAATAAGTTTGGTAGTGTTTCCTCCTCTTCTGGTTTTGGGAAGAGTTTGAGAATGACTGGTATTAATTTTTCTTTAAATGTTTGGTAGAATTCACCAGTGAAGCCATTGGGTCCTGGGCTTCTGTTTGTTGGGAGGTTTTTGGTTACTGATTCAATCTCCTTACTAGTAATCAGTCTGTTTAGATTTTCTGTTTCTTCATGATTCAGTCTTAGAACACTGAATATTTCCAGGAATTTGTCCGTTTCTGTTAGGTTGCTCAATTTGTTGATGTATAACTGTTCATAGTAGTTTCTTGTGATTCTTTAGTATTTCTGTGTTATCAGATATGTCTCCATCTCTTATTTGAGTTCTTTCTTTTATGGAAAGTCTATCTAAAGATTTGTCTATTTTATCTTTTTAAAAAAACCCAGCTCCTAAGTTTCACTGTTCTTTTCTATTGTCTTTTTAGTCTCCATTTCACTTATTTCTGCTCTAATCTTTATTTCCTTCCTTCTACTAACTTAGGGCTTAGCTTGTTCTTCTTTTACTAATTCCTTGAGGTGTAAAGTTAGATTGTTTATTTGAAATTGTTCTTGTCTCTTAAAGTAGGCATTTATCACTATGAGCTTCCCTCTTAGAACTGCCTTTTTTTAAATCATTTAAAAAATTTTTTATAGTTAAAAAGTATAGTTAATACTTTTAACTATAGTTAATTTATAGTTAATTTACAATGAGTATAGTTAATTTACAATGTTGTGTTAGTTTGAAGTGTAGAGCAAAGTGAATTTGTTATACATATACGTATATCCACTCTCTCTCTCTCTCTCTCGTTTTTTTTTTTTTTTGGATTCTTTTCCCATATAGGCCATTGCAGAGTATTGAGTAGAGTTCCTTATGCTATACAGCAGGTTCTCATTGGTTATCTAGAACTGCTTTTGCTGCATCCCATGTTTGGTTATTTTTTTGAAATCCCATTTATTACTTTGATTTTCCATTGTCCCTTAGTGGTTTTTTTTTGGGCTGCATTGGGTCTTAGTTGCAGCACGTGGGATCTTTGTTGCAGCACACGGGCTTCTTTCTAGTTGCGGTGGCGTGCGGGCTTCTCTCTAGTTGTGGTGTGCAGGTTTTCTCTCTCTAGTTGTGGTGCGTGGGCTCCAGAGTGTGTGGGCTCTGTAGTTTGCAGCACACGGGCTCTTTCGTTGAGGCACGTGAGCTCAGTAGTTGTGGTGTGTGGGCTTAGTTGCCCCAAGGCATGTGGGATCTTAGTTCCCTGACCAGGGATCAAACCGGCATCCCCTGCAACTGGAAGGAGGGTTCTTCACCACTGGACCACCAGGGAAGTCCCTGCTGCATCCCATATGTTTGAGTATGTTTTATTTCTATTTTCATTTGTCTTGAGATACTTTTTGATTTCTTCTTTGACCCACTGAGTGCTCAGTATCATCTTGTTTACTCTCCATATATCTGTGAATATTCCAGTTTTCTCCTTATCATTGATTTCAAGTTTCATACGACTGTGGTTGGAAAGGAAGTTTGATAATTAAAAAAAAAATTTTTTTTTAATTTTTTGGCTGCGTTGGGTCTTCATTGCTGCGTGTGGGCTTTTCTCTCTAGCTGCGGTGAGCAGGGGCTACTCTTCATTGTGGTGTGCGGGCTTCTCACTGCGGTGGCTTCTCTTGTTGCAGAGCACAGGCTCTAGGCGTGCGGGCTTCAGCAGTTGTGGCACGCGGGCTCAGTAGTGTGGCTCACGGGCTCTAGAGCACAGGCTCAGTAGTTGCGGCGCATGGGCTTAGTTGCTCCGCAGCATGTGGGATCTTCCTGCCCAGGGATCTTACCCATGTCCCCTGCATTGGAAAGTGGATTCTTTACTACTGGACCACCAGGGAAGTCCCAGGTATTTTCATTTGTCTTGAGATATTTTTCGATTTCTTCTTTGACCCATTGAGTGTTCAGTACTGTTTTGTTTAATCTCCATATATCTGTGAATGTTCCAGTTTTCTTCCTATAACTGATTTCAAGTTTCATACGATTGTGGTTGGGAAAGAAGTTTGATGTGATTTTAATCTTCTTAAATTTATTAAGACTTGTTTTGTGGCCTAACATAAGATCTATCCTGGAGAACATTCCGTATGCACTTAAGAAATATGTGTATTCTGTTGCTTTGAGATGAAATGTCTGTGCATGTCTGTTAAGTCCATTTGGTCTAATGTGTCATTTAAGGCCAATGTTACATATTGACTTTCTGTCTGTGATCTAGTCTCTGATGAACAGGGGGTATTAAAGTCCCCTACTATTATTGTATTGCTGTCCATTTCTCCCTTTAGGTCTGTTTATGTTGTTTTATATATTTAGGTGATCTTATGTTGGGTGCATAAATATTTACAAAACGTATATCCTCTTGCTGAACTGACTTCTTTAATCATTATGTAATGCTCTTATCTTCTTTTTTTTTCTTTTTTTTGGCAGTACGCGGGCCTCTCACTGTTGTGGCCTCTCCCGTTGTGGAGCACAGGCTCCGGACACGCAGGCTCAGCAGCCATGGCTCACGGGCCCAGCTGCTCCGCGGCATGTGGGATCTTCCCGGACCAGGGGCACGAACCCATGTCTCCTGCATCGGCAGGTGGACTCTCAACCACTGCGCCATCAGGGAAGCCCCTCTTCTTTGTCTTTTATTAGAGTCTTTGTTTTAAAGTCTATTTTGTCTGATAAAACTATAGCTACCCTAGCTTTCTTTTTGGTTTCCATTTATATGGAATAACTTTTTCCATTCCTCACTTTCAGTCTCTATGTGTCCTTATATCTGAAGTGACTCTCTTGTAGGCAACATACAGATGGGTTTTGTTTTTTTATCCATTTAGTCATTCCATTTCTTTTGATTGGAGAATTTAGTTCACTTACAATTAAAGTAATTATTGATAAATATATGTACTCATTGCCATTTTGTTAATCGGTTTCTGGCTGTTTCGTAATTCCTTTGTTCCTTTTTTCTCCTCTCACTCTCTTCCTTTGTGAATTGATGACTATCTTTAGTGTTATGTTTGGATTCCTTTCTCTATATCTTTTGTGTATCTACTATAGGTTTTGCTTTGTGATTGATATGAAGCTTACAAAATATATAAAACAACATATTTATAATAGTCTATTTTAAGTTGATAACAACTTAAGTTTAAAAAGAGCTCTACAGGGCTTCCCTGGTGGCGCAGTGGTTGAGAGTCCGCCTGCTGATGCAGGGGACATGGGTTCGTGCCCCGGTCCGGGAAGATTCCACATGTCGTGGAGCGGCTGGGCCCGTGAGCCATGGCCGCTGAGCCTGCGCATCTGGAGCCTGTGCTCCGCAACGGGAGAGGCCATGACAGTGAGAGGCCCGCATACCACAAAAAAAAAAAAAAAAGCTCTACATTTTTACTCCCCACCACCATGTTTTATCTTTCGTTTGTTGGTTTTGACTTATGTTTTTTTTGTAGAAATTAGAACTTTATTATATTATAAACATTTCCAGAATATAAACTGATTTTGTATCAAGATTTTTTGAAACGTTTAAAACTGTATGCAACTTAAGCTTATTATAATGTATGTCATTTTCCACTTTCCAATCTAGAAAATATACTGCAAGTTAGATCTAATGAAGGAAAAAAAAATCAATCTAAACTGCTTTACAGAGAAAACTAATGAATATAAAAACACCCACCCCAAACTAACACCCAATCAAGAAATAGATTCTATAAAGCCTATTAAATCCTCCAATTTAAAATAAATGACCTCCCAAGGGAAAAATACTTCCACCATCATAGCAATTTGATGAATAAAAGCAGAGCCACCCTCATTAAGGGAAATTACATTATGTATAAGAAAAATGTAGTAATGATTTTAGGAGAGGAAAAGTAATTTCCATTTTGGAGAGCAAGCACACTAAATGTTTTCTGTTCACTTAGCCTTTGTACCTGTTCACATGAGAAGAGCGATATGAATATGGACATCATAAAACCAAGCTCCTTAACTATTTTTTCAGTTTAACCTCAGGAGAACCAGTGCAAGAGCTTCAAAATCCAAGGACAGACTGGTCCCAAAGCATCTCCTCTTCTGTCCTTTCTTTCCCTTGTTCCTTTTTCTCTTTTCTATGCTTATGTTCCTCTTTCTTAGAGGCTACACCTCAGCTTTTTTTCTCCTTTTGGTTCTTAAGCTTTTCTGTACTGACTCTGTTTCCACCTCTGTTTTGTTTCTTTGGATGCTCTTGTGTTTGTCTAAATCTATTTCCTCATAAGCTTTCTTCCTTTTATGCTTGGGCCACTCCTCCTCTGGTTTTTCCTGGCCTTCCTCTGGGTATCTTTCTCTCTTCTGATGTATCTGTTTATAACTAGCTTGATGGACACTGGTACTGTTTTCTGAGGAGAGGTGCCTGTAAACTCCAGATCCTACACTGTATGAGCCACAGTTTTACTCTTGTTGACTAAAGTTCAGGGATACTGGTTTTCCTGAGAAACAGTCCCTGGTGAATTGACAGTAGTTCAGGGAGTCCAGTCTCAGCCTGCTGTCATGAGCTGGTAGTCACTGAGGTACCGCTTCTCCACTGCTTGTGAAATATTGCATGGTCTTCGGTAGGTCTGGACAGGTTCATAAGGGAGTTTCTGATCAAACATTCTACACCTAGGTCTAGAATCAACCTCGTCTTTGTATCCACAGGTTTCCAAATAATCCTCTCTCACCTTTCTGAAACAAGTCTTTGGCTCTAAGCCTCTGGCTTTCTGCACTTTGATATAATCTTCAAGTTCATCTTGAAAAGAGTCAGATGTCTTCTTTGAATACTTCATTAGGTTGACAAGGGATTCTGCTTATCAGGTTGAGAACTTGGTGGAGAAATTTGATCATATTCACCCATTAATTGCTTCAGTTTTTTAGCATGAACTTTCCCCAGATAGTGAGACTGTGCAACAACTGAGGAACTAAAAACCATGATGCAGAGATTAAAAAATCTATTTTTGTCCAATACTTCACTCCCATTTACCTCATAATGTGAAATCCATTGTCATTCAAATTATGGCACTATTCCTTATAAGCCTTTTATAAAAGGTATCTGTAAAAAGTTCATTCTTTGCTCATTCAATGTGTTATCTTCTCTGAGGCAGGGGTGGCTGTCTACAACTACTGTCCCCCTCCCTGCCAATGCCAGCTGGTGGATAGGCCGAGGTGGAGGAGGCGGAGAGGCAGGGACAACCGCTGCCTCTGCCGCCACCAAGCAAGAGTGGTGGGAGCAGGAGGCGGAGACCGGACTTCCTGAGAGGAAGTCACCAACACCACCAGCGGCTGACTGGACAGCACCACTGCACGGCCGCCATAGCTGTGAGGTGCACCACTGATTTATGTTTTTGATGTCATAGTTTACATCTTTCTATCCTGTGCATCCATTAACAAATTATTGTAGTTATATTTATTTTGATTTATTTTCCTTTTACTCCTTTTAAAGTTCTGAAATTTTACATCCTCAATATATACTTTTATAATCAGAAAAAAATGGTAAATTTATTTTTATAAACACGATTGTACAATCATTCCTGAAAACAACAAACTAGGGATCTTTTCCATCAGATTAACCGTAATCAAACATATAAACTCACGTATGAAAAATCCTGCACTTTAAGATTTCTTGGTCATAAGACATAACCAAGCTATGAGAAAATAGTTTGCTTTAATTCACTATCTTTAACTATTTTAAAGTAAAAGCATGTAACAGATTTAGTTCCCAAGACAACAAATCTAATTTGCATGCCTACAGACCTGTACTGTCTAACAGGGTACCCCTTAGCCACATGTGACTATATGTAAACTTACTTAAATGAAATACAATTTTAAGGGACTTCCCTGGTGGTCCAGTGGTTAAGACTTGGCACTCCCAATGCAGGGGGCCCGGGTTTGATCCCTGGTCAGAGAACTAGTTCCTGCATGCCAGAACTAAAAGATCCTGCATGCCACAACTAAAGATACCGCATGCCACAACTAAAGATTCCACATGCCACAACGAAGATCCTGCACGCGGAAACAAGGATCCTGCATGCCACAACTAAGACCCGGCACAACCAAAAAAATAAATAAATATTTAAAAAAAAAAGAAAAATACAATTTTAAGTTCAGTTCCTCAGTTACATTAGCCACATTTCAAGTGCTCAAAAGGCATGCAGACACAGAACATTTCTACCAATGCAGACAGTTTTATTTGCTTGTGCTCCTCTAGACCTTTCCCTTGGAACCCAAAGCAGGCTTAAAATATAGTTCCTGAACTTAGAACAACTTCATAATTCAAAATATTTGTAAGTAAAAATTTTTAAAGTGATTATGAAAGACTATTTATAAAAGTTGAAGATGCCAAATGTATGCCTAAAACTCTAAGAATTTCTTTAAGACATCTCACTCATTTGAAATTATCCAAAGGCAGTCACATCTTCTGAAGTTGCTTTATTATAAGCATAAATACTCTCACTGTGAAGTAATTCTGTCTTGTGAACTATAATAAAAAGAAGCTAGAAAAGTCTGGAAAAAAGAAACCATTTCACAGAAACTGCAGTTTAGAGAGATTTCTTTCTGAGCAGTAAAATTAGCCAATGAATACTTTCTAATCAGATAAATATTAAAATATATCAGAGATATCTAACAGGACCATTAATGCAATTTCGCTATCACCAGGGGGCACATATATGCATCAGCCAGCGTAAGAGTGTAAAAATAACCCATGGGCAGAATATATTAACCAGCTTTTTTACATGTATACCCAGGTTTCTTAAGAAAGTAATTAGGATCTACCAGTAGGAAGAAGAATCAAGAGAAAAAGAATTTAAGACACTTAAGGATACTTTCAAATGGAAGAAACATTTTGCAAACCTCAAACTGAGATGAAGAGATCAGAGGAGAATGGCATTATGGTAGTCGCCAAATCTCTGTTTACTGCTGTTATCAAACTTTAAAATAAATATGATTTGTCAAAATTACACAAGGATTTTTACTTTAATGTGTTGTTTTCAATTCTTGGTCACTCCTAGAATGTTCAATTAAATATTCTTGTTTTTAAATAAAGTTTAATGGAATGTTCTTATAAGAAGGAAAAAAAGAAAAGGATATTGGGCTTGTGGGGGGAAGCCTGGGGAATCAAGAGCAAGAAGATGGCCATCATCTTCAGTTACAGTGACAGTTCAATTACCCACCTGGCTCACTTACATTGGGAATGTTAGTGAAGTTATGGTGGTCCGCTGCTTTAAGCATAGTTCCATTTATGGGCAACAGAATAAAATGTGTGCATAAAATTAAACTACTACAATACGTATGCAGCCTGACAGCTAATTCTCAAATCTAACTCAAAGTAATAAGTATCCTAGGTAAAGGTAAGTAACTCATAAATGCTTTAGAGACCATCTATAGATGGTAAATCTAGTAATCACATATATATTCCAAGTGTTTAACAAATACTCAATAATAAGACATAGATACCTCAAACTTAATTAATACTATAGTGGAAATTACTTTAGACCTAATTTAACAGAGCAAATACAACATACCTAAGCTAATATATATAAAAATTACCAGATAACCAAAATGAAAACTATGTAATAAACATATTGCTCCCCTTAGCAACCAACATAAAAAATAAAAAGCTGTAATTTGGTATAGAAATTGAGGTAAAACTTTGATCAAAATTTACTACATAGTAATAAAGAACATGCTTACCTAGTTCAATACACGTTATACCAAGAGACCATACATCTACTTTTCCATCATACTGTCCTTCATCCATGGCTAAAATTACTTCTGGGGCCATCCTAAAAAATAAAATGTCATTTAAATTAAAGTTTTAAAAATGTATGCTATTCTTTTAAAATGTAATGACTATCTACATGGAGAACACCTGGTGTGAATTCCAGGCAATATATCTGGACATTAAGAATTTTTATAATATGAAATAAATGTATTACAGGTTGTGAGGTAAATATTTACCTTTGCATATATAGTGTGAGACTCATTCTCACCATGTGTCATGATCATATAACAGCATCCTAAAGGAAGGATGCCCTAGAGCAGGGCTGTATTCTGCATCTGTTCAAGTCTGCAAATTTTAATACTGTATAGCCTTTAGGCCAGTGATTCTCAAACATTTTGGTCTCAGGATCCCATCTAATTTTTGCTTGAAAGATGGAATTTTACCATTGGCATTGAATACCATCAGTTGTTTCCCTTGAAATGACAAACTCACTCCATTTATTTCAGGAAGTACTTATCACAATAACCAACGCTGAATAACCATAGCTTGGCAGCCTTTCTTTCAAATTAGAATAGTGTCCCATGATAAAAATGGCTAGGGCAGATCACAACTAAAACAATCACAAAATTATCAACTTTATAACCAACCAACGACAGGTGTCTTGGTGATAAAATGAAACACAGAACTTTCCTGGCAGTCCAGTGGTTAAGACTCCACACTTCCATTCATTGCAAGGCGGGTGGCAGGTTCAATCCCTGGTCAGGGAGATCCCACATGCCACTTGGCGCAGCCAAAAAAATACAAAAACCAAAACAACCCCCCCCCCAAAAAATCCTACAAAAAACGAAACACTAATTCATGTCTTCAACTAGAGTCTGTGGTTCTTTTTTTTTTTTTTTTTTTTTTTTTTTTTTTTTGCGGTACGTGGGCCTCTCACTGTTGTGGCCTCTCCCGTTGCGGAGCACAGGCTCCGGACGCGCAGGCTCAGCGGCCATGGCTCACGGGCCCAGCCGCTCCGTGGCATGTGGGATCTTCCCGGACCAGGGCACGAACTCGTGTCCCCTGCATCGGCAGGCGGACTCTCAACCACTGCGCCACCAGGGAAGCCCGAGTCTGTGGTTCTTGATGATACTTTACCTTATACTTCATATGTATTTGGTATTAAGCACAGATAGGTACTTAGAACAGTTGCTGACTGCTTCAATAAGATTATTACCAGGTATCCCTGTGTGTGTGTTTGTGTGTGTGTGCACACATGCATTTGTGTAAAGACATATAAATATGAACCAAATACACTACATACAAATTAACCAATATGTTTACTTTATTGTAAACTTTCAATTGTCAATGTGTTCTTTTTTTTTTTTTTTTTTTTTTTTTTGTGGTACGCGGGCCTCTCACCGCTGTGGCCTCTCCCGTTGCGAAGCACAGGCTCCGGACGCGCAAGGCTCAGCGGCCATGGCTCACGGACCCAGCCACTCCGCGGCATGTGGGATCCTCCCAGACCGGGACACGAACCCGTGTCCCCTGCATCGGCAGGCGGACTCTCAACCACTGCGCCACCAGGGAAGCCCTGTCAATGTGTTCTTTAAGATGCTGAAGGAAGTTTGAGAAATTATCAGGAAAAGTTAAACAAGTAATTTGTTTTTTTATTGCAGAACTTTCGAGGGCCTTTTTAATATCTAATATTCATCATTAATATCTAAAGAGGGGAAGCACTGAGAAATATTATTCACTCACAGAACCCTTTTTTATGGGGGACTCTATCTAAACCAGGGTTTTACATAGAAATTTTTGGTCATCTAGAGCAGTGGTCTTCAAATTTTTATTCATTTATTTATCTTCAATGAATTTATAAAAATTGTGCATCCCTTGCACACTTTTGAGTTGATATGTAAATTTTATAAATTTAATAGTTGCAAAGGATATAATGCATATTATATGTATGTATATTGTGTATGTGCTTTAAAGATACTAAAAACTTGGAGTTGCAGAATTAGTTCATTCAATTTATTAAAAACACTGCCTTATAATCTAGTTAGCAAAATCAGTCTTCATGGTCATATCAATCAGTCAAATCAGAATCACCTTCTGCCAGAAAAAAGTCTGAATTCAATGCAAGTAACATGTTAATGTGTCCCCACGACAACCATGTCAGTTATGAATTCTACACTAGAAAAAAAGAAGAGAAGGAAGATAATTGGGGAGAAAGAAAAAGCAAAGGGTAAAAGGAACGGAAGGGAGATGACTGGAAAGGTACAAGGACTTGACAAAGGTTTGGCCTGACTCTTCAATATATCTGACAGATGCTACATCTTCTCAAGTTGTTCCTCTGGTGTTGCTTTGAGGCTTTTACACCCCAGAGCAATGCATCACTGTAATATTCAGGGTGAGTTAGAAGCCTTTCTTTTATGAGGCAGGAGAAGGGAGATTTGAAAGGCAGAGAAAGATGACGTAGTGGGCCTAAGACACAGCTCTCAGTATACACAGAGAAAGAGGATACATTTGAAAGTTGAAGATCTGGAAAATTATTCCCTTCAAACTTGCTGACATTAATAATGAATTATTTATGGATAAAATTAGATGATGTCTAGAATGTTTCAAAGTAACTGAGGGGAGAGGAAGAAAGGGAGAGGTGAGTGCATAGGGCAGGACTAGCCATGGGGATAAAGTTGCTGGGCTGAATGAATACGTAGGGTTCATTATACTTTTGTCTGGTGTTATATTTGAAATTCTCCATAATAAAAAATAAAAACAAAAAACCCCAGAGAACTCCAAGTCCACTACCAGTCTTTAGGTACTCCTAGTCTGAAGATCAATGATATATAGTAAATATAAATCTGAAGAAAACACACACATTTCCACTTAGCATTTCTATCTTTTCCCCACTTGAATTTTTATTGAATGTTTCCACTCCCACACCCAATATATGATGCAGATAATCATAGGAAGGAAACTGTAGGGGGGACAAATTTTAAAAATGGGGGACAAATTTAAAAAATGGGGGATGTAAGGGGAGCACTCCAAATCTGTACTTGAAACTAACTATAATGCTTAAAGTTAAAATGTCCAAAATAACATTATATTTTCAGGAAAAAGACATCTTAAAAACGCACAACCACACACAACCACACACAATATCAATTATGAAGATCAAATCCAGATAAGATTATTCTTACCAATATGGCGTTCCCACAAAAGAATTGGCAGGAGATGCCATGGAAGCGGATCCAAAGTCAGCAAGTTTCACCTGGCCTGGCTCTGTCAGAAGGATATTTCCTGCTTTGATATCTCTGGGTTTAAGGAACACAGAAAATTATTTCTCTTTCCTTCACTGGGTTGTGTAAAAAAATGATAAAAATCAAATAAAAATTTGTAAAACAGAGAAGGAGAAATCAAAATAATTAAGTCCTAGGATAATCTCTCAGTTGGGATGAGAATTTAGATCCAAATTAGAATACAAAAAATACAGAATTCATATATAGTAACAATTTTGTAAAAGAGAAGGCAAAATAGCAGTAAAAACAGGACAGAAAATCAGGTAATTAAAGTGTATAGTCTTCATTTGAGGTCCTGTTTATTGGTACAAATAATGGTTTTAAAAATTAAATTTAAATAGCAGACCACTCCTTCATAATTTTAAGATTTCTGAGTAACCTACTTAATGTAAAAAATAAATAAATAAACAAAAGAATTTCATGCCCCCAATTTTTAAAAAAGGATTATTCATATCATTTCCACCCTTAGGATATGAAATGAAAACAAACATATGGATAATGTAATATCCATGATCCCAGAAAATTATGGATATTCATAAAATGGGACTGTATGTCCAATGGGCACCATAACATACACTTAACCTTTCAAAAACAGAAAAACTAAGTTCCCAAGCACTTGTCAATTCTTACTATTGTAATGGACATAATACTAAATTAATCTATTTTCCTTCCATTTGTTTTTTAAAAATGAAGGTACTTTAGGGAATTCGCTGGCAGTGCTTTTACTGCCTTGGGCCTGGGTTCAATCCCTGGTCAGGGAACTAAGATCCCACAAGCTGTGCAGTGCGAATACCTTAGGTTATAATTCTAAATCTTCTATTCACTTACTTACTAGTATGTAAATTTCTCTTGGACCTTACAATCCTCATCTTAATAAAAAAAATCATATTAACTCACAATTGACTCTACTATATAGTTTAACATGTATTGCCTGATTCACATATATAATCAAAAAATGCTAATTTCCTTCTAAAACAGGTAAAACCAATACCAATGCTAAAAATGCATTATGGAATGGCTTAATTTTACTATTCATTATCAAGGATCATCAAGGATCAATACTCAAAGCATAAAAAGTATTAAGTATCTTTTATTTATCCCTATCATGGAATCAATGGAATAAACCTGGCATTATCAGTTACCAGGAAGACAGAAGATCTAGGTTTAGTTCTAATCTAAATCCACCTGGCTTTGTAAACTTTGGGAAATTAGTCACAAATTAGGGCATCAGTTTCTTCACTGGTAAAATGAAAAAAGTAAGACTATATAATCCCTAATGTCTTTTCCATTCCCCAAATTAAATGATTCTACAATTAATTTCAATTAAATGTGCACAAATCCATAAAGTGCACATACAGGCATACCTAAGAGATACTACAGGTTTGATTCCAGACTACCGTAACAAACAGAATACACAATAAAGCAAGTCATATGAATCTTTTGGTTTCTCAGTGCATATAAAAGTTATGTTTACACTATACTGTAGGCTACTAAATATGCAGTAATGTTATCTCTAAAAAAATAATGTACATACCTTAATTTTAAAATATTTTACTGCTAATAAATGGCAAAACAATCATAATGGTAACATCAAAGATCAATGATCACAGATCACCATAACAAATAAAATGATGAAAAAGTTTGAAATACTGTGAGAATTACCAAAATGTGACAGAAACACAAAGTGAGCAAGTGCTGTTGGAAAAATGGCACCTAGAGTCCTGCTTGACACAGGCTTGCCACAAACCTTAAATTTGTAAAAAACGAGGTATCTGTGAAGTACAATAAAGCAAAGCATAACAAAATGAGGTATGCCTGAACTTCGGAAAATCCAGCAACATGTATAGACAAAGATAAAAATTATCCTAAACAAAGAGATCAAGTGTACTAGTATGTAATTTTTAACATGGACAATCTAAAAAACCTGAGTTTATAAGAAATGGTTTTATTTGGCTATAATCAACAAAACTTTCAGGGTTAATAAGTTAATAATGTAACAAGCCATTTGCTTGTTAATATATAATAATTTTCAAAGTGCTTACCTATGGATCATGGTATGAGAATGTAAGTAGGCTAATCCCTGGAGAGCACCATGTGTAATTGCTGCTATTTCCACTTCTTGTAATGGCTTTTTGTGAACTTAAAATAAGAAAGTTATTTGAAAATATTTATTATAAAGAACATTTTTGTTTAAAAATACATACCTAATATATAGGGCAATTTTTAAAAACTAACATTTAGCAAGACGGGATTTCCTTCCAAAGATAATAAAATAATGCTATTGAACTTTACAACTAGTATACAGTTGTGCCTAGCTGTTAAAGTATATAGTCCACAGCCAATTTTCCTTTAAGCTAACAACATTAAGCAATTATTTGGTGATTACAAAAACAAAAGTAATAAAAGTTCTCCCTTTATTCTAATATCTTCATTATGAACAGAAGGAACAGATTAAGCTGAATGACAAAGATTCCAAAAAAACTTAAGTCAAAATGAGAGAAAATCCCTTTTTTTTTTTTTTTGAAAAATCCCTTTTTTTATGCTATTACATTACATTTAATGAGGATAGTGCATACTATGCAGAGGATATAGAAAGGTTAAGATTTTTATTCTTTCTGGAAAATTTGTACATTATTTAAGAAACCTTTTATTGAATTCTCATTTTATTTTGCTAATACTGTTTTTTCTTAATGATTAAAGGAAACCTACCTTCTAGTAAATCTGAAGCAGATCCTAAACAATATTCCATTACAAGCTACATGGGAAGAAAAATTATACAAGCATTAAAATATATTATTAAAAAGATTCTACTTGAGATAAAATAAATTCACCAAGGAGATCAAGAAGACAGGTTGAAGTAAAACAAACCCGTGTCACCATTTACCTTAAAAAATGAGTATTTATGTATCTAGTAATATATTAAGTGCATATGTAAAGTTAAGCTAATAATACATTAATCTTTTACAATACCAACATATAATCATTTGTATAAGATGTGTATTTCATATATAACTACCACTAAAATTATAAAGGAATATATATATTCTGTTACTATTAATCTATAGTACTAAAGCAATACTTTAGTAATCGCTAGGAAGCAAAAAACTGTCGTTTGGAACTATATATACAAAGCTTAGGTTACAGTTAAAGCAAACACAGAGCACCTTCTATGTGCCAGATATTTTATATATATTAAAGCTAATTAAGGGACTTCCCTGGTGGCACAGTGGTTGGGACTCTGTGCTCCCAATGCAGAGGGCCTGGGTTCGATCTCTGGTCAGGGAACTAGATCCCACATGCATGCAGCAGCTAAGAGTTCGCATGCCACAACTAAGAAGCCTGCCAGCCACAACTGAGGAGCCTCTGAGCCACAACTAAGGAGCCCACCTGCCGAAACTAAGACCCAGTGCAAACAAATAAATAAATAAATTTTTTTAAAAAAACGAATTTAATCCTCACAACCACCTTATGAGGTAGGCCCTATTACTATCCTTATTTTACAAATGGAGAAACGTGAGAGACAGAGAGGTAATCTCCCCAATGTCACTGCTTTTTCTTTAACCATAGCCTTGTGTTCAGGAGTACTGCCATCACCACCAAAATTAAACTGGATAAAAATGCACCAAACATTACAAATCTAGGTTCAGGATACTAAAATGATAATTAGCTGTGACTTATTAATTATTCAAAATAAGGGATCATTTCCATTTAAAGAAAATTTAGCCTCTCTATTAAAAGATACAGTTATGCCCACAATACTACAGTATTACTACCGTATCACCTCAGCGGTAACAATGGGGCAAAATTAATCACCACTTCTTGTAACAAAGTGTCTCAATTCTCTAGCATTAGTATTATTCAGCCAAGGAATCATAATCAGTTCAAATTTCACCAGGACTCAGCAGGACTTCACCAAGATCTTTGTGGTTAAATAGATTACAATATGTTTATGTCAAAGATAGGCTACATTTCATCCTCAAGTAACAGGATTGCTTTCACAATGTTTGATAAACCATTTGAAGAATGATACTACTAAAAAATGTCAGAGAATATTTTACCATGTACCATGTAATATATTATTAAAAAGATTCTACTTGAGATAAAATAAATTCACCAAGGCGATCAAGAAGAGTGTTTGAAGTAAAACAAACCCTAGTCACCATTTACCTTAAAAAATGAGTACAAGAAATGTACATAAACGTCAGCTAAATCTCTGCAGTAAACTCGCAAAACATACATTCCCTCTCCTGCCTAGGAGTTCTAGGAAAAGCTACTCTCCCTCTCAGAATGAACTAACATTTCAAGGTGTTTCTGCATGGCCTTACACAACCATTTTGAGACATTCTTGAAATAATTAACTCTAAACAGAAACCAACTAAAATTACAGCAAGGGGGAAGCATATACCTACCCATGCTGTGTGCTCACGTAAATAGCAGCCTTTGTATTCTATACTGTTGGGATGTTTTATTCTTTGTAGAAACTTGACTTCCTTAATAATATCCTGCCATTTCTATGGGGAGAAAAAAAACGAATAAAGGAAAAAATTATGAACAGCTGCTTTTCCTGAGAAAGTTATATAAGAAAAAAGTTATCAGATTAAGAAGGGTTATTGAGAACATTAAACTTCATTTGTAATATGTAAATATCAAAATAATAAATTAAAAAGTTATGTTCATATAGTTTATAACTCAATTACATAATTTATAAAATTATTTCATTCAAGGTAGGACAAATTTTAGTTTGGTAAAACTTATCATCAATGAGTCTTATTAAAATTTTATAACCACACACCAAACATGCCGATGAAAACTATATACCATATTTAGTGATTTTTCTTCAAAAGTTCATCTTCCCTTCTTATTTGCAGCTTTTTGATGTATAATTTACATACCATTAAGTTCATCTATTGTGTTTTTGGGTTATGTGTTCTACCAAACGTTAAGGTTTTGTTTGCTTTTTAAATTCAAGTGAAGATTTAAACCCGTAAAGTGCACACTTCCTAAAAAAAATGCTAGAGAACAATTAGTTATTATATGGGAAAGTTCAAAGAAAAAAAAAAACAGTATGAAAACATTTCCCTACATATTTTACTAAGAGCATTCCTCAATGACACCTACCAGGAAATACAGATAAACCTTCAGTCATAAGCTACTCCATGACAACCTTAGACACTTAGGCCATGTCCTAAACATAGTTACTCTTAAGAAGCAACCAGAGAACTCTAAAAATACTGTTTACTGGGTCTACACCCAGAGACTCCAGAGGCTTAGCAGCTGTGGGGTGAGAAAGAGGAATCTATTTTTTGTTCTTGTTTTCGTTTTTTCAACCTTTACCACTGACTTGGGCCATATTTCTAAAAGCAGGGAAACTGGCATAATAGGAAACTTTAAAAAATGTTTTGTACTAGAATGTAAGATCATATATCACCGATGTTATTTCACAAGCCCTCAACAAAATACAGCAAAATATGTTCACAGTGTTTTATATAAAATGTGTAAGATACAAGATGCTAAACTCAGAAAATGTTTCATGGCCTTTAAATTTCAAGTTTGAATGATATTTGAAACTTTCAAAATAAAATAAAACTGCATTTTTCCATGTAAAAAAATTTCATGAAAGACGTTACTATTAGATGTGAAAAGATGATGCCCTAAATGAAACTTTTTGTTCTAGGTGTGACTAATCAAACAGACTCCAACACAGTACAAGTTTGCCTATGAAAGCTTAGTTCTGAAATTGTGCTACAGAATAGAATATAAATGAGAGTAATCCTGTAAGAAACTGAGTTTTTTAGGTATCAAAATGATGGAACAGTGATACAATCATAATAGTGTTATCATATTCATAGTATGATCATTACAAAAATAAGATTTATCATAAAATAAAGAGATTCCAAAAAAGTAGAAAACCAAAATCTTTAAAGACTGATCCAGCAATTCCAACTCTGGGCATATACCTAAAGTACTGAGACTAAGGACTCAAAAAAAAATTTGTGTAACCCATATTTACAGCAGCATTATTCACAATAACCAAGAGGCAGTAGGAACCTAAGCATCCATTGACAGATGAATGGATGGATAAATAAAATGTAGTGTTTTACACACACACACAAACACACACACAGGAATATTAGCCTTAAAAAGGATGGAGGTTTTGACACATACCACAACTTGGATGAACTTTGAGGACATTATGTAAAGTGAAATAAGCCAGTCACAAAAGGACAAATACTACATGATTTCACTTACATGAGATACTTAAAGTAGTCAAATTCATAGAGAAAGAAAACAGAAGAGTGATATCCAGGGGCTGAGGGGAGGAGGGAGTGGGGAGTTATTATTTAATGGGTAAAGAATTTCAGTGTTTCAAGATGAAAAGAGTTCTGGAGATGAATGGTGGTGATGGATGCAAAACAATGTGAATGTCCTTAAAGCCACTGAAGTACATACTTGAAAATGGTTATGATGGTAAATTTGTTATGTGTATTTTACCACAATTAAAAATAATTACATTGAAAAATTAAAGACTGACAGATCCTAGTTTTTAAAAGCAGACTATATTTCATAAAATAAATTTATGCAATTATACAAAATAAATATACTAAAAAGCACTACTCACAATATTAGTGAACTAAAGTATACTCAGTGTAGTATCAATAATTGTATTTTTTTTATTTTTCAGACTAGATATATATTGTCTGCTGATTAAAGTTTGCTTAAATCAGCCCTTAATGTCTGAATCATTAAAAAAATTACATCCAATATAATTTACTGTTAAATGCATCTTATTCTAGTTTACTCTTTTAGAAACTGATAAGCCTTCTATGATAAAGATAAAGTAATATATTATACCACAGTTAAAAAATTCAAAGCAGGGGGACAGGTGGGCTTTTGGAATGCCAGTAATATGCTGTTTATGGCTCTAGGTACAAGTTAAATGGGTATACTCAGTTTGTGAAAGAAAATACACTGAGATATATTCTTAATATTCATATACTTTTAGGTATGCTACACTTTTTTGAAAAAATTCCCAGCTACCCTCAATTAAAAACAGTATGTCTTTTTCTAACATGTCAAAAAGAATATAAATATTTCACCTACCTCAGTGGACTGCTTTCCACTATAAGACATTTTCTTGATAGCCACCACTTCATTGGTGCGCACATCTCGTGCCTAAAAAAACAAAGAAAGAACTATTGTAAAAATTAACAGATTAAATCTGGGCAATAATTTCTTTGAGAATAAAAGCATTTATGAGCTACCATGTCAAAAGGAACATCAAAACTGCCTTTAAAGAACATTAAAAACAAAAAAACCCAATAACCATATAGTGAAACTTATCAAATCATCCAGGAACTGGTACTTTGGAAAGAAATATAAAGCAGGGTTTATCTTTGAGAGATCTAGTTAAGAGGAAAAAACAGAAATATGAATAGCACTATAACAGAGAGACAAAACAAGACTAGTATATACAAGCCTATGCTAATCAATTTTGAAATCTCAATGAAATGGACAATTTTCTGGAAGGAATAAATTACTAAAACTGATCTTAAGAAGAAAATGTAAGAAATGTAAGAAAAACAAACAATGGTGGCAGACTGAAAAGAACACCAATGAATTGTCTTTAAAATACTCTTGAGTGGGGATTTCCCTGGCAGTCCAGTGGTCAGGACCCCAGCTTTCACTGCCGAGGGCACTGGTTTGATCCCTGGTCAGGGAACTAAGATTCCGCAAGCAGCAAAAAAACAAAACAAAACATAGGGACTTCCCCAGTGGTCCAGTGGCTCCGAGCTCCCAGTGCAGTGTTCCATCCTTGGTCAGGGAACTAGATCCCACATGCCGCAACTAAGAGTTCACATGCTGCAACTAAAGATCTTGCATGCCACAACTAAAGATCCCACATGCTGCAACGAAGATCCCACACACAGCAACAAAGATCTCACTTGCCACACGAAGACCCAACGCAGCCCAATAAACAAATATTAAACAAACAAACAAATATAAAATACTCTTCAGTGGAAAATAGTTTTACCAGGTGAACTTTCCAGGATGTAAGGGGGGAAAAAAAGGAAAGCTAGCCCATTAATTTTAAGAAGGCAATATAACCCAATAACTAAAACCTCACAAACAGCACAAAATAGAAAGGTATCAATTTCACTTGTAAATATAGACAAGAAAACTCTAAATGAAAATTTAAAAATATTACAGAGCATTAAAATAATTTTTCATTTGGATAAAATACACTAATATAGGGCTTCCCTGGTGGCGCAGTGGTTTAGAGTCCGCCTGCCGATGCAGGGGAAACGGGTTCGTGCCCCGGAGATACCGCATGCCGCGGAGTGGCTAGGCCCGTGAGCCATGGCCACTGAGCCTGCGCGTCCGGAGCCTGTGCTCCACAACGGGAGAGGCCACAACAGTGAGAGGCCCGAGTACCACACACACACACACACAAAAACAAAAAAACCCCACTAATATATATAGTTTTTCATTTGGATAAAATTACAGAAATGCAAAAGATTCTAATATAAGAAAAAAACATTTCATAATTTACCACAAGTTTTAAAAGTTAAAGGGGGGACAAACAAACAAATAAATAAATAAATACACACACACACACACACACACACACACACACACACACACATATTTATAAATGCTCAATAAATCCTGAAAATTCAGAAGTGCCCAACTCTAAATGTATTCAATTGCAAAGAAGGCCAAACTCTTAGGAAACACAAATTAGAAAGGTAATTCCTTAGCATGATAAATCACCTCTATTGTAAACTACTGCTAATCAGGCTTAAGAATGCTAAAATGCTATCACAATTATTACTTAACATTGTTGAGGTAATTCTGAAAAAGGGTAATAAAAATGTAACAGAAACACGACAGTTAACTAGAAAAGCCAAACTTCCGTGTGTTAAAAAAATGATTATATATTAAGAAGGCACATGAGACTAGCTGCAAAATATTTTAAATGGGTTAACTAAAAGTATCAGAACCACCTCAAATCACCTGTTGGAAGAACTCATCTTCAATTCAGATTTTTAATGAGTTCCCAAGATAAAATGTTCTAAATTAGATTATGGTGATGGCTGCAAAACTCATTATTTATTGACAATCATTGAAATGTAGGCATAAAATTGGTGAACTTATGGTATGTAATTTATACTTTAAAACTTGTTAAAAAAAAAGACAGCACATATGTAAATTTTATCTCTATAGAGTGGCTTGGGGAAAAAAAAAAAAAAAAGACACTCAGTTAAGTGGGCCCCGGGAAACTTAATCACATGCCAATTTCAATTACCGGTGTACTGGTTAGGAAACTGGCACCACTTATTGTAATGGGTGAAGCGGATCTAACCACAGACATCCTGCTTGAATATAAATTAATTTTTCCAAAATGTTCTCTCCTTATCTATCTACGAACCTCTTTATTTTAATCATGTCTAAACAGCTATATTGCACTCTTTTATAAGAGCTGAGATATAATTTACATGCCATACAATTCACCCATTTTAATGTGTACAATTCAGTGGCATTTAGAACATTCACAGATATATGCAACCATCATTACAATTTTAGAACTTTCATCACCTCAAAAAGAAACTCCAAATTGTTCATTGCAATTTGCATTACGGTCAAACGGTAAATTTTACGTGTATTTTAAATAAAATTCTTTTCTTCATTAAAAAAAAAAAACCCATTCGGCCCTAAGCAACAACTAATCTACTTTTCCGTGTCTCTTTTCCGTGTCTCTAGAGATTTGACCATTCTGGACATTTCATATAAATGGAACTATGTAATATGTGGTCTTTTGTGACTGGCTTTTTTCAAGATTCATGACTAATGATATTATCTTTTCATGTGCTCCTTAGCCATTTGTACATCTCTCTTTGAGAAACGTCAATTCAGATCCTTTGCCCATTTTAAAACTGGGTTGTCTTTTGATTGAGTTATAAGAGTTCTTTACATATTCTAGGCACAAGTCCCTTATCAGATATATGATTTACAAATTTTTTTCTCCTATTCTGTAGGTTGTCTTTTCACTACTTTGAAGCACAGAAATTTTTATTTTTGATTAAGGTCAATTTATTTTTTTCTTTTATTGCTCATACTTTTGGTGTCACATCTGAGAATGCTCTGCCAAAACTAAAGACATGCAGATTTACCCCTATGTTTTCTTCTAAGAGTTTTATAGTTTTAACTGTGACACTGAGGTTTTGATCCTTTTTTTTTTTTTTTTTTTTTGCGGTACACAGGCCTCTCACTGTTGTGGTTTTTTTTTTTTTTTTTGCGGTACACAGGCCTCTCACTGTTGTGGTTTTGTTTTTTTTTTTTGCGGTACGCGGGCCTCTCACTGCTGTGGCCTCTCCCGTTGCGGAGCACAGGCTCCGGACACACAGGCTCAGCGGCCATGGCTCACAGGCCCAGCCGTTCCACGGCACGTGGGATCTTCCCTGACCAGGGCACGAACCCGTGTCCCCTGCATCGGCAGGCGGACTCTCAACCACTGCGCCACCAGGGAAGCCCCTTGATCCATTTTGAGTTAATTTTTCTATAGTTTCTATAGTATGAGGTAAGGACCTAATTCCACTGTTTTGCATTAAACAGCTACACTTTTAATTGGCCTAAGACAAAGCTTAATTTAAAAGTGGGTATACTAAATGCAATGAAGTATCCTGGATTAGATTCTAGAACAGAGAAGAGACAGTGGAAAAACTGGCAAAATTTAGTACACAGAATATAGTAGATAGTTTAGTTACTAGTATCCTATCAATGTTGATTTCTTAGTTTTGATAAATGTACCATGATTATGTAACATATTAACATTAGGGGAACTAGACAAAGACTATAGGGAAAAACACTGTACTAACTGTGAAATCTGCAAATCTAATATTATTTTAAAATACTAAATTAAACTAAAACGTGACTATTAAAATCCAAATGTACTAGTAATGATGATTAAAATTAAATGACCAAGTTAAAAGGAGATACGACTTTTGCTTATTCATGTTTTTAAAAAGCAAAAAGTAAAAATATTTAATGTTCACGAACATGTTTTTCTCTCCCTTCAGGATCACATATTGTGCTTACTTAGTCTCCTCTAATCTAGAACAATTCCATAACCCCTCTTTGTCTTTCATGATAACTGACATGAAGAATACACTGTGGTATTTTAGAGAATGTAACTAAATTTGTACTTGTCTGACATTTCTTCAAGATTAGATTCTGATTATACACACCTGGCAAGAATACTATAAGAGTGATATTGTGTCCTTCCCAGGGTATCATATCTGGAGGTACATACAATGTGTCCACTCCTCATTGGTGTTACCAATTTTCATCACCCACTAAAGGTGCTGTGTTTTTCCAATGTGTATAGTTAAAGTTACTGTTTCCTACCTTGTATCTAACAAACAATCTGTGAAGAGATACTTTAAAACCACATAAACATCCTGCTCATCAAAATTTTCCCTTAGATTTAGCAAACATTGAAGATAATAGCCCAAAACAATCTTCACTATGATGATTACAAAATGCACATTTCCTCCCCCCACCTCTACCATTCCCTTCACATTTATCAGTCAGGCATTCTATTATAAGGAAAACACCCCCCTTTTCATCCATCCATCCATCATCTATCATGGAAATTATGAAGCCCTATTTTATTAAATGGGTTATAATCCATTACTATCTTTATACTGATATTCAAATTGTTCCAGATTTGGCCAGTGGAAGCCCCTCTAAGCTGGCTCCAATGTCTTTTTGACAGGCCCCATTTTTTTTTTCTTTCTTTAAAGCACTTTTTAACTTTCTGGCACAAGGTCTTCTAAGGCTTATCATTTATGTTCCCTGCCCCTGCAACAAAATGAGACATTCCTCCAATAAGTTCTTGTTCCTTTTAGTTAGGAATTAAATTCAAGATCTGAGTGCTAAGTGTGCTCATTACTACTGGGTGTCATTACAAATAGAATCTTGCAGCAGATAGAGCTAAGAGATGCACACACACATATATGAGATATAATTATTTCATATTAACACTGTTAATTCCTATCCAATCAAACCCACAGGGCTCTTCCTTACCTTCCCCACTTCCATATTTCTTTCCATATTTTCACAGTTAGGATCCTGACCCCAAACAACATCAACATTATTCACTACTCAATCCTCCTTTTTTTTTTTTTTGGTCACACCACATGGCTTGCAGGATCTTAGTTCCCCAACCAGGGATTGAGCCCCGGCCACGGCAGTGAAAACGCCCAGTCCTAATCACTGGACCACCAAGGAATTCCCACTTAATCCTTTAACATATAGTTTCAGATCCGTCACACCCATACAAATATGGAACAAGTCTATTAAGAAGGGTTCAAGATTTGCCTACAGTTTCCCTCTCCCAACCAGACTGAGAGTATACAGTTAAAATACTATGTACAAAAGTTACTCATATTAGTTCTATTTTTCCCCTCAATGTGGTTATGTCTGAAATACAGTTGGGTTCATTGTTCCTGTTTGCCTTTGATGTCAGTGACAACCTTACCCCCATACATATTAATTTTAATTTTTAAGTATATAAAGTATTTATTATCCAAAGAGGTATATTCAAACAAGAATCATTCCATCCTCTATCTCTTCATATCCATTCCTATAACTATCACCATTTTATATGTTGAACTGTTGGTTGTATAATTTATCTGATTTCACCAAACTATATATTTAATATCTGTATATTTATTATATATGAATTAAATTAAATCAATAAAAACAATTCCTACCAGCATATTGAATGGCTATTTTTCAGGGATTTTCTCAATGGGGTTTTTTTATTGGGCCCATTTCTAAGATTCTATGTATATTTTTCCTTTTTTCTATATTTCTCTATATTAGTGTATTTGGAGAGGAAAGGTATAAGCATAAACTCAGACAAAACTGCAATATAGAAAAAGGGTTGTTTCTAAAATATCTATATCCTTGGGTCCCTCTTCTCTATTTTGTGTCCAATCCAGAAATTAAACAAACGTGAGCAACATCAAACACACACATACACGTGTATACAAAATTCTACAAGTTATATACCTAACTGTTAACAGTAGCTGTCCGTGGGTAGTGAAATTATAGATGGAGTTTTTATTATTTTTGTCTCCAATTTATAATTGGGGTATAAACCAAAAGCTCAAATTGTTAAGAATTTGAACCATATTTTCTCAAGGGAAATAACATTTTATTATTAATAAATTACTAAATTTATTAATTTATTAATAAATTGTAATGTCATTCCTAAGGTGCCCATAAAAAAAGACTAAACCCATAATACTGCCAAAATATTAAACATCTGTATAATACTTGCTGTTTGAGGGGGAAAAAACAATTTTTATACAAAGAAGAAATAAATGAGTGGAGTTTTCCCCTATAGATTAAGAAAGGAATACTTAGAGATGTTTTATGACTTTAGAATAGTATATCACTGGCTCAATCTTAAAGTTACGGTCTTTAAAATAATAAAACATATTCCTTTAACTACCAATTTTATTTCCTAGAAATTTTAATTTCTAAAATGTATATTATTTTTCTGAAGTAAAAAAAAAAAAAAAGAGTCAACAGAAACTTACATCCTCCCCAATTTTGGGGAAAAAGTTCCTTTCTGGTTACTAGTGAGTTAAAAAAATTTTTTTCTTTGAAATTATTTTAGACTTACGGAAACGTTGCAAATATAGTACAGAGAGTTACCATATACCTTTCACCCAGCTTTTGCCTAATGTTAATATCTTGCATAATAAAATTATCAAAACTAAGAAATTAACACTGGTAAAATTATTAACTACTAACTAAACTATAGGCTTTATTTGAATTTCACCAATTTTTTCACTAAGAACCTTTGTTTTTCTTTCTCTGCGTTGGGTCTTCATTGCTGTGCAGGGCCTTCTCTAGTTGGAGCAAGTGGGGGCTACTCTTCATTGCAGTGCGCAGGCTTCTCATTGTGGTGGCTTCTCTTGTTGCGGAGCACGGGCTCTAGCAGCACGCGCTTCAGCAGTTGCAGCGCATGGGCTCAGTAGCTGCGGCTCACGGGCTCTAGGGCGTGTAGGCTCAGTAGTTGTGGTGCATGGGCTTAGTTGCTCCACGGCATGTGGAATCTTCCCGGACCACGGATCGAACCCATGTCCCCTGCACTGGCAGGCAGATTCTTAACCACTGCGTCACCAGGGAAGTCCACTACTAACCTTTCTCTATTCTGGGATCCTACATTGCAGTAATATTTGGTTATCATGTTGCCTTTCTCGCCTCCAAATCTGCAAAAGTTCTTAAATCTTTCCTTGTATTTCATGTCCTTGACACTTTTGAAGCGTACAGGTTATTTTGTATAATGTTCCCTAATTTGAGTTTACCTGATATTTCCTCATAATTATACTGTTTATGGATTTTAAATGAGAATGTCACAGGAATGATGTATCCTTCTTGGTGTCATCTCAGAAAGGAGATAAATGATGTCGATGTTTCTGGTGATACTAACCTTGATCACTTGGTTAAGGTAGTCTCTGCCAGATATATGCCTTGATTTTTCCATTTTAATTAATAAATATCTTTGGGGCTATACTTGAGATTATGCATATATCCTGTTTCATCTCAAACTTTAACCTACTAATTTTAGCATCTACTAGTGGATCTTGGCTGCAACAATTATTTCCCTTAGTCCTTCTACATTTAATAAAAGGAATTTTTATTCTTTATAAATATGTGTATATCTGCGTGTGTGTGTGTGTGTGTGTGCATGAGAGAGAGAGAGAGAGAGAGAGGAGAGAGAGAGGAGTTCCTACTGATACCTCCAATTCCAATTCAACATACAACAGGGTTATTTCTAGCCTTCCTCATTTCCTTACTCCTAACTTCTTTCTTGGACATTAAGAAAACTGCTTCTCGAGATAAAGATGGCAGAAGAGAAGGACGTGGAGCACACCTCCTCCCACAAATACATTAAAAATACATCTACATGTGGAAGAATTCTCACAGAATACCTACTGGACGCTGGCAGAATATCTAATACAACTAAAACTGCAAGAAAGAGCACCACATATCAGAGTAGAATGAAGAAAAAAAAAAAAAAAGGAATCAGGATGGGACCTGTGCCCCTGGGAGGGAGCTATGAAAGAGGAAGGTTCCCTCAGTCTGGGAACCCCCTTCACTGGTTGGGAGATCAGCTGGGACAGATAAGGAGCTTCACAGGCTCAGAGGAGAGTGTAGCAACCAGACTGTGGGAGGCAGAACAGAGAGAAACCAGCACAGATGGTCCTGGCCACCTCGCTGCACTGCCCAGCCCGAGATGCACATCTGCTGGTGCGTGCAGGGGCTGAGTGCTGCAACTTGGGCTTCAGTGGACAGACCTGGGAAAAGGGCTGGGGTTGGCTGTGTGGAGACAGCCGGAAGGAGCTGGAGGGTGCTCTGGGCTGCAATCGGGGGTGTGCGCAGGATAGAGCCTGGGGCCACAGTAGAAGCCACATAGTTAAACACACATGTAAAGGGAGGGGCGGGGCCCCATCATAGCAGCCTCATTCTCAACGAGCTCACCTGAGCTCACAGTCAATGTGGCTCCACCTCTACCACCTCTGTGCTGGTGGGTTGTCCACATGCAGAAGTGGGGCTGAAATCTGAGCCTACCCTCAGGGGCTGTGAGACTGGTGGATTTACACGGCTACTGGCAGCTTTGTAAGCTCTGTGCCTGCGGGACATCCCAGTGGATTACTGTTGCTTCCAAGGCTGGGGTGGTCCTGCGCTAGCAGCTACAGGCTTTGCGGACACAGGCATGCAGAGGCAGGGCCAGGACATGGGCTGATTCTGTAGCCCCCGTGGAACATCCAGGTGCCTGACTTCAGTAGATCTGCCCTACTGGCTTTGTGAGCACAAAGCCTGAGGGATATCCAGGCTGACTGCCTGCATTCCCTTGACTGAGGCAGGGCCGAAGGTAGTGCCAACAACAGTGTACTTTGTGAGTGCACATAACGTGACAGGCAACACCACAGAGTGCACTTCCTGGTGGACAGCTCCTGTAGAGGAATACTCAGTGGCTCCTCTCCCAGCAGAGGTGCTCCAGTACCACCTACCTCACATCACAGCTCAGAAACTGATCTAGGGGCTTCTATTACAACAACTGGGGAGCAGACTTTACCCCCGAAAGGGCTGTGACAATTACAGAGCAAATAGGAGGCCCCACTCAACATCCAGTGCAGGCTGTCTGCTCACTACAACACCAATCACACCTCCTATCAAGAGAATAAAAGCCACCACACACTGAAGAAAGACATGGCAGGCACCCATATTAAAAACAGTCCTTGCACCAAAAATATCAGACTCACACAGACTACACAAGGGTGCTCCCACATAAAAACAGCCCTTCAAGACCACAGTAGATAAGGGTTTCTCCTAAATGCACAGAGTCAGAGAAATATAAGTAAAATAAAGAAGCAGAGGAACCACTCCCAATTAAAAGAACAAGAAAAATCTCCTGAAAGAGCAAGCAATGAAACAGGCCTCTCGAGACTTCCCTGGTGGCACAATGGTTAAGAATCCACCTGCCAATGCAGGGGACATGGGTTCGAGCCCTGGTCCGGGAAGATCCCACATGACGCAGAGCAACTAAGCCCGTGCACCACAACTACTGAGCCTGTGCTCTAGAGCCCACGAGCCACAACTACTGAGCCTGCATGCCACAACTACTGAAGCCCGCGCGTCTAGAGCCTGTGCTCCACAACGAGAAGCCACCACAATGAGAAGTCCGTGCACCGCAACGAAGAGTAGCCCCCACTCGCCACAACTAGAGAAAGCCTGCACACAGCAAAGAAGAACCAATGCAGCCAAATAAGTAAATAAATAAATTAATTAAATTTAAAAAAAAGAAACAGACCTCTCCAGTCTATGAGATCCCAAGTTCAAAAAGGACGTAATAAAAATACTGAAGGAATTAAGAAAGCTATTGATAAAAATGCCAACCACTGTAACGAAGAATTAGAAACTATAAAGAGGAGCCAATTAAAATTAGAAAACTCATTTGCTGAGATGAAAGCTGAGCTAAAGGCAAAGAATAGCAATCAGGGGCTTCCCTGGTGGTGCAGTGGTTGAGAGTCTGCCTGCCGATGCAGGGGACACACGTTCATGCCCTGGTCTGGGAAGATCCCACATGCCGCGGAGTGGCTAGGCCCGTGAGCCATGGCTGCTGAGCCTGCGCGTCTGGAGCCTGTGCTCCGCAATGGGAGAGGCCACAACAGTGAGAGGCCCGCGTACCACAAAAAAAAAAAAAAAAAAAAAGGAGGAGGATTGAGTAATGAATACTCAGTACTGCAACTACTGAAGCCCACGCACCTAGAGCCCGTGCTCTGCAACAAGAGAAGCCACCGCAATGAGAAGCCCACGCGCCACCATGAAGAGTAGCCCCCGCTGGCTGAAACTAGAGAGAAAGCCCGCATGCAGCAATGAAGATGCAACACAGCCAAAAAATAATAATAATAAATAAGATAAAATAAAAATTCATATATAAATATTATTATTATATTATTATCAAGCATCTTTCCCAACCACAACAGTATGAGACTAGAAATCAATTACAGGAAAAAAACTGCAAAAACACAAACACATGGAAGCTAAACTATATGTTATTAAACACTAAGTAATCAGTGGGTCACTGAAAAAATAAATACCTGGAGACAAATGAAAATGGAAAAACAATGAACCAAAAGCTATGGGACATAACAAAAGCAGTTCTAAGAGGGAAGTTTAGAGTAATACAAGCCCACGTCGAGAAACAGGAAAAATCTCAAATAAACAACCTATCCTTAAATGTAAAGGAACTAGAAAAAGAAGAACAAACAAAATCCAAAGTTAGTAGAATGAAAAAATTATAAAGATCAGAGCAGAAATAAATAAAGGCTAAAAATACAACATAAAAGATCAATGAAAATAAGAGGTGGTTCTTCAAAAAGATAAACAAAATTGATAAACTTTTAGCCAGATTCATTAAGAAAAAAAGAGAGGGCCCAAATAAATAAAATCAGAAATGAAAGAGAAGTTACAACTGACATCACAGACTACAAATTACAAATGAGATTACTAGGAACAATTATACACCAGTAAAATGGACAACCTAGAAGAAATAAATAAATTCCTAGAAACGTACAATCTCCCAAGACTGAATCAGGAAGAAATAAAAAATAGGAAGAGACCGATTACCAGTAATGAATTGTATCAGTAATCAAAAAACTCCCAAGAAACAAAGTCCAGGACCAGATGGCTTCACAGGTGAATACAACCAAACATTTAAAGAAGAGTTAACACCTATCCTTCTCAAACTATTCCAAAAAGCTGAAGAGGAAGAAATGCTTCTGAACTTATTCTACAAGGCCAGCAAGAATTGACAAAAATCAACATTCGGGCTTCCCTGGTGGTGCAGTGGTTGAGAGTCTGCCTGCCGATGCAGGGGACACAGGTTCGTGCCCCGGACCGGGAAGATCCCACATGCCGCGGAGCGGCTGGGCCCGTGAGCCATGGCCGCTGAGCCTGCGCATCCAGAGCCTGTGCTCCGCAACGGGAGAAACCACAACAGTGAGAGGCCCGCGTACCGCAAAAAAAAAAAAAAAAAAAAAAATCAACATTCATTTACGATAAAAACTGTCAACAAAGTGGGTATAGAGGGAATATACCTTAACATATTAAAGGGCATATATGACAAACCTGAAGACAACATTATACACAATGGTGAAAAGCTGAAAGCCTTTTTTTTTTTTTTTTTTTTTTTTTTTTTTTTTTGCGGTACGCGGGCCTCTCACTGTTGTGGTCTCTCCCGTTGCGGAGCACAGGCTCCGGACGTGCAGGCTCAGCGGCCATGGCTCACGGGCCCAGCAGCTCCGCGGCATGTGGGATCTTCCCGGACCGGGGCACGAACCCGTGTCCCCTGCATCGGCAGGCGGACTCGCTACCACTGCGCCACCAGGGAAGCCCCTGAAAGCCTTTTTTTTAAGATCAGGAACAAGACAAGGATGACTACTCTCGTAACTTTTATTCAACATAGTACTGAAAGTACTAGCTAGAGCAATTAGGAAGGAAAAGGAAATAAAAGGCATCTAAATTGGAAAGGAGGAAGCAAAATTATCACTTTTTGCAGATGGCCTGATACTATATATAAAAAAATCCTAAGGATGCCACCAAAAAGCTATTAGAACTCAACAGTGAATTCAGTAAAGTTGCAGGATACAAAATTAATGTACAGAAGTCTCTTGAGTTTCTATACAAATAACAACTATCAGAGAAAGAAAGAAATTAAGAAAACAATCCCATTTACAATTACGTCAAAAAAAAAATACCTAGGAATAATTCCTCCAAGGAGGTAAAAGACTTGTTCTCTGAAAACTGTAAGACATTGATAAAAGAAATGGAAGATTACACAAACAAATGAAAGGATGTATTTACTCATGGACTGGAGAAATTCATATTGTTAAAATGCCCATACTACTCAGGGCAACCTATAGATTCAATGCAATCCCTATCAAAATACCAATGGCATTTTTCACAGAACTAGAACAAATTATTCTAAAATTTGTAAGGAAACATAAAACCCCAAATAGCTAAAACAATACTAAGAAAGAAGAACAAAGCTGATGGTATCATGCTCCCTGATTTCAAACTATACCACAATGCTACAGTTACCAAAACACTATGATACTGGCACAAGACAGACACATAGATCAATAAGAGAGCCCAGAAATAACCCACATTTATATGGTTAATTAATCCATGACAAAGGAAGCAAGAACATACAATGGGGAAAAGACAGTCTCTTCAATAAATGGGTGTTGGGAAAACTAGAAAGCTACATGCAGAAGAATCAAATTGGACTACTCTCTCACACCATATACAAAAATAAACTCAAAATGGATTAAAACTCCTAGAAGAAAACATAGGTAGTACACTCTTTGAAATCAGTCTTAGGAATATTTTTTCAGATATGTCTTCTCAGGCAAGGGAAACAAAACAAAAAATAAACAAATGGGACTACATGAAACTAAAAAGCTTTGCACAGGGAAGGAAACTGTCAACAAAATGAAAAGGCAGCCTACTGAATGGGAGAAGATATTTGCAAATGATGTATGTGATAGGTGTTAATATTCAAATTATACAAAGAAATCATACAGCTCAACATCAAAACAAACAACCCAATTAAAAGGTGGGTAGAGGGCCTGAATAGAAATTTTCCCAAAGAATTCATAAAGATGGCCAACAGATACATCAGGGAAATGCAAATCAAAAGCACAGTAAGATATCACCTCACACCTGTCAGAATGACTATTAAACAGACAACAAATAACAAGTGTTGATGAGGATGTAGAGAAAAGGGAACCCTAATGCACTATTGCTGGGGATGTACACTGGTGCAGCCACTATGGAAAACAGCATGGAGCTTCCTCAAAAATTAAAAGTAGAACTGCTAGACAATACAGCAATTCCACTTCTGTGTATTTTTCTGCAGAAAACAAAAACACTAATTTGAAAAGATTATACGCACCCCCATGTTCACTGCAGCTTTATTCACAATAGCCAAGATACGGAAGCAACCTAAGTGTCCAATGGATAAAGAAGACAAGCTGCATATATACATACACACATATATATAATGGCGTGTGTCTGTGTGTGCGTATATATATAAATAAAATGGAGTATTACTAAGCCATTAAAAAGGGGTGAAATCTTGCCATTTGTGAAACCATGGATGAACCTAGGGGATATTATGCTAAGTAAAATAAGTCAGACAGAGAAAGACAAATATATGATTTCACTTACATGTGGAATCTAAAAAACAAAACAAACAAACAAAATGGAAACATTCTCATAGATACAGGGAAGGTACAGGTGGTTTGACAGAGGGGATGGGGGTGAGGGGATGAGTGAAACAGGTGAGGGAGATTAAGAGGTACAAACTTCCAGTTAGAAACTAAGTGAGTCATAGGGATGAAATGTACAGCATGGGGGATACAGGCAATGATACTGTAATAACTTTGTATGGTGACAGATGGTAACTAGATTTATCATGGTAACCATTTTGTAACATATAGAAATATCAAATCACTACGTTGTGCACTTGGAACTAACATAGTATTGTAGGTCCATTATAATTCAAAAAATAAAAAAATTAAAATACTATTTAGAACAGAATTAAATGAGCTATGAGTAATTAAATAAGAGCACAATACTACATGTTATCTCTTCTCACCATCTGAAAGTAAAAGAGTAAAGGCAAAATTGGCTACAGGCCTAAGGACAAACTTCATGCTGTAAAGAGCAAAAAAAAGACAATATATACAACCAATCAAATGTGAATGTGAAAATGTGAATATCCATTTGGGAGCTATTTTAATGAATTAATAAGAATGATCTGAAATCACCATATCAATTAATTATATGTAAATTGTCTTTCTATAATTCTTTTTTTTAAAATAAATTTATTTATTTATTTATTTTTGGCTGCATTGGGTCTTTGTTGCTGCACACGGGCTTTTCTCTAGTTGTGGCAAGCAGGGGTTACTCTTCGTTGTGGCGCACAGGCTTATTGCTGTGGCTTCCCTTGTTGTGGAGCACGGGCTCTAGGCGCACGGGCTTCAGTAGTTGTGGCTCACGGGTTCTAGAGCACAGGCTCAGTAGTTGTGGCGCACGGGCTTAGCTGCTCCACGGCATGTGGGATCGTCCCGGACCAGGTCTCAAACCCCTGTCTCCTGCATTGGCAGGCGGATTCTTAACCACTGTGCCACCAAGGAAGCCCTTCTTTTTTATATCTTTTTTCTTAAAACATTAAACAATTTGCTGTACCACTGAAAATATAAAACTTGCCAAGCCCCTAAAAGAATACAGATTAATAAAATCTTACACTAGGAAATAAGAGGTAAATATTACATCTCAGTTTTTAAAATAAAGAAAAAAACTTTTACAAAGTAAATAAATGACTTCACTGGGATCATACATGGTCTGCCACATTTGTTAGGAAGCTTGGTTCCAAAGCCAGTGTTCTATGGCCCATCTGCAGACATCATGTTGGTTCTATGTAAGGTACTGGAAACTAAAAGAGAATGTTTATCTTCCTGGCAATCTAGAGATAGTGGTCCTTTTGGATATCTGACTCTTTGGTTTGGCTTCAAACACTTATTATGATGCCAGTCCTTGATTAGCTTGTCTGAAGACAGCCAGAATACCTGGCTCAATTGAAGTATTTTTAAATTTAAGGTGACCCCTACTGTCAATTAATGAAAATTCAGACCTATATTTTAAGAACTATTTTTAGTCACCTAAAAAAATTTGATGAGAAGGTCCTTCCTGTATATACTCTATAGAAAGACACTGCACATTTAGCCCTGTCATGAAGCTGGGGTGAGAGAGCACATAAAATCAGAAGCACACTTTTAGGTGTGCACATTCACATATGCAACACACACATACACACACTGCCACATGGGTTTAGCTGATACTACAAAATATGAATGTTAGTGACCTAGAAATAGAATGACAGCAAAATTAGTCAGTTGTGAGCTACAGTCAAACTTTGCTCATCTATATGGTACATGTTTCCCAGACATCAAGACAATTAACAGAAAACACCTGCTCTGAGCAGTTGCCCCTGACTCCTCTAAGCTTCCATGCAATGGTTCCTCAGGTGGTCCTAACCAGAACCTAGGTTTCTTTTCTTTATATACATATATATTTTTTGTGGGGGGGGAGGCTGCACGGTGTCTTAGTTGCAGCGTGTGGGATCTTTTAGTTGTGGCAGGCACACTTCTTAGCTGCAGCATGCATGTGGGATCTAGTTCCCCGACCAGGGATCAAACCCGGGCCCCCTGCGTTGGAAGGGTGGAGAACAAGATATTAAACATTTTAGGCCTTGTGGGCCAAATACATTTCTTCTTTTTCTGTTGCATACTCTTCCTTTTGTTTTTCCAAATGTAAAAATCATTCTTAGTTTGAAAGCTAAATGAAAATAGTTCACAAGCTGGACCATGAGCTATAGCATGGCACCTACTATAGATAAATCCTTGGTTAACATTTTGCCACATTTGCTTTGAAACTCTTTATCTAAAAATATATACTGTTATCATTACATTATCATTCTTTTATTATTGAATAGGACTTGAGATAAATTCCTACCCTTGGTTCCAAAGAACTTCATTTATTTCCTGAGAACAAGAACATTCTCTTGAAAAACAATATATCAAATTTAGGAAATTTAGCATTGATATAATACTATTATACAGTGCATATATAGTCCATATTCAAATTTCACCAACTATCTCAATGTCCTTTACAGAAATTTTTTCCCAATCCAGGATCACCCATTGTGTTTAACCACCAGGTCTCTCCTAAGGCAGCTCCTGATATCTAGCTTAGACCAATCAGCTTTTGTTGCCCCTGCTATACTTAACTCTGGGACTATGAGACTTTCTCTCCCAACCACAGCTCTCTGAAATAATCCAGCCTGGGTAAGACAAACCCAGAAATACTGCACAAGGAGGTCCAAGCACTAGAGAAGCTCTCCCTGCCCACCACTCCCCCAACCCCAGTAAATAATTCTCTTCCGTGAGTGAGGCACCACAGTGTCCACCCTCTCAACTTGTCAGAAAACAAGTTCTTTTGATTCTATCAATTTAAGCTTTAAATTCACTGCCACTATCTAGTTTGAGCTCTCAGCATTTCTTTCCAATTATAAAATCTTCATCATCAGCCTCCCTTCTTTGATCTTTGACACTTGCCAAACTCTCTTCTACACTGCTACAAAAATAAACTATCTATGTCACAAATGGAAATATAATATTTCTGTTGCACTTCAGTGTTCCCTCAAGACTTCAGAATAAAGCCTACATTTTTTAGTATTTAGTGGAGGAGGCTCCCTTCAGGAGCCCTTGCTTGTCTTTCCTTTTTACCTTTCTCTGATCCAATCCTTAGTTCTCATTACAACCTTAATTCAAAACACACCCACTTCAGTTCTGGATTTTGGATACTGCAATTTTATAGTTTTATTTAAAATTTTAAAATCATTGATAATTTGCTAATATGTGATTTAATTCAGTCCCTTTAACGAAAGGAAAAGGACAATAACATTCCTCACTGGATAGATCATATGGACAGGTCTGAAGAAGACAGAAAACCTACTGAAATTCTGTACTTTTCAATATCAACAATGAAAGACCAATTGCTCCAAAAACACATATCTTGGGCTTCCCTGGTGGCACAGTGGTTAAGAATCCTCCTGCCAATGCAGGGGACATGGGTTTGAGCCCTGGTCTGGGAAGATCCCACATGCTGTGGAGCAACTAAGCCCATGCACCACAACTACTGAGCCTGCACTCTAGAGACCACAAGCCACAACTACGGAGCCCACACGCCACAACTACTGAAGCCCGTGCGCCTAGAGTCTGTGCTCCGCAACAAGAGAAGCCACTGCAATGAGAAGCCCATGCATCGCAATGAAGAGTAGCCCCTGCTCACTGCAACTAGAGAAAGCCCGTGCGCAGCAACGAAGACCCAATGCAGCCATAAATAAATAAATAAATAACAAAACCACATATCCTTAGAGTAGGATATATGAAAAGTCTAGCAAGTACAAATAATATCAAACATAAATCAAGGGAAACTTCACCACTAATTTTTGCCATGTTTCTGTTAGACTGTCCCAAAAGCCCAAACAAGAATCAAAGCAGTCAATGTATGTATAACAATTGTATGAAACTACAGGAGAGCAACAAATGTAGGCAAAGCTTTAGAGACTAGAAGCCTTGAGAGAAGAACAGTATACAATGTGAGCAATAAATTTACTCCAGCTTCATCCCTGAACTTGTGGTATAACAGGAAAAAAAGAGTCCAAGGAGGAAGCTAGGCTGAAGAGAGAGGCCAGAGATAGGAGCTTCCAAAGCATCTGGAACTTAAAAAGCACAATCATCGTTTAAGAAGACGTGGTATATATATGATGGAATATTACTCAGCCATAAAAAAGAGTGAAATATTGCCATTTGCAGCAACATGAATGATGTAGAAAATACCATACAAAGTGAAGTCAGACAGAAAAAGATAAATATTATATGATATCACTTATATGTGGAATCTAAAGAATAATACAAATAAATCTACATACAAAACAGAAACAGACTCACAGACATAGAAAACAAGCTTCTGGTTACCAAAAGGGAAAGGGAGTGTGGAAGGGATAAATAGGAGTGTGGGATTAACACATACAACTACTATACCTAAAATAGATAAGCAACAAGGATTTACTGTATAGCACAGGGAACTATATTCAATATCTTACAATAACTTGTAATGAAAAATAATCTGAAATATATATAACTGAATCACTCTGCTATACACCTGAAACTAACATAATATTGTAAATCAACAATATTTCAATTTTTTTTAAAGGTTAATATATTGGAAAAAAAGGCATAACCACAGAAGAGGGAGCTGAAAAGAAGCAGCTCAAAAAACTGAATTCTCCTCAAGTAAACAGTCAACTCCTAAGTATGTACTGCCTAAGACTCCCAGAAACCCAAAAGAAAACAGCAGTTGGAAGACTAAAAAGATAAGCAGAGCTTTCAGAAGACAAAAAGTGCTGGAGAGAAGGAGGTTGGAATTCAAACCCCACCAAACTGCTTTTTTAAAAAATAAATTTATTTATTTATTTAACTTATTTTGGCTGCGTTGGGTCTTCGTTGCTGTGCACAGGCTTTCTCTAGTTGCAGCGAGTGGGGGCTACTCTTCGTTGCAGTGTGCAGGCTTCTCATTGCATTGGCTTCTCTTGTGGAGCATGGGCTCCAGGCGCGTGGGCTTCAGTAACTGTGGCTCACAGGCTCTAGAGCACAGGCTCAGTAGTTGTGGTGTACCAGCTTAGTTGCTCCGCAGCATGTGGGATCTTCCCGGCCCAGGGCTCGAACCCATGTCCCCTCCATTGGCAGGCGGATTCTTAACCACTGCGCCACTAGCAAAGCCCTGCTTGAGCTTTGATAAACACCCTAGACAATCAGTTGCGATTCTAGAAGAGCCATGGTTTAAGAGTAAGGGCAAAGGCCTAGTAATAAGGGCAAAACTGACATCAACTAGCCCTAATAAAGCCTAAAACCAAGCCTCAAGGTGATTCAACACTATACTATCAGCTTACCAAAAGAAACCACAACTGTCTTTGAAGAAAAATAGAACCATCCAAAACATCTACAAATTCTCCTCTAAAAAGAAGAGTAATGGGGCTTCCCTGGTGGCGCAGTGGTTGAGAGTCCACCTGCCGATGCAGGGGACACGGATTCGTGCCCCGGTCCGGGAGGATCCCACATGCTGCGGAGCGGCTGGGCCCGTGGGCCATGGCCGCTAAGCCTGCGCATCCGGAGCCTGTGCTCCGCAGCGGGAGAGGCCACAGCAGTGAGAGGCCCGCGTACTGCAAAAAAAAAAAAAAGAGTAACCAATCACAAATTGTAAGGCATGCTAAAAAGTGGACCAAATACTGAAAAAGGAAAAAACTGGAAATATAAATAGGCCCAAGGGAGACTCAAATACTGGAGTTACTGACAGAGTCTTAAAAAAAAGCGGCGGCGGGGGGGCGGTACTTCCCTGTTGGTCCAGTGGCTAAGACTCCAAGCTCCCAATGCAGGGGGCCTAGGTTTGATCCCTGGTCATGGAACTAGATACCACAGGCTGCAACTAAGAATTTGCATGCCACAACTAAAGATCCTGCATGCCGCAACTAAAGATTCTGCATGCCACAACTAAAAGATACTGCACGCCACAAGTAAAAGATCTCGCATGCTGCAACTAAAAAAATAAATAAATAAAGATCCCTCATGCCTCAGTGAAGATCCCACACACTGCAACTAAGACCCAGAGCAGCCAAATAAATAAATAAAATATTTTTTAAACAAAGGGAATCAATGGACATTTTAGAAGTAAAATATATGAGAAAAACTGCACAAAAAACAGGAGAAAGAGTTGAAATACTGTACAGTTTTTACATTGTTTGAGAAGTGGTAAAAGTGCTCATTTAAGTTAACTATAATAAGTCAAGAATATATAGTACAATTTCTAGGGTAACAATTAAAATAATAATGAAGGACTGTATAACCAAAAGGTTAATGTGAGAAAAAATATATTAACCATATCTTCTAAGTTGCTGTAATCTGATGCTTTGACAGCTAGGGCCTTGCTAACAGGAAGAGACTACACTCCCAGAGCTAGCTAATTCCTAGAGAGAAAAAACAAGCACTTCTTTCATATACAAACCACAAATCCAGAGCCTGTATCTCCAATGACGTCACACTATGGGCCCCTACACCATATTCTAATCACCAGAGGGCCGAAAGCCAGACAACCAGGGACAGCCCCTCTACCCACAGCCTGATGAAATTAAAGTGGTTAATCCAAAACTTGCTTACCCTGCTTCACTTGTTCTATTCCCACAGAAACCACAATAAAGGCTCTTGCCCATGCTTTTTCCCTTGCTTTCTCACTTATACCAGTGCTTCCCCAAGTGGCCCTCTCTGGCATGGCATGCCCTCTTCTCTTGAAATCTATGAGTATAATAAACTATCTTTTCTTTTTTTTTTAAAGACTTATTATTTTATTTATTTTTGGCTACATTGGGTCTTAGTTGTGCAGCGCTCAGGCCTCCCTCTAGTTGTGGTGCACAGGCTTAGTTGCCCCACAGCATGTGGGATCTTAGTTCCCTGACTAGGGATCAAACCCGTGTCCCCTGCATTGAAAGGGGGATTCTTTACCACTGGACCATCAGGGAAATCCCTAAACTATCTTTTCAATGGCATTTGTTACCTGATCTTTGGTCTTTCCATACCTGAATTAAAACCTGTATTTTAAAACAAAAAAACAATAACACTTGATTAATTCAAAAGATGGCAAGAATGAGGAATAAAGAACAGATAGGACAAACAAAAATCAAATAGGAAAACAGACTTATGCCCAACTATGTTAGTAACAACATCAAATATAGATGGGCAAAACACTCCAATTAAAACAAAGATGAGATAGAGAAAAAGCTCCTTGACATTGGTCTTGGCAGCAATTTTCTGGATATGACACCCAAAGCACAAACAACAAAAGCAAAATTAAATAAGTGGGACTGCATCAAATTAAAAAGCTTCTGCACAGCAAAAGAAACAATCAACAAAATGGAAAGGTAATCTATGGAATGGGAGAAAATACCTGCAAATCATGTATCTGATAAGGGGTTAATATCCAAAATATATACAGAACTCATAAAACTCAATAGCAAAAAACAAACAAACAAACAAAAACAAAAAACCAACCTAATTAAAATATAGGTAGAGGACCTGAATAGACATTTTTTCAAAGATGACATATGTCAACAGGTACATGAAAATATCACTAATCATTAGGGAAATGCAAATCAAAACCACAATGATATGTCACCTTACACCTGTCAGAATGGCTATTATGAAAAAGACAAGTGATAACAAGTGTTGGCAAAAGTGTGCAGTGGCCATAAACTGGTATGGCCACTATGGAAAACAGTATGGAGGCTCCTCAAAAAATTAAAAATAGAACTACCATATGATCCAGCAATCCTACTTCTGGATATATATCGAAATGAATTGAAACTGCGATTTGAAGAGATATCTGCACCTCCATGTTCATTACAGCATTATTCACAATAGTCAAGACATGGAAACAAACATATCTTGAAGTGTCCATCAAAGGATGAATGGATTAAGAAGATGTAGTGTGTGTCCATAGAAACAACAGAATATTATTCAGCCATGAAAAAGAAGAAAGTTCTGCTGTTCGCAACAACCTGGATGAAACGTGAGGGCATGTGAAATAAGTAAGACCGAGAAAGACAAATACTGTTTATTATCAATTATATGTGGAATCTAAAAAAGCTGAACTCAGAGAAACAGAGAATAGAGTGATGGTTACCAGGGGTTGGGGGTAGGGAAGATAATGGTCAAAGGGTACAAGTTATAAGATTAACAAATTCTGGGAATCTAATGTACAACATGGGGATTACAACTAATAATACTTTATTATATACGTGAAAGCTGCTCAAAGAGTAGATCATAAATGTTCTCACTACAAAAAGGAAATGGTAATTATGTGGCAGGATGGAGGTGTTACCTAATGATATAGTAGTAATCATTTTGCAATATATAAATGTATCAAATCAACACACTGTACACCTTAAACTTACACAATGTTATATGTCAATTATATCACAATAAAGGTGGAAAACAATTCGTGGGGGAAAAAACAAAACAGATGAGAAATACTTTAGAATAAAGTTCCAGAAATAATGAATGAAAAGGAAAAAGAAATACACTACATAAGCATTAGCCAAAGAAAGCTATCATTAATATCAAAGTAGATTTTAAAGCAAGAAATACTACGAAAGGTAAAGAGTGGAATTTTAATGATAACGGGACAATTCAACAAGATACAATAATCCTAAATTTGTACATTCCCAGTAACATAGATCAGAAATGTATAAAGTAAAACAAGATACAGCTAAAAAGCAAATTAGATAAATCCACTATCAGTGGAGATTTTTAAATACCTTTCAGTTACTGATAGAACACACAGACCAAAAACAAACTAGTAAAATCAGAAAGGACCCAAAAGATCTGAAGAATATAACCAACAAATGTTACCTACTTGACATACATAGATAATCACGCCCAATAAACTGCAGAATATATATAATTTTCCAGTGCACATACTAGAAGAAAATATTCACAAAACATATATTGATTGACCAAGTATCCTGGAAATTCTACAAACTCAATTTAAAAAGAAAGCCCGATTTTCAAAAAATGGGCAAAATGTTTGAACAGATACTTCCAAAGATACGTGAATGATCATTAAGTCTATGAAAAAGAGCTCAACAACATCAATCAGCAGGGAAATGTACATTAAAACCTAACTGAAATACAATTACACACCCATCAGAATAACTCAAATTAAAATGACTGTCAACATCTAATGCTGGCAAGGATATGGAGCAAAAAGAATTCTCATACACTGTAGATGGGAATGTAAACTTTCTACTTAGTGAAAAAGTCTGGCAATTGGCATAGAACTAAACATACACCTGCCCTATGATCCAACAACTCCAACAAATCTTAGGTATTTACTTAAAAGAAATGAAAAATTGGGTCCACAAAAAGACTTGTAAATCAAGACTTTAAATCAAAGAAGTTTATAAAAAACAAAGAAGGGCATTATTTATTAATAAAGGTTCAATACAGCAAGAAGATATAACAATTATAAACATTTACACACCTATGGACAGATCAGTAAGTATATACAGTTCTACAATAATAGTTGGAGACTTCAATAACCCACTCATAATAAAGGAGAGGACAACCAGACAGAAGATAAGCAGGGAAATAGAGGACTTAATACAATAAACCAACTAGATCTAACAGAATATGCATTCTATACACAATAACAGAATACACATTCTTCTCAAGTGCACATGGGACATTTTTCAGGACAGACCATATGTTATGCCAAAAATCAAGAATCAGTAGATTTTAAAAGACAGATATCATACAAAGCATCTTCTCTGACCTCAATGGGATAAAGTCAGAAATCAATAATGAAAATGGAAACTTCACAAAATTGTAAAAATTAAACAGCACACTTTTAAACAACCAATGTATCAAAGAAGAAGTCACAGGCATATTAGAAATACTGAGAGCTGAATTAATACAAAAATACAACATATCAAAACTTATGGAACCAAGTGAAAGAAGTGCTCAGGAGGAAATTTATAGCTATAAACACATTAAAAAACAAGAAAGATCTCGAATTAACAACCTAACTTTACAACTTAAAAGCCAGAAAAAGAAAAACAAACTAAACTCAAAGCTAGCAGAAGGAAGGAAATAATAAAGATTAAAACAGAGATAAGTGAAAGAATCAAAAAACAGAGAAAATCATTGAAACCAAAAGCTGGTTCTTCAAAAAAATCAACAAAATTGATAAACCTTTACCTAAACACACTAAGAAAAAAGAGAAGACCCACATTGCTAAAATTAGAAATGGAAGTGGGAACATTACTACTGATTCTACAGAAATAAAAAGGATTATAAGAGAGTACTATGCCAACAAATTAGACAAAATGGGCAAATTCCTAAAAACAAAACCTACCAAGACTAAAGGATGAAAAAATAGAAAACCTGAATAGTATTACTTATTATTATTACTTACTATAACCAGTAAAGAGATTGAATAAGTCATCAAAAATTTCCCAAAAAAGAAAAGCCCTGGACCCACTGGGCGCTTAAATGAGAAAACAACCTGATTAAAAAAATGAGCCAAAGACGTTAACAGAGGTCTATATATCAGGTATATATCTGTATATATCAAAGAATATATACAGGTGGCAAATAAGCATTTGTAAAGATGGTCCACATCATATATTATCAGGGAAATGGAAATAGCAATGAGATAATGCTACATACTAATTAGAACGGCCAAAATCTGGAACACTGATAGCACCAAAGGTTGGTGAGGATGCGGAACAACAGGAACTCTCATTCACTGCTGGGAGGAATACAAAATGGTACAGCCACTTCAGAACATAGTTTGGCAGTTTCTTACAAAATTAAACATACTCTTACTTATCCAGCAATAGCACTTGGTATTTGCTTAAAGAAATTGAAAACTTACGTCTACACAAAAACCTGCACACAGAGCTTTTTTCAGGGCAGTGAAAATACTCTATATGATACTATAATGATACTTGTCATTATACATTTGTCCAAACCCAAAGAATGTACAACACTAAGAATGAATCCTGATATAAACTATGGTGAGTATGCTACGTCAATGTAGGTTCATCAGAATATAGTTCATTGAACAGTACAAAACATTGCTAAACAAAATTAAATAAGACCTAAATAAATGTTTAGAATGACATGCTGTGTCCATGGACTGTAAGACTTAATATTGTTAAGATGCCAATACTACCAAACATGATCTACAGATTTAAACAATCCCTATCAAAATCCAACAGGCTTTTTTACAGAAATGGAAAAGCTAGTCTTTAAATTCATATGGAATTGGGAGGGGTCCCAAATAGCCAAAAATGTCCTTAAAGAGAACAATAAAGTTATTCCTGATCTCAAACTCACTACAAAGCTACAGTAATCAAAACATGCTAGTAGGGCTTCCCTGGTGGCGCAGTGGTTGAGAGTCCGCCTGCTGATGCAGGGGACACGGGTTTGTGCCCCGGTCCGGGAGGATCCCACATGCCGTGGAGCGGCTGGGCCCGTGAGCCATGGCTGCTGAGCCTGCGCGTTCAGAGCCTGTGCTCCGCAACGGGAGAGGCCACAACAGTGAGAGGCCCGCGTACTGCAAAAAAATAAACAAAAACAAACAAACAAAAAACATGCTAGTATGCTAGTGTGGTACTAGCATAAAGACAAATGGAATAGATCAGAGAGTTCAGATATAAATGTATACAATATGGCCGAGTGATTTGACAAGGATGTTAAGACAATTCAGTGGGGAACAGCAGTCTCTTCAACAGATAGTACTGGGACAACTGGATTTCCATATGCAAAAAATGAAGTTGGACCTCCACCTCACAACATATACAAAAATTAACTCAAAATGGATCAATTACCTAAATAGAAGAGTTAAGACCATAAAACTCTTAGAAGAAAACACAGGGGTAAATCTTTATGACCTTGGATTTGGCTGAATTCTTAGACATGATAGCAAAAGCATGAGCAACAAAAAATAGATAAACTGGATTTCATTCAAAGTTTAAACTTTTGTATATCAAACGACATTATCAAGAAAGAGAAAAGATAAACTACAGAATGCGAGAAAATATTTTCAAATCATGTATCCAATAATTTAATATTCAAAATACATAAAGAACCCTTACAACTCAACAACAAAGAGACAAAAAACCCAACTTTTAAAACGGTCAAAAGACTTGAACAGACATTTCTCCAAAGAAGATACACAAATGGCCAATAAGCACATGAAAAAATGCTCAACATATGTCATTAGGGAAATGCAAATCAAAACTACAAGATACTACTGCAGACCTAGTAGGATGGCTAAAATCAAAATACCAGACAATAATAGGCATTTGCAAGGACATGGAGTAATTGGAACACTGGTACATTGTTGATGGGAATGGAAATGAAGCAGCCACTCTGGTGCAGTTTGGCAGTTCCTCAAAAAGTTAAACATAGAATTACTATGTAATTCAGTATTTTCACTTCTAGGTACATACCAAAATGTGAAAACAGGGACTCCAACAGATACTTGTACACCAATGTTCATTGTAGCATTTATTCACAATAGGCAAAAGGTAGACACAATCTAGTGCCCATCAACAGATGAATGGATAAACAAAACCATGGTATATACAAACAATGGAATATTATTCAGCTATAAAAAGAGATGAAGTACTGATACATGCTACAACATCAAAGACCCACCAAGTGATTATGCTACACATTATGCTAAGTGAAATTAGCTATACATGAAAGTACAAATATCGTATGATTCCACTTATATGAAATATCTAGACTCGGCAAATTCATAAAGACAAAAAGTAGACTAGAGGTTACCACCAGCTGGGTAGAGGGGGAAATGAGGAGTTATTGCTAATAGATACAGAGCTTCTGTTTGGGGTGATGAAAAAGTTTTGAAAATAGATAGTGGTAATGGTTGTAAACATTGTGAGTATAATTAATACCACAAATTGTACACTCAAAAATGGTTAAAATGGCAAATCTGATGTTTTTTTGGGTTTTTTTAAGTATAAAATACACACACACGCACACAAGAAAAAAAAACTTTGGTACATATCCTTCTGCCAAATAATAATCCTAGATTTCCACAAAACTAAAACTGACTCTGTATGGAACTTTACAGAAGTCAGTGTTCTGCAATATTTAATTCTATAGCAATGCAAATCACATGACTCCTAAAAACAGTGTGCTAAACATTCTAAACACTAAGTCAAAGCAAAATAATATTCGTTTCCATTTTTTCAATAATCCAAGAAACTCAATAAATAAAGCTATTTTCATATTATACACACACACACACCTATGCAAGTGACTATAAAATGGACTATGGCCTCTGTCTGTCTCTTTATATTATTGTTTTTCATTTTGCCAGGACTGGATTTTAAGTAAATCCTGGTCACTGACATTAAGCCTTTAACACTTACAAAATACACTGCTCCAAAGCTTCCATGGCCAATTTCTCTGAGATCTGTGAAGAGCTTCTCTGGATCTTCTTTGAAGAAGAGCTCTGCAATTTCAGGGTCCTTCAGGCTGCCCGCACGGTTAGTTGATGGCATCCTGCTGGGCAATCAGCTGTCTGATTCTAATTTTATATTGCTATCCCAATCCTTGGTTCATCTGTATGAATGAAGCCACGCTGGCATAAACTATTGTAGAGAAATAAGAAAAGAAAAAAGTCAGGAAAACCAAAAGCTTCTAAGAATAATTAGTATAAGATCATTTTCTGATAGCATATATAAAATTATCTCAGGCCTAGAATTTCACTGAAAAGGAAGTGTGATCTACTAGTGCAGTAGTTCCTAAATCTGGCTCATCATCACAATCACCTGTGGTGCTTAAAAAAATGAGTCCTACTATACATAGGGTATTACTGTACATATACTTTTAAAAATTAAATAAATCTTTGTATCTTGGAAGGCTTATCTAATCCTTATCTAATTCTGAGGTAGTGAGCCCACTGGCAGAAGAGATAATAGAACACACAGACCATTTAAAAAAACATGCATAACTTAAGATGTACCCGTAATAGGTTTCTAACAGGAAGATTCCCATCTATTAATGATTTTCAAATATAAGAAAATACACAAAGGATTTAACTCAGTTAGCTGTCTTTCTTTTCTTTTCAGATACCATATGCCAGTGTTCAATCAACTCTAACACAAACATTCCAAAGAAAAATGCAGTGGGAGAAAGTAATGAATTTAATGCAGACAACTGCTTCCCCTGTAAACCTGACTCACATTAAAATATGGCCTTTATCAAATCTGCTTCATTAGATAAGCAGACATTACAGATAACCAATAAATTCCCTGGTGATTCCGCTATCAGTTCCTCTATATCAGATAACCAATTTAAAAAATGGCTGTCATTCCTGAGAAACTTCAGAACCTAGGTTCTGGAATGTTACTACCTAGATATGAATCCTAGCAACACTATTTATAAACTGCGAACTTGAGTAGCCTTATTTTCCTAATCTGTAAAGTGAAAATAATATCCTACCTAATACAGTGGTTGTGAAGGTTAAATGAGTTAATAAATACAAGCATAGACTAGTACTCAGGCATAGTAAGCACTACATTAAATGTCAGCTATTTTAACCTAAATAAATTCACCAATCAAAAAAAAAAGAAAACCCTCCAAAATGTATTTCATTTGCCTCCTAATTGATTTCATTAGACTCTAGTCAATTCTCCCCCACTTAACTACTGGTCTCATTTTTAGTGAAGTCAACTGAACCAATTTTAATTCTTGGTAGAAAACTTCTTTGTAACTACATAAAACATATTTACATGTCTTTTGTACCTCCTTAAATTAACACTCCACTGCAATAAAAACATTTAAATTATTAATTTGTATTTCATTTCTAACACACTTTGTAGGCTGCCCCATATACATTTACCAATTTTCCTGCTCTGCAAGTTCCCTGCAAAGTGTTTCAATTATAGTTCTAAGAATGTGATCATAGAAGATTGAACTATATTCCATAAAAAGTATTATTATTCAATTAATCCACCTGTTTTTAAAAAACCTGCAGCGTTAAGACTTATTTAAGAACTCTGAATGATCAAGTTATAGTACCTTTATTACAAGAATTATTTTATATTAAAATTCTCTAACCAGTTCCATGATTTGCATATTCCTATCTGCCTAAAAAATTCCCACTCAAAATCTTTCAAGATTTAGATTAAATGTAATGTTTAAAATTTTAACTAGACAGGTAGGCACAATGTGTCTCATTCATCTTTATATTACCTGTCTACATCCTACACCATACCTCCGACAGTTAATATTACATAAATATTTGTTGAACTAAAATAATACACTTAATTCTTCTCTAACACCCCTTAAAATGATTTCGTTTCCACAAATATTTACCAAATAGTATACATGAGAGTATGATATGTGAAATATTAAAGTTAATAGTAGAGAAACAGAGTAAATTCATAAGGACAGCACCCTCCAGAAAATCAGAGAAAAAAGAAATGAAGGAACTGGAAAATCTGCTGTACCAAATACCAAAAGATAATACAAATCTATTGCTATCAGTAGAATGTTAAAATAAGACAAGTAAACCATTAATCTAAAAGAGTCCAGAAACAAACCCATGTATGTGTATCTCGGAATTTAGCATACAATTAAAGGAGAAGAAATAAATTTGGTTAAGAAACCTAAGAACCCATTCGGAAAAAATTATATAATGATATCCCTATCACATACCTTACATAACCATTACTGCTAAACAGCTTAAACAAACCTCTCAAATCAATGAGGAAAAAAAAGTATTTGATAAAATAAGTGTTGTTGGGAGACCCCAATAGCTATTTGGAAAAAAATAACACCTGTTCCTCAAACTGTAATATCAGAGTCACATATGGGTCAGAAATGCAAAAATTAGAAAAATGAAACTATATAAGTACTAGTATATAAGTACTAGTAGGAAATGTAAGTTCCTCTGTAATCAGGGAATGTAGAAACTTTCCTAACTATGATCCAAATCCAAAACAATAAGGAAAAAGACTGATATATTTAACAGGATAAAAAAAAAACTTGGGAGGAGGGGCCATGGAAAAAGACACTCCAGACAAAAAGGACAAATGATAAACTTGGAAAAAAATGTTTGAAACTTAACGTTTACAAAGGGTTAGTATTCCTAATATGTAAAGAATTTCAAAAAACAAACGAAATAATAACCTGACATTCTTACATTCTTAATATGTAGTTTCTAAAAACAGCACACACACACACACACACACACACACACACACACACACCCAAGAAAACCACCACCACCACCAACCCGGAGGAGATATGGGTAGTTCACAGAAAAAAAAAAAAAGAAAGAAAGAAAAGAAACAACCATCAAATCTATGAAAATACGTTCAACATCACTCAAAGTATAAGAAATACAAATTAAAACTATCCGAAGATTTCATTTTGTACCTATCAGAATGGCAAAAATTCACCACACACTGATGGTGGGGTCGAAGAGAAATCTGCATATAGTAGCAGTGGTAATGTAAAAACAGTACAAAACCTGTGGAGAAAAATCTAGCAAAATCAAATATGCACTTACCATTTCACACAAAAATCCCACTTATAGAATCCATATCAAAATACTTATACAAAATATAAGAAATGATAAATGTACAAAGTGAGGAACTAGGGGAATCCCCTGGCGGTCCAGTGCTTAGGACTCCTCGCTTCCAACTGCAGGGGGCCCGGGTTTAATCCCTGGTCAGGGAACTAAGATCCCATAAGCCATGTAGATGTCCAAAAAAATAAAAAGATCAAAAAAAACAAAGTGAAGAACTGGAACTCATTACATTGTTGATGGGAATTTGAAATGATACAACCATTCTGGAAAACTGTTTAACAGATGCTTATCAAGTTAAATAAACATTTATTATGTGATGGAACAGTTCCTTAACTAGTTATCACTTACTCAAAAGTAATGAAAACAAAGGCACACAAAAAGACTTGTATACAGCAGCTTTATTCATAATAGCCCAAAACTGCATATAATACAAACGTCTATCAACAAATATATGTATAATAAAATTGTGATATATTCACACAATGAAATTCTTTTCACAGCAATAAAAAGGAACAAAACTACTGATCCATGCAGCAACCCAGATGAATTTCAAAAGCATTATGCTCCAGCAAAAAAAGCCAGAAACCAAACAGTAAAAACTGTATGATAGGGCCTCCCTGGTGGCGCAGTGGTTGAGAGTCCGCCTGCCGATGCAGGGGATGTGGTTTCGTGCCCCGGTCTGGGAGGATCCCATATGCCGCGGAGCGGCTGGGCCCGTGAGCCATGGCTGCTGAGCCTGCGCATCCGGAGCCTGTGCTCCGCAACGGGAGAGGCCACAACAGTGAGAGGCCCGCGTACCACACACACACAAAAAAACTGTATGATTCCCCTGAAAAATTCTCAAATAGGCAAAACTAGTATTGCGACAGAGTCACGGTTGTTTGGGGTCAGTTGGGGGAATAAAAGGGGAACTGACCACTAAAGGGCTCACAAGGACTTTCTGAGGTAATAGAATCTTCTATTACCTTGACTGCAGCAGTGAATTACTCTTGTCAAAACTCCAACTATATTAAAATAGATGCCTTTATGTATATTATACCTCAATTAAAGTAATATCTTTTTTAAAAAAAAGTCTTAAAATCTAAGATAAATATATGTAGGGACTTCCCTGGTGGTCTAGTGGTTAACACTCCACGCTCGCAATGCCGGGGGCCCGGGTTCGATCCTTGGTCAGGAACTTAAAATCCCACATACCGCAAGTAGAGAAGCCCACGTGCCGCAACGAAGACCCAGCACAGCCAAAAATTAATTAATTAATTTAAAAGATATATATATATATATATGTGTGTGTATATATATGTGTATATAAAAATATATAAATATATGTGTACATATACATATTTATAGATATATAAAAGATATATATATATAGCAAATTTATAAACAAGGTATGGAAGGATGTGTATTAAAATGTTATTATTTTCTCTGATAAAGTAGGGCTGTGAAGAACATTACTTGTTAACCTAGACATCTATATTACCTGAATTTTTATAGCAACCACTTTCAACATTTAAAAAAAATTTTAATTTGAGAAAAATAGAATACTTTTTAAACTAGAAGAATACATACTCCAACTAGAGAGAACATCCAAAAGGCTACTAGTACTTTAACTTACAAAAGACTAATGCATTAAAAAAATCTGTATATCAAAAAATTGAGTTGAACGCAAAAACTGAAACATCCAGAGCACACAAAATTAAGCGTTATTATTATTCCTTAAAGATAGAGATATCATCCAAATCACTGAGCAAATACCTAATCCACCAAAATATAAATGGCCAAAGGATATATATCAACATGCCATAAACAGGCAATACAAATGATTGGGAAGAGAAGTCAAAACTTGAAGAATAATGGGTATGGCCACGAGTTTTCTGATTCCATTTTCCTCCTTTATCTACCGTCTCTGACAGAGGAGTGTGGCCTCAGATACAAAACTATGTTCAGGGTGCTGATAAGAAAACAAAGAAATTCTCCCCCTGTGCAAAGGACCAGGAAAAGGGAACCCTGTGATCTGGAGATTGTGGGGGGAAATGCCTTCTTTTGGTTTCTTTTTTCTCTCCTCAGCCATAGAATTGCACTGCCCCAGCAACAGAAAAACCCGATGAGAAAACCAATCTCTCTGGCCAGAAAAACTGGGAAAACAGGCTCTCTGTCATCCAAAAAGTATTAGGGGAATTCCCATTATTTTTTTTCCTCCTCTCTTCTTTCCCCACTTCACTTAAGGGCAGCCCCTGTACAATGCAGAGAGACAGCTGAGAGAAACCTGTCTTTCTGGAACTGGGAAAAAGGCCACTGGAAACTGAAGAGTATGGGGGAAATCACGGAGAGGAGAGAGCTGGAAAAGAGGTCCCCTAATTCTGTGTATAAACCAATACAAATAATGATTTACGTTTGTGTAAAACAGACTCAAAGAGGTGCAGCAAAGGCTACGCTAAAGAGAACTAATCTATGATATAAACCACTGCCCAAGTCCCAGACTATCACTGAGAGGCACAATGCAGGGCAAATCCAAAGAGCACAACAAAGGCTTTGTAAACAGAACTGATATTAGAGCCACCACCCACAGAAAGTGAAACAACTTGCCATCTACACTGGTAGGTGTCTGCTAAAACAAACAAACAAATCAACACTCTCCAGAGGACAGTAACAGGATCAGAAATGACAATACTCAAAATGTCCAAGATAAAATCCAAAATTACTCTACATGCAAAAACAAATACACAAAACAGACACACACACACACACAACTGGAAAATGGGACAAATTATCAAGGGAAAAGAGGACCAACAGATGCTTATTTTGAGATGATGCATGTTGGAATTATCACATAAAGACTTTTTTTTTTTTTTTTTTTTTTGGCTGCATTGGGTCTTTGTTGCTGTGCTCAGGCTTTCTCTAGTTGCAGCGAATGGGGGTTACTCTTTGTTGCGGTGCACGGGCTTCTCGTTGTGGTGGCTTCTCTTGTTGTGCAGCCCAGGCTCTGGGTGCATGGGCTTCCGTAATTGTAGCACGTAGGCTCAGTAGTTGTGGTGCATGGCCTTTAGGGCGCACGGGCTTCAGTAGTTGTGGTGTGCGGGCTCAGTAGTTGTGGCTCGCGGGCTCTAGAGCACAGGCTCAGTAGTTGTGGCGCACAGGCTTAGTTGCTCTGCAGCATGTGGGATTTTCCCCACGGGCTCAAATCCACATCCCCTGCATTGGCAGGCGGATTCTTAACCACTGCGCCACCAGGGAAATCCCCACATAAAAACGTTAAAGTGGCTATTATAATCATAATAAATGAGGTGATGGTTAACACTCTTGAAACAACTGAAAAGACAAATTCTCAGCAGAGAAAGAGAAACTATAAAAAAAAGAACCTCATGGGAAATTCAGAACTGAAAAATACAGTATCAGAAATTTAAAAAAAAAAAAAATCAGGGCTTCCCTGGTGGCGCAGTGGTTGAGAGTCCGCCTGCCGATGCAGGGGACAAGGGTTCATGCCCCGGTCCGGGAAGATCCTACATGCCGCAGAGCGGCTGGGCCCGTGAGCCATGGCCGCTGAGCCTGCGTGTCCGGAGCCTGTGCTCCACAATGGGAGAGGCCACAACGGTGAGAGGCCCACGTACCACAAAAAAGAAAAAAAAAAAAAAAGATGACACAAATGAACCTATCTATGAAAACGAAACAGAATCAGGGACATAGAGAATAGACTGGTGGTTGCCAGGGGGAAGGTGGGTGGGAGAGGGTTGCACTGAGAGTTTTGGATTAGCATATGCAAACTGATACATATAGAATGGATAAACAAGGTCCTACTATATAGCACAGGGAACTATATTCAATATCCTGTGATAAACCATAATGGAAAAGAATATGAAAAAGAATGTATATGTATGTATAACTGAGTCACTTTGCTGTACAGCAGTAATTAACACAACATTGTAATTCAACTATACTTCAATAAAAAATGTTTTTAAATTAGCAAATCAAATCCAGAAATATATAAAAATGATACATCACAACTAAGTAGCATTTATCCCAGAAATGCAAGGCCGATTCAGCAGTCAAAAATTAACATAATTCTCCCATTCTAAACAGACTAAAGAAGAAAAAACACAGGATCATATCAACAGAGGCAGAAAAAGGATTTCACAAATTCAACATCCATTCATGGCAAATACTCTCAAAAAACTAGGAATAGAAGGGAACGGCATTAACCTGGTTAATGCTATCTACAAAAAACTACAACTAACATCATACTTAATGATTAAAGAAGGAAAGCTTTCCCCTAAAGATATAGGGAAAGCAAGGTAAGAATCTCCACTATAATCACTCCTATCCAACATCACACTAGAAGTTTTGTAAGTAAAGAAAAAGAAAGAAAAGGAATACATAACAGAAAGGAAGAAAAAAACCATCTCTAGTTGCAGACATTATTGTGTACACAAAAAAACCCCCAAGGAACATACAAAACAGCAAGGGAAGAAAATGGAATATTTAGATATAAGTCTAAAATATTTGAGTAGAATTTATATAGTAAGAACAATAAAACCCTGATGAAATAAATCAAACTTGACTAAATAGATGTACCATGTTCATGAACCGAATGATTCAATATTGTTATAAGGTCAATCCTCCCCAAACTGATTTTAAAATTCGACAATTCATAGATTCAAAACAATCTCAATCAAAATCCAACAGAATTTTTTTGTACATATCAAAAAACTGATTGTAAAATGTTCATAAAAAGGCAAAGAATCCAAATTAGTCAAGACAATTTTTTTAATGTGCAGCCCAGGCTCTGGGTGCATGGGCTTTTTTATTTATTTATTTATTTATTTATTTATTTTTGGCTGGGTTGGGTCTTCGTTGCTGCATGTGGGCCTCTCTCTAGTTGTGGTGAGCGGGGGCTACTCTTCGTTGTGGTGCACGGGCTTCTCATTGCGGTAGCTTCTCTTGTTGCGGAGCATGGGCTCTAGGTGTGCGGACTTCAGTAGTTGCGGCGTGTGGGCTCAGTAGTTATGGTTCTCGGGCTCTAGCGCACAGGCTCAACAGTTGTGGCGCACGGGCTTAGTTGCTCCGTGGCATGTGGGATCTTCCCAGACCAGGGATCAAACCTGCGTCCCCTGAAATGGCAGGCAGATGCTTAACCACTGCGCCACCAGGAAAGTCCCTGGTCAATTGATTTTTGACAAAGGTACAACAGAGAAAAAAGATAATCTTTTTTGAAAAATGGTGTCATAGCAACTGGACATCCATATGTATAAAAATGAACTCTGACTCATACCTCACACCTTACAGAAAAATTAAGTCCAAACATGGTTCATTTATCTCATTGTTAAAAAGTTAATGCTACAAAACGTTGAGAAGAAATCACAGGAGAAAATCTTTGTAACCTTAGGTTAGTTAAAGAGTTCTTAGATTTGACACCAAAAGTATAATCTATAAAAGTCAAAACTGATCATTTGGACTTCATCAAAATCAAAAACTTTTACTCTTGCAAAGGATACTTTTAAAAGAAAAGAATGAAGTCAAGCCAAAGACTGGGGAACATTATTTCAAGTCACATATCTCAAAATAGATAAAATATATAAATATACAAAGAACTCTCAAAACTCAATAATGGAGTACAGAGATGCATACTTGAATGATAAAACTATAAAGAAACTCCCAGATGTTATCACTATACAAGTCATGATAGTGGTTACTTTAGGGGAAAGGGGGAGTTGTGATTGGGAAGAGACACATGGAGGAAATTCTGGAATGGATGGCAAAGTTCTATTTCTTGCCTTAGATACGGGATTTCATTTGCAATAGTTCATTAAACAAATTCATTTGTTTTGTGAATTTTCTATATCTATGTTTGATTTTACTCCCCCAAAACTTAGCTACTGATAGCCTAGTGTTGAACAGAAGAAGCCTTACTGATAACATAAAGTCAATTAACACATACTTTGTATGTTATATATATTATATACTATATTCTTACAATGAAATAAGCTAGAGAAAAGGAAATGTTATTAAGAAAATCATGAGGAAGAGAAAATACATTGACAGTACATACATGTATCTACTGAAAAAAATCTGCATAGAAGTGGACCCATGCAGTTCAAGTCCATGTTGTTTGAGACTCAACTGTAGTTTTTGCAAAGAGGGCGATACAACAAAATCATATGGATTATTTTTAGTTAATTATGGCTGATATTTTGAAAAACATTCACAAATCTATAGCTTTCTTACATTCCAAATTTTCAACAATAATCATGTTTGATTTCTACAACCAGGAAAAAAGATTTAAAAATCCAACAACATTTGTGCATATTCTTTGGATTGTTAGAAGACAGAAGAGATGAACACAAAATGTATAAAAAGTGAGAATGCCAATAACGTTAGAAATCTCTGAAATATATCATTACACTGTTAAGCTAGAGTTAATAGTATCCATTGCATAACTGCTTCTTTTCTATACATCCTCAAATTTCCAAAAGTAAAGTACTTTATTATAAAAATCAGCACCATCCTGGTTGCCCTGTACCCATGCAGAACATTGCTATAATAGAGTCATCAATGTAAAACTGACAAAGGTACTTGATTTGAATCTTGCCCATTTTTATAAGCTGTCATGAAAAACTAGGAAAAGAAAACAGCACAGAGGAACTTTCACAGTAACCCTAATCATAAACTCCATAATTTCTGCTGAAAATGAATATTAGGTACATAAATACCCCAAGTACAGGGCTAATACAGCTTGATAAACTACAGATCAGGCTTAAAAGATATAAATATTTGTAAAAAGTTCTTAAAGGTACTGTGAGACTGCATATACAATCTTCTTTTAAAAAAAAACAAAAAACAGGCTATTAGGTTACATTTTAAAGATACCTAATCTGTCCTTCGGGGAAACTGTAACTCACCATATCCTTCCTACTAAAAGACAACAGTAAAAGACATTAACAATCCTATAAACAGCAAATGAGATCTAATTTGTTTCTGGTTCCACAAAAACAGACCAGAGAAGCATATCATTTATTAGGCTACTGAGGGCTGAATGTAAAAGATACATAATTTTTGTAGGTGATATCATTTTATTCAATCCTAAAACAAAGATCGCTAAGAAAGCTGATGAAACTAGAATAAAAACCCGATATACTTTAAAATCTCAGACCCAAAAGGATTTTCAGAATTAAGTAACTGCTCCACATTTGCAAACCACAGTCAAATAACTGACAATAACATCAGTCAAGCCACAGAAAGAAGAGGGGGGAAGGGTGCTGATAATCACAGCATATTCAGTATTACTTGAGGAATGCTCCTTGGAGGAACGGTGATGATGTCATAGTATTCCATCTTTTAAGAACCTTCAGATTTTCACAAAAAGGACATTGTTGGTCTTAAGCAACTGCTTCAATACCATAACGCCCTTCTCCCTACATGTTACTCAGAGGGTTCAGGCTTAAAAACCAGCCAACTTAGTCAAATGTTCGATTACTTTAGAGAAAGAAAAATTGTCTCTTTACACAGAATCGGCAGAGACAGATTACACTGTCTACTATGTCTTCCCTCAAAAGAAACACACATATACACAAATCACTTTACCAATAACTGAGAAATGTCATCAGTAAGATAAATTTGACAATACAGGAACTCACATCAGCCTTAATTGACAGAGAACTGATTTGATGCCTGGTGCTTCAACCTACTTATAAATATTATACATTATAATTACAAAAGTTTAAGGTTGCCAGAAATTAAGAGAGTACTTGGTTTCAAAAGGTCACATGCCTTTTCTCAAAATCACAGGGCAAATTAGTGGTGGGAAATACAGAATCAATTACCTGAACCACTGTTTACTACTTCAAACTGAAATGAAGAGAAAGGTGTTAAGCAAAAATAATATTATTAAAGAAGTCACTGGGCTGTTGGGTAGGAGAGAATGCATGGGGCAGTATTATGAATATTGTTTAATTCTGAGCATTGATAAAGATATGAAGATTCAATTTTTTTATAAAACAAGATATAGGTGTATAAGTAATATGTAACCATTTATATAAAAATAAGAAAATATATCTGTATACACACAGGTAATCTATGGAGGGATTCATCAGAAATAGGGGTGTTTAGGAGACTTTTTTTTTTCCTATGAATCCTTTCTACCTTTCAAGTTTTTATTCCCCATATGCATGTATTATTTTTCTTTTAATTTTAAAGAGAGATACAGGTAATATTCTTTTCAAGAAAGGCCTTACGGGGACCTCCCCGGTGGTCCAGTGGTAAAGAATCCACCTTGCAATGCAGGGGACACAGGTTCGATCCCTGGTCAGGGAACTAAGATTCCATATGCCACAGGGCAACTAAGCCTGAGCGCCACAACTACTGAGCTTGTGCACCTCAACCAGAGCCTGCATGCTGCAAACTACAGAGCCCACGTGCTCTGGAGTCCACACGCCACAACTACAGAGCTCACACGCCCTGGAGCCTGCGACAGAGAAGAGAAGAGGAAAAACAACTAGAGAAGAGAAAAAAACCCGCATGCCACAACGAAATATCCCAAGTGCCTCAAAAACAAACAAACAAACAAACCACGTGCAGCAACTAAGACCCGATGCAGCCAAAAATAAATAAAACAAATTTTTAAAATTTATTTAAAAAAAAAGTCCTTACTTACACAACCTTATTAGTTACTCCAATTAGCTTAACCATGTGAAACTTTTGTGCACCTTTCACATCTTACATGTAATAAGCACTTAAAATCTTTATAATTAAGATTAGGGAGGGACTTCCCTGGTGGTCCAGTAGCTAAGACTCTGTGCTCCCAATGCAGGGGGCCCAGGTTTGATCCCTGGTCAGGGAACTAGATCCCACATGCCTCAACTAAAGATTCCACATGCTGCAACTAAAGATCCCACTCGCAACTAAGACCTGGCAGAGCCAAATATATAAATAAATATTTTTTTTAAAAAGACATCACAATAAAAGAAAATTACAGACCAATATCCCTTATAAGTACAGATACAAAAATTTTCAACAAGATATACCATGAGCAAATGAGATTTATTCTAGGAACGCCAGGGTAGTATAACATATGAAAATAAATCAGTGTAACATACCATATTAATGAGATGAAAGAAAAAACAATCATCTCAACAGAAGTGGAAAAAGCATTTGACAAAATCCAACACCCTTTCATGATAAAAACACTCAACAAACTAGGAAAAGAATGGAATTTCCTCAACCCACAGGTATCATGATAGTTAATGGTGAAAGATTGAAAACTTTCCCCCTAAAATCAGGAACAAGAAAAGGATGTGGCTCTCAATACTTATATTCAACATTGTACAGGAAGTTCAAGTCAGGGCTTGACAAGAAAAAGAAATAAATGGCATCTAGACTGGAAAAGAAGTAAAATTATTTCTTTTCACAAATGACATTACCTTATACATAGAAAATCCTAAAGAATCCACAAAAAACTATTAGAACAAATGAGTTCAGCAAAGTTTCAGGATATATCAATACACAAATATCAGCTGTACTTCTATACGCTAGCAGTGAATATTCTGAAATTAACAATTCCATTTACAATGTCACTAAAATAAAACAAATATTAATAATAATATATTTTAAAAGTACTTAGGAATAAATTTAACCAAAGTGCAAGACTTAGAAAATGACAAAACATTGTTGAAAGAAATTAAAGACCTAAATAAATGGAACAACATCATGTGTTCATGGATTGGAACACATAAAATGGTAATACCACCTAAAATAATATATTCAAAGTAATCCCTAACCGTTTCCAGGCTGTCATTTTTCAGAAATGAACAAGTTCTTTCTAATATTCATGTGTAACTGCAAGTGACACAGAATAACCAAAACAATCTTTAAAAATTTAGAACAAAATTGGAAGACTCACCCTGCCCAATTTCAAAGCATACTACAAAGCTACAGTAATCAAGACAGCGTGGAACTGGCATAAGGATAGGCATATATACCAACAGAAAAGAACTGAGAATCCATATTTACAGTCAAATGTATGGGACAATAAACCCATACATATATTTTCAGCAAAGGTGTCAAGACCATTCAGTGGGAAAATAAGTCTTTTCAACACAAGTTGGTGAGATAACTGGATATCCACATGCAAAAGAGAATGAATTTGGACCTCTTCTTCACACCATATATAAAATTTAAATCCAAATGGACCAAAAAGGCAAAAGCTAAAACGATAAAACCCTTAAAAGGAAACATGGGTGACAACCTGCAAGACCCTGGATTAGGCAACAGTTTTTCAGATATAATTCCAAATGCACACACAAAGAAAAAATATATAAAATGGACTTCATCAAAATTTAAAAACTTTTGTGCATCAATGGACACCAGTCAAGAAGGTAAAAAGACAACCCACAGAATGGGGGAAAATATTTGCAAGCAATATATTTGATAAGGGTCTAGTACCCAGAACATATAAATAACTCTTGGGACTTCGCTGGTGGCACAGTGGTTAAGATTCCGCACTCCCAATGCAGGGGGCCCGGGTTCAATCCCTGGTCAGGGAACTAGATCCCACATGCACACCGCAACTAAGAGTTTGCATGCCACAAATAAGGAGGCTGTGTGTCTCAACTAAGGAATCCACATGCCACAACTAAGACCCAGCGCAACCAAATAAATAAATAAATATTTTTAAAAAGAACTGTTAACTGGGTTAATCCAATTAAATAACCCAATTAAAAATGGGCAAAGGATTTGAACAGACATTTCTCCAAAGAAGATACACAAATGGTCAATAAACACATGAAAAAATTCTCAACATCATTAATTACAAATCAAAACTACAATGAAATACCATACCACACCCACTAGAATGGCTATAATCAAAGAGGCAGAAAATAACAAGTGTTGTGGAGGATGTGAAGAAATTGGAACCTTCACACATTGCTGATAGGAATGCTAAATGGTACAGCCACTGTGGAAAAGTTTGGCAGTTCATAAAGCCAAACACAGAATTACCATACGACCCCGCAATTCCACTCAGCAAATCCATCCTGCATTTCCCACCCAGGATAATGGCATGGCTATTCCTTGTGTCTCCGAGGTCAGAAAACTAGATGTGACCTAAAAGAAACAAAATTGAGTTGTTTGTACTGAGGTGGATGGACCTAGACTCTGTCATATGGAGTGAAGTGGGTCAGAGGGAGGACAGATACCGTATGCTGACACATATATATGAAATCTAAAAAAAAAAAAAAAAAAAAAATGGTTATGAAGAACCTAGGGGAAGGACAGGAATAGAGACTCAGATGTGGAGAGTGGACTTGAGGACACAGGGAGGGGGAGGGGTGGGCTGGGACAAAGTGAGGAGTGGCATGGACTTGTGTATACTGCCAGATGTAGAATGGATGGCTGCTGGGAGGCAGCCGCATGGCACAGGGAGATCGGCTTGGTGCTTTGTGACCACCTAGAGGGGTGGGATGGGGAGGGTGGAAGGGAGACGTAGGAGGGAGGAGATATGGGGATGTGTGTATGTGCACAGTTAATTCACTTTGTTGTAAGGCAGAAACTGGCACACCATTGTAAAGCAATTACACTCCAATAAAGATGTTTAAAAAAAAAAACCAAAAAACTAGATGTGACCTTTTAATTTTTTTCCCTTCCTCTTTTTCTCCTCTAATGTCAAGCTAATAAATTGGTAAACCCAACAGACTTGAATCTCCTCTATTCACTGTGGGTAGCCTAGTTCAGGCCTTAATCATATCTCACCTAGACTAATGCAATACCTCCTATCTAGACTGTTTGTAGTTTCATTCTCTCCAATTCATCTTTCTTATTGTTTCTCTAATTTTTTCATTAATATATAGAAGCACAAACTAAGGCAGGAAATTCTTTTTTTTGGCCATGCTGGGCGGCATGTGGGATCTTAGCTGCCTGACCAGGGATCAAACCCATGCCCCCTTGCAGTGGAAGTGCAGATTCCTAACCACTGGACCACTAGGGTATTCCCAGGAAATTCTGAAGTCACAAAATCATTGCTCACTTTTTTATTAAATTCAAATAATACCATAACACTTACAGAATAAAGTTCAAACGGTATATAAGGCATTCAAGAACTCCACAATCTGGCCGAATCCTTCCTTTCCAGTCTTTTCTCTTAGGGTATCTATCCCTTAATCATAGCAATGTCCAGCAAAAGCAGTCCTATTGAGCTCCTGTAATCAAGCCCTGCTGGCCTTCAAAGCCAAACGCTCTGGGGGCTCCTCCTCCCGATGCCGGACGCCTAGGCTTGGGAGCCTGACTTGAGGCTTAGAGCTCTCGCTCCTATGGGAGAACTTCTGAAATATAATTATTCTCCAGTTTGTGGGTCGCCCAATCAGGTGGTATGGGATTTGATTATATCGCAAGTGCACCCCTCCTACCAGCTGTCTCACTGTGGTTTCTTCTTAATATCTTTGGATGTAGAATACCTTTTTGGTAGGTTCCGGTCTTTTTTATTGATGGTTTGTTCAGCAGTTAGTTGTGATTTTGGTGTGCTCGTGAAAGGTGAGCTCAAGGTCCTTCTACTCCACCGTCTTGTCTCTCACCTCTACATATTACCCAGCTTAATTGCTTGAATTACACTGAGCACGTACTCTAAGACAAAATTTTTCTCTAAGTTAAAATTTAAATTTAAATCTGTGATTACTTTCCCAAGATCAAATCTACCATTAAATTGTTTTGCTTACAAATACAGTCATGTCCCAAGGAACTATACTAATGTAAAATCTATATAATAGAATTTGCATAATTAATTTTGCAAAGGAAGGAATGGTGACTCAAATACTGTATCCTACTTTGTACAGTCAGTTCTGCTATAACATTTATTCTGAAAACAATTGTAGTACAACGTGAATTATGCATTTACTTATGTGCAATTTCATCCCTGAGAAACACTAGATGAGTGCAGCAAACTGCACCCAGCTGAACCAAGTCTATTAACTGTGTTTTTTTATTTTCTGTATTTTCAATGTTCTGGTCCTCTCAGGGCCAGTCAATTCTTAGAGACAGCAAGCAACTAATCTGAGATCATATCTTTCAAATGTAAACCAATCAATCCAAAATCCATACTTCCAACTACCTCCTTTACCTAGCTCTTACACTCCAGGCGAGTATTTTCCTGCCCTAATCACTCCAGGGCCAGGTACCAGACCCTTAGGACAGCCCCTATAGCTCAGAGACCACTGAATTATTAAAAGTAGCCAATCCTAAAACTGCTTAACCTGCCTCGCCCACTTCCTCCCACAGAAACCACAATAAAGGCTCTTCCCATATTTTCCTCCTGCTCCCTCTGCCTCCTGACCAACCTGGTGCTTCCCTGTGTGGCCCTAGATGGCTTGGTGTCCCACCTCCTCTTGGGAACTGAAACAAACTATCTTTTCAATGACAGTCATCTTCTGAACTGTTGGTCTCATCATACCTGAAAAATAGTAAAACCTACATTTTAAAACACCAAGCCATATAAGAATACACAAAACACACACACACACACCTTAAACATATATTAGCTACCTTAGTTCACTGCATGTGTTATGCATGCCCAACCACATCTGGTGTTAAAATTTTCTATCTGATTTTAGATAACCCGTCTTTCATCACTTCACAATAACTCCCACTAAATCAACTTCCACAACAAACTTAAGGTCTCTTTCAGTAAGTTCTGTATTTCTTGTAATATTTATATATTTATTAATCATTTAACATGTGTAAAACTATGCTGTTTTTATTAGGTTCCTATCTTTTTTTATGTGACACTAAAGTTTTTGACTGTTGTGCTCCTAACCCCATTTTTCCCATAAGCCCTGTAGTTTTCACTACATAATTTAGCATAACATGGTGATTTTTTAGGAACACACATGTTGTGTTATAGCAGAACTGACCATACTTGTATCTGAGGTTCAGTATTATTTTCTAAGAGATATAATGACTCTGTAAATTGTATTTTCTTTCTAATAATATTGCAAATTCCTTAATCATAAGATACCAATTATATAGTTCTCTGGGATATATCAATAAATATTAATTTGCTACTTAACCCAAATAACTGTTCTAAATACCTTCTAATAGGGTTCACTGAGGTATAATTTACATTCAGTAAGATCCACCCATTTTAAAGGTACAGTTCTGATATCAGTCTTGATATCACCACCACAATCAACAATATTTCCATCACCCCCAAAAAGTTCCCAATACCCTTGATCCAATTTTTGTCATTATAGTTTTGTCTTTTCTAGAACTTCTTATAAATGGAATCATACAGCCTTTGGTGGCTGGCTTTTTTCATTTAGTATAATGCCTTTCAGATTCATTGACGTTATTGTTGAGTAGCATTCAAGTGTATGGATATAATACAATTTGTTTATCCATTCTTCAGTTGATGTTCACTTGAGTTTTTCCATTTTCTGGGTAATATGAATAAAGCGATTATGAACATTATTTGTATGTGTCTTTGTTAGCACATGTGTTTGCATTTATCTTAGGTAAATTCCTAGGATAGGGATTGCTGGTAAACATACATTTAACTTTCTAAGTACGAACTGGCCACAACATTTTGCTTTCCCACCAGCAATATATGTTGTTAACATCCTCACCAACACTTGGAGTTTGTTGGTCAGTCTCTTTTCATTTTAAGCTGAACTAAATAAACATTCTTTACTTTTCCATATAACTAATCTGATAAACTACTGAAATTAATTAGATGTCAAAGACTGCTAAAATGTCATCAAAGATACAAAAATTAATCAACCTACAATAATTTAAAACTTAACCCTACTCCAAGGTTACAGAAATAGAATTTGGAACTGAAAGAAACCATGGAAGTAAAGCCTATACTTTTAGCTGAGGAAACAAAGACAAGAAGTAAAATTACTCAGACAATAATAACAGTAGGGACTTCCCTGGTGCTCCAGTGGTTAAGACTCTGTGCTCCTGATGCAGGGGGCCCAGGTTTGATCCCTTGTCAGGGAACCAGATCCCGCATGCCACAACTAAAGAGCCTGCATGCTGCAATGAAGATCCCGTGTGCCGCAACTAAGACCCGGCAAAGCCAAATAAATAAATAAATATTTTTAAAAAGAATGTATGAGAAATAAGAATGTATACTGATTCACATTTCTGGAAAGCAATGCAGGACAAGGTATCAAGAACCTGCAACGAAGACCCAACATAGCACACACACGCAAAAAAAGAACCTTAAAAATATTCATGCCCTTTGACTCAATTCTACCTCTGGGAATTAAAGAAATAATCATAACAAATATGTTAATAACACCATTTAATGATCTAAAGGTCTATCACTAGAGAGGTGACTAAATGAATCCATTTGATGAACTTCTTTAAAGCCATTAAAAATTTTTCATTTTCCAAGAATATTAATGGCATGGGGATGTTGCCACAATAAAAGCTTTAATAACAGGTTGACAATATTGTATAAATGCAATTTTGAAAAAAAATAAGTAATGTGCCTTAAGCACATTATTGTGCCTTAAGCACTATACTAAGTATATTACATCCATTATTTAATTTATTCTCTTAAAGGCACTAAGTAGCTCCTAAGTAGAGATGTTATGAAAATTAAGATTTTACATATAATATACTTAGCAAAGTACCTGGCACAAAGCAAACAATAATGTTTACTATCCCCACATTAAAGATGTGAAACTCAAGATTCAGAGAAATGAAGTGATTTGCTAAAATCACACAGCTAATAAGTGGTAGAACAGAAATCTGAACTCAGGAGGTTTAATTCTAGAATCCCCATTCTTAACTACTACCCTATATACTGCCTACACATTAAAGATACAGAGAAGCAACAGTAAAGGAAAAATACCCAAACAGTGATATTTCTAGGTGGTAAAAAATCAGGTTTTTATCTTCCAAATGGTCTACATCTATACACTAATTACTTTTTTTAAAAATAAATTTATTTATTTACTTTTGGCTGTGTTGGGTCTTTGTTACTGTGCACAGGCTTTCTCTAGTTGTGGCGAGCAGGGGCTACTCTTCATTGCGATGTGCCGGCTTCTCATTGCAGTGGCTTCTCTTGTTGAGGACCACGGGCTCTAGGTGCCCGGGCTTCAGTAGTTGTGGTACGCGGGCTTCAGTAGTTGTGGCGCGCAGGCTCAGTAGTTGTGGCACACGGGCTTAGTTGCTCCACAGCATGTGGGATCTTCCCAGACCAGGGCTCAAACCCGTGTCCCCTGCATTGGCAGGCGGATTCTTAACCACTGCGCCACCAGGGAAGTCCCTATACATGAATTACTTTTAAAACTACTTTTTTTCCAGAGAATTTTAAAATATCAGAAACACAAACGCCAATATTACAATACCTAGAAGTTTAAAAATCTGCAACAAAAGCTTAGTCTTGTTAGTTCAGTATCACAATAATTTCAAGAGCGGCAATATATTTTCTTTTTTTTTTTTTTTTTTTTTTTGTGGTACACGGGCCTCTCACTGTTGTGGCCTCTCCCGTTGCGGAGCACAGGCTCCGCACGCGCAGGCTCAGCGGCCATGGCTCACGGGCCCGGCCGCTCAGCGGCATGTGGGATCTTCCCAGACCGGGGCTTGAACCCGTGTCCCCTGCATCGGCAGGCAGGCTCTCAACCACTGCGCCACCAGGGAAGCCCGGCAATATATTTTCTGATAAAGAGGAACCACTGATCTAAGCTCAACAATAAAAATCTAACAACTTGAGAATAGTTTTTAACTTATTTAAGAACTATTCATCAGACCTCATTTGTTTTCCAAGAAAATTTTAAAATAATTAAAATACCCAATATGCCCAAATATATAAAGCAAAACTGTGGTGATTTATCAGCTCATCAAATGTGATGGGGAAATAAAGAAAAAACACTTCTCTTCCGGTACAGCTCTTCCCATTGCAGATCTACAGTAATTTGGGTAATTGTAGTTTAGATAAGCCAGGAATAGTTCCTTTGTTACCAAAAGGAAGGAAATATTTAACTTCAATATTCAAAACAGATTACTTTTAAATTGTTACTTTAGAGTTAGATTAGCCCTTTGTGCCTTCTTGTCACTAGTCTTTCTCCAGGATCTATTCTTGGTTCTGTCATTCTCCAAAGGAGAACTGTCCTGATATACTTGCCTTGTGGCTTTCTAGACTGCAGAATCTTTTCACATTCTTTTATTAGCTTTAATGATTAAGAGTCAAACTCTATTTACTTTCTTTCTTATTACCAGTAACTCAAGAGATTACAACTGTGATGAAGCCCTGAAAAAGTTATGTTATTAGGAACAAAAGAATGAGCAAGCTTATGTAGTACATAGATAGTTCAAAGGTACTATTAACACCATGTGCTTGACATCTCCACTTGAATATCTCAAAGACACTTCTAACTCAACATAATCTAATCTCTCAAACCAATCTTCTTTCTGTGTGTCATATATAAAATAAAATGAACCAATCTAATGTATCCAACTGGGCAATTCAGAAACCTAAGAGTTATTTTTTGACACTTCCCTTTCCTTCACTCATAACCCAATCCATCACCATGTCTTGTAGTTTTGTCCTTTTACATCTTTCTTAAATCGGTCCACTCTCCTCCATCTCCACAATCACCTACTTATTCTATCCAGGCTATTACTTTACCTTACCCGGGCTACTTATTATAACAAACTCCTAAAGGGTGCCACTGCATCCACTCTCGGCCCCCCTCCAATTCATTTCATTTCATCTACTACAACCAGAATGACCTTTCAAAACGCAAATCTGATTATGCCATTCCCTCTCTTAAAGTTGTCGATGCCTTTACACTTTACTTTGGTTGAAACAAAAATCCTTAACACGACATTTAAGAAACTGAATGGTCTGACACTACCTACCTCTTTAGCGTCATCTCCTTCCAACTTCCTGTGCTCTGACGACATAAGCCTCTCAGTTTATCACTATGCTCCTCTTTCTACAGAGCTCTGAACATACAGTGACTAAAAACACAGGTTCTGAAATCATATTATTTAAGTCCCCAAACTGGATCTGCCAACATACTTACTGTTGGCAGTTAACTTGCTGGGCAAGTAACAATCTCTCTGACCTCAGCTTTCCCATCTCTAAAATAGGGGAAATGATAATACCTATGTCATGGGGATCTTGTGAGGGCTGAATGAAATATGTGTAGAAAACACAGTGCTCAAAATTATTAAGTACACTTCATGCCAAACTCCTCTCCATTTCAATTTCTGGTTGTCATCTCCACTGGGAAACTTTTCCCAACCCAGTTCTTCTTCCAGGCAAAATTAATTGGTTTTCTCTGTGTGTGATACTTCCATTAAATTTGCTTATACTCAATTAGCACTTACATCATCTCACTGTACTGAATTATTTGTTTACATATCTATCTCACCTAACCACTAGGTGAGTTCCTTAAAGGAAGAAGCTACCTTATTTATCTTTGAATCTTACGTATCTAAAAGTGTCTCTCATAGGACTTCCCTGGTGGTGCAGTGGTTAAGAATCCACCTGCCAAGGCAGGGGACACAGGTTCGAGCCCTGGTCCGGGAAGACCCCACATGCCGCAGAGCAACTAAGCCCATGCACCACAACTACAGGGCCTGAGCTCTAAAGCCCACGTGCCACAACTACTGAAGCTTGTGTGCCACTAGAGCCTGTGCGCCTAGAGCCCATGCTCTGCAACAAGAGAAGTCACAACAATGAGAAGCCCGTACACCGCAACGAAGAGGAGTCCCCTCTCGCTGCAACTAGAGAAAGCCTGCGCACAGCAACAAAGCCCACATGCAGCCAAAAATAAATAAATAAATAAAATTTTTTTTAAATGACATACCATGCAAACACTGTTAAGAGTACCAGGGTAGCCTTAGGTATACACCCAAAGGAATTGAAAGCAGGGGCTCAAAGATACACATACCAATGTTCGAAACAGCATTATTCATGATAGCCAAAAGGTGGAAACAACCCAAATGTCTATCAACAGATGAACGGATAAACATATGATATATACATACAATGAAATATAATTCAGGCTTTTAAAAAGGAATGAAATTCTGAGACATACAACAACATGAATCAGCCATGAAAACATTATGCTAAGTGAAATAAGCCAAACACAAAAGGACAAATACTGTATGATTCCATTTATATGAGGTACCTAGAATATGCAAACTCATAAGAGACAAAAAGTAGAATAGAGATTACCAGAAGCTGGGGGAGGGGGAATGGGAGTTATTTTTTAATGGATACATAGCTTCTGTTTGGGATGATAAAGTTCTGGATACGAATAGTGGCTCTGGTTGCACAACACTGTGAGTGTACTAAATGTTACTGAATTGTACACTTAAAAATGGTTAAAATTGTACATTTTGTGTTATGCATATGTTAACACAATTTTCAAAAAATGTTTAAAGATTGCTGGAGTAGCCATATTACCAAAGGACCTTCCAGAAAACGAAAGCTACCAAAGAAAAAAAGGGATATTTCACAATGAGAAAAGGACAATTCATCAAGAATATACAACAATCCTAAATGGGTATGCACCTAGTAACAAAGGTTCAAAATACATGAAGCAAAACTGAAAAGAAAAATAGAGAAATGAATAATTATAGTTGACATTTCAACATTCCTCTCTATAATTGAAAGAACAAGTACAGAAAAGCAACAGGTGTACAGAAACTTAACATTCAAAATAATTTGACCTAATTCACATTTAAAAAGCACACCATCAATAAATGCAGAATACATATTCTTCTTAAGCTTTATGGACCATTAACCAATCTAGACTACACACTGGGCCATAAGACAAGTTTCAGTAAATATAAAAGAATTAAATTCACACAAAGTGTGCTCTCTGACCACACAGAATTAAATTAAAAATTAAATTAGGAACATTGCTGCATATCTGTATATTAAACAACATATTTCTAAATGACACGACTGATCAAAGAGCAGGACACAAGGGAAATTAGAAAATATTCTGAACTGAATAAAAGTGAAAACATGATATATCAAACTCTGTGGTTCACAGCTAAATAAGTACTTAAAGGGCAAGTTTATAACATTAAATCCTTATGTTAGAAAACAAGAGGGGACTTCCCTGGCAGTCCAGTGGTTAAGACCCCTCACTGCCAATGCAGAGGACGTGGGTTCGATCCCTGGTCAGGGAACTAAGATCCCACGTGCTGTGCAGTGCAGCCAAAATATAAAAGAAAAAAAAGGGAAAAAGATTTGAAATCAGTAACATAAGCTTCCAACTTAAACAAACAAGAAAAGAGCAAATTAAACACAAACATAAAGAAGGTAATAACAGGGGTTTCCCTGGTGGCGCAGTGGTTAGGAATCCACCTGCCAATGCAGGAGATACGTGTTCAAGCCCTGGTCTGGGAAGATCCCACATGCCGTGGAGCAACTAAGCCCGTGCGTCACAACTACTGAGCCCGTGTGCCACAACTACTGAAGCCCGTGAGCCCTAGATCCCGTGCTCTGCAACAAGAGAAGCCACCGCAATGAGAAGCCTGCACACCACAACGAAGAGTGGCTCCCGCTCGCTGCAACTATAGAAAGCCCGCGCAGCAACAAAGACCCAACGCAGCCAAAAATAAATAAATAATTTTTTTTTAAAAAAAAAGGTAATAACAAACAGTAAAAAACAATAAAATTAAAAACTGAAGAAACCAAAAGAGAAAAATCAACTTCTAGTTCTTTGAAAAGATAAAACAGAGAAATCTCTCTAGCCTGACGGATACAGAAAAAAAGAGAGAAATGATACAAATTACCAGTATCAGCAACTAAAGAGAGGATATCACTACTGACCCTAAAGACATTAAAAGAATAAGGGAATATTATGAATAATTTTTACCAGTTAATTTGATAACTTAGGTGAAATAGACTTAAAGTCTATTAAAAGTCCTTAAAAAGCACAAACTATCAAAGTTAACTCAAGAATAAATAGATAATCTAAATAGCTCCGTTTCTATTAAATAAACTGACTTCACAGTTAAAAGCTTTGCAACAAAGAACATACCAGGCCTAGATGGTTTCACTGGCAAATTCTACCAAATACTTAAGAAATAACACCACCAAATACTTAAGAAATAACACCAGTTCTACACAAGTTCTTCCAGCATTTAAGCACTTACTAACTTATCTTATGAAGTCAACGATACCATGATACCAAACCCAGATATGAATAAGAAAACTACAGACCAATATCCTATATGGATATAAATGGAAAAATTCTGAAAAAAAATTAGCAACTAGAACCTTGCAATTTATGAAAATAATAAATCATGACCAAGTGGAATTTATTCCAGGAGTGAAAATCAATCAATGTAATTCACTATATTAGACTAAAAAAGCATAACCATATGAACACAGTAGAAGCAAAAAACGGACAAGGTTCAATTCATTCGTGACAAAAACTTTCAATAAACTGAAAACAGAAGGAACTTCCTTAACCTGGTAAAGAATACCTGTAAGAACCCTACAATTAATATCATATGTAATGATGAAAAACTAAATATTTTCCCCATAAGATGGAGAACAAGGCAAGGATATCCACTCTCACCAGACCTATTCGACTGTATTGAAAGACCTATCCAGGGCAATAAGACCAAAAAAGGAAAAGAAATAAAAGGCATTAAGACTGGAAAGGAAGAAATAAAATTGTCTTTATTCATAAATATCATTGTCTACATAGAAAATTCCAAATAATCTACAAAACACCTTCTAGAATAAGTGAATTTACCACAGTTGCAGAATACAAAGTCAATATGCAAAAATCAGTTGTATTTTTACATATTAGTAATGAAATTAAAATTTGGGGGGGGAGTAACATTTACAATAACATCAAAAATCATTAAATACTTAGGGATAAATCTAACAAATACATGCAAGATTGTAGGCTGGTAACTACAAAACACTGACAGAAATCAAAGATGACCCAAACAAATGGAAAGATATACCTTATTTACAGATTGCGAGACCCAATATTGTTAACATGTCAATGCTCCCAAAATGAGCCAACAATTCAACACAATCTCAAAAGACGAGTAGTCTTTTTTGTAGAAGCTGATTCTAAAACTTACATTAAAAAGCAAAGCACCTAGGATAAACAAAACAATTCTGAATAAAATTAAGTTGGAAATCTCACTCCGACTGAACTACACTATAGTACTCAGAATGTTAAAGAAACTACAGTAATCAAGATAGTGTGATCAAGACAGTGTGATACTGGTGTAAGAATCTAAACAAATTAATGAAACAGACAGAGACCAGAAGTAGACCCATACATATATGGTCAACTGTTTTTCGACAAAGGTGCAAAGATAATTCAATGAGGAAAGGACAGTAAATGTTATGAAATATATATGTTTTAACACACTTACCTCACCCTTAAACAAAAACTCAGTCAAAACAAATAACAGACCTAAATGTAAAACCTAAAATTTAAAAAATTCTAAAAGAAAGTATAGGACAAAAATTTTTTGTGGGACTTCCCTGGTGATGCAGTGGTTAAGAATCCACCTGCCAATGCAGGGGACACGGGTTCAATCCCTGGTCCAGGAAGATCCCACATGCCGCAGAGCAACTAAGCCCGTGCGCCACAACTACTGAAGCCCACACGCCTAAAGCCCGTGCTCAAGAAGAGAACAGAGAAGCCACCGCAATGAGAAGCCCGCGCATCGCAACAAAGAGAAGAGTAGCCCCTACTCTCTGCAACTAGAGAAAGCCCGTGAGCAGCAACAAAGACCCAACTCAGCCAAAAATAAATAAATAAAATACATTAAAAAAAATTTTTTGTGACCTTAGTTTATGGAAAAATTTCTTAGATATAAAACCAAAAGCACAACCCATAAAAGAAACTGATAAAGTAGACTTCATCAAAATTGAAAACTTCTGCTCTTTAAAAGATACTGTTAAGAAAACAAAAAACCAAGCCACAGACTGAGAGATAATACTGGCAAAACATGTATCTACCTAATAAAAGGCTTATATACAAATAAATGATTCATAACTAAATAATAACAATCATAACTAAATAATAACAAACAGCCCAATTTTAAAATAGAGATGGGCAAATAATTTGAATAGACACTTAGCTGAAGAAAAGTATAGATGGCAAGTAAGCACATGAAGAGACATCAAGGAAATGCAAACCAAAATCACATGAATCTCCTCCCCATTTAAGGGATGGGCTAGACTTAGTGACTCACTTCCCAAGAATAGAGTAGGGAAAGGGAAAATTAGTAACTTTACAGTGGTGAAACCTGGCAAACACTACATTAACCAAGCGAGGAAGGCTAACATCATCAGTGTTGTCATGTGGCTATCTTGTACCTCCTGATATGACGTGATAAGAAAGGCACTACAGGGACTTCCCTGGCGGTCTAGTGGTTAAGACTCCGTGCTTCCACTGCACAGGGTGCGGTTCGATAAGATCCCACATGCCGCGCAGCAAGGCCAAAAAAAAGCGCTACACCTCTACAGTATTCTTCCCCAAAACCCATCATTTCAGGCTAATCATGAGAAAAACACCAGACAAACCTAGACTGGCGGACATTCTTCCCAACAAGAAGGACATAAAGGACTGGGAAACTATCATATTCCAGAGGAGACTGTGACAGAAAGAGAACATTAATGGAAAAACTGGTGAAATCCAAATAAAGTCTGTGAGTTAATAATATACTCATGTCAGTTTCTTTCTTTTTTTTAATTGAGGTATAGTTGATTTACAATGTTGTGTTACTTCACGGTGTACACCAAAGAGATTCAGTTATACATATATATACATATTCTTTCCCATTATGGTTTATTACAGGATATTGAATATAGTTCCCTGTGCTATACAGTAAGACCTTGTTATTTCATGTCAGTTTTCTTAGTTTTGACAAAAGTACTATTAAACACACAGTCTCAGGATATTTATTAATTATAAAGGGGAAAATCATAGTAGAGAAATCCAACAGATACCACCTTAAGCAAAAAAACCACGTTAACATCAACATACCAATATCATGTATCATATCCCTGATATGATGCACTGAGAAGGCCACAATACACTCTGCAATATTCTTAGCAAAAACATATCCTCAGTCTAATCATGAGAAAACACCAAAGAAGCCCCAAATTTTTGTTAGTGTTGTAACGTATTTTAATTAAATGTGTGTATTTTATTTTTTTAATTTTTTGGCCGTGCCACGCAGCATGTGGGATCTTAGTTCCCCAACTAGGGATCAAACCCGTGCCCCCTGCAATGGAAGCACAGAGTCGTAACCACTGGACCACCAGAGAAGTCCCCAAAGAAGCCCAAATTGAGAGGCATTTAAAAGTAACTGACCGGTACTCATTAAACATGGCAAGGTTGGGCTTCCCTGGTGGCACAGTGGTTGAGAATCTGCCTGCCGATGCAGGGGACACGGGTTCGTGCCCCGGTCTGGGAAGAGCCCACATGCCGCGAAGCGGCTGGGCCCGTGAGCCATGGCCGCTGAGCCTGCGCGTCCAGAGCCTGTGCTCCGCAACGGGAGAGGCCACAACAGTGAGAGGCCCGCGTACCGCAAAAAAAAAAAAAAAAAAAGGCAAGGTTAAAAAATGTCAAGGTCATGAATGACAAGGAAAGACTGAGGTTCCACCAACAGACTGGAGGAGAACAAGGACTTACAACAAACTGCAGAGTGCAGTCCTGGAACAGAAAAGGGTTCTTATTAGTGAAAAAATGTAAAATTCAAAGGAGGGTTGAGGTTAAGATCACAGGATTATAACAATGTTGATTTCCTTGTCTTGGTAATTATTTTATAGTTATGAAAGATTAGGGGAAGCTAGATGAAGGGCATACCTGAACACTCCACTAACTTTGTAACTTTTCTGTAAGACAAAAATTATTACAAAAATTTAAAAAATACATCACATGTCAATTATATCTCAATAAAACTGAGAAAAAAATTACAAAAAATTCCTGGCCATCATCAAAACATCTACAAACAATAAATGCTGGAGACGGTGTGCAGAAAAGGGAACCCTCCTACACCGTTGGTGGGAATGTAAATTGGTACAACCATTAGGGAGAATGGTATGGAGGTTCCTTAAAAAACTAAATACAAAACTACCATATGATCCAGCAATCCCACTCCTGGACATATATCCAGAGAAAACCATAATTTAAAAAGATACATGCACTCCGATGTTCACTGCAGCACTATTTACAACAGCCAAGACATGGAAGCAACCTAAATGTCCATCGACAGAGGAGTGGATAAAGAAGATGTGGTTCATATATACAACAGAATATTACTCAGCCATAACAAAGAACAAAATAATGCCATTTGCAGCAACATGGGTGGACCCAGAGACTGTCATACTGAGTGAAGTATAAGTCAGATAGAGAAAGACAAATATCATATGATATCGCTTACATGTGGAATCTAAAAATGGTACAAAGGAACTTATTTACAAAACAGAAACAGAGTCACAGATGTAGAAAATAAATGGTTACCGGGGGGAAGGGGGGGGATAAATTGGGAGGTTGGGACTGACATATACACACGACTACATATAAAATAGATAACTAAGAAGGACCTATTGCAGAGCAAAGGGAACTCTACTCAATACTCTGTAATGCCCTAAATGGGAAAAGAATCTAAAAAAGAGTGGATATATGTATATGTATAACTGATTCACTCTGCTGTACACCTGAAACTAACACAACATTGTAAATCAACTAGACTCCAATAAAAATTGTTTTAAAAAAAGAATTCCTCTTTAGTAAAATCGCCGAACTTATAAGCCCTTACCCAATAGCTATGTATTAAAATGATATTCCAGCATTTACTTTGATTTTTATAATTAATCCTATGGAAGAAATATTAAATTTTCACAATACTTATTCTTTTGTAGTTAATGATTTTTTTTTTTTTTTGCGGTACGCGGGCCTCTCACTGTTGTGGCCTCTCCCGTTGCGGAGCACAGGCTCTGGACGCGCAGGCTCAGCGGCCATGGCTCACCGGCCCAGCCGCTCCGCAGCATGTGGGATCTTCCTGGACCGGGGCACGAACCCGTGTCCCCTGCATCGGCAAGCGGACTCTCAACCACTGCGCCACCAGGGAAGCCCAGTTAATGAATTTTTATGGTATGCCAGAATATTAGCAAATTGAGAGATGCATTTTATTCTAAGTAATTATTGTAATACTTCTTTAAGTAAAAGGACGATTACCAAAAAAGAGGGGCAAAATATCCTTTAAAATATGTAAAACTTTAGGGGGAGAAATGTCAGTTTTGACCATACATTAAAAGATATAATTATCTTAGCAAATCATTAACAGTAAGGTATAATAATGCTCCAAGTGCCAATATCCAAATATATACAGTAACTCATGTGGGAAGAGGAATTTCATGTAGATAAAGCTTGAACCAACTTGCTTTCATCTGACAGAACTAGACAATATGAAAACCAACCAGTAGGGCTTCCCTGGTGGTGTAGTGCTTGAGAATCCTCCTGCCAATGCAGGGGACACAGGTTCGAGCCCTGGTCCGGGAAGATCCCACATGCCACAGAGCAACTAAGCCCATGTGCCACAACTACTGAGCCTGCAAGCCACAACTACTGAAGACTGAGCTCTAGAGCCCACGAGCCACAACTACTGAGCCCGCATGCCACAACCACTGAAGCCCACATACCTAGAGCCCGTGCTCCGCAACAAAAGAAGCCACCACAATGAGAAGCCCGCACACTCCAACGAAGAGTAGCCCCCACTCACTGCAACTAGAGAAAGACCACGCACAGCAACAAAGAGCCAACACAGCCAAAAATAAATAAATAAATAACTTAATTTAAAAAAAAAAAAAAACAACCAGTAAACCAAATTCATTCAATATTTACTAGGCTGCTATCAAGTCCCAGGCCCTGTCCTAGATGTGGGAATTTAGAAATGCTTAAGTGGGAAGGCAAATATACGAACAACTGAAATTTCACTTAACAAGTATTTATTAAATAATAGAAGACAAGTAAAAGATCACCCTACTTTGAAGAAGCGTACCCCTTTTAGAAAATCAATGAGTTCAAATCTGCCTCTCTAAAGTACCAAATGAAGTACGGAATTTAATTCCAAAGAGGGAAACTAAAATCTTGAATCATTTTTTAAAATTTTACTCAACATAGTTTTGTTCAGTTTTTTAAACTGAAGTTTAGTTGACTAAACAAACAAAAAACACGACGAAAGAACATAAGCAAACTTTTGGAGGTGATGGATACTCTGATTGTGGTGATGGTATCACAGGTGTATGCTTATGTCCAAATTCATCAAAATGTATACACTAAATATGTGAAATTATTTATATATCAATTACACCTCAATAAAGCTAAAAAAAAAAGTGAGTATCATGGATACTTTCAGTGTATTTTACTACAGCACTTATCTTAGTATCCTACCTCTATTTTCACCTGCTTATTTTTGTTGTCTATTTAATGTATTATATGTTTTTATGTTAGTCACCTGAAATCAAGTAATTTGATATGCATAATTTCAGATGTGCTTTTTTTCATGCACAAAATCAAACGAACATCTTTCAATGCCAAGTGAGAGGACAATATTCAAATATATGAAGTGAGAAAAGCCCCCAAGTTACTTTATCTGCATTAAAATTTATAATTGTACATAATGTTAGAAGGGGTTTTAAACTCAAAGTTTAAACTAGTCTCACCACATCTCCTTTTTTTTTTTTTTTTTTTTTTCCGGTACGCGGGCCTCTCACTGTTGTTGCCTCTCCCGTTGCGGAGCACAGGCTCCAGACGCGCAGGCTCAGTGGCCATGGCTCACGGGCCCAGCCGCTCCGCGACATGTGGGATCTTCCTGGACCGGGGCACGAACCCGTGTCCCCTGCATCGGCAGGCGGACTCTCAACCACTGCGCCACCAGGGAAGCCCCACATCTCCTTTTAATTACCCATAGTATGTTGTATTTGTACCAGTTTGGCACTTAATTATACAGTAACACCAAATATTTTACATCTTCAAAGATTTTTCTTGGTAACTAAAATATTCCTCTTTGAGAATCAAAATTTTATTTTATATTTGTCCAAAGAAGATATGGAAAAGGCCAATAAGCAAATGAAAAGATGTTCAACATCATTAGCCACTAAGGAAATGGAAATCAAAAGCAAAAGAGGTAGCATTTCATACCCATGAGGATGGCTTATCATTAAAAAAAAATTTAATGAAAAATAACAACTATTGGAATGGATGTGGAGAAAGTGGAACCCCTGTGCATTCAGCCACTGTGGAAAACAGTTTGCAGTTCCTCAAAGTTAAACAGAGAATTACTGTATGACCCAGCAATTTCACTCCTAGGTATAAACCCATGAGAACTGAAAACAGGTACTTAAAGAAGTACACGTATACACATGTTCACAGCAGCACTAGCACAACAGCCAAAAGGTAAAAACAGCCCAAATGTCCATTAACAGATGAACGGATAAATTGTGTATACAATTCTGTATACAACAGAATATTACTCACCCAAAAAAAGGAATGAAGTACTAAATATGGATGAACCTCCAAAACATTATGTTAGTGAAAGAAGTCAGATACATACGTTCTATGATTCAATTTATATGAAATACTGAGAATAGGTAAATCTACAGAGACAGAACACAGACTGGTGGTTATCAGGAGCAGGAAAAGGGGAAAAGAGGGAGCAACTACTTAATGTGTAAATGGTTTGCTTCTGGGGTAAGTAAAATACTCTGGAACTTAGAAAGAGGTGGTAGTTGCACAATACTGTGAGTGTACTAAACGCCACTTAAGTGCTCGCTTTAAAATTATTAATTTAATGTTATGTGAATTTCATCTCAATTTTTTAGAAGTTTGTTTTAACCATCTGGGACAGAAACATTTCCTAACTGTATCAGAATCTTCCATGCAGTCTTGTTTCCCTTTTTTTAAAGAAAAGCACCCTGAACATAATTAATATTTTCCTGTTGACTCAGGATCATCACTGTGAATAACAATTACTATAGGAGTAAGCGTCACCCCTCTTATGTCTTAATTATCTCTGAGCCTCAGTTGTCTCATCTGTGAAATGTCATATTTTGGCTAGATCACAGGATATTTAACAGTTCTAGAGCCACAGATACCTGTGAAAATCCAATTAAGCTACAGATTATCACCATAGAAAAATGCACATGTGCACATATATACATGGCAAATTACATACAATCTCAGAAGTTCACAGACCTACTGAACTGACAAAGGCAATTCCAATGGGTTCAGCAGTAAGGAGGGGATAAGAATAACCTAATTAGATTATCTCTATGATCCTTTCAGTTCTAAATTTCACATTCTACTGCAGTCTAATACACTGGAATAGCCTCAAGATCTACATAGGTTCATGAAGATGTGCTTTTTACTTTGTGTAGTTTTTTTTTTTTTGAAGATGTTGGGGGTAGGAGTTTATTAATTAACTTATTTATTTTTGCTGTGTTGGGTCTTCGTTTCTGTGCGAGGGCTTTCTCTACTTGTGGCAAGCGGGGGCCACTCTTCATCGCGGTGCGCGGGCCTCTCACTATCGCGGCCTCTCGTTGCGGAGCACAGGCTCCAGACGTGCAGGCTCAGTAGTTGTGGCTCACGGGCCTAGTTGCTCCGCGGCATGTGGGATCCTCCCAGACCAGGGCTCGAACCCGTGTCCCCTGCATTAGCAGGCAGATTCTCAACCACTGCGCCACCAGGGAAGCCCTACTTTGTGTAGTTTTATAAATAGTTGTCCTAGTTCACTGTCAAGCTGTCTACTACGACTGCTAGTTGCTATCCAACACTTAGGAAAACTTAAACTTTAAAAATTCAATTAGATTCTCATCAACAATTAGTCCTATGTATACTGTGTTAGGCATCATAAGGGAGAAATAGAAAATAACCACTGTCCCACTAAAGTTAAGACAATTAAGTAATTACAAAAAAGGAGAATATCTCATTAAGTACTAAACTGGGATACTGATAATGAGCCAAAAAGTACTTAGATAAGAACAAGGACAGGGAAAATTCCCTGGCAGTCCAGTGGTTAGGACTCTGTGCTTCCACCGCAGGGGGCACAGGTTCGATCCCTGGCCCAGGAACTAAGATCCCACATGCTGTGTGGTGGGGACAAAAAAAAATAAGAAGAAGAAGAACAAGGACAATATAAGCTGGAACAGTTGGGGACAATTTCATGGAAGAACACTTGAATGGACAGGGAGAAAAGAGCAGATGAGATCAGAAGGGCACTCAAGGGACATCATGAACACAGGCAGAGCAGGTGTAATAAAATCTGTGTGCTGAGCAGTAATGGGAAATAAGACTGCACAGATATGGAGGGGCCAATCACAGATAAGCTTAAAATTAAACAATTATTTGCACCAACAAGAAAATAAAGACAACCTACAGAACAGGAAAAAAATATTTGCGGGCTTCCCTGGTGGCGCAGTGGTTAAGAATCCGCCTGCCAGTGCAGGGGACACGGGTTCGAGCCCTTGTCCAGGAGGATCCCACATGCTGCAGCGCAACTGGGCCTGTGCGCCACAACTACTGAGCCTGTGCTCTAGAGCCCGCAAGCCACAACTACTGAGCCCGTGTGCCTGGAGCCCGTGCTCCACGACAAGAGAAGCCACCGCAATGAGAAGCCCACGTACCGCAAAGAAGAGCAGCCCCCGCTCGCCGCAACTAGAGAAAGCCGCGTACAGCAACAAAGAACCAAAGTAGCCAAAAATAAATAAATAAAATAAATAAATTTATTAAAACAAAATATTTGCAAATCATATATCTGATAAGAGGTTAATATCCAAAATATATTTTTAAAAACTCGTACAACTCAAGAGCAAAAAAACATACAATCCAATTTAAACATGGGCAGAGGATATGAATAGACATTTTTCCAAAGAAGACATACAGATGGCCAACAGTTTAATTGCTCAATTAGCCTGTTGCAGCAGCTTTTAACCTGTTGGTTAATTGCTTTAACCAACAGGTTAAAAGCTGCTCAACATCACTAATCATCAGGGAAACGGAAATCAAAACCACAATGAAATATCACCTCACATCTGTTAAAATGGCTATTACCCAAATGAAAAGAAATGTGTTGGCAAGGATGTGGAGAAAAGGGAACCCTTGCACACTGTTAGTAGGAATGTAAATTGAGGCAGCCTATGGAAAACAGTACAGAGGTTCTAAAAAATTAAAAATAGAACTGCCATACGATCCAGCAATTCCACTTCTGGGTATTTATCTGAAGAACATGAAAATACTAAAAGATATATGCATCTCCATGTTCACTGCAACGTTTACAACAGCCAAGACAATGGAAACAATCTAAGTGTCCATCAATGAATGAATGGATAAAGAAAATGTGCAATACATACATACACACATATATAAAATGGAGTATTATTCAGCCATAAAAAGAGAAGAAAATCCTGCCATTTGCAACAACAGGGATGGACCCTAAGTGAAATAAGTCAGACAGAAAAAGACAAATACCATGTGATCTCACTTATATGTGGAATCGGGGTGTGGGGCGGAGCTCTAGATACAGATAACAGATTGGCAGTTGCGAGAGGCAGGGACTGTGGGTGGATAAAATGGGTGAAGTGGGTCAAAAGGTACAAACCTCCAGTTATAAAACAAATATCATAGGGATGTAATGTACAGCAGGGTGACTAGTTAATAATACTGTATTGCATACTTGAAAGTTGCTAAGAGAGTAGATGTTAAAAGTTTTCATTATAAGAAAAATGATCTGTAACTATGCATGGTGACAACTGTTAACTAGAATTATTGCAGTGATGATTTCACAATACATACAGCTATCAAATCATGTTGTACACCTGATACTAGTATGTCAATTATACCTCAATTTAAAAAAGGACAGAGACTTCCCTGGTGGTCCAGTGGTTAAGAATCCGCCTTCCAATGCAGGGGATGCGGGTTCAATCCTTGGTCAGGGAACTAAGATCCCACATGCCACGGGGCAACTAAGCCCACGTACCACAACTACTAAGTCCGCACGCCACAACTAGAGAGCCTGCTCGCCACGACAAAAGATCCTGCCTGCCACAACTAAGACCCGACGCAGCCAAATAAATAAATATTTTAAAAAATAAATGAAAACTTAAAAAGGACATATTTGCAAAAATAATCTATGGTAAAGAAGTCAAAACAGATGTGGGAGGAGTGGTTACTGAAGGGAAAGAGACAAGAGGGAAGCTTCTGTAATGTTAGAAACTTTTATAGCTTAGTCTGAGTGGTAGATACATTTGTAAAATTTAATTTGTACACTTTACTGTTTGTATATTTTACCACAATTGAAAAAAAAGGACACACAAATAGTTGCCAAATAATACAGCAGCTTTATAGCTTTGAACAGGTAGCCAAAGTGGTGTGTTAGGAGATAAATCTTACAGTAATATGTAAGAGGAACTGAAATGGGAGAGAAAAAGACAGCCTTTTAAGTAACTTAGAATTAAGGTAATCATACTAGCTAACACTTATAGAACACAACATGCCAGGTACTGTTTTAAGAGCTTTACATATAATAATGCATCTAATCTTCTTAACAACGCTATGTGACAGGTATTATTATTATCCCCATTTTACCGATGATGAAGCCAAGGCCTGAGATAAGTAGTCACATAATGAGAATATCCGTGAAAAAAAACCTTTCTTTTTCACCACTCACACTACATATATACCCATGAATATACAACAAAACAAGCTAAAAAATGGCAATCTCAACCTACCAACAAAAACAGGGACTAAAACAGTGCTTTACCAGGGATGGAGAGCATTCAGCAGCAACATCCCTTTTCCCCACCCTGTAACTTCAATGTCAGTACCTCCTCTCACCAATTTCAGTCAGCATTTCCACCTGACTATAAGCCTCACTCAGCAAGGACTCCATTTGCATAATCATCCTTCTATCCCTTACTCCTAAAATAAGGCTTCAAAAAAAAAAAAAAAAAGAAGAAGCTTCTCACAACACTGTTAAAGATCCCTGGAAAAGGGCTTCCCTGGTGGCGCAGTGGTTGAGGGTCCGCCTGCCGATGCAGGGGACACGGGTTTGTACCCCAGTCCAGGGAGATCCCGCATGCCGCAGAGCGGCTGGGCCCGTGAGCCACGGCCGCTGAGCCTGCGTCGTCCGCAGCCTGTGCTCCGCAACGGGAGAGGCCACAACGGTGAGAGGCCCACGTATCGCAAAAAAAAAAAAAAAAGAATCAAAACAATCCCAGTTTCTAGTTGCAAGACTTTAGAAAGGTTATTAACAGAAATAAAAATAAATGTCCATAAAAGACTTGTACACAAATATTCACAGCAGTTTTACTCATAACAGTCAAAAACTGGAAAAGATTCAAATATCAATCAAGTGAATTAATAAATAAATTATGGTATATCCAAACTCAGGAACATTACTAAGGAACAGAAGAAATGAACTGCTGATACATGCAACAAAATGGATAAATATCACAGACATTATGCCAAGAGAAAGAAGCCAAGCACAAACCACATATTGTGTGATTCCATTTCTACGAAACTCTAGGAAAGACAAATCTAATTCATAGTAACAGAAATCACATCACTGGCTGCCTAAGAATAAGAGTGGAGTGAGACTGATTGCTAGGGAATTTTCAGATGAAATAAAAATGTTCTACAACTTCACTAGGTTGATGGTTACAGCCACTGATCTCTACGCTAAAAATCTGTGAATTTTACTGCAAGTAAATTATACCTTGCTGAAGTAAGCTGACTTTAAAAAAAAGTGTTATTAGCATTGAAACAGGTGGGTAAATAAGGGGAACCTTTTGCGAAAGGGGATGAAAAAGATGAGTTCATTTTAGATGTGTTGAACCTGATGTGCCTATAGATATCCAAGAAGTACAAGACATCTCAGATAGGCAGTTGGGTATATAGGATGGGGATAGGAGAGGCACTGGAAAGAGGAGAGAGAGAAAGAGGAGCAGAGAGAGAAAGAAAAGTATCAAGTGCTGAGACATCTACAGTTAGGGGCAGTCAGAAAGAAGAATCAGTAAAATAAAATTTTTAAGAAGGAAGGAGATGATAAATAGTGTTAAAGTATTACAAAGAAGCATAGGGCATAAAGGACCACACATGAATTTATTCTTGTGAATTCTAAACCTGTCTTTTATGAACATTTTTTTCTGACACTTAACACAGTGTTTTGCAAACAGAGAGAGAGTCTCCCTCTCCGAGAGTCAAAGTCCTGCTCCCTGAAAATCTACCTAATAAACAAATTGATGTTTTAGGCACTTGAGATATTAAAAAAGAAAACAGGGTCAGGAGGACTGATGTCACAAGTAGATTTATGCTCTTAGAAACTTTTTTTCATATGTTTTTGGACACACTAAATGACTAAGAAAATACTAATAACATTTATATATCCTATATTAGCTATGCACACCATACAGTTAATTTGCTAACTATGTATTTTTTTTTTTCTCTTTTTTTTTTTTTTTGGCCGCGCCTCGTGGTACGTGGGATCTTAGTTCCCCGAGCAGGGATGGAACCCACGCCCCCTGCAGTGGAACCTCAGAGTCTTAACCACTGGACGGCGAGGAAAGTCCCATCTTTTTGTACCTTCTGAATTTTACATCATGTATTGTTATAACTTATTCTAAACAATTTAACTTTTTTCCATTACTTGAGGACTTTTTGATTTTTAAGGCAAAAGTTGATTTTCCAAAGGCCAACCATGGTCCCAGGATGCAAGGACAGCTTGGACAATGGAAATGCTTTGACTAACTTATTTTTCACAGACCTTGCCCACTACAGAGAGCTTTAGCTCTGCCCATTAACTTCATGTTGAAGTACTGTTAGCCTCTCAAAAATAAGCCCTTTCCTTTCAACGGAGGTAAGAAGACAGTTTTACAGATCAGATTTACTTGTTTCCTTTAATCTTTCCTAAGGTTTTCTTACAAAAATCCCTACTCCTGACTCAGCCTTCTACTTGACTTTTCTATTCCCAACAGCCAGACTCCCTCTTATTCTAATTACCAACATCCCCATGACTAGCAATTCACATACCTGAAAGGAAATTCTCACCAAGAAAGGGTAGTAATAGAGAAATAAATCACATACACTAGAATTCCATGTACAAAGAACTGACAAAAGATTCTCACACTCAGAAAATTAGAGAAGGGCTTCCCTGGTGGCGCAGTGATTAAAAATCTGCCTGCCAATGCAGGAGACGTGGGTTCGAGCCCTGGTCTGGGAAGATGCCACGTGCCGCGGAGCAACTAAGCCCATGCACCACAATGACTGAGCCTGCGGTCTAGAGCCTTCAAGCCACAGGTACTGAAGCCCGCGAGCCTAGAGCCCATGCTCCGCAACAAGAGAAGCCACCGCAATAAGAGAAGCCACTGCAATGAGAAGCCCATGCACCGCGACAAAGCGTGGCCCCCGATCACCGCAACAAGAGGAAGTCCGCGCACAGCAACGAAGACCCAACGCAGCCAAAAATAAATAAATAAATAAATTTATTTTTTTTAAACATTAGAGAACAGGTTAAGTAGAGCGATATAGGCAGGAATCAGACAGAAGGCGGTAAAAAACAGAACACATGAATAACAAACAGCAGCTTCTAATCTGTGAATCTTTAAAATGCAATTAAATAGTCTACACTTGTGAAATTTCAGAAAAATCTTGGAGGACAAAATGTTATTTACAAGAACAATACCACTGTTCATTCATTTAAGCCTGATTAACAACAAGTTGAATTAACAATATTTGACTGATTATTCAATCAAAGAGGTTTTGGTTTTTTTTCCCTCCCTCTACCCTACTGCCAAGAAGGTTCTATTCAACCAAATAGAGTACAACTAGCTCAGGCTTTACATACACTCCTGGCTCCACCACTTACTGGCTATGTGATCTTAAGTTATTTAACCTCATGAGCATCAGTTTCCCCTCTATAAAATGCAACTGCCATCTACCTTCCAGGGATGTTGTAAAAATTGAAATGAAAAATATAACTTAAAATACATATCTTAAATAGTACCTGGCACACAGTAAATGCTCAATAAATGGTGGCTCTTGTTACTACTAAAATTCTTACCATAAATTTCAATATTATTCACTTTTTAAATGACTAAATAAGCTGTAAATCAAAATGACATATATTTACCATAGCTGAAATATTTCAGTTCTCCCCTTCAGGACATACTGCACTTTCTTACCCGCTCTGTGAAATCTCTTAAGACCATATGACTTGCTTTGGCCAATGAACGATAAGCCAAAACAACATGACCCTCTTCTAGGTAAACACTTTAAGAGCCAATAAGTTATTAGCAACAGTCTCCTTCCCATTGTCACGGAGATCATGGAACCATGTGATGGAGCCTCCATCATTCTGAGACCCTACATAGTGAGAACAAACAGAATCCCCCACAAACCCACACTATACGTACATCATGTCAAGCAAAAAATGTTTGTCCTGTTAAAAGTCACTGAAATCTTTGAACTGCTTGTTACCCAGAGTCATTCTCAACATATCCTGTCCCCTACCACTAGTAAACCCTTGATTCCATCAATATTTCCACCTTGGTTTCTCTACAATCCATCATGTCAGTTCTACTCCTTATTTAGATTTCTCTAATAACCTTATAACCAAACTCCCTATGTGTAATTTTTGCCCATCTGTTCGCCACAACTCCAGAGTAATCTTTTTAAAACACAAATCTGATCATACCACACCCCTGCTTTTGTATGATTTTCACATCAAACAGGAGCACAGCAAAAATGGGCCTTCAAGAAATGTAAGAGATGATAGAAATGTTCCATATGTTGTTGTGCACGGTGGCTACATGAGTATATACATCTGCAAAAATTCAACAAGCTTACACTTAATATTTATATACTTTGCTGCATTAATTATGCCTCAATTAAACAGTTAAAAAGATATGGCCCCCAGAGGGCAGACAGCAGAAGCAAGAAGAACTACAACCCTGCAGCCTGTGGAACAAAAACCACATTCACAGAAAGACAGACAAAATGAAAAGGCAGAGGGCTATGTACCAGATGAAGGAACAAGATAAAACCCCAGAAAAACAACAAAATGAAGTGGAGATAGGCAACCTTCCAGAAAAAAAATTCAGAATGACAGTGAAGATGATCCAGGACCTCGGAAAAAGAATGGAGGCAAAGATTGAGAAGATGCAAGAAATGTTTAACAAAGACCTAGAAGAACTACAGAACAAACAAACAGAGATGAACAATACAATAACTGAAATGAAATCTACACTAGAAGGAATCAATAGCAGAATAACTGAGGCAGAAGAACGGAAAGTGACCTGGAAGACAGAATGGTGAAACTCACTGCTGCGGAACAGAATAAAGAAAAAAGAATGAAAAGAAGTGAAGACAGCCTAAGAGACCTCTGGGACAACATTAAACGCAACAACATTCACATTATAGGGGTCCCAGAAGGAGAAGAGAGAGAGAAAGGACCTGAGAAAATATTTGAAGAGATTATAGTCGAACACTTCCCTAACATGGGAAAGGAAATAGCCACCCAAATCCAGGAAGCACAGAGAGTCCTATACAGGATAAACCCAAGGAGAAACACACCAAGACACATAGTAATCAAACTGGCAAATATTAAAGACAAAGAAAAATTATTGAAAGCAGCAACGGAAAAATGACAAATAACATATAAGGGAACTCCCATAAGGTTAACAGCTGATTTCTCAGCAGAAACTCTACAAGCCAGAAGGGAGTGGCATGATATACTTAAAGTGATGAAAGGGAAGAACCTACAACCAAGATTACTCTACCGGGCAAGGATCTCATTCAGATTCGATGGAGAAATCAAAAGCTTTACAGACAAGCAAAAGCTAAGAGAATTCAGCACCACCAAACCAGCTCTACAACAAATGCTAAAGGAACTTCTCTAAGTGGGAAACACAAGAGAAGAAAAGCAACTACAAAAACAAACCCAAAACAATTAAGAAAATGGTCATAGGAACATATATTGATAATTACCTTAAATGTGAATGGATTAAATGCTCCAACCAAAAGACACAGGCTTGCTGAATGGATACAAAAACAAGACCCATCTATATGCTGTCTACAAGAGACCCACTCAGACCTAGGGACACATACAGACTGAAAGTGAAGGGATGGAAAAAGATATTCCATGCAAATGGAAATCAAAAGAAAGCTGGACTAGCAATACTCATATCAGATAAAATAGACTTTAAAATAAAGAATGTTACAAGAGACAAGGAAGGACACTACGTAATGATCAAGGGATCAATCCAAGAAGATATAACAATTATAAATATATATGCACACAACATAGGGGCACCTCAACACATAAGGCAACTGCTAACAACTATAAAAGAGAAAATCGACAGTAACACAATAATAGTGGGGGACTTTAACACCTCATTTACACCCATGGACAGGTCATCCAAAATGAAAATAAATAAGGAAACAGAAGTTTAAATGACACAATAGACCAGATAGATTTAATTGACGTTTATAGGACATTCCATCCAGAAACAGCAGATTACACTTTCTTCTGAAGTGCATACGGAACATTCTCCAGGATAGATCACATCTTGGATCACAAATCAAGCCACAATAAATTTAAGAAAATTGACATCATATCAAGCATCTTTTCTGACCACAACGCTATGAGATGAGAAATGAATTACAAGGAAAAAAAACGTAAAAAACACAAACACATGGAGGCTAAACAATACATTACTAAATAACCAAGAGATCACTGAAGAAATCAAAGAGGAAATCAAAAATACCTAGAGACAAATGACAATGAAAACACGACAATCCAAAACCTATGGGATGCAGCAAAAGCAGTTCTAAGAGGCAAGTTTATAGCTATAGAAGCCTACCTCAAGAAACAAGAAAAATCTCAAATGAACAATCTAACCTTACACCTAAAGGAACTAGACAAAGAAGAACAAACAAAACCCAAACTTAGCAGAAGGAAAGAAATCATAAAGATCAGAGCAGAAATAAATGAAATAGAAACAAAGAAAACAATAGCAAGGATCAATAAAACTAAAAGCTGGTTCTTTGAGAAGATAAACAAAATTGACAAACCATTAGCCAGACTCATCAAGAAAAAGAGGGAGAGGACTCAAATCAATAAAATTAGAAATGAAAAAGGAGAAGTTACAACAGACACCGCAGAAATACAAAGCATCCTAAGAGACTACTACAAGCAACTCTATGCCAATAAAATGGACAACCTGGAAGAAATGGACAAATTCTTAGAAAGGTATAACCTTCCAAGACTGAACCAGGAAGAAATGGAAAATATGAACAGACCAATCACAAGTCATGAAATTGAAACTGTGATTAAAAATCTTCCAACAAACTAAAGTCCAGGACCAGATGGCTTCACAGGTGAATTCTATCAAACATTTAGAGAAGAGCTAACACCCATCCTTCTCAAACTCTTCCAAAAAACAGCAGAGGAAGGAACATTACCAAACTCATTCTACGAGGCCACCATCACCCTGATACCAAAACCAGACAAACACACTACAAAAAAAGAAAATTACAGACCAATATCACTGATGAATATAGATGCAAAAATCCTCAGCAAAATACTAGCAAACAGAATCCAACAACACATTAAAAGGATCATACACCATGATCAAGTGAGATTTATCCCAGGGATGCAAGGATTCTTCAATATATGCAAATCAATCAATGTCATACACCATATTAACAAACTGAAGAAGAAAAACCATATGATCATCTCAATAGATGCAGAAAAAGCTTTTGACAAAATGCAACACCCATTTATGATAAAAACTCTCCAGAAAGCGGGCAGAGAGGGAACCTACCTCAACATAATAAAGGCCATATACAATAAACCCACAGCAAACATCATTCTCAATGGTGAAAAACTGAAAGCATTTCCTCTAAGAATAGGAACAAGACAAGGATGTCCACTCTCACCACTACTATTCAACATAGTTTTGGAAGTCCTAGCCATGGCAATCAGGGAAGAAAAAGAAATAAAAGGAATACAAATTGGAAAAGAAGAAGTAAAACTGTCACTGTTTGCAGATGACATGGTACTATACATAGAGAATCCTAAAGATGCCACCAGAAAACTACTAGAGCTAATCAATGAATTTGGTAAAGTTGCAGGATACAAAATTAATGCACAGAAATCTCTTGCATTCCTATACACTAATGATGAAAAATCTGAAAGAGGAATTAAGGAAACACTCCCATTTACCAGTGCAACAAAAAGAATAAAATACCTAGGAATAAACCTACCTAGTGAGACAAAAGACCTGTATGCAGAAAAGGATAAGACACTGATGAAAGAAATTAAAGATGATACCAACAGATGGAGAGATATACCATGTTCTTGGATTGGAAGAATCAATACTGTGAACATGACTATACTACCCAAAGCAATCTACAGATTCAATGCAATCCCTATCAAATTACCAATGGCATTTTTTACAGAGCTAGAACCAAAAATCTTAAAATTTGTATGGAGACATAAAAGACCCCGAAGAGCCAAAGCAGTCTTGAGGGGAAAAAACGGAGCTGGAGGAATCAGACTCCCTGACTTCAGACTATACTACAAAGCTACAGTAATCAAGACAATATGGTACTGGCACAAAAACAGAAACATAGATCAATGGAACAAGACAAAAAGCCCAGAGATAAACCCACGCACCTATGGTCAACTAATCTATGACAAAAGAGGCAAGGACATACAATGGAGAAAAGACAGTCTCTTAAATAAGTGGTGCTGGGAAAACTGGACAGCTACAAGTAAAAGAATGAAATTAGAACACTCCCTAACACCATACACAAAAATAAACTCAAAATGGATTAGAGGGCTTCCCTGGTGGCGCAGTGGTTGAAAGTCCGCCTGCCGATGCAGGGGACATGGGTTCGTGCCCCGGTCTGGGAGGATCTCACATGCCACGGAGCGGCTGGGCCCGTGAGCCATGGCCGCTGAGCCTGTGCGTCCGGAGCCTGTGCTCTGCAACGGGAGACGCCACAACAGTGAGAGGCCCACGTACCGCAAAAAAAAATGGATTAGAGACCTAAATGTAAGACCAGACTCTATAAGACTCTTAGAGGAAAACATAGGAAGAACACTCTTTGACATAAATCACAGCAAGATCTTTTTTGATCCACCTCCTAGAGTAATGGAAATAAAAACAAAAATAAACAAATGGGACCTAATGAAACTTAAAAGCTTTTGCACAGCAAAGGAAACCATAAACAAGACGAAAAGACAACCCTCACTATGGGAGAAAATATTTGCAAACGAATCAACAAAGGATTAATCTCCAAAATATATAAACAGCTCATGCAGCTTAATATTAAAGAGACAAACAACCCAATGCAAAAATGGGCAGAAGACCTAAATAGACATTTCTCCAAAGAAGACATACAGATGGCCAAGAAGCACATGAAAAGCTGCTCAACATCACTAATTATTAGAGAAATGCAAATCAAAACTACGAGGTATCACCTCACACCAGTTAGAATGGGCATCATCAGAAAATCTACAAACAACAAATCCTGGAGAGGGTGTGGAGAAAAGGGAACCCACTTGCACTGTTGGTGGGAATGTAAATTGATACAGCCACTATGGAGAACAGTATGGAAGTTCCATAAAAAACTGAAAATTGAATTACCATATGATCCAGCAATCCCACTCCTGGGCATATAGCCAGAGAAAAGCGTAATTCAAAAGGACACCTGCACCCCAATGTTCATTGCAGCACTATTTACAATAGCCAGGTCATGGAAGCAACCTAAGTGCCCATTGACAAATGAATGGATAAAGAAGATGTGGTACATATATACAATGGAATATTACTCAGCCATAAAAAAGAACAAAATTGGGTCATCTGTAGAGATGTGGATGGATTTAGAGACTGTCATACAGAGTGAAGTCAGAAAGAGAAAAACAAATATCGTATATTAATGCATATATGTGGAACCTAGAAAAATGGTACAGATGAACTGGTTTGCAGGGCAGAAATTGAGACACAGATGTAGGGAACAAACGTATGGACACCAAGGGGGGAAAGAAGTTGGGGGGTGGGGGAGGTATGATGAATTGGGTGATTGGGATTGACATGTACACACTGATGTGTATAAAACTGATGACTAATAAGGACTTGTTGTATAAAAAAATAAAAATTAAAAAAAAATATATGGCCCCAAAGTAGTTTTTCAGCTTCATTTTACTGAATTTCTATTCCAAACCACATAAATAGCCTATAGTCACAAACTATTACTAATTACATTCTTAGACATTGATCTTTCATGCTCTCAGGTATATAATTCCCTTTCCACTCCTACTTTTCTTCAAGACCCATATAAAATTGCACTCCCTTAGGGGTCATTCCACCTAAACATCCCTTGACTTTACTTCACTTGTCTGATGACAGCTCTTTGTACCTTAGTGTTCACTACACCAGTGAATCTCAATAAGAGGTGATTTTACTCCCCAGGGGACTTTTGCCAATGTCTGGAGACATTTTTAATTGTCACAAATGGGGAGAGGGAGTGCTTCTGGCATCTAATGGGTAAAGGCCAGGGATGCTTCAAAATATCTTATAATACACAGCACAAATCCACACAACAATAAATTATCCTACCTAAAATGTCAACACTGCCATGTTTGAGAAACTGTGCATTGCATTATTGTATGATGTATTTATTTGCAAGTCCATATCCCTGCTGAACTGAAAAAACAGGAGAGATTAAATCGTACTCATTTCTTTATCCCAGCACAATATCTAGCAAATAGCAGTCAAAAATGTATGATAAATAGATGTCATCACTGAACCTATTTTGATAAGCACAGTGCCTAGAATGCAGCACTCAAAAGATACATGATAAGTACATGTGTTATTACTGAATCTTATTTTGATACTAAAGCTAAGTAGATGATGGTTAAACTGGTAGTCTTTAAATTCAAATTCCATCAATCACTATTTTGATTTCGTGTTTTCATAGTACGTACCGACAGATCACAAATTATAACCTATGCATCTCAAAGTGTTAAACTGAAATTGATTTCTATATTAAGCTTAAACCAAATATGAGTAAACCAAATAGATTAATGACTGTTTCAAAAGGATTTAACAAAGAACACTTTTTCAAAAAAAATGTTTTAATCTCATATCACAATGCCACCTGAATGAGATAAAGTAGAATAATAGATACTAAAATTTGGGATACCATTTCACCTAATATTAATCCAATATAATTCATGTTAAAAAAAACAGAATGGTGGTATACCTTAATATATTAATTGTCAAAAACAATTAGACCATTTTTGTATTATTTAATAAACATTTCGTACGTCAAAAGCAGAATCATTATATTGTTAATGACTGGATTTACCACCTCAAAGATAATCATAATACGCATTTTCGATGTTTGCTTACTGTATCTATTTCACCATTCCTCCCCTAATATATTCCATGCCATCTCCAGGAAGGTTGAAAGAAAATGTGTATTTACAAGGCTCTTAAATTAACCAGATGCCTTGTTAAATTTAGTTGTTTAGAGTAGACAGACTGTAAAATGTTAGGAGACTAAGTCTCCAACTTAAATTTTTGAGAGAATGATATATTATTAATACATCTACATTTCAAATCTGATAAGTAAAAATGAAAGTTCTTTATTTGATTCCTATTTAAAGTTCTCAAAACATTTAACTTCCAACATAGGTCCATTCTTGTTGACTGAAAAAAACAATTGCAAAAAATTCACATTTGGTCTTCCTTAAAGACACAAAATCTAATTCACTTCTGATACTGAAACTACTAAATGCAAAAAGAAAACAAAAAACAAATTTTAAAAAGCCCACCACCCTTATCATTTATTTGATTATTAAATAATAAACAACACCTATTTCACATGTATTCAACCAGAGAAAGAAAAAAATTCATTTGGTAGCAATGCATTATTTAGGATTTTGGTATAACATCATTTACTACAGGAATAAACTCTCTTGTGAAACTTATTCTTCTAATTTATCAAATTATCTAATACATATTACAAAAACAAAATTTGTGGATCAATATTTTTGTTTTCCCCTAAAACCATGCTATTCTTGAACGTAGTGGACCTCTCCAACCAGTTTACCATACATTTGTATGCATACGCATAATCAGTTCAATCAAAATGCCACATAAACAAAGAAATATCCAAATTCTATACTTTCTATTGCTAGCATTCAAGTTTCTCTACTACAGAACATTTCTTTCCTAAATAGAAAATTTTCCCATCTTTTCCTTAAAATCTTTTTACTCTTGATTTAAGTTTTATGGCATTATTTCATAGAACTGAACTTTCACACATAATACACAAAAATATTTTGTCAGTATCTAAACTAAAGACAAAAGGATCTTTTCATCACGGTATTTTCAAATTACTTGTACTTTTCTGGGTAATGAAAAAATTATCATCACTAACAAGCACATATGTCAAAGAAAAGAATCTGAGAGTGAGCACATTATACTGCGCCCCCAGGACTCAGAACCCTTGAACTGCAAGAAACAAAACCAAGAGAAATACTGTACTCCAATAATGTGATGTTCCCTATAAAAAACATCACAATCATCATCTACCATTTACACAGCATGAACTTACTTAAACGCAGTATATTAAATACTGTAACACATACTATACAGAGTGCAACAGTGAAGAGTAAAGTTTCCTTATCAAGTAACATTATAGGTTAATAAGTAATTTTAGTCTTTACAATCAAAGATATGGATGCTTTTGGCAAAGAGACAAGCTTTTCCAATTTTGAGTGACACTAAATTCCCAAGTGTAAAAAAGGAAAAACCTTGACCTTGTTTAGTAATGCTGTTCACCAACTTTTTCTAAAACCTTTCTCAGCTTCAGTGGAAATAAACAGGAAAAAATCAATCCAAAATACAAACTAGAGACTCGTAACTACCACCATAAGTGAACTAAAAACATCAACCAAAATATAAGGATATCATTACATGTAATGCACTGAAGCACACTGAAATTTAAAAAAAAATACTTAATAGGGTTTCCCTGGTGGTGCAGTGGTTGAGAGTCTGCCTGCCGATGCAGGAGACACAGGTTCGTGCCCCGGTCTGGGAGGATCCCACATGCCGCGGAGCGGCTGGGCCCGTGAGCCATGGCCGCTGAGCCTGTGCGTCCGGAGCCTGTGCTCTGCAGCGGGAGAGGCCACAGCAGTGAGAGGCCCGCGTACCGCAAAAAATAAATAAATAAATAAATAATAAAAATAAGAATACTTAATATACTTATTTAATACATTTAAAAAGCCACATAATAAACCTTATTAAAATATATAGTGCAGGGCTTCCCTGGTGGCGCAGTGGTTGAGAGTCCGTCTGCCGATGCAGGAGACACGGGTTCGTGCCCCAGTCTGGGAAGATCCCACATGCCGCAGAGCAGCTAGGCCCGTGAGCCATGGCCGCTGAGCCTGTGCATCCAGAGCCTGTGCTCCGCAACGGGAGAGGCCACAACAGTGAGAGGCCCGCATAACGCAATAAATAAATAAATAAATAAATAAAGTACATAGTGCAGAGCTTCCCTGGTGGCGCAGTGGTTGAGAGTCCGCCTGCCAAGGCAGGGGACGTGAGTTCGTGCCCCGGTCCGGGAAGATCCCACATGCAGCGGAGTGGCTGGGCCCGTGAGCCATGGCCGCTGGGCCTGCATGTCCGGAGCCTGTGCTCCGCAACGGGAGAGGTCACAACAGTGAGAGGCCCGCGTACCACACACACACACACACACACACACACACACACACACACACAAACCAAAACCAAAAACAAAACAAAAAATATATAGTGCAATTAATAGTTTAAAATTAAATCTACATATGACTCAAATAAAAATAAAAGATATTTTCTTATGCTCCAAATAAAGTTTTCTTTTTTTAAAATAAATCCTGCAATTCATGAGAAATTGCCCTCACATACATAAGATGTGACATTAGAACATGTGATAACATGCTCCCCAATATAAAAACCTCAGAAGTTATCACCATACCCAAAACTGCTGGTATCCTGCCCAGGACCTATCAGTACCCCACAAGCTTTGAGACCTAGGAAAGGTAAATATGTGCAACATAACTAACAAATAGACTAGAGACTAGAATCAGGAGAGATTGAAAGGAGAATTGTTGAAAGAAAAAGAAAAAACAAGCATATTCATACTTCAGAAATACGCAGTTAGAAGTAAAAAGCATGAGTTCAAAAAGAAACTTCAAAAAAATTTATCTGTGTACCCAGAACACATAAAAATAAAGCGAAAAAAAGTTTCCCATTACAATGCTCACCCTTACTTACACAACACACTCTGGTATTTCCCATTATTTTTTATTTAAAAAAATTGGTGTTGTGACCCAGTAAATTGAACTGACAAGTCACTAATGGGTCACCACCTAAAGTTTGCAAAGCACTGGCTTAGAGGAACTGACAACCACAGGAAGATCCTTGCTTTCCTCTGAATATCTAGTTTGAGAAAACTATTTAGGAAGTGGAAAAAGTGAAAGACAGAATTCCTCCAGGGCAGGGACCAAACCTTATTGGCACGTAATCATCACTTAACGTTTGCTGAATTAATATATTGTGGAATATAAAGCACTTTCAAGATGAGACATACCTACAAAACATACCTAAAAAAACGGCTTAGGAGAACATGAGTACCTTGGATTCCCTCAAAGCCAGGGATGGTGAAAAGAGTTCCAGGAAGTAGAAGTATGATACCAAAAGACTTAAATAAACAAATTCAGTACCAAAGGGGAAGGAAATTTTGTTCTTTAGGACAGGTTTTACATCCAGCAAAGGAAAAAGAAAATCTCTTATAGAGCTACATAGTAGTCCATTGCAGGTACAAAAAAGTTTGTAAGCTACCCTTGGTTAGAAATTCGAACCATTTCTTTAAAAAATATACATTGAGCTCCAAATGTATAAATCCAACTTCAAGTCAAAATTATGGAATGTAATTCATTCTTAAATATTAGACTCACTATTTTCATTTGTAAACATTTATTAGGTGGCCAATATGTGACAGCTAACAACTTATTGGGTGCTTACTATGTATCAAGCAATACGTTAAGTACTTAACAAGGGTTATCCCATTTAAACCTAGCAACCTTATAAAGTAGGCATTATTTTCATTTTATAGACAGGGAAAGTGAGGCTTAAAAGTGTTACATAAAGAAGTTACACAGATAATAAATGGTAAAATTAAGATATATTAAGTGACAGTTGTATTATTGGTGGCTGCAGATCCGAATATTTTGTTCCATTCCAGTATCTGTTGATGTTTTTCTCAGAAACTAAACTTTGCATGTCTTTCTAAATGAAGTAATTCATCTACTTCTGAATCTGCACAACACAATCATATTGAATAATTTTATCAAAAAGAAAAACCAGCCCCTTCTCAGCTTTAAAGATAAGTTAGAGGCTAATTAAATGTAGTTATGCTTTTATAACAATGTCACTGCTACTGGCATTTTTAACAGGCTATATATTGATTATACAAAGTACCTAGTAACCTGTACTTTTATTAACTTTATTTACATGCCACGTAAATTTTTTATATTGTGAAAAACCTTTCCACCTTTTATGGGCCACTTAATTTTTTTACTAGGTAAGAAAATGCAGCCTTAAACTGTATTTCAGAACAAAAAGTCTGCTTCTAGCACAAACAGAAGAGACTGATATAGAAATAATTGTTACCAAATGTTGAAAGAACATCCCAATTGAAAGTAATTGTTTCTAGCCCCTCCACACATTTAAATTCATGTGGATTTTTTAAGAAGGTATGAAACACTTTAATGATATTAAATATCAATTTTTATCATTAAAATTAAAATATTTCCATCCAATATAATGGAATGAATAGAGGTTTGTATCTTTTACACTTACATTTTTAGAATTTGAAATCTTGAAGAATATAAAAAAATAATCCAGCCATGAAGAAGTACAGAAACCTAAAGGCAGACGAACATACGTTGGCACTCTGTTTAATGGAACAATCTCAATTTTATGCAAGACTTAACTACAGAATTGACACTTTTTAGAAGAGATGCATTCATATATGATCCTGAACTGAATAGCAGCCCTTAACTTATACATAGAAAAAAGCTCCTAATTTCTAAAAGGTTAAATCAGTATGAGTACAATTATTACAACAGACTACTGATAACCAAAAAGATATACAGAGGAGAAATAAAATGATTTTAATATACAGAGAAGTCAAATGAAAAGCAAAGAATTTATTAATTCAAATAACAGATTAATCTCAAATCTAATTTCAATGCCAACAGTTGGCCCCCTAGATAACTTCTGGATTTACTAAGTATTCATATCTACTAAGTACCAGCAAATTCTTAAAATAAATTACACTTTTTATGGTTAGTTAAGAGTATTCAGTCCTAGTATTCTGTAAGTAATCAGTTTCTTTCTTACTAGTGGGATGGCATCATAGCATGGGACCAAATATCATGTGTATACCTTGATATAAATAAAACTTGTTTTATATTAACATGTTAACTGCCACATCTACAGTTCTCCCAAAATATATACTACAGAAAATACAATAATTATTTTCTATTCAGTTCACTCATACTTTTGGTCCTGTATACTGCTGTATTCCTTTAAAACCTCTGTTTAAATCTGTTTGAGAAACTATCCTTTAATTTGGAAGGAAATTTAGTTACTGTCAAGATAATCCTAGACTATACAAAGCCTTTAAACCCAAATGATTCTTAGAAATTCTTCCATCTATAAAACATGAGAATTATAACCAAATTAACAAATCAGGTATCAGAATGCCAAAAATTAAGTCACTAAGAGGGAATTCAGAGAATCAGTTGTGAAAGAACAGGAAGTGATGTACACTGCCATTTTGTAGATAACTATTTAGAAACCCAAGAGGTACCATATAATCTGGAATCAATTAACTCAGACTAACAGCTCTTAGTTTCTCTTTCTGACAGTGGCATCAGAACTCACCTGCAATAACCCACAGACAGTTTTTCCTTAATAATGAATTTATCTAATTGGTCATGAACATAGTTTTACCACCTTTAACAGAACTCCTACCATCTACTGTAAAGGGTTTCTTCATAGTTGTTCTAAAGAGTACCTCTTAGTTCTAGTATGCTGATATATATCAAGTAGTTTACCTATATCCAGTGTACATCCTTAAGTTTTGTAGCCCTTATTGATAAATCCCCTCTGCCTTCACCTTTCGAAGACAAAAACAGTAACTTTTTACTGAGCAGTATGCTTGGGTTTATACATGCTAGTACATATGAATTATCAACAAGCCGTAACACAGGAATTAGACTTTACCTCACAATTTGCCAAAGAGGGGAAAACTACACACCACAACATGCAGCTTTGTGCCATGAAATAAAGGTTCATATGAGAAGTGCTGTTTAAGTTAAAATGAGTTCAGATAAAAATCAAAAGAGAATAAAGTAAGGAGAATTCCATTTGCTGAGGAAAAATAATAAAAACTGATTTAACATACCATTAATGTGTCTCCCTATATCAAAATCATGAAATAAGATGACAGAAACTAAATTAATGCTTAACACTACTACTACTAACATCTTTAAATACCTGTCTTAAAACAGGTTTCAAAATGCAACAAACACACCAAAAAAGCTCTGATGGACAATGTAATATGCAGATGGCATTTGGAAGTATTTAAAAACAAGTCACCCACTAAGTAAAGCTTAAACACCAAATACAACTTGCTAGTAAAATGTCAAGACATGATCTCTGTAGTTAGTTTAGTCACCTTCATCACTTTGTATAAAAGTTATTTAATTATATGAATATTCATGTATGGAACATTTTGAAATCACTTCATCAGTAACTCTAAATACTTAAAGAAAAAAGTATCAACTGTAGATTTCAAGACTACTCTTTGGTCACAAGAACTTGGCAACACACTTCCAGAATGTTAATTTTTTTTAAAATTTATTTCTATTCTACTAAACAAAACCAACAAGCACTACTGTAAACCAGATAAGATGATTTGTTTTAAACAAATACGACATGAAGCAAAAGAAGTGGAAAAACGACCTACTGACTACAGAATATAGATCCTATCACAATATCATTAGGCAAATTAATCTTTATTAATTTTTATTACATTAAGAAACAAGGCATTTTCAACAGGTTTGTAACCTAATCATTTTCGGAAAATTCCGATTTCAATGTATACAAAATAGTGTTAACCCTAAAAATTCACAGCTCAGGGAGAAGGAATGTCCATCAGACAGCCTGTCTGTATACAATAATCTTTAATAATTCTTCAAGAACTACAAAAGTCATAGGAAGAAAAAAAAGAGGGAAATGAAGGAGTACAAAATTATTTTATTTTAATCCTAACGAAAACCCAATATGCTCACACACAAAAAAAGTCAACCCAGTGTTTTGAAAAGAGAGAGACATCAAAACTGTTCTAACATGGCAGGGTCTCTCTTTAGAGGCCGTATCCCCCCAACAGTAACAGACATACTTCCCAGGGACAGATCAGAGGGGAAGAGTATTAAACCAGTACCGTTATCGATTTAAAACCAAAGGAAAAGGGGTAACCTTTCTAAGGGAAGCGCCATTACTTCCCTCTCTTGCTCCCCCTCCCTTCACTGTATACACGGGCCTGTGTATGAAGAAACTGCCTTGGACTTCTGCAGCACTGCAGTAGACTAAAGAATGGGGAAGGGTAGGGGGAAAGAAACGCTTCCATCACCCCTAGAGAAGAGGGGTATAGATTTCCCGAGCGAGGAGGGAGGGTGGGAATCCACCCAGTACACTACCCAGAGCAGTCTCCCTTCCCAAGAATTCACAGACACTACAAAGGAGGAGAGGGAAGAGCAGAGGAATCAGAAGGGAAAGGGACCTCGCGCCTTTAAATCGGGGTGCACATCAACCCAGTCTCCTTAGGAGGGCCACACCTTCCTCGAGACATCCTCTTCTACCACCCCTTCCGGTAACCCTCAGGAAAGAGGAATGTAATTGCTCTTGCCCCTCAAAACGGGAGGGCGCCCCGTTCACCAGTTTCTTCACCCCACCCACAGAATTACAGACCCTCCTTGTCTCCCTCCCCCACCCCACCCCCACATCCCTTCTTCCGCGCAGCGGCCAAAGTGGGCCGAATTTCCCCGCCCCCTCCATGTCTCCCTTTCCCAAGGCAGAGGTGCCCTTACCCTTTCGCCGACAGGTCTGGGGCGGAGTAGGCAGCCACAGCCCCCTGCAGCGCTTGGGTAGCCGCTACGCTGGAGGGCGAGGAGTGAGGAGGAGGAGGGGGCCAGGCGACAGACCGCCGCCCCCCCCCCGGAGCCCCAGCAAGCCGCCCAGCCCAAGCTCTGCGACAAGGGGCGGGGGGGGGGGGGGCGAAGGGACGACCGGGGTCGAGGAGGCGCCCTCAGCGCTTGGACTCAGCTAAGATGGCGCGGGGAAGTGCCGGGAGCCGCCGCCGCCGCCTCGGGGGAACCGGCCCGGGCCTCGGCCGCCTCCCGTCCTCACACAGCCGAGGCCCTCTCGGTCCCCCGCCGCGGCCCCTTGGCGGGCGGGCCCACGCACAGCCCTCAGCCACCACCACCCCTGGGAAGGGGGCGCTCACAAAGGGAAGAGAGGCCCCGGGCCGGCCGGCCGGCGGGGCGGGGTCCCCAGGGGCTGGAGGCCTCAGAGGTTCGCGGGTGCCTCGCGCTCTCGGCCCGCGAAGGGCGCAGGCAAGCAGGACCCCTCCTCTCTCCTTAGGCAGGCGGCGGCACCGACTCACTCTCTTTGCCACCCTCCCTCTCTCTCTCTCCGAGCCCTGAAGCCACAGAGCCCGGCCGCTGCCCAGATTCCCCCCCCTTCCCAGACACCACTCCCCTCCTCCCGACAGTCATCCCAGTATCCAATCTCGCGAGATTTCCCGCCTGACAGGCTCGACCCTGCGCGAGACAAGACTGCGTACGCGTGCACGCCCTCACGGGAGCGCGCGAGTGCTCACACTGGGCGGAGTCTCCAGAGTGGCCCAGAGTTCCATCCTCTGCCCAACCCGGCCTCGCTCACCTGGCGGAGCCGTTCTGCCACGTGGGCGTCAGGTGCATTCATTTCACCCTGAAATCTAAGAAAGAAAAGCTTATCTGCTCTCCTCCTCCTTTGCTTTTCCCACTCCTAAAATATCCGTCTCCCCTCCCAAAACCCTGCGAATGAGAAGCTTGCCCTGACATGTTGAATAGCCTCCTTCTTACACACCTTACTTCAACCCCTCCGTGGAATTCAGAGGTAAGCTGGTCAGCGTAATCAGTATATAACTGAGTTTTTCAGATTCTAAACGTTTATAATAATTTTTGGAACGGTAACAAGAGTTGGAAATACAGAGCTAAACCATCCTATAGTTAGCGATGGTAGGAAAGGGACAAATTCTTGAAAAGTTTTTGTGGATTGAGTAGGTTGAGTAACAAGAGCAGTAAACTAAAGAGTTCTAAGGGAAGAGGTAGTGCTTCTCATTTTTTTTAATGAAAAACATTTTTTTAGGGGAAAACCCCTTCAGTGGGCCACAAAGAGAAATTTTTTTCAAGAACCAAAAGGTATGCCTAAGGTGCAGTCATAAAAAATCTTGGTTCTTCAATCAGTAAAACAACTGAGATGAATACATCTGTTGTGTGGGACTTGTGAGTGAAAATGTACACCAGAACAGTTGTTGGAAGTTACAATAAACTAGGAAAGTACATTGGCTGTGAGAAAAAACAAGCTCTCTGCTTCAGCCGAATGTACATGTAATTTGTTCTAAATGTTCCCTCTCCTAGTAAGGGTCCTTGCTTTGCAAGTCAGTCAGTCATTACTCTTTTCACCTATATCGTCAACCATTCTCAAATGGCAACTTCCCCTCAGCATTAAAAACAACAACAACAACAAAACAAAATAAAATTTAAAAAAACAAGCCCAAATTTCTCCTTCTCTGAGGGGAAAAGAAAGATTATGATCTTCACCTCTCCTGTCCGTCACAGACAAAGTCCTGGAAAAGTTGTCTATCATCCCACCTCCACAGAAAATTGAGAATTTGATCTCGCCAAGGTCAAGAGTGTCCTTCTAGTTGTGTCTAGTGGAGTATTCATTTTAATCCCTTCCTTCTTGACATCTACAATACTTGACACAGTTGATACTCCTTCCATCTTGAAACTTGTGTTCCTCTTTGGCTTTTCAGCACCACTCAAAACCAGTTTTTCTTGTACCTTCCTGTCCCTGAAGCCCCTCATCCTCCACCCACTCCTTAAATGATGCCCCTCCAGTCCTGATCCCATCTTCTGAAAGTGTTACAGCAAGAATGTTCTAGTTACTTCATATATTTGGGAATGGAAAGAGATTCATGCTTTCCCATAGTATTTGTTCTTTATCTTTTTATAGGAAATTTCACACATACAAAAAAAGGAGTCAGATAGAATAGTAAACCATGTGTCTATCATCCAGCTTCAGCTGTTATCACACTTTATCAATCTTGTTTCACCTATTCTCCCACAACCTTTCCCCTCACCCCATGTACTTTTAAGTAAATCTCTAATAAACCATCATAACATTTCGCCTGTAAATATGCACTTTAATACGTATCTCTAACAAATACTTTTGTTGTAACATAACCGTGATTTCATTATCACACCTTTACAATACTTCCTTAATATTATTTAATACCCAATCCATGTTCAGTTTTTCCCAATAGTTTCCAAAATATCTTTTCATAGCACATTTATCTGAATCAGGATCTGAACAAATTCTCCACTTTGCATTTGATTGATAAATATGTCTCTTCAGTCTCTTTTCACGTTCCCCTTCCTTTTTTCTTCCTTCCTTCCTTTTTTCTTTCTTTTTTGTATGTAGTTTATTTGTTGAAGAAATCAGATTATTTATCCTAAGAATCTTCCACATTCTGGACTTGGCCAGTTGCCTCCTCATGATGTCATTTCACATTTGCTTCAATGATTATATTTCTTATAAACTGGTAGTTAAATCTAAAGATTTGATGTTGTATGTGTGGTGTTTTTATAGTATTTTGTATCTGCCACTACCTCGTTCTCACACTTACCTCCACCTCTACCACAAATTGTAGTTCCCCACGCCCCATTTCCTCAGCACATGGGGCATCTTAAGAGATTCTGGCTGTCTCATTATTATTATTATTATTATTATTATTCCAGATCTGTGCCTATGATCTGGTGCAAATAGGCCTCCCTCCTCAAATTCTTCAAATTTCACACACACACACCTACACATGGGCTTATCCCAATGTCAAATTTGTTCAACAGGAAAGTACTGTTAGTAGGTACTGCAAAACATATCAGTTATTTAATTTTTAGAATTTATCAAAAAAAAGATAATTACACTCATCGATGGTAGGAAAATAAGTCAATGCTTAGAATGGTTGCAGATATTGCGCTTTCTGTGGATTTAACTCCTGAACATTTCTTGGATTGGTCTCGTTCTTCATCCCCATTGCTTCTCCTGTGGTGGTTCATACCTCAGTTTCTCACTTGAGGTACTGTAATTGCCTTCCAACTACTCTCCTTGCCACCCCTCAGGATGCCCCATTCTCTGTCCTGAGCTAAATGCTTTTATTCTTCCTAAAATGCAATTTCTAAAAGCTGAATATTTCATTTCTCTGCTTAAAACTCTTGCATGACTCCCCAAAGCCTTCCAAATTAAATCCAAACAAAACCCCTGCATACCTCTCTAGCCTTAGGATATTCCTACCATCCTGATATTATTCACTCTTCTGCTAACTGCTAATATGCTTCAAGTGTCACTTCCCTGAGAGGCCATCTCATATCTCAACTAGGTATTCTTTTGAGCCTATAAATTGGGGTCAGAAAGCTCTGGGAGATGAATGGGTACCAACCATGATTTGACCTTGACAGAAAAGTTACCCAAGCAGTGACAAAACCAAGAATAAGCTCTTTCCAAACACTGTCTCATTTAATCCTCACAACAAACTTGTGATGTACTATTATTATTACCTCTGTTTTATAGGTAAGGAAAACAGGGTTCAGAGAGCTTATGTCACTTGCCCCAAATCAAAAAACTAATAAGTAAGTGGTGAGCTAGAATTTGAACCCAGTTGTGAATGAATCCAAAGCATGCTGTCTTTCTACCATATTATACTCCTGGTACCACCAACCGAGGACAGCTTGATGCCATGTACACATTTCAAGTGTTTAAGAGATGCCTGACCATGTAATGTCAGTGTATTTGTTGTTGCACATGTATCTGTGTGCAAAAAGATAGCTTGTCAATGTGTGGGTGGGTACACTGACTGATATGATATCTAGCTAATGAAACTGTCTGTTCAGTATTGTCACTCATTAAAAGACCAAGTTATGTTCAACTCAATTTAACAAATACTTGTTAAATTTGTTGACAGCTTGAAGTCTGGTGGTCATACCTCATTCAGACGTGTCTACAAAAGGCTGCCTGATAGAAGCATGGTTTCACAGGCTGCAAAGTAACACTCATCATATACAGAGTTGGTTCTTGAGCTCTGCATCCCCGTATTAATCGGGTTCATTTTGTGAACCTTTTACAAATGCCACATTTAAAAATGCCCTGCATGTGGAGGCAGCAGATTACTCTATTTTAACCCACAGAAATAGACAAATGCTGGGCCAAGGTCCCCTAAGGATGGTAGAATACAATTCAGTTCAAGAAAGTCCTGTCCTAGAAACCTTTCAGTCTCAGGTATCTATCAGATAAGCATCTGCAGCAAGCCATGAATAAATTAAAGCAGCTGCACCAGAGTCTAAAAGAAAGCCAGCCCTGAAGATATCAGGCAGTGGATGTGAAGGTAGTACAGCCGTAGTTAAAAACATTGACTGTGGGGGCTTCCCTGGTGGCGCAGTGGTTGAGAGTCCGCCTGCGGATGCAGGGGATGCGGGTTCGTGCCGCGGTCCGGGAGGATCCCACATGCCGCGGAGCGCCCGGGCCCGTGAGCTATGGCCGCTGAGCCTGCGCGTCCGGAGCCTGTGCTCCGCAACGGGAGAGGCCACAACAGTGAGAGGCCTGCGTACCAAAAAAAAAAAAAAACAAAAAAACAAAAAAAAAAAAAAAAACAACATTGACTGTGGAGTCCCGCCTCCATCTCTTACTCCTGTCAGTGAGTATGTTACTTTGTGCCAGTCTCATAACCAGGCTGGGTGTTGCTTTCCTTATCTGTAAAATGGGGTTAACATTACCTTCCTTACAGGGTTGTGTGAGGATTTAAATAAGATACCATGTAAAGTGCCTAACCCATGGGAAATGTTTTCAAGTGTTAGCTGTTATTGTGTATGTGTCAGGAGGTAAATATCCATCGCACTGCTCTGACACTACCCTCTGGCAAGCACCCATGATCAGTGCATCACGACTGTCTGGGACATCTGTGAATGTGGCAAGGGTTGGGCAGCATGTCTGTGGACTGAGAGGTTTTTGGAATGTATCTTCTGGACCAATTGGTGATTTTGTCATGCCCTTGTCTTTGGCTGACATCTGCCACAATTGAAAACACAAATTCCTACCAGAGTTCTGATATGTAGGATATGAAACAAACAGCTGGCAATCAAAACTTAAAATAAGTTGTTATTTTATTGGCCTAGGATTGTCTTTGGGCCTCCTCTTTAGCCTTCTCTTTGCTAGGTAGTAATATGATACTGGTAAGAAGTCTTTGGTTGAAAATGACAATTGAAATCACCTTACAGGGGGAAAAAAAAAGGAAGTTTATTAAACCCTGTAACTGAAAAGTCCAGTGCTTCAGGAATTAAAAGAATTTTGTCAGGTGTTTGCCTCTTTTTGTTTCCCGTTTTCAGCTTCTCCATGCACCATACCCAGCTCCCAATTGCTTGGCTATTTTTCTCCATAGATTGGATTTTGTTATAAGGTTGTCTGTGTTTGTATTGGAGGGGGGAATGCAACTGAGGATCCGGGTGCTTCCCACTGCTGTCATCTAGTTTAATATACCCCAACACTGAATGCTGCCATTAATACTGTCTATACACAGGAAATGAATCAAGGGCATTTCTAATATTGGTTTTAACCAGATGCTTCCTTTGCTGATATGACACTGTATTATGATCATTAGTGACAGAAGCCCTGTCCCAAAATTTAGGTTTATACAACCACTTAATCTCTCCTGTTATGTGGCCTTTCCTGCATAACCTGCTCTCTCTCACCTGTTGCCCAAAACCCCTGAGCAGGGGACAGAGGTCTAGTCTAGTGATCAAATGGTACCATATAAATGGTTATCATGAAACTCATCCTTTATTTCTCCTCTTCACAAATGTTCTCAACACAAAAATATAACAATATTGTAAATGTAGAAATTGAAGTCATTTGGTACTTTTTGTGAGGATGAGCAGATCAGAATTTGGGGCATATGGACCAGAGACAGTGTTTCCATGAGAGGTGCAAACAGGCTTCACATAGATCATATTAGATGAACTTCCATCTTAGTAGTTGATTCATGTAGCAGAGGCATGGATGCTGGACTGAGGCAGAGGGCAGAGTGGAATGGGAGGAATGGCCACAGAAGTCCAGATTCACAGTTCATCCCAGTTTAGTGACCCTAAAGGCAAAGGAAAGCTTCTCACTCTCACCTAACAGTATATAATATCCAAAGGAACATCTTTGAGTGGCCTAAATTGGACCCTGTGTTATATGCCCTTCTCTGGGCTAGTCATTTCACCAAGGGGTGAGACATTTTGATTGCCCTAGCTATGATTGTGTGTCCGCTCTGTGGCAAGAGGCTCAGAGTAACAGCTCCACAAAACTACACAGAGTGATGGAGAGGAAATTCCTTAAAGGAATGTAGGGTACTGTCTGCCAGAAGATGAGGGAGAAATTCTGGACAGACAAAAACAACAGATGTTCACTACAAGAAGAATAGAACTGCTGGCGAGGCCAAATGATATGGTTTTGTGGGGATGCTAGCTAGAGTACAATATATTGGCACTTGCTGTGGCCAGGTAAAAGAAAGCGACTATCACCTGGACACAATAGAACTTTCATATCTATGACCTCTTTTGATCTTCACCATAACTCTGAGAAATGGGCAGGACATACTTATTTTACAGAATGCACTTTTGAGAGTCAAGCAACGCAGAGAAGCACAGTGGGAAACACATGGTTCACATGACAAGGCCAGGTATCTGGTATTTATGTATCTGGTATGTACGTCAGTTTGGGAGGCAGGTGCCTTCCCAGACATTCTTAGAACGTTAGACAATTCTGAAAGTATCTGGCATGTGCAGGAACCCAGAAAATGCCCAGCATCCAGGTACATAGTGCCAAGGTGACTGCAACTTCCTGGGAACTCTAGCACACATATGCATCTTTTCCTAGGTTACTCTATCACATTAACATTTATAGTTGCTATTCTTCCACATACTCCAGGATAACAGCCTTCATTCACTCATTTTACTTCCATCTCCCACATCTAACCCAATTTCTGACACACAGACAACCCACAATAAGTGTTTATGGAATAATGAATTGAAAGATAGCAAGCATTATTGAATGTCAGTTATGTGTATTATGCTAGGCTCTATGGATATAGAGATGAATAAGATACAATTCCTATTCTTGAGATCACAGCCTGATGGAAAAGGCCAACAAATAAACAGTCCTGAGTCATTTAGGACTCTTTGGCTGTAAGTGACATAGACCCAAAATAGTTTAAGAAAAAAATGGGAATATTTTGGCTCACACAAGCTAAAAAGTCCACAGTTCGGGCTGGCTTCAGGCAGAGTTAGTTTAGGGCTTAAATGTTCTAGTTTCATCTCTAGGACTTCCACCATGTTAACTTTGGTCTGGAGGCTTCACAGCAAGAAGCATCAGCAATTCCAGTCCTAACATCCTTTCAAGGCAACAGACTGTAGTGGTTCAGAGTGAGAGCTGGTTTGACACCTGGCCTCACCACATACCAGCTATGAGAACTTCAACAGGTTAATCGAAACACTCTGTGCCTCAGTTCCACCATTTGTAAAAGTGGAATAATAACTGTACTTACCCCGTATAGTTATTGTGAGGGCTAAAGAAAATAAATTGTGTTCAGAACTCTCCCTGGCACGGGATAAGCACTTAATAAGTGTTAACTATTTCATTATTTTTGTTATCATTATTGTCATCAAATTTCAGGAAAAAAATAAGAGAATTTCTTTCCCCAAAATGCCAGAGAAAGTTTTATTGCCTCTCATTGGCTGTATCTGGATCATGTGCCCATCCCTGAGCCAGACACCGGGGAATGTCATACACTGCACACACTGGGGGCTTAGGCCTGATAAACGTGCTCCATCTCTGGAATGCAACATCACAAGAACCACACAGACTATGCATAGAGGCAGCAAAAACAAGAGATGAGCAGCAAAATAGGCTTGATGGTACAGTCTGGCCAGTGCTGTGATCAAGGTAAGTATGCGAGCCCATCTGAGGAGCTTCTGGGAAGAACTGATTTCTTTTAATCGACTACCTAGGTCCTCTAATCCAAAAGGGACTGTGGTAAAACATACATAACAAAATTTACCACTTTAACCATTTGAAAATATACAGTTCAGTGGCACTAAGTACATTCACGTTGTTGTACAACCATCGCCACTAACAATCTCCAGAATATTTTTCGTCTTCCAAAACTGAAACTCTGATAGGCTATACTCCAATATAAAATAGAGTGAAAAAAATTTTTTAAGAAACTGAAATTCTGTACTCTATACCTATTAAACAACAACCTCCACTGTCCTACCTGCCCTCCGCCGCCAGTAATCTCTAGTCTACCTTCTATCACTATGAATCTGATGACCCCAGGTACCTCATATAAGTGGAATCACATAGTGTTGGTCTTTTTGTGACTGTCTTATTTTACTTAGCATAATGTCTTCAAGTTTCATTCATGTTATAGCATGTGTCAGAATTTCATTCCCTTTTAAGGCTGAATAATATTCCATGTATGTATGTATCACATTTTGTTTAGGCATTCATCTGTCAATGGACATTTGGGTTGTTTCCACCTTTGGCTATTGGGAATAATGCTGCTATGAACATGGTGTACAAATATCTGAGTCCCTGCTTTCAATTGTTTGGGTGTACAGGGGTTGAGCTTTTTAAAAACAAAAGAAAAAGCAACTTTATTAGCTCATTTTTTTCCTCTCTTTTTGATAGACTGTGTCAAATTCCCAAACTCCCATGCCGCCTCTGACTTGGACCACTCCCACTCTATTGCCCAATCATATGCCCCTTACTGCTGAGGATATACATGAATACAGAGGTTTCCCCCATCACCACCACGGGACCCAAGAGTCTGCTTTGGAATTGGATAATGCACTGAGAGAGCTAGGCTTCCATTCACATCAGACTCTTTGAATGATCGGAGGAGCTTAGGATTTAAGAAACTTTGCTTTCCAGGGAGGGAACATGCCAGCTGTGAAAACCCACAGGTGTAAACTGTCAGATGGTGACTGCCTGTGAAACCTGTCAAGATTCCTGACAGCTCAGCTGAGAACCTAATTACCAGTTACAAAGAGAGACAGGAAAAATGCGTTGTCAGAGAGCACCTGGTCAGAGAGAATGAGGTACAGTGTCCTGGCCTCATCATCAGCCTCCTTGTTTCAAATAGAGCAAAGCACATTAGTATAATTGACATTACACATGTTTATTATCGGGAACAAAGGGACCATGTCAAACCACAGCCCTGTATCAGCTGAGTCTTTGGTAATCACATAAATTGAACAGTGGCATTTGACCTGATTGTACAAACGCTTCTGGTATTCTCAGTGCCAAGGATAATACCAAACCATACTTAACTTTTCTCCTGGAATTTACACAAACTTCAACCAATCCTCCTCCTTTCCTGAAGAGGAGCAGTGATCCTTTGTTCTGGTGAAGCTTGGAGAGGGATAAAAACTTACCTAATCAGCAACCCAGCATCTTATCTTCCAAGGAAAATAAATTAATATCAACCACACTGCAGCAGCAACATGAGGAAACCAGCAATCTTTACCAGGAATCTTTAAATTGGGGGAAAGCAACATTAGCGTATTCACATGCTAGTTTTTACAAAGTCTTGGTCCTCTAGTCTTGCAAAAACACTCACACACACTTCCCACTCACCTTTCTTTCTTCAATTGCAGCACCTGAGCATGGATGCTAACTTTCTCAATGGGAAAAATTTTCTTCAGATTCTTGAAAATCAGGGACCTCATATTTATTGCAACAGGAGACTGGAGGAAAGAGTTAACATTTACTAGGCACATCTATTATGTCCCAGATACTATGTTTTACCTCTGTCTAATTTAATCTATAAATCAACTGGCAAAGTAGATACTATTATACACATCTTCAGATGCCATATCTGCAGCTCAGAGAGGTTAGGTAAATTGCCCAAGATGACGCAGCTAGTAAATGACAGAGCAGATTTTTTTAATGTATTTATTTATTTCCTAGGACAGAGCTTAGAACCCACTTTCTGGCTCCAAAGCCTGTTCTCTTTGTAATGCATTATGCTGCCTCAGTAGAAGAAACTAAAGGGATTCCCAAGAGATAAAACTGATAAATGCATTTCTAGTGCATATGATTTTCTTATACATGTATGGATTACAATTGCCTGATTAAATAGAAGACATTCAACAAAATACTCCGTCAGATTCAAAGATGCTACAGAGAATAGAGAACCGGGAGGGGAAAGAAGTGGATGAGAAGAAAGAAGGACCAGAAAGAAGGACCAGGAAAATGCCTGGGAAATGTAATGGGTAGCAGGAGGTTAAGGTTGTTCTCAGATCCAAGATCCCAAGACCCAAGGAACCAAGCAAAAGCTGATACTCCTTTTTTGCTTCATTCACTATTTATTTCCTCTTCTCCTATAAAAGGATTAGCAGGATGGGCTCAGTGGGAAAAGAGGCCCCTGTGGGATCCTGTTACCAGCCATCTGTGTTCTGTTCTTTACTTTTGAACAAGACAGCTCCAAAACTCTGAACTGGAGAGGGAGTTGGAGCTGCATACAGATCAGCAGAGCTGTTGCTAACAGCTCTGACGCCTGCAGAATGACTCAACCCTCTGTGCCTGGCAGAGTCAGCTGTGGTCCCCTGGAGCCTCCTACTCTTGGGAGAAAATCAGAGATGTGGGAAAGTGGCTTGGGGAAAAGATCCAGATCCTGCATCTTGAGTAGGAATTCAGGCTGGAAGGATAGGTAGGGGCATCTTCATTTAAGAGTACTTGCTGGGGACTTCCCTGGTGGCACAGTGGTTAAGAATCCGCCTGCCAATGCAGGGGACACAGGTTTGATCCCTGGTGTCAGAAGATCCCACATGCCACGGAGCAACTAAGCCCGTGTGCCACAACTGCTGAGCCTGCGCTCTAGAGCCTGCGAGCCACAACTACTGAGCCCGAGTGCCACAATTACTGAAGCCTGCGCGCCTAGAGCCCGTGCTCCACAGCAAGAAAAGCCACCACAATGAGAAGCCTGTGCACCGCAACCAAGCGTAGCCCCCACTGGCTGCAACTGGAGAGAGCCTGCACGCAGCAACAAAGACCCAACACAGCCAAAAATAAATAAATAAACAAACAAATACATAAATAAAAGAGTACCTGCTGATGATGGGGGAGTGAGTAAAGGTGATGGTGAGGGAAGCACAGTTCTCTATACATTCTAGCTGCTCTGCAAAAGGAATATACTGTCTGGAGAATGGCAGTCAGCTAAAGCCATATGACTGTGTCACCAGGAATTCAGCCCAAACACAAATCGCACTCACTTCCTGGGGAAATTTTACTCAGGTATAGGCATCTCCTGCCGTTCCCTCACTTTCTGGGGAACCTAAAGACTCTTCCTGTTCTTACACAGCACCATTACTATTTAAGAACATTCTCATGGTGAACAGTTGCTACTGTCAGACCTATCCCCTGGTAACTCAGTCAGATCTCTGAGATATAGGCAATTAGGAGGAAGTTACTTGTGTATCTCGCCAGGAGGCATCTGGATTTACCCTATACCAATACATACACACCCTGCTCCACTACCACCCCAAACAACACCAGGCCTCCTCAAAGAGTTTTCCTTTCAATTGGCTCCTTACCACTCATCAATATATAGCCCCCGAAGTTTGGCTTCCTGTTGTCATGGTAACTCAGAAGAAATGGTTGAAGCTGCCAATATAGGCATCTGCAAGAGAGTCCCTAAACTCAGACTCCTTTAAAAACAATAGCATAATGTGGAATTACCACTCTATCCACCCTCCTCACAACATCAAATACACACTCTCAATTGTAGGTTTTATAGACAGACTCAGTTCTTGGAATAGCTGAGAAAATGGCTGTTTTGCCCCAAATGAAAGGTTTCCATATTCTAATACAATTCTTTCTTGGGACACTAGCCTAGAAATCTGACCAACCTACCAAGTATTAACATCTCTAAAGGTCCATGGAGTTTACAAAATACATCCATATGTGCCCTTTACTTATACTTTTTTCTGTGCCTGTAGGAAGAATCTGGGCGTTTGGCATTTCAGGGCTAGGACTGCTGGCTAGTTTCCCACAAAGGGTGAGGGGACTTCTGATGTCCTCATATAATACATGTGGAAGTTCTTTGTACCCTGTAGAAGAGTGTTCAAATATTCATTTTTAACTACTCTTCCATGCCCACATTCCCCTTTAGTTCAAAGCTATATTGCATAGGACTCTGGTGCCAAACTTCCTGGTATGAATTCCTTCTCTACTGTTTACTTGGCACTTTTGGCAAGGCTTTCTCTGTGCTTCACTTTCCCCATCTGTGAAATGGGGAAGATAATAGTACCCTGTTCAATATACACACTACTATATATAAAATAGATAATGATAAGGACCTACTGTGTAGCAGGGGGAACTCTACTCAATACTCTGTAATGGCCTATATGGGAAAAGAATCTAAAAAAGAGTGGATATATGCATATATATAACTGATTCACTTTGCTGTACACCTGAAACTAACACAACATTGTAAATCAACTATACTCCAATAAAATTTTTTTAAAAAAAGAACTTCTATCAAATGACAGTCAGAAAAAGTAGGAGAAACTAAAATTACCAATATATGCTAAAAGTTCTGGCTACTGTTTGCTAAAGCAAAGGATTGAGAGTGTGGTTTTAAAAAATAAATCCTTGGGAATTCCCTGGTGGTCCAGTTGTTAGGACTCCATGCTTCCACTGCAGGGGGCACAGGTTTGATCCCTGGTCAGGAGCTAAGATCCCGCATGCCACACACCATAGCCAAAAATAAATAAGTAAGTAAATAAATAAATAAATAAGTAAATAAATAAATAAATCCTCAATATTATCTATAGAAAAAATATTACCCTGTTCAGAGGGCTTCCATGAGGATTAAATAAATTAAAACATGTAAAGTACTTTGATCAGTACCTGGTTTTATATATCAAGTATGCCTCTGGACAGAGTATGTTGCTGAGAAACACAGACAAATTACCTGACCTCAAAGAGTTCAAAGGCTGATATCCATACGATACAGATAGAAAAACCAATAATTACAGGTAATGTGACGAGTACTTCTCTGAATGGAGAGACAAAAGAGACAAGAGGGCCAGAAATTCAGCCTTGAAGGATGTCTGGGTTTTCCTAAAACAGAAATGGCTTATTAGTTAGGCACTCTGGGTTGCAAAGGACGACTCACCCCATTTAGCTCAACAATGTTATTTTAAAGATATATGTCACAAGAAACCCAGGAAAACTAACAGCCCAGAAGAGCAAGAAACAGCATCTTAGGAAGTTTCATCCTGATGCTCAGGATGCTAGTGACTATTAGCATGACTTAGCTATCCTCCAGGCAGGACCTCTTTTCCAACTGGTTCCTTATTCTTCGCTTTGTATTTATGTTCTCTAATTTATAGTTTCTATATCCTCACAGCTCTAGCTTGCCTTGACCCCTCATGACTCTGAGTTTATCTCATGACTTTTCTTTTTTTTATATAAATTTTTTAAAATTTTTATTATTATTTATTTTTGGCTGCGTTGGGTATTTGTTGCTGTGCGCGGGCTTTCTCTAGTTGCAGTGAGCGGGGACTACTCTTCGTTGTGGTGCACGGGCTTCTCATTGCCGTGGTTTCTCTTGTTACAGAGAACGTGCTCTAGGTTTCGGGCTTCAGGAGTTGTGGCTCGCGGGCTCTGGAGCGCAGGCTCAGTAGTTGCGGCGCACGGGCTTAGTTGCTCCGCGGCATGTGGGATCCTCCCGGACCAGGGCTCGAACCCACGTCCCCTGCGTTGGCAGGCAGATTCTTAACCACTGCGCCAACCAGGGAAGCCCTCATGACTTTTCTTTATATGTCATTTTAGCTCTTGTTCCTGTCATTAATAGCACATTCTTGGGCTTCCCTGGTTCTGTTCATGAAGTTCTGTTTAGAACAGAAAGAAGAAATAACGTAACAAAGAGCATGGGAAAGAGAAGTGCAGTGGGTGTAGAGTTGGTTCAAGACATTTATTTACTGAGGCATTGCTAAATGTCAGTCACTGTGCCAGGAGCGGATAACAAATGCCGTGATAAATGGTATATAGGGCGCTATGGGAACCCATTGCAGGGTCACCTGAACCAGACAGGGAGTGTCAAGAAAGCCTTCTTAGAGGAAGTAAACTCTACACTGGGACCAGAAAGAGGAATAGGGGCACTTCCCTGGTGGTCCAGTGGTTAAGACCCCACGCTCCCAATGCAGGGGCCCAGGTTTGATCCCTGGTCAGGGAACTAGATCCCACATGCGTGCGGCAACTAAGACCCAGCGCAGCCAAAATAAATAAATAAATAAATATTTTAAAAATAATAAAAAAGAAGTAAGAGGAATAGGAATAAAAAGGAGCATAGCACATTCCAGGATCTGAAAGTAGCTTAATGAGGCTGCCAGAAATGAGAGGGAATAATAAGAGACAGGCAGGGACTACATCATTCAGGACCCAATAATTGTAATAACCACTTATTGAACACAGAACTGAACACTATGCTAAGCATTTTATATATATGAATTGACTTATTTAATCCTCCCAATAACCCTATGAGGTAAGAATAATTACTGTTCACATTTTTTAGATGAGGAAACCAGGATTCAGTGAGATTTAATAATTTTCTTATGATCACTTAACTAGCAAGTGCCCAAACTGCTAAATTATACTCACTGTATGGGCCATATTAAGGATTATTGTCTTTATTTTAAGAGCAGTGGGGAAGCCATGGAGGGATTTTAAGCAAATTTGCATTTCAGAAAGATTGCTCTGGTTGCAGAGTATAAAACAGGTTACAGGGAATAAAGGGGGGACACAGGGAGACCCTTTGTGTTCCTATTGCAGACCAGGTGAGAGATAGTAGTAAGCTGGACAGGACGGTAACAGTGACATGGATGTATTCATTCATTTATTACTCTGATCAATACATATTTAATAAGCTCCTACTATGAGTGCTAGGCACCAAGGATATAAAGATGAACAAGGCAGATGGGGTCCTGCCTCACAGAGTTTATCTGTGATAGAATAGACAGGAATTAGTGGAGTTGGATGTGAGAGTGATGGAAAAGAGAGGGTCTGGGATGATTTACTGGCTTGTGATTGGCTCCAGCACCCTCCCCCTTTCCACCTCACTACTCCCTCTAAGGCTGTGTATGTTCAGGTGGGGAACAGGGAGTTAACCAATAAAGTTAGGAAGGAAGACCAAGGATAATTAGGAAAGAGTTTTGTATGCCATTCTCATCAGCTCAGACTTTACTCTGGAGACTTTAGGGAGCCACTGAAAACGTGTCATCAGGGAAATGGTTTGACCAGATATACATATTAGCAAGACCAAGATTTATCCTTTCTGAAACTTAGAATTCCTCCAGGGCTGTATAGCCAGTTTGAAAGGGTGATGAAGCTCAAATCTTCTTTTCACATTCTGTCCTCTAGTGGCAAGAGGAAAATTAGCAAGTTCTAGCTCCACAGGTTTATAAGGAGCAGCCAGCTTTGATTTGCCCTGAACGTCACAGCTCTTGTATCTCTGAGCAAGTTCTGTTGCTCCATCTTCAGCAAAGACCATCCATTTATTCCAGGATTCCCCCAGTTCCATGGACACAGCTCTGTGTCCCATTTTAGAAAGCCCTCTTCTGAGAACTCTCACCAGCCTTGTTCCCAACCTCCCATCCCCACCTCCACACTCTTCCTCTCTTCGGTGCCCTTGAAATGCAGATCTGGCAGTGGGCAGGCCTAAAGAGGCTGTAAAAGCTAGCACTGCTGCCCTCAAGTGGAGACCTAGGGAAGTGTGCATTGCATTTTTCCTGGAGCCACTCCCTCTCAGAAAGTCAATTCTTTAAACTTGGTATCTTATTGAGCCTCCGTTTCATTTGCATCCGAGTTATAAAAAGACAGTGCCCCCTTCTACTCTAGGACTCAAACTTAAGGAAGCAATGTGGAGGAGGAAAAAGCAGGAGCTCCTCCCTTCCATGAATTCAGCATCGTCATCATCACCATTACCAGTAACAGACTTGGAAAACAACTTATCAAAGGCTTGAAAACAGAGAGTAGGGAAGATATAGGGTAGCCTCATCAAAGACATCTCCTGCTTTCCTTGAAAAGAGTTGTTGTCTTTCTCTCAAACCTTAATCCTTGTCCTTTTGACCCAGAGTCCCCACGCTTCTAAAATGGAGTTCTGATAATGCCCATCATAATGAAAGAGTCACATCCAAGTGTATGGATCTTGGAAATAAATACTGGAATCGCTTCTCAAAAATCCGGATTGATTTAAATGCCCTCTGGCAACGTTCCTTTGGCATCCTCACCAACGCTAATGAACTTGGGCCACAGTCTCCTCCACCCATTGACTCAGCACTTAGTGGCAAAGTGACCCTTTAAGTCTCATCTCAGCTAAGACAGCTCCTCTACCTGCTAAAAGGGTGATTATGTGAATTAAACACTGATGCTGTTTTTCTGATTTAGCACATACACACCACCCACAGGCAATTTATTCCAGAATTTCTTTTAAAGCCAGAGGCTTTAAGATTTCTGACCAACAGATCCCTCCCCCATTCAGGTCCTCTATTCACCCAGGAATTTGAGATGGAAATAGTACTGCAGGCTAGAGTAGAGCCGCATACCAGTGCTGCTGAGAGCTGAGTGGCCGTTGCCATGGGGGCGAGAGTGTTTGTATAGAACTGCCTATACAAGGTGGTAGGCTTGAGGGCTGCTTAGCTTCGGAGGATTCTAGAACCGAGCCAGCTCCCTCGTTTTACAGCTGAGGAAATTGAGGCCCATAGAGTCAGTTCAATGACTTATTTAGGGTCCTAAGGCAAGTTAGAGACAGAGTTGTGCTCTTTGCTATATTACATCACATTTTTCCTGAAAACACTCATGCTGGTTGAGTAGATGCTCCTCCACTAATTTCCACTAATGCCACTGTGCTATTCCAGCACCACCAGTTTCAGATAGAAGTGTCAGGAAATGTGGGACTGACAACAATGTGCATGTAAATATCCTTGCATATGTTTGCATTAAATTACATGTGCACACCTGTGGGTGACTGAGCTAACTAGGTATTCGTATAGCTCTCTGATTCCTGGAATTCCTCAAACCTCACTTTCTTCATGAGTGAAATTCAGATAAGAAATAGTACCTATCTCAAAGGATTAAATGAGATAAGGTATTTAAAGTACCTAAGCACAGTAGCTGGCATATATTAAGTGTTGGATATTATATTGTTTCTATTATGTTTTTCTGTAATGGAACGTGTCAGGGATTGCCTTTAAGGCACTGGGTTAAATGCTTTACTTTTTTCAATTAATTTTCACAATAACCCTTTGAAGTAGGTTCTTTCATTTTCTATATAGCACTGATGAGAAAACTAGGCCTAGAGAGGTTGAGTAACTTGCATAAAGTCACAGGGCTAGGAAATGGCCGAGTAAGAATCAAAACCAGGTCTGTCTAACGTTAATGCCCTCAATCTTAATAATTAGGTTACAGTAACTCTCCTATAGAAAAGTAGAAAATCAACTGGTCTATTCTAAATTTTTCTTTCTTTATTTATTTTTTGCTTTATAACAAATTTAATCAGTTATACATATACATATGTTCCAATATCCCCTCCCTTTTGCGTCTCCCTCCCACCCTCCCTATCCCACCCCTCCAGGCGGTCACAAAGCACCGAGCTGATCTCCCTGTGCTATGCGGCTGCTTCCCACTAGCTATCTACCTTACATTTGGTAGTGTATATATGTCCATGCCGCTCTTTCGCTTTGTCACAGCTTACCCTTCCTCCTCCCCATATCCTCAAGTCCATTCTCTAGTAGGTCTGTGTCTTTATTCCTGTCTTACCCCTATGTTCTTCATGACATTTTTTTCTTAAATTCCATATATATGTGTCAGCATACAGTATTTGTCTTTCTCTTTCTGACTTACTTCACTCTGTATGACAGACTCTAGGTCCATCCACCTCATTACAAATAGCTCAATTTCATTTCTTTTTATGGCTGAGTAATATTCCATTGTATATATGTGCCACATCTTCTTTATCCATTCATCCGATGATGGACACTTAGGTTGTTTCCATCTCTGGGCTATTGTAAATAGGGCTGCTATGAACATTTTGGTACATGACTCTTTTTGAATTATGGTTTTCTCAGGGTATATGCCCAGTAGTGGGATTGCTGGGTCATATGGTAGTTCTATTTGTAGTTTTTTAAGGAACCTCCATACCGTTCTCCATAGTGGCTGTACTAATTCACATTCCCACCAGCAGTGCAAGAGTGTTCCCTTTTTTCCACACCCTCTCCAGCATTTATTGTTTCTAGATTTTTTGATGATGGCCATTCTGACTGGTGTGAGATGATATCTCATTGTAGTTTTAATTTGCATTTCTCTAATGAGTAAAGATGTTGAGCATCCTTTCATGTGTTTGTTGGCAGTCTGTATATCTTCTGTGGAGAAATGTCTATTTAGGTCTTCTGCCCATTTTTGGATTGGGTTGTTTGTTTTTTTGTTATTGAGCTGCATGAGCTGCTTATAAATTTTGGAGATTAATCCTTTGTCAGTTGCTTCATTTGCAAATATTTTCTCCCATTCTGAGGGTTGTCTTTTGGTCTTGTTTATGGTTTCCTTTGCTGTGCAAAAGCTTTTAAGTTTCATTAGGTCCCATGTGTTTATTTTTGTCTTTATTTCCATTTCTCTAGGAGGTGGGTCAAAAAGGATCTTGCTGTGATTTATGTCATAGAGTGTTCTGCCTGTGTTTTCCTCTAAGAGTTTGATAGTGTCTGGCCTTACATTTAGGTCTTTAATCCATTTTGAGTTTATTTTTGTGTATGGTGTTAGGGAGTGATCTAATCTCATACTTTTACATGTCCCTGTCCAGTTTTCCCAGCACCACTTATTGAAGAGACTGTCCTTTCTCCACGGTACATTCCTGCCTCCTTTATCAAAGATAAGGTGACCATATGTCCGTGGGTTTTTCTCTGGGCTTTCTATCCTGTTCCATTGATCTATCATTCTGTTTTTGTGCCAGTAACATACTGTCTTGATTACTGTAGCTTTGTAGTATAGTCCAACGTCTGGGAGCCTGATTCCTCCAGCTCCATTTTTCGTTCTCAAGATTGCTGTGGCTATTCGGGGTCTTTTGTGTTTCCATACAAATTGTGAAATTTTTTGTTCTAGTTCTGTGAAAAATGCCAGTGGTAGTTTGATAGGGATTGCATTGAATCTGTAGATTGCTTTGGGTAGTAGAGTCATTTTCACAATGTTGATTCTTCCAATCCAAGAACATGGTACATCTCTCCATCTATTTGTATCATCTTTAATTTCTTTCATCAGTGTCTTATAATTTTCTGCATACAGGTCTTTTGTCTCCTTAGGTAGGTTTATTCCTAGATATTTTATTCTTTTTGTTGCAATGGTAAATGGGAGTGTTTCCTTGATTTCACTTTCAGATTTTTCATCATTAGTATATAGGAATGCCAGAGATTTCTGTGCATTAATTTTGTATCCTGCTACTTTACCAAATTCATTGATTAGCTCTAGTAGTTTTCTGGTAGCATCTTTAGGATTCTCTATGCATAGTATCATGTCATCTGCAAACAGTGACAGCTTTACTTCTTCTTTTCTGATTTGGATTCCTTTTATTTCCTTTTCTTCTCTGATTGCTGTGGCTAAAACTTCCAAAACTATGTTGAATAAGCGTGGTGAGAGTGGGCAACCTTTTCTTGTTCCTGATCTTAGTGGAAATGGTTTCAGTTTTTCACCATTGAGGACGATGTTGGCTGTGGGTTTGTCCTATATGGCCTTTATTATGTTGAGGAAATTTCCCTCTATGCCTACTTTCTGCAGGGTTTTTATCATAAATGGGTGTTGAATTTTGTTGAAAGCTTTCTCTGCATCTATTGAGATGATCATATGGTTTTTCTCCTTCAATTTGTTAATATGGTGTATCACGTTGATTGATTTGCGTATATTGAAGAATCTTTGCATTCCTGGAATAAACCCCACTTGATCATGGTGTATGATCCTTTTAATGTGCTGTTGGATTCTGTTGGCTAGTATTTTGTTGAGGATTTTTGCATCTATGTTCATCAGTGATATTGGCCTGTAGTTTTCTTTCTTTGTGACATCCTTGTCTGGTTTTGGTATCAAGGTGATGGTGGCCTTGTAGAATGAGTTTGGGAGTGTTCCTCCCTCTGCTATATTTTGGAAGAGTTTGAGAAGGATAGGTGTTAGCTCTTCTCTAAATGCTTGATAGAATTCGCCTGTGAAGCCATCTGGTCCTGGGCTTTTGTTTGTTGGAAGATTTTTTATCACAGTTTCAATTTCAGTGCTTGTGATTGGTCTGTTCATATTTTCTATTTCTTCCTGATTCAGTCTTGGCAGGTTGTGCATTTCTAAGAATTTGTCCATTTCTTCCAGGTTGTCCATTTTATTGGCATAGAGTTGCTTGTAGTAATCTCTCATGATCTTTTGTATTTCTGCAGTGTCAGTTGTTACTTCTCCTTTTTCATTTCTAATTCTATTGATTTGAGTCTTCTCCCTTGTTTTCTTGATGAGTCTGGCTAATGGTTTATCAATTTTGTTTATCTTCTCAAAGAACCAGCTTTTAGTTTTATTGATCTTTGCTATCTTTTCCTTCATTTCTTTTTCATTTATTTCTGATCTGATTTTTATGATTTCTTTCCTTCTGCTAACTTTGGGATGTTTTTGTTCTTCTTTCTCTAGTTGCTTTAGGTGCAAGGTTAGGTTGTTTATTCGAGATGTTTCCTGTTTCTTAAGGTAGGATTGTATTGCTATAAACTTCCCTCTTAGAACTGCTTTTGCTGCGTCCCATAGGTTTTGGGTCGTCGTGTCTCCATTGTCATTTGTTTCTAGGTATTTTTAAATTTCCTCTTTCATTTCTTCAGTGATCACTTTGTTATTAAGTAGTGTATTGTTTAGCCTCCATGTGTTTGTATTTTTTACAGCTCTCTTCCTGTAATTGATATCTAGTCTCATAGCATTGTGGTCGGAAAAGATACTTGATACAATTTCAATTTTCTTAAATTTACCAAGGCTTGATTTGTGACCCAAGATATGATCTGTCCTGGAGAATGTTCCATGAGCACTTGAGAAAAATGTGTATTCTGTTGTTTTTGGATGGAATGTCCTATAAATATCAATTAAGTCCATCTTGTTTAATGTATCATTTAAAGCTTGTGTTTCCTTATTTATTTTCATTTTGGATGATCTGTCCATTGGTGAAAGTGGGGTGTTAAAGTCCCCTACTATGATTGTGTTACTGTCGATTTCTCCTTTTATGGCTGTTAGTATTTGCTCCTGTTAGTATTGAGGTGCTCCTATGTTGGGTGCATAAATATTTACAATTGTTATATCTTCTTCTTGGATTGATCCCTTGATCATTATGTAGTGTCCTTCTTTGTCTCTTCTAGTAGTCTTTATTTTAAAGTCTATTTTGTCTGATATGAGAATTGCTACTCCAGCTTTCTTTTGATTTCCATTTGCATGGAATATCTTTTTCCATCCCCTTACTTTCAGTCTGTATGTGTCTCTAGGTCTGAAGTGGGTCTCTTGTAGACAGCATATATATGGGTCTTGTTTTTGTATCCATTCAGCCAATCTGTGTCTTTTGGTGGGAGCATTTAGTCCATTTACATTTAAGGTAATTATCGATATGTATGTTCCTATTCCCATTTTCTTAATTGTTTTGGGTTTGTTATTGTAGGTCTTTTCCTTCTGTTGTGTTTCTTGCCTAGAGAAGTTCCTTTAGCATTTGTTGTAAAGCTGGTTTGGTGGTGCTGAACTCTCTCAGGTTTTGCTTGTCTGTAAACGTTTTAATTTCTCCATCAAACCTGAATGAGATCCTTGCTGGGTAGAGTAATCTTGGTTGCAGGTTTTTCTCCTTCATCACTTTAATTATGTCCTGCCACTCCCTTCTGGCTTGTAGAGTTTCTGCTGAGAGATCAGCTGTTATCCTGATGGGGATTCCCTTGTGTGTTATTTGTTGTTTTTCCCTTGCTGCTTTTAATATGATTTCTTTGTGTTTAATTTTTGACAGTTTGATTAATATGTGTCTTGGCGTATTTCTCCTTGGATTTATTCTGTATGGGACTCTGTGCCTCCTGGACTTGATTAACTATTTCCTTTCCCATATTAGGGAAGTTTTCAACTATAATCTCTTCAAATATTTTCTCAGTCCCTTTCTTTTTCTCTTCTTCTTCTGGAACCCCTATAATTCGAATGTTGGTGCGTTTAATGTTGTCCCAGAGGTCTCTGAGACTGTCCTCTGTTCTTTTCATTCTTTTTTCTTTATTTTGCTCTGCATCAGTTATTTCCACTATTTTATCTTCCACCTCACTTATCCGTTCTTCTGCCTCAGTTATTCTGCTATTGATCCCATCTAGAGTATTTTTCATTTCATTTATTGTGTTTTTAATCGATGCTTGATTCATCTTTAGTTCTTCTAGGTCCTTGTTAACTGTTTCTTGCATTTTATCTATTCTATTTCCAAGATTTTGGATCTTGGAAATAGAATCTTGGATCATCTTTACCATCATTATTCTGAATTATTTTTCAGGTAGACTGCCTATTACCTCTTCATTTGTTAGGTCTGGTGGGTTTTTATCTTGCTCCTTCTCCTGCTGTGTGTTTTTCTGTCTTCTCATTTTGCTTATGTTACTGTGTTTGGGGTCTCCTTTTTGCAGGCTGCAGGTTCGTAGTTCCCGTTGTTTTTGGTGTCTGTCCCCAGTGGCTAAGGTTGGTTTAGTGGGTTGTGTAGGCTTCCTGGTGGAGGGGACTAGTGCCTGTGTTCTGGTGGATGAGGCTGGATCTTGTCTTTCTGGTGAGCAGGTCCACGTCTGGTGGTGTGTTTTGCGGTGTCTGCGGACTTTTTATGATTTTAGGCAGCCTCTCTGCTAATGGGTGGCATTGAGTTCCTGTCCTGCTAGTTGTTTGGCATAGGGTGTCCAGCACTGTAGCTTGCTGGTCGTTGAGTGAAGCTGGGTGCTGGTGTTGAGATGGAGATCTCTGGAAGATTTTCGCCGTTTGATATTATGTGGAGCTGGGAGGTCTCTTGTGGACCAGTGTCCTGAAGTTGGCTCTCCCACCTCAGAGGCACAGCACTGACTCCTGGCTCCTCAATTTGGGATGATTTGTTGTCTATTCACGTATTCCACAGATGCAGGGTACATCAAGTTGATTGTGGAGCTTTAATCCGCTGCTTCTGAGGCTGCTGGGAGAGATTTCCCTTTCTCTTCTTTGTTCTCACAGCTCCCAGGTCTCAGCTTTGAATTTGGCCCCGCCTCTGCGTGTAGGTCGCCGGAGGCGTCTGTTCTTCGCTCAGAAAGGACAGGGTTAAAGGAGCAGCCGCTTCGGAGACTCTGGCTCACTCAGGCCGGTGGGGAGGGAGGGGCACGGAGTGCGGGGCGAGCCTGCAGCGGCAGAGGCCCGCGTGACGTTGCCCCAGCCCGAGGCGCGCCGTGCGTTCTCCCAGGGAAGCCGTCCCTGGGTCCCGGACCCTGGCAGTGACGGGCTGCACAGGCTCCCCGGAAAGGGGGCGTGGACAGTGACCTGCGCTCGCACACAGGCCTCTTGGTGGTGGCAGCAGCAGCCCCAGCGTCCCACGCCCGTCTCTGGGCTCCGCGCTTTCAGCCGCAGCTCGCGCCCGTCTGTGGAGCTCCTTTAAGCAGCGCTCTTAATCCCCTCTCCTCACGTACCAGGAAACCAAGAGGGAAGAAAAAGTCTCTTGCCTCTTTGGCAGCTCCAGAGTTTTCCCGGACTCCCTCCCGGCTAGCTGTGGCACATTAGCCCCCTTCAGGCTGAGTTCTCGCCGCCAGCCCCAGTCCTCTTCCTGCGCTCTGACCGAAGCCCAAGCCTCAGCTTCCAGCGCCGCCCGCCCCGGCGGGCGAGCAGACAAGCCTCTCGGGCTGGTGAGTGCTGGTCGGCACCGATCCTCTGCGCGGGAATCTCTCCGCTTTGCCCTACCCAGGTACGTGGGGAGTTTCTTGCCTTTTGGGAGGTCTGAGTTCTTCTGCCAGCGTTCAGTAGGTGTTCTGTAGGAGTTGTTCCACGTGTAGCTGTATTTCTGGTGTATCTGTGGGGAGGAAGGTGATCTCTGCGTCTTACTCTTCCGCCATCTTCCCCGGAAGTCCCCTATTCTTAAAAATCTCTTTGGGCGTAAGAGAAAATTAAACATCTTTCTTTAACAGATATTCTCCCATTCTTACTAAAAATATCAACTTTAAGATCTTCCAGAGTCTAACTCAAATTTCTCTTGTGGTCACACCATTTAGTTTATGTCAGATCAATTCCAATCAGAACTTAGTTGTTCTTGGCTGTTCCCTTTTCCTTCTCTCTATTCTCTCCCTCAGTGGTTTCATCCACTCCTATACCTTCAACTACCCTTGCTAGATAGAGAATTACCACATCTATCCTATTCATTCAATAATTAATTAACTGCTTGCTATTATTAGCATAAGTTTGTGCGCCTGACACACAGTGAGGCCAAACAAACTGAAACGTCGGAGTTTGAAGCAGAGAAAGGTTTATTGCAGGGCCATGCAAGGAGATGGGTGGCTCATGCCCTAAAAAGCCCTGAGTTCCCAGAAGGGTTTCAGCAAAGCATTTTTTAAAAAAATATTAATTTATTTATTTAGCTGCGCCATGTCTTTGTTGCAGCATGGGGGGCTTTTAGCTGAAGCATGTGGGCTCTAGTTCCTTGACCAGGGATTGAACCCAGGCCCCCTGCACTGGGAGTGTGGAGTCCCAGCCACTGGACCACCAAGCAAGTCCCTCAGCAAAGCAACTTTAAAAAACAGGTGAGGGAGGGAGGTCACAGGGTATGTGATCAGTTCATGCACAATTCTCTGATTGGCTGATGGTGAAGTAACAGGGCGGTGTCACAGGTGTTAACATTATCAGTCCTTAGGCTACAGGAGGCCTGGGCCTATGTGCTCATGGTCATCAAATAGTTAAGATCTTCCATTTGGTGGGGTTTTTTCACACCTGTAAAACAACTCAGGAAATGTACCTCAGATACTATTATCTAGGTACTTCAGAGAGGAGCTAAAGCAGAGGATATGGGGGAGGGCTCTGTCCCGGGAAGGCCCCGTAGGGTCCTGCTCGGTTACATGATGTGCTACAACCTGGATCTTACTGGTCTAGTCCAGCTTGTGGAACATCTTCAACAGGATAATGTGAGGTATTTGACAGCCCTGTAAAAGTAGCTCTGGGCAAAAAAATACCTTGGCTTCTCTGTACTCCAGTCTAGGCATTACCTCTCTGACCCTTCTTATCCTTACATTAGCTGTCCACAGTCTGTGGAATTCTCTATACTGACTCTACAAATCTCCTTATCTCAGTTCCACTTGGAGTTATGCTAGAAATAACTAATATATATCGCCCCAAAGTCAACAAAACCTAAACCTACATCATCAACTTCTTCACCAAACCACTCTGTGCTCTTAATTTCCTTCAGGATTTCATTTGACAGAAGCATTAGTCCTCCAAAAATTTCTTGAGGCCTCCTGATTGCTCTGACACAATCCACTCCCCTTTTAGTAACTAATGTTGAAACACAAATACAGTCATGTTATTCCCCTGCTTAAAACTAGTCTACAAACTCCTATTGCTCTAAGAATATAATACAAATTCCTTACCAGGGCCTAGAAGAAAACCTGAATGATTTGGCCTCTACCCAGCTATCTATTCTAATTTCATGCCACTCTCTCCTGCTGTGCTCCAGCCACACTGGCCTTCTTTCAATTCCTAGAATAGGCAAAGCTCTCTCTTGACACAAGCTTTGGCAAAAGCTCTCTTCCCTCTGCTCTTGTCATGTTCTATTTCTTATCCTTTGAGTCTTGGTCCGAGGCTATTCCCCTTCTCCAACCTGGCCTTCATCCCTAACCATTCCTTTACATGATACCATTTGTTTCTTCATATGTTTATCTCAACAATAATGTTATATATTTTTAGAATACACCTATCGATTCTCTGCCTCCCCTTCTGATTGGAGGCTCCATGAGGGCAGGGACCATGTCCACCTAGTTCATCAATGCATATCCTGCAGTTAGCAAATTGCCTGGCACATAGTAAGCGCTCAGAAATGGTAACTGCTACCTTCATTCCTAGTGAACTCCCTTTCTCATTCTGTAAAATGGCTGTTTCAAAGCTTTACTACTCTCTTTAAACTACATCTTCTAATCTCTATCTCCTCTAAAATCTAACCAGAAATTACCATCCTATTCTCATTTTCTACAATTTCCTTAAATGCCCTACATTTGAGTGACACTGGACCGCTCAACATTCCATCACATTCCAGCCCATTGTTCACATTATTTATCTGCCAGAAATACCCTCTCTACCCACTCCCGTCTCTTGTTATCATTTGTCCTTAAAGCCCAGTGCTAATGGCATACTCCCTCTCCAGTTTTCCCTAATAGCCTATAATTAACTGCTCCCTTATGAGCATTCTCAAACCTTTCACAATATTTTTACATAAAAGTTTCCACTTTTTATCTGTGTTATTTGTGTGGGTCTCTTACCCTGGAGGGTGAATTCTTTAGGAATAAAGTATTTATTTTCTTCTTTAAATCCCCACCACCCAGCACAGCTCTGGGTCCACAGTCAATATATAGTAATCAAATTAATAAATCCAGGGACTTCCCTGGCTGTCCAGTGGTTAAGATTCCGTGCTTCCACTGCAGGGGGTGTGGGTTTGATCTCTGGTCCGGGAACTAAGCCTGCATGCAGCACTGTAAATCAATCAATCAATCAATCAATCAGTCTGGAACAGAACATCTCTACAAGAAATTCAAAGCTTGCCCCAGAAACTAGTAATAAGAGACCTGATAGGACTCTGAGAAAAAGTAAGTGCTGTGTTAACCATGCTTCAGATACATGTTTTCTTCAGAAGCCACAGAAATAATCAAAGAAGTATCTCTTTGGATTTTCTTCCTATATGGAAAAACAAAGAAATCCAGGAATGAAGTGAAAATTGGGTGAATCAGGGCTCCTTGGGCTTTATGAATTTGGGTACTCATTACTTAGGAAAAATGTGAATGCTACTTCTTTCTAACTCTCCTTTATTCTATAATGAAGAACTGGGCCTACCTCCAGATATTCTGACTTAATTGGTCTAGCATCGAGACAATGATATTTTTTAAAAGCTCCCTAGATGATTAATGTGCAGTCAAGATGGAGAACCAATTCCTAGAATGGTGTTATGGACTGAATGTTTGTATCCCCCTCAAAATTCATATGTTGAAGCCCTAACTTCCAATGTGATGGTATTTGGAAGTGGGACCTTTAGGAGGTAATTAGGTTTAGATAAAGTCAAGAGGGTGGGGCCCCCATGGTGGGATTAGTGTCTTTATAAGAAGAAGAAGAGACCAGAGTTTTTCCCTTAACCTCCATGTAAGAGTACAGTAAGAAGGTGGTAATCTACAAGCCAGGAAGAGAGTCCTCACTGCAAATGTGACCATGCTGACAGCCTGATCTTGGACTTCCCAGCCTCCAGAACTATGAGAAATCAATGTCTGTTGTTTAAGCCACCCAGTATACATACTTTGTTATAACAGTCCAAGCTGGCTAAGAAAATTGATAATCCACTGGTCTCTCATATAGATGTACTGCTGAGCAGTGATTCAACAAATAATCACAGGACTTCCCTGGTGGCTCAGTGGTTAAGAATCCGCCTGCCAATGCAGGGGACACAGGTTGTTAGATCCCTGGTCTGGGAAGACCCCACATGCCGTGGAGCAACTAAGCCCTTGTGCCACATCTACTGAGCCTACGCACGGCAACTACTGAGGCCATTCGCCTCAACTACTGAAGCTGGCACACTCTAGGGCCCACGTTCCACAACTACTGAAGCCTGGGCACCTAGAGCTCATGCTCTGCAACGAGAAGCCACCACAATGAGAAACCCTTGCACCACAACAAAGAATAGCCCCTGCTCGCTGCAACTAGAGAAAGCCCGCATGCAGCAACCAACACCCAACACAGCCAAAAATAAATAAAATTAAAAAAAAAATAATCACAATTTTTATCATAAAAAGCACTTTGGAACACTGCCGGCACATGGAAAATGCTCAATAAATGTTTGCTATTAGTATTAGCATCATCATCACCATCATCAAGCAGATAACCAGCGGTTGTTACATACTTTACTTCCTTTAACTTTCAATAAAGAATGAAAGGCAGATTATTTTTCTGATAAAGAGATTAAGATTTAGGAGATTTATGTGGTTTGACCAAGGTTTCAGAGTCAGGACTGAAATTATGTCTTTACACCAGGTTAATGGCTGGAGAAACAGCTTCCTGTTTAGAGTTACTCAGAATAACAATTCCCAAGACGAATATTACTATTCAATATTTATGTTTACTTTGTTTCCTTGGCCATGATCCACTTTTTAAAAAATAAATTTATTTATTTATTATTTTTTTTTGGCTGTGTTGGGTCTTCATTGCGCACGGGTTTTCTCTAGTTGCGGAGAGCAGGGGCTACTCTTCATTGCGGTGCTCGGGCGTCTCAGAACACTGGTTTCTCTTGTTGCGGAGCACAAGCTAGGCATGCGGGCTTCAGTAGTTGTAGCTCGCGGGCTCTAGAGTGCAGGCTTAATAGTTGTGGCACATGGGCTTAGTTGCTCCGCGGCATGTGGGATCTTCCCGCACCAGAGCTAGAAGCCGCGTCCCCTGCATTGGCAGGCGGATTCTTAACCACTGCGCCACCAGGGAAGTCCCATCATCCACTTCTGTTTTCCAGATTAAGTCCTCCAAGAAAGGCTTAAATAGCAGTCAGTATGGGCTAAAACCAAACACAAGTGGGCAGAATTTTTGGATCTAAAAACCTAATGGTTTCACTTTGGAACAATTTATTTACAATTCAGAGCCTCCAGCTCTTAGGCTGTCCTCCGGGACTGAAGAGATCAGATTGCTAAAGATGGCCTTTTTCTAGAGGTTCATTTGTTATCTAGTATTCATGCCCTTGTGCCCTTGTTAATTTCTACGACTGTTCATTTCCTAAAAACTCAGAGGATAATGCCCGGAAATGAGTCCAGAGAGGGAAAAAGTGAAGAGGAGTGCTATTGTTAACATTATGCCAATATCCCTAGGAACCCAGGTCAATCCAGGACAACTTTGTGCCCTGATTATTTAACTGAGTCCAAAATTGGATATGGTTTTTTGACAGTCTGACTTCCTTGAGGTGAGAGAAAAACCCAGAGATGGGCCAGATTCCTACCAGGAAGCCCCACATTTCACTTGGCTAATATTCTTTCTTAAAGAACCAAATCAAAGTCATCTCTTTTGTGACAGCATGATCGCATTTTCCTCTGTGTCCCACGTTGGAACTACTACCTTTATTACAACACTTAACATTGTATTAGAATTATTTGATTACCTATCACTTCCCTTCATCTTGCTATGAACAAATAAAAGGATCTTATTTATCTCTAGTATCTAACAATAGCAATTACACAGTTGCTGATACACTGGAGGTGCTCAATAAATGATAGTTAAACAAACCGATGCATAAATAGATAGTAGGCTTTTGGGTGTCATTTAAGCCTGAAGTGATGACACAACTGCTGAAGATGTACTTTTGCATTATTTGGGCCTGTATCTGTGCCTTGTACCAGATGATTAACTAGATGATGAACTTTATTTTGCTCTATTCGACTTGGTATCTTCCGTATCAGTTTTCAAGAAATATATGTTGAGGATCTGTTCTGCTCAGAAATTGAGTAGAATTCACATGTTTTAACTGGGGCAAAGTCCATGCATAAACTTAATAAACATTTTTTGGATTTTTGCTGTATGCAAAATATGATGGGAGGGACTTCCCTGGTGGTCCAGTGGGTAAGACTCCACGGTCCCAAAGCAGGGAGCCTGGGTTTGATCCCCGGTCAGGGAACTAGATCCCGCATACATGCCACAACTGAGTTCTCCTGCCGCAACTAAGAGTTCGCATGCTGCAGCTAAAGATCTCTCATGCTGCAACGAAGATCCTGAGTGCTGCAACTAAGACCCAGCACAGCCTAAATTTTAAAAAAAAAAGCATGGAAGATAGGATGTATAAAAGGTTGGGCCAGGATTAGTCCTATAGGGGATGAAAATCTAGAAATAGATTTTTAAAAACTGTAAATTTGGGATCATAAAATAACAGGGCCCTTTAGGTTATAGGAAGACTATCAAAAGCAGAAAGGCAAGAATGAGTATGGCATATTTAGGAGGCATTAACATTGTAGTCATGGTTCTCACCAAAGAAGATATATGAATGGCTAACAAGTGCAGGAAAAGATACTCAACATTATTAGTCATTAAGGAAATGCCGATTAAAACCACAATGAGATGCCACTTCACATCCACTAGGATGGTTATAATCCAAAAGACTGACAATGCCAAGTGTTGATGAGGATATGGAGAAATTGGAACCTTCATACATCATTGGTGGGAATATAAAATAACACAGCCACTTTGGAAGACAGTTTGAGAGTTTCTTAAAATGTTCAACATAAACTTACTCTGAGTCAGAAATTTCACTCTGAAGAACTTCCCAAAAGAAATGACCATATACATGTCCACTCAGAAATTTGTACGTAAATGTCATAACGGCATTATTCATAATAGCCCCAAGGTGGAAATCACCTAAATGTACATCAGCTGGTGATCGTCTATAATAACCATCATAAACCATCCATCCAACAGATATTGTTCAGCAATAAGAAGGAATGAACTACTGACACACTATGCAACATGGATGAACTTCAAAAACATCATGCTAAGTGAAAAAAGCCAGACACAAAAAGTTCCACTTAAATGCAATGTAAGATTCCATTTACATGTGTTCCACAAAGGGCAACTCTATAGAGACAGCTGATGAGTAGCTGTCTGGAGCTAGGAGTAGGAGCAGGAATTGACTGCAAATGACCGCAAGGGAGCTTTTTGGGCTTAGGGAGATATTCCAAAACCAGATTGTGGCAATGGTCATACAACTCTATAAATTTACTAAAAATCATAGAATTGTATATTTACAATAGCTTAATTTTATGATATGTAAATTATACCTCAGTAGACCTGTGGGGGTGGTGGTGGAAGGTTTAAGTCAAATCCTGGCTCTATTACTATCTAGCTATGAGACTTGGACAAGTTATTTTAGCTCCGCAAACTTCTATTTTTTTCATCTGTAAAATAGGGATGATAAAAATAGTACTGTAGCTACCCAATGAAGACTAAGTAAGGTCATTCAGTAAAGCACATAGCACATAGTAATTACCCAGTGAATGTTAGTTCTTGTTATTACTAGTGTTATCAGAAGATGGTGAGGAGATCTGCCTGATAGGATGAGCACATGGCCCATATAGGGAGCATGAGCACTGGGGTGCAGTAAGTCAGGTGGGACTAGATGATGGAGACTGAGTTATCTGTATTTATTTTCAAAAGGTGCATGGAGATTTAGAGGGAAGAGATCTCAAGTCCCAAGAAGGAAAATAATTAACTCTGGGGCTTTTCAGGAGATAAAACAAAGAAGCAGATGGTAATAAAAACACAGATGAAAACTGAAGATAGGCAAATAAAGAGGGAAAAAAGATAAGAAGTGATCACTAATTGGAAGAGTAGAGCGTTACTGAGAACCCTTTACTATAATAAATTAGACTTGCATACAGGTAAAAAATTTAAGTTTATTTACTCATGTAGTCATTCATTCATTCATTCAACAAAATGTACAAATCAGACATAATAAGAGTACCTACCAGGCTTCCCTGGCAGTGCAGTGGTTAAGAATCCGCCTGCCAATGCAGGGGACACGGGTTCAATCCCTGGTCCGGGAAGATCCTACATGCTGCAGAGCAACTAAGCCCATGCGCCACAACTCCTGAGCCTGTGCTCTAGAGCCCGCGAGGCACAACTACTGAAGCCAGTGAGTCACAATTACTGAAGCCCGTATCCCTAGAACCCATGCTCCGCAACAAGAGAAGCCACCACAATGAGAAACCCGCGCCCAGCAATGAAGACCCAATGCAGCCAGAAATAAATAAATAAATTTATTGGAGAAAAAGAAGAGTACCTACCAGGGTTGTCATGAATTAAATTGGTTAATTCTTATAAAGCATAGTTCATAAAGATTTTTGTACATCATATTAGTAAATGGAATTGGATTTGAGCTTCAAGAGTTGTTTTCAAACTGTTAATATTAAGACTGTAGATAACTGGCAGCTCAGAACTGTTGTACTCCAATTTCTTATCAGAAATATATTCTAGAACACACTGCCATTCCATACTTTTCAATAGCTTAACTGAGGGACTTCCCTGGTGGCGCAGTGGTTAAGAATTCGCCTGCCAATGCAGGAGACACAGGTTCGAGCCCTGGTCCGGGAAGATCCCACATGCTGCGGAGCAACTAAGCCAGTGCACCACAACTACTGAGCCTGTGTGCCACAACTACTGAAGACTGCGTGCCTAGAACCCGTGCTCTGCAACAAGAGAAGCCACCGCAATGAGAAGCCCACGCACCACAACGAAGAGTAGCCCCCACTCACTGCAACTAGAGAAAGCACGTGCACAGCAATGAAGATCCAATGCAACCAAAAATAAATATAAAATAATAAATAAGTGTATTTTAAAAAATCTTAACTGAGAAAAATAAGTTTTGTGGAGAATATGCAATCAGTTTATCCATTCCTTTCTAAAAGTCTGAAGTTCTTAACCATTTTGAGGTCTTGGACCTCTTTGTAGTTTAATGAACGTTCTAGAGCAGCAGTTCTCAGACCAAAAAGTCTTAAAAATTAATGAGCTTTTGTTTATGTTGGTTATATCTATCAATAATTACTGTATTAGAAATTAAAGAAATAATTATTTCATTTTAAAATAGATGTAAACTTATTAGTACATGTTAACATAAATAATATATTTTTATGACAAGTAGCTATATTTTCCAAAAAATGTAATAAGAAGACTGTCAATGTTTTACATTTTTACAAATTTCATTAATGTCTTCTCTAGCTAGATTCCCATATATACATGCACACTGTCTGTTACAATATATTGTTTTAGGTGAAGTATATGAAGAATATTGGACCTCACACAGCTATGTAGCTGGAAAAAGGAGACATACTTTAATAGCCTTTTCAGATAATTGTGGTTATTTTTTGATATTGTATGGAAATTCAACAAGTAGTCATTTCTTAAAGGTTACTTGCAGTATAGAATCTGAAACCATATCAATGAACTTTTTGTTCTCTGTTTCATTAAAATCCATTGGTCTTTCTTGCTCATTGAATGGATCTTTTAACCATGCATGATTTAATATGCACTGGTCATTTGAAAATATTGGTTCACTGAGCTATGCAGATCTTCCAACTGTTGACACATTTTATTGTACAATATTTTAAAAAGCATATTTATCATCATCAGAAAAGTCTTTAAAGTATTGGGAAGCTGTTGAGCTCATGGTGGTAAAAACAAGTTTCCCAAAATCCTAATTTTTGTTTGAAAACTCAAACTTTATCAATGGCAAGGAAGCCCGTTAGTTATTTTCCTTGACACGCAGGCTCACTTTGTTCATTTTTCAGAAAATTTCAGCCACATTCACAAGTCTGAATAGCCAGAGTTTGTCTGTTAGTCATTCTTCCAAGTAAAAATGGTAGTCAATGAGAAAAGCAGCCAGCTCAGATGACAACTCAATGAATCACATAAACGTTTTTCCTCAAGACAGCCATCGATCCTTCTTGCACATGCAGCACAAAAGTGCTTCATGCACACTTCCCATTTTGTCATACAAAATAAAGACACATATACCGAGGGGTCAAGATTTAATAAAATTCATAATTTTTACTGCATCGTCATTTACTCTTAAGTAAAACTGCACTTTTTAAAAAAATTGCAAGCAGATGGCAGTAAAGAATACAATGAGTACTAATACGGTTGGTGCTACCCACCTCGATTGCTAAGGCACCAGCAGCTTTACTCACCACTGTTTTGGCACCGTTAGTGCAAATGCCAACGTAGTGAGAAAGGCAAATAATATCTTGGTTTTGTTATGCAAATAAGCCATTCCCTCCACCTTAAGCATCCCCAGATCACACTTTGAATATTACTGCTCTAGAGCCTTACTACTGAAAGTATGTTCTGAAGATCAGCAGCAGTAGAAGCTTTTTAGAAATGCAGAATCATTGTAAATCAACTATACTTCAATAAAATGAGTTAAAAAAAAAAAGAAATGCAGAATTTCAGGCCTAACCCCAGATATACTGAATCAGTATCTGCATTTTCACAAAATCATTAGGTGTTTTGTATTCACAGCAACCTTGCACATTAGAATCACCTGGTGAGCTTTTAAAACATAGCCATGTGCAGGCTCCTCAAGATCAATCAAATCAGGATACCCAAAGTTCCCACCATTATAGTTTTAAAGCTCCCAAGGTGACTCTAATGTGCAGTTAAGCTTAAGAACTACTGCTCTAAACTTTTTCCCAGGAAAATGCATTTACTCCTGGACATAATTTTTTTCTTAAGACTTTACCTTTTAAGAGCAGTTTTAGGTTCACAGCAAAATTGAGAGTAAGATACAGAGATTTCCCATATACTCCCTGCCCCACACATGCATAGCCTCCCCCATTGTCAACATTCCCCATCATAGTGGTACATTTGTTACAACTGCCGAATCTACCTTGACATGTCATAGTCCCTCAAAGTGACACAATATTTTTGCATACAATTTCAGAGAATTTAAATACTCTAAATGTTGTCCATAAACCTTAGATTAAGAACTTTCACAAGAGATCCCTTAAATAAAAGAAGCATAGATTGAATAAAACCAGGAGAGTTGCTTATCTTCTGGGCATCATCATCATCATCATCATCATCCTTTGCCTTTACTGAACTGTACATGGCTGTAATGTTCTCAGCCTTTATTATAGGCACTATAAGAAACAGCCCTTCAAAATTTATCTCCATGCTTACTATAAGGAGGATGCTGTTGGAGGTGACATTGTTCACAAGATTTGCAGTCAGAGAAAGCACAGCAGAAATTTATGTCAAGTTTTGGGGTTTTTTTTGAATTTTATTTTATTTATTTTTTTATACAGCAGGTTCTTATTAGTCATCAATTTTATACACATCAGTGTACACATGTCAATCCCAATCACCCAATTCAGCACACCACCATCCCCACTCCCGCGCAGCTTTCCCCCCTTGGTGTCCATATGTTTGTTCTCTACATCTGTGTCTCAACTTCTGCCCTGCAAACCGGTTCATCTGTACCATTTTTTTTTTCTCTTTCTGACTTACTTCACTCTGTATGACAGTCTCTAGATCCATCCACGTCTCAACAAATGACCCAATTTCGTTCCTTTTTATGGCTGAGTAATATTCCATTGTACATATGTACCACAACTTCTTTATCCATTCGTCTGTCGATGGGCTATGTCAAGTTTTATCTCCAGGAAAGGTGGTGATTTCCCTAAGTAACCAGACTGTTTTTGCCTATGAACACTGCAAATGTTGTTGCAGCTGATCACATTCTTATCTTTTTTTCAGGTTGCCAGGGAGCTTAAAATCAAAATTGTTTTTTGCCCTTATTAGCAAGTGTATATAAAACTTCATGGTATGCACTTTTTGAGATTTCCTCACTCTTTGCTCCATTTTCCTACCCTTATAGTCCCTTTGCTTTACCTTTCTTATACGGAATATATTTTCTCTTGCTATTTGTTTTTGCAACTTACTAAGCCACCTTAAGGTTTTGTTGTTGTTGTTGTTGTTGTTGTTGTTTTGCCGTATTGTGCAGCTTGCGGGATCTTAGTTCCCCGACCAGGGATTGAACCCAGGGTCATGGCAGTGAAAGTACCGAGTCCTAACCACTGGACCACTAAGGAAGTCCAAGGTCTTGTTTGCAAGAAGACAAACTATAGATGAATGAATGAATGAACGAATGAGCTCAATTAAAATCAGGCAATTCCTTGAAGCTCCATCCTTGAATCTTCATTAAAGACAGACCTAGTCATTTTTCTTTCTTTCTTTTTTTAAAAAATATTTATTTATTTGTTTGGCTGTGTCGGGTCTTAGCTGTGGCATGCGGGATCTTCATTGCCACCTACGGGATCTTTGTTGTGGCATGTGGGATCTTTAGTTGCAGCTTGTGGGATCTAGTTCCTTGACCAGGAATCGACCCCGGGCCCCCTGCATTGGGAGTGCGGAGTCTTAGCCACTGGACCATCAGGGAAGTCCCTACTCATTTTTCTTAGATGGGCTTTTAGATAAGATACTCTAAATATATTTGGTACTCATAAAGTAAATATTTATTAAGCATCTACTGTCTGTCAGGCTCTAGGTTGGGCAGGTCATCAGGAAGAGGAGCCCACTTTTTTTTTTTAATAGAAAAGTTGACTATGAAGAAAGGGAGCAAACAAGTCCTCCAAGTGAGCCTAGAAAAAAGTTATTGATGGCTTTAAAAGTTTTATATTCTTTGACCCAGTAATTCCACTTCTGAAAATTATCCTAAGAAAATAATTTAACAGAAGAATAAAAAAATATATGTGTGAATATGCATTATCTTGATAATAGTAAAAGTAAGTTTTTAAGCAAACGTGTTAGGTGAGCAATAGTAACAGCTACTCCTTAGAGAGGTGTGATGATTAAATGAGATAATGCATGAAAATTACTTAGTGCAGTGCAAGGTACAAAGTAAATGCTTAATAAAAGGTGGCTGTCATGTACAGTCAACTAATATTTGACAAGGACCAAAAAACACTCAATGAGGAAAGGATAGTCACTTCAGTAAACGGTGTTGAGAAAACTAGATATTCACATGCCAAAGAATGAATTTGGACTCCTATCTCACACCAGTCAAAAATTAACTCAACATGGAATAAAGACTAAAATGTAAGACCTGAAACCTTAAAACTCCTAGAAGAAAACATAGGGAAAAATCTCCTTGACGGTGGTCTTGGCAATAATTTTTTGGATATGACATCAAAAGCACAAGCAACAAAAGCAAAAATAAACAAGTGACACTATATTTGTAGAGGGACTACCTCAAACAATAAGCTTCTGCACAGCAAAAGAAACAATCAACAAAATGAAGAGGCATCTTACAGAACGGGAGAAAATATTTGCAAACCATATATCAAATAAGGGGTTAATACTGAATACTTAAAATACATAAGGAACATGTAAAACTCAGTAGCAAAGTCCCAAAAGATCCAATTTAAAAATGGGCAGAGAACATGAATAGATACTTTACCAAAGAAGACATACCAATGGCTAACAAATACAGGAAAAAATGCTCACCATCACTAATATCAGAAAAATGCAAATCAAAACCACAATGAGATGTCACCTCACACCTCTTACAATGACTATTATCAAAAAGAAAAGAAATAACAAGTATTGGCAAAGATATGGTGAAAAGGGAACCCAAGTGCAGTATTGGTGGAAATGTAAATTGGTACAGCCACTATAGAAAATGGTATGGAGGTTCTTCAAAAAATTAAAAATAGAACTACCATATGATTCAGCAGTCCCACTTCTGGGTATTCATCCAAAGGAAACGAAATCACTATCTTGTATCTGCACTTGCATGTTCATTGCAGCATTATTCACAACAGCCAAGACATGGAAACAACCTAAATATCCACTGATGGAAGAATGGATAAAGAAAATGTGATATATATTATATATATATATATATATATAAATATAGGGCTTCCCTGGTGGTGCAGTGGTTGAGAGTCTGCCTGCTGATGCAGGGGACACGGGTTCGTGCCCTGGTCTGGAAAGATCCCACATGCCGCAGAGCGGCTAGGCCCTTGAGCCATGGCTGATGAGCCTGCACGTCTGGAGCCTGTGCTCGGCAACGGGAGAGGCCACAACAGTGAGAGGCCCGTGTACCGCAAAAAAAAAATATATATATATATATATAATATTTATATATATATACACACACACACAATGGAATATTATTCAGCTATAGAAAGAGAAGAAAATGCTGCAATTTGCAACAACATAGATGGACCTTGAGGGCATTATGCTAAGTGAAAAGTTCAGACAGTGAGACAAATACTGTATGATCTCAGTTACATGTGAAATCTAAAAAAGCTGAGCTCATAGAAATAGAGAGTAGATTGGTGGCTGCCAGGGGCTGGGTGGCGGGGGAAATGAGTGAAGATGGTCAAAGGGTACAAACTTCCAGTTATAAGAGGAATAATCTCTGGGGATCTAATGTATAGCATGTACTGTCTAACAATACTGTATTGTATACTTGAATGTGGCTGAGAGAGTAAATCTTACATGTTCTCACTGTAACAACAACAACAAAATGATAATTATGTGAAGTGAAGGATGTGTTAACTAACCCTACTGTGGTAAACATCTTGCAATACATATGTGTATCAAATCATCACAATGTATCAACTTACACAACATTATATGTCATGTACATCTCAATAAACCTGGAAAAAAGGGGTGGCTGCTATGAATGCTAGGAAGCAATCTCACCAACCCTCCATACTTACACTTAACAGAGACCTGTACACTTGAAAAGCTGCCTTAGGAAGGCAGGAGAACCATACCAAACCTCTGCTTCCCCATCTCTCCAGTGGGTCCCTACCACCTCAATTCCCCAATTTTCATATATTCATTATCTTAGAAGTAGAACCAACAATACCTGCAGATAGATTCCTTGGGAGATATAAGGTCAGAGAAAGAAAAGAATCAAGAATGACTCAGGGGACTTCCCTGGTGGTCCAGTGGTAAAGAATCTGCCTTCCAATGCAGGGGACGCAGGTTTGAGCCCCGGTCAGGGAACTAAGATCCCACATGCAGTGGGGCAACTAAGCCCGCGTGCCCCACCTACTGGGCTTGAGTGCCCTGGAGCCCGCGTGCCACAACCAGAGAGAGAAAACCCGCACGCCACAACGAAGACCCCAAGTGCTGCAACTAAGACCCGACGCAGCCAAAAAATAATAATAGTAATAAAGAAAAAAAAAAAGAATGACTTAGGCTTTTCGTAACTGAGTGAATGGTAGTGTCACTTACGGAGAAAGGGAAAGCTAAGGGAAGATGGGTTTTGTAAGAAAATCAAGACTGATAGAGAGGAAAAGAGGGTTCAGGATCAAATCTCAAGAAGTAACAGTGGGCTTCCCTGGTGGTGCAGTGGTTAAGAATCTGCCTGCCAATGCAGGGGACACGGGTTCGATCCCTGGCCCAGGAAGATCCCACATGCAGTGGAGCAACTAAGCCCATGCACCACAACTACTGAGCCTGCGCTCTAGAGCCCGTGAGCCACAAGTACTGAAGCCCGCGCACCACAGCTACTGAATCCTGCGTGCCTAGAGCCTGTGCTCTGCAAAAAGAAAAGCCAGGACAATGAGAAACCTGCACACCATAAGGAAGAGTAGCTGCAACTAGAGAAAGCCCGCTCAAAGCAACGAAGACCCAACGCAGCCAAAAATAAATAAATAAATTTATTTTTAAAAAAAGAAGTAACAGTGTGCCAGGTATTTGTTGTGGTTTTAAAATATATCCACAAAATCTTTGACACTCCTCTCTTCAAGAGATTGAGCTTAATCCCATTCTCCTTGAGTGTGGACTGGATTTAGTGACTCGCTTCTAATGAATGGACTACAACAGAAGTGATGGTGTTTGACTTTGGAGATAGGTCATAAAAGGCATCACAGCTTTCTCTGATCAGTCACTCTGGAGAAGCAGCTGTCACGTTGTGAAGTGGCACTCACTCACAACAGCCCTGTGGAGAAGTTCACGTGTCTGGGAACTGAGGCCCTCTGCTATCAGCCATACAAATAAGCCCTCTTGGAAGCAGATCCTACAGCCTTCAGAGGACCACAGCCCTCAGTGACATCATGATCTCAACTTCATAAGAGACCCTGAGCCAGCTAAGCAACTCACTTCCATATTTCTGACCCCTAGAAACTGTGAAATAATAAATTACTGTTGTTTTCAACAGTTAAATTTTGGGATAATTTGTTGTACAACAAAAATAATTAATAAAATACTTTTCCTACATTTTTTCTCTATTTTTACAGCACTCTAGGTAAATGGTATTATTAACACCCATTTACTAAAGAGAGAATTGAGGTTCAAAAACATTAAGTGATTTGTCCGGAAGACTCTTAGCTAGTAATTTTTGGAACAGATAGTAATTTATGGAACTAGAATATGAACTCAATCTAGCAACGAACCCTCATGTTTTCTGTGTGGTGTGTTTGTGTGTGTGTGTGTGTTCTCAGTTCCTTTTCCTTCACCCTCTCTTCTTTCCCTCTACCCTCTCTTCTTTGTGCAATTTCAACTCGCCCTCTGTGAATGACCCCAAATCTTCATATTTCATTTCTCTCCTGAATTCTAGTCTTATGTCTTAACCTGTTCCAGACTAGAAACACTGGCTCCTCATTCAGCACCCCCAAGTCTGTCCCAAGAAAACGTTCATCCTTCTGAGTTCCCTTTTTCTGTTCAATGACAACATGATTCTAGTATCCTTACTCAAAACTCCAATATCATTGCTTTTTCTCTAACTTTTAAAAAAACTGTATTAATGGTACCTGCCTATTCCTGAAAATGTGGAAAGCAATAAATTTTTAAAATTCAAAATTATCTATAAACAATAGTATGATAACCATAAATAACAAACTTTTGAAATAAGTCATGAAATTATTACATCCATACAGTGGAATATCATGCAACAGTTTAAAATTTTTTAAAAGAGGAGCAAAATTAAAATTTTATGTTACAGATAAAAGTCAGTTTTTTAAACTATCTGTACTACTTGCAGGGAAATCCTCTTTTCCAGAGATGTAGGCAGAAAAATAAAATAAATGGGTATTAAAAAAAAAAAGAAATGGGTGTATTCTCTTCATGCTCACAGACTTGCTTCTCTTACATTCTTTAGCTTGGAGAATGGCAGTACCATCCACCCAGTTGCAGAAGCCAGAAACTTGAAAGTTATCTTCAAGTACTCCCCCTCTTTCACTGCTGCAGTCGATAGGCAACTTCTTCCATAGCTCTTTGTTTTCTTCCATACCTCAACAGATTCTTTGTGCCTCTTGCCTAGGCAACCACAATATCATTGCAGATCTCCAGGATTTAAGAATCTCCCTCTTCCAAACCATCTTCCATGTTACCATCACAGGTATCAACCATGGACCCGAATAATAAAAGGTAATTTTCTGCTGTTTGCTTCTAAGACCTACAGGAGAAAGTTTAACTAGATAACAGATTCTGGAAATGCCATGTCTTTACTTATGCATGGTATAACTGTTTTTTTTCTTCTCTGCTGGGAAAATTCCATTTCATCTTTTAACACAGCTCAAATGTCATTTCCTCTCTGGCTCTGCCAGCATTACTCTATCCCCTGTGCTTCCAAAAGCACTTTGCATATACCCTTTTTTTTTTTAAGATTTTTTTTTGGTGTGGACCATTTTTAAAGTCTTTATTGAATTTGTTACAATATTGTTTCTGTTTTATGTTTTGGTTTTTTGGTCACAAGGCATGTGGGATCTTAGCTCCCTGACCAGGGGTCAAACCTGTACCCCCTGCATTGGAAGGCAAACTCTTAACCACCAGGGAAGTCCCTGCATATACCTCTTTAATGACACATTATGTTGTACTACCCAGCTGAACGCTGCTTATTTAAGACTTACCTGTATCTCACTTTTTATTTTACTTATTTATTTACTTTTAAAAATATTTATTTATTTTGGGTTGTTGCATTGGTGATCTGATAGATTGAGTTGACTCCTGGAATTTGTAGTGGTCTGAAGTGCTGAATGATGGTGAGAATTAAAAATGGTGCAGCTACTGTGGAAAACAGTTTGGCAGTTCCTCAGAAAGTTAAGCTTAATTATCATATGGTCCAGGAAAAAGAAAAAAATTCCTCTTTTAGGTGTATACCCAAAAGTATTGAAAGCAAAGACTCTAACAGATATCTGTACACGCATGTTCATAGCAGCATTATTCACAATAGCCAAAAAGTGGAAACAACCCAAATTTCCATTAACAGATGAATGGATAAATAAATGTGGTATATACATACTGTGGAATATTATTCAGCCTTAAAAAAGGATGAAATTCTGATACATGCTGCAACATAGACGAACTTGAAGACCTTATGCTACATGAAATAAGCCAGTCACAAAAGGACAAATCTGTATGATTCCACTTACATGAGGTAACGAAGGTAGGTAAATTCACAGAGACAGAAGGTATAACAGAGTTTCCTAGATGCTAGGGGGAGCAGAGAAAGGAGTTATTGTTTAAGCTGTACAGAGTTTCACTTTGGGATGATGAAAAAGTTCTGGAAATGGATATTGGTGATGGTTCTACAACATTGTGAGTGTGCTTAATTCCACTGAATTTTGTACATAAAATGCTTAAAATGGCAGATTTTGTGTTGTGTATATTTTACCTGCACACACACAAAATTTTTTTTTTTTTTTTTGCGGTACGTGGGCCTCTCACTGCTGTGGCCTCTCCCGTTGCGGAGCACAGGCTCTGGATGCACAGGCTCAGCGGCCATGGCTCACGGGCCCAGCCGCTCCGCGGCATGTGGGATCTTCCCGGACTGGGGCACGAACCTGTGTCTCCTGCATCGGCAGGCGGACTCTCAACCACTGCACCACCAGGGAAGCCCCACACAAACTTTTTTTTAATTAGCACAGAGTTAAAAAAAAAAAACCTGCCATCTTCAGTAGATGTGCCAATCATTGTCTTCTCACTTGAATCCCATCTTTAGTAAACTTGTTCTTCCCATATCCCCTAGAAGAGAGGGTAACCTGAAGCAAACTAGACCAATCAGATTCCCTCTCTCAGGAATTTGGAATTGAGAAGCTGAGAGACCAAGGCAATTAGCAGGTGGTGGGTGCTTGAATGAAAAGGTACTGTAGAGGCTAGGCCACAGTAGATCAAAACCATGTGAGGGCTAAAGTTTGGTGGATGCACAGAAACTCATCTGCAGAGAAAATGGAGACAATAGACCAACCATTACTATGAGAGGTGGAGCAAGGAGCCCAGATTACCACTCCATAGGTTGTCTTGTTCTAGCTGGTAGTATTTAATTTTAAGTGATAGCATTTGTCTTATACTTCTTTGTTATCATAAATCTGTTCAAGTATCTTCATTACCGTTGTTATTACCCCAGACTAAAGCCTCATCATCTTTCACCTGGATTGTTCCAATAGTCTGCTCATTAGTCTCCTTGCTTCAACTCTTGCCCAATCCATTTGCCACCTTACAGTAAGCTTTAGAAACAAATTAGGTCATGCTACATCTCAGCTTAAAATCCTTAATGGCCTCTATTGCTTTAAAATGAAAACTGAGCTTCCTTATATGACTTCAAGCAACTATATGATTGGGCCCTTGCCTCCCTCTCCAATCACATCATATATTACTCCCCTCCACATGAATAATCTTCATGTCTATAGTCTATTTGTGTGTGTGTGTGTGTGTGTGTGTGTGTGTGTGTTCTGTAATCTACTTTCCTATCTGGAATACACTTTACTAGTTATGAAGGTTTATTTATGTCTTGTCTTTCGGGTTTCAGCCCATGTCACAAGTTCAAAGAGGTAGTACTTTAACACAGTGGTTGTCAACTGGGGGTGATTTTGCCCCCCAGAGATTTGGCAACGTTTAGAGACATTTTTGATTATCACAACTGGAGGGCTTTGTTACTGGCATCTAGTGGATAGAGGCCAGAAACGCTACTAAACAACCTAGTATACACAGGACAGCCCCCTGCAAGAAAGAATTATCCATTCCAAAATGACAATAGTGCAGAGGTTGAGAAACCCTACAAACAACGCTTTAAATAACACCCTATTTAAAGTGACTCTGTTTCATTGCCTTGTTTATTTCCTTCACAGCACTTATCACAATCTGAATTTACCTTTTTTTTGGCTGTGCCATGCGGCATGCAGGATCTTAGTTCCTCAACCAGGGATCGAACCCGTGCCCCCTGCAGTGGAAGTGCGGAGTCTAACCACTGGACCGCGAGGGAAGTCCCTGAATTTATCTTTTTGTTTGCTTGTGTGTTAATTCTCTGCATGTCCCATTAAAACATAAGCTTCATTAAGTCAAGATCCTCATTTGCCTTGTTCACTGCTGATTGAATGAATGAATGAATTTCATGCCCATGTAACTACTCAATATACTTTCCCCACTATTTAAAGCTTTATTTTACAAATTAATCTAATTCATTTCCAAAAGCGTCTACTTTTATTCATTACTTCAACCATTATTTTTTTGAGCACCAGCTATGTGCCAAGCAATGAGCTACCCCAGTTGGGTAAGTAAAAGGGAACGAGACATGGCCCTTGGTCTTAAAAAGCTTATAAGTCAAGGGTTTGTTGGGGAGGGATACATGTAAGTAAAAAGGCCATTTATAGTTTGGGATGCTATAGGGAATCAAGGAGAATATATGTTCTCTGCTCTCAAGGGGCTTAATCTCTTCTGGGGGGAAGGTGAGGTGGATGAAAGATGTACACAAACAACTACAAATACCAGAGAGGAGCACAAATAAGAAAAGCAAGAAATGTACTAGCTATGGAAATCAGAGAAGGCTTTGTGGAAGAGGTGTTATTTGATTTGAGACATATAGGAAGAGAGACGTGAGTTTGATAAAATAGAAGGAGGAAATCGAGAGAAGGGGAAAGGGCATTCCAGGCAGAAAGATGGGAAGAGCCAAGGCACAGAAGTGCGTGTGCCAGGAACACGTAGACGTGTTTGGCTAAAGCACCGGAGATCAGTGACAGCTTAAGCTGGAAACCGAGACTGGGTCCAAACTGGGTCAGTTGAATATGAATACAAATGACCCAAATCTTGCCCACATTTCCTATAATATGGGGCAGCATTTCCCCCATGCACACTGGGAAAGGGAAGCTTAGAGAAATCTGGTGACTCACAAGTCATTAGTAGACCTTCATTGTTTCGACTGTCAGGATTTGGGGGAAGTTTCTGGCTTACCATACCTCCATGATGACACTCATGGAGGGACAGAGTTTCTGTATAATACGGACACTTCCCATCTCGGTGTATGAACAAACAAGGTGTCACCAGATTTTATTTGGTGGGGGGGAGTAAAAAGTCTCAGAAAGGAATACTTATCCTTTTCATTCCGAGGTATGATAGGAATGAGTGTACACTAATGAAGGGAGAATAAGGAAACAGGAGGGGAACGAAATAACGGAAAGAATAGGTCAGTTTGTTTGAGAAACAAGCTATGCTGAAGTATTTATTTGCAAATTCCAGTTGCCATAGCAATTGGATGCTTCTCTTTCCTCTGTTCCTCCTTTTATCCTTTGCATGGCCTTTAAAGAAGTCATTTCCTAGGCAGATGTAGTCCTTGCCGTTTATCTTAAAGAAGATTTTGGAACATTTTTTTCCACCTGCTTTTCCTTTTCCTTTTTTTTTGCAGTCAAAATCCAGCCACTCATCTGGGAAGAACCGGATGGTGCTGGCCATTTCGGGAGCAGGATCTTAGGATCAGAGGAGCATAACCAAGCCAGATCCAAGTGGAAATGCCCAGCTGTTTCTTTCTGTAGCATTTCAGCATATACATAAGTGATAAGTATAGGGATTAAGTAAAATGCAGAATGGCTTAAAAAAAAAAACCCTAAAACAGCTTGCAGGTTACAGACAACATAGTCAAAATTCTCTAAAACTCAAAGTCAGAATTACTCCCTATTGGAAGGGAACAATAATGATTATGAGTATCGCACTACCTTATCTCACTGGATCCTCACAGCAACACTATGAGCCAATCATAGCTAATATTTACTGAGTGCTTACTTTGTACCACAGACTCTTCACATCTAAGCTCTCACTACAACCTTTGTTGCAGATAATTATCCTTATTTCAAAATTGAGAAAAGAACATAGATTTAACAATTACTGAACATACAGTGGACCCTTGAACAACACGTTTGAGCTGTGTAGGTCCACATATACATGGATTTTTTTCAATAGTAAATAATACCGTACTACACGATATGATCTGCAGTTGACTGAATCCCCGGATGCAGAACTGTGGATAGGGAGCACCAACCGTAGATTATACATGGATTTTCCACTACATGAAGGGTCAGTCCCCCTAATCCCCGCGTTGTTCAATGGTCATCTTACTATGTGCCAAGGCACTGTCCTAAGCCCTTGAAATGCATTTTCCCAGGACAAACCTCTGAAGTGGGTCTCTATTTTACTGAGGATAAAGAAGGTTAAATACTTTGCCTAGGTCTACATATCAAAGAAGAGAAAGAAGCAAGATTCAAAGCTTGGCTTTCTTATTCTAAAGCTCATGAGTTTGAGCACTCCAAAAATAGAAATAAAAGTTCAGAGAGTTTAAGAGACTTGCTCAATGTTACACAGCCAGCAAATCACAGACTGATATCTGAATCCAGGTTTGCCTGATTCCAGAATCAAAATGTTGACATTTTGCAGGAAGAAAAATAATTTTGTTCTCTGATTTGAAGCTAATTCTGAAAGCAGAGCAATCTAACTGGGTTTTATTTCATTGTACTCTTTGAATATATTTCCCTTAGAAGTTAGTTTGTAAATCGATAGCCAGACTTTCGTTATTTGACTACTAAACTGTAGACTTATAGGGCAAATGTTTTCTATTCTAAAGGTGTTTACACCCTATTTAAGGGAACTAGACATTTAAAAAGAAGAGAAGGAAGGGAGAAGAGGAGGGAGGCAGACAGGCAGATAGAAAGGGAAGAAGGAAGTGAGGGAATAAAAATAATAAATAATAGCATGTGAGGTGAGATAGATGAAGTATTTACTTTTATATTTAACTTCTGGAGTTAGTGAAGAAGGATTATTTTTACTACTTACATTTTGTAGGTGAGACCAGGATGGATTTTGCCAACAAATGGTGAATGTTCAAACTTGGTGCTTTTTAAACTTTAGCGAACAGATGAATCACCTGGGGGATCTTATTAAATGCAGATTCTGATTCAGAACATCTAGGGTGGGGACTGAGATTCTGTGTTTCTGACAGGATCTCAGAAGATGCTGATGCAGCTGGTTGTGGATCATACTTTGAGTATCAAGGCTCTAACTTAAGAGATGTGATTTATTTTAACTTAAAAATTATGAACATAAATATTTAGAAGGAAAAATCCTAATTCACATTAAACTCTAAGTATTGATATTTACCCTATTATTTAAAGATCGTAGTGAAGGTCTGTTTCCTCCAAAATATAATCTCCACTGGCCTGACTCAACATCCAACATTTCTCACTCTTACAGCTCTCCTTTGGGTTAGAGTACTGTCTCTTAAAAGGTAAATATATGGCTTGCCTGCTTTCCCAGCTGTCTTCTTGCCTGCCTTCCTGCCCTTCTGACTTCCTCTCCTTCTGAATATTCAATCCAAAAGCCATTATGGGGGGGCAAGCAAGATAGGTGTCCACAAGGAAGGGTGATGAAGAGCAGTGGCAACTGGGTGCAGGTTGTTGATGTATGAGTGGGAAGAAGAGAATGTTTGCCTGAGGAGGGGGCGTCATAGATTTGGGTAATTAGTCACTTTGGAGAATATGGGGGGAATTGACTCAATGAGTAAATATTGAGGATATTTTACTATGGGAATTACAAATATGGAAGGGGAGAAAACTAGAAGGGCCCTCTAATGTTATATTAGAATTGAACTTATCGGTGTGAACTCATGGTTTAAAATACAGACAGAGACATAAAAACAAATATAGATATAAATGTACGCATGCATATACATATAATACATATATAGGTACACAATATTATACATTGTATACAACATATATGTGTACATAATTTATATTTACATATAGATATAGATATCCATTAGCTTAGAGGGCCTTAGAGCAGCAACAATCCAATAGCAATGAGTACACAAGTGCCCATATCTTGGTTGCTAAATAGTACTCTCTGTTAAATGATATCAGGGATGCTGGGAGAAATAGCTTATTCCAAGCTATTTGGAATATGGAAAGCACAAGATAAGCTTGGAACATCTTTTTGTACACAAAAAATAAGGTAGTAGTCAAAGAATGATGAGGGTGCATCAAAAGGATACAGAAGCCACCTCAAGGGGGCTAAATCTGGGACAATTTGGGTATAAAAATAAATGATGATAGTAATGGATTATATAAACAGCAATGCATAAGTCTACGTTGATATAAATAAATAAATGAAAACCAATGGGAAGACTAGAAAGATTTTCTTTACACTCGAACACTAATACATGTAGAAAGAATACTGGAATTAGAAAATCACCATTTGGCAACCTGTAGTAATAATTAAACCAAGAAACATCGTGGATACTAAAGTTAGTGGGTGAAAATTTGATGAGGAACAGGATATTTACATAGTCTCAAAATACCTCCTTACAAAATACTTAGTTACACAGTGAAAAAGAGTAACTTTGGAATGGAGAAACCTGGCAAATATCACATTAACCAAGTGATCAAAGTTATCATCAGCAGCAATGTGACAAACTGAAATTGTGTACTACCTGATAGGATGCAATGAGAAAAACACAGTATCACTTTTGTGATAATTCTGCCAAAAATGTATTACCTGAATCTAATCATTAGGAAACATGAGAGTAACCCAAATTGAAGGATATTCTACAAAATAATCGGTCTGTAGTCTTCAGAAGTGTAAGGTATTGCAAGTCAAGGAAGAGATCTTGGATTGAATTGTATACCTACAAAGGACATTATTGGGACAATGGCTGAAAATGGAATAGATTCTGAGTATTAGGTGGCAGTCACATATCAGTTTTTTGTTTTTGTTTTTGTTTTTGTTTTTTTTTTTTGCGGTATGCGGGCCTCTCACTGTTGTGGCCTCTCCCGTTGCGGAGCACAGGCTCCGGACGTGCAGGCTCAGCGGCCATGGGTCACAGGCCCAGCCGCTCCGCGGCATGTGGGATCTTCCCAGACCGGGGCACGAACCCGTGTCCCCTGCATCGGCAGGCGGACTCTCAACCACTGGGCCACCAGGGAAGCCCCACATATCAGTTTTGATGGTTGTATTGCGGTCACATAGGAAAATATCCATGTTTGTAGGAACTACACTCTGAAGTATTTCTGGATAATGGGTCATCATGTTGGCAATTTTTACCCAAATGGGTTGGGGGTGGGGAGGAGTTATTTGTATTATTCTTGCCGCCCCCCCCACAAAGTAAACCTATAATGTTGAAGAAGTGACTCATTACAGAGCTCCATTATCAACGACATCTATCATGGGTATAGGATATTAGTATTAGCCAATGGGTAGGATAACATCAAATAATAGCTATTTAGCAGTGTGGCAGACCCTGTTCGTTGCCTACCCAACTGTTGTCCCCTTTTCCCATTCTTGCTTTCTAACAGAACCCCAGTTTTATTAAGATATGGATATCTGGGTCCTTCCTGTCTCCAGGATGTGAATTTTTATTGCTCTAAGCCAATCATGGCTTAGGCATGAGCATGTAATGTAATGCTAATTAATGATATATGGAAGCAGGTCCTCTGGGTGAGGGAGGACATTGGGAGGCATATTTTTCACGTGAGTGTCTTATTATTAGAAAGAAAACCCATTAAATTTCTAGAAACATCATGTTAAGCTTCATGTGTGAGCTAAATAAGTGATCAGTTCACTGTCTTCTTCCATGAGCTCAAATGCCACCCAAATTTGTGGAAATAGGGTACATGTTAGTTTGTCTAGGCAGAGGGCAATTTCTCTTAGGAGAACTACATCTGTCTTAGAAAATCAGTGAGCTAAAAATTTCTCTTGGCAGACTTTCTCAATTAGGCTGCTTTTGATTACAGGTAACAGAAAACTCCAGCTCAAATTATTTAAATAAGGAAAATGTATTATCTCACCTAATAGAAAAGAGATAGAATAGTTACTAGGATGGTTAATTTAGCAGCAAATAACATTATCAAGGATGTAGGGTTTTGGGTTTTTTCCCCTAACTTTCTGCTCTTCAGTGTGTTGGCTTTTGTCCTTGGGCTTATCTCCTTATGGCTGCAGGATGGCTGCCGCAGATCCAGGGGACCACATGTAGACATAACCATATAAAGTGGTCTATTTAATGCCACGGTTTTTGCATTTTTGCACTTTCTGTTGCTTATTTTACTACTTAATATGGCCCCCAAGCTTATTGCTAATAAAGTGTTGTCTATTGTTCCTAGGTGCAAGAAGGCTGCCATGAAGAAGAGATGGAGAAAATAAACATTAGATAAGCTTCATTCGGGAGTGAGTTATAAGGCTGTTGGCCATGAGTTCAACGTTAAGGAATCGACAATATATAATAAATATGGTGTCTTTAAACAGAAACACATATAAAACAAGGTTATGTATTGATCAGTTGATAAAAATATTATAACCAGAGGTTTGTAGGAACCTTGTGTTTCCCTTAGGAGCAATGGTTTGATAGTCATTAATTCAGTGCTTGTGGCCACTTTATAGAATATAACTACCAAAAATAATGAGAATTGACTGTCTCATAGGGTTGTTATGGCAGGGCTTAACTGAAAACTATTGCGTGCAAGTGTTCAGCATTGTGCCCAGCACAAGGGACTTAGGGGACCAGTGCAGGGTTGGGGTGGGGGTGAGACTCTGGATATATTATTGTCAGTTTGACTCTGACACTTATCTAAGTACCACATGGTTCAAAGCAGGAGTATATTTGAGTGAAACACATGTTGATTTAGAGACTTCACAATGAAGCTCTGAGGCTAAGTCACTGGATTCCCCTTGAGAAGGCTTCAAATAGACCATCTTCTTGCAAATAACAGTTTACTTTCACAAAAACAGATGACCTAGCTGATGATCATAATTAGCCTTCTGGAATTAAATGACAATTGCAAATGAGTGAATATAGTTCTCTCTTTTCACTTTCCTAAACCAGCGGGTAGCTCCTACTCTTTTTCCTCAGAATGTGCATTTTAATAGTAAAAGTGCCACATTTTGTCAATTATTACATTACACATATGATTATGTAACATCATAAAAAGGGCAAGTATTTTACAGATGAAATATAATGAAATTTCACAAGAGGTTCAAGAAGGAACTCCATAATTCTCATTTCAAAGATGCTGAAAAAAGGCCTAGACATCAGGTTAAACAGCTAAGTGACAGATGTGATTAAGACCTGTGCTGCTGCCACCTGTGCGTTGTCTCATTGCATTGTGCTCTGTTCTCACTGGGATGAGGAAAAGTGGAGCCTAAACATGCCTTTCCATAGGAGATTGCACTGCTCTTGCAATTACTCCTAAGGCTTCAAGCTTTTTTCTGCCTCATGGCATTTGCATATGCCACTTTTGCTTCCTAGAATACTCTTCACCATTCTTCCCCTAACTCTTACTCATCTTTTGGCTGAAATGTCACTTACTCAGAGAGGTCATGTCTGACCACTCCCTTCTCCTACCCTAAAATACCCCTTCCCCCAATTCTCTTTCAAAACATTCTGAACTTTCCTCCATAGCACTCATCACAATTTGCAACTGCATGTCTATTAGTGTATGTATTTGTCTATCTTCTCCACTAGGCTCTCAGCCCTATGCAAGCAGAAATCTCACCTGTTTTGTTCTCCACTGTAAACCCAGTGCCTAGCACAGTGCTGCATGCATAATAGGCTCCTAAATAAATATTAACTGAAAGAATAAATGAATGAATGAAGTGTTGCTTATCGCATACTACTCTGGTAAAAGCTGAGGTGGAAATGGATGTTACTAACAATATTTAAAAGATTGGTGTTTGGTTTCATCATTCTGTACTCCCCACAACCTCTACCCTCAGCATCAAGGAGCATTTGTCTAAAACATCCGATCTCCTAGTGCCAGACCTAGACTCTCTAAGTTTGGAGACTGGTTTCTGGAACAGATACATGTACTAGGACTGATTCAATTTGTAGGATTTTAGGCTTAAAAGTTATTACTGAAATAAGGTTTGATTTCATATAATTTTGGAGTAACTCCAGGCATTCACCATTCAAAGTGAATAATTCAATATTATTCTGGAGTAACTCCAAGGCATTCACCATTCAGAGGAAAAGACATTTGTTTTGTTTTGCTAAAACTGAACCCAAGCTATATGAAAGACACTGCTGTATTTATAGATAATTTTGTGCCTTTTAGGTATCTAAGAATGGATACTGCTTTTGGAGTGTTATATTTTTCTATCTGTATTGCTATCCTACAAAATTTTACTATGTATTTTAATTTTAATTAATCTTTTTAATAATTGTAAAAGCAAGCATATTCTTTGTAGAAATTTTGGAAAATGCAGAAAAGCATGAGGGAGAAACAAAAAGTAGAAAGAAACAAACAAAAAAAATCACTCAAAATTCCACCACCTAGAGATAACCATAGTTGTTTTTTTTTTAATTTTATTATTTATTTATTTATTTATTTATTTTTGGCTGCATTGGGTCTTCACTGCTGCGCACGGGCTTTCTCTAGTTGTGGTGAGTGGGGGCTACTCTTCGTTGCAGTGCGCGGGCTTCTCATCACGGGGGCTTCTCTTGTTGCAGGGCACGGGCTCTAGGTGTGCGGACTTCAGTAGTTGTGGCACGTGGGCTCAGTAGTTGCGGCTCGCGTGCTCCAGAGGGCAGGCTCAGTGGTTGTGGCGCACGGGCTTAGTTGCTCCGCGGCATGTGGGATCTTCCCGGACCGGAGCTCGAACCCGTGTTTCCTGCATTGGCAGGCGGATTCTTAACCACTGTGCCACCAGGGAAGTCCCACCATAATTGTTTTTAATTGAAGTATAGTTGATTTACAAAGTTGTGTTAGTTTTAGAGATAACCGTTGTTAAAACTTCTGTATAGGGGCTTCCCTGGTGGCGCAGTGGTTGAGAGTCCGCCTGCCCGTGCAGGGGACACGGGTTCGTGCCCCGGTCCAGGAAGATCCCACATGCCACGGAGCGGCTAGGCCCGTGACCCATGGCCACTGAGCCTGTGCGTCCGGAGCCTGTGCTCCGCAACAGGAGAGGCCACAACAGTAAGAGGCCCACGTACCACCAAAAAAACCCAAAAAAACTTCTGTATAGTTTTTCTTGTCCCTATTTCTATGTGTATGTGTGCATAGGCACACATATACACGTTACATATGTATATTTGCATATATAATATGTATATGTAATATGTATGTATAATATATATTCTATGTGTATATACATATATATTATATATAAATAATATACACACATATATAATAGTTATCATTTACTGGGGTATGCCAGATATCTTGATTTCCTTTTTTTATACAGTTTTTCTCTTATAATCCTTTCAATAGTTCTATGAGAAGATACTATCATTCTTACTTTACAGATGAGCAAATTGAGGCTGAGAGTATTCATTTGTTTGCCTGAGGTCATTAGTTAGTAAATGGTAGATTTGAGATACAAACCTATATCCAATTCTAAAGTCTATCATCTCAACCATTATGACTGCCGGTACATTTCCATGTCTTAAATCAAATTGGAATTACTATAGAAATAATTTTGATTCTGCTTTTTGACTTTTTATTATATTTTCTATATAATATTTCACTATCCTCTACTAACCTAACTTTAATGGCTTTATGATATTCCATAAGATTATTGAAATAATCGATGAATGAATGAAATATTGTTTCTCACACACTGCTTTGGTAAAGAATGGATTGCTTAGATGCTCTGATGTTTCAGACTCTGTCATCTTATTTTCTTAATTCTTTTCATATTCTGAAACAATTTTCTCTTTTTCTTGTCTCTTACTATATGAACTATGTATTCTTTGCTTTTCAAATCCTGTGTCATGCTTTGGACGGTATACATCCTGTTTTTATTCTAAAAATGCTCACCTTTAGATTAAAGAAAAACACCTTATTTTCAATATCACAATGAAATTATATCTCTTCATTTCTCTTGTGCAAGATGGTGTGTTTAGCACACTATTTCTTTTTTTTTAAATTGGGGTATAGTTGTTTTACAATGCTGTGTTAGTTTCTACTGTACAGCGAAGTGAAGTAGAGTACCCTGTGCTACACAGCAGGTTCTCATTAGTTATCTACTTTATACATATTACGTCAATCCCAATCTACCAATTCATCCCACCTCCCCTTCCCCCCTTGGTATCCATTTGTTTGTTCTCTACATCTGTGTCTCTGTTTCTGCCTTGCAAACCAGTTCATCTGTACCATTTTTCTAGATTCCACATATATGTGTTAATATACAATATTTGTTTTTCTCTTTCTGGCTTACTTCATTCTGTATGACAGTCTCTAGGTCCATCCACGTCTCTGCAAATGACCCAATTTCGTTCCTTTTTATGGCTGAGTAATATTCCATTGTATATATGTACCACATCTTCTTTATCCATTCATCTGTCGATGGGCATTTAGGTTGCTCCCATGACCTGGCTATCGTAAATAGTGTTGCAATGAATATTGGGGTGCATGTGTCTTCTTGAATTATGGTTTTCTCTGGGTATATGCCCAGTAGTGGGATTGCTGGGTCATATGGTAATTCTATTTTTAGTTTTTTAAGGAACCTCCATACTGTTCTCCATAGTGGCTGTATCAATTTACATTCTCACCAACAATGCAGGAGGGTTTCCTTTTCTCCACACCCTCTCTAGCATTTATTGTTTGTAGATTTTTTGATGATGCCCATTCTAACTGGTGTGAGGTGATACCTCACTGTAGTTTTGATTTGCATTTCTCTAATAATTGTGATGTTGAGCATCTTTTCATGTGCCTCTTGGCCATCTGTATGTCTTCTTTGGAGAAATGTCTATTTAGGTCTTCCTCCCATTTTTTGATTGGGTTGTTTGTTTTTTTGATGTTGAGCTGCATGAGCTGTTTGTATATTTTGGAGATTAATCGTTTGTCCATTGATTCATTTGCAAATATTTTGTCCCATTTTGAGGGTTGTCTTCATCTTGTTTATGGTTTCCTTTGCTGTAGCACACTATTTCTCCTCATTCTTTACCACCCACTCCCCACATCCCCTCAGCTTGGTTTTTGTTTGTGCAATTTGGCCTTTTCTACCTTGATTATCCCTCTTGGAAAGATAAATTTCTTTTTCTACATTATGTATTTTCTCTTATGAGAGTTATTTTAGACAATTAAATAAAGTTCTTTTATGCATAAATTTTTTATGGTCTGACTTTCTTCTTCCTCACTCTTTTTTTTCGGCTGTGCCACACGGCGTATAAGATCCTAGTTCTCCGACCAGGGAATCAAACCCTCTCCCCCTGCAATGGAAGCATGGAGTCTCAGCCACTGGACCTCCAGGGAAGTCCCTTCTTCACTATTCTTGACTTCTCATTCAGCAGTACATGTTTGAGAAGTTTTTTCTTTCAGGGCAGATAACCTGGGTAGTGTCATTTTTGAGCCTTTGGATCTCAGTACTTATTTATGAGGCCTTCACAACTTCATGACAACTTTGCTGAGTGTAGAATTCTTAAATTATAAACATTTACTCTCAGAATTCTGAAGGATATACTTTATTGACTTGTGTCTTAGAGTGCTGAATTCTGAGGCCAGTTTGAGTTTAGTTCCTTTGGAGATAATCTGTTCCCTCCCACTCCCCTGCCTGGGTTCTCGAAGGCTTTTTGCTTTATCCCAGAAATATTAAAAAATGTCACCTGGCTAGTCTAGGTGTTGATTTCTTTTCATTCATTTTGCCAGTAGGCTTAAGTATTAGGAAAATTATTTAATTATTGCTTCTATTCCTATTCTGTTTCCGCCTTCTGAGATTCCTAATGTACTCAGTCAATTTATTCAACAACTATTCTATGCTAGGCACTAATTTAGGTACTGGGGATACATCATTAGGGAACATAAATGCTTACATTTTTGTTGATTGGATCTTCTGACTCTGCTCTCTATATCACCCACCTTTGTTCTGATTTTTCAAGGAAACCTCATCCTTTGAGCTGCAGCATATTTTCATAGTCCTATGGGTTTTTTCCGTTTGCTCATCTTAACATAGAGAGGTCTATATGTGTCCAGCTTTGGTTAATATTTAAGTAGGAATGGCAGAGGGTTCTGTCAGAGATTGAAGTGGGTCTGAGTGTGTGCCCTGACTAGCTCCCCATCTGCCTTCATCTAGTCTTTGACCTTGAGTAAGGGGATGCTCATGGAATTCTACTGGGGTGATAATATATTTTACAGAAGTGGAATATTGAACTGACCCTTCCTCCTAATTGAGCCCTTTTGCATTTTAACTAGAAGACATCCCTCCAAGTTTCTGGCATATGGAAGGTTTTTCCTCTATTTTTATTCCTTTGATCTTTTCTATGTGAATTTAGAATGAGGCAATTTAGAAGCCTGTCCTCACAAAGCCATTTTTATTTAAAAACGGCAAAGTAATATTTTTTCTCTATGTTAAGAAGGTTAAAAAAATGCTCAAGACTCATAATTATATGTAGTTTTGAAATTTTTCATAAAGGGTCTCAAACCCCTTGGGAAACTACATGGTCTAGAGAGAGTTGGGAGAATGGAGTCTGACTGTGATATGTAATTTCATTGTGGCTTTGAACAAACTATTTGAACTTCAGGTTCTCTAATCTCAGATCTTCTTACGTCATACCATGACAGGGAAAGAACCAGAAAAAAATAAATGTGGAAGCTCTTTGAACTGTTCAAAGATAGAAACTAAGGAAATCTGAGGACTTTTTGTTGTTGTTTGAATGCTATTATAGCTTTGAGTACTTTCAAGCTAGCCTAAAGAGTGTCTGCTTGAGGCGTAACAAATGAGGTCTGGTTGTTGGGAAGCCCAGGTATGCAAAGCAGTTCTGAAGTGTAGCCAAGAAGCGACACTGCTTTGGACACTGTCGTGTGGTGTAAGATGCAAGAGAGTGTTAACTGTGGACCCATTTTCCTGTTAGGTCAATTTACTATGCCTGGCTTATCTGAAATTAGTTTGCTTCTCCTCTTCATGGAAGTGAAGGCCTCTGGGTGGGTGAATCATGCCTTAATAAACAACTTTTGTACTTCTGGCCAGCATAGGCAGCAGATGTTGTCTATCTTTGTGAGATGACTTGGAAGTGTGCAAAAAAGAAACATCTGTATGGTTATTTCGGAAGCTTAAAGAAAATATCTTACTGCCTCAGGGCCAAATTTTCCAGGTTCTATCCCTTCCTACTATTAATCTTTCCTGTATTTTATGATTCAATTTCTTTTTGAAATTCCTATAAGATTCAATATTAAACTTCCCTAATCATGGGAAAAATATTGTCTATATTAAGATCCATGACACTGCAGCTGTTTCAGCACCGTGGAGATAAATAGCTCTCTATATCACTGGTCTCAGACAAGTGACTTTTTTTCAGTAATGGACATGAAATGGAGGAATAAGAATTTTTCCCTTTTGAGCAACGTAGTGCTAATGCATCATACTTATAACACATAGACCAAAACAGAATAGGGTACCTTAATTTAGTCAACAACTGATTAATCACCTGCTGTGTTTATGGGCAACACACTGCACAAGGAGCTAGATATACGTTAGTGAACAAGACACAGTTCCTGCCCTCATGTAGCCTCAAATCTAGTGGAGAAGACTAATCAAATATATTAATTGGGATAAGGTGTTATGAAGGAAATGTGTAGGATACAATAAATGCAAATAAGAGTAGGAGAGGAGATGATCAATTATATGAAAACAAATTGGACAACCTAGAAGAAATGGACAAGTTTCTAGAAACTTGCAGCCCACCAAGATCTCTTCTGAATCAAGAAGAAATAGATAATTTGAACAGAACAGTCACTAGAAGTGAAATAGAATCTGTAATTTAAAAAACCCCCTGCAAACAAAAGTCCAAGACCAGATGGCTTCACTGGGGAATTCTGCCAAACATACAAAGAACTTATACCAATCCTTATTAAACTCTTCCAAAAGATTGAAGAGGAGAGTACCCTCCCAAAGTCATTCTATGAAGCCACCATCACCCTGATACAAAAATCAGACAAAGAAATTATCAAAAAAGAAAATTACAGGCCAATATTTTTGATGAATGTAGATGCAAAAATTCTCAGCAAAGTATTAGCAAACCGCCAAGGCAGAGGGGGTTTTGGGGAGGGATGGACTGGAAGTTAGGAGTTAGTAGATGCAAACTATTACCTATAGAATGGAAAAACAACAAGGTCCTACTGTATAGCACAGGGAACTATATTCAATATCCTGGGATAAATCACAATGGAAAAGAATATAAAAAAGAATGCAGGGCTTCCCTGGTGGCACAGTGGTTGAGAGTCCACCTGCCGATGCAGGGGACATGGGTTTGTGCCCTGGTCCAGGAAGATCCCACATGCCACAGAGCGGCTGGGCCCGTGAGCCATGGCCGCTGAGCCTGCATGTCTGGAGCCTGTGCTCCGCAATGGGAGAGGCCACAACAGTGAGAGGCCCGCGTACCACAAAAAAAAAAAAAAAAAAAAGAATGTATATATGTGTATAACTGAGTCACTTTGCTGGACAGCAGAAATGAACATAACGTAAATCAACTATACTTCAATAAAAAATAAGTTTAAAAAATATTAGCAAAAAAAAAATATATATTAGCAAACCGAATCCAACAACACATAAAAAAGATCATATACCACGATCAAGTTGGATTCATCCCAGGATCACAAGGATGGTTCAACATACGCAAATCAATCAATGTGATACACCACATCAACAAAAGAAAAGGCAAAAACCACATGATCATCTCAACAGATGCAGAAAAAGCATTTGATAAAATCCAACATTCATTCATGATAAAAACTCTTACCAAAGTGGGTATAGAGGGCACATATCTCAACATAATAAAAGCTATGTTGTGACAAACCCGCAGCCAACATAATACTCAACAGCGGAAAGGTGGAAGCTTTCCCACTAACATCTGGAACAGGGATGCCCACTCTCACCTTTTCTATTCAACATAGTATTAGAAGTCCTAGCCACAGCAATCAGACAAGAAAAAGAAATAAAAGGTATCCAAATTGAAAGAGAAGAGGTAAAATTGTCATTATATGCAGATGAAATGATACTATATATAGAAAACCCTGAAGACTCCACACAAAAACTACTAGAACTGGTAAACAAATACATCAAGGTAGGAGGATACAAGATTAACATACAGAAATTGGCTGCATTTCTTTATACTAAGAAGGAAATATCAGGAAAAAAAATCTCTTTTAAAATCGCATTAAAAAACACACACACACACACAAAAACTTAGGAATAAACCTGACCAAAGAGGTGAAAAACTTATATGCTGAGAATTATAAAATGTTGATAAAGAAGATTGAAGATGATTCAAAGAAATGGAAAGACATTTTATGCTCTTGGATTGGAAGAATTAATATGTTAAAATGGCCACACTACCCAAAGCAATCTATAGATTTAATGCATCCCTATCAAACTACCCATGACATTTTTCACAGAACTAGAATAAATAATCCTAAAATTTATATGGAACCATAAAAGGCCCACCATTGCCAAAGCAATCCTGAGGAAAAAGAACAAAGCTGGAGGCATAACCCTCCCAGACTTCAGACAATACTACAAAGCTACAGTAATCAAAACAGTGTGGTATTGACACAAAAACAGACATATGGATCAATGGAACAGAATAGAGAGCCCAGAAATAAACCCACACACCTACAGTCAATTAATCTTCGACAAAGGAGACAAGAATATACAATGGAGAAAAGACAGTCTCTTCAGCAAGTGGTGTTGGGAAAACTGGACGCTACATGTAAAACAATGAAATTAGAACACATCCTCACACCACACACAGAGATAAATTCAAAATGGCTTAAAGACTTAAATATAAGACAGGACACCATAAAACTCCTAGAAGAGGGCTTTCCTGGTGGCACAGTGGTTAAGAATCTGCCTGTCAATGCAGGGGACATGGGCTCGAGCCCTGGTCCGGGAAGACCCCACATGTCGCAGAGCAACTAAGCCTGTGTGCCACAACTACTGAGTCTGCGCTCCAGAGCCCACGAGCCACAACTACTGAGCCCATGTGCTACAACTACTGAAGCCTGCGCGCCTAGAGCCTGAGCTCTTCAACAAGAGAAACCACCACAATGAGAACCTCGCACACCTCAATGAAGAGTAGCCCCCGCTCGCTGCAACTAGAGAAAGCCCACGCGCAGCAATGAAGACCCAATGCAGCCAAAAATAAATAAATAAATTTATTTTTTAAAAAACACAAACAGGGCTTCCCTGGTGGCGCACTGGTTGAGAGTCCGCCTGCCGATGCAGGGGACATGGGTTCGCGCCCCCGTCCAGGAAGATCTCACATGCTGCGGAGCGGCTAGGCCCGTGAGCCATGGCCACTGAGCCTGTGTGTCCGGAGCCTGTGCTCCGCAACGGGAGAGGCCACCACAGTGAGAGGCCCGCGTACCGCAAAAATAAAAATAAAAATAAAATAAACAAACAAAAATCTCCTAGAAGAGAACATAGGCAAACCATTCTCTGACATTAACTGTACCAATGTTTTCTTAGGTCAGGTCAGTCTCCCAAGGCAATAGAAATAAAAGTTAAAATAAACAAATGGAACCTAATCAAACTTATAAGCTTTTGCAGAGCAAAGGAAACCATAAACAAAATGAAAAGACAACCTATGGACTGGAAGAAAATATTTGCAAATGATGTGACCGACAAGGGCTTAACTTCCAAAATATATAAACAGCTCATGTGACTCAATAAAAAAACAAAAATAAACAAGCAACCCAATCAACAAATGGGCAGAAGACTTAAATAGACACTTCTCCAAAGAAGACATACAGATGGCCAATAGTCACATGGAAAGATGCTCAACATCACTAATTATTAGAGAAATGCAAATCAAAACTACAATGAGGTACCACTTCACACCAGTTATAATGGCCAACATTAAGAAGTCTACAAATAAATGCTGGAGAGGGTGTGGAGAAAAGGGAACCCTCCTACACTGCTAAATGGAATGTAAATTGGTGCAGCCACTTCGGAAAACAGTATGGAGTTTCCTTAAAAAACTAAAAATAGAGTTGCCATATGATCCTGCAATCCTACTCCTGGGCATATATCTGGAGAAAACTCTAATTCAACAAGGTACATGCACCCCAGTGTTCATAGCAGCACTATTTACAATAGCCAAGACACAGAAGCAACCTAAATGTCCATTGACAGATGAATGGATAAAGAAGATGTGATATATATATACACAATGGAATATTAGTCATAAAAAAGAATGAAATAATGCCATTTTCAGCAACATGGATGGACCTAGAGATTATCATACTAAGTGAAGTGAGTCAGACAGAGAAAGACAAATATCCTATGATATCACTTATATGTGGAATCTAAAATATGACACAAATGAACTTATTTACAAAACAGAAACAGACTCACAGACTTAGAAAACAAACTTATGGTTACCAAAGAGGAAAGGGGGGGGGAGGGGATAAATTAGGACTTCAGGATTAGCAGATACAAATTACTATATATAAATAAACAAGGCCCTATTGTACAGCACAGGGAACTATATTCAATATCTTGTAATAAGCCATAATGGAAAAGAATATGAAAAAGAATCACTTTTTCTGTACACCAGAAACTAACACAACATTGTAAATTAACTATACTTCGATCTTTAAAAAAAAGAGTAGGGCTTCCCTGGTGGCACAGTGGTTGGGAATCCGCCTGCCAGTGCAGGGGACACGGGTTCAAGCCCTGGTCCGGGAAGATACCACATGCCGCGGAGCAACTAAGCCCGTGCGCCACAACTACTGAGCCTGCGCTCTAGAGCCCGCGAGCCACAACTACTGAGCCCACGTGCTGCAACTACTGAAGCCCGTGCGCCTAGAGCCCGTGCTCTGCAACAAGAGAAGCCACCGCAACGAGAAGCCCACCCGCCGCAACGAAGAGTGGCCCCCGCTCGCCACAACCAGAGAAAGCCCGCGCGCAGCAACAAAGACCCAACGCAGCCTAAATAAATAAATAAATAAATTTATAAAAAAAAAAAAGAGTAGAAGTGGAGAGATCTACTTACTACATAGGGCAGGGAGGAAAAGAGTCTTTGAAGTGGCACTTACATTAAGTTTTTTTTTTTTACATTAAATTTTAAAATGAGAAGCAACATGCTTTGGAAAGAGCCGGGGAGAAGCATTACAGCAGAAGAAACAGAATGTGCTAAGGCTCGACTTGTACAGAGAACTGAAAGATACAGTGAATGGTTGTAACACAATGGTTGAGGAGAGGGTGACATGAAGTGAGTTTGGAGAGGAATGCCATGAAAGTAGAGAGACCAATAGCTTAGACTAGGAGGTAGTGGAGATGTAAAGAAGTCATCACAATTTGCATATATTTGTGGATACAGCTGATAGGACTTGTGAATGAAATAATTGTGGGGGATGAGAGAAAGAGGGGGGGTCCAAGAAGACTCCCAGGTTTCTGGATTAAGCCACTGGTGAATAGTAGTGTCATTGCAGACTGAGAAGATCAGGGAGAAAGAGGTTAGAAGAAAAACCAGTTTTGCTTTTGGGTATGATAAATCTGAAATGCCTATGATGTATCTAAGATAGAACAAGTAGGCAATTGAGAGTCTGGAGCTCAGAGGAGAGGACTGAGGACATATATTAGAAATAACACTGTAGGGATGATATTTTATTTAATTAATTTATTTATTATTTTATAAATTTATTTATTTACTAATTATTTAATTTTGGCTGTGTTGGGTCTTTGTTGCTGTGTGCCGGCCTTCTCTAGCTGCGGTGAGCAGGGGCCTCTCCCGTTGCGGAGCATGGGCTCTAGGCGTGCAGGTTCAGCAGTTGTGGCACACGGGGTTAGTTGCTTTGTGGCATGTGGGATCCCCTCAGACCAGGGATCAAACTCATGTCCCCTGCATTGGCGGGCAGATTCTCAACCACTGCGCCACCAGGGAAGTCCTGGGATAATATTTTAGACTTGGAGATGGGTTAGATCTCCTAGGAAGACAAAGTAAAGGGAGAAGAAAGGAGAGCTGAAGACTGAGCATGGAGAACTAGCCAGGTGAATAGTTGTGCCACTAAAAGAAATGCTGAAGGAAATTAAGAGGAGCATATGATTAGGAGAGGAAATTGATGATTTATCTTTGGAACTTGCTAAGTTTAAGGTACAGACTAGACTCGTGTCATTTCTAGTGTGATGCCTGGCAAAATGTATAGGTCCCCCTTCACAATGTTAATACCATACTTATATTTTATTTTGTGATGAGGCCTTACAATATCTCTATGAATTTTCAGGATAAAATATTCATGGTCATGTCCAAGTTGGAGTTTGGATCAGGAGAAACAATTCTACTAAGATCCATGACATTGCAGCTGTTTCTGAATTATGGAGATAAATGGTTCTCTATGTCACCAGTCCTAAACAACAAGTGGCTATTTCTTTTTGGGTAATGGACATGAGATGAAGAAAGACAAGTTTGTTCAATGTTGAGCCAATGTGCTTTACTGGTAGCACACAAGCTGAGAATGCAATGAAAATACACGTATTCTGAACATCTACCATGTGGCAGGCCCTGTGCTAGGTTCTGGGGATAACTCAGAGAACAAGATAGACAAGACTTGCACCTTACAAACAAGTAAAGGAGACGGGAAAAAATTAACCTACAAATAAAATAACTGCAAAGTGTGGCAAGTGCTATGAAAGAAACAAACAGATACAGGAAATAAGTGGGAGGGGTGGTATGGCACTTTGGGTTTAGAAAGGGTCTTTAGGGAAATTTTCCTTGGGTAAGTGACATTTACTTAAGTTGATTCCTGAAGGATGAGGGGTCAGTCATACCAAGATTAGGGGATGTGGCTGGCTATTGATGAAACACCAAACTGTTTTTTGCAGAATCTGACTGTGAAAAGTTAAGCCAGGCTGAATAGCTCATATTGGAATATTCAGTATGGGCACACTGAGAGTGGGGGAAGGTGTTGGAAGTGGTCTGCCCCCATGGGGAGTATTTTATCATTGACTCTGTTTAAAATTGCCTGCATAGGGTGATAATAAAAAGTGGACTGACATTTAGCCAATTTTACTATTATTTAAAAATTCTTTGCAGACAATGGCCCTGTCGTGGGCTCAATGATGGCCCTCAAAAAGATATGTCCAGGGCCTCCCTGGTGGCGCAGTGGTTGAGAGTCCGCCTGCCGATGCAGGGGATACGGGTTCGTGCCCCGGTCTGGGAGGATCCCATATGCCGCGGAGCGGCTGGGCCCGTGAGCCATGGCTGCTGAGCCTGCGCGTCCGGAGCCTGTGCTCCGCAACGGGAGAGGCCACAGCAGTGAGAGGCCCGCATACCACAAAAAAAAAAAAAAAAAAAAAAAAGATATGTCCATATCCCAAACACTGGAACCTGTGACTATTACCTTATACAGTAAAAGAGTAAATATTAACTTACGTGAAAAGATGTAACTAAGGATTTTGAGAGTATCAGATTATCTTTCTGTAAGCTGAAAGTAGATATTAGACTGAGACGTTAAGTTATCCAGTTCTTGAGGTAAATAGGCATATGTTTTAATAGAGCTATCACTGTAGAATTTGATGCTGTGTTGGGAGAAATGTTTCTTACATCCAAGTTTGCTTACAGCCAAGTAACTTAACCCAAGTTAAGTTAACCTGACTAGCCATGTAGGTGTTTTATATTGCCATTCCTATTGCATAAGGAGGCCTTGTGGTAGTTCAGGTGGGCCCTCTCAAGGCAGGACTACAACCCTGGGCCTGGTCACAAGTTTACGTTCATATACTTATCAGCATTAGGAAGACTGAATCACACTAGCCAAACTCACAAGGCTGGCAAGTGACAAAATTCAAGTGTTTAAAAATATTTATTAATTTAATAAATGATGAGGAACTTATGTGTGTTGATTAGTATACTCTCCTTATAAACAAGTCATATATAATGTGAGATTATATTCAGAATGTAGCTAGGTGATGACATATGAGCAAGCAGAAGAAGTTTAATAAATGGTTTTATACCTGCAGTAGGCAGGCTCTGAGAGAAACTTCAATGATCCCTTTAATGAAAGTGTAGTATTCATACCCTCCTGTGATCCCCTTCCCTTGTGTGTAGGTGTGTATTCACTTTTAACGAATAGAATGTAGCAGAAACGATGGGATTTCACTTCTGAGATTAGGTTACAAAAGGATTGTGGCTTCATCTTGAGAGCTCCCTCTTGTTCTATTGCTCACTCTGAGGAAAGACAATTGCTATGTTGTGAGCTGCCCTATAGAGAGGCCTCTGGCTAATGACCAGTGAGGAACTGAGGTCTTCACTCCAACATCTCACCAGGAACTGAGTTCCACCATCAACCACATGAGTAAGCTTGGAAGCAGATGCTCGCCAGAGGCACCCAGGTATGCAGCACCTGGATTCCTAACCCTCGGAGGCTGTGAGATAGTAAATGTTTGTTGTTTTAAGCAGTAAAGTTTGGCGTGAATTGTTACACAGCAATAATAACTATACAACAGCAATCATATAACTTTTGAAATACTAATTTAAAAACACTAAAAGACAATAAGGAGGGAAATAAAATTGAATAAAAACTACAACAGTAGTTTCCATGGTTACACTATTTATTTTAATAGCTTCTTAGGCATTCTAATCACACTGACTAGATTCCCTAGTAGTGGTTAATTTCATCCAGTTTATGTTGAGTCTTACTAGTTTTATTCCCAGGGAGTGACATTTTATCTAACTTCTAGATGAATCTAACTATGGACTCCAACAAACTGAGTATTATACACACTGACAACTAAATATTTATTGATTCATTCATACATAAATTCATTTTGTCTACTGGAGACTCAGAAAGGAATCCAAAATGGCATACTGATTCTGTTGGTCTTTTTTTTTTTTTTTTGGATTAATGTTCACAGGAGAGTTAGATGTTAAATTCATTCATTTTTTTTAAATACTTTTTTTAAACAAAAGGAATAAATGTTAAATGTACAACAACCAAAAAATAGAGAAGCAAAAAAGAAGAAAGTGAAAGTCAACTTTGAACCTGCTACTCAGAGAGGACTGCTACTGAATGCACTATTGATTTTAGTTGACAGCAGTTGCCTATTCTATTTTTTTTAAGCATCACAAATAAGACTTTTTCTTGTCACCATTAAATGTCTGAATTTTAAACAGATTCTTGGACTGGTGGCTCATATCCATAAGCTCATTCAACTTTAGCATTCAACTCATCCCCAGCAGCTTTTCCAAAACTACTACCTTCACCATGAAGCTCCATTAGTTTATCCAATTCAAATTTTTGCTTCTTAGGATTTTTACTTTTCTAACAAAGACATCAGAGAGAGGATAAAAAGATTGGCAAAGCCTTTTCTATGTCTTTCCCAGTGCTGTCTGGAATCAATTTATTGACCACTTTTTTCAAGTTATTTGTCTGCACCTCTCGGGTCATGACTCCTATCATCTTCTTTTGGATTTCTGACTATTGTGTTTTTTAGTAAAATCAACACAGAATTAGATGAAGCAAATAACCATTGGTAGTCTTGACATCAGCATGAGATTCGATTGTGGCCTGCCATTTTTTGACCATTCTGGAGCACAGTTTATCACAGGTACAATCCATGCCATGGAAGTTGGTCGGGCAGTTTTTGCCCTGAACATCCTCAGTAATTAGCTTGGATTTTCTAAATGCAACTTCATTATTCTGCAGATCAGCAAGGCTCACTTTAAAAACACGACCCTTGAGGCCATCAGATGCAATTTTGATTCCTTGAGTTTTCCTGACTAGTGTTTTTCCAATGTTTCATATACTGAACACAGCTGGTACTTTCACATCATACCAATCTTTCATAGAGAATGGATTAACCACTTTCTTCTTGGCAACCTTTTTGCCACTTTTCATAAGCACTTGTTCTTGCCCACTGCCATGGTGCTGCTCAGAGGGCCAAAGGCTCAAGGGCTATTTGCTTATTTTTTAAAAAATTGGGAAAATATTCTATTCTTGGTTAACTTGCTAATTGATTTTTCTGAAACTCAGTTTCCTTAATGAAATATCATATCTGAGATTTTAACTTTATGTATTAATATTTAATAATTTAGTATCACTAATATTTAATATCTAGTACCACTTACTAATGTTATAAACACTATACCCAACAACTTTATTTACATTATCTAATTTGACTTTCACTATACCTTGTGAGTTAGGCACTAATATTACTTCTATTTTTCAGATGAGTAAACTAAGGCTAGAGAGGTTAAATAATTTGCTCACACAGGGTCACAAAGCTAAGCAGTTTCAGAATAGAGATTCCATCCCAGTTCTGTCTGACTACAAAATTTATACTCATACCACTCTGCTATAGTTTCTCCCTCAAACTTGTTCCCATAATACTTTTCATAAAAGAAAAATGTCATTTTAAAAACTTTCATATTTAGAAAAGACATCATGTTTGTTATTAAAAGACTAACCTAATTTACCCATACCTCCGTTCAATTCCTTTGAAAGTTTTTTGAAGATAGTGTCTCAAGACAAAAATATTAAGATCTAAAGGAAATATACATGAATAAAATTCTTTCCCTGCCAAAATAAAACAGTGGATGTTACCAGTGATTTGCCTCGTTTGAAACTGGAACTATCATCAGAGAGCCAATTTCCATTTATATAAAACTACATAATTCTGTTTCTGATTATAATTTCTAAAGTTATAGTCAACTGTTACAGTTGAAAAGCTAGATTTTTATCAGCTACACTTCTGCTGCTGTAGAGTCTATTATAATGAAATAAAGTAGTAATATGGAAAGAAAGAGCAGTGATAGTGATTAAGGAATGTTACAGTAGGAAGAAATTTGGAGGCTACTTTGCCCATTCTCCATATTTTAGAGGGGAGAAAACTGAGGTCCAGAGAATTAAATATCTCTGTATCTCTTAAGCTGTCATAGTAGACAAAGTGTAAGAGTACAGGTGTGTGAAAAGTGACTTTCATCTGGTGATTAAGACAGTGTTGCAAATGTATTCACCCAAGTTCTAAAACTCTATCAATAAGAGAAACAGATTTTTTAAAAAACCCAAATAACAAAACGCATAAGACCTGGTACATAAAAAGTACCTAATAAATATTTGCAAATGAACAAATGAATAAAAAGATTTTATTGCTTTCATTTTCAAGTTCCCTCACAATCCTTGAATTCATATTTTATATGCAATCATAATGTATACATATAGTTTATTTTGCTTTTTGCCCTTGAGTTATAGCATAACATTTTTCCGTGTTATAAAATGACCAGAACCTTTTAAAGGACCTATTGAAGTTACAACACTTCTGAGTCAGATTCCCAAATGACTGTTAAAAATGACTATTAACAGGGGTGAATCCAGGTTTTGTAGGGAGGCCCTCATTAAGGAAAAAATACAAAAATATGTTACTTTAAAAAAAATTTTACAAAACAATGAAAAAATATCTATCTCTTTCAAGAGACCATTTCTAGGGCCCCTCTAGGGCTTGGAGGGGCCTGTGCATTGAGTGGCCCTGAACCTTCATTAGCTTCATAGTACATATGCCTCTGTTGGTAACCAGATACTACCTTCATGGTGGCTATGATACAGCTTGAATGTTTTTTTGAGGTTTACTAAAATTTTAGAAATGTACATCACACTTTGACAGTGTTAGAAATTCTTTCTATCTAGCTGACCTGGAATCTACTTCAGGCCCCACCATAAACTTGGTGGCTTTTAAATTATAAGCAAGTCTCTTAATTTCTTTAGGTCTCAAATTCCTCATCTGTAGAATGGGCTTAATATCTATCTCAAAGAATTGCAAATGAAAACAAAGATAAAATAGTTGGTACAGTTCTTGACACATCATAAATGCTCCATAAAGATTAGGTATTATGATTACAGTGATAGCTAAAACATTAGCCTACCTTATTTGGGAACCTCTTGTCTCTCCATTACAACTTTGTACATTGACTGTAGGTAAAATATGGTGTAAAATTAGTTTTAAGGATTGTGCACATTCAATTTTTTATTATTTTAATTTTTAAAAATAATGTTGTTATGGGGCTTCCCTGGTGGCGCAGTGGTTGAGAGTCCACCTGCCGATGCAGGTGACACGGGTTCCTGCCCCGGTCCGGGAAGATCCCACATGCCGTGGAGCGGCTGGGCCCATGAGCCATGGCCGCTGAGCCTGCGTGTCCGCAACCTGTGCTCCGCAACAGGAGAGGCCACAACAGTGAGAGGCCCGCGTACTGCAATAAATAAATAAATAAATAAATAAATAAATAAATAAATAAATAATGTTATTATGAAAAGTAGTAACTACATAACAGAACATTTGGAAAATAGAGAAAAGAAAAAAATAGCACCCATAATTTCTCCAGACTTATGCTGTATTTTCTTGTTGTGTTTTTTTCCTTAATGCAGGCTTCATTTAAAATATACAAATGCTTGAACTAAGTAGACCCAATTATTCTCTTTTTTTAAAATTTAATTATTTATTTGGCTGCACTGGGTCTTAGTTGCGGCACGCAGGATCTTTAGTTGCAGCATGCAAACTCTTAGTTGTGGCATGTGGAATCTAGTTCCCTGACCAGGGATCGACCCCGGAGCCCCTGCATTGAGAGCACAGTCTTAGCCACTGGACCACCAGGGAAGTCCCCCAATTATTCTCTTTTCAAGGGGGGTTGGTATTATGGAATTATTATTTTCAAATACATGGAAAATCTCAAAATATGTTTTATATACAACTATTTGAAAAAAATCAGGAGGAAGAAAAGGTACACATTCTACTGTTGTCTTTCCATAGTTACTCCCACAAGCCGTGCGGCGTGGCCAAAATAAATAAATAAGTAAATAAAGATTCATGTTTTTATAAGGTTATGACCTTACTGTATATATAATTTGATAGTCTGCATTTTTTTCCTACATTATATCACAAGTCTTTCTCCATACTACTACATACTACTACAGCAACATTCATAGTAACTAGAGCATCTGAGAGCAAGGCTTAGTTTCCTAAACTTCATATGACTGTGTGTGAAGAAACTAAGGCAGGCCAAAGTTTGAAAAGTCAGAAACTCGGAGTGAGTGCTTTTGGTTTGCCTGTAACTATAATGTGGAAAATGTAGAAAGAGAAGTTATGACTCAAGGATTCTTGATTTTCAACCAAACGTCCCAAGTCAGCAAAAGAATATAAAGCCCTATCAACATAATCCTAAATTCCATAAACACTTTTATTTCTTTAATAGATGGGAAAGTGGTGCAATACTATTCAACAGCAAGGACTTATTTGTCACAACATGTTATTATTAGGGTTTTAGCTCTCAAAATGGGGTAAATTTACTCCCCCACCACCCAAAGGGGTCTTTCTTTAAAATTCCGCAAGGCAACGCAAATCCTCACTATAAAGAACAAGTCAAGTCTGGACATGGTTGTCTGAATTCAGTGACATTTGCTCTTGGAAAAAGACTTTTACCTTTTAATTATGCTTTTGTGCTGATATTCATTGATTTCAAAGCACAAACTTTTTCTTTTAAGCTTCTTGTTCCTTTAACATTGTCCTGCTGTAGGAATTCAAGCCACATTTAAAAATTGGAAAATATACACTGAGGAAGCAATCCACATGTCCATTGCTGAATGAATGGAAAAACAAAATGTGGCATATGCATACAATGGAATATTATTCAGCCTTAAAAAGGAAGGAAATTCTGATATTGATACATACTACAGCATGGATGAACCTTGAAGACATTATGCTAAGTGAAATAAGCCAGACACAAAAGGACAAATATTGTATGATTCCACTTATATGAGGTATCATAGAGATAGAAAATAAAATAACGGTTACCAGGGCATGGGGGGGAGGAAGGAACAGGGAGTTATTGTTTAATGGGTACAGAGTTTCAGTTTCTGATGATGAAAAGTTCTGGAGATGGACAGTGGTGATGGTTGCTTAACAGTGTGAGTGTGCTTACTGACACTGGACTGCATACTTAAGAAGGAGTAAAATAGTAAATCTTATGTATTTTATGGTAAATTAAAAAAAATCCAGTGTATAACATACATTGAGAAAAATGTATTATACATACATACATATTCAGTTTAAGAAATAATTATACAGCAAATATATGTGTAATCACCAACTAGGTCAAGAAATAAAATATTATCAGAGTGCACCCCTGTGCCCCCATCACAACCGTTTTCTTCCTTCCTGAGTAACCACTGTCCTGACTAAACATTTAAAAATCAGGCTGTGATGTGATAATGCAGGATAAGTTAAATCAATATCACAAAATGCAACAGAGTATTTCTTTAAATTCCAATGTTTTCCATATATGCAAAAAAATTTTTTTAACTTTTAAAGTGCTCTTTCACCCTCTTTCTCTCTTGAAACTCTTCACATTCTAAAACCCTTCTTGGTTCCACCGTTGACCTCACCTGCAGCGTTAAAACAAAACAAAACAAAACAAAAAAACCTACTTCAGTGTAGATTTTAGATTTTCATTCCTCCCACTCTCCCTTGCCTCCAACTACAAAGAAACAATGATTTAAACCCTTTGTGCTCTTTTAGAAAATTACACAGATACCCCATTGTGGAATCCTATAATCCCTTCGTGGAAAGGAAGAGATTAGCATATGAATACAAAGCAAAATGAATCCAGAATACAAAATGATCTACTGGATTGCGAAGCTCTTGTATTTTTAAAAATGTATTTATTTCCTCTTTTTGTATTGCCCCTTTAGTGGTCTCAGGGTTAAGGGAATTGAGCTTCCCCTCTGGTTACCCGGAAAAGGATTTAGAAAAAAAAAAAAAAAAGCCAATAGATTCTAGGAGATGCAAAACCAACAGATGGCTCCCAGAGCCAGTGGAATCGCCAGTGGAATCTGCTGCCCTCAACATGAGCTAGCTTGCGGGCGAGAAGTGTAGAAAGTGCTGTTCGCAGACTGCGCGGTGAAGGAGAGAAAGCGACAGAAGAGAGAGCCATAGTGCTGACGTTGAAGGCCCGGCCCTGTGAGGTTGCATAGGGTAAGTGGCGTTGGCCAGCAGGCAGTGGCTAAGGGGAAGGAAAGAGGATTTGGGCTAGGGGCGGGGCCAGAGGCACAGCGTGGCTCCTGATTGCTGGGGTGCGGCTGCCAATCTCGCAGAATCGCTCGGTTAACCAGTGCGCTTGCGAGACGCGCTCAGATATACTGAGTGAGCCCTGAGAAGCAGTCTCAGATCCTGACGGTGCAGCAGCCCGCAGCCTCAGCTAGAGAGTCCCAGCCGCTTTCAATGGAGGAGAAGCCCAGCCAGCCACAGTCTCAGCACCATCACAGCCACCACCATCCGCACCATCACCCCCAGCAGCAACAGCAGCAGCAGTCGCACCACCACCACCATTATTATTTCTACAACCACAGCCACAACCACCATCACCACCACCATCACCAGCAGCCTCACCAATACCTGCAGCATGGAGCCGAGGGCAGCCCCAAGGCCCAGCCAAAGCCGCTGAAACATGAGCAGAAACACGCCCTCCAGCAGCACCAGGAAACGCCGAAGAAGAAAACAGGTCCGGGAGGGAGGACGAATGGGGGAAGGGGGATGGAGGTGGGGGGTAGGGGAGATGGGGGTGGGGCTGGATCGGGGAAGCGCGGACGGGGTCAGGCTGTGTGTGCGTGTGTGTCCCTGTCCTGCGGGTCTGGGGAAGCCCCCTTTCATTCTCCGAAAGCTCGGGCTGGGCCCCGGGGTTTGCAGCGCCCTCTTCTCAGCATGGGAGAGGCCCAACCAGGCCAGTGTGACCTTCCCGGCCCGGACTGGAGGGAGACCCGGAGGGTCGGCCTTGGAAGTCTAGCCTTATATTCCTTTCTCGTTTCCCTTCTTGCGGCCCCGGAGGGACCCTAATTTGGGGGCCCTGAGTTGGGGGTGAACCTCACCCCCCCAGGAAAGTCCTTCGGGTGTAACTCAGGAAGGCCTAACGAATTCCGACTCGGGTGGCGTCGCGAGACCCTTTTGCATACGGCGATGAGAGAGTAGGGGGGCAGAGTTGAGGAAGTGTCCTCCCTCACCCGCCACCCCAAGCCCACCTGTGGCCTTGGGGTTCCCCGTCTGGGGGGACGGATGGGACCCCTCGTCTCTCGGGTCATTTCCACCCCTAGACGCCCCTTTCGGGCACCGCACCTTGCAGTCTGTCCCCGCGGCTCCTCCCGAGGCCGGCGCCCCGGGCCCGCTCCCCCCAGAGCCGGCGCGGCTGGAATGTTCTCTCCTCCTCGCGGGGCCGCTTCCTGTCCGCCATGTTGGAAGCCGATTCCTGTCACCGACTCCGGCCCACTGAAGAGCGGAGGGGGAAGAGTGTCGAGGGGCGCACGGCTCGGCCGAGCCGGGTGGCTGGGGATCCCCCCCGGCGTCACCTCGCTTCCCGCCCTGCGGGGGCGCCGCCGCCCCTGGCCCGCGGCCGCCCCTCCCCCCGTCGCCGGCCGGGTTGTGTAACCCGGTGGCGGCCGCGCGGCCCCGGGCGGGTCCCTGGGGTGAGGGGCGGGGGCGGTTGGGGTGGGGGAGGGAAGCGGCCACGAGGGGAGCGGCCTGCGTCGGGCCCCGCGTGCTGGCGGCAGCGTTTCCCGCTCCCGGGTGCGGCGGGAGGCGCGGGCGGTCGGGGCGGGGAGCCGGCCTCGAAGCGGGGCCGAGGGAGAAGGAGGCCGCGGGCGGCGGCCGCGAGCGCTCCTGGGGCAGGAGGGCTTGGACGGGGGGGCGGGAGGGATACATTTTGGGTAGAGGCGGTGCCTGAAGACCGGGTGGGGTACCCAGCGGGAACCAGGCTCCCCGGTCACGAGTTTCTCTGCCACAGGAACCTCGTCTCCTGCCAGGTTCGCTCACGACTCCGCCTCTCAGGCTTTCACTTGGGCCCTTTCCTTCTAGCAGCTCATTTTTACAAAAAAAAAGGCTTGTTCTATCTCTCTCCAACCACCCCAACATTTATTTTCCGGGCTTGGGCAGGGGTTTTGAGGAGAGAGATTAGAAAAATGTTTGATTGAATGGTATAGAGGGCGACGTTTTTTTGACCCCTTTTTCTTGCCCTTAAGGGTGAACCGAGGTGGCTCATCCATGAGGTTGGTGCACTACCATCTTGCCTGGGAGGAGACTTTTTTTCCATGTTTGAAAGGAAAGGTGTTTTCCGATTTTAAAACCGATATGGATCCCCAAACTCTTCTTTTTAACAAATGTTAAATTGAGGGCAAAAGTCATTTTAGAAAACATTTGAAAAGAAATGAACTTAAAAGTTTATAACCACGCAGATTAAAAAAATTAATGGTTCTTTATAAATTGAAACGGTAGGAGAATGAATGTTAAATCCTGCGTGTCAAATTTGATATAAGCAGTTACTGAGAGCTGGAGAAAAACTGCTTTTCTATTGCAGATTTAATAGTACTTGAAGACTGAAACTGGAATGTCAGATTTTCCATTTTGGGGGGTGGTAGGGACTGATGGTATGCAGTAGAAATGAACATTAAATTTGTTGAGTATTTAATCCTAAGGATTTGGAACAGTTTAAAAACTGTTAGAAACTATATAATACTAGATCTTTTTAACGTTAGGTTTTTTTCAACTTCAGGTGAAAAAAATCTTACTATGGTTACTTGGACTATAAGGCAGTATTACAGTTCAGATTGGAAAATTCAGTTTTGTCTGTCAGGTATTAATATACTTCTGCAGGACTCCTCTCTACTTATGGAGGCAGCCCCTGAACCATTCAAGGTGGCATCCTTCAAATTATAATAGTTTGTCTTATCCTGAAAGGGAATAAATAGGGGAAACTGGGTTTAGCAGTTCTGAGAGAATGTAAACAATTTGGGGTGAGCAGCTTTTCTTGTGTGGCCTGGTCACACCACTCTTGCTTCAGCATGCATAGTGCTAATTTATTAAGAAAACTTGTGAGGATTTTTGAAATGTGTCTGTAACGTGTGGAGGTGGGCTTTTATGACCCATTACCTATAAACCTGTAAAGAGTAACAATTTTTCTTTATCCAGAAGAGGGAGCAAGAGAGGGACAAATGCAAATTCATTTGGTAATTTCAGATACTAATCCAAAAGCTAGATTTATCAGGACTCCAGTTCTGCCGAGTCCTTTTGAAGTAGGGTTAGATGCTTTAGCATGGCAACCCTAAATAATAAAAGCACTTGGAGACTTTTGATTTCTCTCAGTAATTCTATAGTGTTTACATTTTCTTTCAATACCTAAATTTTTAAAAGAAAATGTCTCTCCGGCAGACTTTTTGCAACCAACAAAGTTGCCATGGGAAAATTTTTATATGGTTAAATGAGAAATATTTTTTGTCGTTAAAACTTGGGGGGCGGAAGTATAGTGGCTTCTGGGTGGTTTTTAAATTGGTGATTTCTGATATCAGAGCCACTAAATAGGAAACATTCTAGTTATTTTAAAGTCTTGGCTTTGGTCCAACTAGTTTGGACTTTGGATTATTTATTTATTTATTTTTGTGTTTAAGACTGCTTATGTTTGAGATCTGAAAAGTTATGACTAATTGGCCCAAGGGTACAAGCCTTTGTTTTAGCCTGTTAGTATGTTAAATGGTATATATAGTTCTCATTGGTCTAGAGTTGTGCACCGGTAAACTTGTATCTGTTAAAAATGTTGAGAGTCTCTATCAAAATTTCTGCTTTTCTGGAGAAAAATAAGAACCTTTTAGAAAACATCCAAAGCAGTGATCTCTGCTGTTTCATAGAATTTTTCCACCAAAAGTTTGATTTGATTGGCTATCATAGCTTTTTTAGCCAGCCAAAAAATAAAATGTACCTTTACAGAAGTTAAGAACTTTTACAAAATATATTCTCTCATGAAACAAGTTCTGTGCCACTATATCTCAAGAATGATTATGCCTTAAGTATGTTTTCTTAAGTTATTTCCTGAAAGTTAATATAATATAATTTGCTCATTTCTCTGATGTGGAGTAAGTGACTTAAAATTATAGTAAACCGTGTTGTGAATCTTCTCAGTGTGTTCTGTTTCACATCAAGTTCTTTTAAAACAATGGTTCTCAAGCCTTAGAAAAAATCTTAGTGCCCCTTATACTCTTAAAGTATACAAAGAGCTTTTGATGTGGATTATGTCTATTGATATTTACCATATTGGAAATTAAAACAAATTTCAAAACAAGAATATACAAGCTCATGTGCCTTTTAGCCTTGACAGGCTAAAGGCCCAAGAGAATGAATGAGAGTGACAAATTATTTATTATTTATTCCTGTTGGAATACTAAATAAATACTAGGAATACTAAATACTATTGGATTTCCCCCCCCACCCCCTGAAAAGCTGCCTTAAATGAGTGTGAGTGTGTGTGTGTATCCATCCTTCTCTTTTATCATGTATCTGTTTCTAATGACTTGACCTCAAGATGCTTTAGGGAACATTTCACAGTAAGGTAGATAAGTAGTAACGCTATTTTACTAGTAAGGAAGTGAGAAAAGTTGTTGACCCGGCTGAATCACCTATAGTAATAAACTGATTCTGGTGACTGAAGTTTTTAAATTAAACTTGAATACCATAACACTTTTTAAAATTAGGTACCTTTCATTGTAGTTTTGTTAGTATCTTCTTACTGAATCATTTGGTTAGGCAGTATGACATACAGTGATAGGAAACCATGTTCCAGACAGACTGGAATTCAGCTTTCCCAGTTCTTCCACTTTGTGACTTGGGCAAGTCACTTAATTTCTCTGAGAGTCTGTTTACCCAAATATAAAATGAAGAAAATATATCTTATAAGAGTTAGCACATAGGTGTTTGGGTTTCATACAATAGCAGTATGATTTAATGTCTGGGAAGTGTCAATGAATTTAAGACCACTTTTTTTTTTTTTTTTTTTTTTTTTTTTTTGCGGTACGTGGGCCTCTCACTGTTGTGGCCTCTCCTGTTGCGGAGCACAGGCTCCGGACGCGCAGGCTCAGCGGCCATGGCTCACGGGCCTAGCCGTTCTGCGGCATGTGGGATCTTCCCGGACTGGGGCACGAACCCGTGTCCCCTGCATCGTTAGGCGGACTCTCAACCACTGCGCCACCAGGGAAGCCCAAGACCACTTTTGAAAAAGTTCACAAGTGTTAGATTTTTGTTTCACAGAATGCAATAGGAACTGCTTATGGTGACCACCAGCCATTTATGGTTTCATAGAAGTGCAATCTTTAATTTTGTTGTAATACTTAGATTTACTGTATCAGTATAACTTGATTTTGCCCAGAAGGTAGCTCTGTTCTTAATTGTAAAAAAATTTTATTTACTTATTTGTTTATATTTAAATTGTTTATTTATTTAGGCTGCACTGGGTCTTCGTTGCAGTGCGCAGGGTTTAGTTACGGTATGTGGGATCTTAGTTCCCCCACCAGGGATTGAACCTGGGCCCCTTGCATTGGGAGCATGGAGTCTTAACCCCTGGACCACCAGGGAAGTCCCTATAAAGGAAATTTTCTAACAGCCTTGTGAGAATGATGGGAAGGTTGATCCTGTTAGGTGAGAGATATTATGCTTAAGAGGTCATCTTCTTTCTGACCTTAGACTCTGGTTTGATACCAGTCAGTTCTGTCTCTTGCTTAGTAAACTTCCTAATCTGTGAAATGGGTCTACCAAGTGTTTTCTCATAGAGTTATGAAATAATAACATAAAGCTGAAGTCATAGTATAGTGTCTAGTATGTTGTAAATGAATAGTTGTTAAGTGTTATGTACATATTGTAATTTTTTTAACCTTTTTTTCCTAGGCTATGGTGAACTAAATGGTAATGCTGGAGAAAGAGAAATATCTTTAAAGAGCCTGGGTTCTGATGAAGCCACCAACCCTATTTCCAGGGTCCTCAATGGCAACCAACAAGTTGTAGACACTAATCTGAAGCAGACTGTAAAGTCCAGCACCTTTGGGAAAGCAGGAATTAAAACCAGGAATTTCATTCAGAAAAACAGTATGGACAAAAAGAATGGGAAGTCTTATGAAAATAAATCTGGAGAGAACCAATCTGTAGACAAGACTGATACCGTGGCAATTCCAAATGGTGTTGTAACAAATAATTCTGGCTATATTGCTAATGGTTATATGGGCAAAGGAGCAGATAATGATGGTAGTGGATCTGAGAGCGGATATACCACTCCTAAAAAAAGGAAAGCTAGGCGCAATAGTGCCAAGGGTTGTGAAAACCTTAATTTAGTGCAGGACAAAATAATGCAACAAGAGACCAATGTCCCAACCTTAAAACAGGGACTTGAAACTTTCAAGCCTGACTACAGTGAACAAAAGGGAAATCGAGTAGATGGTTCAAAGCCCATTTGGAAGTATGAAACTGGGCCTGGAGGAACAAGTCGAGGAAAACCTGCTGTGGGTGATATGCTGAGGAAAAGCTCTGATATTAAGCCTGGTGTGAGCAGCAAAAAGTTTGATGATCGGCCCAAAGGAAAGCATACTTCTGCTGTTGCCTCCAAAGAGGACTCGTGGACCCTATTTAAACCACCCCCAGTTTTTCCAGTGGACAATAGCAGTGCTAAAATAGTTCCTAAAATAAGTTATGCAAGCAAAGTTAAGGAAAACCTCAACAAAACTGTACAGAACTCTTCCGTGTCACCATCTTCATCTTCATCCTCTTCGTCATCTACTGGGGAAACTCAGACCCAATCTTCAAGTCGATTATCCCAGGTCCCTATGTCAGCGCTGAAATCTGTTACTTCGGCCAGCTTCTCTAATGGGCCAGTTTTAGCAGGGACTGATGCAAGTGTGTATTCTCCTGGGGGTCAGCCACTGCTAACTACTGCTGCTAATACGCTAACACCCATCTCTTCTGGGACTGATTCAGTTCTCCAAGACATGAGTCTGACTTCAGCAGCTGTTGAACAAATTAAGTCCAGCCTTTTTATCTACCCTTCAAATATGCAAACTGTGCTGTTGAGCACAGCACAAGTGGATCTACCCTCTCAGACAGATCAGCAAAACCTGGGGGATATCTTCCAGAATCAGTGGGGTTTATCATTTATCAATGAGCCCAGTGCTGGCCCTGAGACTGTTATTGGGAAATCATCAGATCATAAAGTGATGGAGGTGACATTTCAAGGGGAATATCCTGCCACTTTGGTTTCACAGGGTGCTGAAATAATCCCCTCAGGAACTGAGCATCCTGTGTTTCCCAAGGCTTATGAGCTGGAAAAACGGACTAGTCCTCAAGTTCTGGGTAGCATTCTAAAATCTGGGACTACTAGTGAGAGTGGAGCCTTATCCTTGGAACCCAGTCATATAGGTGACCTGCAAAAAGCAGACACCAGTAGTCAAGGTGCTTTAGTGTTTCTCTCAAAGGACTATGAGATAGAAAATCAAAATCCTCTGGCGTCTCCTACGAACACTTTGTTAGGCTCCGCCAAAGAACAGAAATACCAGAGAGGCCTAGAAAGGAATGATAGCTGGGGTTCTTTTGACCTGAGGGCTGCTATTGTATATCACACTAAAGGTAACTTATTTGTTTCCTATATGAAGGTTCTTACTGGTCATTTTAATATACATTTATTGGCTGTTGTATTAAGAGTGAAATTTGGAAGCTACTATGAGATTCTTTAAGAATTCCAGAGCTTAGTTGAGAATAACAATGTGGATAAGCAGCTGATATCAGACTCTAATTCAGGGTCTTTGAAAACAGTATGGTTAAAGTTTAGAAGGAATGTTCACTTTTCCAACTTAAAAGCGTTTCTTTTTATATAGACAAGGATAATTGACCTCCTGCCTTTTGTTCAAGGAATATTAAATTTTTTCTTTGAACAGGTGTTGCCTCTGCTTTTTATATCATATGCTTCTTTATTAGTGAGCTCACTTGTTTGTTCTCATTTGCTTAAAATGAGTAGGAGCAGTGTTTTGGAGGAGTCCAAAAAGGTGGAGTGTCAACTAATTTTTTCTCTTATAAGAAGGAATAACAGGTGCTAAAAGGTAACTAGAAGATAATCAAACTACAATGGTAGGGACCAGGCTCTTGGGAGTCTGCACCTGTCACAGCCCCAAAGCCCATGTTAAAAAAGAACCAGATATCTTTCAAGCGCCATGTTAATAACCTTCTTAGGATATGGCTTATTTGTGTCTTAAGGAAAAATTTGCTATGTGGCATAACTAATTTAAATCCTTAAAATAATGTTTATTTGGTGTGTTTGTTTTTGCAGTATTTTTGTAGCCGTTTTTTTAAATTTATTTTTTATTGAAGTATAGTTGAATTACAGTGTTGTGTTAATTACTGCTGTACAGCAAAGTGACTCAGTTATACATATATATTCTTTTTCATATTCTTTTCCATTGTGGCTTATCACAGGATATTGAGTATAGTTCCCTATGCTATACAGTAGGACCTTATTGTTTATCCATTCTATATATACCAGTTTGCATATGCTAATCCCAAACTCCCACTTAAAACAATGTTTCTTGTTTCATGAATGATGTTTACAAATGATGTTACAAGTACCTCTGTGCTTTGGAGAACAGTGGTTTTCAGTTTTCCTTTTCTACCTCCCCCACCTCCCCTAACAGAAATCCATACCCCATGCATGCATGCACACACCTAATATATACTGCACAGTCCCATTTTTAACAGTAGCTCATTTAGGCAATGATTTGCAACTGCAGGGGAGAGATAGCATATCAGATAATAGGGATAAGGTAATTACCATATTCTCCCTGGAAGAATCACTGCCTCATAGATGAATAACAAAGCTATTTACGTGACTTCTAAGCCAATTACCTAGTCTCCATACTTTTCTTTAGCTGCAGATTGTAAGACATTAGTAAAATAAGCATGTCCTTTTAAATTTTTCTTCCTTTAAAAAATAGTAAATACTAGAATTGCCTCCTAGGAGTTAAGGAGTAGAAATCCTGGCAGATAAAATTACCTGTTTTCACTTTTCTCCAGCACTGCTCTTCGGAAGTAAATACGCGTTAACCAAGAGCTGGATGTTTTTAGGAAAGTTAGGGTAAAAGAAATACTTATTTTCTTAAGACATTGGTTAATTATATGTTAAATTCTGCCAGGGGAGTTGGGTGTTTTTGATATTTTCTGTGCCATCTGCCCTCCAGAGACCACTGTACTTGGAAAATCTTTACCAAAGTATTTTATACTGGTGGTGGTTGTGTGAGCCTGAGAAGATATCTGGTTGTGTTATGTTCTCCCACAACCTGGGAAAATTCTGGGACAAGTTGTTCCATTGGGAGCTTGGTTGTTGGTATTATGTATGATGTTTATTATGGAGAAATGCAGGCCTTTTAAATGGGAGTATTAACTCCTGTTTATTCTTAGGTGTTCTGTGTATGCACTTGTCCTATAGATGGGCTAACTATGAAATCCATGGTATTTAGATAAGCTAAATACCCCTACATGGATGCAGTTGTACTTACTTTTGCTGATGTAACTGAAAGATTTGCTTTAGTAAAGTGCATCAGTTTGAGTTTTGTAATTGGACATTATTGAGATGAAATTGGTATTGATTTTTTTTTTTTTTCCTCCCTAGAACAAACAGGTAATATTCAGTTCAGTTAGGTCCCAAAGTGGCAGGTGCTTTGAATTCCTGCCAAATCCATTAGGTCACTAATTTTTCTTTTATTTGAATTTGTTTTGGTCACAACCTTTTGAAGATATGAAGATCTTTTTCTTAAACGAAGACTTGCCCTTTTTTCAAGTGTTCTAAAATTCTAAAAGAGGCAATAATCAGTGGGGCTTATTGGACTATCCTTTAAAAGAGCACTTGTATTATTTTCTTGATCCTTTAGTATGATCTTTAAATGTTCAAAAGTAACCTATTACTGAGTAAGTTGAATGAAGTTAGACTTAGGATTGGAAGTTCTGTGCATACTTCCTAACTTCAAAAATAAGCCCTTCAGCAACTTTATTTGGAAATAGTAGGTAGGAGGGTGCATTATGTCAGTTCAACAGGAATGGCACATTTTTGAGATTAAATATTAATTACCTGTGGTCTTAAACATTAGTTACTGCAGATTTTAAAAATCTGAATGTTTAGTTGAGGGATGTGAAATGAAGATACAGTGAGGCAGGGCTTCCCTGGTGGCGCAGTGGTTGAGAGTCCGCCTGCTGATGCAGGGGACACGGGTTCGTGCCCCGGTCCAGGAAGATCCCACATGCCACGGAGTGGCATGGCCGCTGAGCCTGCGCGTCTGGAGCCTGTGCTCCGCAACGGGAGAGGCCACAGCAGTGAGAGGCCTGCATACCACAAAAAAAAAAAAAAAAAAGATACAGTGAGGCATAAAAAAGGAATTCATAGGAATTCTTGTTGTTGGGATTTTTCTTACAGCTTTTGATATAAATATGCTACTAACTTCTTAAGAAATAAGACTGTTAATCTTTGTGGTTTTGGGGGGAATATTGTACCATGACATAGCAGTACCAGTATTTAAGTTAAGAGGTAGGCCTCTTTTCCTATTTATTTCAAGTGACACTTGAATTAAAACTTCAAAGTGATAATTTTTAATTGATTATGAAAAATTTAAGTATATATAAGTATATAAATATATTTATGTATATTTAAAAATGGAGCCAAATACTACAGTGAACCCCAATGTGCCTATCATCCAGCTTGAACATTTAGAAAACATTGTCATTCTTATTTCATCTACCCACCTTCACACTCTTAGGAGTTTTTAAAAGCAAATTCCAGGTATCAGCATTTTAGTCGTTGATACTTTGAGTATGTTAGAGTGATGGCTTTTAATGCACATACTCAAGACATATAACCATTGCCACCTTCAAAGTAATTACTCAGAATGCTTAGTTAGTAGAACTCTTTGATTTGTTGTCAAAGGCTTAGAATACTAGATCCTAACTTTCTGAGGTGATATCTTTAGTTTTGAAATGGTCTAAAGTCATTTGAAGCCAAGAAGTAACATTGATTGGTGTGAGTTGTGTGGTTAATGTGTTAATTTAAACCAGTTAATTTATCTTGCCTGGCTAATACTGCACTAAAGGATATTAAGCATTCAAAATGCTGACATTTTGGAGTATTCACTAAATAATTTGATTTGATAAAATTTACCCATCACATAGAGACTCAGGGGAGATAAATAGTGTAAGATTTAATTTTTGATGGTTGGGGTGAGTCAAAATGAAAGCTGTCTAGTATAAAATATTCCTAAGGCAGCTCTAGGCTATTGCATGAAATTTAAAAAATTTGTTTCTGTATTACCTCCACAGGTGGCAGGTTATTGGCATAAGTGGTTTGATCCACTCGAGTTGGGTCCTGGATTGAAAAAAAATTTTAACTCACTGGGTGGTTCTAATTGCCGACTAGGATTGGGACTCTAGGTCTATAGAGAACTTCCCCCAGCTTAATTCTTTTTTTTTTTTTCTTTTCTGTCACAGTTTTCTGTACTACTAAGGAGTTGTGCAATAATTTGTTTTGCTCTTAATGTTGTACCTACCATAGGCCTAGTTGTGGAAAACTTGCTTTCACAGGGTGAGTCTTTTCCTTTAAAGAACTTCAGTAGAGGAGAAAACACAATACACAAGTTTTAAGGCAAGGATTTTAAATGTCATAAGAAGGATAAAAATAAGAGATTTTAGTTGGGGGAGAGAGAGTTTCTTAATGGAGTAAATGCAGGGTATGTTTTCCTGGAGGCTGTGGCATTTAAACTGGATTTTTGATGGATGGGGGTAAGATTTTTGACTTAATGGAAATACAGAGAACAGAAAGATAAAGAACAGAAAAGTTGGAAAACAAGTAAAGTAGGAAGATATCCACTTTGGATGTGGTGAGGGGATATAAAAGAGAAGGAAGGTAAATAGCTGCCAGATCATGGAAGTTTTTAATTTCCATCTGGAGGCAGGGGGAGCCACTGAATATCTGGGAGATAGGCTGGTAGAATGGAAGTGACTTAAACTGACAAAAGACAGGGGTTTTAATGCTATTCCTAATTCCTATGTACTTGGGCAAATCATTTATCATTTTTAAGCCTGGGTTTTCTAATTTTATAAAATAAGTATATCAGCCTTTGTTCTGTGTTACCAGATTGTACTCAGCTGCTGTAATAACTGGGCTGGTATTAAACAATTGACTTGTAGATCTGTGTTCAGGTAGATAAATGTGGCACCAATTTGTAGGGTAGATTAGAAGCCATTTTTCTGGTGACTAGAAGTAAAAGATCAGTCAGACTCTTGGAATAGTCCCGGCAGAGAAATAACAAAGATTTCCCCCTTTGTATTTGTAGTCATGTGAATGTATTATTTATCCAAAAATGAACAAACGTTTATTTTTTTAAAGTTTTTAGATTGGGTAAGGGCAAGAGGGAGCTGATAAATATTTCTACGTCTGCAGGATAATGGGAAACAGGATTTTTTTTTTAATTTTATGTTTTTTTTTTTTTTGTTTTTTGTTTTTTTTTGCGGTACGCGGGCCTCTCACTGTTGTGGCCTCTCCCGTTGCGGAGCACAGGCTCCGGACGCGCAGGCTCAGCGGCCATGGCTCATGGGCCCAGCCGCTCCGCGGCATGTGGGATCCTCCCGCACCGGGGCACAAACCCGTATCCCCTGCATCGGCAGGTGGACTCTCAACCACTGCGCCACCAGGGAGGCCCTAGAATTAGAAGATTAATCTATTTGGTTGAACCATATGAAATTGCTGTTTTTTGTAGGTCAAAACAGGTTGAATAATAGCAGTTTCAAATGGGTCTACCTAAAACTACTTTTCTATATTATTACTTTGACTGATTTATGAGTAGTATTCCGTTCAAATCAATAGATATTTATTTATTTATTATGTCAAGCACTGTGTGTGGTGATAAGCAGATGAAAAGAGAGGGTTCATGTTATTAAGGAACTCAGTCTGATGGGGAAACATGGGAAGAAATTTATTACTAGTGTGATTACTCTATAGAAAAATGCATTTAGAATATAGAGAAACCGCTAAGGTGAGTGGGTGGGGTCGGGATGAGGGTAGTCAGGATTCAAAAAAGAAGTGAACGTTGGCTTATTTGTAGAAGGAGAGTCAGAATATTTTAGGTGGAAGTGAAATAGTGTTTGAAGATTGCCAGTTATTCAGTTTGTTTCAAGGAAGGTGAATGGTGCAAGTTAAATCTTTAACTTAGTCATTGAGTTTATTTATTAATGTATCAGCCACTGTGTCAAATGCTAGAAATAAATTTATTTTTTATTTCATTTCTTATTTTTGGCTGCATTGGGTCTTTGTTGCTGCGTGCAGGCTTTCTCTAGTTGCAGAGAGCAGGGGCTTCTCTTTGTCGCGGTGCGTGGGCTTCTCATTGTGGTGGCTTCTCTTGTTGCGGAGCACCAGCTCTAGGCGCAGGCTTCAGTAGTTGTGGCACGTGGGCTCAGTAGTTGTGGCTCGTGGGCTCAGTAGTTGTGGCACATGGGCTTAGTTGTTCCGTGGCCTGTGGGATCTTCCCGGACCAGGGCTTGAACCTGCGTCCCCTGCATTGGCAGGCAGATTCTTAACCACTGCGTCACCAAAGAAGCCCTACAAATAAATTTTATATGAGACATACACAGAACCAATCTCCATGTAGGCAAGTGGGAATCCATTGAAATGTTTTGAGCAGTGTGGTCACTTTCAGATTTATATTTTTAAAGGAAGAGAATTATAACCATGGCGTAGAAAATAGAAAGTGAGGCTCAGTTAACTTCATAAGAGAGCAGTTAAAAGACAACTTCAGAAATGTGCATAGGATACCACTGCTTGAACTGGGCTAGAGAAAAGGGGATAGGGATAGGTAACTAGAAAGTTACAAATGTCTTAACTTTGGGTAAGAGTTGCAGTAGTTGAACACTCCCTCCCTGCATTCTCTAGTTTCCATTTCCTTAACTCGACCCACTCTTCCTACTTCCTATATGTTTGATATAACCTTCCTGGTATCATTCTCTTTTTCTTAAATGTTGGTGCTCCTTCAGTCCCCTTTTCATGCTTTTGAACTCCTGGGTAATCTCATCTAATTCTCTTGCTGTGAATTAAGCTCAAGACTTCTTCAGCTGCTTTTATGCTGAGTTCAGACCACGTATGTTCAATTCAACATCACTCCAATTCTGTGTTTGTAAAACTGAATTCATTTTTTCCCCAAAACCTGCTCGCTCTTTCTTGCCTTCCCTCTCAGTGAATTAGCATACAATACAACCCTTATCTTTAGGTTTATATGGATCCTCTCGAACATCTCCATTCTTTTCTATCTCTAATACAACTGTCCTAAATTCTTTACTTCTGCAGTAACATTTACTGGGCTCTTTTTCTGTATTGTCATTTCATCCATTCTCTTCAGCTGCCCTGAGGAATCATTCCTAATATTTGGTTAATAACCTCATATTTCTTCAGTAGCTTCCCTTCACCGATGTAATTAAATAACAAACTTTTCTTTATGAGTGCTTTGTGCTCTTTCCCCAAAATAGCAAAAAGGCATTTTTCTTTGTCTAAATCTTTCCTTCTTGGTGACTTTCAGCTTTATTCCCTGAATAGTGGTGTTCTTTGTCTAAATCTTTTCCTCTTAGCGACTTACTAAATTACCTGTGACTGCTAAAGCCTGGGTCAGGAAACTTGTTTTATAAAGGACCAGATAGTAAATATTTTAGGCTTTGTGAGCCAGAGTCTCTGTTGTTATTTGGTTCAGCCTTGCACACAAAAGCAGTGGGCGTGGCTCTGTTCCAGTAAAACTTTATTTGCAAAAACAAGTGGTATGTAGAACCCAGTTGGCTGACTGCTTTAAATTAGCACACCTTGTTTAATAGCATCAGGCTTTGATTGTGCTGATGCTTCTTCTACCTAGAAAAGCTACGTACCTACTCTACTAAGCTCACAGAGGCAGAGCATTTCTTTCTGTTTTTGCATCTCTATCCCTATCCCTAAATAGTGCTTTTTAATCCACTTGGAATTAAGAACTTGTAGGTAATTGGACATTTACTACAGGAAGCCTTGAGATAGGGAACTACATAGAAGGTAGTCTGCTTTAGAAAATTGAATGTTACATTTTCTTCATTTGAGTGGCATTACTAAATATTTGAATTTTAAAATTTTGATACAGTAAAATTTCAGATTTGAGTGGTGGTGGTTTAAATGATAGAATCATGACAAAATTGCCTACCAAGTTTGGCCCTGTGGCTGTTTCTCAATAACTGTTTGCATAATTGGATAGTGTGATTCCTGTTTTAAAAGAACTGGGAAGTTAGACGTGTGTGTGTGTGTGTGTGTGTGAGTGAGTGCATGCGTGTAGAAGAGGGCAGTGTTAAAAGGAAAAAGATTAATGTTATGCTATGTTATGATTCTGTATAGTTGAAGGTGCCTTCTGTAGGCTTCTTTATACTTGTTCAGCTTCTCTTGTTATAAAGTTAAACAGAAACTCATTTCATATTTAACGTCTGAATCCAAACTTTTGTAACCTAAAAGAGGGCAAAATGTCATTCACTTCTTTCCCATGTATTCTCTGTCACTAGCTTCTTGTTAGTCTTTTTAGAGTGGTTGAAGCATGGCATATAATCCTGCAAACAATATTTGATTTATTTTCCCTTCTTTTTCATCTTAACTTGGAGTTTCATGGAAACATTAAATTCTAATCAAGGAAATCAAGTTGCTACTAGTTATAGAAGTAATTGAGGGCTTCCCTGGTGGCGCAGTGGTTGGGAGTCCGTCTGCCGATGCAGAGGACACGGGTTCGTGCCCCGGTCCGGGAAGATCCCACATGCCGCGGAGCGGCTGGGCCCGTGAGCCATGGCCGCTGAGCCTGTGCGTCCGGAGCCTGTGCTCCGCAACGGGAGGCCACAACAGTGAGAGGCCCGCATACCAAAAAAAAAAAAAAAAAAAAAAAGAAGTAATTGATATTAAATAGCAGGAAGGGGAATCGCATTCATTTCTCAGTACAACACTGCAGATAGTGCTGATTTCCTGGCTGGAAGCTAGGCTGGCCCATGACTAATTTTTTAGCTAGGTCAGCATCCCTTTTCCCTCCTCAGAAGTCATAGTCAAATTCACTACTCCAGAGCCCATATTTGAGGGTAATAAAATTTTCTTGCCAGAAATAATTTAAAATCATTAGAGTAGAATGTAAAACTGAATGTCCTAGTTGAAGCTAAGGAAATGTCTTCAATCCACTAAAGAAATGGGATGTTTGCAAATAGTTATTTTTGTCTTTATTCTAAATGTGTATGTTTACTCTGCTTTAAAAGTACAATAGTATGCTGCTACTGTGACTCTTGAATGTAGTGCCTTTCTCCCCCCACCCCCCAAAAAAAGGGTGGGGCAGCGGCAGGTTGAGGTTTTCGGCTGGGAAAAGAAAGGAAAATGTTATAGCATAGGCGGGCTATAACAATGAAAAGTTCTGTTGTTCTTTTCTTTTCTCGACATACAACTAAATATAGATTTATCTTTGCACTAAGCAAACTTTAAATAATGAGCATCAAGTAATCTGTGTATACAGAACTCAGGAATTTATCTGTTGCAAAATGTGAGATTTCTGTACTTTAAAAGGGGGAAAGGTGGTCGGATTAATTTTTTCTGTAGTGAGGTCAACCAAGGAAAGGCTTCTCTTTGGACTTCTTAAAGTAAGCCATTCTGAGATCCAGAAGTTTGTAGATAACAGCTCTAATGACTATTGCAGCTACTCCTAATTGCCTGAAACTAATGGGATTAGAAATTATATTGAAGTGATAGATACATGAGTGCCATGACTAGAATTCCTTTCCTGATATATCTTCTTTTTTTCCCCAGATTAGACTGGTTGCAGTTCTCTCTCCTTAGACCTCCTAGGAGATGGGAATTTTCCTGCCAATCTTTAGATGGGCATCTGCTCAGCAATTTAAAGGCCATAGCATCCATCTAAGCTCTTGGACCAAGTGGCAAGCAGTGCATTATTCCCAGTCTTTGTTTAATCAGGGAATTGCTGTGATACCTTGAATGGGATTTTATCTGGATAATTCTTTGGTCATTTTGAATAATTAACCCATTACTCCAAACATCCAATTCTGACAAATTTTCAAAAAATCTTAGCAGGTTTTTTAGAAGTGAGTTTGATGGGGTGGGGGCAGGGAGAATGTGATTGTACCATTCCCTGACCCCATCCATTCACATAAAACAAAAAGTAATAATTTTAGATCTAGACACTTACTTCCTTTTAGCCCTGGGGAGCTATTATGTTGTACCTTAACTATAACCTATGTTCAGATATATCTGATCTTAATGAGCTCCAGTTTTATTTTTCCTTAACTATAATTGGTTGCTGATAAATTATAAAATACAATTACAGACAGTCCAGTTATACAGAATAAAAATCACCTTTTTGTCTTTTCAAAATGGTAGTTATAGGGCCGTGGAAAAGCACTTATTCTCAGTGTTAGTTATAGGTCATTCCTATTACTAAGTACTTTTTGTTTACATTAATCTCCTTTCAAGGAACAGTTCTTAGGTTCTTGTGGTGTAATAGTCGTCTACTGTCTTATTCCTCAAGACTTCAAATATCCCTTCTGTGAAGCTTTTTCTTATGCTTCCAGGTGGAGTTTTTCTTGCCCTCTCTCTGTATGTCACTACAGTTTGGTTATGTACCTACTTCCCTTATTCTAAGATACCAAAATAGGCACATTGTAAATGATCACATTTGAATGGAATTGGAACAGATAAGGGTTGTGTGTTATTAATAAATAGGTATGGATTGACATTTTGACCTTATGGGTTAAGAATAGTAGGTTGGGTTTGTAGGAGAGAACTACTTACCTATAACACAGAGTTAAGTAAAATTTTAATAAGGCATTTTAAGTGTCAAGCTTAATTAAATTTGATGAATGCTTCATTCAAAAGACATTGGCACCTTGTTGAAGGATGATGGGTTGCCAAAAAATACTTGGTGTTTTTTAATAACAATGAGCTATTACAAAAAATCATTTTATCTATAGCATGCATGTGCATATCTTTACTGTTTGTGCAAACAGAGTTGTTCTCTTGGCAATTTGGTTTCAGGTAATAATTGATTTTCTGTAATCAACATTTAAGGACATCTCAATGACACTCTCAAGAATTAAAGGAAAATTTGAATATTTTGTCTGGGTTTCTTAGAACCCAGCCCAGCAATAATCCGTCTAGGTTTTTTAGGTTTAAAGTGAAAAGCATAGCTTTAAACTTTGCTCTTGGTGTAAAGCTTAAAACTTGGTGTATAAAAATAATCCTTTTTTTTCTTCTTTGCAGAAATGGAATCTGTTTGGAATTTGCAGAAGCAAGGTAAGAATGGTTAGGTTACCTAAAATGTCCTTATGGCCAGTCTTTATCTGTATTTGTGTGATAGACAAAGGGTAGCCTAAGAACTGAAATTCATAGTTCATAAAAATATTAGCTGTTGTAAAAACCTTATTTGGGCTGTATATTCTCTGAAAAGAAGGTTAGAAATCTACAGAATAGCAGATTAGCTTCCTTCACTCCCGTAAACAAGATGTGAGTAGCAGGAGGGCAGAGGGACTGGATAATCCACATCTGGATAATTTGGAATTTTCAAAAAACTGAAAATTGCTTATCTTAATTATTGAGTGCGTTCTTTCCAAATACAATAAAATATGTTAGTTGTGGGATACCTGAAATAAAGTGAGTATTGGTTTGGAGAGTCAGTCACTAGTAATAGATTTTGGCTTTCAGAGCCCTGTAAGCCCACTTACAGGGCTGGATCCCACTTGCCATCCAGCTTGCTAGTTAAAATAAGTGAATTTCAGATGAATGTGAAAGTCCTAGAATTTCAGAACTTGAAGGCATTAGAAATTCTGTTTTCTTACTACAAATTAGGAAACTGAGGCACAGAGGGGTTACTATATAAACTAGAAAGTGTCCGGACTAGAAAGTAAGATTCCCCGATTTTCCAGCATTGCTTCTTCTTCCATCCTCTCTCTTATTCTTAGGCCAGGTCTTTTTCGTCTAACACAGCCATGACCTGAAAATAGCTGGCAAGCTCTTAAACTATTTTGAATTGCTTTCTGTGTACCTCCTTATTCAAACACACATTTAAAACATAGACTAGAAAATATACCCTGCAGAAGTAGACCTACCTGTTTTTTACTCTAAAATGGTTATTAACTATTAAGAATTGAGCATTGCCTTCCTGGCAAGCTGCTAATGGATGTCCCTTGGAGTTCTAGAAAGGATATTGTTTCTGGACTAAATTAGATTGATTCTTAGCCTCAGGTGAGCTTGAATTCTTCTATATTATTTTCAGGCCTTTATACTTTTCTATTAGGTTGACAAGTTTTATTTTTATTAAAGCATGTGTACTTCAAAAAGTTCTTAGGGTAGATAGACGTAGTATGTAATAAAAACATTGCTCTCCAGAAGAGGGGGGCATACAGATAAATAATGGGAATTTAAAATAACACTGGAGTCTGCCCAGACACATTCTGACTGTTTTATACTTCAACCTAGGATATCCACAGGTTTTTGCTGTTGCTGAGAATAAAGTCTGGTGGTGCTATGGGAAATTAGAGGGAAGAAATAAGTCATAATTAGGACTGAACCGGTAGTTTTGCTTTAATTTAACCTGAAATTTTTGGTGCTAGGTGTTTCTTGAACAGTTCCTTAATAGACAATCCACATTGCTTAAATAAATTTTAACTTCATTTTGCTGAGAAGAACAAAAGAAAATAAATCTAAGTGTTTACTTTAGTGTTAGATTATTGATGACTTAATAACCTTTGTCTGCTTTTTTCAAATGTGCTACTTTTATAATCAGGAGAAGCATATTGTCTCCCGGTTAACTGAACTCAACCCTCTTAACCTGTAGGCGTTGAGGCCCCTCACTGGCTCGAGGACCTTTATGCTGGGAATCCATTGAGGTGGATTTATTTGGTTGAGACGAAGTGGATCACACATGTGTTGATACAAAGAGGAAATGGTCTTTAAATTGTGTTTTCATAAAAGGAGTTTACATGATGATGGTTATTTGGAATTTGTTTTTTGAACATGGGCATTTGGGGATTTCAGACCTTGTTTTTATTTATGTGTTTATTTTTTAAACTTCCCTCCAGATCCCAAAAGGATAATCACTTACAATGAAGCCATGGATAGTCCAGATCAATGAAGGACCAGACTGCCTATTTGTAACCTTTCTGCAGCATTAGAGCCACCGTTCATGGGGGATACAAGGCTTTTATGCTCCTAGATCTTCAACGCAGCAGAGGAACCATAAGTAGAATCACAGGATAATATATACAAATATATATATATATACATATATATATATAGTTATTTAAAAAAAAGGCACCTGAAAGTAATTAGACTTCTTAAGGAATCAAATTTATTTCAAGAGACTACACATGGTTATTTAATCTCTGGTACTGAATAGTTTTTTTTTCTTTTTTCTTTTGTTAGTTTTCGTTTTTAAGTGTGAATGCAAGTGATTAATGAATATGGACTTATTAACAAGCGTGGTTCTAAAGTTCCTGCTGTCATCAACTTGGGCAACAAGTGACCCACTGGAAAGGCAAATCCACTTAAAAGATCTCTGTATCTTGTTCTGTGACTAAAGTGATACACTAATCACGGGGAACCCAGAATGATTCAACATTTTCCCCCACTCCTCCCTTGATCTTTTGGTTATACTATGAGCCCTGCGAGAATGCTGGATAAAATGCCTTGAAGTTTGCAGGGGTGTATTTTTTTAGCGAATATGATTTGCATGTCTTGCCAGGAGTTAAGCAGCCTCTGTGGGGTGTTGGGGAAATATTTTCTTTCTTTCCTTTTATTTTTTTGTGGGGTGGGGATGGGGAGGGCATTGAAGTTCTACAGTTCTGGAATAGTTGGTACATAGTTCACTTGGCTTTGGTTACATATTGGACTCTAATAAGTAAAGAATCCATGAGTGTCATTTAAAGAAAAGTTACAGAACAAACAATTGGCTTTAGATATTTAATATGGAAAAATACTCCTGTGCCCATATTTTAATGTAATTGTGTAAGTGGGAGCAAAAATATATTCTGCTTTTCAACTGTAGGTGCTCCGGACTTGCTCTCTGTCACTAACACTAAATGTGCTGTTTTTCTTGTTTTTCATCAAACATCTGAAGAGAAACTTCTGTACCTTTCTGTAAATTCTCTTTTAATTTCTCAGAAATAATCTAAAGGGGGAAGAAAAAAGTCCATGGAAATATGAAACTTCATGTTTTTAGCCAGTGAGGAGGTAATAAACCCTGCCTATAGAAGGTGTGTTTCCATTCAGACTATACTTCTGAGCTTATTAGCTTCTAATTATATCTTAATAAATATATTTTAATACTAGAGCAAATGGGTTTTTTAAAGAAAATAATGTGAAGTTCTGGAAATTTTCTTTTGGGCAGAGAAGAGCATTAGCCCTGTCTTATCATCACATTACCATCCTGTTGCACTGCAGCTTGTATATAGCATGCTAAAATAAATTTTTTTGTGTGTGCAGAAACTAAGGGTCCAACTTAAGATTGGGTGGTGTTAGTGGCGTAAAAACAAGTTCTCTGGCCTGACATAGCATTGCGTCACACACACACAGAAATTAGTATATCCATGTATGTCAAATACAGGTTAAAATAGCAGGGCATTTATATAGAGAGATGTAGTCTTCTAATAAAAGTAGACTGGATCCCCAGGGGTATTTGGGGAGAAAGTAACTACTTTGGCTCAACCCTTTTGCTTAAGAAATGTCCAGTTTTGGGCGACCGTAGTATGGATGAGTTTTCTTGTTTTGTTGATTATTTGAGGCTTTTAACAAGTAGTTTGTGAAAGAAGCTGTTGGACTCAGCATAGAGTAGAGAAAATATCTTTATAGTCTGGATTTCTGCCCTGCTTAGATTTTAAAAGTATAAGCATGGATTGCCAATTCCACTTGATGTAAACAAAACTTTTATACATAATATATATATATAATAACTTATTGTATCAGTCCAGGTTCAGAAACTTGTGGTAGGCCAGTTCCAGATAGTTTCATTTCCCCTGTAAACTGTATCACTTTTACAGATATTGTAATTTTCAAATGTATAATATGTTTACAGATGTGCCCTGCATTTAGTCTGCCTTGTTCTATTTTGATTTTTGTTGAGTCTCCTGCCTGCTTGCCAAAAGCTAGGATGCTTCAGGCCCATGTACAATTGAAAGCAGAGGCATCCTTGAGCTTTAAAGCATTGAACAAACTGGAAAATGCATCATACCACATACTGAAGTGAAAGAAGTCTGTGTTTTTGTGTTTTTTTTTAAATAAAAATTTTCAAAAGGTTAAAAAAAAAGATACAAGGTTGATTAAAGGAAAAAAAAAGGCTCCAGTTTGTTTTACAGGTTTTAAAGTTCTGCTGTGTGTTCAATTGCCTTGTGTAACCACTTGTCGCCTTAGGGCCAGATTCTCTCCCTCTCCCCTTGTCGCCCTCCTTTTTTTAAACATCCATTTTGCTTACCTGGAATTTGAAAGCTCTTCTGTGTCACAACTCACAAGAAACTTTCTGGGTTTGTGATATACAGAGGTTGAATGAATATATATTTTAAAAGGAAAAAAAAAAAAACAGCCCGCATCTGAATTTTTAATTTAGAAGCAACACTTACTTGAAAATACCTTTTGAAAGTTGTCATTGCTTTCCTACTTCCTTTCCATATCCCTCAGGCCTCCATGTTTAGAGAAGCCAAAAAGAGAATGTACCCCATCTCTGTGTTTGTCCAAAGGTTTTTGAGTCTCACTTCTAAATGAAACAATGCAACATTTCACTTTGATTTCCCCACTGAAATTTCCTTGATTATATGGTTAGAGGTATAGAGTTAGGGATGTCTCTTAACCTTCTGGAACCCTAGTGCCCCATCATTAACTGTCAGTATTTTGGGAGCATTGGGTTAATGGACTTACTTGCCTAGGTACAAGCAGGACTTTGAGACATGTCTCCTTTGTGCTGTTTGGTAACACTTAACTCTACTTGTCGCAATCTTTCTTAGGTCCTCACACAATTCCTTACAGAGCACTTATTAAAAAAAAAAAATCTTAAGAGTTGATGTTTTCTGATTATTTTGTGTAAGCTTCAGCTGTGATTAATTTAGCACATTTAAATAACATTGATGTGTTATTGTTCGGTATAAAGAATTTTTCTTCAACTCAGAGTATTAGTACTGTAGCATAAACCAAATACAGTCTAGAGGGGATTTTTAACATCCCTCCATTGTAAAGACTGAAAAGGTGTGTGTCTGTGTGTGTGTCTGTTGAGTGCTTGTGTGTGTGAGAGAGAAGGAGATATTAAAAATTAGTAGATGAATGTGTGTAAGACATTATATTAGTATTCAGAGAATGAACTTGTATTTATTTTGTGCCATTTGTTTTCATTACACAGAATAAAGTCAGGTGGTTTTAATCCTTAAAAGGGTAGTATTTGAAAAATGGCACTACGAATGAAATCATGACCTATTTTTTTAATAGCTATGAAGATACTAACTAAGGGTGGAGATTTCTTTTTAAATCTGTCTTGATTGTAGGTGTCTGTGTCACATACCACTCTCTTGTAGATGTCTTGAATAATTCCCCTTCCCCACAAAAGACAGGGTGTATTTATCTTTCTCTTCATTCACCCCACTTTGCTGAACTGAAGTTAATTCCATAGCCTTTCCTCTGACTTCAGTAATAATGAGCTTTCACATACAATGTATTTACAGCATCTGTAGCTAGCCCTTCCTCCTCCTCTTTCTAGGAGGGGATAGACAATAACTAGGAATTTGTTAATGGCAGTTTGTTTTTCCTTAAAGTAAACGGCTGGAGAGGTTTAGAATTTTGCTGTTTTCCTTAATCATCTGCTTACCCTAATCATCACAGAATCTGCAAAAACTTTATAAAGGAAAAAAGTGCTGCATTGTTCTTTCAAATAACAGTTTCTAGGATGACAAACCTCAATGAGTGTTGTCCACAGTACAAAATGTGTTTCTTTCACAAAACATTACATAGCAGTGGTAGTTCTGTGCTTGGTTTTTAGGCTTGTTGCTAACCCATTTGGAGGCATCTAATGGTTTATTTTTTGCTGTAAACTTTTTTAGTGAAGTTGTATGTCATGTACCAAATGGCCACAGTCAAGGAAATTTAGAAGAGGACTTTGATTTTAAATTCCTCTAAATAAGGAGGAAGTCATTCTTTCAAGGCTTTCTTCCTCAAGTTCTAGAAATAGATTAAAAGTCCACACTTTCCAAGGATTATGAGAATAGTTATGCCACTGAGCCATATCCTCAAATAACACATGATCCCTCGTATACCTGTGCTAACTGTGTAAAACAGACACTATAGTGGGACAAATACATATTATGATCAGGTCTGTTAATGCTGCACCAGTTGTAGATTCTGATCAGGCAGTGTCTTTTAATAATCCTACCCATAATTTTACTGTTGAATTTTTAAAAGAAAGGGTAGAATTTGCTCAGCTTTTTCCCCCCCAAAATGTTGATATTTGTTTAAAGGGGAGGGGCAGAGGATAAGACTAAAAGAATAATAGCTGCTTTATGTTTTCAGAGATGCATTAGGTTATCATTAGTTCTTAATATTGATGTTATTTTCATTAATGTAATTAATTGACAGAGCACCAGGATTCTTTTATTTTGAGAAAGATGGGCTTCTGCTTTAAGTATCTTAAAATGTTTCTTTTTAAATATCCATCAATCTGTTCAGATGTGTGAGAACCAGGACCACCCTGGGTTGGTTTAAAGAATGATGAATCATTGGCTTCACTCAAAAGCAAAATTTCACTTCACTCAAAATTTACCGAGTTTTAAATTAAATTTCACACCATTTTGCTACTCAAGAAGGGTCTTACGAATAAATAGAGTTTTAAGTTGTCTACACAATAAAAACACCCAGTGAAGCATGAATGGTATATTGCTTTTGCATTACTGGGAGTGTCAAATAGCAGTTATGTGCTAGAAACCTATGGAACAGCCATCCTCACAAGTGGGTTTGCTGATTCAGACTTCCCTATTTATCCATAAGATTTTGTTTATGTCCAGAGTTCTAAAGCCATTTTATAGTACTGCAGTATCCCTTTTCTGCAGCCTTATTAAAATAGCTACAGACATTTATTTTCCAGTTCAGTTTCACTTTGATTGCATATCAAAATTTTACTCTGTAGACCAACAAAACCAACTTGAGGTAAATTGCAGAGCTTTCCATAAATCCTTTTCTCCTCAGGTGCTAAACAAAGGCTCCAAAAATGGATACTGCTTTAGTAATGTCTGCTTTATTCTTAAATATTTCTTTTGCTAGGTGTAAAGATTTGGTGTTAACAAAAGTGGTTTAATATGTAAATATGAATGAATGCCTTTAGTTTACCCCTGTTTGTCTGTTTCCTTTATCCTCCGTGGAGGAGGATCCTTTCATGATACTGAATACATTTCATTAGGTATTGTTGCATTTTTAGGATGAGAATACAACTATTTTCTGTCTTGGATTAATCCTGCTGCTGCTATGAGAAACTGAAAAATCAAGAATGTGATGCACTTTTTACATTACTATATACCATACCTTTATAGGTTGCTTTGATACCTTTCCTGTAGCACAGCCACTAACAAAAGTGAATGAATTTAAAAATTCTCTTTGGGAGGGAATCAGTACAAATTATTTATGGTATTGGCCTATGAAGGACATTAACTTAGGAAAATACAAATTCTGTTAGTATTACACGTTTTGGCCTTAAAATGTCTTCTACTACTGAAAATCTTTTAAATCTTAATTTTGCTTCTGTTATTCCCTCTGCCTCAAAAAGAGGAGTTGGGAAGAATGGCTTAAAGGAAGTAGTATCATTGGTTTGTTGCTGGTCTTTTGGAAAGAAAACAGTTGTCTACTATATATACTGGGAGCTTATTTTTGTTTGTATACAGAGGAGAAATAATGTTGCCCCAAGCCAATCCGATTTAGTTTAATCAAATCAATCAAAACCAACTATTCTGCTTCTCTAGCGTACTTTTACTTAGGAAAGATAAACTTATGCTACTTGACAAGAGGAAAAGTCATTTCTCAAGCACATAGTCAAACTTGAAGGAGATTGAACCCAATATGATGGAGGAAAAACACCAAATGGGGTGGAAGAATATGAGAGAGAGATGTGGTCCAAAGCTATCTGATTATATTTTGATGTTGCCAATATTGCAAAGCCAAAATTTTAATTTGCTTATTTAATATATTTGTTGGCCAGAGATCTATTTTTATATCAATGTGCCTTGCATGTATATTAAAAAAAAAATTGGAAAGGCCATGTTACAATGCCTGAGATAGTTGATGGTTCTTACCACCTCACTAATTTTTATGCAGTATGAAATGCTCATTCTATCGCCCAACTGGTGCTCTCTGTTTAAAGTTACAGATCTCGTCACAAACTGGAACTATTTTATAAACTGGGAAGTGATTTGATTTACTTTTTTGGTTGTTTCTTTCTTTTTCTTTTTTTTTTTTTTTTTTAGTTCTTAGTCTGTTAGTGGCTGTTCTGTAGTGGGAAATAGTAAAAGGATTCTTCACTTCCTTTCCCTCCCCGCTCAGCACCTTCTTCAAGTAATGTGATGACACCATTTCTTGTGTGCTTTGAAAGACGTTTCAGCTTGCTGTTTCCTTTAGTGTTATAAAAAGCATTGTTTGCAAAATCTAGGGAGATGATGGAGTCCACTTTCATTTGGAATTCTATGTGAGCTATGATCCAAGTTATTGGCTCTTTCCAACTTAAAATTTTTTTATTGTTAAAGCACCTTGCTTAGAAAATTTTAAATATTTATGTCTGCAACAATTGTCTCAAAATAATGAACTGTGCAATTCTGTCATTAAAAAAAAAAAAAAAAAGATCTGAACTCTCCCTACTGTGACTTGTTAGTTTCTCTGTATTTCCTGCCAGTGTAAATGTGAAAATCTTTGCTTGCATTACGTTTTAGAAATGCATTTTGCACACTCGAATTTTGCCGAAGCTCCATGAAAAGGTTAGATCTAAGTAGATGAATAAAGCTATGCACATGTTTTGAAAGTTTAATTTGTGTGTCATTACCAAAAGTGACCTATCCTTATTACTTTGCTGCTCTTAGCTTTACCATGTTTAGAAACATGGCTCAAAGTTAGAGTTCTGGGCTAGCTCATCAGTGGAACTAGAAGAGAGGAAAATTGGCACCTATTTTAATAACAGGTTTAAAATGAGAGCTTGACTCATGTCTACTAAAGGGCTTTTTTTTTTTAAACAGGGCAGTTTTATCAGCTTTACAAACTGTTGGATACTCTTCAATGAAATTTTCGTTTATTTGATCAAATAGAAATGGGAAGTAATTGAAACTGAAGTGAAGGAAGGACCTTTGCCACATGGAGTTCTGTGACAATTCTATGTTAAACCTCTAAACCTGGTTTAAAGGTAGGATAGCCTTTTTACCTTTGCTTTAGCATAAATTTGGTTTACTGAATGAATGACTGACTTGCGATAAGAATCATTTAGTTCTTTAAAGATCAAAGCACAGATTAAAGATGATGTGTATCTTTTTAAAACTGCCCAAGCTGATTAGAACAAGTTAGAAACTGAGCTGATTTGGTTTAATTGCTGCAGTCTGCATGTACTAAATAGCTTTACTTCACATGTATGTGTACTTAAAGGTTGTGTAGATGTACTGGCCAGGTTTTGTCAAATCATCTTCTAAAAGATTGTTTTATATTCTCTTCCGGACCTTTGTAGAAGAGGCTAATATGTTTAAGTAGAGATAATACTAATGGTATTTTCCCCTTGCTCCTAGATATAAAAGAAATATTTCTGTTTTATAGCTTTTTCCTATGTATAGAAGAATATTACTTCTCTATCAGCAAGTGTGCTCTTAATGTATGTTGTTGTCTTTGAAAACACAGCAAAACTCTTCTATACCTTCACTGAAAGTGACAGTTAAAATCTAAGTCTACTAGTCAAGATGTGAAAGGTGGCCCATAATGCATGGCCTTAAAAGGCATGAATGCAGGAGTATAGCATCATCTTTGATGGCTATGGCTACTCCTCAGCATCTGTCAGTGGTTCACATGTTCAGTCTTAGAACGTTATTGGAGGAGCAAAGTAATTTCTGTGTCTTGTGTGCATCAGCACTTAGGAGCTGAGTTACCTCTTAATCTGGGGGAAAGGACAATTAATGGGCTACAATTATGTTAGAGGATTTTTTTCCTTCCATCTCCCAATTTAAAAAATGTTTTTTCAGTGTTTATTTTGACCAGTCAGAATGATAGGCCTTTTCTAGATACAAGAACAGTGGCCAGAAATTTACCCTTTTGCTAAATGCTTAGGTATTTGCCATAGCTGTTTCTGATGTCATGGATTCTGAGGAAGTGTCAGTTACGTGATGCTCTTCCTTTATTGGTGTCTTACTTCATGTTCAGTGTTTTAAAAATACAAATTACAAACACTCTACATCCATACCCAGATTTACTTATTTTATCAGGAAAAAAAACGAGAAATTTGTAGATCAAATTAAGAGACAATAAGTGTACATTGTTGAATAAAAAATTTTAAAGTTTCTGAGGTGTTTGTGTTATCATCTTTTGTGTGCTTTAATTCAAAAAAACTACTGAAAACTAAGTTAAGATCGTGACATTGATAATATTTTTTTCAAAGTATCAAATGTACAAATAATTTAAGTCTTAAATATAGCATGGTCATAGGTCATGGTTTTTTTTCTAATCATACAGGTTATTAAGGTACTTAAGAATTGGCATGTGTATGGAAAAATCGGTTGTGAGAGCAGCTATCCTGCCTTTTGTCATGACACTGAGCCTTATGTTCTTCCAGTTGAAATAAGAAACCGAAATTGAGCTAAGCAATTAAGCAATATGGCAATGCATATTTGAGAAACTTCCTAAGTTTGTTTAGCATTGATTTGTCACAAGTGAAAAAAAACAGTGCTAACATCAACATTAGAGTGGGGGTTAGAAAAGATGAAAAAACATTTACCAAGAGTGTGTCTGTCACTATATAGACTGATACATTTGGGTTATATGCTTTCATGTTCTTTGAAATAGGGAATCATTGTCCTTGGCCAGGTAAGTGACTTGCAAGGACACAAAAGGGAACTTGGGGTTTTATTGAAGCTTGTCTTTTAAGATTCTCAGGCATGTAAATGTGATTTCTATAAAGCATGGTAGTTAATTCAGTCTACAAAGTTGTTGGGTTTTTTTTAATGACATTTATTGTGGATTTCAGCAGCTAACATTTGGAAGCAATATCTGAGCAGAACATAAAATTCATTCTAGATTGCTTAGCAAGGTCTCATGCTTGGGGAATTGTTACTTGGAGCTTTTAATCCACTACTGTTGGATACGGCGAATTGATTGAATCTGGGAAGTCTGGGCATGAGAACCCCACTCTCTCCAGTGTTTATAGTCTCCTCCATGATGGTCACATTCCAAGATATACTGATAGCCACGGTATCCAGGATACTGGTAGCAAACCCAGCTATAAAAGCCAAAGCAGATTGGATTATTAAAACTAGTTAGGAACCTGGTCAAGACCCCCAAACCTGAGCCTCTTTCCTCAACACAACGATATGGAAGGCTTTTAGGCTTAGAAAACAAGAGCCATCCTAAATACGCCAGGCACCATTCGTGAGCAGATACCTACAACCAGCTGAAAATTAACCTTGATTATGAAAACAGGTATGAGAGTAGTCAACATAAATCCTTCCATACAGGAATGTCGGGGGAAGGAAAAACTGAGATGCACTTACGCTCCACATTGTATCTTCATGGAACCAACTTCATTGTTGAACCAACCCATGGCTTGCAAGGAAGGGTAGTCATCACAGATTTCCCATTGTCGTCCAATAAAGTTTTCTTTCTCAAAGATGGTCATCTTAGACTCCTTATGATTCTGTAATGCAGAAATTTTTTTTTTTAAGTTTAGTACCAGTGTTAAGGCTGTCATTGTAATTCTTTACCACATTTATCAAATTCAAAACTCTCCTGGTTTACAGGAGGAAGTACATGATCATTAATGGTAAAAATATTTCACACAATACAGAGATTTTAAATGGGTAATCCTGTTTAATCCAATTTCATACCATAACAATTAAGGTTTTTTTTAAGTTCTTTATTTTTGGCTGCGTTGGGTCTTCGTTGCTGTGCGTGGGCTTTCTCTAGTTGCGGCGAGTGGGGGCTACCCTTCGTTGCGGTGCGCGGGCTTCTCATTGCGGTGGCTTCTCTTGTTGCAGAGCACGGGCTCTAGGCACGCGGGCTCAGTAGTTGTGGCTTGTGGGCTCTAGAGCGCAGGCTCAGTAGTTGTGGCGCGCGGGCTTAGTTGCTCCACGGCATGTAGCATCTTCCTGGACCAGGGCTCGAACCCATTTCCCCTGCATTGGCAGGCGGATTCTTAACCACTGCGCCACCGGGGAAGTCCCAATACCATAGCATTTAAAATGTACAAATAACTGATATACTTTGGAACAACGAAAGACCAATGAAAGAAAATTATGACAGCAGGAAAAATATTTGAAACACATAGCCAACCAAAGGATTAATTGTAATGTGGAAAAGATCCCACAAATTGATAGGAAAAGTAAGTCCATGTGTGCCTAAGTGTTTGTGTGTGTGCATGGCATTGGAAACAATGTAAATGTCCAGTAGGGGATATGAAGACTACACAAGCATTAAGAAGGCAGAGACTAACCTTTATGAAGTTCAAAAGCAGGTAAAACTAGCCTTAGTGATAGCAAGTGGAAAGGAGCAATTGATTGGAAAGGGACACCAGGTAATTTTATGGGGCAATGGAATTGTTCTCTATCTGATTAGGGTGTTGGTTATGTGGGTATACATGTTTTTCAAAACTCATAAGAATATACACTTAGGATTTGTGCATTTTACTATGTGTAAATTATATCAATACATTAGAGGGAAAAAATCAGAGTTAAAGTGGGATGAAAACACATCCAGATAGGGAAATACCTTTTAGTTCTAGAGCAGTTCAGTTTACCATTTCCACTACTTGAATTTTGGTAGGACTTTGAGATCATTAACAGCTAAAATCATGAGAAAATCACATGATATAGATGAACATTTGAAAAGCTTTTAGCCTAGCCTTACTCCCAATGTAGGGATCATTTTTCCACACACCCCTCAAGGTCATCCTGCTTCTGCTTGAATTCTCCAAAAGACTAAAATCATCCCATTTGATGCATAATTGAATATTGCTTAGTGTTAGAAACAAGAAAGTTAGGAATCAAAGATAAGAGGTGCTGGAGCTCTTGCCTACTTCAGTCATCCCACTGTACTAAAAGGTTACTTCAGCATTTCCCTGTTTCTAGGTAAAATGATACACAGATTGAAATTTTTTTTTTTTTGCGGTACGCGCCTCTCACTGTTGTGGCCTCTCCCGTTGCGGAGCACAGGCTCCGGACGCACAGGCTCAGCGGCCATGGCTCACGGGCCCAGCCGCTCCGCGGCACATGGGATCTTCCTGGACCGGGGCACGAACCTGCGTCCCCTGCATCGGCAGGCGGACTCTCAACCACTGCGCCACCAGGGAAGCCCCACAGGTTGAAATTTAATTGGCCCAGGATTTACTTTTATTACATGGTAAGTGCTCTCACTAATTATCCTATTGCACTTCTGAAGATCTGGGCTCCTGAGAATCCGCTTCCTGCCACCTATAAGAAGCCCTTACTTTTAGCTTAATAAAAATACCATCTAGGAGAGAAAAAAATCAAATGGTAAACTTAGAAACTAAGGGAGCAGAGTTTTTCTTTTCTCTTTATACTTTTATCCTTCCTGCCACATTTCAGTATAACTGATGGGAAGTAACATAAGTGTCAGTCCATATGCACCCTCTCTTATCCATCCCCCACATGCACAGAAATGAACATTTCAGGGACTCACAGCTGAACAGATGGGGCGGAAGGACATGAGGCGCTCAATGTGGTAGGCATTACTCCCACTCCAGGCATCCCAGCGAGGGTACTCTCCTCTCTCCAGGACAAACTGTTGCCCGCAGAAGCTGGTATGCTCATAACCAACCCAGCTGCCAAAGACAAGCAATGGTGTTTGTTCATGGTGTTCAGAGCTTACATGGCCTCATGGAGAAGGCATCTTTTGTTTTAGATGTTAACAGTGGGGTGAAATATCCAATTAAAGCCATACAAAGTAATACTTTTATCGTGAGAGGTGGAGAATGGCAGCTGCACTCTGTGGGTTTGTAAATATATTTGTTTGGGGTTATCCACTGAAGAGGTGTACTTCACTGGCCTGAATAATGAGTATTGGCAAAGTCAGTCTAAAATTATATTTCCTTTCCAAGTTACCTTATTCTCTACTTGGAGCTCCAGGTTCAGGATCTAGTGACTGACTATTGCTTTGGCTCCAGCCAAACCTATTGACTTCTTTGTAAGGAAGCAAAGGGATGAACAGGCAGCGGATGAATGACTAGTCTCTTGTTTCCTTGTCCCGTTGTGGGTTCTTCTGCATACCTATATATACCTGTACCTTATTTATTAAAACACCTCAGATTGATTTTTCACAACCAGGTCTGAGTTACTGATGACACCTTAAAGAATTTTACTTTAAGGGTGGAAGAGCTCAATTTTGGGGGTTAGCAACTTGTGGAGACCTATCTACATGCACGGCCAGTTCTGCCTAGGCCAAAGTAGAGTCCTTCCCTTTGTGTTTTCAGGCTGATGATCAAGGCCTCAACTAACTTGCCAAGAGTAAGAAGACAAAACAAGAGAGGGTCTTCCTTGCCAGGGAGATTAACCACCACCAAGAAACTCCTGAAAGACTAGCTAGGAACTAATATTACCCTCTGGAGTTGAGTTCCTTTTTACAAAGAGAAATTAGCTAACAGTGTCTGCTCTGGGACATGGAGGGGAGTTAGCTGTGAAGCTGTAGCTTGATAGTTTCCTCTCTATTTTCTGTAGAAAAGAAAAACTCAAGGGGCTTGTGGCTATTCTGAGGGAATCCCAGGCAGAAGCCTATGGGCTCCAGAAGCACAGAACTGATTACCATCACTGCCCCACCCCATGGTATATATTTCTTTAACCCCCCCCCCAAATCTAATACCAAGCCACTAAGAACCTCATGTTCCTTCCAGCTTTGAGTTACTAAATTACGCATGTAGTGACTTTTGGGTTTTTTTGAGATTACTTAAGTATGGAGGCTTCTCTCCCAGAAACGATTAGAGTTTGGGGGAACATCTTTCTTCCCTGATCTCCACCTTTATGGTCACATGTCTGAAGGGACCAGAAATAAGGGGCCTGATGTTCTGCTGAGGTGTATACTCACGCGCCACATTCCACCTTGAGAGACCGGACATTGTCAAAACTGCGCTCAGAGACATTTGGGCAGGAGCTGGTGAACTCCATTCTCTTGCCCTGGAAGTTCTCCTGGTCATAGATGGTTATCTGAAGTGGGATTAAAATGGGAAAACAGAGCTAGAAAGTGGTACATCAGGAAGAACAGAGGCCCAGGCCAACATCTTAACCTGTGTCTGACCCTATGTTTTCCATCACTAGCTGCAGCCCAGGAGGCCTGATGAGGTCTCTTCTAGTGTAGACTGGGTTAAGAAGGGGTTTGAACTAATAGCACTGGTTGGCGGTGTTCACATGCCCAGTCGGGATGAGGCGTGGGGATTGGTTTCTGATAGGAATTGTCCTCCAGGGATGATAGCTGGCCTAGTGGACATACCAATGATTTGTGGACTCTTACTCCACCATGCTTCCTGCATAAGTGTGGCCCAGAAGCCAGGAATCTGGGAGACCCAGGGGCTCCCTGTGAATTATTTCTTAGCTTCTCCAGCCACACCTTCTATAGAAACCTAAAGAGTAAAGGGAGAGTTGTGATAAACCCCTTTCATACCTTGAACTAGAACTTGGCTCTTGAACCTGGCTAGAGGACAACTCCCAAAGCTGTGAACAGGACTCAAGAGTTGACCCAGTGAGGGAGGTAAGGGTGTTGAGGGAAACAGTGGCTGAGGATCAGCCGCTTCAGGCAGTGGTTACGACCAGCCTCACGCTGGGAGTCAGGAGACCATAGTCCAACCATTTATTTGGGATCTGGTGGCAAATCTGTCCTCATTTCTGGGCCCTCAGTTTTTCCATGTCATAATCCACTCGGGCTGCTCTATTTTAAGATGATTTTAGCAGTGTGGAGGAGAATTGACCTAGAGAACTAGGTATCATTTCCAACCCATCATGGGCTTCCGGGGTCATCCTTCTTCTGTCCAAATGGGGCACCCTGAGAAGAACCTTCCTGAGACAGCATCTGGATTTTGGGTTGAACCCTTCCCCTACAAGCTGGTGTTTTATTGGTCGGTCACTGTCCCTGCTCTGAGGTGGTATTATACCCCCTGCCCTGATGGAGTCCTCAATTTTCCATGTGATAGGGGCGGGCTTACCTTCCATGGCCCCACAGACCCCGGCATGGGGTTAGTTTGAGCCATCTTGGTGGTTGGAAGGGATTCTGGAAGACAGAACACACACCAATGACATGGCCTCTGGGGTGAGGGAAGAGGAGCACAGGCGGAAGTAAAAGAGGCTTGAAGTCCAGTGAACAGACTTTGGTCGGGACGCTGGCTCTGCCGCTCACTAGCTGAGCCTCAGTTGTTTTCCATCAGTAAAACTTCCACGCGCAGAGTTATTGTAAGGATTAGAAGCAATAACGCAGGTAGAGCACTGAACAGATGCCATGACCACTTGATAAACGTGGCTCTTGTCCTCTTGCCTGCCTCCAGGCACCCGCTGCTGGTGGCAGCATCGCCTCAGTCTTACATACCCCAATATAAACCCCTTGGCAGCCATCTAGTCCAGACTCTTCATATTACTAGCGTGTGGTCTCACTGTCACCTGGCTTCTCACAGCCCTCAAACTGACCAGCTGTGCACAGCCATGCACCATCCCCTCCCTACTTCTCTGCCTTCTAGACCTACCCAGCCTTGGTCTTGCCTCCTGAGACTTTGCTGCTTTCCCCAGCCTATGGCGACTTGCTTTCTTTCCTCATTTCCAGCGCTCATCACAGTACTGATCTGTGTTCCTATTGAATATGTCCTGGGTGAACATCTCCATGGCAGGGCCTGGGTCTCCAGAGTGACTGATGTAGCACCATGCTGAACCCATGTTGGAGTGGTGCGTGTTTGAGGAGGGGGACGGGCAGCATTGAAAGACTTATCGAAGGAAAGTGCGGAAGAAAAGAGGATGATAATAATAGCTAACACTTAACAATGGCCCACCCTATGCCAGGCCCTGTCCTATATGCTTTACACGCATTAATACATTTAATCTTCACAATGAGCCTATGAGGGAAGCACTATCATTATCCCCATTTTACAGATGAGGAGGCTCATAGAGGTGAGGTAGATAGAAAAAGATGATAGGAAGAGTAAAGGAGGGAAGGACGGGGGGGAGAGGGCAAGGAGGGAGGGAAGAAAGAAGACAGGCAGGTGTACATCAGTTTTCTTTTTTTCTTTTTTTTGCGGTACGCGGGCCTCTCACTGTTGTGGCCTCTCCCGTTGCGGAGCACAGGCTCCGGACACGCAGGCTCAGCGGCCATGGCTCACGGGCCCAGCCGCTCCACGGCATGTGGGATCTTCCCAGACCGGGACACGAACCCGTGTCCCCTGCATCGGCAGGCGGACTCTCCACCACTGCGCCACCAGGGAAGCCCTACATCAGTTTTCTTAACTCAGAACAGCCATTCATAGCTTTTCCCTCTGGCTGGTATTGGCCCAGGGACTGATGCATATGAACTCTGTGACGTAACTTTCCGTTCTGAACCTCTGAACAAGCACTTCCTAGCTCTTGCCCCCCTACCTTCTCCCTATGCCCCAGGAGCCTGTCATTTCTTGGGGCCCCATGCCCCCTCCCAGCCATGGTTGCTAGGGCAGTGGTTATTGTCAGGTAAGTGACCTCTTGAGGTGGCAAGAGAAGACGACCTCCCCCAGAGTTCCCCAGTCTTCTCCAGCCATCTTCAGAGGCTCTGACCACAAGGCAGGAAGACGGGGTCCCCCTTCTGGGCATGTCTCTGCAGGGGAAGGAAAGAAAGGACCAGAGCACCCCTCAGGGCCTTACTCACCCAGCTCCTGCTGCACAGTCTGGGTCTCCATCTGGTGCCACTTCCTCTATGGCCCTGCTCTTTATAGCCCTGCGGCTGATGCCCTCCGGCCCTGTCAGCACTCTGCTTTCCCTCTGCTTTTGTTCCCCCTGATCCCAGAGCTTTGGTGGCTCAGCCTGCTGGGCGGGCATCCCTCAGGGCTTTGTTTAAACCTGGGATACAGAAATCCAGAGAGGCCCTGCTGCTGTGGGCAAGGCTGGCTGTGCAGGCCTTGGCTGCTGTGGACTTGCTCTCAGAGCAGCGGGGAGGTGAGGACAGGTCTCTGCGTGCGTCCTTGTCCCCTGCTCTTCTCCAGATTCCTTTCCTCTCGCCACCCCAGGACCTTCTAAGACCCCATGTCATAACAAACACATCAAAACGCACCTCCCTTCTCATACAGGATATACATTTTGGTGGTTGTTGTTTAAAAATGTAAAGGATTATTACAATTCTGAACTCTAAAAAATGGTTCAGTGTGTGCTTGGAAATCTTTATTATACCATATTTATATGTATAACTGTGTTAGAGTTGAATTCAGTTATGGTCAGCTAGTAGGACTCTCTCTGTAGCTCTGTTATTAAATATTCATTTTAATTTCGCAGCTTTCTTTTTCAAATTTGGAGCCAATAAATCTTTTGAGGTTTTTAAAAAATATATTGCTTTAGGCCCTTAGCAGTCTCACAGGCCCAAGGTACCCTAACAGGTAAAATGATTTCTCCCTGGAATTTCAGGGCTCTTGGTGAGAATAGTGTGTGGTAATTGGGGGCCTCCCCAGGAGCCCTGAAGGGGAGGATGTGTTGTTCAAGCATCATAGCTACTGTGAGAAGGAGGAGGGTGCCATGGGTGGAGGGTGCCATGGGTGAGCCTGGCGGATGTGAGTTCAGATCCCAACTCCCCCTGGGTGGGTGACTGGGCAAGTTATTCAGCTTCTCTCAACCCCCAAAAAGGAGATACTATCTGCCTAACACATCGTAGGTTTATTATTACATATTATCCTACTCTCTTTCTGGTGACAGATCCTGTAGAAAATCTCATAGCAGCTTGGAGAGAGGAAGAAACTTTTCCTAGTAAAGTTCTCCCAATCCCTCTGCCAATCTCTCTGGCCTGTAACTCAGGTTTGTCTGAGCCCCCTTTTCTCAGAACCAAAAATCCAGGGGCTAGTTCTGGTATACACACAAGTATTTGCAGGTCAGGCAGAACATTCCAAATCTACTGGTCTGATGATAAGCATGATGTGCCACCCTAGGACGTTTCTGCTGCTTGATCAACTGATGGCATCTGGATCGACGGCTAGCGAGAACAGACTCGCCTTGGGGATCGTGGCCAGCTGGTGGCTGTGCAAGGGCTTAAGGCACCAGCTGTCCATGCTGGTGATTCTTCCTCAACTGTCCTTTTCTTTCTCCTCAGAACTGGGGTCTTGGGAAAACACTTATTTGTTCATTTGTTCATTCATTCATTCCTTAACCCCTGGACTGGCTTAGGTACCCCCACCAAGTGCTCTCATGACACCCTGCACTTACCAATGATTGCATGGATCACACTTAGAAATTGTTTTAGAAACTAGAAATATTGGGCTCCAAGGAGGGAAACTGGGCACTTGGGGTTCGGGTATAGGACAAAACTTTTCATGGTATATTTTTCTGTACTTTTTGAGTTTTGAACAATGTGGACATATTTCTATCAAAACAAAGTTATTTTTGAAGATAAAGAAACTGTTTGCTTAATTATCTGCTTCTTCTGCTAGACGCCATTCTCTATGATGGCCGGGGCTCAGTTTTGTTCATTGTTATATCTTTGGCTCTGGGCAAAACTCTTAGCTCAGTAAATATGTTTTTGTTTTGTTTTGTTTTGTTTTTTAAAAGAAGATGTTGAGGGTAGGAGCTTATTAATTAATTTATTTATTGTTGCTGTGTTGCGTCTTCGTTTCTGTGCGAGGGCTTTCTCTAGTTGTGGCAAGCGGGGGCCACTCTTCATCGTGGTGCACGGGCCTCTCACTATTGCAGCCTCTCTTGTTGCGGAGCCCAGGCTCCAGACGCGCAGGCTCAGTAGTTGTGGCTCACGGGCCTAGTTGCTCCGCGACATGTGGGATCCTCCCAGACCAGGGCTCGAACCCGTGTCCCCTGCATTAGCAGGCAGATTCTCAACCACTGCGCCACCAGGGAAGCCCAGTAAATATGTTTTGAATGAATGAACAACATCCTATGATGGGGTTTTGTGACTCTGGGGGCAGAGGTGAAACTGATGTAGTCCTCACCACCCTAGCCACAACCGACCTGCTTGTGTTGTGTTTGTGCTTCATACACGCTCAGCATCTCAATTTGGGAGCTTTACACACTACTGGAGTATTAGAACCATGCAGGCTGATTGAGCCAATTTTTAATTTTTGCAGAAAAGTGGGGCTTTTACGTTTGATTGAAAAGCCCAAACCCATGAACAAAACCACTGTAAGGGGGAAGATCAAGGCCACTGTGCAAACAATTTACCAATATCCATCCAATTTTCCTGGGGTCATAAGCATCCCCAGCCTGTCCTCTATCCTCTTTCCTCAATTACCTTAAGTCCAAGGATGCCAGAGAAGGAGTACCAAATCTCCAGGGCAGCCATCATGCTTTCCAAATAGCACCTCAATATGTTTTTTTAAAAATATTTATTTATTTATTTGGCTGCACTGGGTCTTAGTTGCGGCACATGGGATCGTTGCCGCATGTGGGCTCCTTTAGTTGCGGCACGCGGGATCTTTTTTTTTTATAAATTTATTTATTTTTATTTATTTATTTTTGGCTGCATTGGGTCTGCGTTGCTGCACGCGGGCTTTCTCTAGTTGTGGCGAGCGCGGGCTACTCTTCGTTGCGGTGCTCGGGCTTCTCCTTGCAGTGGCTTCTCTGTTGTGGAGCACAGGCTCTAGGCGCCTGGGCTTCAGTCGTTGTGGCACGTGGGCTCAGTAGTTGTGGCTCGCGGGCTCTAGAGCGCAGGCTCAGTAGTTGTGGCGCACGGGCTTTGTTGTTCCATGGCATGTGGGATCTTCCCGGACCAGGGCTCCAACCCACGTCCCCTGCATTGGCAGGCGGATTCTTAACCACTGCGCCACCAGGGAAGCCCTGGGATCATCTTAGTTGTGGCATGCATGTGGGATCTAGTTCCCCGACCAGTGATTGAACCCGAGCCCCTTCCATTGGGAGCATGGTGTCTTAGCCACTGGACCACCAGGGAAGTCCCCTCAATATGGTTTTTAACCAAGTTCTACAGGATTCCCCCCCCTTGACATTGTTTGGAACTCCTGCTTCACCTGCCCCATGATGGTTATGGCCTCAGAGCTCCAACTCCCTCTGCTGTCTCTTTCCAGGAAAGTCAGGGCAGAGGCACTCCAGAAGTGGGAACCAAGAGAGCAACCAGCTTGCATTCCCTTCGCCCAAGCTGGGTTTGGGTCTCTCCTCTTCATCCTTAATAACAATAACTACAGTGTACAGAGCATTTACTGTGAACCAGACACTACCTTCTTTGTTCTCAAAACAACCCCATGAAGTAGATCATTATGATACCCATTTTACCAGTGACTTAACTAAAGATCTGAGGGGCCAAGTTCTGGGCCAGAGAACCCAACAGGGACTTGAATGCATATCTCGCTGATTCGAAAGCACAGAGTTTTTCCTCCTGGCAACCCTGCCTCTCTGGCGTAAAGTCAGATGATAATACCTACCTGACCCACGGCTGTCAGATGAAGGGAAATGAAGGTGTTTGGGGCAGCCTTTGGGACCCAGTACCATCAATAAATGGTAACTCTATTATAGCTTGTTCCAAGTCAGATACTATCGTGTGCCAGATTCTAATAGAGATGAGTGGGAACAAGCAACAAAGTTTTAGAAACATTTATCAGATAAAAAATATTGTCTTTGAATTTCAAAAAGACCACATTCATTCCGTTTGGTTTTTTTTTTTCCCAATAGTTTTCTCTATTCCATTTTAACAGCGCATTCTGTCAGTCTAATCTTCTGCAGGGCATTGATCTATGGGGGATAGGGATTGTGAAGTCTGTTCTCAGTCCACACACTCATCACATGAACAGGTGGGGCAACTGTCTATCCAGTGGGATGGGCTTTTAGATGTGGAGGTGATGACAGACGTTGAGGAGAATGAGACAATCCCCAAATGTAATGAGGTCGATTTGAACCTTGGGTTCCCCAGCACTAAGGCCACATGACAATCATGGTAGATGCTCAGAAGAATTTTATGGATGGCTTGGACACCCTGACCTTGACTCTGGGCCCAGGGAGCCTCACAGGATGAGGCCCAGGGTGAGAGGGGTGAGGTCATGGGGCCAGGGCAGCCCCTGGACTCAGCACTTTTTGGCAAGCGCATAATGGGGCTGACCAGGCGGCTGAGCAGCACTTCTGTTGTTTGGGAATAAGCAGGATGAGTACAAAGCAAAGGGCCCAGTCAGCGTTCAGCCAGCACCTACCTCCCCCATGAGGGGCTGCTTCGGGGGGACCTTTTTTGCCCTAGTCCTTGCTACACCTTTAAACAAGTAGGAGAGCCAGGGCCTGGCTGGGCCTGAGAAGGCGCAAGCACTAGGAGAGAACTTGGGAGGCATCTCAAGCCTCTGGTTCTTTCTGAGCTCTTTCTGTGTTCATCTATCCCTTTGCTTCCATGCTAGGGAGTGCTGTTGTCCTAAGGGCCCAGCCTCTTAGCCTGCTTCTTCTGTGTGTAACTAGCTGGAGGGCATCTCAACCCCATTCGCTCTTACTGAATTTCTCAATACTGCAGCTTGTCATTTCCTCCCAATTGGAACCCCATGAAACTATTAGAAAAATAGGAACGAAGATGGGACTTATCCTATTGGTGGCACTCAGCCCATTCTCTCAACTACAGCCAAGTAGTTCAACTCTGTGTCTCATTTAGGGCGGTCAGATTTAGCAGATAAAAATATAGGACACCCAGGTTAATTCGAATTCCAGATAACCAATTAATATTTTGAAGTATAAATAGGTCCTAAACATTTTTTATTCTAAAAAATTATTTGTTGTTTATCTGAAATTTAAATTGAACGGAGTGTCCTGCTTTTGATCTGCCGACACCGGTCTCCTTCCACCTTTGTCTGGATCCAGAGGTGATACCCCTCTGCCAATCTGCTTCTCTGTTGTCCTTTGGAGAAGACAGTGTAAAAAAGTCACCATCCTCATGATCACTTCCCTGGCATAGCCCGTCCCACCAGCCACCCTACAACATCCTTTGATAGAGTGGAGAACGGGAGAGAATCTATATGTTTTTAAGTGTTTTCCCAAATGTTAGCTTATTTAATCCTCCCAATTAACCCTGAAAGATATGCTTAGTTAACCCCATTTTACAGTAGAAGAATCAGACTCAGAGAGCTTATGTTACTTGCCCAAGGTCACAATGCTGGGAAGTGGCAGAATCAGATTTCAAACTTGATTCTCTTCGGTCCCAAAATCTATATTCTTTACCATGTTGTTTATAGGAATCCCTCACCCTTCATTTGTTTGAACAGCATGACTCAGAGAGAGTAGCCATAAAAGCATATTTATTTTCATCTCCTCTGCCTCATTATGTTTTTCCATTGGGGCTAATTTCTTTCCCTTGCCCTGGATGTAAACCTGGGCATTCCCAAGACTTTTTGTGGCCATTTTTAGGTAATAAAAAGTTGGATGTACTTTAAATCATAAAAGACAGTCTCAATTTAAAGTGAGAATGTTCTATCCACTATAGTAACCAAAACGTCAATCTCCATTCAAAGGTGTCTTCTCCTTGCTACCCCAGATAGGACCTGCGTTAGGCAGAAAGCCTGAGCCCAGGTTAAGGGCACTCTTTTTTCTTTCTCCTGCTTACTCACTGGTTTCTGATCTTTCTAGGATTGGAGGGAATGGGAGAAGGAGAACAGAACATTCCTTACTTGATGGTCCTGTGATAAGATGGCTTCACATTCTGTGCCCAGCAAATCTTCAAAACTGCCCGTCTTGTGGGCATTTACTGGTTCTTGGGAGACGCCCACCTCCCCACCCCTACCCGCCCGCCACCACCACCACCACCACCACCACCACCACCACCACCTGCAGTAACCTTGACCCAGGTCTGTGCATCTCCGCTCTGGCTATTGTTCCTTCTACAGCCCCTAGGCCCCTGGTGGTCTACGTCTAGCTTTACTCTGCTGAGGACCCATCAATCCTCCAAGAGTTCTGCTGGACTAAATCTGCTCCAGCCCCATCCCAGTTCCTTCTGAGGCATGACCCACGCCATGCCTCAGGAAACACTACATGTACTTTACCACAGCAAATTCTAGAATGTAGGCTGATTCTTACTTAGCCTCCTCTGCTTTGCCTCATCCCTCAGCAACTGCCCAGCTCAACTTCTGACCTTTAGATTTCTAACTGCAGGGACACATAACAGGCTTTCTAAGTGGAGACCCTGGAGCCTTCACCTAAGGTGAAGCTCTTTCACTCCTCTCCTGAAGGATGATGGGGTTCACGGCACAGCTTCTCAAAACACTCTCTCCATAGTCTGTCTCTAATCTCTCCAACTGTACAACCTCGGTGTCAGAAGGAAGTGTTAAGAGCCATCAAATCAGTTCTCAAACACCTCCTTTGAAATTTCTGCATAGTGTTCTGTCACATAACTCACTTTGGTTTCTTTTTTTTTTAAGATTTTTTTTTAACGTGGACCATTTTTAAAGTGTTTATTGAATTTTGTTACAATATTGCTTCTGTTTTATGTTTTGGTTTTTTGGCTGTGGGGCATGTGGGATCTTATCTCCCCCCAACCAGGGATCGAACCCACACCCCCTGCATTGGAAGGTGAAGTCCTAACCACGAGACTGCCAGGGAAGTCCCCTCACTATGGTTTCAAACATCTAATGTCTCAGCCAAAACGTCCATGTTCACATCCTGTAACATGGGTGTGTTACTTCACTGCTGTCTTCATGCTGCTCACCCACCTGTGCTCCCTTTACCCCCAGCAGGAGAACTTACATCCTGTTTCATCAGGCATGGATTTCCCCAACTTCCTGCCCCTGGAACCTACAGTACCTGCAGCACTATCTACTTCCACACCCACCCTCACCTCTTCACCTCCAGTCCCAGATGTTCACTACTTCCTGTCCTAGATAACATACCATTCTGTCTTCTTAGGAATTTTATTTAATCGATTAGCCCTCTCTTGTCTAGTATTTTAAAAAAATAATGTCTATATTCTACTACAAAAGTATATGTAACTGAAGAAGTCATATATTAACTGTACAATAAATATTTTTTACAAACCCAGGAGTTCTGCTTTTCAAAGGTTACCATTTTCAACTCTTTAGCTTTTCCTTTGGTATTCATTGATTTTTAGACATTATATACTGATTTCTTATCTTGGCAGACAGGATTTTAGCTCTCTTCCCCTCCCCACCGTCCTATAGATCCATTACAAATTTTGCTTAAATCCATATTCAGTGAATTAGTTTCTATGACTTTGTAAATATTATTTACTACTGGACCAAGTAATGCATGATAACTTTTCCTTTCTTGAACCGTGTTTTGTTTTCCCTGGAGTTAAACATTCCCTAGTTTTGTCATAGGTTCAGTTTTCTTGCATCTTCATGAAATACCTCTTAATACAATGTCCTACATGCTCAACCTATCAGAACCTCCTATTGGCTGCATCTTTTCCCCTTGGAGACTTCCATCTAGAAGCCTCTGTTCTCCTGCTCCAGACCGAAGAAGTTTCTGTCTATGCTACTGCATAGGTATTGCCCAGAGACCTCTCTTGGCTGACATCCTGGGAACTCCCTTGTCAGTGCTCCAGGGTTGAATCCGTGTCCTCTTTCATAGTTTACCCTCCTGTGTTAGTAAAACACATTCTCTAACAGTGTCCTGAGAAATGGCACATGAACATAAATATCTAAAAATGTATTTTTGTATGGTCACATTTGATTGAAGGTTTGGCTGCGTATAGAGCGCTAGTACCCTACAAATTGGGAAGGCGGTTTCCCTTTGTCTTCTACGTGCAATGTTGCTATTGAGACGTATAATGCCATTTTGATTCCTCATCCTTTGTATGAGACATTTTTTCATTCTTTCTAGAAGTTTTTTTTTTTTAATTCCCAGTGATCTGAATTTCCCGAGGCTGTGCCTTGGTAAAATCTCTTTTTCCCTTTATTTCTGTGGGCATTTAGTAGACTCTTTCAACTTTCAGAAAAGACAGGTCCTTCAATTCTCTGAAATGTTCCTGTATTACTTCTTTGATCATTTTCTCACCTCTGTTTAATGTATTTCTTTTTCTGCAGCTATTATTCATTGGACATTGGACCTCCTGAACTGATACTCTAGTTTTTTTTATATTCCTATTCTATTTTTATGTCTCTTTGTCTTTTTGTTCTGACATCTAAGAGATTTCCTTGATCTTAGCTTTTATAATCCTATATTAGTGTCCTACTGCTGCTATAGCATATACTAGCCCAAACATAGTGACTTAAACAACACAAACGTATGATCCTACAGTCTGGAGGCAGAACTGCACTCCTTCTGGAGGCTCTCAGGGAGAATCTCTTTCTTTGCCTTTTCCAGCTTCTAGAGGCTGGTTGCCTGCATTTCTTGGCTGATGGCCCCTTCCTTCAAGCCAACAGCATGACATCTTCGAATCTCTCTCTGTGTGACGCTGGTCTTCCTGCCTGCCTCCCTCAAAAGGACCCTTGTGATTATATACCCAGATAATCCAGCATAATGTCCCCCATCTCAAGTTCCTTAATCATATCTGCAAAGTCCCTTTGCCATGTAAGATCATTTCCACAAGCTGTGGAGATTAGGATGTGGACGTATCTTTGGAGGGCCGTTATTCTGTCTACCACAAATTTTTTACCAAATTTGTTATTTTAACTATCACATTGTTAATGTCCAAGAGTCCAGTTTTGTTTTCTGATTGTTTCATTTTTAAAGCATCCCATTCTTATTTCATAGATGCAGTATTTTCTTTTATCTCCCTGTGGATATTTTTGCTTCTTTGAAGTTTCTACATCTCCCTACATTATCTCTATTCTCTTCAGGTTCCTTTACTTCTGTTTGTTTATTACTACTCTTATTTTATGTTGGAGACTTTTCCTACATGTGTCATGATCTGTGGATGTCCTTTCTTATTGAAGAAAAAGTGCACTGGGAAAAACTGATTGGAAAGTCTGGATGGCTGGGTGAACACTGTCAACTGTAGATTTCATTATATGACAAAAGGTGGTCAGCCAGCTTTTTTGGTTGGGAATTATTAAAAATCATTAACTGTAGGTGTTTTGCTTGGGTTGGTTCAATTTCCCCTCCTGGAAGTCATACTGCACTCTTTGTGTCATTGTGCACAGCCCAAACACAGGGACTGGTGAGTTATACTCCACCTCCTTAAAGGCTCCTGTTCACTTTTTGCTTTAAAGATCTGATTGGAAGTTACATATGTCTGCTGGTTGCATCAGTGATGGGGTTTGTTTCTGTTTTTTGGTCTCCATGTCATGTTCCTGTAATTTTTAACCTCTCTCCTACTGACTCTTTTTCCTCAGCCTATAAACATGCTTAAGCCTCCTCGTCTGAAAACAAAACCCCAACCTACCCCCTCCAACACTCTGCTTCCCCTTCTGGACGTCACCTACTCTCTCTCTGCCTTCATAACCACAGGCCTTAAAAAAAAGTAACTATTTCAACTTCCTCACCTCCCTCTCTGTCTTCAAAAACAGCAATCTTATTTCTGTCCTTGCCTTTCTTCCAAAACTGCTTTGGCAAGGGAGACCAGTGATTTCCATACTGCCACATCCGACGGACCCTTTTTTTTCTCTCTTTACAATATTTGACTCATTGAACGTGTCCTTCTTTAGAAACACTCTTTTCCCTTGACCTCCGTCTGAGTGACCGCTCTCTGCTGCTTCTCAGTCTTCTCAGTCTCCTCAGTCTCTTCCCTTTCCCCTTCCTGCTCCTTCTAGGTCAGTCTTCCTGAGTCTGTTCTTGGCCTCCTTTTCTTCTCATTCTAGACTCTCCTTAGGTGATCTCGTCTACTCCCAAGACTTCAACAACCACTTTATTCTGATAACCCTCAGAGCTATATTTCAAATTCAGACATCTCTCTGTATATTTGTTTCCTAGGGCTACTGTACAAATAACCACAAACTTGGCTTAAAACAACAGAAATGTATTCTCTCACAGTTCCAGAGGCCAGAAGTTTTAATCATGGTGTCAGCAGAGTTGGTTCCTTCTGGAGGCTCTGCGGCAGAAACTGTCCCATGCCTCTCTCGTAACTTCCAGTAGTTGCCAGCAATTCTCAGACTTCCTTGGCTTGTAGATGCATCACTCCAGTCTCTGCCTTCATCTTCACGTGCTGTTCTCCCCATGTGTCTCTCTGTCTTCACATGGATTTCTGATGACACCAATCATTGGATTTGGGGTCCACTCTAATCCAGTAGGACCACATCTAAGTTCATCTAATTTCATCTGCAATGACTGTATTCCCAAATAAGGTCACATTCTGAGGTTCTAGGTGGACATGAAGTTTGGAGAGACACTGCTCACTCTTCAACTCCAGTGTTGAGTATTCAGCTTCCTCCTGGACATCTGCAGTTAGATGGCTTCCAACAGACTCCTCAAACCCAACAGAGCCAAGCTGTTCAGATGATCTCCGCTGTCACTCCTACCCCTCAACCTGATCTTCCTCTGATTTTCGCTGTCTCAGAGATGGTGTCACCATCCACCTAGTTATCCAAGCCAGAAACTGGGACCAATCTTGACTCCTCTCTCTTTCTCACCATCGTATCCAACCTTTGGCTGAATCTTGCTAATTCTACCTCCTTAATAGTTCTATATGTCCCCAGTTCTGCAACCCCATTTATCAGTTATTATAAGTTTGGCTGCAAGTAACAGAAAACCTAATGCAAACTGGCTTAGACACTAAGAAAATTATTTAGTTCATTTAACAGACAATAATGCAGTAAGGGGACTTCCTTGGTGGCTCAGTGGTTAAAAATCCGCCTGCCAGTGCAGGGGACATGGGTTCGAGCCCTGGTCTGGGCAGATCCCACATGACGCGGAGCAACTAAGCTCATGTGCCACAACTACTGAGCCTGCGTGCCACAACTACTGAAGCCTGTTTTCTTAACAAGAGAAGCCACTGCAGTGAGAAGCCCACACACCGCAACGAAGAATAGCCCTGGCTCACCACAAGTAGAGAAAGCCCGCTCACAGCAGCGAAGACCCAACACAGCCAAAAATAAATATATATATAAATAAATAAATAAAGTTAAAAATAATAATAATAATGCAGTAAGGTAAGCTTCAATGACCTGGGCTTTTTAAAAATGTATTTATTTATTTATTTTTGGCTGCATTGAGTCTTCGTTGCTGTGCGCAGGCTTTCTCTAGTGGCGGGGGGCTACTCTTTGTTGCGGTGCGCGGGCTTCTCATTGTGGTGGCTTCTCTTGTTGTGGAGCACGGGCTCTAGGCTCACGGGCTTCAGTAGTTGTGGCATGCGGGCTCAGTAGTTGTGGCTTGTGGGCTCTAGAGTGCAGGCTCAGTAGTTGTGGTTCACAGGCTTAGTTGCTCCATGGCATGTGGGATCTTCCTGGACCAGGGCTCGAACCCATGTCCCCTGCATTGGCAGGCAGATTCTTAACCACTGCGCCACCAGGGAAGCCTTTATTTCTAGAATTTCTATTTGGTATTTTTCAAACCCACCTTTTGCCCCACAATATCTCACTTATCATATGGATTTTACTTCTCCCTTTATGTATTTGGACATTTTAGAGATATTTATTTTAAATTAGCTTTCATGTTTCATGAATGGAAACATTTTTCAGATTGTTCTTTTACCTGTAAATCCAGGGGTATAAATTTTCTCTAACATGATATTTTCTTCTGTATTTATTTGTTTCTTCAGGGATCAGCGCTTTGCTCATTCTCTAGGTTTTGGAGGATTCCTGTAGGAGTTATTTTGTCTTTCTCTATGCTAGTACTCTATGAGTTTCACTATTTCCAGACCAATGTTTGCTAGTTTCTTGGAACCAGGGCACTCAAACAGCAAATCTAGCATATGCCCTGGTTTTGTGATTGGTACCATGTCAGAGTCTGATTTGTCCACTCACAGACTCCAAGCAGATACCAAGCTCTCTTGCTCTGTTCCATGGCCCAGTGGTGCAGTTTTTCTAGAACCTGTTTTATCTATAAGAAAGCCTTTTTTTTCTTGGCTCTGAGCAGGAAACCTGGTTCCAGCTCATGGGGCCTGAGGCCTCATCTCCCATTCTTAGAGGGGCATTAAGTTCCTGATTCTGATACCCTCTAGGACTCTGGGCTTCAGCTTGTGATAAGTGAGGTCTGAGCATATCCTGTGACTTGTCATGAGGGACCTATCAAGAGTTTATTAGATAAACTTTTTATTGAAATCTAGCATACTTATAGAAAAATGCACAAATCATGAGTGAACAGTCTGATGAGTTTTTGTAAAGTGAACACACTTGTGTAACATCCACACAGATCAACTAGTGGCAGCCTTGCAGAAGCCTCCTCACACCCCATCCAGGCACAACAGCACTCTGCTCTGAAGGGTAACTACTATTCCAATTCCCAACAGCATTAGATTCATTTTGACCATTTTGTACATTATTTGTTTGTTTGTTTGTTTTTGCTGCTCCGTGTGGCTTGTGGGATCTTAGTTCCCCGACCAGGGATCAAACCTGTGCCCCCTGCTATGGAAGCGCTGAATCCTAACCACTGGACCGCCAGGGAATTCCCCATTTTGTACTTTATATACGTGGAACCGTACGGTACCTCTTCCTCAGTGTCTGGCTTCTTTCTCGCAACATCATGTTTGTGAGACTCTCCCATTTCATTGTGTTTATGCCTAGTTTGTTCCTTCTCATTGCTGTATGTTATTCTATTCTATGAAAACACCAGTTTTTAAATCCTTTGTACTATGGATGGAGACTTGGGTAGTTCCCACTTTGGGACTATTATAAATAGTATTATAATATAGTATAAATAGTATTGCTGTGAACATACTTATACATGTTTTTGGTTAAGATCTAAAAGCATTGCTTTTGGGAAGATACCTAGGGGTGGAATTGCTGGGTCATACACACGCTCAGTTTTAGCAGACATCGTCAAACGATTTTCCAACGTTGTTGTACTAATTTACACTCCCACCAACAGTGTGGAGCAGTTTTCACATCTGTGGGCACATATTAGAGGATTCGGCACTAGAGTAGATCTTTTCCCTCAGTTACACGGGATTGAGAATTACTGCCACTCCTTTTCAAGGAGAATAAATCAAGATTGATATCAGGAGCCCTGGTTTATCTCTTTTATACTTTATGATATATAACTACAAAGTATATCAAAAACACTACAGTTTGTCAGGCTTCTACCATGTGCCAGACACTGCTCCAGGAAGCCGTTTCCTCCTTGTCACAACCCTATGAGGTAGGCATTGTTATTGCTTCATGTTTTAGGTGAGGCAGCTGCAACTCAGGAAGATGAAAGAACTGTCCCAGGACCCCAGAGCCTGAAGCAGCAGAGCCGCAGCAGCCTAACTCCGAAGCCTGGCCCCTTCACTCTGAACGGTGAATACGCTCCTGCATCCTCCTGCCAGAGTGTGGGCTCAGCTTTTTTCAAAAACCTCTTTTGCACCTCCCTAAAGACCTAAAATACAGAGCCATGTACTGTCAGATATGACTACCTGGAGCAGATGAAATTTGCACAACTGCAGCCAGGAATCCATGCCTTTGTATCAGCGGGTGAAAACAAGTGAGCGGTCACCGTGAAGAATTCTGCTCCCAGAAATCTTGCTTCAGTCGAGTGTACCATGGGTTACACTGGCTCAGTGCTGGCACATAGTGGCACCTCAGGAACATTGGCTGAACAGAACTGTAGAAAAATCCACATTTGTGATGTTGACCCAGGGCCCTCTTGGCTGCAGCTCCTGGCCTCTAATCTTTGACCACCAGGGGGCACACTTCTGTCCCTAGAGCACCCTCATTCTCCCAAAGCCAGTTCCCTGGGGAAGAGAGGGGTCTGTCAGAAAACTCTGAATTTAGAAAAAAGATAAAAGAGAATTGGGTTTTTCCAGGTGTGGTCCAAGGACCACCAAATCATAATCACCTAGAGGGCATGGCTAAAATGCAGGCTCCAGCTTATTCACCTTAGACCCATAGAATTAGACTTTCCACGGGTAGGACTTAGGAATTGTACCTTAAGCAAGGTCACCAGGTGATTTGTTTTTTCATGCACATAGCTCTGTGTTCAGACTACCCGTGTTCAAATATTGACTTTTTCACATGTTAACTGGGTGACTTTGAGCAAGTCAATTAACCTGAGACTCAATATTATCATAAAAGGGGGTCATAAAAACAGACTTAACTCTTAGAGTTGCTGTGAGTAATAAATGAGACAATTCATGTAGAGAGCTTAGCATGGTGCCGGACAGTGCCTTAGCACTTATAAAGCTTAAAATATCATTACTGGAGCTTCCCTGGTGGCTCAGTAGTTAAGAATCTGCCTGCCAATGCAGGGGACACGGGTTCGAGCCCTGGTCTGGGAATATCTCACATGCCATGGAGCAACTAAGCCCGTGCACCACAACGACTGAGCCTGAGCTCTAGAGCCCAAATGCCACAACTACTGAGCCCACGTGCCACAACTGCTGAAGCCCGCGCGCCAGAGCCCATGCTCCGCAACAAGAGAATCCACCACAATGAGAAGCCTGCGCACCACAACGAAGAGTAGCCTGCGCTCGCCACAGCTAAAGAAAGCCTGCGCGCAGCAACAAAGACCCAACGAAGCCAAAAATTAATTAATTAATTAATTAAAAAATATATCATTATTATTGAATGATCGTAGGAGGGAGTGCGGTGAGGGGGAAAGAGCACAGTGGATGAGACCTGGAAGAAGTCTGGGATATATGCTTCCAGTGTAGGCTTTGCGGCTCTCACCAGCTGTGTGTCCTTGGGCAAGTCACTTAACTTCCCTGGGCCTCAGATTCTGCACAAATAAAATGAGAAAGTGGGACTAACTGGTCTGTGAGATCCCTTCCAGTGCTGATGTTTTGTGAAAATTTCACAGGGTTTGAGGATCCTCGTAAACACACACACACACACACCACCTACACTGCCCCTGTGTGATTCCTACAGCCCCTGTGTGATTGTATCACATCAGATTACATTGCTAATTCTCTTCCCTGCCTTTTGTGAGGAGGGCAGAGCCCATGTCTTCTTCATCCTGGAGCCTCAGAGCCTGGCACATTGCCTACCACATAGCTCCTATGCAATAAATATCATTTATACTGAGAAAGTAGAAATATAAAGTATGACACAAATGTGAGGAATTAGGATAATTTTTAATCCTAGTTGGTCTTTAAGAAAACAGCTGTTGGGGTAGGATTAGGCCAAGAATGGCTGGAGGAGCCTGGAGGCCAAGGTGGGATTCAGGTGTGAGTACTGAGTGGACAGAGAACTGGGTGCACGGATTGGATAAAAGGAAGAACAGCAGGACTCCAGGAGCTTACAATGCAATTCACCTGGCACCCTCCTCCTGAAGGTGACCTTCTTTTCGTTGTTGCTGTCGATTTGGGTTTTTTTTGTGTGAGAAGCAGGACTGGGGTCAGTGTCTAGCGTGATAGCCTGCAAGTTGGAGACCTTCAAATATTTCAAATATTTCACTAAGAATCATGGCCCAGGAGAGCTAGAAGGAAAGAGAAGTCAGAAACAATCCTCTCATTTTTACAACAATGCAGAAAACTATGAGCCAGGAAGGCAGAGCCCCTTCTCAAGATGACACATCAGGTTGTAGTGGAGATGGGCGTGTGAGTCTACCAACTTCCATGCCAAGGCCTTGCTCTGGACCCTGCTTCCTCCAACACTTTTAAACGAACGATGAACGCACACAAGTGGGAATGTTTCTGAATGTGTGCTCATGTCTTTACCGGTCTTTGGGTTTGTCCAACTCTGTGTGTCCAGCTGCCTCCTGCATGACTCCGCCTGGATGGCCCCCAGGCATTTGAAATGCAGATAGCCCAAACTGAGTTCATTACCTTCCCGAGTCTTCTACCTCCCTTTCCTGTTTTCTCTTTCAGCAAACAATGCCACTGTTTATTATTCTATTACTCAGATTAGAAACCTGGGTGCCACTCCTTTTTTTTTTTTTTTTTTGGCTGCATCCCACAACTTACAGGATCTCAGTTCCCCCACCAGGGATTGAACCCCGGCCCTCAGCAGTGAAAGCCTAGAATTCTAACCACTAGGCCACCAGGGAACTCCTGTGGGTGCCACTCTTGACTCCTGCTTCTCCCTCACCCATCATCACCAAGGTCTGGCAGTCCCACCTCCTGCTGTCTCTTCATTTCATCCCCTGAAGCTGCTGATGCTTCAGTCCGGGAACTCATCATTTCCAGGCACCATGCAGACTCCTAACCTGTCACTTCTCTCCACTTGATCTCCAGACCCCAGCAGTCTGAAGCATCACCTGCTGTCTGTTTGTAAAATATGAACCTGTGAAAATATTTACTGAGGTTCTGTGCTTGGTGATAAGTGAATGATGATGAACAAGACAGAGATGGTCCAAGAGATGAGCAGAGCAAGGATGATATGGACAAATAAATGGGTAATTACAATAGGTTATGGAAAGCGTTATGACGGGGGCAAGTATAGAGTGAGATAAGAGCTTTGGGGAAAGACAGCTGCTGAGCTTGGTTTGTTGAATGACTAAATGTGAGTAAATGAATACTCCTAATCCTGTGAGATTTCAGTATCTGCCCACACCCCCACCCTCCGTGTCTTGTGCATATTGTGAATATATGTGTGTCTGTTGTCATATTGTGAATATATGTGTGTCTGTCATATTGTGAATACATATGTGTGTCTGTTGGGGTTGGATTCAGCTGTGTGAGAGAGAGAGCCAAAATAACAGTGGTTTAAATGAGATAGAAGTTTCTTTTTTCTCTGACTTCAAGTCCAGACCTAGTGGTCCAGGGCTGGTGGTGTGTTTTTAAAACAAAGTTGCAAATTCTTTGACTCTCCTCCCATTGAGAAGTGCAGGTCTATGACCCTTCTCTTCAACTCTGGGTGGACTTGTGACTTCTTTGACCATAGCATAGGCAGAGGTGATGTCAAGTGACTTCCAAGGCTTGGTTGTGAAAGGCCATGGAGTGTCTGTCTTGATCATTGGAACGCTTTCTTGTGGAGCCCTCAGCTGCCACGTAAGAAGTCCAACTCTCGCGAGGCCATCATGCTCGAGAAACCACATGTGGGTGCTCCAGTTGACTGTCCCAGCTGAGCCTTTCACCAAAAGCTGCCCCTGCCAAGATGCTAGACATGTAAGTGAAGCTGACTTGGACATTCCAAGCCAACCCATGCACCGGCTAAATACCACCAGGTGACCTCAGTCAGTGGCACAAGGGGCAAGAAAATCACCCAGCTGAGCCCTGCCTGGAAGTTGCACTTGCACTTCCATGTACATCCATTGACCAGAATATAGTCATATGGCCACCCTTCCTGAAAAGAAGGCTGGGAAATGAGGTCTTTATTCTGGGTAGATATTGCCTAGCTATTAATAAAAAGTTCTATCACTATAGAAGAAAAGGAATCTCATATTAGGGGAAGATTAACTCTGTGTGTGTGTGTGTGTGTGTGTATCCAGGGAGCAGCTGGACCTAGAACATGCAGCTCTGGTCCCAGACTGACCCCTCACCTCCCAGGGCCAGACTGCCAGCACCTGCTTCATCTGACACCACTTCTGGTACCCACATTCTGGGTGGATAAGGGGACCCTGGATTAGGGCAGTGATTTCTCAGCATCCTCCAGACAAGAGGGAAGACAGGCTGGAGGTGGGTCCAGCCTGGAACCCCAGGCAATGCTTCTGAGTCTGGCCTGGGGAGCCCATTGCCAGGTGGGCCAAGGACTTACAGTCTGGTCTTTTGGTCCTTGGGAGTAACCTCCTTCCCAGCCAACTTCCTGCTTCTGCAGGTGAAACCCGTTCACACCAAAGTTCCATTACATCCTCACCTGAGGAGTGCCTGACTTGCTTGTATACAATATTTCTCGATGCTGGTGAGTGGGCAGTCTGAGTGATATTGGTCAGCCAACTACAGTGTGGCCCAGTGGTTGCTGCACAGTCTCTGGAGTCAGAAAACTGGGTGAGGACTGGGCTCCACACGTACAGGTTGTAAGATCTTGGGGCAGAGCTCTCAGAGAGTTTCCTCATGTGTAAAATGGGGATAATAAGAACTGCCTCACAGAATTTTTATGAGAATTAAGTGGAGTAATATAGATGTAGCAGTTATCATAGTGCCTGGCCCATAAAAAAGCCTCAACATATATTAGCTATTATTATTATTATTATTATTACTGCTACTACTAGTACTAAGCCCTGAAAGGCTATATCTCTGCCCCCAAGGAAAGGGGAATTGGGAGAAAGAATAGTAAGTTTGTACAAGATTATTGATGTAAAATTTTTTGAGATCTTACCCATTTTTCTCCTTCCTGTTGGTATTTTTAACACCTCATCCCCACCACTTCCTGCTTTTCAAGGAGCTGGGTTGTCCTGTGCTCATTGCCTCAGAGGATGACGCCTCAGAAATAAAGTTGCTTTCTGGCCTCCCTCTCCAGAAATCTAGTCTTCAGGAGAATAGAGAGATCTCTGAGTAGAGACTGAATATTTGAGGAAAATATCATACGTGAAAGCCGGATGGGGGTGTTTGAGAGGAGTGGGGCTCCTTTCAGAAACTGGAGAAGCTTCCTCCAGGCTAAGAGAGGGAAGAGACAGAGGGGAAAGGATGACTCTGTAGGTGGCCATGAGTCTTAGCCAGAGGGATCCTGTGGTGTACTAGGGCTGGAGCCTGGGGCAGCAAAAGGAAATGGCGGTCTGGGGAGTGGGGCAGATGGGAACTTGGCTGCCAAGAACCCTGGACCCTCAAGCCTGGCATGGACATAACAGAGAAAGCCAGCAGACAAGAAATAAAGGACATCTCAGCAGTAACCCAGTGTGGGACAACCAATGGCCCGGTTCTACCAATCAGTTGACATAGAGGTAGATGACATAGAGGGCTGAGTGCTTGCACACTTGCCTTGGGCCACCTTGACAAAATCCTGGTGCAGAGGGAAGGGGAACCTAAAATGGCCTGGGATTAAACTAAACTCTATGGTTTAATACAGATATAAAGTTCACATCTATTTCTTATACCTTGCAGTAGAGAACAGAGTCATTCCTGCTATGCTGTGTCAAGTACCTTATAGTTTATAACAGGAATCTGTGGGGCTGGAGTCAACTAGACCTGGGTTTGAATTCTAGCTGAGTGATCCCAGCTAAATTACCTAACGTCTCTGGTCTTCTGTTTCCTCTGCTACAACGTAGGGATCCTAATCTTAACCTCACAGGGTCGGAGAGAAGATATGAATGAGGTAAGGAATGTGATGTTCCTGAGTCTGGCCCTGGCCATCCAATATCTGTTGGTTCTGTTATACAAATGAGGACCAGAGAGGTGGAATGAGTTGCCCCAAGTCACCCAGGAAGTGATAGAGCCTGGGGCCCCTGATTTCAGACTCAGATGCCGAGAGACATCAGGAAGGCCAGACAACCTGGGAAGTCTTTCTGGGGAAGAGGGCTTTCTCCTGGGGAGGCACTCCTAAACATCACCCCCAAGCTTCCCCGGGCCCCTCCACCAAGCTGGGAGAAAAGAGCTTCACTGGTAGGAACTTCCGCCTTGGGAACGGAACAGCCCTAGCTCCTGATTCGTTCCTGTCAGTGTCAGCCAAGCACTCCTGGGAGCCAGGTGGTTTCCAAGCCGGGCCTCACCTGCACCTCTGCAAGGGTGACTACGTCAGGTGTCCATACCTGTGGAGGGAATTTCCTGAACCCAGCAGGCCATGGCCACAGCTTGGTCCTGAACGCTGAAGGGTAGGGGGATACTCGTGGCTTCAGTTGTGCCGAGTGTGTAGGATTCTGAACACGAAGAACACACACTGTGGGTCTCAGCTTTGGTGGCACCCTTTTCTGAGTTTTCCTCCTGCAAGCCCCCCACAGCTTGGGGACAAACAGCCCATGTTCTGCGTGTTTCCTGGTCTGCAGCATCCCGGAGCAGGCAGCAGATTTCTTTCAGCCTCCACCTCTCAGCAACAACTACTCCCTTCCAGGTAAGAGAGTTGTGGGCCTGGCTCTAGGGGTCTCCAGAATCCAGAGCCATAATAAGGATTTAGAATTGACTGAAGGAATATCTTGCTGATAGAAGGAGGAGAAGGCTCCAGGGCAGCCCTTGTCTATGGCACAGGTTCAATGGCATTTTTAAAAATCTGGGATCAGAGAGGTACATAGGTATTTCTCTGGTGCCCTACTTGCTCTAAATCATGTTTCTCTCTCCTTTGGGAGGCTGCATGGTACAAAGAACACAGGCTTTGGAGGCAGCAGACCTAGATTGAAATCCTGGCTCTGCCATTCAGTTTTCTCATCTGTGAAATGGGGATAATCGCGTCTATCTCAATTAGCTGTTGGAGGACTTTGATACGAGCACATGTGAGAAGGCTGGCATGAAGCAGGTGGTTCCTGGAAGGAAGGTGGATTCTGAGAGATTTTCTGTTGGGGGACCCCTGGGTGCCCACCCTGGGACCATGTGGCACAAAGAATTGGGGAGAAACAGAAGAGAAAGTAACTGCCTTCTTAGCCCAGAAACTTTACAGTAAGAGTGGCAAACAGATGCCAACAGCGGTGTGCTGGTAAACGTTTAAAAACTGGCTCCCTGGAAAGATGTGTACAAACACATAAGGTTATTAAAATGTTTTATTTGTATAAAGAATGTGTAGCACACAATTTAGAAATAATAATGAAATATACAATACTCTTTATGGTCAATTCCACTTAGCCAATTCATTCCCACAAAATGCTTTCATTGATTTTTGAGGGCCACTTATATCAGTAATCAGCCTTAGGTTACAACTGATAAACAGGTGTACTTTTGACATGAATGTTGGTTGATATTTTTGTTGAAGTTAAGGCATAAGATGAAAGTGAAACAATAAAGATTTTTTCTTTTGTCTGAACTTCACTTGTTAGTCAATGACTGAGCAACTTCCTTGCTGAATTGCATGGTAGTTTTCAAATACTGAAAGACTAGTTCCTCAAATTTTTGTGCTAATCATAATATAACAGCTACAGATGTGACACACTAAGTTTATTGATGGTATTAATATTTTCTCCATCAATATCTTAAGTCTAGGGAATTTCCTGGCAGTCCAGTGGTTAGGACTCAGAGCTTTCACTGCCAGGGGCCTGGGTTCGATCCCTGGTCAGGGAACTAAGATCCCACAATAACTTGTGGCATGGCCAAAAAAAAAAAAAAGCCAAAAAGCTTAAGTCTAGACAATCAGCAACACAATGAAACAAGCCCTGTTTTATGGTGTTTGCCGATTTCTATGGTGTAAATACTCCTATTGTGGCCAGTTTCATACTTCCAATGTGACAAAACTGAACACAGTGTTGGGAAGAGATGCAGTAACACACCAATAAATAATATTTCCACCGTATAGGCACAACAGATGTAAATAACCTCAAGAGCATAGGTAATAGTAAAATGTGTTAGTAAAATAGTAAACATAATAGTAAAAATAGTCATTAGGAAGTTGAGTTTTGATTTCAATTTAATGTACTTAATTGTAAGTTTATATAATTTAATTTTTTAATAATGGCTCAACAACTGACTCTAGAAATTTGACAATCAACTCTTGTGAGTGGGTACCAGCCAGCTCCAGCATACCACTGCACAGGGGATCAGATGGGTCTTGTAAGTAGGAGAAGCTGGGTGAGTGTGGCTGAGGGAAATTGGACAGCACCCCCTACCCTAAACAGAAAACCACTAAGCAGGTCCTGCCAGCTATTGACCATGGTATGTAGTATTGCTAGATCACCCAATGTTTCAAAAGAAACCAGAATTGTGGATTTTTATGTGAATCTCTTGACTTAAAAAAAATTGGCTACAAATCAAGACATTTTTGAAAACACAGTGCTAGCCAATCAAAACACATTTATGTGCAGAATTCAGCCTGTGGGCTTCCATTTGTGACCTCTGCCTTCACATGTGCCTCATGGGCTGTCCTGCTGGGGACCCAGTGAACAGGGCTGGGGTGAGAATGAGGTGAGGGAGGCAGTAGCCTCAGGCACAAAATTTAAGGAATGCTAAAAACCTCACTAATCAAGATAAAGAATATTTTACTGGAATATTTTCAAAAATTTAAACTGATGCAAAAAAAAAATCCATGTTGAACAAAATAATATTTTCGATACAGAAAAGATCAGTAACGGTATTGTGCCAGGCCACATCGGGGGCTGAGGCAAAAGGAAGAATCTGTACTACTGATTTGGAACTAGAGGAGCTTAAGAACCCTGCCAGCAGTGCCCCTCTCTGGCCCTGCGTTCTAGGGCTTTAGGGAGGGCAGAGGTACTCTAAGATATGGACCTGGAAACCCTTCCAGGGCTTGGTTCTTCTTGCAGGCCTCTATGATCTGTGTGGTTCCAAGGAAGACCCAGAGAAGTCTACCCAGCAGTCTCCCCCAACCCCCGAAGATCTGAGTTCAGAGGAGGAGCTGGACATACTGGAGGTGGAACTGATTTGCATGATAAGGCCTGTGGCTGCTGAAAACCTGGGGATTCACTCCTCTTGACTCTGCAGGGTCCTTGTTACATGACCGTGGCTGGCTGGCTGGGGCATCACAATTTCCTATGATACAGGGCCTTTGCCCTACCCCCTGACTTCTAGTCTGTCACAGCATCTTGTTTACCCCTCTTTGAGTTTTTCCTTTTGGATCTTAGAATCTAAAGGTCAACTTTTCCATCCCCTGCCTCCAAGCAGGAAAACACTTTGCTTAGCCTAGACCAGTGGTTCTCAATTTTGTTCCCCATGGGACATTGGAAATGGAGACATTTTTGCTTGTCATGACTCGGGGTGGAAGGGGGGTTGCTACTGGCATCTAGTGAATAGAGGCCAGAGATGCTGCTAAACCTCCCTCAATGCACACGACAGTCCTCTATAATGAAGAATTCTCAGGTCCAAAATGTCAATGTGCTACGGTTGAAGCTGAGGTTGAGAAACCTGGGCCTGCACAGATAGATCTCTGCCCTATTTGCAAAGTTCTCGTGAGAGACTGTGTTCTTATCCATTGTATTAAAGCCCTGGCAACCAGAAACTTCAACCCTCGTTCACTCATGTTGACAACTTGTCTTTTTGAAAGTAAGGGGAATAGAGAGGGGTTCCAGGGGCAGCTCCAGGATTCTGTTTAGGAGGGGACTAGGGAAGACAATCAAGTCAGCTGTGAAGGCTGGGGTCCTGTCTTGCCCCTGGGTTTGCACAGAAAGCATGCTGCCGCGCCTCTATTTAGATCGTACTCACATTTGGGAGGCTGAAAGAGAGGGCTGATGGTGATAAGGGGTGTCAATACCCCCCTCTAAACTATGCCTTGGCAAGGTTTTCAGTAATTCCTAGGATTAGAAGCTACAGACATGTAAAGTTAGATACGATTTTTGCAATGTGAGGCCTTAAAGAGCATCCACCTGGCAAGAATGGGGGCTGTAAGACCTGTCTCTTCCAAATCCTAGCATGGTGACAAAAAGTTATATGTGACCGCGGAAGCTGGAGGAGAAACAATCTAAGTTATGAATAGTCTGCTGTGGCATGTTGAGAAAAACATGCCTGGTGCCATGTAAGTCTGAAAAAAAAAATGCCCAGGACAGTTGGAAGGTTCAAAAGCCCATTAGTCAGGCACATTTCTGCGGAAGCCTAATTGCAGTGTAAGTGTTCAGACTCTCTTGGTTAATTTGGGGTTGTGCTGGGGAGAAACTTAGAGAGTTGCTGCTTCCATCCTTTCTTCCTCAATGTCCTTTTCTCTGCCAGTTTGTTCTCCTTGTCCTTGTCAGGCAGCAAGTGGCATGCCTGGGTATCAGGCACAGATGGAACTGGAGTTCTTGCTGTGGGCCAGAAATAGTTATGCAAATATCTGGCTGCTGGGGCTTTATATTTATCCGCCCCCCCTTCCCTCCCTATTCCTTACCTCACCTCAATTCCTTCCTTAAACCTTGTGATTTCTGTGTCCACAGGAACCCAGACTGGGGTTCCTGGGGTCTTCTCACTTCCTAGAGGGACAGCTCCTGGCGGGAGAGAGGATTCTCCTCAAATGCCTTGAGGCTGCAGCCCAGGATCCCAGCCTGAGGTCACACAGAGTCTTGGCCATCAACCTTGCCCACGTGGCACTGCGGGACTTTACGGGGTTGGCCTTCCTTCTGGGGCAACACTCCCTGTTTGGGTTTGATGTTCCATGCTTGTTTCATTACCACTCCTATCCCTGTCCCACTAGTACTGACTCCTTTGTGTCCAGGGCCGCAGAGAAGGTGATCTTTCTGAATTTCATATTTGGGGTAGGAGTGGGATTCTTTCTCCTGAACCTGGTGGAGCTGTAGTACTGGGGCAGGGTCTTCCCCTGCCAACCCCTCTCTGTGGCCTGTGCCAGCTGCTGCCACTTATGGGGTGGCCTGCCCATCCTCCCCTGCTCCATTCTGATGAGACAGCCCTGGGCTCCACGTACCCTTCTGCCTGGAGGTGTAGGCCGGGTCAGTGCAGGCCCCAGCGCAGCACGCCTCAGGCTCCCTGCCTGATGGTGAGAGGCAACCGGCTCAAGGTAGCAGCAGAGACTTGAGGTCTGACTGGGCAATGCCAGCCGGCAAAAACCCTGCCATCGCCATCACTCTCCTGCTTTATCCTTGAGGTTGGGGAATCCTGCTTCTTCTTGAAAGCATTACCTCAACAGACGTAGGATAGCAAAGTGATTAAGAGCAAGGCTTCTGGAGCCAGACTGTCTGGGTTCAAATCCCAGCTCTGGACTTCCCTGGTGGTTCAGTGGGTAAGACTCTGCACTCCCAATGCAGGGGGCCCGGGTTCGATCCCTGGTCAGGAAACCAGATCCCACATGCCACAACTAAGACCTGGCGCAGCCTAAATAAATAAATATTAAAAAAAAAACAAACAACAAAAAACAAATCCCAGTTCTGCCATTTACCAGGTGCATAGCCTTGGACAAGTTGCTTAACCTCTCTGTGCCTCAGTTCCTTTACCTGAAAAAAATGGGAATAATAATAAACCCTACCTCCTAAGAATGTTGTGAGGATAAGATGAGTTTATATATGTAAAGTACTCACCAATAGTAGCTGGTCACAATAAACATAAGCCATTGTATTTTTGTGTGTGTGTGTGTGTATTTCTTTTTCTTTTTTTCTTTTTTTAACATCTTTATTGGAGAATAATTGCTTTACAGTGGTGTGTTAGTTTCTGCTGTATAACAAAGTGAATCAGCTATAGGTATACATATATCCCCATATCTCCTCCCTCTTGCATCTCCCTCCCACCCTCCCTATCCCTTAGCCATTGTATTAACTTTAGCTATCTGGAGGGTTGCTTTTGCCTTGCTGCCTGGCCCATGGAGAATTGTGGAATCAATTGCCAGCTCCTCCCTCACTTGCTCCTATGGCTGTTGGTAGCAGAGTCCCCACACAAATCCTCCTTCCTAGTCTCTCCTACCCAGTCCCCTCCTTCCAACCCCCACATCACCTCCCTGGCTCAGACTTGCCTGCACTGCTACTGCTGAACCTGCCAGTACCTTCCTGCCTGCACTGTCCCCTCCCTCCCTTCTAACCTGCACTTGCCTCCCGCTCAGCTCTCCACTTGAATTAACCACTTGAAGCTCCTCAGCCTGGCATCCAGCATCTTCCACGAGCCAGTCCAGACCTCGCTATCCACTCTTTCCCATTCCAGCCACAGTAGGAGCTCTGCCTGGACCTTCACCCGCTTCTTCCTACCCTTTGCTACAGTCCCTCCTGGGGAGCTCTGCCCTGGTTGGTTTCAGGGCCAAACTAACTGGGTTCAAATCCTGTTCTGCCACTCACTGGCTGTGTGACCTTGGCCAAGCTGCTTGGGGTTTTGAGGCTCAGTTTCCTTCTGTATAAAAAGAGACTAATAATACTCACTTCACAGGGGTATAAAGTGCCAGGTGCACAATGTTCCTCAGCAGTGCTGTTACGTCTAAATTCTACTATTATAGGCTCAAATCCTAGCCTCTTTCTGTGAAGCCTTCCTTGACCCCTCCTCTGATCTGTTCCTCCTCTGAACCTCCAGGACGATTCCACTCGATAATTAGTCCTGCATGTTGTGACTCCCCTTGACTGTGACCTTCAGCAGTTATTTACATCCATCTTGCTGTGTAACTTTGCACGTGTCTCTGACTGGTCTTTGCACCTCAGCTGCAGGCAGGGCAGAGATGCTGAGCTTTGCAGGAAGAGGACACACAGTCCTGCTCTTAACTTAGTGCTTTGCATGGAATAGGAGCTCGACTCATCTATGCTGATTTAATTTAGTGTTGATATCTTCAGACCAGAATTAGGAGTGGCCAGAAAGGGCTTTGCCTGAGGCATGTCAGCAACCCAGAGGAGATGGACATTCCCCTGTCTCCTTCTACAACTTGGGGCAATTTTAACAATCCTTTAACAGCTAAGAAAGTTCTTTCCAAAGTCTAATTGGAGTCCTGCTTGCTGCAGTGGAAGCTGTTCTCCTTGGGCCTCAGGCTATTGGTGTTTTGGTCCTGAGTAGCGGGGGGACCATTTGCCTTTTGGGTTATGCTAATAAGCTTGGATTCTATTCCTTAGGCCAAAGTTCAGCAAACTGTAGTCCTTGGGTCAAATCTGGCCCACCATATGTTTGGTTTTATTTTTTAAATAAATTTATTTATTTTATTTATTTATTTTTGGCTGTGTTGGGTCTTCGTTGCTGCTTGGGGGCTTTCTCTAGTTGCAGCAAGTGGGGGTTACTCTTCCTTGCGGTGTGCGGGCTTCTCATTGTGGTGTCTTCTCTTGTTGCAGAGCACGAGCTCTAGGCACATGGGCTTCAGTAGTTGTGGCGCACGGGCTCAGTAGTTGTGGCTCATGGGCTCTAGAGCACAGGCTCAGTAGCTGTAGCACATGGGCTTAGTTGCTCCAAGGCATGTGGGATCTTCCCAGACCAGGGCTCAAACCTGTGTTTCCTGCATTGTCAGGTGGATTCTTAACCACTGCGCCACCAGGGAAGCTTCCACCATCTGTTTTTATAAATAAATTTTTGTTGGAACACAGCCATACTCATTCATTTGTGTATTGTCTATGGCTGCTTTTGTGCTACAGTCATAGAAATGAGTAGTTGAGACACGTGCAAATCCTAAAATATTTACTATCAGATGCTTTACAAGATCTCCCAAGGAGGGGGTATAGGATCCTAAGAGCAGAAGGTGGAGGAAGAAATCCTAGGAAGCACCAACACTGAAGGGCAAACAGAGGAAATAGGTCCAGCAAAGAGATTTAGAAGAGGTTCCAGGGGCCAAGCTGAGAAGAAAAGACAGGTCAGATAGGCAGTAGTCAGCAAGCCTGAGAGGCAGTCCCTAGCATTAGCAATTGATAGGTCATGGCTTGGGTGACCAATTTGTCCTATTTTGCTTGGAACTTTCTGTTTTAGCACTGAAAATCCCACATCCTGGGAATGCCCTCAGTGTTGGCACTGACAGCTGGTGACTCTACTGCTGTCCTCACCAAGAATGACGTCAAGAAAAGTTTAGCTTGCAAAGTAACTAACTTCTGGAGACATTATTTTCCCAATGAGCTGATAAACCTATGTCCTAGCTGGATCCTCTCTGAATCACTCCAAGCATAATAACAACATGAAGCCCTCTCTTTGTACAGCCCCTGACCATTATGCAACCTCATTCCATCCTTACACAACCCTGTGAGGTAGGAGTTCATAGCCCTAATTTTATAAGAATGGAAACTGAGAGGTTAAGTGATTTGACTAAGCTCTCATGACAAGTAAGTAGCAAACAGAAGCTCAACTTCAAGCCTTATATCTCCAGAAGCACATGCTCCAGCTGCCTCCACAGCTCTGCTTGTGTATGTCTATAGTCTAGGATGCTGGGCTCGAGGCTGGTGGGATTGTGGCTCATTGTAGAGTCAGGCAGAGCCCGTGAGATTCTTGGGAGCATGGAAGGAGTCCCACAACTATGTGCAGATCAGTACAGAGGGAGTAAGGCTGCAGGTTCAGACAAAGGCCGACATATAAACTGAAGCCATCAAAACTTTGTAAGAGGGGCCATATTCTATGCAATAGGTGGGCTCTTTTTATTTTTTGGCTGCACTGTGTGACTTGCAGGATCTTAGTTTCCTGACCAGGGATTGAACCTGGGCCCCAGTAGTGAAAGCACCAAGTCCTAACCACTGGACTGCCAGGGAATTCCCAATAGCTGGGCTCTTAAAGATATTTTTTTATTGTGGTAAAATATGCATAACATAACATTTACCATTTTTACCATTTTAACCATTAAGTGTACAATTCAGTGGCATTAACTACATTCACAACGTTTTACAAGCATCACTGCCATCCATTTCCATTACTTTTTTATCATCCCCAACAGAAACTCTGTACCCATTAAACAATAACTCCCCATTCCCTCCTCCCCCTAGACGCTGGTAATCTCTATTCTACTTTCTGCCTCTATGAGTTTGCATATTCTAGATACCTCATGTAACTGGAATCATACAGCATTCGTCCTTCTGTAACCAGCTTCCTTCACTTAGCGTAATGTCCTCAAGGTTCAATCATATTGTAGCATGTGTCAGAGTTTCCTTCCTTTTTATGGCTGAATAATATTCCATTGTATAAATGCTACATTTCGTTTTTTCATTCATCTGTTGCTGGATGGGCTCTTTTCATATTCTTACACTTCTAATAAAGATAATCATATATTTCTGGTGTTTTTAAGTGTCATTTTAGAGTCAACAAGATACTACATGCCTCCTGAAGAAAAAAGACCATGCCACCTATGAAGTATCCTTCCCCCCAAAATAAAACTCAAATTTGCTCAAGCCTCTAGATCTATTTACCAATTTATAGGAAATACAGAGGCCAGAGTATCATATTAAACTACCCCATGGGGATGCAATCAACAAAGTCCAGATTGTGGAAAATCTGTAGGATAAATGACCTAGTCTCTCCCACAAATGAGTTGTGAGGGAAAAAAGGAAGAGATAGAAGAGAAACCTGTAGGTTAAAAGATAGTTAAAAGTCACATCCTGCAAATATTCTTGCTATTCTGATTTTATAATAATCAGAGCAGGCTAAGAATTTGCTACACTAAGACCATGCATGTGTCCCCAGACCTAGTTCTTTCCCTAGGTCTGGTTTTATAAATGCTGGTGATAAATCAAGCCTGATTTATATAATGCATCTTATGTGGGAAATGTCTGTGACTCTAGGTATCTGATCAACCTCGAGAAATTACAGCACAACTAGTGTAATAACTTTTGAAGATAACTATTGCTAATTTGATGATTACCAGTTGCCATTAAATGAATTATATAAAAAAAAAAAGTCGACTAACTGCAACATGTGAATCTTGATTCAAACAAACAAGCAATTAAAAAAAACTTTATGAAGATAATTGGAAATTTGAACATTGATGATTTGATGATATTAGGGAATTATTATTTAAAACCTTCAGGTGTGACAATGGTATGTGGTGGTGTTTAAAAAATAATCCTTATCTTTTAGACATACACACCAAAATGTTTTCAGATGAAGTGATATGATATCTGGGATTTGTTTTAAAGTTACAGTTATAGGGGGGAGTATAGTTGAAACAAGATTTCCAGGAGTTGATTGAAGCTGTGTGATGGGTACTCAGGGGTTTGTTATATTATTTCTTTTCTTTTGTCTGTGTTTTAGCTTTCCCAAGTTAAACTTTTTTATGTCATTTCAGAGACAGGCTCCTTTTTTTCGGCTGATATTCGGCAGGTACTCTCTTCTAAGAATTTAGCTTCAAGTTTCCTAGAGAGGGTTCTGCACCCACACTGCAAGTGTCTATGCAGAGGAATAAAGGATCTTCTGCTAATGCATTTTGAGGAACAATATTCAACATGTGCTCTTGTCACCTGAACATCACTTGCTATCACACAGATATGCAATTCTGTGAGCTTAAAAAAAAAACTGGCTTGCTTATTTGCGATCCTTTCTGGAGTGTCATATTGTGGTAGCTTACTGTGTGATGAGTATCATCATGCTTTACCTGTGCCATTTCTTCTAAGCCTCACAATAACTCTATGACTTACACATTATTATCAGCCTCCATTTCACAGATGAGGAGAGTCAGAGAGATTAATAAGGGCTAACATTTATTAACCACTTACTACCTGTCAAGTACTAGGCTAATTGCTTTAAATGAATTTGCTTGTTTTGTCCTCACTCTTATGAGGTAGGCACTATTATTATCCCCATTTTATAGATGAGGCAATTGAGGCTTAGAGAGGCTAAGGAACTTGCCAGCAGCTGCTAGACCACATGTCCTCTCAAGCCGTGTGGCCCCAAAGTCCATGCTCCTTTCACTCTGCCCAGGACACAGCCCAGCAGAGTGACTCAGAGCAAGCAATCCGGGCTCTGCTATTTATTAGCCGTGTGGCCTTGGGCAAATTATTTCATCTTCCTCAGCCTGGTTTCTAATCTGCAAAATGGGGATAAGAACATCACCTCCCTAATAGGTGAGGATGAGGACTAAATGGGACAATGCCGGCCAAGGGGTTAGCTTAACGCTGACCCATAGTGAAGGCTCAATTGCTGTAAGGGATATTTATTATTACCAGCCTTCTCCCTTAGGGGCTTCTCGACTTGAGTCAGATTGCTTTAGGAGCTTACGAATTTTCTGGAAAAACTGGCCTTTCCGTGGTCATCTGGGCTATTTTATGTGGACACTGCTGTGATGTTTTTCTTTGAGGAGTGGATGGGGCTTTACTTTTACTTTTACTTAGAGCCAGGGCAGGGATTATTCTGACCTTTGAGAAGTAAAAGATTAAAAAACAAGTGACCATGAGCCAGAGTCACTGTGGGCGTTGCTCTGGTGTTTCATTCTTGCCGGGTTTCTGAAATTGGTTCCCGGTTCAGGCTAGAGGAGCTCTTAGGAACACCGTGTGCTACCCCCGAGTGCCCTGATGTGGATGCACATAAATAACACAGATGTTAATATGTCTCTTCATTCATTGCCATGGTACAGGGGAAAGAACATGGGCTTTGAGTCTTGGGGACCTCAGTTTGAATCCTCACGCCACTTGCAGGCTGTGTTTCCATAGCTGTGAGTTGGGAAATTTATGAAAACAAAGCTAACAGTTATAGAATGCTTACTGTATGCTGGGAACTGTTCTTTTTACATATTAACTCATTGAATTGTTAAAAAGTTAATAAACTTTATTTTTTAAAGCAATATTAGGTTCATAGCAAAATTGAGCTAAAAGTACAGAGTTTCCACATACCCTCTTCACCCTCCCCACCACCAGCCTTCCCCGCTATGAACATCCCACACCACAGTGGTGTATTTGTTACACCTGATGAACCTACACTGACACATCATCATCACCCAAAGTCTGCAGTTTACATTAGGGTTCACTCTTGGTGTTGTACATTCTGTGGGTTTGGATAAATGTATAACGACATGCATCCATCATTGTAGTATCATATAGAGTAGTTTCGCTGTCCTAAAAATCCTCTGTGCTCCGCTTATTCATCCCTCCCTTATCCCAGTCCTGACAACAGCTGATCTTTTTATTGTCTCCATAGTTTTACCTTTTCCAGGATGTCACAGAGTTGGAATCATATAGCCTTGTCAGATTGATTTCTTTCACTTAGTAATAAGCATTTGTTTCCTCCGTGTCTTTTCATGGCTTGATAGCTGGTTTCTGAATAATAATCCATTGTCTGGATGTACCACAGTTTAACCATTCAGCTACTGAAGGACATCTTGGTTGCTTATAAGTTTTAGCAATTATAAATAAAGCTGTTATATCCATGTGCAGGTTTCTGTGTGGATATAAGTTTTCAACTCCATTGGGTAAAGAACAAGGAGGACAATTGCTGGGTCATATGGGAAGAGTGTGTTTAGTTGTATAAGAAACTGCCAAACTGCATTATCAGAAAATCCACAAAAAACAAATGCTGGAGAAGGTGTGGAGAAAAGGGAACCCTTCTTGCACTGTTGGTGGGAATGTAAATTGATACAGCCACTATAGAGAACAGTATGGAGGTTCCTTAAAAAACTAAAAATAGAACTACCATATGACCCAGCAATCCCACTACTGGGCATATACCCAGAGAAAACCATAATTCAAAAAGACACATGCACCCCGATATTCATTGCAGCACTATTTACAATAGCCAGGACACAGAAGCAACCTAAATGCCCACTGACAGATGAATGGATAAAGAAGTTGTGGTACATATATACAATGGAATATTACTCAGCCTTAAAAAGGAACGAAATTGGGTCATTTGTAGAGACGTGGATGGACCTAGAGACTGTCATACAGAGTGAAGTAAGTCAGAAAGAGAAAAACAAGTATCACATATTAACATATATATGTGGAACCTAGAAAAATGGTACAGATGAACCGGTTTGCAGGGCAGAAAGTGAGACACAGATGTAGAGAACAAACGTATGGACACCAAGGGGGGAAAGAGGGGTGGGGGGTGGGGGTGGTGGGATGAATTGGGAGATTGGGATTGACATGTACACACTAATATGTATAACACAGATAACTAATAAGAACCTGCTATATAAAAAATAAGTTAATTAAATTAAAAGAAAAACCCCAAACTGTCTTCCACAGTGGCTGTGCCATTGTCCGTTCCCACCAGCAACGAATGAGCGTTCCTGTTGCCCCACATTCCCACCAGCACTTGGTGTTGCCAGTGTTCTGGAGTTTGGCCTTTCTATTAGGTGTGTAATAGTACCTCGTTGTTTTAATTTTCAATTCTCTATGACACATGATGTAGAGTATTTTTTCAAATGCTTATTTGCCATCTGTATATCTTCTTTGGTGAAGTGACTGTTCAGGTCTTTAGCCCATTTTTAAATCAGATTGTTTGTTTTCTTATTGATGCTTTTTAAGAGTTCTTTTTTTATTTTGGATAACATTTCTTTATTAGACGTGTCTTTTGCAAATATTTTCTCCCAGTCTGTGGCCTGTCGTCTCGTTCTCTTGACATTGTCCTTTACAGAGCAGAAGTTTTTAATTTTAATGAGGTCCAGCTTACCAGTTCTTTCTTTTATAAATGTCCTTGGTGTTGTATGCAAAAAATCATTGCCGTAGCCAAGGTCATCTAGGTTTCCTCCTATGGTATCGTCTAGCAGTTTTGTGTATTTGTCTTTTACATTTAGGTCTATGAGTCATTTTAATTTTTGTGAAGGGTGTAAGGTCTGTGTTTAGACTCTCTCTTTTTGCCTGTGGTTGTCCAGCTGTTCCAGCAACATTTGTTGAAAACACTAAACTCATTTGATTTTCAAAATAAACTTTGAGGCAGGCATTATTAGCCCACTTTTTCAGATAAAGAAACTGAGGCACAGAGAGGTTTTGTGAGTCACCCAGAGTAACACAGCCAGACTTGACCGAGCTGGAATTTGAACCCAGGCAACATGGCTCCCGAATCCGTGCATTCAATCCCTATCTATAAAAATAATGTCTCCCTCAGGGACTTCACTGGTGGTCCAATGGCTAAGACTTCGCCTTCCAATGCAGGGGTGCGGGTTTGATCCATGGTCGGGGAGCTAAGATCCCACATGCCTCGTGGCCAAAAAACCAAAAAATATAAAACAGAAGCAATATTGTAACAAATTCAATAAAGGCTTTAAAAATGGTCCACATCAAAAAAATCTTTAAAAAAATGTCTCCCTCATACGTTTGTTGTGAGGAATAGAGATAGTGTCTAGCACATAGTAGCTGCTCAGAAAGCAATAGTGATAGTCATTGTCCTACTTAGCTTCCAAGGTTCCGCTCAAATGTCATGTCCTCAGAGCAGCTTTCTTTCATTCCTCCAGCCAAATAAGCCATCCATTATAGCGTCATCTCATCATCCAAGGGATGACAGTGTGGTGAATCCCACTGCAGTCAAAGTTCACTACCAGCCCCCGCTCTCACCATGTGAGTTCCCTGGAGAGAGGCTCCAGGTCTGATAGCTCTATGTCCCTCAGAGTGTGCTGCACTTGGCACTTAGCAGGATCTCAGTAAAAGTGTGCTGCATTGAGTTTGAGTTACATGCTATTTCTTTATCCAAAATGCACATTCTGGGTTTGGTCTATTCCTCAGGATCTCTCAGTTCTTACTCAGCTCTTAGCTCCTGAGCCCCCTTGCTTGAACCTTCCCTGGTCTGTCAGGCTGGGCCACCCCTGCCAGAAGTTCCTGGTTGGGCTGTTTATGGAGGCAGCTGCCCTTGTCTGCTACACCCTTTTACCTGCACCACCCCACTCAGTTTCTTCCACGTTCTGGGGTACCTCCCTTCAGTATGGACACTGCCCATAGAAATGCCCACCTCTCTCTCTCAGCTCAAGGCATAGTACCTATCTTGGAGGTCTGGTCTCTAAATGTCTCTGGCCTCTTCCAGAAAGTCTAAAATTCCTTCTCAATGGGTAGAGCAGCTCACCCGACATTGATAGGACATGAGGACCCAGGGGCAGACCTCATTCCAAAGAGCTTCTGAAAGCTGTTAATCTTGGCATTGCTGGACTCCTTTGGGGAGTGAGTGCCATTTATGGCTATGACTCCCGGGCCTTGGCTCATCCCTTAGGCAGCTCCACCTGAGGCAGGGCTCTCTCAGGCCGAGCCACCAGGAGGCTGTGTCCACCTTGGGGAGTACATTCTTCCAGTGCCACCTTGGGCATGGCTGGCAGTGCCTGCTTTGGACTAGGCCATCTGGCATCCTCCAGCAGCACTCTGTCTGTCTCTGCAGAGCCACCCTGGGAAGATGTGGCCCGCGAGGCTCAGTTGTTCTCTCTGGACAGCACTGTCCTGGGCAGCACCCTCTTGGACACAGCCAGCAGAGTCCACCAGTGCCTGCCGAGGACAGAGCCTGTTCTATACATTCAGCATGACCCCGGGGCCTGGCCTGGGCACGCTCAGCAGCCCCCAGTGCCCAGTGCAGACAGGAACCCCAGGCAGGGCCTCTCGGACCCGGACCGAGGCCTCCAGGGCAGCTCCCGGTGCCCGCCTGGCCCGCTCTGGAGGCGCGCCCAGGCGCTGCCAGGAAGGCCGGCCGTTTATCCCCGGAGCCGCCAGCAGGGAGCTCCCTTTCGGCTCGGCTCTTGCGGTCGCGGGGGGCGGCGCTGCGCTGCGCCGTGCTGAGCTCCTGCCCGGACCGGGCCGGGGCCGCTGGATGCCGCGTCTCCGCTCCTGCTGCCTGCCGGGCGGGCTCCGGCGGCCGGTGAGTGCGGGGCCGCGGGGGTGGCCGCTCGTTAGCGGGCCGGGCCCGGGGTGGGGGTTGGGGGGGGCGGCGGGGCGGGCTCGGGCCGGGAAGGCGGGCGGGCGGCGGGGCCCGCCGGCTCCTCCTCCTCCCCTGTCCCCTGGAAGCGGCGGCCCGGACTCCCGGCTCCGGTCCCTGGCCGTGCCGCGCAGCTCGGCGCCGGGACGCGGGGCCGACCGGGAGGGGGGCGGGAGGGCGAGCTTCGGCCCCTTTTGCCATCTCGAGGGGCGGGGGGAGGCCGGACAGGGTGGCCTTCAGTTTGGGGGGGGTGTTCGGGGCTCGGGGGAGCCCAGGTGGCCCCGAGCTGCGGGGTGGAGGCTGCAGCCCGGGGGGTAGGGGGCTTCTCGAGGCCAGGCCCAGGCCCCCCAGACAGACTGACGGACCGAGGCTCTGAGGAAGGCAGCGGGGAAGGCGAGCACCTCCACCGAGTCCTTTATCCCTCCCAGCGGCCTTCACCCTTTCATTGCCAGGCCGACACCGGACTCCTCTCAAAGGAGCAGCTGCCAGACAGCTGGCAAAACAATGGAGACCCTGCTTCCCTGGGCCCCCTCCCCTTGGGACAGAAGACGGGGGTCGGGTGGGTGAACGGTAGGCTTTGGGGATTAGGGCGTGCCAGCTGTCCCCTGCGAATGGCTGCTCACCTCACCTCTCCCTGCCAAGGGGTGGGGTGCGTGTGGGAACGTTGGACTGCCTGCCCCAGGCCTCTGGGAGAGACTGCCCTGATGCCCCGCCCTGCGAACCTGTCATGCCAGTTGCTTCGCCAATGGGAAGGGGAGATGGTAAGGTTCGCTGCCCCCCACCCCCTTGTTGGGGGTGCCGCTGGTACCAAGCCTGGTGAGGAGTGGGTCCTGTTCCTGGCTGAGATAAGGCCTGCAGGGACACACCGCACATTGGAGCTTTGTTTGGGGGTAGGGGTGCAGTGGGGGATGGGGGTGTCACCCTGTTGCAAGGCATGTGTGTCCTGCTGATTAGTTGGAAAGGCTGCCGGCCAGAATGAGCTGGCGGGGAGGGTGAGGATGGGGGAGGCTGCCAGTTCGTTTTTTAAGCGGTACTCCTTTTGCCTGGTCCCTTGGCCAATGGGGCATGTGTTTGGCAGTGTCCTCATGGTTTGTGTTCGTGTAGGGAGGCCTGGGATGGTGCTTCCTGGGAAGAGCTTTCCTGCCTAGGGCCTTCCTGCCCTCAGATGGTCCCCCCAAATCATGGAATTGGATTCCCTCCCCTCTTCACCTTGCCAATGATTTATGCAGGTTCGTTTTGTCTTTTGGAGTGCCTAGCATGTCTGTGGCTGAGGAGGCCTAGTAAATCCCCCTATGAAGAGCGAACGGTGCCGAGTGTGTATGCACTGCGGCCATGCTGGAAGGGACTGAAGGTTGTCCAGGTGATTAAGAGCAAGAACACCTTAGCAAGACATTGAACCTAGAGGTTCAAGCTGCCTTTCCACGTGCTTACCAGGTCTGGAGCCCTTTTCTTGGGCAGGTTGGTATCCTGTTGTCATGGCAACGGAGTTGGCCTTGCCTCATGCTCCCCACCCTGTGAACTCAGGGGCTACTTTCTAGTTGGAGATATTGAAAGTTGCTCTCTCGAGGTCTCTGGTTTCCGGACAGACCTCACTGGCTCTTTGTCAGTGGCCTGCCACCTCCTCAGCTTCCCCTCTGTCCTTTTGTGATGAGGACTTTCCAGGAAACATCCTCCTGGTTGCTGGACATGACTGGTTATATATAGCTTTGGGTGGAGGTGTGCTTGTACATTTGGGGTTGGGAACATTGGAGTTGGGGCCTCAATTCCAGGAAGATGATGGGGGAAGCTATTGTGTTGGGGGGTTAGGGGAATGAGAAGTGTCACAGGTGGGAGTGGAGGGTGGGTGAGGAAGCAGTAGAATGCTGATGATCACTTCCTGTGGGCGCTTTGAGCTTTGGACAGTCGATGACCTGGCACCTGGCAGCTCTGAATATCTGGTTTGTTTACTCCTGTCTGCTGGCCTGACTCAGGTGCCAGGGTGTGTGCCCGAGGGCTTCCTCTCATGATCCAGGCTCTCCTCAGAAAACTTCAGGTGGATTGTGCCCTTCCTGACTCCTGCCTGGTCCCTCAACCTCACTGCCTGGCAGTCTGGGCAGCCAGCCTGTTGCCTGGAGCCCACTTCACTGGCCTAGCTTGAGGCTGCTCATTGAGGGGTGCATGTGTCTTCAGAAGCTGGGCCTGAAAACTCCAGGGTCCCCCAGTGGCAGGTACTTGAAGGTGGACTGGGAGGGGCAGAAGTGGAGCTTGTGTGAAAGGGAGAATCCACCCTCTTAGGTGGAGCAGGGAGTTGTTGGAACTCAGGAAGGCTTGATTCAGACTTGCTGTGTCACAGGTCTCCAGGGCAGCAGGGCTGTTCTTACTCCTTCTCAACCAGAGGTCTGTCCCCAGCCAGACCTCCCTCACCTGGAGTGGATACCACAGACTGGAGCCAGAGCATCCATGTGAGCAGGGTCCTGTTGGTGGCCCTGAGCCCCAGGCCTTGTCCTAGGCCTCTCCTGGGTGTGGTGGGTAAAGCTGAGGGGCTCTGGCCTGATATAGTTTAAAGGTTTGAGGGGTTGGGAGGGCCCAGCCCACCCTGTGCTATGATTAACAGGTTTCCCCAGGACTTGGGTTGGGGGCTTGATGGAGCTTTTAAGTTCTGCTTTGGGTCAGGCCCCGGGGTTCTTTAAGATCTGCTCACTGCACCTCACCCCCCATCACCATTTTCTGAGGCAGCCTGAATTAGAGGGTGGGGTGGTGCAGTAGTGGGAACTGGATTGGGAAAGGTGGGGAGCAGACTTGGAAACCCCCGCACCCTCCGCCCCTCACTTCCCTGCCCTTTCTCTTGAGGTAGGAATTGTGTGGCTTGTAAATTATCCACATTCCCTTGACATTTCAAATAGTTTACAGTCAGGCCGCAGTTTAAATTGTGGACTGGTGACTTTACAGGGCCCAGGGCCCTTTCTCGCAGCCAGGTACTTTATAGTCACTTACAAGGAATTATTTTTGTTATTCTCTAGTATTCAGAGATGTTGGATAATGGGCTGTAGGTCACACAGCAAATCAGAGGGAGAGCGGGATTAGAACCTCAAGTTTGTGGTTGAGCAGAATACCTCTTCAGCGAAGCCCAAGTCTGAAGTCTCAGGTCCGTGGAGATTCTAGAGTTGAAAAAGCCGAGGTCTAGAGAGAGGACGGGACTTGCTCAAGGTCACACAGGAGGTGGGGTGTTGGAGTGTTAGCGCCCAGCGGGCCGCGGCAGGCCCTGCGGGGGGCCAAGGAGGTGCATCTGGAAGAGCCGCCGCCGGGGACCTGGCCGGGCTGCTGGCACGTCTCCCGCTCCCGTTTCTCCCGGGGCCTGCGGGATTGTTGCGTTCCAGGGGAGACGGTATCGCAGCGGAGGCGCCGCGGGGCTGCGTCTGCGCCGGCCCGGCTGCCTGGAGGTGCCGAGGGCCGATGGTTCCCGGCGCTGCAGCGGGCAGGGCAGGGAGCCGGCGGCCGAGCGGCCGGGCCGGCTGATGTCATGTGAGAAGCGTGCAGACGGAGTGAGTGAGCACACCTGGAGCCAGAGAAGCTCCATGTGACCTGGCAGTGAGTCATGGGCCGCGGTGGGGCTCAGCAGGACCGCCGGCAAGAAGCTCCACGGCGGCGGCGACAGGCGTCACCCTGCGCTGCCCGGGCCGGGCGAGCCCCGCTGGGCCACTCGTGCAATTCCTCGGTCCGGGCGGGCGAGCGCCCCATCAAGGCCTCGGGGCGGTAGGAAACGGCCGCTCAGGGAGGTCAGAGGCCAAGGGAGAGAGGCCGGCTCTCTTGGGAAAGTATTTCCTTTGTATTTATTTATGAGTGTGGTCGAGGGTGGGAGGACTGGCCGTTTTAAGTATACACCCACAGCAGCCAAGTCTGGGCGCCCTTGTCTTGGGATTCTAATGTTATAGTTTCCATTTCCTGGGGTTTCTACTTTGCCAGCTGCAGGGTGACCCATTTAAATCTGTCCCCGCTTAAAGCCACAAGACACTAGTGAGATCTATTTTAACCAAGTCCCCCAAGTCACGGAAACATTTTCAAAGCATGAGATGGCCAGCTTTGAACTTGTCGTTGCAAACCCGTTTACAGCTTTAATGCCAAATGGATTGCTTATTACTTTGTCACACCTTCCTTTTTTCTTCTTTGATCTTTAAAATCACAAAAGTAACATGATAAAAAAAAGGTTTTATCTGTAGCAAGTCTACGAGGTAGAAAGCTGAAGTGTTACCCCTCTTTGCCATTATTCCACAGAGAAAAATCACTGATATATTTGTGTAACGGATCTTTCCAGACTATTTTTTAAAAGCTTGTTATGAATATTTTATATATTATGTATTTATAGTTTAATACTTATATATTATATAAATAGAATTTTATATAAATTTTCTTTCTGTGGGAAATAAAGGGCATGAAGAAAAGTAGAAGAAAAATTATACATAATCCCACTATCTAAAGCCCCCAGGCTTAAGTGTACACACACACATACCCCTACCAGCTAAATATTCTCACTGTCAATAAATTTTAAAATGTAGACAAAACACAAGTCTGCTTTGACCCTTCCAAAATCCTTGTCTCTTCCCCAGAGCATACATTTTTCTATGCATATGCAAATATTATACATAATGTACATGTATATGTATGTACACATATACGTAGTTTAAACAATTTTAGTAAAAATTGTACACTATCTGGCAACTTTGTTTTTTCACTTAACAATATAGTATAGAATCTTTCCAGGTCAGTATACACAAATCTACCTCATACTTTTTTTTTTTTTTTTTTTTTTGCGGTACGCAGGCCTCTCTCTGTTGTGGCCTCTCCCGTTGCGGAGCACAGGCTCCGGATGCGCAGGCTCCGGGCACGCAGGCTCAGGGGCCATGGCTCACGGGCCCAGCCGCTCCGCGGCATGTGGGATCTTCCCAGACTGGGGCACGAACCCGTGTCCCCTGCATCGGCAGGCGGACTTTCAACCACTGCGCCACCAGAGAAACCCTACCTCATTCTTTTAAATAACTGCTAAGTTCTATAATTTAGCCACTCCCCTAGTGAGGGACTTTTATAGAGACAGAATTTTGCTATTATGAAATAGCAAAGATTAGCCATGTTTATTGTGCTGCAAAGATTAGCTATGTTTATTGTGTGAATGTATCTATAGATGTCCTATAAATGGAATGGCCCTCTCAAAGAATATGTACCTTTAAATATTTTCGTAGATACCACACACTTGCCCTCCTTTTATCAACTTATATTCCCAGCAACACATTTGGGACACCCTGCTTCTCATCCTCTGATTGATGTTAGCTTGGTAGTTTTTACTAAAGCTAAGTGAACTCAGTATACCTCTGTTTTATTTCACACAGCTGTGACTATTACTCAGGCTGAATACCTGTTCATGTTTGTTGGCCATTTGTATTTCTGCATCTATGAATTGCCTCTCCTTATCTTGGCAGTAGTTATATGGGGCCTCTGGACTCGAGCCAGTGTGATCCAGCTTGGCCGTGTGCTAACTGGATTGCCTTCACTTCTTTGGGCTTTACTTTCCATATACAAAGGTTCTGTAGAGCATTAAGATTGTATGTCTAGACTTATTTTAGTCATATGTGTGCTGATAGTCATTTGTGTACTTTATTATCCTCTCTACCATCCCATTAAATGGCATGAATGTGCCTTGCTACCACTGGGTACCATTCTTGAGGACTTAGTCTGGTCTAGGCATTATATGAAGGGCATATATACATATTTCATTTAATTCCAATGCCTTATGTGGTAGGTACTATTATTTCCATTTAAAAAATGGGAAAATAGAGGCACAGAGACTTTAAGTGACTTGCCCAAGATTGCATCGCTGTTAACCCGAATTTGTTTTCAGCTTTGTTACCTGTCATCTGAAGCCTAAACTCTTTCATGGGTTTTATTTATCTTTATATCCCCTACATTTAGTAGGTGCTTGATAAATACATACTTTTCCCAACATTTTATCACAAGGCTCTGCAAACATTTAGAAAAGTTAAAGAGTTTTACAGTGAACACCCCATCTCCTAGACTCTACAGTGAACATTTTACTATCCTTGTTTATCACATCTTTATCCCTTGATCCAACCCTCAAGGCATCTTATATTTTTGATGCATCTCAGAGTAAATTTCAGACACCAATATACGTTGCCCCCAATACGTTAGCATACATATCATTAACTAGAGTTCGATATTTGTTTACCGTTCTTTTCTTCTTTTGAGTGAATATTTCATACAATGAAATGCACGAATCTTATGTGCACTATTTGATGACAATTGACACAATGTATACATCTGTCAACCCAAACCCTTATCAAGATATGTAACATGAACATTACCCCAGAAAGTTCCCTCATGCCCTTTCTCAGGTAATCCCCACTCCCACTCCACCCCCACTTCCCAGAGGTAACCACTGTTCTGATTTTTTTTCACCATGGGTTACTTTTGCCTATACTAGAAATGCATATGAAAAGTACCATACCAGTATGTCGAAGTCTTCTTTTACAGTCACTTAACAGATGTTTTTGAGATTCATCCCTATTGTGTGTATCAGTAGTAGTTTCCTTTTTATTGCTGAGTAGTATTCCATGATATGAATATGTAAATTGTTTCTCCTGTTGATGAATTGATAGTTGCATACTTGAATTGAAAGGTCCTTGCCCTCAAAATGCTTTCTGTCTTAAAGTACTAAAGCAGCTGAGTTGACTGATTCAGTGGTACTTTGCTTTGATTTGGGGGATAGTAGGGTCAAGATGATTTAGATACGTACCCTAATTTACACACAGACCTTCCCTCCACTTAAAATTAGGAAAGGCCTCCTGGAGTAGGGTGAGGGGTGAAAGGCAGAGAAGGAGGTCAGAAAAACTGTAAGGTCACCTTCGGTGGGGGGGTAAGAGACGAAGGGGAGGCAGGTAGAAACTGCAGCTTGGAATGGGGGTGGGGAGGTAGTGATTGCTGCTGGAGACTTTGGACCTAAGGACAGGAGATGCGGGAAAGTCCAAGGTCCACAGGAGGTTGACAGAGCCCAGGTCTCTGGCGAATTGGGCTCTGGGATGCATAGGAGCAGCTGCAGCTATACTGCAGGTCTGACCCTGGAGGGGGAGGTTGCAGGTAGCTCTAGACATGTGACACAGGAGAGAACCCAGGCCACGGCCAGGCCTGGCAATTGTAGGGACAACAGTGGGGAAGGGGTACCTTGTGAGCTGTGTAGATAACAGTGGCAGGACAGGGCTGATGAGGGAAGGGCTGAAATGGACCTAGTCTCAAAGGCCTCAGGGTTGGGATGAGAGGGGTGACTTTGGCAGAAAGTTAATAAATAACCTATGTCCACAAGAGACTTAAATATTTGGAATTTTATAGCTAGAAGAGACCTAGATCATCTAGTCCAACCTTGAGCAAAGTGACAGGCTCAAGGTCCCCTAGCGATTTGTTGGCAGATCCGGGCCTAGATACCAGATCTTCTAACATTTCCTGCCAGCACTATCCCCCTGTGCTGCTGCTGTGACTGTTGTTTCTGCCTGATGCAATGACAGTGAGGGACAAGCTTTTGCCAAGACAGCCCAAAGATTCTAGAATTCTGGGGGCTGTTTTCCGTTGATACTGCTCAGATGTCTAGTCCCCAGCAAAGAGCCAGCACTGGGTAAGGATTGCAGAGTGAGAATTGGAGACCATAAAAGGTGTCTTGGTGGGATAGCATTGTAGGCGGTTTTGTTCTCTGTGGTTGGGCTGAGGCTGAGATATTGGTTTGTTCCCTCCAAGTCCCCAAGATGGGTTTCTTTCTTCATTTCCCCCACATGTCCCCCTGGAGCCATCTTCTAAACTAGCCTTTTAAGAGAGTGCAGGTAGTGATGGATGAGAGGTAAGGTGAGCAGTGACCAACCAAAGATCCTGCATCCTAGCATATGGTAGGTCTGTCCATATCCCCATCAGCGTTCAGGAGGAGAGGGAGAGACCCCCTATATTAAAGTAGAGCCCTGAAGAGAGGATGCCTGTTGCTGGGCCCTCCTTCACCCTGAATCAGTCCAGGCTCAGCTAGCCGAGGCTGTCCCTGGCTTTGCACTTCTCGGGCCCTAGATTTCCTGTCTTCCCACTCCCAGGTACTGTGCTTGGAACACTAAGAACTAAAAAGTTCAGAGGGAACTTTGTTTTACCAGGTAGGAATGGAGGTCAGAGGGGGAGAGGGATGCCTGCTAGGTCCACAGGGAACCAGTGACTGGGCCAGATCTCCCACCTCTTTGGATATGCTCTATAACTCAAGAGTTCTCTAGAACTGCACTGCCCGATCCAGTAGCCGCAAGCACAGGGCTGTTGAATACTTGAAATGTGGTTTGTCTGAATTGAGATGTGCTCTAAGTGTTAAATGTGCACTGGATTTCGAAGACTTAATACGGAAAAGAGAATGTAAAATATCTCAATATTTTTTACATACGTTACATGTTGAGATGACAATATTTTGGATATCTACATTAATAAAGTATATTGTTAAAGTTAATTTTAACCGTTTCTTTTTATCTTTTTTAATATGGCTGCTAGAAAGTTTACAATTCCACATATGACTTGAATTATATTTCTTGTGGACAGCGCTGCTCTAGAAAGGATACTCTGATCTCTCAGGGGCCACGTGGGTCAGGGTGCTGGGCAGGGGGAAAGCAGTTAGCCAGTACCCCGGGGCCCTTGGGCGCTTCTGGCCTTGATGCCTTCCTAGGCATTGTACCTGGGTTGGGGGTCCTTCTCAGTAGAATTGGGGGGCCTGGAAGGCCCTGCTTGGTTGTGGCAGTGGGGTACACAGAAAGAAAAGGCCTCTCCAGGGCTTGGAAAGAGCTCGCTGCTGCAAGGGGTAAGCTTGTAGGTCTTGTGTCTAGAACTCAAGAGCGGGAGGCCTTCATGGAGAAAGAAAAAAGTACATTTAATTTCTAATTAGGCGGTACAGCCTCCTTGTTCACCCTGCTGGTTAGAACAAGGAAGGCTCTCTCAACTCCACCCCACCAGGTTTTTCTCCATCCTGTCCCCAGATGGGTGTGCCTAGGGGTGGGAGTAGGTTGGCGCCCTAGGCGCATAAGCCCTGGAGCTGGGGTTGTCTCTCAGGCTGCCACGACTTTCTTCCTGAGGCTATATTTAGGTGTTGGTCTGGGGAAAAGGATGTGAGCTTTTCAGGATCCTGTTTATCCAGCAGACCCCACGCCCACCCCCACCTTGCAGCTGTCTGTCCTCTATTCAGTCTGGAACTTCCCCTTACCTCCCTCCCTGCTTCACTTTGGGCGCCCAGGCCCTAGAAAGAAAACAACATTTGCCATTGAATCCTGCGGTCACTGCCTACTAGCTGTGTGACAACTAACATATACTTAATTTTCTGAGCCCTGTTTTCTCACTTGTACAGTAGAGATGATGATAACTACCTTGCAGGGATGCTGTGAGGTTCAAATGAGATAGTGTGTGTTTAAAGTGCCTGGCATTATGCCTGGCGAGTGGCAGTCATTAAATAAGTGTTGGTTCTTTGAGATCTTCTGTCAGGCAGTGGCTAAGGCTGCTGCTCTTGGGGTAGCAGGTTTAGGAAAGAGCCCAGTAGCATGTGATGCCTGTTGCCTTAATGGACATTGGCTATGGGGAGGTGATGGTGCACAGAGTCCATTTCCTTTTTGCTTTGTATTTGAATCTTTTTTTTAATATTTATCTATCTATTTATTTTATTTTGGGCTGTGTTGGGTCTTAGTTGTGGCACGCAGGCTTCTCTCTAGTTGTGTCGTGTGGGCTCAGTAGTTGCGGTGCACGGGCTTAGTTGCCCTGCAGTGTGTGATCTTAGTTCACCGACCGAACCCGCGTCCCCTGCATTGGAAGGTGGATTCTTTTTTCTTAATTAAAAAAAAAATTATTTATTTTATTTATTTAATTTTAGCTGTGTTGGGTCTTCGTTGCTGTGCGCGGGCTTTTCTTCTCTAGTTGCGGTGAGCGGGGACTACTCTTCGTTGTGGTGTGTGGGCTTCTCATTGCAGTGGCTTTTCTTTTTTTTTTTTTTTTAGTATTTTTATTTACTTATTTGGTTGTGCCTGGTCTTAGTTGTGGCAGGCAGGCTCCTTTGTTGCGGCTCGCGCGGTGGCTTCTCTTGTGGAGCACGGGCTCTAGGCGCGTGGGCTCTAGAACGCAGGCTCAGTCGTTGTGGCGCACGGGCTTCGTTGCATGTGGGATCTTCCCAGACCAGGGCTCGAACCCGTGTCCCCTGCATTGGCAGGTGGATTCTTAACCACTGCACCACCAGGGAAGCCCCGGAAGGCGGATTCTTAACCACTGGACCACCAGGGAAGTCCCTTGCTTTTGAATCTTAAGTCAGATCCCAAGTTGGCTTGATGGCATCCTCTAACCAGGAGGTTAGATCTCCCAGATGCCACCACCATGCACACCTAAGCCTGGGTCTTTCAGGGATTACAGGAAATGAGAGAGTTTGGAGTCTGGGCTTTTATAAGCTGATCTAAACCTCGTTCCCGTATTTGTAAAATGGGGGTAATGACGGACCTACCCATAGCAGTGTTGTGAAGATCGCCTTAATTGAGACAGTACTGTGTAAAACGGAGCACCTGGCACATAGCTGGCGCTCAGTGAGGGAAGGCTGTGCTCATTAGCTGGCCGTGTCTGGATTGGAGACACAGAAAGAGGCTCTGCTCGAATAACCTTTCTCTCTGTTTCTGTTTGCAGCAGCAAGGTGGGGCACGAAGGCCCTGTGCTGAGCACCCGTAATCCTCTGGGGGGCCACCCCTAAAAATAGCACCCCACCATGTTTAACCTAATGAAGAAAGACAAGGAAAAGGATGGCACGCGGAAGGAGAAGAAGGAGAAAAAGGAGAAGAAGGAGCGGATGTCAGCAGCGGAGCTGCGGAGCCTGGAAGAGATGAGCCTGAGGCGTGGCTTCTTCAACCTGAACCGCTCCTCCAAGCGTGACTCGAAGGCACGCTTGGAAATCTCCAACCCCATCCCCATCAAGGTGGCCAGCAGCTCCGACCTGCACCTGACTGACATCGACTCCGACAGCAACAGGGGCAGTGTCATCCTGGACTCGGGCCACCTGAGCACAGCCAGCTCCAGCGATGACCTCAAGGGTGAGGAAGGCAGCTTACGGGGCTCGGTGCTGCAGCGGGCAGCCAAGTTCGGCTCCCTGGCCAAGCAGAACTCACAGATGATTGTCAAGCGCTTCTCCTTCTCCCAGCGCAGCCGAGATGAGAGCGCCTCAGAAACCTCCACCCCCTCAGAGCACTCTGCCGCCCCGTCTCCACAGGTGGAGGTGAGGACCCTAGAGGGACAGCTGATGCAGCATCCCGGCCCAGGCACCCCTCGACCAGGACCTCGGTCCCGAGCCCCTGAGCTGGTGACTAAAAGGTTCCCGGCTGACCTGCGCTTGCCCCCCGTGGTGCCCCCGCTACCCCCTGCGCTCCGGGAACTGGAACTGCAGCGACGGCCCACGGGGGACTTTGGCTTCTCCCTGCGACGCACAACCATGCTGGATCGGGGCCCCGAGGGCCAGGTCTATCGGAGGGTGGTTCACTTTGCTGAGCCCGGCGCAGGCACCAAGGACCTGGCCCTGGGGCTGGTGCCGGGTGATCGTCTGGTGGAGATTAATGGGCACAATGTGGAGAGCAAGTCCAGGGATGAGATTGTGGAGATGATCCGGCAGTCTGGGGACAGCGTGCAGCTCAAGGTGCAACCCATCCCAGAGCTCAGCGAGCTGAGTCGGAGCTGGCTGCGGAGCGGCGAGGGACCCCGCAGGGAGCCAGCCCATGTGAGTGTTGGCCTGGGCAGCCGGGGGTAAGCAGGGATTGGGGATGTTGGCATCTCCTGCGACTGTACCTGGGTGGATGATTGGGGTACCCGGGAGCTACCGTCAGAGCCTAGCGAGAGTGTGACCGGTGAAGCCGTGACACTCCTTGGGCTCCGGGACGACTTACCTGGCCTGTGGGGAGGAGTGACCTCAGAAGGTGTGATACACAGCGATACAAGCTTTATGATACCCTGGTAGGCTAATATGTCCTGAGCCCTAAATTGGGGCATGGGGGCTAACATGCGCCACTTCCAGATATGAGACACTCTGGGCTACTACTAGTCCAGACTGGTATCTGGACTAAAATATAGGATTTCCATTATTTAGATATAGGAGGTGAAAAAAAGAGAAATTATTTTAAATCAGGGCTTACATTGGTAGCTCCTGGGGAGATGACCTCAGGCCTCCTTTTACCCCTGAGTGACTGAGGAGCTGAATACCAGGTAAGGTTGCAGAGATAATCAGTGGCCAGATCATCGAAGACCTTGTAAATAATGGTAGGAGTTCAGATTTTATCCCAGTGAAACGGGACCATTGTAGGGTGTTCAGCAGGGGAGTGACTGGATCTGATTTATAAAGATCACGCAGGCTCCAAGAGTCTTTATTATCTCTTAGAAGAAGAAAAAGCACGGCCCTGGAAAGGCAAAAGGGACCAAGCCTACAGAGATAGTATGAGCTGACTGTCCCTGAGATCCCAACTCTTATCCTGCCCACACAGAACAGCAGTGGAAGGGGGTGACATAGGAGCAGAAGAGATTGAGATTAGATGTATGAGCAGGTCTCTAAGGGGATTGAGATCTCTAACCCCAGGGGACTTTTTTTTTTTTTTTTTTTTTTTCTTTTGCGGTACGCGGGCCTCTCACTGTTGTGGCCTCTCCCGTTGCGGAGCACAGGCTCCAGACGCTCAGGCTCAGCGGCCATGGCTCACGGGCCCAGCCGCTCCGCGGCATGTGGGATCTTCCCGAACCGGGGCATGAACCCGTGTCCCCTGCATCGGCAGGCGGACTCTCAACCACTGCGCCACCAGGGAAGCCCCCAGGGGACTTTTGATAGGGTGGCTACATATCAGTTTGGAATGTTCTGCCTAGAGACAGTCCAGGAGGGACAAGTTGGCCTCTAGCCATCCCTTTCTCCTGGCTGTGGGTTTTAGGATCGTTTGGATCTGGTCCCTGCAGCCTGACCACTGCATAGCCTGGCCAGGACCTTTCAGCACTAAGTGACCGGCCAGATGTGTCAAAGTCAGAAGTGGGAGGAAATGCTAAGGAAGCAAGCAGAGTCCTGGTCCTAGCTTTCTCCTGGGGAGGGGAAGTGGAAGCTCAGATGGCTGTTCAGCCTGGCAGCATCTCGGGCCAGGAGGGCCTGGGAGCGGCAGGGTTAGGCTCTGGCAGGAAACACTGGAGCTGGGTTCCCGACCTTCCTTTACCCTGGGACTGGTGGGGTCAGGCAGCCTTGCTAGTCAGGAAAGGGTAGTGAGTGGAAGGGAGCCTGTCGTGGAATCCAGGGGAAGACCTGGACTCATTTATTCCGGAAACACACATCAGGCACCTACTATGTGTTAGCCATCAGGCTAGACTGAACTCAGGGTAACTGCAACTTAGAGGGAGTAGTCTTTATTTGAGAACCAAAAATCATACCATGTTGCCATGTCTGTCTGCTTTCTACCAGGCTAACATTGCATTTAACAGATGGAACTCTCTTCTTCTTAAAGAATGAATCTCCCCTGGGGGATTGTTGCCAGCTCCCTGTTGAACCACAGCACAGGCCTCTGTGGGGCCCTGGGCCTGGCATCTCGGATGCTGTTTAGTTTTGTCTTTATAGCACAGGGATCATCCTGGTATCTCATATTTCCCAGCCACTCTCCCTTCCCAGCTAGCTGCTGCTTCCTCATCCCTGGGGAAGTGGATGGCTTAGCTTTGGAGGCCCTGGTGGATTCCACATTACAACAGGTATCCCTGAAATGCTGGCTTGTTCTCGTCCCTGTGGGGCAGACCCAGCTGGTGGCCAGAGGACGTTTTCGTCCACCTGAGGGATCGGGCAGGGGACATAGTAGAAAGCCCCATCCTCATGAGTCTCCTAGAGCCCTCCGACAGGTTAAGAGAAGCCCTGTATCTTTTCCTACCTGGGTAGGGGGTGGGGACTCAGGCCACAGCAGAGGGGAGCGGAGGGGAGCCCAGCATTCCAGCTTCCTGGGACAGACCCCGGAGCTGGTGTGGGAGTGCTGCAGCCTCTTCTGCGGCTCTCATCCTCTATCTCCTCCTCTTCCTCCCACTCCTACTCCTGCTCCTTTTCTTGGCAGCAGTTCTAATCCCAGTTCCATGCCAAGAAAAGAGTCTTCCCGCCTCCTCCGGGCTGCTGGGTGGGGTACCGTGACAACTCCAGCCCCACGGGTACAGCTCCTGGCGGCCACCCTGCCCATCAGGCCATCCATCAACTGTGTCCACACGTTGCCTGTCCCCAGGGAGCTCTGAGGGAGCTGGCTAGCCATCTGTTCTCTTTCGGCACACAGATGGGGGCCGGGCCCCATGGCTTTTTCCGTGGCCTCTTCAGAAGGCCCCAGGGAGAGACAGCCCCTTGGGTTTCCTTCTTACATGGTGTGTGTCCAGAATGCTTGGCTCACACCTTCTTCGTGTATCCCTGTAGCTGCTAGACAGGGTTCCACTGGGAGCAGGGGTGACCTACGGTAGTAAGATAGACTTGAGGCCTGATAGGAACCACTCAGCTGGCCTGAGAGAAGCAACTCTTCTGCGTCTTTTCTTCTGCTCACCTATCTATTAAACAAACATTTGTTGAGCACTTTCTGTGTGCTAGGTCCTGGGGTCCAGCAGTGAGCAGCACATAACCCCAGCCCCAAGGAACTCATAGTGTGGTGGGAGGGATGGTCAAGTGGCAGACAAGGACAGTGCCATTCGAGAAGCTCAGTGACAGGGGCCAGGACACGGCCCTAGGGAGCACAGAAGAGAGACTTCTAGTACAGCCTTGGGAATGAGTCAGGGAGGACTGACATCTGGGTGGGAGATGAGTGTCAGGGAGGCAAGAGGAGGAAGAGGAAGGCTGTAAGACACATGTCAAGGTCTAGAGGTTGGAGGGAATGACACATCTGGGGAATACGACTGGGGGATAGTGTGGGGACATTATTGAGAGAAGCAGCAGGAGAAGCAAGCAGGGGCAGGTCACGAAGTCCCTTGTGAGTCTCGCTAGGGAATGTGAACTTTAACCCAAGGACATTGAAGCAATTAAATTAGGGAGTGATGGGAACAGGTTTTCGAAAATCTCTCTGACTGCTTATGGAGAATGCTTTCAGGTGTAGCAAGGATAGCGGTGAGGGAGCTGTTGTTGTAATCTCAGTAGGATGGGTGGAGGCCTGAACTTGGGTAGAAGCAGTGGAGATGGAGAGATGTATCAGACGGGAGCAACTGAGGTAGGCTCTGTGGTCTTTTTTATTTTATTTCAGCTTTTTAAAAATTAAAATATAGTTGATTTACAATGTTGTGTTACTTTCTGGTGTACAGCAAAGTGATTCAGTTTTATATATGTATATAAAATATATATATATTTTTTCAGATTCTTTTCCATTATAGGTCATTACAAGATACTGAGTATAGTTCCTTGTGCTATATAGTAGGACCTTGTTGTTTATCTCTTTTATATATAGTAGTTTGTATCTGCTGATCCCAAACTCCTAATTTATCCTTCTCCCTCCATTTCTCCTTTGGTAACCATAAGTTTATTTTCTATGTCTGTGAGTCTATTTCCGTTCTTTTTTTTAATTAATTAATTTATTATTATTATTATTATTATTTTTTGGCTGTGTCGAGTCTCCATTGCTGCACATGGGCTTTCTCTAGTTGTGGCGAGCGGGGGCTACTCTTCGTTGCGGTGCGCCGGCTTCTCATTGAGGTGGCTTCTCTTGTGGAGCACGGGCTCTAGGTGCAGGGGCTTCAGTAGTTGTGGCACATGGGCTCTGTAGTTGTGGCTCACGGGCTCTACAGCGCAGGCTCAGTAGTTGTGGTGCACGGCTTAGTTGCTCCACGGCATGTGGGATCTTCCCGGACCAGGGCTCGAACCCGTATCCCCTGCATTGGCAGGCAGATTCTTAACCACTGTGCCACCAGGGAAGTCCCAGTTTCTGTTCTGTAAATAAGTTCATTTGTATCATTTTTTTAATATTCCACATATAAGTGATAGCATAGGATATTTGTCTTTCTCTGACTTACTTCACTTAGTATGATAATCTCTGGGTCCATCCATGTTGCTGCAAATGGCATTATTTCATCCTTTTTTATGGCTGAGTAATATTCCACTGTGTATATATACCACATCTTCTTTATCCATTCATCTGTCCAGATCTTGGCTATTGCAAATAGTGCTGCTATGAACACTGGGGTGCACTGTAGTCTTGTTGATTGGTTGGTGTGGGAGAAGGAAGAGAAGAGGGGTCAAGCGTGACTGCCAGGTTTAGGAGAAGATGCTACCTTCTTTCCTTGGCTCCTCAGGGAAGATGTTCTAGGGACATCTGTTTTGGGATCAATTACCCTTAAGTTTTCTAAAGGCAAAGAGTTCCTTGAGTTGGCGAGATTGAGGGAGGTGTTGGTAACGATGAGGATCTTAAAACCCCAGTTGGTTCAGAATTCCTTCCTCCAGGTCCATGAGTCTGAGTGGGAAAGTCAGTAACCATTAAGAAGGAGTAGACGCCTGGCCGGGACTAGGACCTGGGAGAGGGGAGAGCGGTCCCTTCGGTTTGTGTCCTCAGTGGGCCCTTCACGGGGACAAGTGTGTTGTCTGGGAATGTAAGATGTTTCTGCTGAGCTCAGAAAAGCCCAGCTGGCTAAACCCTGGCTGATGTGGTTGTCCCCCTGCCACCAAGAGCCAGAGGAGCTGGCCTGCATGGGAGCCGTACCTAGAAAGCACTGCTCCCCTGAGCTTCTGAGGATGTGGTGGGAGGGGAGAGATGGGGGTTTAAAGGAAGGCCTACCACTCCCTCCCAGTCGAGGCTAGGTTCCTGAGCTGTCAGGCATTTGCCTGAGATCCGTGGTACAGTTTCTTCTGTTGGACCTTGGGGTCTGTACTCAAAGGCTATAGGGGGCTTCCCTGGTGGCGCAGTGGTTAAGAATCCGCCTGCCAACGCAGGAGACATAGTTTCGAGCCCTGGTCCGGGAAGATCCCACATGCCGCGGAGCAACTAAGTCCGTGCGCCACAACTACTGAGCCTGCACTGTAGAGCCCGCGAGCCACCACTACTGAAGCCCACAGACCTAGAGCCCGTGCTCCACAACAAGAGAAGCCCCCACTCGACGCAACTAGAGAAAGGCTGCGCCTAGCAACAAAGACCCAACTCAGCCATAAATAAATAAATAGATAAATAAACAAACGAAGGCTATAGGGCTGTTAGGTTCCTTAAGAGGTCGTCATGTCCATCTAAACCACATCCACCTTCCAGAATCGGGAAGAGAGCATGTTATAGTGTAAAGAGCGTAGACTTTGGAGTCAGAAAGACCTGTGTTTGTGTTTTACTAAAGTTACCAAACTTTGTGAGCCTCAATTTCCTCACTCCCTTGAACATTGAATGAAGTGTGCTTAAGAACCGGCACTGTACCAGGCACAGGGGGATTCAATAAATAAAATATAATCTTTCCTTGAGGGAGCATAGACCTAAGTGAAGAAATGCAACCAAGCACCATAACTGCTATCACAGAGGTCTGCACAGCTATGCAATGGGGTGAGAAGGAGGAAGTGGCCAGTTGTGCTAGGGAGAAAAGGGGTGGCCATTAGGAGAGGCCTCCGAGGCAAAGTGACCCATGACCTCTATAAACCGGCTCTATTCTATCCTCCCAGAATTTGAGAGGACTAAATCAGAGAAGGATGCACACCCAACTAACTACAGTTTTCTCTGAGAAAGAGAATAAGATTGGAGCTAAAGGGAGACTTGTTTTTTATTCTGTATACCATGCTTTGTGGGCCTTTATTTAAGATAAACATGTTTGTGTATTAGACGATGTCACTTATATAGACTTTAGCCAGTAGTAAATGCTTAGGAAGATTAGTACCCTTCCCTCTGCCCGGTCTCTGATGCCATCCAGGAAAGGTAATTTTGCAGCCTCTTTAATTAATCCGTCCTCGTGCTCTCCCATTCTTGCCCCTGGTGAGGTTTCCTTTCCAACGGGACGCCTAACGCTTTTGTCCAAACTCTTTCTCTGTAGCTCTGTCAAAAACAGCCAGCTGGCGGGAAAGATGGGACGCTGGATGCTCTCTTTCTTTTTCCAGCTTTTTGGAGGCTGGCTTCTCAGGGCTGCCGGCATGGTCATCAGTGGCCTTGCAGGGGACTGGCTGGTCAGGGTTGCCTGCATCTGGGAGAAGGCAGGGGCCCCCTTGCTGTAGTGGAAGGCCCTAGTCCCCTGGGCGGAAACGGTATGAGCCTCACCAACCTTGTCCCCCGGGTCCCTGGGTGCTGTCAGGAGTGGGGCCTGCAAGATTCCAAGGGGAGACTTGAAATTGTGCTGCTTCCAGGCCTTGCCAGGCCAGCTTCTGGGCAGTGGGCTTCCCAGGGGCTTCTGGTGGTGGAGAAGTTGGGTACTGCCTGAGTTCAGGGTTCTAAAATGCTCTGTTCCTAATGTTACTCCAGGAATTTTTTACTTCATTTTGTGCCAAAGCTTCTGGCACCTCTGGCGTCAGAGTCTCACCATGTGAGAGCCCTGGTTTGGGGGCTCAGAGTGGAACCCAAACTATGTCCTTTTGGTAATGAGAGGCGGGTGGGTAGGTGTCAAGGGTGTGAGAACTGGTGGGTGAAAAGTCTTTGGGTGCATTTTGGGGGGTTGTCTGTCCTGGATTAGTGGGGTCCATGGGACCAGCAGGATAGTGTGGTAGACTAGGTCACTTCTATTCTGCTAGGTCTCCCTTTTGTCTTCAGAGGACCATTCTGCTTTTTTCCCAGTGAGATGCTAGATGAACTACAGTTCCAGAGTGCCCTGGCCACCCAGCCCGTGGGTGGTGGGCACAGTGCCCAGGCCACATTGGACTGGGTGTGGGTACATGTCATGGTCATCGGTTGTTTTTGCAGGCACAGCTTGGAGTCCTGGTGCAGGGCAGAGCCTTGACTGAGGTAGCCTGCTCCGGCCCCTTCCAGCCCTGGCCAGAACTCCTCTGGCCCATCCTGATACCCCTGGCCACCTTGTCCTCCTCTCCCTTCTAATCTCTCTTATTTACATTGAAGTGGTTCTGGAAAATACCAGATATGCAAACACCCAGACTGGGGGTGGGTGAGGAGTGGGGTGAAGGGGGGCGTGTGTGGCGGGTGGGAACACAAGTATTTTAAAAATGCTGCAAATCTCTACAGCATTTCCCAGAAACCACAAGCACGCGTTCCGCCTGCCAGCAGGGCTCCCGCCACCCCGCTACACTAAGCTGCTGGATTCTCCTCACTGGAGCCTGGGGTGGAGAGCAGCGTCGTGGGGTGGGGACCGGTGACCAGTTGGGGTGAGGGCTCCCCTGCTGCCTGGGCAGGCTGCCTGGCGCCTCCTTTGTCCGTCCGGGCAGCGGGTACGGATGTGCCCCAGGCATCAGCAGCACTTTGGGCGCCCACTGTGCCAGACAGGCACTGCCAAGGAATGGAGTCTTCATGGCCCCCCACCTCTTGCTGTGCAGTTTGGGGAGGGGCCCAGCCAACCCTAGAGTCCCGCGTGGTGCTTGGCAGCGGCTTCCGTCCTGTGAAATACAGGGGACAGTGTCAGCAAAGCTTATTTTTTCAGTTGTTGGCTCTAGTTTGGTTGGGAAACTATTTCCTTAGGCCTGGGTCACCACTCTGGCTCCCTTAATCTTCCGCCATATGTTCCTCAGAATCAGGGCATGGCGTTCTGCCCCGGCCTGGCTCAGCCACGCCGCTTTGCACAAACTCTGCGGCAGGGAAGAACGTGGGGTGTTTGCCCAGTGTTCTGTACGGCACCCAGTACAGTGCGTAGCGTGTGCATGCTCCCTAAGCGGTATTTAATTGATCTGGTAAAGATTCAGCCGAACAGAAATGCCTTGAGGGAAGGGCATGAAAAATAGGAGCAAGAACAAAGATCATGGCTAGCGTTCACCCTGCTTTCATTAGACACCGTTCTAGATGTTTCACACATATTAACTCATTAAATTTTCCCAGCAACCCTTTGAAGTAGGTATTATAATAATCTCTGTTTTGCAGATGAGGAAACTGGTTTACAGAGAGGTTAAGGTTAAGGTTGTTACCTACGGTTTCACGGTTATTAAGTGACTGGTCAGGATTTGAACTCGAGGTATCAGCTTCCTGCGCTTCACTATGCATAGGAGAGATGGATATCTATATATCCATATAGGTAGCTATATAGGGCAGGGGAAGGCAGTCTCTGGATATCCTTATACACCCACTGCCCAGCCCAGGCCTGGACTTTCTGGTTCCCGCTGCCCTGTCACTAGAAGCCTCTTCTCCAGAAGGAAAGGGGAAGCCAGGAGTGACTGACCACTCGTGCTCTGCGGACGGCGTGCTGCAGGATGGTGTGACTCTTGCTCTCTGTCTCTGTAGAGGATTAGCCAGAGGAAGTGAGCCCAAGTGGCAGCAGGCGGGATGTCATCTTGTGGGAGCTGGGAGAGGTACTGGAAAGGCGGCTGAGGGAAGCCGCGGGAAGACAAGTGGCATCTGTCTTGTCAGCCTTCGGGTGTGGTCCCCCGGGGTGGGGGAGGGTCGTGCTTTTGCCCCCTCATACCTCTCCCTTGCTAGATCCTGGAGGCCAGGGACGTTGCCCCCTCACCTTTTTGGCCCTTACCGACGTGCTGGTACTGACCTCTGTAGCATTTGGGGTAGCTAGATCCCCGAAATGTCACCTCTGACCAAGAACATGTCCTCTTCTGTGGCACAGGGGTGAATGTGTTCTCCCCCAGTGTGCACTGTGGGACAAAGCTGAGGAGCACGGCCTAGCAGAGTGCCTGGCAGGTGGTGGGTATGCAACGCAGAGTTCTCACTGGCTTCTACCATCGAGTCTCTGCTGTTCCTTTTGTCTATCATGCTTTTCCCTGCCCACCCTCACGTACTCATACATACTGGCCCCGGTTTGAATATCGTTTCCTGAGGGAAGCCTTCCCTGGTCCTCTCAGACCATGTCAGGTCTGCACGTCCTCCTTCTCCTTTACAGCTTTCATCAAGACTGTAATTAGTTCGTTATCTTCTTACTTCTGCCGTGCTGGAGCACTTGAGAGCAGTGGATATTTGTTGAAGGAAAGAGGATGGTTCTCTAGTCAGGAACTGGCTTCCTGTTCTCTCTGTCCGGGTTCCCTTGTTTAGCTCAGTTTGGGTTCCTAGAACCCTCCCCGCTGACTGTCCTTGGTGACTTGTCTGCAGTGTGTTAGGACTCTGTTTCTTGTGTGCCTGGACCCTCGGCATCCCTCACACGAGTGGAGGGGAGATGGGCTCTAGACAGCCAGGAGCAGGGGCCGGGGGAGGGGGCTCTGGGAGAGGGTCCCTGGGACAGCCTGCCAAGGAAGGCACCAGGCATGGGTGAGAAGCAGATTCAGGGTCACATGGGGTCACACAGTGTCCGGCCCAGGGGACCTTGGAGGAATGTGCCTGTCTTACTGGCTGCAGGTCTCTGAGGGGGTGGAATGTGGCCTGACAGGGCTCAGGGCGCCTTCTTTCCTTCTGCTTTCCCTGGGCTGCCTGTGTGCTGGAATGTCGGCAGGCTGGGAATTTTCACAGCAAGGATTTTTCCCAGTCAGAGCGACAGATTCCAGCTGGAGCCTGGGGACAGCTCCCGAAGGGGCAGGGGCTGCCGGAGAGGGCGGGGGCAGGTGCGGGGCAGCCCAGCTGCTCTGCTCTTGGGGCCTGGACTCGGTTCCCATCCTCTCTGGGAAATGCAAACATCTATCTCCCCACTGGGCCAGGCCAGGGGGAGCCTGGGCTTCTGGAGCTGCGGGGCTCAGGAGAGGCGGCGGGAGGCCTTGGGGACCAGAGAGACTCAACCTCAGTGAGGCGAGAACGTGGCTGGCCGTATCCCATAGGGCCTCACTTCCTCCAGACGGTCGGTGCGTCAGGAAGGGGTGCTGCCTCGGCTTCCACCCTCAGGTGGGGCTGTGCCTGCCATTCCCAGGTTCTCGGGCCTGTAGCGGCCACCCAGCCTTGGCAGGAGGTAGCATCGCTGAGTTTGTCACCTGTATCCGTCGTCCACTCTGTGGGCCACACAGCACCTCCAGGGCCTGGTTCCCTCTCTTAGTGACCTTTCCAGCCCCTGTGCCCTCTGCCCTCTGAGCTCCATTCTGCTGGCTCCTCCCTCCAACTCCCATTTCTGCAAGGAGCTGACTCACTTCCTCCCTCCCTGCCCAGCTTCTCTCAGTGCTGGGCCCTAGGACAAGCGGGTACCCACAGGGAGGGAGGTTCCTCACAGGGCACTTCCTGGGCTCCCTTCTCTGGCAGCAGGACTGTGAGGCTGCCCCGGCTCTGGGCAGAAGAGGGCTGCAGGTGGGGTGGGCTGGGGAGGGGCCTGGCTCTGGGCTGCAGGGACCAGGTGCCAGTGTCCCCGAAGCCTTGGCACACTCGAGGCAGGAGGTCAGGAAACCTTGAGGAGCACCTGCTCCCTGTCACCCTGTGGGCTTGGTTCTGTGGAGGAGAAAGGCTGAAGATGTCATCACTGTGATCTGGGAGCCTGTGCTTTCTCTAGAACAGAAGACATCTGCGAAAAGATAGATCTCAGCCCGGAGTGGCGTGGGCTGGAGGCCAAGCAGTGACGGCACTGTCAGGCAGCAGGAGACGGTCATGACTCTCTGTGACACCCAGTTTCATGCCCAGCCCCATCCCATCAAGGGGAAAGTGTCTGGAGAGTCCGGTGGAGCCTTCCCAGGGACAAGGCGAGGGGAGGGGTCTGATACAGAGTCCTTGTTCCCGCTGGCGGCCTGCATCTTGTCCCTGCCCACCCCCAGGTCCCTCATCCATGGACTGGTTTGGTTGTGGAGCTGCCTGCAGAAGCACTGGCTTTAGAGCAGTGAAAGGTTTCCTCCCTGGGTGGGCTGGCATCTTCTATCTCACCTGGAGCGGTCCAGGCTGTGAGAGCCCGTGTGCCTGGCGCTTCAGGCACAGGGGACCCAGCCTGTGCTGGGCCTGGCACAGCCTTGCATCCTCCTCTGCAGGCGGCCTAGGTTACCTAAAGGACACAGGCCCAGGGTAAGGCTGAGGCCCCACTCACTTGGCCATGCATCAAGATCAATAGAGGCGAGAGGGAAACTGGGCGCACCGCCTGAGAAACCTGGGGGTACGGCTGTGGGCTGTCTTCCTGCAATCAAGTGGCCAGCAAAATCCTTATTCCCCTTAGCACTTTGCTTTGCCTGGAGGAGCCCTCATTTCTCTGGCAGACTGCAGTGATCCTGATTCTGGCTTCAGGATTTCTGGACAATGACGGGAGTTTTTTGTATAGATGATGTTGGGGGCGGCAGGTGGGAATGAGGCGTAGGGGTGGAGAAGGTGAGGGGTACCAGCCTGAACACCTTTGCTCTGTAAAAGGCCCTCACCCTCCGTCGTGGGAGGTGAGCCACCCTGCCTAGTCACACAGATGCCTGTCTGCATTCCTCTCCCAGGGCTTCTTTATTGTTTCCTGCCCCCACCCATCATTTCTTGGCCCTGACCTGGGGAGAAGAACCAGGCTCTGTGACAGGACACCCAGCTTGGAAATGGCTTGGCACACGTACACACACACACGCGCGCATGCGTGCACACACACACACACAGACCCTTCCAAAGCATTTCTGCCATCAGCTTCCAGCCCTTCTAACCAGCCCTCACCTTCTCTGTGCAGACGAAGGCTGGCCACAAACCAGAGGACTTGGTTTCTGGGGCAGAAGAAGGCACAGCTTTCCTGCTTTTTATCAGGGCCCTGGGTTCCCCACCCAGCCTCTGTGTCTTCTTAGATCACTGGTTTTTTTGTGGGTTTTTTGGGGGGCCACGCCATGCAGCATGTGGAACTTCCCCGACCAGGGATCAAATCTGTGCCCCCTGCATTGGAAGCGCGGAGCCTTGACCACTGGACCACCAGGGAAGTCCAGACCACTGGTTCTGAGGTCTCCCTCTGTGCCTCTGAAAGAGGAGCCCCTGCTATAAAGGATCTCCCATCTTCCCTCCCCACCCGTTCTCTTCAAAATCTCCAAACTGCAGCTCTTATTGTTGCTGTAGAACCAGATGCTTGGCAAATATGAAGTTGGATGGGAAGGCTGGTTTTGGCTGTACGAACTACTTTCAGCTCATTTGGGGGAGGAGAAGGAAGAGGAAGCCAGCATAGGCAGAAGGGCCCACAAATCGGGAGTTGCGTATGATTGTGTTCGTGTTGTTGATCCATTGGCATGTACTGGGCATGGCACAGCCTGTGGAGCTGGACTGCCTGGGTTTGAATCCTGGCTCTCCTGCTGACTAGCTGGGTGACCGTGGGCAAGTTGATTTCTCTGTGCCTCATTTTCCTCATCTGTAACATAAGAATACTAGTACTTTCCTGGATTAATGAATCAACACATGTAAATCACTTAGAATAGTGTCATTGTCATCATCACTGATCTGTCTCTGATGGCTGAGAAGCACTTGGTGCCTGGGAGCTTGATGGGTCATCTGCCCACAGGAATGCCACAGCCTGTTAAGGACTCAGCTCAGCTCATGGAGGGTGGGGTGGGCTTTACTCTTCTCCTTGGGATGGTGCTTTTGCCCAAAGCGCCTTCCAGGTGGAGATAGGGAAATAAGGCCCAGACTTGTCCCCAAGCTTACTCAGGGCCACATGGTAGCCTCAGAGTGGGATTGCTTTGCCCTGGACATCCAGTCGAATCTGCTTGATGCCAGTTTTCAAAACTGTGCTACTTTGCCTGTGATTTCCTTCAGTCAAATTCTTGGCTGATACCAATACCTTTCGACGACCAGACTTCTTTCCTATTTGTTTTCCAGTTGAACGAACAAACTCTACTCTCTTGTGGTCTCTTTACAACTTATTGTGTTTGCTCGCACCTGTGTTGCCTCTGATAGCCCACGAGGATTAGGGCTAAGCAGGAATTGAGGCACAGAACAGAGAGGCAGCCCTGACCTGCCAGTTCCCGGGTCTGTTCTCTGCTCCCTCCCTCACACGTAGAAGCTTGCCCAGACGCTCCCACCTTGGATTTTCTAGCTACTGTATCAAAACCTTTCAAATTAAGCGCCAGTGGTAGAATGTGATAGCAGTCGGATCCGTGCACTGGTCCCTCCTTCCTCCCCGGGGAGCTTGATTGAGCCTCTCTAGCAAGGTGAGCATGCCCCGGAGTCCTTTCTCCACCACGTCCTCCTCCCCCTCTTCCTCATTTGCTTTATCCATCTGGCATCACAGGGAGGTGTCCGGTTATGGTCCCCACTACCCTATGGGAGAACTCCTAACATTCTGTTCAGTACAAGGCTTCATTGCCTTATTTGCTCTTCAAAGTTCAGGGTTCTGCTGGCACTTCTCTTTCTGGGAGCACTAACATCAGATGAGTCCAGCAGCGGGTGATGTGGGGAAGCCCTCAGGCCACTACATTCCAGATGTCTTACCCATGCATGGTCCAGAGACTCTGCAGAAACAAGGAATGATTGTGTGCACTGAGGGGCTTTCTCCCAGGCCTGGGATGCCTTGGGGTGGGGGCTGGCTTCCATTCAGCCTTGCCTTTTCATCCCTTCTGCATCTGGCTTCTGCTCCCAGGCTGGGGGTTACATTGTGGCTACCGTCCCCTCCCCCACTTCTTTCTGAGCCCTGGGGGTCAAGGCACGGCACATGGGGACAGGAGTCTAAGCAGACTCTGGGGCAGGGGTGGGAGAGAACAGCAGGTGGTCAGGAACAACACCTGAAGGAGTCTTTGGCAAGGATGACAAGGACAAGCTGAAAGGGGGATCCTCTGGACCAGACCTGTCCAGTAGAAAGTTCTGCAAAGTGATAAATGTTCGATAGTCTGTGCTTTCCAACTTGGTAGCCACTAGCCACACGTGGCTATTAAGTACTTGAAATGTGGCCAGTGTGACTGAGGAACTGAATTTTCCATTTTATTTCATTTTTAATTTAATCAGAAGCATTCCCTTGTTTCAATTTAAATAGCCACACTTAGCTAGTGGCTACTGTATTGAACAGTGCAGCTCTAGACAGCTCATTCAGAAAGAAATGGTGGGGTGATCTTGAACCTTGTCTTGCCGTCCCCCTGGTGAGGCTGGGAGGGTGGTGTTTTCTCTTCCTCTCAGGAAGGAAGGCTTGTTCTCTCGGGCAATTTCTACACTTCACCAACTCAGGAATCCTGATGCCCCAGGGCCAACGGGTCCCTGGCCATGTGCCACCACAACTGGGGCAGTGCTTCCCCAGCTCGCCAAGCGTGTTTTCTGCCCAGCCTGGTAATGCACAGGTGCTCACATGCCCCAGTGGATTTGGCCAGGGCTGTTAATGCAGAGGTGGGGGGTTAGTAGGAAAAGTAGAAGCTTTTGCTTCTTCCTTCCTGCTTCTATGGAGATTGGGTCTGTGCTTTATTTTGACTTAAAAGAGTGCTAGAAACAAGCCCAACAGGGGCCTCCAGAGGTGAACACACAGATCCTCAGACATCTATTGAACATCCAGTGTTTGGAGGACACTGAGGCTTATCTAAAGGAGTGTCTCTGACTTTGAGAATAAATAGCACAGGCCTCCAACTCACACCCCGGGGGGCCATACTGATATTTTATTTAAATTGGTGTGGCTGACCCTTAAACTGGGTTTCCTTTTTTTATCCTCTGGAAATAGAGAAGAGTTGTCGGTTATGTGAAAAAGAGAAGAACAGTTTTTCATTATGCTTATTCTTTCCTGTCTGCCAGAGGGGGTGGGGATGGGAATGTCATGCGTGGTGCATTTAGTAGACTCAGAAGTGCCCCAAGTCTTGGTGGGATTTGGGGCAGGAGGGTGGAGGATGTTGGAAAACCATCCTCAAGGTTGGCCCTTGGCTTTGGGCCTTGTGGGAGCTTGGCAAGCAGAGGCAGTTTGGAAGTCCCCAGGGGCCATGAGGAAATCCCCAGCAGCTGAGAGTCCTCAGGGAGCAGCAGGCCTACTGGAGCCACCAGTCAGGTGGTCTGTCCCCGCAGGCAGCCGGGACCTGACTTCGAGGGGATGCTCTCCTGGTCTTCTCAGAGAGGACAAGCCCAGACTTCCCTGCTTGGGCTCTGTGCCCACAAGATGGTGTGGTGTCAACAGGCTCTGAGCAAACATTTGAGTGTGCCAAGGCAGGGGCTGGGGGAACCCAAAGCCTCCGTGACCACCTCTGGGGCAGTGATCTGGGGCTGGCCACTCCGAGCCCACTGACCCTCTGGATTGCTTGTCCCAGACCTCTCCCCACCACACAGGCTCAAGGCATCCCTGGAGTCTTCTGTTTACTCATGAAGTCATCCATTCATCCATTTTATTCCATCAATAAGCATTTACTGAGTGCCTGCTATACATAGGGACTGTTTTGGGCTGTAGGGATGGAGCAGTGATGAAAGCAAAGTCTGCGCCGAGCTCATCTTTGCCTCTTCTGGACGTATCCCTCCAGGGTAAAGGGAGAGGCCATTTTGCCGCTTCTGCCCCCCTCAGCCTCCAGCTCCCAGGGGGCGCCTCTTGGGGGCGGGGCTGAGAGGGCGACCCCAAGGAGGTGCTATCCCGCGGCCTGGGCGCCGGCTGGCCCTTGAGAAGGGGGCGGCCGCCCTCTGCCGGGCTCCAGCAGCACTGCAGGGCGGGTGCACACCGGGCTTCCAGGCGCATGTGCCGGCCGGGCCCCGCCCCGGACTCCGCCCCTGCGCTGGCGGCGGGGCCGTCGGGGCCCGGAAGCGTAGGCCTCAGGGTTTGGGGGCGGGGCCGGGGGCTGACTCGGCCGCAGCCCAGCGAGGCAGCTCCTGGGGAGGGTTGTCTGGGCCCATCACTGCGCGTGCACCTTTGGTCTCGGCTGGTTTCCCCTCAGACCTCCTCCCCCTCCCTGCGGCCATCCCTAGGCTTCAAGAGGGTCTGTTCCCTTCCTTTGGGATCCACTGGTTATTGATGCCCAGTAAAATTTCAGAAAAAACCTTGGTATCTCAAAGAGTACCAGTCACTGTCTACTGACACACTTACACTGTTATTTTATAGGAGAGAAGACATTTCTTACACACCAAAAAAAAAAAAAAAGGTAATAAAGGCTAATTCTTGCCAACAGAGGGAAGGCACAGGTGCTGAGAAACCTTTGAACTGATCATCCCGAAGAACGCATCTGTCTGGTGGTGGGGAGTCTCCAGGAAGCATAAATGCTCCAGGCCCTCCCCAGCCCTGAGAGCATAGTGCTAGAAACAAGACTCCCCGCAACTTCCTTAAATAAAGAATTCTATTAGTGACACTTTATACATTGCAAATTAGTCATAACACAAGCACTACATAATTAGTATCCATTTATGGAGACAGTGTTTATAGCCCCCCCCTTTCTTTTAAGAGTTTTGATTTAAAGGGGAACTAGAAAGACAAGTAAGGTCAGAGGAGTATTCTTTCATTAAAATGCTAATTAGAACCTCAGTCTCAATGTTTTACAGACTACCTCCCTTTCAACCAGCCTCAAGAAGTTCAGTCTAGTGGTAAGGGGATGAAACAAACAAAAAACAAAAAACCCCAAAACAGGCATTGTGCTTCCCCACAGTGTTCACCGCGAGGTATTACACATCATCGTTAGTTGCAAGAGTAAATGACTTACTCCTCAGAGCCGCCTGTCTAGCCTGCTCCCAGATCTGCTTAACTACTTTGCCTGACCCAGTGCCCGAAACAGAGCCAAGGCCCTTTCACTCACCCAACACTACAATGTGGAAGAGCAGAGTAGTTGAAGTTGTTACTCAATCCGGATATTCCTTTGTTCCCCATTCTTTTCTGTGTGGCTAATTGCACATGTACCTTTCAGATCAGTTAGTTAAATCCAGTGGATATTTATTGAACACTACTATGTGCCTGGTTCTGGGGAGTAGGATGGTATCTAAAGGAAGTAGGAAATCGTCCCTGTTCTCCAGGGGAGAAGGCTTAAACACGTGACACAAATAGCTTACCATCACAACATCAGTTTAGTCATGGCATATACTCATTAAACTTCAATAAATTCAATTTCAGTCCCCCCCCCCCCCCCGCAATCCGAAAGTACAGCCCTCCTATGAAACCTTTTGGAAGCTGAAATGGTGTAAAGTAAAGAAGCAATGACCTTAAGGCACAATTTGCTAATGGATGCATTTTAAAAAATCAAGATAAAGCATACATACAGATTCACTTCAAGCTATGACAGTTTGATGTTGAGATGCTGAGTGTAGTTCCTGGGGAAGAAGCTTGGCAGTGCTGCCCGGCGTGTGTCCTGCCGCTATAACGCTTGCTGCAAAACAAACACTGGACACTATTTTTGTTCTTAGCATTTTTCTGTATAAGCGAAAATCCTCTTCAGATTTCCTTGGCTTATCAGAAACAGGTACTAACGTATGCCTTTTGTAAAAGCCAAGTGGCATAAAACAAACCTTCAAAAAATGGAGGATACACTGTATGTGGTTGTGTAGGAAACTATATATTACTGTAGTCTGAAATTATAACCATTGTATTTTGTGTACTTTTATTCAGTGCTGTACATGACTGTATACATTATGCTTTCAGGTATATAGAATGGTATATACAAACCCATGTGTATGTACTATACTTTGTGAGCAAGTTTAGGGATTTTTAAGAGTAATTTTGACTATATTCTATTTTTGCCTTACATGCTGACTTTAGAATCTAATCCCACATGGTAATGTGACTCCCCTGTATGTAACAGAGCACCGTGTTGAGTATACTCAAGAACCACCACGCATATGTGCTGATGTTTAGGTATAGACAGTGAACACTGTGGGGTTTTTTTTTTTTTCACTACACCTTGGTTTTTAATAATAATTTAATCACTTACCGACAATTGCCAGGCCTAATGCTAGTGCTTACCAAGGTACTTCTTTTTTTTTTAATAAATTTATTTTTAATTTATTTATTTTTGTTGTGTTGGTCTTCGTTGCTGCACTTGGCTTTCTCTAGTTGCCATGAGTGGGGCTACTCTTCGTTGCGGTGCGCGGGCTTCTCATTGCGGGTCTTCTCTTGCGTCGAGCACAGCTCTAGGCGCAACGGGCTCAGTAGTTGTGGCTCAGCGGGCTCTGGAGTGCAGGCTCAGTAGTGGCCGCTAGTTGCTCTGCGGCATGTGGATCTTCCTGGACCAGGGCTTGAACCCGTGTCCCCTGCACTGACAGTGGAATCTTAACCACTGTGCCACCAGGGAAGGTCCCACTATATATATATATATAAATATATATTTTTTTTATTTTTTTAATTCTCACGACAACCCCATAAGGTAAGTGTACTATTATAAGGCAAAAAGTGGAAAGTCTAAAAATCGAGTAACTTTCCTTAGGGTCAGACTGCCAAGAAGAGGCCGAGCTGGGATTCAGACTTTGCACTCTGGTTACCACACAGGTCTTGGGTTTTGGGAAAGGCTTCATGAAGGAGGTGGAACTCAAGATGGACTTTGAGAATGGGAAGGTGGAGGGCTGGTGGAGAGGCTTTCATAAGTAAAGGCTCTGTGGGAGATGAGGGCAGGGAGCCATGGGAAGATCTTCCTGAGAGAGTGAGAGCCTGGAGTGCTGGGGAGAGGGCGAGGGTGAGAGGAAGGTGAGGGTGAGAGGAAGGTGAGGGTGAAGCGCTGAGGAGGCCCCAGATTGTGGCTGTCCTTAGAGGGAGGCTGAGGTGCCTGGAGGTGGTCCGGCTGGCTGTGGGAGTGACCGCGTGGCCCCCAGAGCCATAGGCAGGCTTAAGGACCAGGTCCTGAGACAGCACTGAGCTTTGAGCAGCAGAGGGACTAATGGTGATTGTGTGTGAAGCTGAGTGGGTTGCCACGGCCCCAGTTTCCCCCTCTGAATGAAGAGGTTTCCCTTTTCACTAAGGGAAGTGAAACTGCCCTGAGATGGTCTCCGTCAGTAACACCAAGCATCTCAGAGACAGAATGGACAGGATCTAGTCATCTGAGTAGAAACTCGGAACGGATGGGCCCACGGTTACTACTAGTAAGTCAGACAAGACTGTGCAGATGAAGTGACACTTGGTCACCCAGAAGTCATCTTCCAGGGCACTGCCGAATGGCAGGTGAGCCTCGAAGGCTCTCAAGCAGCCAACGTAGAGAACACTGAGTCTGTGTGTGAAAACGCAGGCCTTTCACTCACAGGAGAGGCTGTGTGTTCGCTGACATCCCCCTTGTTCTGCTCTGGACTCTTCTATCAGGCTTGGTTATCTGGCTTTACAGCCTTTGGCAGAAACAGCATATTAGAAGGAGGTGAGACTGCTCAAGACAGGCATGATGACAGGCAGAGTGACAGCCAATGGTCTGGCAGGGGTAGGGGACAAAAGAACTAAACAGCAGATACACAGACACAAAGGGCGTCTGGCCTTCCTAACATGGGGGTAGCCCGAGGCTTCAGGTTGACTGTGGTGCCGAGATGGGGCTGGTGCCCTTGGAGAGTGGTTTGGGGTGTTGGTGGGGCAGAAGCCAGGCTGTAAGTCAGGAGGTCAGAGTTTAAGATGTTAGAGATGAGTTCAGAGTATTTTACCAAAGAAAGAGAGTCTATAAAATGTTTGTTGTTTTTATGATTGGAAATAGTAATAGAATTTAGAAAACTACTTAAAATAGAAAGTATTTTGTCCCTTAAAGAGGGTAGGCTTCAGTTACCTGAAAATTTTGCTTGTGATGCCTCTCCCCCACCCCAATGATCACAGATAGATAATAATTGTTAAAACTTTTTGAAAACATAGGGGCTGGACCCTGTTCTTAGGGCTTTGCAAGTACTAATTCATTTAATCCCTGTAATAACCCTGTGTAGTAGCCACTATTATTTCCCCCATTTTATAGGTGAAGAAATGGAAGCACAGAGTGAAGTCGTGTAGTTTACTGCATGGAAGAGCCAAGATTGAACCCGGCAGTCTGGCTCTGGAGGCCTCACTAACTTAACCACAGTACAGTGTGAATAATTCCTTTAAAGCAGTGGTTCTCAGAATCACCTAGAGAGGGCTGGTAAAAACTCAGCATAAAAACATGCTGAGTTTCTGACTCAGCAGGTCTGGGGTGGGGCCCTAGAATTTATATTTCTAACAAGTTCCGAGGGGATGCTGATCCTGCTGGTCTGGAGACCACATTTTGAAAACCAAAGCCCTTTCACTGACTGAGACTTCATCAATTTCATGCTAAGAGAGTCAGTGCAGCATAATCCTCATTTTGCAGATGAGGGAAATCTAAGTCACCTGCCCATGGTCACACAGCTAAGTCATTCATTCCTTCATTCACTGACTCTCTCATGGATATAACAAATGGGCACCTCTGCCCTAGGCCTTATGTTGACCTTCCAGTCAAGCAGCTCTCAGCTGTGGCTGTATGTAAGAATCACCAGGGGAGCTTTTAAAAATCCCAGTGCCCGGGCCGCCCTCCCAGACCAATTAAATCAGAAACTAGGGGGAAGAGGTGGGATCCAGGCATCAGTATCTTTAAAGTCCCGCCGGGGATTTCAGTGTGCCACTGAGGCGAGTGGCGCCCCTGTGTCAAGAAAGCACTGGAGGTACGAAGACCTGTGACATGGCACATAGCCCCGAAGGGTCAGACCGTCTCCCCAGGAAGACACACCACTCCCTAGAAAGCAGAATCACGAGCCCAGCATCCTAATGGCTTGTACAGCGAGTGGCAGGTGGGAGCCGGAGCTGGGCTTCGGTCCTCTTGGGCAGTGCTTAGCAACCTCTTCACAGAGAAAGTAATACTGTTTACAGGACCCACTGGGCTCATAGGACCGGCAAGGGTGACAGGCCTGGGGTCTCCAGACGCCCTGCTGGGCATTGGTTAGGAGACAGCTCCGCTCTGGCTTCTCAGCAACAGCCCCTCCCCTCCCCTCCCCCTCCCCCTCCCTTTTTCCCTCCCCCTCCCCCTCCCTTTTTCTTCCTGGAGAGGAAGAGGGAGGCAGTGACTGTTTCCTCTTTTGCTGCAGAGCTGACAGGTTCTGAGACAGCTTCAAAAGACCTGTCTTTTGGCTCCTTCCCACCTGCGCCCATCTCCCATTTCAGCCTCACCGGTGTCCCCAGCCCTGGTCTGGGCACCCTGTGGTGCTAACTGAAGAGCCAGGCCAGGCTTCTGTTCGTGAGGAACGCTGGCCTCTCACTGGCAACCCTTGCTCACCCGCCAGACACCCAAGATTTCCTCCGTCTGCAGGGCCAAGGCCCCCCCTCCCACACCCCACCTACCCCACCCTCCTCTGTGCCTGCGCAGTCACTGGCTGTGTGGGAGAGGGATGTCTACGCAGAGCGTGCAATTGATCCTGTGCACGTCCCCGGTGTATTTATTACAGGGGGGCAGCCACAGTGGGCCTCAGACTGATCGAGTGGGTCTCTGCTCCTGCTGGACTTTACAGGATGGCTGTGTTTGTGCACAGTGGACAGTGGGCCCTGTATGTTGTATTGGATGTGACGTTAGTAGTTGTCTTGGCCTCTGCCGCAGTAATTAGATGACTGGGGTGAGCCTATGATTTGTGTGTTCTCAGAAACACTGTGCTCTGATCGAGTGTTCGTGCGTGCTGGTGTGTGTGTGTGTGTGTGTGTGTGTGTATATACACGTGAACGCGCATGTGCATGTCTTGACTCTGGCCTGTGGGGCTGGGGGGCTGCAGGTCTCAAATTCCTCTGCTATTTTTAGGGGCCATATCAGCTCAGCTGTCGGGAGCCTGGGTGTGTGTCAGTCGGAAAGTCTCACCCTCCCCATCCCTTGCCCCTAACCCTCCAACACTGCCTGCCCCCCACCCCACGTCCTCACTCCAAGAGCCTCCTCCTCCTCCTCTTCCACGCGTGCTGTATCACCCTCTCCTCCCGGCATACCTGGTACCCGCAGTCCTCCAGGCCACTCACTCTCTCACTCTCTCCCACTGGCTCTGGCCAGGGTTGGGCAGCTCTGGATGGGAGGGGCCTGGAGAGAGGGAGGGGAACAGGGGCGGGGCTGCTGCCAGTGCTATTTTGAGCTGCTAACGGAGCAGCATCGGAGAGGAGACTCCTTGCTCTGGCCTGCTCCAGGCCAGGCTATGCGGGTGAGTGTCCCTCTGACCCCCCACCCCGGAAATGTCCCAGGCTCCTCATGCTGTTTCCTCATTTCGGGCAGGAGGGGACTTTTTGTTATTTCCCTCGAGGTGGCTGAAGCAGGTGGGGAGGGAGGCGTGAGGCTGCCTTGGTGGGGAGAGAATCATCCATCCCCGCGGCCTCTACCTCTCAGAGGCGAGGGGCAGGGCTTCCTGGGCCTGACTCATGACTTTGGAGGTCTTGTCCCTGCTTTGCGTTGCCAGCATGGCCCTCCACCCCTGCTTCCCCCTGGTGGACAAGAGAGAGGGGCTTGAGAGGGGTGGCTTTTGGAGTTGTCAGGGATCCCCCTTTCATTGTCCCCGAGAGTGGACTCAGCGTGGGCTCCTCCGTTTCTGTGGATCAGACACTCGGAAGGGCCACAGATGGCATCTTGGGGAGTAAGTTCCTTAAAAAAGCAAGTGAGGAGAGACACAGAGGCCTCCCAGCCCGTTCCGTTCCCCCACGCCGCCCCTCCCGGCCACCAAGGGTAAGGTTTTCACTTGTGTCAGCAGTTGGCAGAGAGTATGGGCTGGCCTGGTGCGGAGGTGTATCAGCAGCCTGAGATGTGCCTAGGAGCATTTGTATCTCCCTGTGCCCAGGGACTGCCCCGCTCCAGCCACAAAACTGGCACCAGCGCCAACGTGTGTGGGCGGGCTGGGGGTGGGGCGCGAGCGGCTTCTCACCCTGAGAGTGGGCGCTTCCTGGTAGAGCTTATAAGCCACCCAACCTTGGGCCTCCAGGTCCCGGCACCAGGTCACAGACTTGGGGCCATGCACGCCGATGGCCAGGCAGTTGGCAAAGTGCCCTGCAGAGGGGCAGTGAGTATCCCCAGAGAAGGGGGGGGCCTCCAGCAGGTCTGGCCGTTGGAGGAGGAAGCCCGGGCCTTCTGCAACTGCAGTGGCAGCAGGAAGCCATCCCAGTGCACCTGCTTCCTCTAGGCTGGCCTGGCCAACAGTGGCCGCACGCTTGGCTACTTTCTGTTCCGCCCTGGGTGGGGGGAGGGCTCTCGCTGGAGGCTGGACCAAAGGGGCCAGGATGTCCCTGCCAAGCTCTTCTCCCCTTTCTTCTCTGGCAGCATGGCCTTTAGGCCACTCCCTGAAGAGCCCCCCATTCCTCCCAAGCGGCTCTGTATAAAGCTTATTCCAGCCATGGGTGGGTGGAGGAGTAGGCCATCTCTGGAAACCCCAGCTTTCTACCCAAACTGTTGCTCTGGCAGGTGATGTCACGGAAGGACAGTGGCACAGGGGAACCGAGGGAGGTGGGGCCAGGGCTTCCTTCCATCCCCTAACATGAGCCTCTGAGGCTCTTGCTGGAGGACAGACCTGGGCATAAGTCCCAACCAGCCCCTCGCTGCTATGAGACCTTGGGCAGGTCATTTCTGAGCCTCCTTTTGCTCCTTTGTAAAGTAGGAATCATACTAGTATCTACTTCAGAGGGATGTTGTGAGGATTAAACGAGATAATGCCCGTAAAGCGTTCAGCACAGTACCTGGCACTTAGTACACGCTCAAGCAAGGCTGACTGTTCTTACTATCATTTCTTCCCTGCACCTTCATCCTCCTCCACATCCTTAGATTAGTCGGTGCTAGGCTAGGACTGGCAGGGACAGGGTCAAGTGGGAAATCCCTTCTGTGTTCGAATGGGAAAGGGGAGAGAGGAGGATGCCATGAGAAGCCCGGAGCGTGTGTGCGAGCTGGCGGAGGGAAGAGCTGCCACGTTCCCTTGGCCACAGGCAGCAGCATCTTCTCTTCCCCTAGGCAGTCTTTCTCAGGGTGACCACTGCCCTCGGGGGCTTGCGGTGGGTGGACATCTGGCGTGGATGTCCGCGATACATTTGTCCAGGCTGAGTGCTCCATGCCTGAGGGGTGCCTGGTGGGTGGAACGATCCCCCTGGGGGCATTTGTGCACCTGTACCCTCCTGTGAGGGGCACAGGATGATAAGTGAAGGGTGGATGGTCCTTGCTCATGATGCAGAGGGTAAAACCCAGCCTGACCCAGACCCCTGAGCCTTGGAAGCCTTCGGGGCTGAGGGTAGATGGGTCCCTCAGCACGTTTCTTGGATTGCTCCTCTTTGAGAACAAATGCTTTTAGCTATTATCTCCTCTGCTTTTTCTTTTTCATTGACTGTTTAGCCATCTTTATAATAGAAATAAATAGTAAGTAACAAATACATAACAAAATAAATACCAAATGTCTCTATTATGTCCAATTTGCACAGTTTACAAGATTGTTACCATCACCGTTTGCTTTCTATTTAGGTGTTAGTTTTTTTTTTGAATCACGTTCTTTTAGGAGGAGTTTTCCATATGGTTACATTGTCCACATATTTGTTAGTTTAAATGGCAACACAACAGTGTATTGTACTGAAGTAACATAGTTTACCCAACCCCTCCCTAACTCTAGGGAGTTAATTATTTCCAATTTAGGGCTATTATAGACAGTGCATTTTTGTATTGGTCTGTGGAGGTTTTCTTTCTCTTCCTTTCTTTAAGTCAGCTCGTTGCTTATACATTCCTGAAGATAGGACAGCCAGGCCAGAGGATGATGCATTTCATGGCTATTGTTGGCTCCAGGAAGACCTACTAAGCAAGGGAGTGTCCTGCCCTCCCTTCATCCCCATGGCAATTGGGTTTACTATCTACTTATTGTTGCCAAATTTAGAGATTATACCTCCCTTGTTTTCCCCACCTCCCTGGGAATCAGGATCGACAAGTCTTATTCTCCATAGTTTACAGCTGACAGAAGAGACCAGATGGGAATAAGAGGTTTGTACCGAGAACCCCCACTGCAGGACCGTCAGGCAGCAAACATTTATTTGGTGCCCACAGTATGATGAGTAAAACAGAGTCCTGCCTGTAAGGAAATCACAGTCCGGGGAGTGTTATAGACACACAAACAGCCCCCCAAGATCCATCCTGGGTGTGAATCCCAGTGCTGCCACTTATCAGCTGGGGGGCCCTCAGCAAGGTACTCGCCTTCTCAGTTTTCTTACCTAGAAAGTGGGCTTTTCTGAGGATTGGAGGAGACAGTGTAAAGCGCCTACCACTGTGCCAGATACCACAGTGAGTGTTTGGTGAGCGTTGGTTTCTCTTCCCTTCCCCGAAGAGAAGAGGCCAGAAGTGCCAGAGAGGGAGGAGGTGGTCAGAGCCTCAGAGAATGGCAGGGTCGTGGTCCCTTTGCAAGTCCAGAAACTCAGTTTGGGCGCGTTGAGTGCTAGTAAGCTCCACACTATCAATCCATGCTGTGGCTGGACCCAGACCTCCTGAACCTCAGCGCTGACGCAGATCTTAACCAGAGTTGGCTACAAAGGATGACTCAACCCCTCTGACCCTGCCTAACATAGCAGAAAAGGTGGGCCTCCAAGGGAGCAGCACAGGCTTGCAGTCAGAGCCACTTGGGTTCAAATCCCAGCTCCATCACTTACCAGCTTTGTGACTTAATCTCTTTCTGAGTCTTTCTCCTCATCAGTAAAGTGGAAATAATAATAATTCCCATGTCATGAGGCTGTCATAAGATTTACATACGAAAATATACGTTAAATATTTTTACGGGGCCCATCTCATTGTAGGTGTTCCATACTCAGTAATTAATGTTGCTGGAAATGGCTGAACTCTCCAGAGATGGAACACGTCAGGGAAGAGAGGCTTTGGCTTCCAAGCACCCTTGCTGAGAGCCATAAGTTCTCAGCTCTGGAGGTGACTGTGCCAGAGATACGGCCACCATCTTTGGGACTGTGTTCCTTACCTGTTCTGTATTGGATAAAGATAGGTTATTCTTTTTTTTTTTTTTTTTTTTTTTTTTTTTTTTTTTTGCTGTACGCGGGCCTCTCACTGTTGTGGCCCCCGCCCGCTGCGGAGCACCGGCTCCAGACGCGCAGGCTCAGCGGCCATGGCTCACGGGCCCAGCCGCTCCACGGCATGTGAGATCTTCCCGGACCAGGGCACGAACCTGTGTCCCCTGCATCGGCAGGTGGACTCTCAACCACTGCACCACCAGGGAAGCCCCAAAGATAGGTTATTCTTGATCCTAAGCAAATCTTAGTTAAAATCTAGTGATAAGGAAGAGAGGAGAAAGATCCAGGCAATTTTGCACAGAAGCCACAGAGAGAATTTCCTCCAGGGAAAAACCCATGTTTGCGTTCAGAGTGATGCTCATCAGGAACAGCTGACGCAGAGGAACAGGCCCAGGTGTGAACGGCCTGGTGTCCTTATAGCCGGAGGCTGATGGGCTCCTCTCTGAACACACAGGAGAGCTGGAGCAGGACATCAAAGAACGAATGAGTTAATTAAACAAACTAACTAACTAACTAACTAACTAACTAACTTGGGGCTTCCCTGGTGGCGCAGTGGTTGAGAATCTGCCTGCTAATGCAGGGGACACGGGTTCGAGCCCTGGCCTGGGAGGATCCCACATGCTGCGGAGCAACTAGGCCCGTGAGCCACAACTACTGAGCCTGCGCATCCGGAGCCCGTGCTCCACAATAAGAGAGGCCGTGATAGTGAGAGGCCCACGCACCGCGATGAAGAGTGGCCCCCACTCGCCACAACTAGAGAAAGCCCTTGCACAGAAACGAAGACCCAACACAGCAAAAATTAATTAATTAATTAATTAATAAACTACCCCCAACATCTTCTTAAAAAAAAAAAAAACTTAAAGCCTAGCATATGAACTGGATAATAGGATAGAAACATCAACAAAGCAAATTTAAAGTAATTCACTGAAAACAAAACATTCTCTGTTTTTTCGCTATTCATTCAGGATAAGTAAGAATAAGAATGAACCAGTTTTTTAACTCCACTGACTTGAACGGATTCTTGAGATGAAGCCTCTCCCTGGGCTGAGGCCAATTCTGCCTGTTGAATTTCAAGAGGACCCGCTGTAGTTTCTAACCCCCTTGACGGGGCAGCTGTGCAGTTCTCCAGGCCTCTTGCCCCTGGCAGGTGCTGGTGAGTTGCAGGTAAAAGGCAAAGCCACAGGCGTCCTAGAGCAGCTTCCTTAATCCCCTCCTGGCTCCCAGGCCCGCAGCTTTGGTTCACTGAATTCAGGGCTTGCTTGCCTCTCACCACCCACCCAGCCTCCTAGGGTGGCAGACCTGGAAAGGACTTTAACCATTACCTGGACTAGTCCATCCCCTAATTCCACAGAGAGGTCCAGAGAGGTGAAGTGGCGTATTCAAGGGCGCACAGCTTCCAAGGACTGTGCCGATGTTCTGTACCCGACCTTGCCTTCTCTTGTCTCTAATATTTTATTCTTCACTCCTTCTCTGACCTTTTGAGCTTTGTCATCCTTCCCCCTCCACTTCATCCCTCCTTTCCCCTGTTGCCCACAGTCTTTGTCCCGGCAGGTCCTGGCCTTTAGGAAGACTCCAAGTCCCTGAGAGACCCTGCCCCCCATTTCTTCTCTGGCCCAGAGTGCAGGCTACTTTCGGCACCATGGCCTTTTCATCAAGGTTCGCCTTCTGGGAGCAAAAGGAAAGTTGTATTTCAAAACTCTTTATGCTTTTCTTATGTGCCTGGCATGGTGTGTGCAGGCAGGAGACTGGCTTGTGGGAGCGGGAGCTTTGGAAGCTAGAGACGGGTTGGGGCATGTGTGTGTATTTGGGGGCCGAGGAGAATGACCAGGGGGTCCATGAACTCACTCTTCTGTCTGGATGGGCTCCTGCGCTGAGCCATGCTCCTCCCCTGAGCTCCACTTCTGGTGAGCCGAGCTGCCTTTTGTCCCACTGATGCCCCTCCAAGTTAACCCCTCACACCCTTCCCACTGCCGCTGCTCTGACTCACCCCTGGGAATGTGAGCTGCTATGAAGGGGCCGCTGGGAATGGCTTTGGCTCTGAGGCCTCAGAACTGGGTCTCCCCGAGTCTGGGGGCTGTGATGGGTAGGGGGAGAGGAGCCAAGAGAGGGGAACCAGGCCAGTTGGCCATCTGGGGCCAGAGGGTGATTCAGGCTGCAGACCTGGGCGTGCCTTTGTGCTGTGCACAGTCCCCAGCTGGGCAATGACCTACAACAGGCAGAACCCTTTGGGTGGGGGAGGGACAGTGAGTCAGCCTCGGGCTAAATCCAGAGCTGAGCTCAGAGCTAGGTCTGGTGTCCCAGACATTTCAGGGGGCAGCCGCTGTTTCCCTCAGTGCCTCGCCACTGGGGGAAGACCCTTGAGGTCCCAAGCTTGAGCCACTGGAAGGAGGACAGCTTTGGAGCTGCTGAAGGACACGGAGTGGACTTGGAATCTGGGCCATCCCTGAGCCCGAGCTAACAGCACTGTGTGCAGTAATGAGTGTGTCTGGGTGTGAACACTTGCTGTCCCTCTAACCTGTGGGTCTGGGAGCTAATGCACGGTGCGATGGTGCGGGGGGTTGGGCAGTGATGGGCATTTGTAGGGGCAGCAGGTGCAGACCTAGGCTCTCCCACTCCTCTTCCTTTCCTCTCCATCAGCCCCTCCCTTCCTTTTCTCTGTTCCAATCCTAATTTCTAAAGTCGTGGAGTCCACTCTGATGAATAATCGCCATTTTCCCTCTGTCCGTGGCACCGTGTACTAACATTGAAGCTTGAGCCCATTGTAAAAAGCTCTATGGGCTATTAGCTTTAAAACTGCAGCGGCCATCATGCTGGTCAGTGCCCCAGGCACTGCTAATTAGAGGTCAAAACTAGCCATGGACCCTGGTTGCAAATGGAGAGTCCCCCCAGGTGGATGATTAAAATGATTTTGGATGAGTTTCTAAGGATCTTTTCCATTAGGAATCAAGGACACCTTCCCATGCTCCTGCCCCTGTGCTGGGAAGGAGTCATGCTGAGGATGGGGTGGGGCTGGTGGCAGACCTGTCCTTTTCCTACAGTCCTAAGTGGCTGGGGAAAGAAGAGAAATAAAATCCATGAGGACTGCCTGAGCTTTTGGAGGAAGAGATGCTGGGCAGCGGGAGGGGAGAAGCCTCTCCCAGACTTGAGGCCTGGTCCTCTGGGTCTGTTCTGAGCCAGGCTCTGAGCTGAAAGAACCATCAGTGTGGCCATATTGTCTGTCCTTTTTCCGGATATATTATGGTCTCTGCCCTTTGCCCCTGACTCTACTCTTCCCCTCTGACTTGGGCCGACCAGCTCCTGGGCTGGGCACAAACCCCAGAGCCCAGGCATCTTTCCTTCTTCCATGCCCCACCCCTATCCTTGGGGTTGCCTCCCTCAGCTGCATGGTTGGCAGAGTTTTGTGGGTCTGAGGTTGGGAAGATATCTGGCCTCCTGAATCCCCGCCTCTGCCCGACTTCCTGCCTCCAGCCAGAGCTCAGCGCTCTGGTTGGGAAGGCACGCAGGCTCTGTGCTGGGGGAAATCATACGGACCTAGAAGCAAGCCTGAGCCAGCCTGATAGGGGCCACCTATTACCCCACACTGAGCTCTGCTGGCCCAGCCGGCCCCCCACGCTGGGGTCATTCCCTCCTCCTCAGTCCCTAGGTCAGGGAGGCTCTTGTTCAGACCACTTCCTGTCTGAGCTGGGAGTGGCTCTTGTAGTTTAGCCCGAGTTGAATTAGCTGGATCTTTCTCTCACCCTGTAACCAAGGCCATGATGTCGCTCTCATGGGTGGACCTCTTTAGGCAGCCTAGGTGGGTCACGTGGCTGGTCACTGAGGGCAAAGGGTACTTGGCTTTAAACCACCCCCCCAGAGACTTCATTCTTGAAGTTGTCACTGGACAGTTTTGACCCCAGGATAGGATATCTGTTGCTCAAGTCCATGGGCCCAGGACTCCTAAGCACTCAGGAGCTCTGCCTCTGAGAGAGAGCGACGGCTTGGATGTTTTCCTTCTGTGCTTTTAGTGCTGGGTCTGCCCACCCTGACCTCTGAACTGCAAAGTGACTTCTTTGTCTGCTCCCTCAGGTTAAAGAGGAGGACAAAACTCTGCCGAAGCCTGGTCCTCCTGCCAAGGAGGAAGGGGCTGTAAGTGCTTCTCCTAGACCCGTGTGTGTGTGTGTGTGTGTGTGTGAGAGAGAGAGAGAGAGAGAGAGAGAGAGAGAGAGAGAGAGAGAGTGTCCACAAGCCCAGGCCTAGTCTGGGAGGCAGTTCCACGGAGCAGGCAGGCACGGCAGGGTGCCCCTTGCCATGTGGGATGGCTAGAGGGAATTCCAGTAAAGTGACAGGAAGTGCAGCATGTGTGATGCCAACCTGGTGCGTGTGAAGGAGATGGCAATGCCAAGGCATGTTGGGGACCTGTCCCTAAGCCCCCTCTTTAGTTCCTACCTATAGTTCTGGTTTCCTGAACTCTTTGGGGCTGGAGAGACTTAGGCAGACAAGTGAGAACTCAGCTGTTGGGATTCTTCGTCCTGCTCTGGGTGGCACAAGCCAAGGCCGGGGAGGGATTTCACTGCAGCTGCTGCTGTCTCTTCCCAAGACCCTGTCAGCTGCTCAGCGCGGGTGACCTAGAGACAGACTCCAGCCGTGCAGTGCCACTACCCCCCCACCAAGTCATTCTGCCTTGGGATAGAGACCCTGAATAAAGTTGGACACTTTGAAGGCAAGAGAGGGGACACAGTTCTAGAACAGCCAGGTCCAGAGATGTGTAGTTAGGAGAGGGCTGCTGTTGATCTAGGGGGCAGGGGTGCCCAGGGCTCGGGAACAGAGCTGGATCACAAAACACATCTGTACTTCGTTACCCCACATGGTGCCTGCCCCCCGCCCCCCACAGACACCCCTTCCTTGAGTGGAGATTTGATTAGCCAGGTGTTATGGCTTCCACCTGACCTGTAAGCAGTGCTGCAAGGTCAGGGTGATTTCAAGGGGATATGTTTGAGATTTGTGAGGGAGGGGCCTTGGAGAATGCCGGATTTGGGGGGGGAAAATTATGTGTAAAGTGCTTAGAAGACTGCCTGGCACATAATAAGCTCCGTTTAAGTGTTAGCAGTTACTATCATCATTGTCGTTGTCATCATGAGCTTCAGTTAGAAGGCATGGGAGGAAAGCCAGAAATGGGGGGCAGGCAGTGAGGCCCAGCAGCTGGGGCCACGGCAGCTCTGCAGGGCCCTGACATGCCACTGAACACTCTTGGCCCAAGAGGTTGAGGAAGAGGCCCCTTCAAGGCCTCCCTTTCCCACCCCTGCAGCAGGGCCACCCTGTACCTGAGGCCTGGGCTGAGGTCGTTTGGCTCAGTTCTGCTCAGGACGTGGGTTTCTGTCCACATGGCAGCCAGACGTCTGTCCGCTCTGTGAGTGCCCTCCTGCATTTCAACAGAGATGGCAGCCAGGTACACCCTAGAACCAAGGTCACTGTTTGGGGAACGAGGACTCAGGCACAGCTCATTAGTGGCAGGGCACTGCCTGACCAGCAAGGAGCCCCTAGGTTGACCTGGCTCTCCCAGACAATGTGGCTTGGCTTTGCAGGAAACTGCCCTGCCATTAGCCAGCTGGGCCTGCCCAGTGGTGGTCCCTCGGGACCGCAGACAGTCCTCACCAGGCAGAGTGTGCCAGCATCTTCAGTGGACTCCTAGGTGCCCAGAGGCTGGCTGAGCCTAGACAGAGTGGAGCTGTGGTCGCTTGAGTGCTTAACCCTTTGAGTGCTGCAGCTGCCACCTCTTACTCCTGCCATTCCACGTGCACACTCTGGGAGCTAGGAGGCCTCCAGCCCTTGAGAGGTTTGCACAAGGAAAACTGCAGGCAGACTGGCAGAAAGCAGGCTGAGGTGGAAGCTTCCTGGGCCAGCACTGGGTTTCTGCAGCTCTGAAGAGTGTGGGTGAGGGGTAGACAGGGGCCTCAACCCAGAGGAGTGGGGAGGGAGGAGGCTTGGCATATCTGCGGGCCAAGTATTACTTCCTAACTACGGTTTTTATTGGGATGGGCAGGCTCTGGGTCTGACTACAGAGGAAGTTGGGTGATAGAAGGACCAGGGACCACAAAGGCAGGAAGCCCCAGAGTTAGGCCCAGGATTGATGGTAGGAATTGGTGTCTGACCTCGCCATGCTCCGTCTCTGCTGTGTTTGGGCTGTGAGGGAGCAGGCCTCCTGGGATCCAGGCTTAGTTGCTGTCCTGACATAAGCCAGTAACTCTGGGGTACCTCATGGGCCTCTGGGCACCCTGTGCTGGCCTCTCACCGCTCCTTGCTAAGCCTGGAGATAGACGGCAGGTGACCTGCTGTGCTTTATGGGAGAGAGAAGCCAAACTCTTCGATGCAGTTGTTCTATCTGGAAGATGGAAAGGGGGCTTCCTGGGGCGGCCTCTTGGAGCTTGTGTTGTTTGTTGGATGAATGGAAGGTCTGTTCCACGACTAGATGTGAGGTCACACCTCTTACTTCCTCTATGTGGGGCGGGCAGGGACACGGGCTGATGCTAATGTCTCCCTGTATTTGTGTGACTGTAGCTAGAGGGCAGCTCAAAGGGCAGCAGTGGCCCATCTAAGAGTCCTCAGCCTTCCACCAGCCCTGTACCCTCAGAGGCTCCCCAGAGAGCCAAGAGCCCTGCGTCCACACTCACCATGAACGGCCCGAGGACTGCCTCAGTGGAAGGCCCCAGCGAGGAGGCCCAGGGCCTGTCCCGGAAGAGGGTGGCGAATGCGGTGAGGAAGGTGGTGAGCAAGGTGCTGCCTGGTGAGGAACCTGGGAGCGCCAAGGAGCCTGCGGGCAGAGGGGTCAAATCTCCTGAGCACCCAGCTCAAGGCAGGAAGGGAGAAAAGCCAGCCCCTCCCGCTCCCCCTGCTCGGCCTAAGTCCGAAGCAGAGAAGGAGGCCGCCAAGGATGAGCTCTCCGCGGGCCTGCGGAGCCTGATGTCTCGGGGCAGGGGCAAGGACCACAGGCCGCGTGGCAGGCAGTCTCCCGGGAAGGGGGAGAAGCCCTCCAGCCAGGAGCCAGGCTCCTCGGGGAAGCCAGTCTCCCCAGAGACGGTGGACGCCTCAGAGAAGCTAGGCTCCCCAGCCCAGCCGGAAGAGCTGGCGGACCCAGGCTCCGCCGACCCGAACCTCAAGTCGAACCTCACTGGATTGCGACAGAACAAGTCACCAGCCCCTGACGTGCAGCAGGAGGTACCTGAGTGTGTCACTAACCTCTTACCCTCCCTCACCACCCTCACCTGAGGACTGGCAGCCAGCTTTCCCGAGGCTCTTCCACAAGCCCCGCATGACGGCGAAGCTGGGCCCGGGCCACGTGCCGATGGCAGGGGCTGCATGGCTTTCCTTCACCGAATGCCAGAACCCAGGGGACCTGTTAACTGCATGCTGCTGCTCTTCCACACTTGCGAGGGAGTTGGGGCCTGGCCCCCAGCTACATGGTATCAGCTTGAGGCCCCAGATCCCAAGTCGAGGATCAGAGTCTTAGCAGATCAGTGAGAGGGTAGAAAGATAGAATTTCTGGGGTCAGGTGGCCTGTGCCCACATCCCATCCCCAGCCACTCACTCCTGTGGGACCTCAGCATCTCTGAGCCTTCATCTGTCGAGTGGGGATCACATAGGTCTACCATCCCTCCTCTGAAGCCCCTGGGCCAGAAGTATTTTGGAAATTAGTGATTTTTGTATTTGAGACTGTCATGCACTGTACGTAATGAGCAGCAACTCGTGACCAAACACATTAATATTTCCACAGGGAAAATGATGAATGTTCATGCTGCGGAGGGGGGAGATTAAACAGTCAGGTTTTGCCACCAAAACAGTTACGAAAAATCTTTTGTTTTGGAGAGCTTTTTGGATTTTAGAATTGCAAATAAGGGATAATACCTACTTTGTAGGGTTGCTGTGAAGATTAGAAAGGATACAGGGAATGAATGCTCTGAGCCTAATCCCTGGTGTGGTGGGTGCTCCGTAACTGGTAGCATCCATAGTGATGCTGGTAACAGGGCTTATTGATACCATCGTCGCCGTCACTACTTCTTCAGGCCTGGCCAGCTGTCCCTCTGGCAGCAGGACTCTTGAGGAGCTCTGGGCCTGGGTGGCAAAGGAGCACAGTGCGCCCCCTTTGTATCTGCCGTCCTATCTGTCCACAAAGTGCCCTCTGGGTGGGACAGGAGGCTGAGAGGCACAGGGGAGGGCCAAGGACGATCTGTCCAGCCCTTTCCCTTGGAAGGTGATGCCTGCTTGGCTGGTCCTTGGGTTGGGGGGCATTTCTCTTCAAGCTTTCCCGTTCTGTGGACCCTTCTGGGGCCTCAGGAGTTGGGTGGGTGGCTGAGTGGAGCGACGCGTCAAGTTTCACGACTGCCTCTCTGTGCTCCTGCGTGCTCCTTCTGGCTGAAAGGGGACAGTCGGGGGAAATGGGGCAGGGTACCACCTAAAGACCTGTCCTGTCTCCCAGGCCCTAGAGGCCCTCCTCTCTGCCTGCTGCCTGCTAGGATTCCTAAGGTCTCAGACTTGCCTTGCTCCCCGTCCCATTCTTCCCGGGCTTTGCAGAACTCAGAAAAGAGCAGGCGGCAGCTTCCCTCGCCCCTCCTGGCCCACTCTGCATCAGAGGAGTGACCTCCTGGCACACAGGAGCTGGCAGGGGCGTTTTGGTGTGAGGCGAACCACTGGCCCCTAAGAAGAACCTCCAAGGAGCCAGAGAGCATCATGCGCCCGTTTCCTGGGCCGGCTGCCTTCCCTCTGGCTCCCTGTCCCTCCGCCTCTCACTCAGGTGGAGTTGGGGCTGAGATGGGCCCCAACCTGGAGTTCAGCCACCTGTCGCCTGGGCCCAGGGCAGGGGCCAGAGGATGCGTGTGAGAACGGGCCGTCCTGGTGCTGGAATGGTTAAAGTGGTGGGAAGAATTAACCCTAGAACTCCCAGGCACCTGTTTTTATTCTCATCTGAGAGCTTAAAAACTCAAATTGGTGCCTGGCTTGCCTCCCTGACCCTATTCCACTAACCCACGGGGGTCCCAGTGGCTTCCTGAGCTAGAAGCTTGGTGTGCTGTGGCCCCAATTCCCCAGGCCGGGACTAATAGTGGTTTGACCTTTAGGCAGGAGCTGCCCCCGAGGTCCAGCTGACCCCCACGGAGGAGGCCCACCAGCGGCTTGAGAGGATCTTCACAGCTCCTGTAATGCCGCCTCTCACGTGTGGTTCCCAGTCCCTGGTCTCCTCTTGGCTGGGGCTTCTGGCCAGACTGTGTGTGTCTGTGTGTGTAGGCCCACCTGACAATGGAAGTGTGGCTCCCTGGAGGCCTGGGGGCCCTCACATGGGCTTCCCATTGGAAGAAATGAGAGAAGGGCACTGTGGAGGGTCTGAGCACAGTGAGGCCTGTTCCTCTAGGGAACCTGTGGGAGGGACCCCTCTGGCTGGAGATCCAGCCCCTTCTCTGGCCCCAGTCTCTCGCCCCGGAGGGCATATCTTGGTGCCAGGGCCTGGTGGGTGCGAGGCAGGGAGAAGACACTCCCCTTTCTTGATGCCCTGGCTCTCCAGACCCAGGTGGGGCCTGTTAGCTCCTTGCCCATTTCTAACAGGCAAGGTCCAAGGCCTGGCTGACTCCCCTTCCTCTCCAGAAAGGCCTTTAAGTAACCAGACAAAGATGGGGAGGTCGAGGCTGGCCACCGGGTCTGTCCACAGTCCCCTGGTTCTTGGGCAGTTGGCAGGTGGACCTGGATGGGTGCTATCTCTGCTTGCCATGGGGTGGGAGTGGTGCAGGGGTGCAGTGGGAGTCTGAGGAAGGAGTCCTAGACTTGGGGCTGCTGGTGGTCCTGTTTGATGAGCTAGGCAGGGGTGACAGCTCTGAAGGGCCACCCTTGGCCTGGGGAGTGGCACCCTTGGGTGTGTGTCTGGAGGCCAGGGGCAGCTGGTGGCTACAGGGGAGCTGGGCTGGGAAATGCCCTGGAGATAAGGCCAGAGGCTCCCAGAGGTCCCAGGCCCTGGCTGTGGTGAGGTGGTCTGGCCTGGCAACACAGAAGAGGAGGGCAATTCAGAATGGACTGGATGGCCAGCCCAGGAGGGCCTGTAGCCTGAGGCAGAGAGGCTCGCTCCTGCCGCAGGGAGTGACTTATCAGAGCATCTCCTCTGAGGAGTCTGATGGTACCAAGTGTTTCTTCACCAAGCAGGGCCTCTCCTTCCTGGCCTGGCCTCTCCTTGACTAGGTACAATGTACCTGCCGGGCCAGCCCTCCTGCCGTCCACCTCCTGGTGCTACGCCCCTCTCCCCTCCACTTGGCCCGGGGTGCTTGCTGAAGGGGACATGCCAACGGTCTGCTTGTCTTCACCCCTCTTCCTCTCTCTCTCTTCTTTGCTTGCTGCTGGTAGCTGGACCCTGAGGCCGCCTCTCCTGCCCACAGCCAGGTAGGGTACTCCTGCCCCCCTCAGGAGCCCTCCGCTTCCTCTGGTGACCACCCGCCACCCCCGGCCTGTACCTCGGCTGGCGTCTGTGCCCGGGCCTTGTGCTGGAGTGTAAGGCCCCTTTCCCCTTCTGGCTCCCACCTCACGTGGTATCTGGGGGGGACCCCTGGGGGAGGCAGTGCCAGGAGCTGGACATGGGGCAGCTCTGTGTCAGGCCCTGGAGGAGTGTCTAGACTGAGGGTCGCCACTCAGTTTGGCCTCTGTGGCGCATGGTTCTTAGCCACAGAACCCCAAGGGCCTGGCCAGAGTTTTGGTTTCTAGGTGTTTCAATTCTGCTCTCTCTGGGTAGAGAAAGCTGGAGAGGCTGAACCCCTACCAACCCTACCCCCACCCCCTCCCCTCTCTGAAGCCTGAAGATGCGCATCCTCTCTCTCCCCCTGCTGGCCAATATGGGAACCTGTCTTCAGGTTAGCTCTAAAGGAACTAGCTGGAGGCCATGGTCCTTTGATGTCACCTTATTCATCAGTCTCCAAACCCTGGACCCATACAACATGCCCATTCAAGACAAAGGTTTCACCTGTCTCATGATTTGAAAAAAAAAAAGAAGTAATTTTGTTTTATAAAGTTAATTTCAAATATAAAGAACCAGCCTTTTTTGGATGTCTTCACTTAAAAGGTTGACAGCCCCATAGTGATCCTCCTATTTGAGGGGTAATTTCACTGGCCCATGATATGCAAAGTCTGGAGACTGCTGTGTAAATCAGCCTTCTGACTCTATAGCCCAGAAGGGCTGTCAGCGAGGGAGAGGGAGTTATCTGAAGCCAGAGTCCAACCTGGGAGTAGAACCCAGATCTTTTTTCTTTCAGCTCCAGGAAATGTAACAAATAACGTATTTGTTATTCTTGTTTCTTGTCCTTTCCAATCCCTCACCCAGGGGGTCAGTGTCACAGAGCAGTGTCTACACCTTGGCCCCAGGTCGGTTTCCTGAGGGTGGGAGACCCTAGGAGACTAACTGTACCTCGCAGCTGGGGATCCCCAGAGAGTTGGGGGATAGAGCTAGCTTGGGGGCTGCTCATGTTGGGGGTGACCATCCACCCACCAAAGGACACTGGATGACCCTGCTGCCCCATTGCCCACATGACAAAAGGAGCCTGATGGGCCATGGGGGCCAGGCCCCGCTCCTGTTTGCCCAGCTCCCCCAGGCACCATTGCTGACCAGCTCAGGTCTCTTAGGGGTGCCAAGTTTGGCAGCCCTACACCCTGACAATGCCCGTGAATGCCTCCTCCTGGTCGGTGACCACCTGGGCTTCCGGAGGCTCCCAGCCCCTTTATACCCATTCCCATGCCCATCCCTGTGGCATGCAAGTCTCTTCCTGTATTTGACAGAGCACTGCTACCCCTGCCTCTGCCTCGTGTCCCTGGCCATGCTGCCTCATGCCCCTGTATGGCCTTAGCACGTCCCCATGGGTCTGTGCTCCTTCTGAGGAGGCACGGAGGGGGAGCAGGGAGGCTAGCATGTGCATCTGGGCACTGCCCCTGCCCAGGAGAGCATCCTCTGGAGGGAAGACCAGGGTCAAGGCTAGGACTCACCCATCATTTTACACTGAAGTCCTTGGAAGACATTCTCAGATCTTGAGGAAATGCCCTTTCCCAGCTTGGTGAAGGAGGGCCTGTTAGGTGGATGAATGGAGAAGCCAGTCCTGTAAGGTCACAGCAGCTGTGGCCCAGGGTGAGGGCTGGAGGCTCGGGATACTGATCTTACAGTCTTTGCAGGGAGGGAGCAAGAGGGTGGCTGGTGATTTGCTCTCCTGGGATCTGCTCTCTCCTAGGCACATACTCCATGTGTCCCTGTCTCTCCAGACCCTCAGGGCTGTCAGGGTCCCTAGCTCTGTGTCCTTGTCCTCAGGGCTCCTCAGGGCTCCTCAGGACCACCCGCCACCAGCTCCTGGCCTCCCCACCTTCCTCCTTTGACATCTCTGACGTCTCCCGTCCTGTGTCTGCCACCCACCTGTCCCCCTCGTCCAGTGGCTCGTCCGGAAGCCCTTCCCCTCACACGTCCCCTCTCTCCTGCTGTCCTTGTCTGCTTTCCAGAACAGGGTCTGACTGTTCTTCCCCTCCCTCTGACAGGTGAAGACAGAAGAGCAGATCGCAGCTGAGGAGGCCTGGTATGAGACAGAGAGGGTGTGGCTGGTCCATAAGGATGGCTTCTCACTGGGTGAGTCTGGGGAGACCCAGGGCCTGGGCCTCTCTGGTTTCAGGGCTGGGTGGTGGGTGGGCCTCTGGGTCTGGAGAGGCCTGAGTGGTGAGCAAGGAGAGGCGGGTGATACAGTGGGGAGAAGGCAGGACCATGAAGGGCCCAAAGAGGGCTGCCACGGCTTCCCGGGTCCATGTCTGTCTGTCTGTCCCTGCTCTGCAGCCACTCAGCTCAAATCCGAGGAGCTCAGCTTGCCCGAGGGGAAGGTGCGCGTGAAACTAGACCATGATGGAGCCATCCTGGATGTGGACGAGGATGACGTGGAGAAGGTTTGCAGGAGGCTGGTGGAGGGCACAGGAGGTGGGCCAGGCTGGCCAGGCCGTCCGCTGGCAGAGCAGACTGGATCTGTTCCTCAGTGCCCGCCCGCCTGTCCTGTCACACAGGCTAATGCTCCCTCCTGCGACCGTCTGGAGGATCTGGCCTCGCTGGTGTACCTCAATGAGTCCAGCGTCCTGCACACGCTGCGCCAGCGCTATGGTGCCAGCCTGCTGCACACGTACGCCGGCCCCAGCCTGCTGGTCCTCAGCCCCCGGGGGGCCCCCGCTGTGTACTCGGAGAAGGTGCAGCCCCCCTCAGCTACGATGTGGCCCCACAGACCGCCCCCCCATCCCCTACCCCCTGCCCACTTTCCCCGACTGTACCCCTTCCCCTTGGCATCCCACGGGGCTCCCATCCACTCTCACAGTGGCCTTGGGAAGAGGAGTCATTTCAAGGGGTGGGGACAGAAGCCCCCCCCGACCTCTCACAGAGGCCAGGACTTGGCTGGTATCTGCATTTCCATGCATGACCTTAGCCTCAGAACCTTCTGGCTCCCCTGGAGTGAAAAGCCCAGAAAGATGTGGACCTTGGGGGTGAGGGCTGTCCGTGTGGAGCCGGCTAAGAGCGCCCATCCCTTCCTTCCGTCCCTCTTGCGCCCAAGGTGATGCACATGTTCAAGGGGTGTCGGCGGGAGGACATGGCCCCCCACATCTATGCCGTGGCCCAGACCGCATACAGGGCGATGCTGATGAGCCGTCAGGACCAGTCCATCATCCTCCTGGGCAGTAGTGGCAGTGGCAAGACCACCAGCTGTCAGCATCTGGTGCAGTATTTGGCCACCATCGCAGGCACCAGCGGGAATAAGGTGTTTTCTGGTGAGGCAGGGGCAACCGGGGAAACAGAATGGGCTGGAGAGGGGTGTGGGGGTGGAGGCCCCGCCGAGGTGCCAACTCTTCTTCTCCCTGACCTCTCCGTGTCCACAAAACCCCGCGATCCTCAGCAGTCTGGTCTAAGTCACTGAGCCTTCAGGTGCTGGAGGAGCAGCCATGGGCTGGGCCTCCCATTCTCCCTGGGCCTCTGGAGCCTGTGGCTGGGGGCAAGCTGCCCGTGGCTTTCCTGATGGGCCCTGGGCCTGTCTTCTGCAGTGGACAAGTGGCAGGCTCTGTACACCCTCCTGGAAGCCTTTGGGAACAGCCCCACCATCATGAATGGCAACGCCACCCGCTTCTCCCAGATCCTCTCCCTGGACTTTGACCAAGCCGGCCAGGTGGCCTCAGCCTCCATTCAGGTGAGGGGACACCCAGGGTAGTAAGAGATTGGCTGCCTGATTTCACGCCCTAGAAATCAGACTGTCTCCTGCACCTCCTTTTCCTGGGATTCTTCCCTAACGAGATGGACCCTGGGCCTGGCAGGGCTGGCCTACTTTGCCCTGAGCCTCCACATTCTGCTCCACTGTGCCTCCTGCCCTGCATGGGGCACGGCTCAGCTTCCTGCCCATCCTGGGGTTGCCCGCACCCTAGTTGGGGCCCTGGCCCCTGCTCAGGGGTTTCTCTCAGGCTGATTCACTGACAGGCAGGGCTGGCCTGTCAGTAAAGTAAGGCCCAGCTGAGGCTGATTCGCTTCCATGCTAATGAAGTATCTCACCACAAAGTGTCCAGCTCCCCAAGAAGACTGTGCCTGGAGGCTGGGCGGGGTGGCAGGGCCTGTGTTCTTCCCTGGCTCTGGTGTCTGCCCCAGGTTTGACCATGAGGTGAGCACCTGGAGAATCAGATGCAGCCACTCGCTCCCATGGGCCTGGTTCTTTCTGGTGTGGGTGGGAGAAGCTTGACCTGGCACTGCCTCCTTGCCTACATACCCTCTATGCTGTGCCACAGACGATGCTTCTGGAGAAGCTGCGTGTGGCACGACGCCCAGCCGGTGAGGCCACATTCAATATCTTCTACTACCTGCTGGCCTGTGGGGATGGCACCCTCAGGTGAGATGGGACAGAGAGAACAAGGAGGGTGCTCTGGGCTCCCACCCACTGACAGCTCCTGGGCTTTGCCACTTGATTGCATCCCGTGCCGGTTGTTTATTTCGTGCCTGCCATGTGTTAGGCTCTGAGCTAGGCCCTGGGGATGGCAAGATGAATGAGCCATAGGCCCTGCCCAGCGGGAGCTCCCTGGCCCCAGACATGGGGGACCTGGCTATGTGTGAGGGGCACCATTGACCCTTCAGCGTTCCCAGGGCCTAGCTAGGATCTGTGCTCCTGGGAAGCCAGATCTGGAGAGGAAAGCACACCGAGATGCAGGTGGTCAGAGGCTTGCCCGCAGTTACACAGCTAGTATGGGGCTAAGCAGGTGTTTGAGTCCACACAGGGGCCAAAAAACCAAGCCTTTTCCAGTGCCCTCCATGCTGGCCTCCCTGCATCCACGTTGGCTCCTCCGCCAGGCTCTTCCCTTTAGACCTTCGGGCTTGCTGTCTGTGTCCACTGAGAAGAGGATAAATGTAACGCTGAGCAAGCAGCCCAGGGCACTATTGTCTTGAGCTCTCCTTGTCACTGAGGGCACGGTCTCAGTCCTGGCTGGACTCACCCTTCGGGCGGTTTCCCTGCTCCCTTCCAGGGGTCTGTCTGGACACTCTCACCAGGGCCTTCTGTGACCTGTCCTAGGGAGGCCAGTGCTCTGACCTGGTGTCCAGGCCAATTAGGAAAGGCCATAGCAGCTGGCCTGACAGGAGGGCATGATAGGCAGACAGGACTGAGTCTGGAAGCGGAGTCTCTGTCTCCAGCCTGGCAGGGAGATGGACTTGGCATGGGGACCAAGCACTGTGCTGATGCCTCGTTTGTACCCCTAGGACAGAGCTCCACTTGAACCACTTGGCAGAGAACAATGTGTTTGGGATTGTACCACTGGCCAAGGTGAGGGGCCTATGGGGACGGGTTGGCAGCCCTGGGCCTTGGGGTCGGAGAAGCTTGGAATGTCCTGGAGTGCCTCATGGGAATAGCAGGAGCCCAGCCCAGGCTGGGCGGCTCTACTCTAGCTTGGCCGCCCTGATGGTCCAGCAACATGGGAGATACCAGAGGGACAGCCCCTCTGAGATCTGGTGCCAGTGTGCCCATCTGTCGCTGCAGCCTGAGGAGAAGCAGAAGGCGGCTCAGCAGTTCAGCAAGCTCCAGACGGCCATGAAGGTGCTGGGCATCTCCCCCGACGAGCAGAAAGCCTGCTGGCTCATCCTGGCTGCCATCTACCACCTGGGGGCTGCAGGCGCCACCAAAGGTAACGGGCAGTGGATCCCAACAGCCTAGCGGGTCACCTGGGAGAGCTTGTGGGGGCCCAGTCCACTTCCAGTTTGTCCTGGCCCAGCACAGACTCACCTGTTATCAGACACCCCTCTTTGGCTTGTGCCTCTTCCCCGTCCCCTTCATCAGAGCAGAAGTCTCCAAACCCCTGGAGAAGCGTCTCTGCCAAGGATGGCCAGAGGCCCGGACTGAGGTGGCAGTGACCGGGAGCGCTGTGAAGAGCAGGGGGCTTGGGGGTTTGGAGGCTGAGGGGAAAGAGAAGGGCACTAACTCAGAGCAGTCCCCCTGGAATAACTCTCCTTCTTGTTCCCTTTCTGACAGAGGCCCCCGAGGAGCAAGCGGGTAACTGACCTTGACCCCGTCCTGGGGTGTAGGGGCCACCTTGCCCCCTCTTGGTGCTTGCCCTGGGCTCTCTCTGGGGGCTGGGCTTGTTCTATCATAGCAGAGGACACTGGCCTGGGAGAAGCCCCAGGGTTGAGGGTGGAGAGGGTGCTTACTGGCAGTGGGGCTTCTCAGAGTCCCAGGAATAGCTGTTTCTACCTGTTTTGCATTCAGATCCTGGAATCTCTCAGGATGCCCTCCATGGGGCTTACGTGGGGAAGGGTGTGTTGCTTCCTGGGGCTTCCCAAGGCCAGTTTTCCCTCAATCTTCCCTTCTCTCCACTGGTTTGGTAGTAGGTGCCTCTTTCTCTTGCATGTCAGGGTAGAGGCCACTAGGGGGCAGCAGGCACCGTGGTATTGAATGGGCTGCAGCTTCAGCATCAGTGCTTGGGGTCTTGAGAAGGGCTGGAGCTTGGTCTGGCTTGGAAGAGCTCCTTTGCCTTCCTCTGAGATTACATTGATGGTCAGATGCTCTGAGTTCCTCTTCACCCCTTTCTCCTCCAGTTTAGGGAAAGGGATGCTGCTTCTGAACAGCACCTTGGGCATTGGCTTCATCTTCCTCTGGGATATGAAGGGCCCCAGGCTGTCAGCAGGAGTGAGGAACTGCTGGTGGGTGGGAGGGTGGGTGGGTGCATGGAGGAACATGCGTCTGGGTGTTAGGTTCCTTGTGATCCCAGCAGGTTACATCCCTGCCAAAGAGGAAGCAGGCTCTGAGTTAAGGAAGTTGTCTCCACACTTGTAGGTGGGCAGGTGGGTGGCTGTGTGGCTGTGTCTTGAGGAAGTTCTTTCACTCCAAGGAGGTAACAGTGCAGGTTTCCTGTAACCCTACTCAGCGCTGACTGCAGGTGGAGAGCTCTGGGTGCGTCAGTACGTGGACCTTGTTGAGCAGTGTCTGTTACCTCCTCAGAGCTTCCAGTATTTTCTGGGTTGGGGGGGGAGGGTGTGTGCCCATGTATGTGTGATAGAAAGTCTTTGCAGGTCTCTTTCCTTGTGTGTCAGTGTGATCACATCCATAAACGTAATCCTTTGAGGCTGTGAATGTGTGCGTGCGTGTGTGTGTGTGTGTTTGTGTTTCTGAGCCTGAATGGGGTTGTGTTTTCTCTCCTGCTCATCTTCCCAAAGCCCCACCCCCACGGGCCCTTCCACTGGGCCTGGCAGGCTCAGCTGATGACTGTTTGCTAACATGCTGTTTTTCTTTGCATGCTGCATGCTGGTCCTTTGCCTTACAGAAGCTGCCGAAGGTAAAACCTTGTTTCTTGTTAGCTTTCCCTAATTGCCGCGATTAGACACGTGTTGGCTGAGGCGCGTCTGCCCGCGTGGGCTGTTCCCTCTCCCCTGCAGTTTTTGCTCGCCTCTCCACTGTTGGGCCACCGTGGATGTTTGCGGTCTCCCCTGGCGGACGCATTCGGGAGGGTCCTAATGCGTCCAAGGAAGGGGGAGACACCAGTGCTCTCCTGATACTCCCCCCCAGGCACAGGCAGTTCTTGTGTTCATCCTAGGTGGGCTGGCTCATGCTCTGTCCTTCCCCACGTTGGCGCCTGGAGCCAAGCCCTCTAAAGGGGTTTTTGCAGCCGATTGGGAGCCCTCTGGTGGCCGCAGTGTGGCGTTACCTCCTCTTTTAGGACCTGCTCGTTCTCTCCAACCCCAAGGGACACAGGAAGCACAGGCAGCTGCTGGCTCTCCCTGTTTTGCCTGAAGCCCTGCTGGTGTCATCAGGGCTCGTTTTTGTCCCTCTGGAAGATGCCTGCTCCCTAGTGCTATGGGCGCAAGGGAGCTGAAGGGCACAGTGGTCAGCAAACAGTCTAAGGAGGAAGACCCACCATGTCAGGTCCTTTTTTCTACCCCATAGCTGGGCGCAGGCAGTTTGCCCGCCACGAGTGGGCCCAGAAGGCTGCGTACCTGCTGGGCTGCAGCCTGGAAGAGCTCTCCTCGGCCATCTTCAAGCACCAGCACCAGGGCGGCACCCTGCAGCGCTCCACCTCCTTCCGCCAGGGCCCCGAGGAGAGCAGCCTGGGGGATGGCACAGGTACCCGAGCCCCTTGGCTGCTGGATGTGATCGGAGGCTTCTTCCTGGGCTCGTTGCCATCTCTGGGGTGGGCAAACTCCTGGGGTGAATAGATGCTCCCATTAGGGGGAGAGGCCCAGCCCCAGGGCCCCATGCTGCCTTGGCCTGGGTGGGTAGGGAGCACACCCAGGTGGGGAGTCCCAGGGACCTGGAGATAGAACTGACCCTCCTGCCCACAGGCCCCAAACTGAGTGCACTGGAGTGCTTGGAGGGCATGGCTTCCGGCCTCTACAGCGAGCTCTTCACGCTTCTCATCTCCCTGGTGAACAGGTGAGTGCCAGGCAGGGCCTAGGAGCTCTCATCTTGCTGCCTTGACAAAGGTGGGGTTGATGCCTTTGTGCTTGTGTGATTGCTGAGGCAGAGCCATCCTCCACCAGCAGAGGGCTCACTGTCCCCGCAGGCAGGAGAGGCCATTCCTCCCCACGGGTCCTGGGCACCTGGGTGGGGATGGGGATGGGGGCGGGGTGAGCTACCTGGGCACCGGGGGCACTGCCCTGGGCAGCTCTGACCCAGGCTCTCCCTGTGAAGGGCTCTCAAGTCCAGCCAGCACTCACTCTGCTCTATGATGATTGTGGACACTCCCGGCTTCCAGAACCCTGAGCAGGGTGGGTCGGCCCGCGGGGCCTCCTTTGAGGAGCTGTGCCACAACTACGCCCAGGACCGGCTGCAGAGGCTCTTCCACGAGCGCACCTTTGTGCAGGAGTTGGAAAGATACAAGGAGGTAGCACTTGACCTTGCCCCTGCCGCCTAACACCCCCCAGGCTCACCTACTGGCCTTGGCACCCTCAGTGGTGGGGGGGAGGCATCTGTGGATGCAGCAAGGTACCCCCTTCCCTGCTGGCTGCTCCCTTCCCAGCCCTTTACCCTCTGACATTTATGTCCCCCAGTGGTCTCTGGAGCAGGACGCTTTTCCTGCCCAGGCTACATGCTTTCCTTATGGAGAGTTTGCTCTCCAAGAAGCCGAAGGTGCATTCAGGGTCCCTGGGAGCCCCTCTTTGCCCACCTTCAAGGCACCTGCCTAGGCCCTGTGAACTGCCACCGTGCAGTTCCTGCCTCCACGTGTGTCGGGCCTGGCCTTCCCTGTCTCCTGAGCTGTTGGGATGGTGACTGATTATTTAGCCCCCCGCCCCCATAAAAGGGTGTCCCGGATGGATCTGGAAATCCTACCTCATGTGGAGGTGAGTTGAACGAGCTGGGGAGAATATTTATCTCGGGTGAGAGAAGATTCAGGAGGAAAGTGACAGTTGTCTTCAAGTATTTCAAGGATGAGTGTGTGAAATCGAGAGTGGTCTTACTCCACGTAGCCTAATCAGCAGGTGGGAGTAACAGGAGTGTGTACGTGACTTTAGCTCGCTGTGAAAGGAGGTTAGGAGAAGGTTAGCTGTCCAAAGACACAACGCGGGGCTTCCCTGGTGGCGCAGTGGTTGAGAGTCCGCCTGCCGATGCAGGGGACACGGGTTCATGCCCCAGTCCGGGAAGATCCCACATGCCGCGGAGCAGCTGGGCCCGTGAGCCATGGCCGCTGAGCCTGCGCATCCGGAACCTGCGCTCCGCAATGGGAGAGGCCACAACAGTGAGAGGCCCGCGAACCACACACACACACAAAAAAGACACAATGCTGTGCCTTGAGAGGTGGTGAGCATCTGTCAGTCGGGCTGTTGGATGGGAGCCCCTGCTCGGATGGGACATTGGACTTGCTGACCCCAGCATCCCCACCTGGCCTGCTCATAGGGCTGCACCCCACACACGGCCCTGTGCTCACTACCTCCCCACCTTCCTAGGAGAACATCGAGCTGGCATTTGACGACTTGGAGCCAGCCACAGATGACTCTGTGGCCGCCGTGGACCAGGCCTCCCATCAGTCCCTGGTAGGAATTCCAGGGAGGGCCTGGGCTGGCCTTTTCTTGCCCTTCCCATTCCTCTCCCTTGGTAGAGCCCTCCCCATATGAGCTGCTGCTGGGTGGGGACACTATGGGTTGGGGGGCCCAGCAGTCAGGCCCAGACACCAAGCGCTTTCGAGCTGTGTGCCCTTTCCCTTGGCTGTCAGCCAGTCTGGCCAGGAAGGTGGCACTTCCTTCTGCCCTGGTGCAGTGGGGAGCACCACCCATGGGTGAGCTCAGGCCCTGTGCCAGCCGTGCCTCAAGTGTGTCTGCCAGGAGCCCTGTTACCACTTCCTCAGTGGAGAGGGCCTGTGGACCCAGAGGACATAGTCATCCCCTCCCATTGTCCCCAAGTAGAGGACCGGTGCAGCCTAGCAGAGCAGGGTGAGGAGGTGGCATTCACCCAAACACAGAAACAGTACCCAGATATAAAATGCCCACTGAGGGGCTGTGTGGGTGTGAGTCCTCACCCCTCAATCTGGGGATGGTCTTTGTCACCCTTTGGGCAAGCGTCTTGGGCACCTTGCTGCCTGGGGGACTGGCTGCCTGATGAGCACTTGGCATTTGGCAATTGTCTTCAATTAGGGAAGTTGCATAAGGCGCTTTATTGGAGAATTGGCATTTTTGCCAGGTTGCTGATCTCCCTCCTCTGCTTTGAGTCCCACCTCTCTCTCCCTCCTCCCTGCAGGAAGGCCCTGGCCCAGGGGGTGGGGCCCCGGGAGAGTGAGTGTCCCCCTGGGACAAGTGCTTAAAGTGCCCAAGTCCCACATCTCCCCAGGGAAGCTGGCTTTTCTTCCTGACACCTAGGCCCCTGCCAAGGCCTCCCTCGAGAGCCTTTGCCATTCCCAGGAGGTGTGGGAAAGTTGAACGGCTGGCTTAGGAGCAGCAGTGGGTCAGATAGTGTGTTTGGATGGGGCTTGGCCATCCCTTCCCTCCTTTGCTCTCCCCTTTCTGATGGGCCTCGGCATCGGGCAGCTGCACCTCCGGGCACGGGGGCCCCTCAGTGCCCGGCCTGCCACTCACCAGCCAGTGGCTTCTTGCTCATTCCTGCCATACAGCTCCAGCTGCTCGGAGGCCTTAGTTGCCCGTCGGTCCTTGGCCACCTTCTGTGTCCTCCTGGGCAGCACACAGACTCCCTTGGGCAGCTTGGGTCAAAGAGGGAAAAGGGCACTTCTCTTACTTCTCTTGTCCCCAGTCCCTAGAGGCCAGGCCAGAGTCCTTCTTGCCCAAGGAAGACCTGGGAATTCCATAGAAAAGGCACCTTCACACCTAGTTGTTTGGCTTGCATGGGGAATTAGACATCAGAATTCAGTATTTTCACCTTCTCTTGAAAAACTGGAGGATTTACCAACACTAGGCCAACGTTCTTCCAGGACAGCAGTCGGCTGCTGCTGGGTGGCGGCTGTCTCCTTTAAATGGGGACACCTGCTCTCCGGTCACCCCAGCTCTGCCCATTTTGGCTGCCACAGCCATTAAGTCAACTGTCTTAGGCTTTTGGCACTTGAGTTTATGACCCTGTAGTGACGCCACCTGCAGTGCTCCGAGCCCTCTCTGGGTTCTCCCCTCTCGGGGCGGGGAACCAGGGTTAATCGCAGCTGTCTCTTATTGACAGCTTCCTCTGGGCCATGCCCTGTGCTCAGGGCCTTAAAGACCTTATCTCCTTTAACCTGCGTGGGAGGTGATGCCCAGAGAGTGAGGGCAACAGGGGGCTCACCCAAGCCCCCCTGATCTCCAAGGGGTTGAGGATGGAGGAGAGGCTCTGGATGTGAGCTTGCGTCAATAAGAAGCCTTCAGTCTTTGGGGACTTAGGACACAGGTCCTAGGAATCATATTGTGCCGTGGGCTTCTCTCTCTGATCTCTTTCTGGCCCCTCTTTCTCCTTGCTGGCCACCTGCTCCACAGAATGTCAGCCATGAGGGGCAGGAGTTGTAGCGTGTGTATCTGTGTAACGTGCTTATGGTGTGAGGTCGGGACCACAGGTCCTAGCCCCCTTCACACAGCTCCATGTGGCACTGCCGGATTTCTTTCCTTCTGCATAGGTCCGCTCGCTGGCCCGCACGGATGAGGCGAAGGGCCTGCTATGGTTGTTGGAAGAGGAGGTGCTGGTGCCAGGGGCCACTGAGGACGCCCTCTTGGAGCGCCTTTTCTCCTACTATGGCCCCCAGGAAGGTGACCGAAAAGGTAGGTGGCACCCCTGGAGGGCAGCGCCTCTGCTTCCTCTCCTGAGAACCCATTTATGTATATGTGGGTCCAGTTGGCACTGCCTGGGGGGCTCACTGAGTCCATGGGCTTTTGGGGGACCTGTGCCCTGATGACCTGAACCTTGCTTGCTCCTCCCTCAGGCCAAAGCCCCCTCCTGCGCAGCAGCAAACCGCACCATTTTCTCCTGGGCCACAGCCATGGCACCAACTGGGTGGAGTACAACACGGCTGGCTGGCTGAGCTACACCAAGCAGAACCCGGCCACCCAGAACGCCCCCCGGCTCCTGCAGGACTCCCAGAAGTAAGAACACCACTCCGTCCACCCGCCCTGGTTTTCTCTTCTTGCTGTGTGAGGGTTTCTCTGTAGTGTCTCTGTCAGGTGTGGGACGTGCAGCCCCAGCCCAGATAACCCAGGCCCCTGGCCACGGTGACCTAGGAGCTGGGAAAAGGAACGGCCTCTACTGCTGCCTGAATGTTACTTCTTTCCCTCCTTTACCTCCCCTCCTCTGGCAGAAAAATCATCAGCAACCTGTTTCTGGGCCGGGCGGGCAGCACCATGGTGCTCTCAGGCTCCATTGCGGGCCTGGAGGGCGGCTCACAGTTGGCGCTGCGCCGGGCCACCAGCATGCGGAAAACCTTCACCACAGGGATGGCGGCTGTCAAGAAGAAGTCCCTGTGCATCCAGATTAAGCTGCAGGTGGTGAGTGTGCCAGTGCAGGCCCTGGGGCACTTCCCGACCGCTGGCAGGTGGCCGGGGCCTTCTGGGCACACTCAGGTCACCAGTGCTCACTCAGCATCCCACTCACCTTGATTGCTGCTGGTGGGGTCCTCTTGCAGTGCTACCCCCTGTGCGTGGCCCCTCCCCGGGCCTAGTACGGGCAGGGTTGTCCAGGCTTAGCACGTCCTGCCCAGCCAGCGGTGGGACACCTGCCATCCTGCGCAGAGTGGAGATGCTGGCGCCAGTCCCTGGTCTCTTGGCTCGGGCTGTCAGAGCCCACTGAAGGCTGTCCCTTCCCCCTTGGCAGGACGCCCTCATTGACACCATCAAGAAGTCAAAGCTGCATTTCGTGCATTGCTTCCTGCCTGTGGCAGAGGGCTGGGCGGGGGAGCCCCGTTCCGCCCACTCCCGCAGAGTCAGCTGCAGCAGTGAGCTGGACCTGCCCCCGGGAGACCACTGCGAGGCCGGGCTCCTGCAGCTGGACGCGCCGCTGCTCCGCGCCCAGCTTCGAGGCTCCCGCCTGCTTGATGCTGTGCGCATGTACCGCCAAGGTGGGGCCCCTTCCCTCTCAAGTCCTACCCCCCCTTCCTAGAGCCGCCCCTGCCCCTCCCCACCTCCCTAACAGGGCCTGTGGGGCTAGAGGGGTGCTGCTCCCCCCCATCTCCGACTGGCCCTAGATCTCTCGTCTCTGCTGCTCCCTCCTCTGGGGGTCTCTCCTTGCATCTCTCCAGCCCAGTGTTTTCCTTTCTCTTTTTCTTGCCAGCCTGCTGGCCATCCTCTCCCTTCCACATTCCAGCCCTCCTCATCCCTTCCCCTCCCCAGCCCACATGCCCTGTTCCTACAGCTCCCTCCTTCCACCTTCCCTGGTTTGGACGGGTCACCTCTGCCCACAGCAGCAGACTCAGTGTCCTCGTGGAGCAACTGCCTCTAAGAGTGGGCCAGCCCCGCAATGAGAAATGAAGTGCTAAATCTTTCTGAAGAACTTAAAATTCCCAAGAAAGGTCAGACAGACCCTTTTTATGGACCCACCTGGACGAGGGGCCAGACAGGACGATAACAATAGTAGTTAACGTCCTTAGAGCATTTACGGTATACCGGACACTGTTCTAAACTCGTCCCACACTGTAACTCCTTTAATCCTCCCAACACCTTCATGAGATGTAGGTACTAGTATCATCCCCAGATGAGGTGACTGAGGCTCAGAGAGGGTAAGTAGCTTGCCGAAGGTCACACAGCGCGTGAGTCGCAGAGCAGGATTTGACCTAAACAGACCAGTTTCTGAGTAGGTTTTCGTTGGCCTGAAAAGTTACGAATTGCCAGGTTTCCGCCCTTTTCTCCCTTAGCTAGAAGAGCATGCAGGCTCCCACCGACCCGCAGCCAGGTCCCCTTGAGGCATTCCACAGGGGCACCGTCACTTTTCCTTAGCAGCCAAAGCCAGGAAACGGGCTCCCAGCCCTGCTCTGAATAAATCATCGATCTGTCCCCACGTCTCGATAAGGAGTTGCTGTTTATTATTTCAAAACCAGATTGTTACCGCCCTGAACCAAAATCAATGTGCTTTACTCAGACAAGCAGATCGATGAGGCCAGCCGCAGCAGACCCCCTCTCCGCCCCCAGCCGCCAGCCCCCATCAATGGCGCTGATGATTAATTAAGATGCCAGGCGTCCAGACCTGCTATCCCGGCCCATCAATTTAATTGCAATTCAGATACGATCAATAGCTCACTTTGTCTTGGCCCCTCAGTGGCCCCCGCCTCCTGTTTCAATCATCAGGCACATGCATCAGCCCCATCTCGCAGGTGGAGGGCTTCCCAGAGCCAGCCAGGCCGCTGAGGTGGAGCGAGCCCCCAACGGGTTGTCAGGAGCCTGGGTTTGGAGTCCAGCTCCGCCTCCAGCCGCAGCCTTTGTGACCCCGAGCAAGCCAGTCACTCCCCCTCTCAGGCCTCAGTTTCCACGTCTGGAGGCTGAGTTATATCTGGTCTAAGACCTCTTTTTGGTTTGAAATTCTGTGATTCCATAAGAGTGGGTCTCTTGATCCACTGCCATGGGCTCTGGTGTCATCGGGGTGCCTCAGGGTTACCTCTCGCTGGCCACAATCCTGACCTTGCCCCAGCCTCAAGCCCAGACAATAGGGAATCTCTGTTAGAGGTAACACTCTTTAGGGAAAGGGAATCTACAAGCCTTTTTGGTGGCCCAAGGTCAGGAAGGAGGCAGGAAGGGAGCCCTTTCTGAACACCCACCAAGTGAGCCAAGCTGTGCTTTCTACACATTTTCCCATTTAAGCACCATGACTACCATGCGGGGTAAGTGGTAGGGCCCCCATTTACAGATGAGGAAACCGAGACTCAGAGAGGTTGAGTGACTGGTCCAAGGTCACATGATAGCAAGAGCCAGGGCAGGATTCCAACCTTAAGCCCTTGCACTTCTCCTCTCTGCTATTCTCCGATGCCCTATTTTCTTTTTTTTTTTTTTTTCTTATTAAGTCCTCAAAACATCCTTCTCTGGGTTATCACGGAGTCATAGATCTGGAGGCTAGAAAGCATCTTAGGGGTCATCCAGGCTCTTATCTCCATAGCATTCCTTCCAGGTGGTCGGCCATCCCCCGTTTGCATCCTCACTGACAAGGAAGTTGCTTCCTTCTAAAAGAACCTGTTCCCTGTTTAATCCCTGCAGTCCCAGCATGGGGCAGCCTGGTTGTCCTCCCGCCTCCTGTCCGTCGCCCCTGCCTCCTTCCTCTCCACACTCCTTTCCCGGGGCGACCTCGACTGCGGGCTCTCCTCCCCCCGCAGTCTTTTCCCTTTCAGGTGACTCTGCCTGGGCATCAGTGGTTGTTGGGGGCTCTGGGAGCAGGTGAGGCTGACGGGCCTGGCTCTGGGCCGCTCTCTCCCTAGGTTACCCTGACCACATGGTGTTTTCTGAGTTCCGCCGCCGCTTCGACGTCCTGGCCCCACACCTGACCAAGAAACACGGGCGCAACTACATTGTGGTGGATGAAAAGCGGGTAGGTCTGGGTCCCCACGGCCCTGCCAGACCCTCCTCCCTCTGCTCAGACCCCTCCAGGCAGCTGCCCTTCCTCCCCTAGAGAGAGAGCCAGGCTGGCTCTGGCTCAGGTGCCTGGTTTGGGCCAACCAGGGCCAGGCCAGGGACACACGGCAGCCAGGCTATGGCGGTGCGCTGGGGGGAAGGCAGCCCGGGGCACGGACGGACTGTAGGAATCACAGAAGGGCCACCCCCTTTAAAGGCCCGAGCTGAGGGTGCCTGCTGTCTGGTGAGCCAGACAATCACCCAAGAGCCTCCCAGGTGGCAGATTAGAACTAGTGTTTTGAGTGCCCCACGGGTAGCACCCGGGCCCCTCAACCTTGACCTCCACACCAGGGCCTAGTTCCTTCAGCAGGAAGCTGTCCAGGGGAGGGGCAGGCATCCCTCCTCGGAGGAAGATTGATGTGGCAACACCTTCCTGGTGCCAGGGTGAGCCTAAGGCTCCCAGGGCAGGCCCCTTGTCAGCCAGGTTGGTGAATTCCTGGCTGTGTGAAGGGATGTCTCCCTGCCGTTCTCGGCTGTCACCTTGACCCCCAGAGGCAACTCCTCAGAGAGCCAAAGGGCTCCTTGAGCCGAGGAACCCTCCTGCACTGTGCTCTGGCCTCAGGCACTCAGCCTGACTCGGAAGGCATCTCAGGCCTTAGGACGGCTCTCCTCAAAGAGAGACTGCTGTGCAGAACAGGGCAGGAAGCCCCCTGCCTCCTGCTGCCCCCCGAGTCACAGACCCACACTGATGGAGGCCTTAAAGACCTTCTCCCTACCCTCTCCATCCGGGACCTGCCAGTGTCCAGGGTGACCTTGGTGTGGCTCTAGATGACCCAGCCACACCCCCTTCTCTCTCACCCTTGACCTCCATTCCCACCTCCCCTTCATGGTTACATCCAGCGCCTCATCATCCCTGGAAATTCTCCGCTCCTGAACTCTCTCACCACAGCCTCCTACCTGTGACCCCATCTGACCCCTTTCTTCCTCTCAGGACACCCGCTCTATGACTCCATCAACACCGCTCATTTCTGGACCCCACTCGGTCATTCCCTTCTGACTTCACTTCCTTTTCCTCTCAGTCTCGACGCCGTGGTCCAGCCCTCCGGTCACTCGGCCTTCATCACCCTCAGCTCTCCTGAGCCTCCCATAGCACCTTCCCTGCTCAATCCCAGCCCTGAAGGGCCGCCTTTGGGTGTCTGCTCTCCTCGGCTTGGGGCTCCCAAAGGGCTGTGGGAGAAATTTATACAACTGCGGGGACTTGAATTCCTATAGGTTCACAGTCTCCAGGCTCACTGGACCCTTGGGCCCCATTTTCCACGTGCTCCATCCTTACCTGGCCCCTGTTCCGAGCTCCTTCTCTGCTATTCCATTCTCCGTCTTTCTCCTCAAATCCTCCCCCACTGCACCTTCCCAGCAGTCGACCTTGCCTCCAAACGCTAGTAAAACCGAGGCTCCAGCTTCCTCCTGCCTGTGTACACTCCTCTCCAGGTGCCTCCTTCTTCCCCAGCGCTCCTGTCTGGGTGGGACAGGTGTCCTCCCTCCCCTCGTCCAGTCCCTTCTTCCCGTGCTTCGGAACCCATTCCCTTTGGCCTCTCCGGAGACCTGCTCCATCAGCGATACGTCTTCTCTCTCTCCTGTTCTGCCGGCCTCTCCTTCTCTGCCGGCTCTTCTCTCAGCGGAGAAACGTTCCACAGACGTTACGTTCGGAAAGGAGCCTTCCGGGCTTCCCTGGTGGTGCAGTGGTTGGGGGTCCGCCTGCCGATGCAGGGCACACGGGTTCGTGCCCCGGTCCGGGAGGATCCCACATGCCGCGGAGCGGCTGGGCCCGTGAGCCATGGCCGCTGAGCCTGCGTGTCTGGAGCCTGTGCTCCGCAACGGGAGAGGCCACAACAGTGAGAGGCCTGCGTACGGCAAAAAAAAAAAAAAAAAAAAAAAGGAGCCTTCCGTCAACCCTCCCTTGTGCCCTGCACCATCGACACTTAGTTTCCTCTTGCTGCCCCTGCCCCACTGCCATTCATTCCTCCACCGGTAGCTGCCTGGTTGCCACCCCTGACACCTGGGACTGGTCTTGTCCTCCCAAGCCCTCCATGTTGCCAGAGCTAATGGGCACTTTTCTGTGCTTCTTGCCAGCATGTGACTGTTGACAGCTCTGTTCTTTTTTTTTTTTTTTTTTGCGGTACGCGGGCCTCTCACTGTTGTGGCCTCTCCCATTGCGGAGCACAGGCTCCGGACGCGCAGGCCCAGCGGCCATGGTTCACGGGCCCAGCCGCTCCGCGGCACGTGGGATCTTCCCGGACCGGGGCACGAACCCGCGTCCCCTGCATCGGCAGGCGGACTCTCAACCACTGCGCCACCAGGGAAGCCCTGCTCTGTTCTTTTTGAAACATTCTCTGCTCAGCCTCTTTGATGCCGCTCCTGGTTTTCCCCTTGTCTCTCTGTTCTTTCCTTCTCAGTCCCTCTAAGCTTCCCTTCTTTCACATGCCCCTGAAATAAAGGTCTCTCTCTTCTTTAAGACTCCCTCCTTGGCCGTTATCTGTTTTCTGTCCTACGCCCTCTTCCTGGGCAACCTCATTCACGCCTATCACTTCAACTACCGCATATATATTGATGACTCCCACATCAATGCCTCTAGCCCAGGCCTCTCTCCCACTCCAGACGTGCATTTCTATCTAGCTGCTTTCTGGGCTGCTCTACCTGTACGCCTTTATAGTACCTCAAACTCAGCACGCCCACACCAAACTGATTATATCTCCTCCCAAACCTATTCTTTCTCTTGTATTGCCTACCTTGGAGAATGGCACCAGTAACTAATTACCACACAAGTCAGAAACCTCCATGTGTCCCTACCTTCCTCCCTCTCGTCTAACCCTCCCCCACATCGGGCAAGGCTTCATCTCCTTAAGGCCTCTCGCATCTCCCCCTCCTCTCCGCCCTTTGGGTCAGGCTCTAGCCTTCTCTCCTGTGGATTCCTGCCTAAGGGGTCCATGCATCCTCCACTCATGTGCCGGTGGGATTTCTATCAAGAGCAACTCTGACCATGCCCCTCCCCGAGAGAACCGTCCAGGGGCTCTTGGAGCGCACAGGCTCATCTGCTTTGGCCCCTGCCCACCTATCTACTTGCCCCTTAACTGCTGCCCTCCCCACTCTCCAGTTATACTGAACTACTTGGAGTTTCCTCGGTGCTCCCTGCTGTGTTATGCTTTCAGGCCTTTGCGCGTGCTAGTCCCTCTGCCTGAGATGCCCTCACCCCTACTTTGGCTAATTCTTACTTGTATCTAAAGACGGCACAAGCAACACCTCCTCCGGGTGCCTTCCACAGCTCCCTTGTCTGGCTTAGATGCCTCCTCCTCTGTGTACTTCACCCGTTTTCTTGTCTCGCTCCCCAACAAGAGAGCGTGTTCCTCTTGCCGTCATCTTTATATCCCCGGAATCCAGCGCGGGGCCTGACGCTGCGGAAGCCACCGAAAGTGCTCGCTGAATAAAGAGCGGAGCGAACGGAGGACGGGAAGGGCTGAGTGACTGGGCGAAGCCCTGCGTGGAGGTGGGGAGTCCCCGGGTGGGCTCCCTGACAGAGGCGTCTCTCTGTAGGCGGTGGAGGAGCTGCTGGAGTCCTTGGACCTGGAGCAGAGCAGCTGCTGCCTGGGGCTGAGCCGGGTGAGTTGTCCCTGCGGGAGGGCAGCCGCCCTCACTCTCTGCTCACACGCGTCCACATGGCTGCCCCTCCCCTCCCGCTCTCCCTGCTCAGTCCAACTCCAGGAGTCTCCTGGGGCCCCTGCCGGGTCTTGCCCCCGCCAGCCCCCTTCCCCACCACAGCCACGCTGGGGCTGCCTTTCCTCTCAAGCTGCCCCCTTCAGGGCTGGGGGCCAGGAAGTAAAATACTCCAGCTGCGGCAAACTTGACTCTCCCTCCCTCTGAATGCCTGGCTTGTTCAGTGCGAGGAACACCTCCGTGATGTCAGGACGGAGTGGGTCAGAAGGTGGCCCGGAATTGGCCTGAGTCCTGGTGTGGGGAATGGGGAAGACGGAAGGGGGAGCTGGGAGAGGCAGGAAGGCAGAGCCTCCTTGGGTGAGTCGTCTGGGGCTGCCAGGGTCCCAGAGAGCAAGCAGGGCTTGGTGAGGCTGTGCCGCCACCGCCCGTCCACAGGCCGAATTCCTCACCTGAATGGAACGCCGTGCATAAAAGGCAGGCACACCCGGCCCCAGGTGCCAGTCTGCCGCGTCGCTCCACACCAAAGGGCCAGCCGAGCGTCCCTCCCGCGGGGCAGGGAACCTGGGCACCCCTGTCTCCCGAGACTGGGAGGCTTGACAGGTGGCATCCACGTTTGTGCTTCAAGGGCCAAGGTGGGACGGAGAGCAGTGGGGAGCCACCGGGAGGGTTCTGGACTGCCTATCTGTCAGCAGAGAGGGAGGGAACTCGTGGGAGTATGAGGTGGAGGGGGGTGCTCGCAAAAAAAGTCTTGCGTATTGCTTGTCAGCTCTGTTCTCCCTGCCTTCTGAGTCATGGTTTTGGTTCCTCTGCCCCCGCCCTCACTGGGGATCCGTTTCCTGTCCCCTGCCTCTATCTTTGTCTGTGCTGTCCCTGGTTTCTCCTTTTCCTTTGGGCTGTGGCTGTCCCTGCTGGTCTCTATTCCTTGGTTTCAGATCCTGTTTTCTGCTTCTTTCCTTGTTCTCTGTGCCTCCTGTGGTCCCACCCTCTTTCCGTGTCATCTTTCTGGTTTTGGTCTCTGCCGTTGTGTGGCTCACCTTCTTGCTCTCCTCCTCCCCACCTGTCTCTAAGCTCAGGAGCGGCCAGCTGAGCTTCCTCCCTGGGAAGCCTGCAGTCAGATTTTTCACTGCAGCCTCTTGCTCTCTCCCTGGGTGGGCTCCTGTCAACTCTGGCAGGCCGAGCCACTGCTGGCTGGCCTTGGGGCTGGCACCTCCTCCAAGGTATGTCTTGGGGAGAAGAAGGCCTGTACAGACTGGTCCTCTTCCCAGCTGCCATCTCCGACTCTCTGCATCATCCCAGGTGCCTGGCTGAAACAGGAGAAACCCAGGGCCCACTCACGCTCAGAGCAGAATTAGGGGCAAAGTCAGATGTTTGCTGACATCTGGTTTGGGAAAGAAGTTTCAGGGCTTCTGGGATGTGGTTAGTACTGGCTGGTGAGTGAGGATTCCCTGTGTGTTTGTCCCACTGCTTCTGAGGAAAGGGGGTCTCAACCTGAGCCCGCAGGACCCTGAGGGTCCAGGCAAGGAAGTTGGGGTGTCTGAGAGCCTCCTGATGTTGTTTGTAAAATGTGTATGGATAGGTGTTTCACGGGGAGAGATGGCCCTGAGATGTCACCTAATACTCAAAAAGACTTAACCCCACAAACGTACAGCGGTTAAGAGAGGTTTGAGGCTCACTGCTCTAGACTCTAGACCATCCTTTCGCTTCTCGGTGTGTTTCTGGGCCTTTTTCCATCCCCCTCCCTGACACCTCACTTCTGCCTAGTCAGACTGACACTAGCATGTTGGCCCACCCTCTCGGGAGACTTGGGTCTCTCACACCCCCTGTGGAATCTCAGGCTCACACATTGTGGGAAACGGAGGCTCAGGTAGGGCTCGAGACCCACGGGAGATCCCAGGCGCTCAGCCCCGCGTGTTGCAGAGGGCTGAGCTGGCTCTCTCCCAGGCCAGCCTCGGGGAACTAGGTTCCTGCCAGAGGCAAAGCTTTCTCAGCAGAAAGTGCGGGCTGTCTCCCCACTTCTTCCCTGGAGGGAGGCCTGGGGACACCATGTCTGTTGGTTCTGAATGTTTCCCGCGGAGTTCACATCTTCTCTTTGCCCCACAAAAGGGAATTTTCTGTCTTCTGGGCGAGGTGGAGGTGGTGTATACCTAGATGGCCTTTGCCCTCTGCAAGGATACTAGTCTTTTTTTCACCTGACGATTCCCCCTCTTCTTCTCTTAGCACAAAACATTTTACCCAGTCCCAGCTCAGGGCACCGAAGAGTGAGAGGAAAGGCTGCGTGTGGGGACATCCAGCTGGTTCCTCTCACGCCTGCCTTCCAGCCCCCAAACCCGTGTGACAGGTCCCTCGCCTGGGCCAACCCTCACCCACCCCACTGGCTCTTTCACGAGATGAAACCTGGGTGTGGGGGCAGGGTGTTGGCACATGAAAGAGGAGACAGTCCGACATGAAACGGAGCCTGGAGGATGCAGAGGAGGGGCCCCCTCCCCGGCCTCCCCCTTCTCTGCACACTGCATCCTGGGCCTTTTCCTTCTTAAACACATACACCACCATCCGCCTGATCGCAGGCAGCTGGAGGCCAGAGGCGGCTGGAGCCTGTGGCTGGGCCTGCAGTGGCCGTGGGTACAGGGGCGTGGGCAGTGCTGCTGGCAGCCCTGGGGGAAGAAGCCACCATAGGTGTTGCTGAGGGGCGTCTCCCCATATGACCGGCCGCCGCCTCACGTCCTTCTTGTCCCAGATACCCTCCCTCCGGCCTCCCTCTCCTTTCATCTCTTTCCCACCTTGCTCCTCCCCTTCCAAAGCCTCCCCAGCCCGCAGCCTGGCCCTCCTCCCTCAGCCTCTTGCCTCCTCCCTCCTCGTAGACCCCGGGGTTTTCAGGCTCTTCCCAGGCCAAGGGCCACGCTCTGGGCCTGCTGGCTTTCTGTGCCAGCTGCTTGTTCCTCCGCCGGGTTGCCCCCAGCCCAGGCTCCCACCTTCACCTGGCCCGCTTCTCCACAGGTGTTCTTCCGGGCAGGCACACTGGCACGGCTGGAGGAGCAGCGGGATGAACAAACCAGCAGGAACCTGACCCTGTTCCAGGCAGCCTGCAGGGGCTACCTGGCCCGTCAGCACTTCAAGAAGAAAAAGGTGCTGCTCCAGGGACATCCCCGTCCCACTCCTCAGCCTAGATGGGCAGAGCTGAGCTCTTGGGGGGGGGGCTGAGGGGGGAGGGACACTCGAGGGAGCCTGCGGGCCAGGAGGCTGGTCGTGGGGCTATGAGTTATCGTTATCTGGGGGAGAAGAGGCTGGACGTCCCAGGGGCAGCATGCCCTGGGCCAGGGCAGGGGATGGACAGCTCCCGGTGCCAGCAAGAGTGCTCGTGTACCCAGCAATGGGGCTGTGTGGCCTGGTCCGAGGGCTAGGGTGGTGGGGAGCAGGGCCCGGGCAAAGGTGGGCTCTGGATCGTAGGCTGCTCCGTGAAGATTAAGGAGCTGCGTCAGCGACTCCTTTTCTTATTAGCAAGTCCATAAAACAGCCAGTACCGCCGACTCTTGTGTTTCAGCAAGATTAGGTTTTATAGCACATCTAGGCCAGGGTGCTGGAAATAATCAGGCAGCAAATAAAGCAGACGAAATTATTCCTAATGATGGTGGAGCAGTTAGCACCCAGTGCAGTGCTCCCAGGACCGGGCTGTCTGCCTCCCACTCTCTAAGGGACGGAGGGAGGCTGGGGGCGAGGGGTGGCTTAGGGAGTGTTTGACTCGGGGTCAGGTGGCCAGAGGAGCAGCCCAGCAGCTGAGCTGGTGTTGGGGAGGGTCCTGGTGGGCTCAGGACTGAGAGCCTTCTATGTGCCACGCCCCACCCCAACTTAGATCCAAGACCTGGCCATTCGCTGTGTGCAGAAGAACATCAAGAAGAACAAAGGGGTGAAGGACTGGCCCTGGTGGAAGCTTTTCACCACGGTGCGACCCCTCATTGAGGTACAGCTGTCGGAGGAGCAGATCCGGAACAAAGACGTACGTAACAGCCTGGGAAGGCCACGCTGCCGGGAGGGAAGGGCTGTGGTTGATCCATGTGGGCAAGAGTTTTGCCAGCTTGTCTTGGGCTCCCAAGTGCTCCTTCGTTTAGTCCAGGGAGCTGGTATCCTTGAACTATGCCCAGCAAACAGAAGGCGTCCCTCTGGGGTGCTGGCTGAGCCCCTGGGTATCCTCTTAGGATAAGACCTCAAGCATCCTCAGCATATGGGGAAGGGTCTAGGGATGGAGCCCCAGGGAGGCAGTGGCTTCCAGTTCCCTTGTGTCCCGGCCCGAGCTTCACCAGCTTCATTCACCCCAAGGGTGCAGCTCCTGGGCCCCAACAACTCCCAGTGCCTCTGGCTCACTTTGCCCGCCTTACTGCACCCTAGGAAGAGATCCAGCAGCTGAGGAGCAAGCTTGAGAAGGTGGAGAAGGAGCGGAACGAGCTGCGGCTCAGCAGTGACCGGCTGGAGACCCGGGTGAGTGCCTCCCAGCACCAGACAGACCGGCCCACCTCCACAGGGCGCCCAGCCCAGGAGGCCCCCCACTGCTGTTCCAGCTGAGTGAGGCAGGCAGTTCAACTGGTGGCGACTCCCTCCCCCAACCCCAGATCTCAGAGCTGACATCGGAGCTGACGGATGAACGTAACACGGGAGAGTCCGCCTCCCAGCTGCTGGACGCGGAGACCGCCGAGAGGCTCCGGGCTGAGAAGGAGATGAAGGAGCTGCAGGTAAGGGCAGGACCGTGCTAGAGGCTGCCACACTCTAGTGCCCACTGCTCCCCCAATGATAGGTGGCATCTCTGCCACCAGCCCAGCACCCCTGTCTGCCCCGGGTAAGCTTATGACTGTGGTCTCGGTGGTTCAGGGGCGCGGGTGGTACTGAGTGAGAGGGTGGGACGGCACACCTCATAACCTCCTCTTCTGCAGACCCAGTATGATGCACTGAAGAAGAAAACGGAGGTGATGGAAATGGAGGTGATGGAGGCCCGTCTCATCCGGGCAGCTGAGATCAACGGGGAAGTGGATGACGATGACACAGGTGGGTCGGAGGCTGGAGGACTTGGAAGTGGCCTGAGTGGCAAGCTCTGATGCCCACCCCTAGGAAACCACACCCCTTGTCTCCTGTCTGTAGGGCTGTTTTAAGGCTACATGAAATAAATTGATGAGAAAGTAGAGGTGCCCGTAAGTGCAGGCGATTATCGTGGAGGGTGGTAAGAACCATGATAATGATGATGTCTGAGGACCACGGTCTGCCAGTCCCTGGGGAGAAGACAGCACACGTGGCCACATCACCCTCTCTAGGCTTCTCCCAGCTAGTGGCTCCTTCTGCCTTGGGAGGAAGCCACCATTCCAGGCACCTTTCTGAGTCCCTCCAGCTGACTCCGCTGCTGCCCCATCCTGCGTCCCCTCGGCCCCTCCTCGGGGACTCTCGGCAGCTCAGTCCTCCCTTGTGTGCCCCCACCCCACAGGTGGCGAGTGGCGTCTGAAGTATGAGCGAGCAGTGCGGGAGGTGGACTTCACCAAGAAGCGGCTCCAGCAGGAGTTTGAGGACAAGCTGGAGGTGGAGCAGCAGAGCAAGAGGCAGCTGGAGAGGCGGGTGAGTTTGGTGGAGGGAGCGGAGGTCTGCGCCTAGGAGGAGCTGGGAGGAGCTGGGAGGGGCTTGGCGCCCCACGTTGGCCCAGGGAATGGCCGGAGCCAGGCAGGCCCTGGGAGCAACAGCGAAGGGTTGACATGTTCGCCTCTCGGTTCAGGGGACAACCAAAGGCAAACTATTGTTAAGAGTGTCTTAGGTTCCCTGGACGACCCTGACTTCATCCCTCATCCCCACATCTCCCCCTCATTCACCCACTTCCTTCTCCTCACCTCTTTGACCGATACTTCTGGGCCTCTCAATGGCTGCTGACCCTGCACCCCATCTTGCCTCCTAGCTTGGAGACCTGCAGGCAGATAGTGATGAGAGCCAGCGGGCCCTGCAGCAGCTCAAGAAGAAGTGCCAGCGGCTGACGGCCGAGCTGCAGGACACCAAGCTGCACCTGGAGGGCCAGCAGGTCCGCAACCACGAGCTGGAGAAGAAACAGAGGAGGTGGGTGGGTCCCCTGACCTGGACGCAGAGGACTTCCTAGGGCAGCCCGAGACAGGGTTCCCTGCCTCCCTCCAGCGGGGAGAGAAGAGGGGGCCTGAATTGGGCCAGGGGCTTTGCCTGCATGGTCACTCATCCTGGAATGTGAGTCAGGGTCTCGCCCCTAAGGAGCACGCAGACCACAGCCCCACCGACGGCCTGCTCAGGCCTTCGCTCTCGGACATGCTCCCCTCAGTACGTGCTGTCACCCTGCCTGGGACCGGGAAGGATGGGTGTCAGCCAGAGCCCGTGCAGGAACCTCTCCACGGCGGCCCTGCCTCTTGCCCTCGCCCGGCTCCCCATCTCTCCCTTTTGCCTCAGCTACACAAACACACTCTCCTGACTAATGTCGTTAAACTGTCGTGCCACTTCCATCTCATTACGGTAATGACACAAAGGGGGGCAGGTGTAGCCCTCACAGGAGAAAATCCAATCTCAATTAATTTCCCTGGCTGGGGGTGGCAACGGGATGCCTCTAGTAGTAACAGGAAGGAACCCATACACCCCGGAAACAGCAGGGCGCCCCAGGGGGTGGGAACGGCACCCGGTTCCCCGCTGCAGGGGTCGGGTTCTCAGCAGAGGCACCAGTTGCCTTTGTGAAGGGGCAGCCCCACACCCACGCCCCTGGGGGTGAGGACGGCAGGGCTGGGTCCTTTCAGTGACCCAGGGTTACCCTTGGCCTCCTGGGCTCGCTCGGGCCTGCCGGGCTGCTGCTCTGCAGAGAGTGAGGGGAGGTAGGAAGGCTTTATGTTTCTCCCTCCCAGCTCTGTGACTCTCTGCTTCCCTAGTTCTCATCTTTACCCCCACCTTCCCTTTTACCTAGTGGCAGACACCCTTAGCGGGACACCCCGCCCCTGCTCAGAGCACCCCCATGACAGTGCCAGCTCGGCCTAGTTAACCGTCTCGCTGCACTCCCCGCTGGGCACCTTATTAGGTTTCAGCTGCCCGGAGTTTTCTTACTTTTTTTTTGATGTGGAGTTGGGGTGGGGATGAGCTGTTCAGTTTTCCACCGGAAGCCCATTAGCTCTTCAGCGAAGGTGTTAAGAGGAATTTCAGCAATTTGCTCCTTCTGTAGCGTCACTGGGCAGGAAATGGAAGGCTGGGAAGTGGAGAAGTGAAGAAAGAGGCCCCCGACTGTGGACCGTGTGCCCGTTGAAGCACGCTGCCAGCCGGGCACGGTGGGACTGGGGCCTCCAGCCTGGTGTGGGGTGTCCTGGGGGTGACAGGGGTGCTGCTGGGGCAGGTGGGCCTGGCCAGGGCCTGGTGCTCAGAGGTGGGGCAGCAGCCAGCTGCTCCATCTAAAGTTGCCCAACTGAACCGTAGAAAGTGAGTCGGACAAGGCAGGACGTCCACTTCTACCCATTCTGATGCCCGCTCTGCCCTCACCCTGGTCCCTCTCTCCATTCTTTGATCTGTTGAAAGGGAAAAGGTCGAGACTTAATGCCAGAGGAGAGTCTGTCCGCCTCTTCCCTGGAAGCAGTCTGTGGTTCCCTCTGAGGCCCATCTGGTGAAAAGGCTCCTTGGACCTGTTTGATGAAATCCCTACCCACCCCATCCCAGACTAGGTTGCTCAGCAGGGCCTAGGTGGCCTGACCTGTAACCCCTGAATGTCACCTGACCATTGGCCCCAAGTTCAGGCTGCAGGATTCCCCCTGACTTGGGTCCTGTCCATATCTGTGGCACCACTTCCTGGCGGCCTCTGGGTGCTGGAGACCTGGACTCTTCCCTTATCTGATGGAGCCGCCATGGCCACGCTCCCTCGCAGGTTTGACAGTGAGCTCTCGCAGGCACATGATGAGGCCCAGCGGGAGAAGCTGCAGCGGGAGAAGCTGCAGCGGGAGAAGGACATGCTCCTCGCCGAGGCTTTCAGCCTGAAGCAGCAGATGGAGGTGCGTGGGGCTTCCCATCATCCATACCCCAACCCCATCACAGGCTCGGGCCAGCCCAGGGCCAGCCTCATCTTCTCTTTTGCTCCAGGAGAAAGACATGGACATTGCGGGATTCACCCAGAAGGTTGTGTCATTGGAGGCTGAGCTCCAGGACATTTCTTCCCAAGAGTCCAAGGATGAGGCCTCTTTGGCCAAGGTCAAGAAACAGCTCCGAGACCTGGAGGCCAAGGTCAAGGATCAGGAAGAGGAGCTGGATGAGCAGGCAGGGACCATCCAGATGCTGGAGCAGGTGCTGAGGGCTTGGCTGAGGAAGGCACTACCGTCCCCACAGCTACCCCGGGGTGTGGGCCAGAGGAGGACAAGATCCCAAGTTCAGTCGATCATGCCTTTTCTTATTCACAAAATATTGAGGGAGCACCTGATCCGTGCCAAGCACAGTGTGAAGATAATTAAGCTTTCATGGTACTTTCCACAAGAACAGATCTTAATTGACCTCCACTGGTGAGGGGCTCAGAGTCCATGGCAGCAGGAAGGCCGTGAGCCCATCCAGCCTGCCACTGAGCTACTATGTCAATTCAGGGAGCTAGAACCTGGAGGCCAAGTGGAAAAGCTGCAGGACTGCCCCCACCCACAGCAGCCTTCTCTGGGCCTGTGGCAGACCTCTAGGAAAGGAGTTCAGCTTCTCTGGAGAAGCCACTTGTCATAGAAACAAGGTGGGAGCAAAGGGAGACGTTCCCTGCTCCCAAGCCTGGGGAGAGCGGCCCATCAGGGTGCAGTGGGGAGGGGTCAGGGTGCTGCTGGGAAAGAAACCCAGTCCCTACTCCCACCCACCTCCAGGCCAAGCTGCGGCTCGAGATGGAGATGGAGCGGATGAGGCAGACCCATTCCAAGGAGATGGAGAGTCGGGATGAGGAGGTGGAGGAGGCCCGGCAGTCATGTCAGAAAAAGGTAAAGCAATGGGCACTTACTTGTCCAATATAAATGCCAGTTCCCCCATCACTGCTTTGAAGTAAGGGCTTTTCTGTTTCTTTACCTTAGCCACATTATTTTCCATTGCTATTCAGGACCAGGAATCTCCACTCGGGATCCTGGCATTGGCTGGGATGTGTGTTCTCAGGGTCTGTAGAGAAGCTCAGGCCCTTGAGGAGTTAATGCCCCCTGCTTTCTGTGCCAGGCAGCAGGCACAAGGGCTCTGGAGCAAGGGCTCCCACACGGGCCTGGGCCCCTGTGCATGGCCTGCCGTCCCTCCTCTCCCTCCCAGGCGGCTTTGAAACCCTAGGAACTTTGAATTCAGGGTCTGCCCCTCTGGGGTCATCCATGCTCAGCGCTGCCCCACTCTTTTCCCGGGGTGGGAGGATCCAGCAGGGAAGGGGCTGGCTGGCACCAGACACTGAAGGGACGAATGGGCCCCTGTTCCCAGTTAAAGCAAATGGAAGTACAGCTCGAGGAGGAGTATGAGGACAAGCAGAAGGTGCTGCGGGAAAAGCGGGAGCTGGAGAACAAGGTGGCCACGCTCAGTGACCAGGTGAGTGGAGACTGCTGGCTGCCGCAGGGAGAGCTGGGAACAGGAGGGGTGCTGGTTCCATAGGGCCCGCTGTCATCACCTGTGGGATGGGTGATCACATCCACTGCACACTGGGCTTTCTCACCAGCTGGCATAGTCCTGGCACTTCCTCTGTCATTGCTCATTAGGCATCTCTGAGAGTGAGGGTAGGATGAGGAGAGGGCTTGGGGAAGACAGGAGGAGGCCCCGGGGCAGAGCCCAGAGCCCCAGCTTCTGGTGTCCCCCCAGGTGAACCAGCGAGACTTTGAGTCAGAGAAGCGGCTCCGGAAAGACCTGAAGCGCACCAAGGCCCTGTTGGCAGATGCTCAGATCATGCTGGACCACCTGAAGAACAACGCACCCAGCAAGAGGGAGATCGCCCAGCTGAAGAACCAGGTACCTGCAGACAGGAAGTCATCAGCTTTCTCTCTCTCCCTCCTGCCCCTGTCAGTGGTTCTTGAGTCCTTGGGAAGGGAGGTGACAGGGAAGTGGGGAGAAGCCAGACTCCCCAGGGTCTGCACATGCTATATGCATGACTGTCAAGCCCCGGATGATATGGACGGGCTCAGCATCCACCACCCCTGTCACGGGAGGAGATGCCGGTACACACACAACACATCACAGCCCTGGAGTCTGAAGTAAACAGGGGAGAAGGAGAGCTCCTGGGTTCCCTCTCCCCTGTGAGCCTCCTGCACAGCCCTCCTGCCCCCAGGGAATGGCTGACGTCTCTCCCTGGGGCGGGGGTGGCTCTCTGTCCAGCTGGAGGAGTCAGAGTTCACCTGTGCAGCAGCCGTGAAAGCGCGCAAAGCAATGGAGGTGGAGATCGAAGACCTGCACCTGCAGATTGACGACATCGCCAAAGCCAAGACGGCGGTGAGGATGCGGGGTGTGCCGGGCCAGATTCGGGGGGCTGAGGGAGAATGGAGCTGTGACGGTGGCTGCTTTTACCCCAAACAGGGCTCATTCCCCAGCCCGGTCCCTTCACGCCAGGGCTTTCTGTGGCGAGAGCGGGCCTCCCCTCCTCTGCCTCCCCCCACTCAGAGCAGAGGCCTGGGAGGGGGTGAGGTGGAGGAGGGAGCCAGCAAGGGCCCATCTCCCTGTTTAACCACCTGCCTGTGGGAGCTTGGCCACAGGCCCCAACATCATAAATAAAGGCAGCAAGTGTGGCTGAGGGATGTAAACAGGTACCTAGAGATTAGCAGAAGCACCGATAAGATGGGATGGCTCCGTTTCCCTCCCTGCCCCTGGCCAGCCCACTGACAGGCCCAAGCGGCAGCTAATTAGAGCGCTTATTTAATGCCTACCTTTTAATTCCCCACCTCTCCCACGGCCCATCCATCGGCCGAAAACTCATTACTGGGATACGGCCATCGGTACCTCCTCAGGCAGGGAATGGGGCACGGGAGGAGGCTGGGCTTGGCTCTGGGCTCCCTGGCCCCCCAGCTAGTCACCTGACTGCTGAGAGATGCCAATCTCCTGGGCTTGATTTATCCCCGTGACATTTATGCTCCTCAGCAGTTTTCAGGTGAGTAATTCAAATTCCTTAATTGTGTTAAAAAGGGCTGTTATAAAATTACCATTTTATTTAAATCCGAGTTAATAAATTTCTTGGCGGAGTCTTCCGCAGCTCCCCACGTCCCGGTAACAAGATGGATGGGGCAGAGAAGGAGCCAACGCAGTCATTTTGGTTTGGAATTACAGGCTAATAGATTCATTCATTTCCTGAAGCTGCTGTTGGCTGTCTCTTCTCCTCCCCCCGCCAGGAGTGGACTTGGCTGTGGGCGCTGGATGGCCAGGGAGCAGGCAGTCCCAGGAGAAACATGCCAGGAGAGTTTCACAGATTTGAGGGGTCCTTCCTTGGGGCCTGAAGGGGGCAGAGTGCGCACAGGTTAGGGCCTGAACGCTAGTGCTAGGATGATGGGTCGTTGGTTCTGGACAGACCTTTTCTGCCTTCTCATGAGCCTCCAAAGAGCTGTCAGAAAGCAGCTGTCATTTAGCCCAGGGTCTGCCTGAGCTGCAAAGACAGCCCTTTTCCCTCCGCTCCCTGGCCCACAGCAGGACAGGCAGTTCCCTGAGCATCACTGGTCCTGGAACCTCCTCCAGTGGGTGGGCCTGGCCCTATCATCACCCCGTCCCATTGGAGGTGGCCTAGGGAGGTTCAGTCTTTCCACCGAGGGCCATCAGGCAGGCCAGGCCTGATGCTCTCTGATCTGTCTTTGCCTCTGTCCAGCTGGAGGAGCAGCTGGGCCGCCTTCAGCGTGAGAAGAATGAGATGCAGAGCCGGCTGGAGGAGGATCAGGAGGACCTGAATGAGCTGATGAAGAAGCACAAGGCAGCTGTGGCTCAGGTACCCTGCCCAGGAGTGCCCCACCGCACCCTGCAGAAGCACTGTCCTCTGGTCCTCCTCTAGGTCCCTGGCACAGCCGCTTCTTTGGGGGGGGTCACGGTGCCTGTGTGCCCTGGCCTCAGTGAGGGGTGGGGCGGGATGGATTTGGTGCTCATGGGGGATCCTGCTTCAGCACCCTCTCCTTTCCCAGGCCTCCCGGGATCTGGCTCAGATGAATGATCTCCAAGCTCAGCTAGAAGAAGCCAACAAAGAGAAGCAAGAGCTACAGGAGAAGGTGAGGACCAGGGTCTCGCTTGGTAGAGAGAGGGTGCTGGGGTCACTGTGTGTGGGGACCAACTCCCGAGCTCACAGGCCAGCACGTGCTTCTCTCTGCCATCAGTAGTGTCAGCAAGTGCGGAGGCCTAGACTTGGAGCCATGTCACCATAGCAGACATTTCGGCTTCAGCTGCCTCGTTTTGCATTTCTATGCCCTCTTTGGTCCTTAGCTTTCTCTCTTCTCTCCAAAGGGCAAAATCTGTGCCCGCGCAGGGCCAGTTGGGGAATGTCCCTGGCTCGGGGCCCCATCCTTCCACCTCCCTGTGCATCCCTCCCTCCCTCCCTCAGCCTTCTAGTCACCATGGTGATCTTGCTGGGGGGTGGGGAGAGAGAGAACCTGCCCCTTCCCTTTCCAGACTCAGTTCTTTCTTCCCTTCCTGCACCCCCCACCCCAACCCTGCAGCTACAAGCCCTGCAGAGCCAAGTGGAGTTCCTGGAGCAGTCCATGGTGGACAGGTCCCTGGTGAGCAGGCAGGAAGCTAAGATCCGGGAGCTGGAGACACGCCTGGAGTTCGAAAGGACCCAAGTGAAGCGGCTGGAGGTGGGTGCACACTTCCCCGTCCAGTCCTCAGCAGGCAGGGCTGAGCGGCCCCAACGGCTGGAGCCACGCATGCTCAGCAGGGCCCGGCAGGCCCGCAGCCACCCTGCTCCACGGAGGCCTCTGCCAAGCTGCCAGGCCAGCTGACGGGGCGGGTGCCTTCTCCCCCGCTCGCCAGGCCTGCTCTCTGGGCACCGCGGAGCCTGCCTGCTTTACATTCTGACTCTGTGCTTGCTTTCTGCCAAGGGACCAGAGCAGCTTAGCTTTTCGTCTTCATGTTTTCCTCCACCGTGCACTCCCCCCTCCGGTCCCCTCACTCGCTCTCCGGCAGGGTCATAAATATGCAGCGGATGGCGTCACTTCTGCACGCGCTGGAGTCCGTCCTCTCATCTCACCGCTCGCTCTTTCTCTCCCTCCCGTTTTTTATTCCCTTTTTCCCTCAGTTCTTCCCATGCTTGCATTCTCTGCCTTTTCTCCTTCCCTCTTCATTTTCCTCCATTTTTGCCCCATGTCTTCTTCTCCCTCTGTTTACTTTCTCCCCAATCTCATTCCCTTTCTTACCCTGACCTATTTCTTCCTTTCTCCCCATCCCAGTTGTCCTCTCCCTCTACTTTTCACCCTCTTCCCTTCGACCCTTCTCCTTTTTCTGTTCACCTCCATCTTCCCTTTCCACCCCTCCTTCCTCCCAACTGTAATCTCCAACCTCCACATTTAATCCTTCCCGCTCCACTCCTGAAGCCAGCCTGCTCCAGCCCCTCCCTCTCCGGCAGAGCAGGCGGGAAGGGAGGCCAGCAGAATGATCCCTCCGGGTTTACACCCCTCTCACCCTATTTCAAGTTCTCCTCCTCCATCCCAAGCGTGTAGACATCTGTCTGAGCACTGACAGGCCTTCATGAGAAGTATGTTCATGGTGTGGGTGCTGAGGAGCATCCCTGCCACCTCCCCATTAACCCCTGAGTCGGTGGAGCAGGAAAGAGGGTGGGGATGGAAATAGGTGACTATGGAGCTGGCAGTGGGCATCGGAGGGCATTAGTACCCTTGACCTTCGAAGAAAATACAGCTGGACCTCCCAGGACAGGGTCACAGTCCTCCAGCGAGCTAGAGAGAGTGAAGGAGACTTAGTAATAGTCCGTGTTCTGCCTTGGTCATATATTTTGATCCACGTTTGACACACAGGAAGGGTTAGGTAGGTTGCCTAAGGCCCCAAAGCTATCAAGGGGCAGAGGAGGCCATTGGTCTGGTGGATGTAAAATAGGACAGACCAGCTGCACTTGCCTCCTGTTCTCGTGGGCCCCAGTCCCTCTCCTCAACTCTCTCATTTTCCCTTCTGCTCAGAAAGGCAGTACTGTGGTTTAGATGCACAGAATGTTAAACGCATACAGCCCTTAGAGATGTAGCCTTATTTTAGAGACATAGAGGCTGGGGGCTGAGAGTGGCGACCCCACGGCCAGTCAGTGGTAGAACCAGGATTAGGACCAGAAGCAGCGGTCTTCCCTCGCACTCTGCCCCAATCTCCAGGGCTTTTTTTGCTCAGCGTCCTATGGCGCAGAAGGGAAAAATGTGTTCACGTTTCGGGGGAAAGAGAGATTCTTCAGGCTTAGAGGAATGGCTTTGTGTTTGGCATGTGATGACTGTTCAGTCTCCTCCTAATCCAGAATTCTCAGTAAAGCCATTTACTTCTGAGCACAGGCCCTAGCTTTTGGAGCTTCTGGGTTTAGGGTCTCTGAGGGAAACCCTGCTGCCCGTGGAGGCCCCACACATGGCATCAGTGTGGACAGGCCCAGACTCTAGCCAGAGCTCTCCTCCGACCTAGGTGGTGATAATGATGATAATAGCACTTTTCATCTTCCAGAGTCCCTTCACATACATTACCTTATTCGGGCCTTAAAAGACCCCTGGGGAATAGGTGTTATTCTCCCTTTTTTACAGAAGGACAAAGGATGTCACCTCCGAGGGCTTTCGTTGCTTGCCCACCCAGCCAGTGAGCAGGGCAGCCGGAGCTGGACCCAGGCCTCCTGACTCTGGAGCTCTGCCACACCCCGCTCTCTGCCTGGCTGATGGGTCTCTCTTCCCACCTCCCTGTCCAGAGCCTGGCCGGCCGGCTCAAAGAGAACATGGAGAAGCTGACTGAGGAACGGGATCAGCGCACGGCGGCTGAGAACCGGGAGAAGGAGCAGAACAAGCGGCTACAGCGGCAGCTCCGGGACACCAAGGAGGAGATGGGCGAGCTTGCCAGGAAGGAGGCCGAGGCGAGCCGCAAGAAGCATGAACTGGTAATGCCCCCTACCCACGAGGCCTGAGGCTGGCAGCCCTCTGAGAACCTGCTAAGCACACACCTCACCCGTGGGCTTGTGGAGGTGGGCTGCAAAGAAACCATGGTTAAATTCTAAACCAGAATTAGAGGGAAGAGAACATGTCAAGAACACAGTCCACAAAGCCTAAGGGCAGGCCAGGGGCCAAGGGTGGTACCAGAGTGTCCGTCAGGCAAGGCCAGGCCTCAACAGCCCAGCAACAGCAGATCAGAGAAAGCTCTGCAGGTTCTCAGCGGCACCCACGTAGCTGCTGCCTGGCCCAGAGAGACTGGAAGCCGGCCTTTTCTGGGGCAGCTGGGTGAGAGACTAGCCCTCCTGTGGACTGGACTGCCCCCTCTCCCTCCTAGGAGATGGATCTGGAGAGTCTGGAAGCTGCTAACCAGAGCCTGCAGGCTGATCTGAAACTGGCGTTCAAGCGCATCGGGGACCTGCAGGCCGCCATTGAGGACGAGATGGAGAGTGATGAGAACGAGGACCTCATCAACAGGTGAGGGGCCTCTATGGCAACCGTGGCCGGCTCGGAGGCCCTCTTGACTGCCTCCAGACCAGGTAGAACAGCTGCAGTCTGGGTCTCCCCACCACTGAGCCTCCAGCCCACCCTCCCCTCATTGCCAGACCCCAGCATGGACCCTGTCCTGCAGCAGCTGAGGGCTGGACAGCTGCTGCCCGGGTGAGACACCCTCCCCACTTCCTCCCTGTCCTTCTCCCCAGGCCTCCCAGGGACCTGGCTCTCCAGCTCTGCCCGTTCAAGATGAGTTATTCCCCCATTTAGCTGCATTTCTGATGGCGCCTGCCCCACTCTGGGGAGAGCAGAGATTTAAGGGCCCTGGTGCCTTGTTACCATGCCAGAGTTTTTCTCACATAAGACCCACCCAGGGAATGGTTTAGCAGAGAGATTTGTAGTCTTAGGCCGAGGAGGAAGTCACGAGGCAGGCAGACTGGCAGTGGGGGTGGGGTCAGGCCCTGGAGAAGCTCCCAAGGCTGCCCTGAGCAGACCCCCCAAGACTTGCCCCCATCCCAGCTGAAGGCCGAGGCCCCATCCTGCTCCTGGGATGCCCGGGGAGCCTGCTCCTTGAGGGCAGGGGAATGGTGCCCCAGGCGGCCTGGACCTCCCTCTGAGGACAGCGCTGTCGCACCTCCTGGTCTCAGCCAGCCAGAGCCTTGTCTTGCTGAGGACGGAGGGGTCCTCAGCCGAGGGGTCCACCTTGGTTGACTGTTCTGTGTTCTTCCCGCACCCTTGCCCACCATTTTCTTTCTGTTTCCAGTTTGCAGGACATGGTGACAAAGTATCACAAAAGAAAGAATAAACCGTGAGGACTGGAGCGCACGCGCTCTCTGCCTCTCCTCGCGTGGTGTCTAACCTCCCCCTAACCCTGGGCTCCCGCCCTGCTGCATGTCGCACGTGGACACACAGCCTCCTCTCCTCCTCTGAGCTAGTCCCTCACGCTAACACGGCTCACTCTGTCCCAAGGGAGGCAAGGGGGCAGGCCGCGCCCTGTAGAGCACAGGCAACGAGGGTGCTCCACCTGGAAGGCTCCCTGGCCCCCACATCCTTGGTCGGCAGGATGGGGGCTCCGTCAGAAAGGAGAGCTCAGCCTCGTTGGGTGGTACCCACAGCCTGCCTTCCTGAGCTTCAGCCTCTGCCCCATCAGAAACCAAGCGTAGCCGCTTCCCGGCCTCTTTCTCTGGGGAAACGTCTGTTTGGGCTGGATTTCTCCCCATCCTTGGGCTCCTTTGGAGCCTGAGCTGCCTGAAAGAAGTGGGTATGTTTCATTTTGAAAGGTCCGCCACCTTCTTTTGGCAGACAAGGGTAGAAAGTGAGGGGCATCTAACAGTTACTTTTTGGGAGAAAGCATCCAGGCAGGGGAAGGGAACACAGCCAGATGTGTTTACTTTACTCTCCGCAGGCACCTTGGGCTGAAGGAGGCCCCAGGCATTTGTGCTGCTGTCAGTCGGGTGGCGGGAAGCCCAGTAAATCCACCCCCTGTCCGTTTCCTTCTTTCTGGGTGGGAGCTGGGCAGCTGGGGCAGATGTGCGGGCCCTCAGGCAGATCGGGGTGATCCTCCTTCAGGTCCGACAGGGCTGGTCTTTGGAGGTGGGTTGTTCTAGCGCCACTTTGGGTTTCCTCCCCGACTCTCTCTTGCCTGGCAGGCCTCCTCCACTGGCCAGGATGGGCTGGCGGCAGCGCAAAGGACTCCGTGAGAGCTAATGATAAATGTAATAGTGTGTAACAGTGATAGAGGGCCGCTGGAGCCCAGTTGTCACACGCAATTAATATCCCCTGCCGTTCTGTCTCCGTTTGTTTGTTCCCCCGCGATTCAGCTCCCATTTAACTAATAGCACATGAGCCTGGACATAAATTGTATTTGACGTGAGGTTTAATTCCGACCATTTAAAATTTCAACTGCCCTCCAAGCCTGCCTGCCCCTGGAGTTTGTTTACGGGCCTGATTGTTTAAGGAAAAGAATCCAAACATCCTCTATAGGCTTGAAACTAAAGGGAAGGCAAGGGCGGGCAGGCCAGCTTCTCAACCCATTCGCTGCTCTGAATGTCAGGAGGCAAATTCATATTCTGGGCCCATGACTGTCTGTCCCCTGTGTGTTCTAGCCCTGCCATCCTGGGGCTGGAGGAGCTTCGAGGACTGATAAAATGCGCATTTCAGATCATATTCTAAACTACTGCACACGCGCACACACACACCAGCGTGCACTCATGCAGGCACACAGGGCCTGCAGTCCTAGCCAGGTTCCTGCTGACGGCAGAGGGGGTCTTTTCCTCAGCAGCTCTGGGCCCCTGCTCCAAGTTATTGAGCGAGTGTGCTAAGGCAGCCAGAAAAATAATGTTTCGATTTACTTAGAGATACAGTTGTTGTTGCCATAACCCTAATGAAAGCAGTAAACAGCACAGTATTAAGGGAGATTTATACAGAAACGCTTTTAACATGTAGACATAGATTTCGCGATGCATACAGCACCTCCTTTCTAATGGCAATCAATATGGTTATGAACGGCGGTGATAAATTACAGGCTCTGAAGCTAGAGAAGGTTTTTTGCACGGGTGTATAAGTCAAGTGGTATTGGTGTTCTACAGGGCCTGTGCACCGTAGTAAATCTGCCAGGCTCGAACGGGCACAGGGCTTGCATTAGCGGTTTCGGGGCTGTCTGCTAAACTCCTGTTTAACCGGGGCATCAGCCAGCCTGGTCTTTGTTATAATTCTGTATTTGATGGAAGCCCATAAAATATGCTTCTTTATTCCCCTCCCCTCAGTCATGCTGTCTCATCCCCAGAACAGAGTCTGGTGGCTTCTTCTGTGTGTGTGTGTGTGTGTGTGTGTGTGTGCGTACACACACGCACACACGTGCACGCACATGTGCACACCTGTGTGGCTATTTATTCAAGAACATAATTCAGGAATGGGGCTGCTTCTGTTGACACAGATGAAAGGAAATTTATATCAAGGAGAAATCCTAGCATATCCACAGCAGGGAACTTGGTGAGCAGACATTTTGCAGAATTCTAGAAGCAGTCTCACTCAGAAGCTATCTCCAAGCCCCTGCTGCTGTGTGAGGAGGTCACTGTGATTCCAGCATCAGAATTTGACTCCTTTGGGCTTTCTTGCAAGTCGAGAGGGCTCAGGCCAGCTTGGCCAGAAAAAAGCCCTGGGGGAGCAAGAGCTGGAGGCTTCCTGAGGGTGGAAGAGGAGACTGGGAGAGACAGAGCCCTCGTCTGGGATTTCTGGGCCCCACTGGGTCTCCAGGTGCAGCTTGAATCTTGAAGCTGTTACGAACCCCTCGGGAAGTGCTGCGGTCCCCGCCTTGTCCTTTCTGTTTCTTAAGGGCCAAGGGGAGTCGCAGGATGGGTCTGCGATACGGCCTATAGTGCCCAAGTTGGCACTGCATCAGCTCAGGAGACTCCAGGTTCAAGCTCACTTGAAGTCATAATGAAGCCCTTCTCTTCTCTGTTCCATCACCAGCAGCCCAGCTCTTGCAGTGAAGGCATGGAAAGTGGCAGCAGCTGTAGCCACATTTTGGGGAACAGGCAGACAAGAACAGCAGAATAGGCCTCAGGGAGGAGCTGAAGGGCCCAGGACTCCTCTTTTTAACCAAAAGCCATTTAGCTGTAATTGATGAATGGATGGTCTCCCTGTCGTTCTCACTGGATTGGTTGGCTGCACAGCAGCCTGTCACAGAAAGTGGGGTGGAGGTGCCTCCATGCTCCTCAGGGTCTTCTCGGTGGCTGTCCCACGATGTGGCCTGCTGAGCGGGGCAGGGTCCTTGTGAATGGTGCGCTCCTCCATCTAACTTCACTTGTGCTCTCTGACTCACTGATGCGCATGCTGCCCTGCATCCCACCTCCACCCAAGACAAACCTGCTTTGCCACTTTTGTGCTGCCTCCTGGGCCACCAGGTGATCACCTCTTCCCAGCCTTGCCTATCTTTCTGCTCCTCATCCCACAGCGAGGGGGACTCAGATGTGGACTCGGAGCTAGAGGACCGGGTCGACGGGGTCAAGTCATGGTTGTCCAAAAACAAGGGGCCTTCCAAGGCGGCTTCCGATGATGGCAGCTTGAAGAGTTCTAGGTGAGCATGTGGCCTTAGGTGGGAGGAAAGGCCACCTCATGCCCCAGGGATGGATGAGCAGCGCCTTGATCCCAAAGAGGGTGGGCCTCACGCCACCTGCGTCTCTCTCTTGCCTGGTATGCGTGTGAGGGGCCCAGGCCTGCCCCTGGCACGTGAGATGAGCACAGGAGGCCTGGTTTCTTCTTAGTCAGGGTCTGCGGCACCCTTAATTTTCCGAGGTAATGTTTTCCTACCAGGCTTCAGGGCTTTGGTTTGGTGTAAGTTTAACTTCATCCCCACTTATTCATTCAACAGATGTTGAACGAACTACCTGATGGTTTGGGCCCTTGGAATCAAGACTGAAATGGGGCACAGGGGGACTCTGGATCCCACACCCTGGACAAGGCCAGTCCAGGCTGGCTGTGGACCTCTGAGGTCTTAGTAGGAATAGCAGCAGAAGAGGCCCCAATTCCCCTGACTTCCCTGTCACAGCTACAGACACATTTCTGTCTTTCTCTGCCCATTCTCTTCTTCTTCTAGTCTCTTCACTCACCCTCCACCATGCTTTCTGCTAACACCCATCCGCTGGGGGAACTTGCTCCCCTATTTTCCAGCCCAGTCACAGTCTTCTGATCACACAGGCAGCTCCCCCTGAAATCCAGGTCTCCGATTCCCATCCCTCACCTACGGGCCAGCCCGGGTCCTGTGCTCCCACCCCTCCTGTGGCCACTTCCCTGCTGACTCCCCCCTCCCAACTCAGAGCCATCCTGATCCCCCAGGGCACGCCTTTCCACCTCCTCCCAGAGAGCGCTGGGTGAGCTGGGTAGAAAAAGTAATCCCTCTCCTTCTCCAGCTCCCCTGAGGCCCCTTCCCAAGTCCAGCCCCTCACCGCAAGCACCCAGCGGCCCCCGCTAATTGGTTTAATTTACTCGGCCAAACACCATTTTGCTATTGCAGATAATGCCACCTTCCCCACCCCACTGCCATTCACCACTGCACGGCACCAGGCTCCAGGTAGTTGCCAATGAAATGAATTGAACTAAACGTTTTCGAGGGGAAAAAGTGATGAAATAGAACAATAGTCTAATTTACATGACATTCTCCATGAAGCTATTTTCACTGAACGCAAATTATTTTGCTTCATTTCCTCCGACGCTCTCACGGCCACTTTGCCAGGGCTGCTGCCAAGTTCTCCTTTCTCCCTCCCCCGGTGTCTTTATTCTCTACGTTTAATGCTTGTTTCTCTCCCTCATTCTCTCTCTGCTACTGCTAATCCACTCCCGGTTCTCTCCTCCCCGGCCTCACCCCCGCACAGCAGAGCGGCCCTCAACACCCCGGGGAAGGAAGGCAAGGGGGTGGAGGAGGGGCCGGCCTCCGTGCTGAGCTCCCTGAGCTATCGGAAGCGGCTCACCCTGAAGGACTCCATCGGGGGCACCGGGGATGAGGATTCACTCTTCACCACCCTGCGCGAGCGGCCAGCCTCCCCCGAGAGGCCCCCCCGGAAGGCCCGTGGGGGCCCCAGGGAGGAGCTGGGCCTGGGCAGGAAGTCCGAGGAGCCTGAGGAATGCGGCTCCGTCTTCTCCGGGGTCGGGGGCTGCTCTAGCCGGGGGCTGGAGAAGCCGTGGGGCTCAGACTTTGACCGGGCCTCGGCCGTCTCTGCGGCCGTTAGCCGGGCCTCCTCGGCCACACAGCGTGGCTCCGGCGAGGATGGGGCCTGCTCCTCCATGAGCTTCTCGCTGTCGGGCTCCCCCAGTTCCCGCCGCAGCACCTCGAGGCTCGACGGCCTGTCAAGGACCCTCAGCCCTTCCTTGGGCCGGGCCTCAGCCCTCAGCCGGGAGAGCCCCGATTCCCACCTGTCCCTGGGCCGGAGCTGCCTGGATGAGTGGGACGATGGAGCCAGTGTGGCCTTGAGTGAGGCCCACTCACAGTACAGCTACCCGTCGCTGGCCCGCAGTCTGTCGGTGCCACCCCAGCCCCGCATCTCCGCCTCCGCCTCCGCCACGGATGAGCCTCTCGGCTCCAGTGTCCGTCCCATCAGCCGTCAGTCCTACCTAGACCCAGACCTGGAGGCTGCCATCCACGAGGTCTTGAGCTACAAGCCCGTCCCGTTCCAGCGGAGCAGCCTGGAGCCTGACTCTGAGGAGGAGGACCGGAAGAGCATCCAAAGTACCCGGAGCGCCCAACTGGACCCCCCGGAGCGAGCCACCAGTATCCGCCGCTCAGCCTCTGCTGCGGACGTCTCTGGGTCCCGCAGCAGCCGGAAAAGCCGGAGCAAGAGAAGGAGCACCTCCAGCTCCAGCTCCAGCTCCGAAGATTCCTCGGAGCACAGGCGGCGGAAGAAGGGGAGCTCTCGAAAAAGCAAGAAGAAGTCCAAATCGAGAAGGAAGAGAACGGAGACGGAGACCGAGTCCTCCTCGTCGACATCCAGTGGCTCCACTGTCTCAGGCCACAGCCGCTCGAGCGTGAAGAAGGGCCCGGCTGCGGAGGACAAGGAGGCTGGGCAGGCGCGCCGACAGTCTCGGAAGGAGGAGAAGAAGCGCAAGAAAGAGGTGGACAGCCTGATGATGCGGTACCTGTACCGCCCCGAGAGCGACTAGTGCAGTAGGTGGCACCTGGCGTGGAGTGCAGAGCATGATGTGTGCCGCTTGGTGTGAACTAACGTGCTCCCGTCCCACCCGCCACCACCCAGGCCCCTTCCTGCATTCCTCGCGGGAATGGCCTCGGAGAACCTCCTGGCTACCTCAGAGAGCCGGGGGCCAGCTGAGCTGATCAGTCGTTCTGAGCCCTGAGCCCAATCAGCTGAACTCACTGGTGATGTCCGTCACAGCTCCCACTTATCAAGTCCTAACCCTGGGCCAGGGACCACCCCCCACCCCCCCGCCAGATACGTGCCATATTTTATTCATTTAATCCTCACACTAACCCCATAACCAATGTCCGATTAGCCCCATTTTATAGAACAAGAAGCTGAGGTTCGGGGAGGTGAAGTTCTTTGCCAAGGTTACACAGCTGGCAAGTGATGTTGCCAGGATCTGAATGGAGTCTATTCAGCTTGCCCTTAACTACTCCTCCATACGACCCAAGGCAGAGCACATGGGCAAAATGTTTCCTGTATGTGTCTGGCAGCACCCATACGGAACTTCTGTCCATGACCCAGACACGCTGGGCCCAGGAAAGGGCTCTAGCTGACCCCCGGGCGTGGGTTGGTACATCACTGGCCATCAGCTATTAAGGGGCCTTTTGCTCAGCTCTCCCCCGCCTGCAGTGTCACCCTCCTCTCTGGCATGCGTCTCAAGCCTAAGAGTGCAAGGCTTACAGGGCTGCAGCGCCCACATCACCGCACCCTGCAGCAGACCTGGAGATGCCTGACTCTCTCCCCACCCCTCCTACCCGAAGCCCACACATGAGCGTCACCTCATCTCAGCTCATCTTGTAAAGTTTTAATGAATAGAAATTAGCAGCTGCTGAGTGACAGCCCCCTCCTGGCTCTCCTGCCTCCCCCAGCCTTCTCCCTGTGGGAGGGAGATCTAGCTGTTAGGCCCTTTATGCCCACACCCCCACTTGGAAGAAGGGTGAAGACTGACTCACTGGAATACTATTGTTGCCAGTTTCCCTGGTGGGCGGTGACATTTGGATCACCCTGGTTATGTGAAGCTGTTTTTGGCATGGTACCCTCCCAGGGCAAGCTTGCTGCTTCCCAGGAGGTATGACCCTAGAGCGCAGCCCCCTGGGGCACGGGCAATGTTTCCTAGATGCATGAACTAACACACACACCTGTCGCGTGCTAGTGGGCCTCTTGTGCAGTGGAGCAGCTGCCCAAGCACACTGACTTGGGCTGGGTTCTACCGAAAGAGACCAGTCTTGTTTTAAGGAATGGAGCCCATGGAAGTGAATGTTACCTGCAGCTATTTGGAGATGATGATGGGATGGGATTGGGGGGATGGTATGGGGGAGGTGGAACTTGAACCCAGACCAGGCTCATGGCCAACTCAGATTCTGTGGGCCCTGAGCTGCTCTTGAAACCAAGCCCTTGGGCTTACCCCTGCTCTGTCACTCCCCCCATGTGGCAGATGATTGCAGGATGCTCTGGGAAGAGTAGGACGCATCTCAGTTGCACTAGGGAGCTGTTGTCAGCACCACAGTGAGAAAAGGCAGGGGTCCTGATATTGTGTCTACCACCTCAGCCCGTCCTTCCACAGCCCTGCTGAGCACCCTGCTCCCCTAGCACGGGAAGTCAGCTGACGGGCCATGGGAGGAGGTTTAGAAAGCAGAGAGGGCCAGGCCCTTCTGAGCACGGTACCAATACCTGAAGAGGGAGACGTGGGCCTAGGCAGGCCATCCCACACCGACCGGCAGCTGGTGGATTTCAGACCCCAGTGACTCAGCCCATCATCACCCTTGACCCAGCAAGAACAAAAACACAGAAAACCCGTTTCTTGCCTCAGCCACCAGCACAGTCCTTGTCCACCAGGAAGACAGCAGTAGTCCTGAAACCCTACACACTGCCACCTCCAACAAGGATTGGATTCACTGCGGCCAGAGTGGGCACCAAGCCAGAAGCTAGCCAAGCAGTACAGAGCTGGCAGAGAAGGTCCAGGGGAGGGAGGACCTAGTTGGACTCAGCATGAACTGGCTTTGGGTGAATAAACTGCCAAGAGTGGGGGCAGTTTAACTTCTCACCTGGTGATGGGGACCTGCAAGAACGCAGAACACGAAAGCATCCATAGCAAAGGCAAGGGGAGGGGGCTGCTCGCCCAGTGGGAATTAGCTTCTGAACCAAATCGTTTGTGACAGTGCTGAGCAGGAGACGCTGGCTTGTGAGGAGGAAAGCTTTTGAAACAATGTGGTTAAAATGTTCAAATTGCAGCCCTGACTCTTGCCCCAGGGAAGGGGGCCAGCTGCCTGCTGTTGACTCTCCGACAGCTGTGGCTGTAGAAGCCACAAAGGAAACTGGCTAAAGAGCACCCAGGGTGGGAGCAGGGGTGTCTTGTGGCTGCACAGAGCAGGGGAGAGAGGCCTGGCATTTAGCGCTCCCAGCTGCCTCTGCCACTGCACCCAGCATCTGGATGGAACAGTGTTGAAACCCAGCTGTCGTTTATCCAGGTGTCTGCCTGGCAAGCACAGGAATATGAAAGTGGGGTCTGCAGCTCCACTCTGAGGAGAGGTGTGAGGATGGAAAGGAGCACCCCATTTGCATCTGGGTCCCAGCCCTGGCACCCACCTCACCCCCGTCTCCCCACAAAATAACCCCACTGTCTTTCCACAAAGCCATTCCTTCCTTTGCCCAACAGCAGACCTTAGCATTGAGTGCCCAGAAGTTCTGTCTAAAAAATGAAAATAAAATCAGGCTCCTGCTAATTCACAATTCAAACAATCCAAAAGCTAAAATAACCCCAGTTTTTTCTATGTTGCACAGTCATCATTGAGCTTTATAATTCTGTCCCTGAGACGTCCCAGAGTCCTTAAGTGCCTTTGGCCCATCAAAGTAAAACTCATTTATGTTCAGACTAGTTTATATTAAATGTGTTCTGTGCTATTCTGATTCCTTTAAAAATGGTAATTCGTTCATGAGAAATACGATAACTATTAACCAGACTGCCCCATTCCTAAACCGTTTTGCATAATTGAACAGGCTCTTCTATCAGACTCTTCCATCTCCCCAGGGAGAGAGAAAGAGAGACCTGTCTTTACACACCCCCTGGGCTCTCGCCCAGGCCAGTGAGGAGAATGCAGGTTTCATCTGGTTTTCTCCTCAGGTCACCGGTCTGGCAGCAAGGTGGAGTCATCAAAAGGCTTTGAGGTCTAAGGTCCCAGGTTCAGATTTACATACTGGCTGTGTGACCTTGGGCAAGGTGCTTCGTCTCTTTGAACCAGCTTCTTCATGCCATATCATGTGGTGAAGAATAAGATAGCACATCCAGAGTGCCTAAGACAGTGTCTCACATTACAGGAAATACTCAGTGATGAAATCCTTTCTTCAACACAGTTGGAAAAGCTGAGCATGTGGTTCTTTCTTGCAGAACGCTGTGTCCTCCTGTTTCGGTTTGGAGATAGAAGAACTTTGAAAGCACTAGTAAACAAGGGCCTTCCTCAGATTCTTAAATCAGAATTGTAGACAGTGGGATCACAGGATTCCTGTTTATCCTAGCAGAAGCTCTCTAGGGTCTGGAAGCAGGGCTGTGTCCCTGAGATCACTGGGCAGGGAGGGGCCCATTGAGTGCAGGGCACTGGTAGGGGTGGAGCCACCCTGGGCTGCATTTTCTCCAACATTGCTGAAATGACAGTGCACTTGGACTGGCAGAGGCAGTGGAGGTGGGAGGGGCAGGGGAAGGCTGCTCTAAGGCTTTGGAAAAGAAAGAAGAGAGAAGGTGACTAGAGGTGGAAATGAGATCCCATCCATGCTCAACGCCATGCGTCTGCTCCATCCAGGGAGTAATGCTTCTTCATATCTTGGTCAGGGGAGAGCACGAGGCTCCCAGTGGCCTGATGAAAGCCTTGGGGTTGGATGATGGTACCAAGAAAGGGATGACTATGCCACCCTGAAACAGAGGTCTTACCAGCTCCTACATCCTGAGTCTCTATTCCTTGTGAGTAGATGATATCATGGTCAAGGGCAGAAACTCTCACCGGCCTTAGGAAAGCCTGATTAGGAGGAAGGGTTATGATCTGGGAGTATTCAATGGGGAAAGCCCGTCCTTCTTAGAAGGAACCTTTTTGGGAGGAACTTTACTAAGACAGGTTGTAGTCGTGTAATCACCAGACCTGCAGTCTCCAAGTTGATGCAGCCCATGGACTGCCTGTATCAGAATCTTCTGGGGAGGGAGTTGAAAATGCAGAATTCCTGGGTTCCACCCAAGAGCTAGCAAATCCAAACTTCTCAGGGGAAGAACCCGGGGATCTAGCAGCCAATTCTTAACGCACATTCAAGTTCGAGACCCACTGCTCTTCAGCATTGCTTTCCTCGGAGTTGTAAAAGGCTTCAGAGTCAAAACGATGTGCTCCTTTCTCTTTTACTCTGAGTATCTTCTGGGGAAGCTAGGGAAGTCTTCTCGTTCTCAATTTGTGACTTTGGGGGAATGCTGTGACAGGGTTTGGGGGGGCCTCCCCAGGACCAAAGGCTTTGGTGCTGAAGGTAAAGAGCGTCCTTCCTCTGTGACCTCATTCCTCTCTTCCTGCAGCCCCACCAGCTACTGGAAGTCCCTTGCCCCTGACCGGTCAGATGACGAGCACGACCCTCTCGACAGCACCTCCAGGCCCCGATACTCCCACAACTATCTGAGTGACAGCGACACAGAGGCCAAGCAGACAGAGACCAACGCATAGCCCAGGGGAGTGGTGTGCACCCCTCCCACCCACGGCCTACTGCTGCCACGGCGCCTCTCCCGGGAAATGGCGGGGCACAGGTCTCCCCCACCTGACTGCTGATCTGCATGGGAAACACCCGACCCTCTTCGGTCAGGGGGCTTCCCAGGCTGTGGGTATCTGATGTTTCCACGTGGAAGAGGTGGAGGGAAGAGCAGTTCTGAAAAGAGAACTTTCTGCTCCTGCCTTGGGCCACCGTGGATGGCAGGTGGCTTGGCACTGCATAGAGCCAGCAAGTTGACCTCCATCTCAGCCCCCTCCCCCTGCTCAGGGACGGTGGACAGATTGCCTACTGGGACATTCTCGGGTCGCTGGGTCCATGGGGAGGAGTTTGGGGTGGGAACAGCAATTCCTTCCCCATGACTTGGGGGAGGGCTTTCTCTTCTCAGTGCCTGCTGTCTTATTACTTTTTAATTTAAATACCCAACCTCTCCATCACAGCTGCATCCCTGAGAGGGGGAGGGGGCTGTGGTGGCCTCCGGCCCGCCTCCCCGCACCGGGGATGACTAGGGGAACCTCAGCTTCATCTTTACTCTTCAGAGAGCAGTCCTTTCTTTGTGCAGCTGGAGAGACCCGTGAGCAGAGCTGGGCCCAGGTTCTTAAGAGTCCGTGTGGGGAGGGGCTCTCAGGTGCTTCTGGGTTCGAGCTGAGCAGGCCTACACAGACGGGGGTGCATCTGTACCAGCCAGAACTTCCAGCCCCTACCCTTCTTTGTCTCATCAGTGTGTTAAGTGCAATGACCCATTGAAGAGTAAACCCATTCCACCTAATGCCAATTCAGGGCTTATCCAAGCACTGCCTCCCTCCCCCTCTGTCCAAGTTGCCTGGATCACAAGCTCAGCTTGAGAGGGAAGGCCTTGGGTTGAGGGCTTGTGATCAGAAAAACTGAAGATGGAAGCTTTGGTCGGTACTGATGTGTATTAGATGCAAGTCCTCACCCTGTGTCCTGAGCCTGAGTCATTTTTCTTCTTCCAGTCGCCCTGCCCACACACACTTAAACCAGACATGACAACATGCAGACTGACAGTCCCAGCTCCCACCCTAAAGATCATCCCACCAACACCACCAGACGGGGGCCCAAGGGCAGTGCCTGGTGCCGCTCCCATCTGCTGTCTCCCCTTCTCCCCTGCAATTGGTTTGTACTCGTTGGGCTGTGCTCTCTTCCCCTGCTTACCTGATGTATGGAAATAAATGTCCTTTTTCTCCTGGCTCTGCCAATTTTCCTGCCTGTTCCTTCAGGCTCAGGTAGAGTCCAGGGGTGGTCACAGGGGAGCAGAGTGAGGACTCTGGTGGGGACCTGGGGGAATCACCCTCATCCCTGACCTGCTCCCACATCAGACCAGTGCTGCTCAGAGAGCTTGGCAGGTCATCTGGAGCAGGCGGAGGCAGTGGATGAGAGGGTTGGTCAAGGAAGACACAAACCCCACCTTTTATTTTAAGAGCCCGTGGATTGTAATTCAGGTTGGCAGAGCCGTCCAGGCCTTGGCCTACCCTGGCCTCCACTTGGGAATGTTGAGGTCCCTCTGATTATTAAATCTTGCCAATTACAGAGATCCTATCTTCTCTCTCTCTCTCTCTCTTTTTTTTTTTTTTTTTTTTTTTAAGTTTAGTCATCCCAAAGATGACTTTCTAATCAACACTTGGCAGAACTCTCTCTGGCCTCCAACCCCATTGGCCACAGGGCAACTTGAATAGGCTGGGCGTGCTGTCTTCTCCACCCTGCTCAGTCTCTGCCTTCATGCCCCAGGCCACACGTGGTTCCCTCACTGACAGCTGAGAGGCAGTGGGCAAGAAACAAATGACTCCCTCCTCCTCCTCTACCTTCTGTAATGTGACCAGTTATAATCCCTGCGTGCATGAAATATTTACAGCTGGTCGATCAGGCTCCTCTGGTTTGGACAGGTAGGCAAGAAAGGGTATCAGGCCTGATGCTGACGCTCTGGTGATGTCACCCACCCAGAAAGGGGCAAGAAAGGGAAGGGGGGGAAATGTCATCCCCAAAATGAATGGGAGAGAAGTGTGAAGTGGCTGCATCTTGAACAAAAGAAACTGCCCCCAAGGTGGAATAGAGAAGGTAGTAAAAGTGAAGTCACTTTTTTTTTTAAACTGCTGGCTCCTCGTGTTCAGTTCTGTCACTCACATCTTTTACTCCTGCTTTCAGATAGCTCGGTGCACTTTTTTCCTCCCAGGAGCTAGTGTGACAAAAGTCCCTGCTACCTACAGACAAGATCCCAACTCTGCTCACCCACACTGACTCAGGCCTTTGGTTAATCATTGATAGAAAGTCCCAGCATCAACCTCTAATAGCCTTCCCTGGGGCGGAGGGCTTTGTTCAAGTCAGAAAATATGTATTATTCATCTGCTCATTCACTCAACAGTCAAATATTTCATAACTGCCGCTATGGTCTAGGCACTGTTCTAAGTGCTGGGGATGGGTGAGGTCCCTTCCTTCAAGAAGCGGATATTCTAGTGGAGGAGTTAAACACAAAAAAATATGTGTGTCTAGCCTCCTAATATGTGCAAGCTTTGGGTGAGTAGAAAGGAGTACCTCATAGTGTTTGTCCTCCAGGGGCTCGTGTGTTAGGGCTAGGGCAGATCCCTTTGGAAATAATTACATGAGACATAAAAGGACAAAGAAGTTGCTTTGGGCAAGTTATGAGGGGAGACACTCTCACTGAGAGAGGGTGGGGAGGGACTGGGAAGGCTTCTAAAAGGAGCTGGTATTTTGAGCTGGGGCTTGAAGAAAGGATAGCACTTCCACAGGTAGATATTGCTGGGATAGGTGTGCTGGGAAGAAAGAAGAACTTGAGCAAAGGCCCTGAGGCTGGGAAATAGAGGTGGTGGCAGGGAACTCCACAGGCTGTCTGGGGAAGCTGGACACCACCTCACATGACCAACACTTCTCCAAGCTTCAGCTGAGGCCTTCGGCCAGCATTCTGGGCTCCAGGCTGGGAGGAAGGCAATTCCCTCTGCACAAACTCCTCAGGGAAGTCCAGGGACCTGCCAGGCCATCAGAGCCCATCTTCGTTTGGGGTATGCCTTCAGAGCTCTGTAAGCTCCTGCCCTCACCTGTGCACTCATGGTCGCTCTGGTCCCTAAAATGTAAGTGATTCCCACAAAACAGGCAGCAAATCTGTCCCTGTGCCAGGCTCGAAGCCTCCTCGCTAGATTTTCCTCTCTAATCTCAGACCCTCAGGATTGCTCTGAATCCTGGATAAGAGGCGTTGGGGGGGACCCTGTGAGGCTCCCCAAGGTCCCCAGTCTGTGCCCAGAGACGACAGCAGCACATGGTGACTCCCGAACTACCTCTTGTCCTGTGTCCTCTTGGCAGATGATCCCAGTTGTCCTTCCCCCGTGCCCCACCCCCATGCCTGGTGGCACAGACACTTAGCGATTTGCTCCTTAATTGTCCCCCAGCTAGGCTGCGCAGATGCTGCTCTTTAATCTCTCCTGATAAAGGAATCGCGCCTCTCCTTTAATCATATGTTCATATCCAAGCCAATTTGAATCCATTTGGCAGGGAGTGTGTTGCAAGAGATGCCGTGACTGCTGCTTCTCCCCACCCAGGGCCCTGGAGCCAGCGCGTCTGCTGTCCTCACCCTCAGCAAAGAGCCCAGGAGACCCATCCAGGCGAAGGATCTCCTACCTGAGTGATGGGGACTTTTCAAAGTCAATCATTCACTCCTGTCCTCCAAGCAGGCCCGTGTGGGACTGGAGGGAGATGGATTCCCAAAGGCCTCAGAAGTGGGAGGGACAGGGTGAGTCCACAGCCTTCCTTGGTCATTGAAGAAAGGGCCCCATTATCACCCCTGGGAGAAAGTGCTGCCTTAAATCTAACCCTAATCCTTTGTGTTCCCCTTTCATTTCCTCCGAGCTGGTTCTCGGGGAAGCTGCGACACTTTTTACATAGCAACGTATTCCAGACCAGTCTATGATCATTTGTACTTGCCTGCTACTGCTACTGGTTGCCACCCCCAACGCCTTTCATCTTTCCCCAGGAAGTCTTCTTTTCTAAATCCTCCAGCCTGGTGGGCCGTCCAGGACATGCTTGGTAATGTACCAAGTTCTGCTACGTTTGGGGCTGCTGCTTCTTTCACCTACGGAGTGGTGTCCCCCGACCCTAGTGGAAGCAAAACAAAACCAGACGAATAAAACCTGCTAAACTGAGCGCTTCTGCCGCTGGCACTGAGATCTTGGAGAAGAGCCTTGACCTCTTGGGCCTCAGTTTCCCCATCTGTAAAACAAGGTGGAATTGCTGGCAAGAATCTCTTGGATCCTAGGTTCGGACAGAGCCCCTCAATGCTGCCAACAGAACCTCTCACCCCCACCTTTTTATCACCCTTGGTGAGGAGCTGGAGGGACCGATGGGTGGCGCTAGTGGGGCCGGAAGAAGACAGACGTCTCCTCCCAGCGCGAGGGCTGTCTGGGCTTGGTTCCGTCCAGCAGCCCCATGCGCCTCCGCGTCCTCTTCATTTCCTTTCCTCTTTCCTGGCTGGTTCTACCTGTCCAGGCAGGCGCCCTCCGGTTCACTGGGAACCCGGGCATATTAGCATATTCATATCTCATTTGCATGACCTCGGCCTCCGGAGCACGGAACCTCTGGCTCCGCCTCCGCCTGGAGGTTCCCCGCCCCGTCCCCCACCCGCCCCCGCGCTCTTCCCGGAAGCCATGCCCCTTAACGGTCCTTGAGCCTGTGACAGGACCGACTGTCGGCGTTGCCCTTGAAGGATTCCAGAAGCATAAGGACAGGTCTCCTCGCGCAGCAACCCGACGATACTGTTCCCCGCCCTTTTAAGGGCTGCTGGAAGTCCTCAGCAGGAGCTGAAGCTGTGTGGCAACTGGGGCTGAGGGGCCTGCCCGGCTTGTCAGTAGTGACCCAGAGGATGAGGAGGACAAGATCAATATAACCATGGTGAGCACCTACTATGTCCCCAGTGCTTATACACTTTGCCTGCATCTCATTTAACCTTTTTTTCTTTTTTTTTTTTGCGGTACGCGGGCCTCTCACCGCTGTGGCCTCTCCCGCCACGGAGCACAGGCTCCAGACGCGCAGGCTCAGTGGCCATGGCTCGCGGGCCCAGCTGCTCTGAGGCATGTGGGATCTTCCCGGACCGGGGCACGAACCCGTGTCCCCTGCATCGTCAGGCAGACTCTCAACCACTGCGCCACCAGGGAAGCCCCTCATTTAACCTTTATCACAACTCTGTGAAGTGTCATTGTCCCCGTGAGGAAACAGGCTCAGAGAGGTGACATCCGGCCTAGCAGGGTCCTCAGCTTGGTTCCAGCAACTGGCCAGGCGTCTTTGAGCTACTCTGGCCTTGTCAGAGTGTGAAGAGGGAGGCGAGAAGGCCAAGAATTGCTGTCATGATCCTCATCTCAAATCACTGTGTGCCTGGTATTCACCAAGGCCTGCCCTTAGGAAGGAAGCACTTCTTGACAATTTGGGGGGGAAATGTCAACCTCACATTTGTGTTGCTCCTTAACAATTCTCAGAGCATCCCCCATACATGATCACATTTGTGTTTCAACAACGGTGCCAACAATATGAATAACAGTTCCACATGGCCTGGAATGCATATTTTAAGCTCTATTCACCTCAATCTAATTTCATTACAGTACAATGGAACAATCCAGACCATTCTCTGGGATTTGATCTGGGAGGAGTGATTTCCAGAGCAGTAGCCATTTTGAAGTTAACAAGGATGCTAGATTTATTCAGAAGGAATTTTACAGAGAACTGAGTCTTCTGTAGTGTCAGCTCCAGTGATGGGTCATATACATGAGGGAGATTCCAAAAAGGATGTGTGCTTTGCAATTGAAGTCAGTGACATAAATCTCCCAGCGGAATACTTAAATGCGTGGATAGAATTTGCTTTAGATATCAAAAGTCAGCTATGACAGTTTGGCAAAAAAAAAAAAAAAACCTCAAAAAGGATATTAAGTTTTGACACCATCCAGGTGAATTATATTTGAGGTGGTTTAAGAGTCAAAGAGTTTCCACATTTTAGTAAATTTTTATATGTTTTGTGCCACATCTATGATCTGACTAGATTAGAAAAAGAAGCAAAAGGATTTGCGGAAGAGAGGACACTAGGGAATTTGAAAGTGGAGAATTAAAAAAAAAAAAAATCCTGGTACGGGAATACAGCCAATAGCTTCAGAAATTTTACCTCTTTGAAAGACAGGTCAACAACTGATGATGAGGCAAATATAAAACTGTACATGATGAAATAGGCCTCATGGCTCATATTTAATCCTGGGGACTGGCGTCAGTTACAGGTTGGCACCCTTGCTTAAGGGCTGCTTCTGGCCCCCATGGGAATAGTGTCCTCTGGAGAGCAAGGGAGATTGACCCTAGTGAGTGGCACTGCCCTGGAAGGTTCTGCACTAGAAGCACAGGTCCATGGCCTGCTTTTGAGTGTCCAGGAGCTCATCTGTGGGGGCTGGTCTTTCCAGTGAACCACATACTGAACCACTGGACAGGATTTAAGAGTAGAAAAGGAGCTTCTGCTCCCAGGCACTGGCAAAATAAGCCTAGAGAACCAACTCGAAAGTGAGGCAGTCTTAAGCCCTTTCAATGGGTTCTTAAGGGAACATGTACACATGACAAAAGTACATGTGAAAACAGATAAATAGATAAACGTTAGAAGAGACTTCTGAAAAATAGAAATAGCTTTGTTTGGGGATGTGGGATTATAGATGAAGTATCTGTGCTTGTAATAAAGTTTTCATACAATTTTTCTTTTAAGTCAGTACAGATGTGTATCTGTGTCAAACACCAAAGAAGGCCCCAAATTGTCATATTAGTGTGACTATAAGAGTAGCGTCTTTCCCGGCATTGCATATATAGAAATAGTAGCCCTGGGCAGGGGGTAAACCATGTGGCAAAGCTGCTTAGAAACTGCTTAGATCCCTTGCTCAGGGAAAGCCATTCTTAAAGCAGCAGGCGTCTCTTGGCATGGCTGAGAATGGAAGCTGGAAGAGGAACAGATTGGAGGGTGGAACTTGAACAGGGTATTTAGGGGAGAGGAGCAGTGGGGGAGGGGGAGATAAGAGCATCCAGACATGGCCTCCCATGCAGCCTGGAGCCCTGCAGGTGACAGGTTTAGGCAAGGAGACTCGTGTTGATGAAGGGACCGGTGATGGAGTGGGGTGAGGAGAAGCCGAGAGTCAAGAAGGTCATTTAGGATATTTGTGTTATGGTTCTATACTTTTTTTTTTTTTTTTTTAAGATCTGTAAGTGTGGACATGACTCAATGGCCAGACTGTGCCTGGCTAATGGATTCCTGCTTCTCATACCTGACTCCATCTAAGAAGGTTTAGCCCCTTAAGGAAAAAGTATTTTCGCTGTTTCAGAGAGTCAACTGACCGGTGAGTTCTCTGGGAAAATGAGAAGGTATTGGTTTCAGAAGGGGAGGACTAGGGGTTCAGACCTCGCATAAGGTCTGGGAGGAGTAAGTCTCCTGGGGCCTGGAGGTGATCTTCATCTCCCTCCCCGCCCCCACTCCTTGCTCCCCAGTAGAAATCAGCTACAAATCTCAGCTTGTTGGGAACAGATGGCCTTGGCTGACGAATAAGCCACCGCAGGCTGCTCCACCTGTTCTCGGGTTGGAATAATCAGCTCGAGGCAAACATCGGCGCTGAAATAACTCATGGCAGCGGGTGATGCGCAGGCACAGATTCCAAAAATCTCTTAAATAGACCCCCTCCAACTCTCTCCCCTGCCCAGCCCCTAGAGGCCATCAGGGGCAGGTAATGGAGCGGAGAAGAGAAAGAGCCCCAAGTGCTCCGGTGGAGGTGGGGTGGGGGCGGGGCTGAGTTCAGAGGGGCGGGGCGGGGTGGGGGAGGGAATACCTTGCGCCTCGGCGGGGCGGGAAGTTATTTCTCAAGAGCATGTGGAGAACGTGGGAATGGTTGATCCGTGTCAGGGACAAGTGTGAGGAGATCCAATCTGTCGGTGAGAGTAGAAAACAGAATTTGGGATTCTTGTGAATGTGTTCGTTAAAGAAGTGATATGCAAATGAGATCAAGCTACCCGCGAATCTCTCAGCAGCTCAGACAGCTCTGCCGGCAGCCGCTGGGGGTGGCTGCCTGGGTGCCCGTACTTCTGTGGACTGGTGTTCAGCCTCCCCTCACGTCCTTGATGAAGTCTGCTGGGCTAATGTTCCCTGACAGAGGCAGATGAGCCTGTCGGGAGGGTGACAGCGCTGGGAAGCAGTGGTGACGGCTCTAAGGGGGGAGGGGGAGGGGTGTTGCCGGCTGAGATAGGGGCCTGGCTCCTGTGGAGTCAATCGAGAGAGGGCAGGGACTGAGAGAGAAGAGACAGGCTGATTGCTTGCTCTGGGTGCCTCAGGCAGGCGGCTTCCCTTGGTCCAGCCTCCTGGCCTGACGCATAGAGCCTGAGTCCCCAGAGGCTGTGCTGGGGTGGGGGAGGAAGCCTGAAGGGCTCTTTGGACACCCCCAGTGCATCTCTGACTGCTAGCTCTGGTTCCTCACAAGTGGTCCCTGTGACTCTGCCTGAAGCCTAGGGCGTTGGAGGACAGGGCTCTCACCTATAGTTTAGGGTCCCACAAACCTGGTCTCCTTAAAGTCAGTTGTGCCCACAGAGGTGCCATGGTGGCCCATTTCCGGCTGAGTGCCTGGCTCTGAGGTTCTCACCTTGCTGTATATTAGAAACACTCAAGGAACTGTTTTTGTTTTGTTGTGTATACAAAGAGTAAAAAACATAGTATAATGAGCCTTATCCACCAAACAGCTTCAACAATTTTCAACACAGAGTGAATCTTGCTTCATTTGAACCTGGCCCACTTCCCCATTCCCTTGGATTATTTTGAAGGAGACCCCAGATATGATATCACTTTGTTACAATGAAGATAGTTGTTTAGTATCTACCCCTCAAAGAAAAGAAAATGACTCCTTAAAATGTAATCACGGGCCTCCCTGGTGGCGCAGTGGTTGAGAGTCCGCCTGCCGATGCAGGGGATACGGGTTCGTGCCCCGGTCTGGGAGGATCCCATATGCCGCGGAGCGGCTGGGCCCGTGAGCCATGGCTGCTGAGCCTGCGCATCCGGAGCCTGTGCTCCGCAACGGGAGAGGCCACAACAGTGAGAGGCCCGCGTACCACAAAAAAAAAAAAAAAAAAATGTAATCACAATACTCTTATCACACCTAAAAAAAATTATCAATAACTCCTTAGTACCAAATATCCAGTGTTTAAATTTTCCTGATTTTAAATAATAATAATGTAATAAGTTATATATATATATATATATATATATATATTTTTTTTTTTTTTCTTTTTGCGGTACGCGGGCCTCTCACTATGGCGGCCCCTCCCGTTGCGGAGCACAGGCTCCGGACGCGCAGGCTCAGCGGCCATGGCTCACAGGCCCAGCCGCTCCGCGGCATGTGGGATCCTCCCAGACCGGGGCACGAACCCGTGTCCCCTGCATCAGCAAGCGGACTCTCAACCACTGCGCCACCAGGGAAGCCCTATATATATATTTTTTAAAGTTAGTTTGTTCAAATCAGCATCCAAACAACACTGAGGAGGTTTTTTTGGAGGCCACTCAGCACGGCATGCGGGACCTTAGTTCCCCAACTAGGGATCGCACCCATGTCCCCTGCTGTAGAAGGACTGGACCGCCAAGGAAGTCCTATCATTGAGGAGTTTTTTAAGAAATACTGAAGTAGGCCACCTTGTCTAAGCGGAAGGACATGTTTCTGATTCATGTGGATATCAGAGTACTCCACATCATACCTAGAATGAATATCTGACTGGCACTTCCATTATTTGGAGTTGATAAAATCCAGGGGACTATGAAATGGAATATGGAATTAAAAATGAAATATGGAATTGATCTGATTGTGTTGGCACATGCCCTATATTACAGTGCACACTTAACACTAAAATTTTAGTCAGGTAATGAGTGAGGATAACATTGTAGACAAACAGCATTGGTTACTCATCGGAATAAGATGAACTTTTCCATCCAAGCACACCTTGCCTTACTAGTGTCTTCTGCAGCTTATTGTGAACTAATCACTTTCAATTTTTTTTTTTTTTTTTTTTTTTTTTTTTTGTGGTACATGGGCCTCTCACTGTTGTGGCCTCTCCCGTTGCGGAGCACAGGCTCCGGATGCACAGGCTCAGCAGCCATGGCTCACGGGCCCAACCGCTCCACGGCATGTGGGATCTTCCCGGACAGGGGCATGAACCTGTGTCCCCTGCATCAGCAGGCGGACTCTCAACCACTGCACCACCAGGGAAGCCCCACTTTCAATTTTAAAATTAATTTTAATAAGTCATGCTTTTTCTGTCAACGGATATAACAGAAATTCTTTCTTTTTGCTCCTATGTCCTCTGCTGCATGTCCAGTGAAGTAGATCTCTCCCATCCCCCCAAAGTTGCCTGCTTTCTTTAAAAAAAAAAAAAAAAGAACGATGCTGATAAACATGAAGACAATGAATTGTTTCTCTTCAGGTTCCTGTATGGACTGGTAATTGTCTATATATCATCTTCATTTTCTTTTAATTTCACTCAAACAGTGCTTAGGTATGAATTGCAACTAGGAAATAAACTGCCAGAGGAAAGGCAGAAAGACCTCTTTATATGAAGTAAACTTCTGAGACTACAGCCCTTTGGACACCTCATGCCCACTGCACTTGGTGAGTTCACATTAGTTATTTAGATTTAATTTTGGGAAGTGAACGCCTGGTTCTCCCCATCCTACTTTTATTCCTCCTTCTCCCACCTTTTTCTTTGGTATGGAAAAGGAGGTACACATAAGCAATATGTTCCAGTTCCAGAAAAAGTTTTAAATTCCAGTACTTGCGGTGGTTACATTGGAAAGTATTTTGAAATAATTGATCACAGGACCAGGAATAACTGAAATTTCTTTGCAAAGAACAGAATTTCATTTCACTAGAAAATGTATGTTATATGGATATGGAATCCAACAACGTTTTAGTTGGAAAAAAAGTATTTTTCAAGATGGAAATTGTTCGGACATAGGGAAATTTCCTGTAATAGGAAAATTTCCTGTATCACAGGTGAAAACATACCTGCAGGGGCTGAAAATTTTCTAGGTTTGCCTCAGGCCCGCCCTGATGAGCACAGAGACAAAGACTTGTACTACGTGGCCTGTATGAATTAGACTATACTTCTCTCCTTGTGTAAATAAGTATTAAGAGAATGGAAGTGAAGTCTGGACAGAGAAGGAAAAGAAAAAAAGAACAGAAGAGTAAGAGGGGCTATAATGGAAAGGAGGCAGAGGGAATAAGTGAGTCAGGCTGTGTTGAAGTGGCACTCTAAATATTTTATTTCTACCAGTTACAGTATCTACATTTTCTAAGATCAGTATATTCTGTTTTCTTTTAAATCATCATTGGGCTCTGTAATGTAATTTTACATCATATATTATTAACATTTGTGACAATAAGAAATTCTTGAAATTACTTCCATATGTGATCAAAGTATAAATTTTGTGAACAAAAAAAAAAAAAAAAAAAAAGAAATACTACTGTGCCCAAGGCCTTCTCCCTCGGGAATTCTGATTTAATTGGCCTTGGGTGGGGCCCAAGCATCATATTTTTTAAAGCTCTCTTGATGGTTTTAACGTGCAGCCAGGGTTGAGAAGTGCTCCACCTTTCCCCCTACCAGTTTCCTGCCAACTCCTCATCCAGGCTATTAACTACTTCTCCTGCCTCCTGCCAGTAGACCAGAGCAGTTGGCCCTAATATGCCTACCTGGAGGAGCCGAGGGCTGCCCATCTTTTCCAGGCTTCTCTTTCCAGGTGGGCTGAAACTCTCTAGGGACACAAGCATTCCCTTCTCTACAAATTCACATACCATGTAGGCCTGTTCCTATCACTTTCTCCCCTAATATATGCCTGGTGCCTGTTCTGGCCTTGCAAAGCATAGTAGATTTTTTTTTTTTTTTTCATGAAAATAGCAAAATTCCTGCCTCAGGAAAAAGTGAGAACTTCCCTGGGGGCAGTTTTCATCTGGCTGCTCAAGTGGCTCAGCACTGCACTGGAGCTGAGAGAGAAGCCTGCTGGGGGCTTGGCAACAGATGTAAGGGAAACAGGGGATTGAGTGGGACTTGAACCCAGCACATTTTGGGGAATCTAAGAAACCTTTCTCTCCTGAAGATGCTGGCCCCAGGAGCATTTCAGAGAATTATGCCCACGTTCCCAGCTCGCAGCCGTCTGCCTGCCTTCCTGTGGCTGCTGCTTCTGTTCGTTCCCCTACCCCTCCACTCCACCTGCCTTTTGGATTTATTCCTCCCTCCTGTGTCCCCCACTCCATGCCTCACTGAATGTTGGTGAAACAAATCTAGTCTAAAATAATGAGCAATCAACTACCCTGATGCTTGGGGCAGGCTGGGCAGGGGCTGGGGGGAAAGGGTAGGGAGCGGAATCACTTATAAAGCCTAATAAAGATGCAGATGAGCATGCTGACTGGGAGCCCCAGAGCTGGGCTTATTCATTATTCAAAGTTATGTAAATGCCACTGGGTCCTGCTTGTTAGAATCCTGCCCCTTGTCCCTGCTGCTTCTTCCTGCCTGACAGATCCAGCCTGCCTTATGCCTCACCTCTCCCCCCAGGTGCTTACCTTCATTCTCCCTGCCCAGAATCTCATCTCAGACCCTACCTCCTCTCTAGCCAGAAGTCTTTCAGAGATTTGTTGGGAGGTCCTGGCCTTCAGGCAAGACTATATAGACTCAAATAGGTGGGCTTCTCGTTTTTAAAGATTTCCAAGGAAAGAATACCCTAAGCAGTGCTATATACATGTTTTAATATCTCACAAATCTACTTAGTGGGATGGATTTCCCGAGTTCTAACCTAAATCCCTCTTGCTGCATGGGAAGCCCACCACTGAAATAGAATATCCAATAACCAGATTCTCTTTAATCACTCTTTTGAGAAGTTAAATGCAAGCATCAAGTCACTCCAGCCTAGTGCCCCCAGATTAACTCATCCTCTTGCTGCCACTTACCTTGCTAGACAGGTGAACCTCATTCCAAGTTACAATCACACTCCTTAAGCTCTTAAACCTGTCCTGGGATACCGAACTCTGGTTAGTGTTTAACTCGTACTGACTACACCATATACCTTCTCTTTTTCACATTGGGATTACTGATTTGTACCCCACAATTGCCTAGGCCTTAGGACTCAAATTACTTTCCCCTGACTCTCCTCAGTCTTTCCCTTTTTCCCCATCACCCCCTGATTTTTCAGATGGTGAGGCTGAGAAATGAAGAATTGGGTCAGAGTCGCAATGGCATCGATTGCCTCTGCTTTCCCTTCTTTTCTGGGCTGCCTCTCCTCCCTCCCCCAACCCCAATCTATTTTGAGCCTGCCTCTGTTTTCCTTAGTCTGGTTGGCAACCATGCCGGCCTCTTTCTCTTTGCTGCCCTTATCTCTCCCCTGCAGCCTGTGAGGACCCCAGTTGCCCTTCCAGAGGTCTCTTATTGCCTGCCCGATTTATTTTGATTTTCTTCCATCTTGAAGATAGGTAGGGTTGGCCTGAAAGTCGGTGCCTGGCCACGCTCAAGCAGAAGGTAGGCAGGGAGATAACGCTGGTGGGTCTGCTTGGCAAATCCTTCAACGTTACCAAAACCCTCAGGTTGTCCTCCGAGCCCATCTACAATGTCTAGTCGTCTTCTCCATATCCACAGACTCTATTTCCTACATCCCTTCTTTCGCTCTATGACCCCCTCCCGCCCTCAGTAAGAAATGCTCAGTTCCTCCCACTTGGGTTGTGTGCAGCATCCCTGCAGGTCCTCACCTGCCTTCTTGGCCTGCACGTTGCCAGTCTCTTCTTATCCAATTCCTGTTTCTCTCCACTCTTCCCTGACCTCATCCCTCCCACACACACCCGTCCTACCCCACACGCCCCTGCCCCTGCCCCTGCCTGCACTCTGTTTCTAGGACACACTGGCTCATTTCTAAAGAGACTTTGCCAGCCCAGGCAGGGCTTGTCAGCATCCCCCACTTGTCCTTTCTCAGCCTCCTCTAGACACTTGTCCCCTCCTTTAGCTGTCACCGGCAAGCTGAATAAGACTGGATATTTTGGAAGGGGAGCTGCAGCTGGCTGGGGGAGGAGGGTGGCACTGAGAGAAGCAGAAGAAGAGGGAGCTGCGGGCAGCCATGGAACGAGAGGGAGAGAGAGGTTCCCAACATCCTTCCTCCCCGACTTTGCCGGCTTGGGAGCTGGCAGGATCTTACACTGATCCCTCTCTGTACCGCATTTTCCTCTCTCTCAGTAATAACACAATACCTTGCTTTACAATTTACCACGTTCTCTTACAGACCTCCAGGTATCTGCATGGTGCACTCCCTCTCCTCCGAGTCTGCTCAGATGCCTCCTCCTCGATGAGTCCTACCCTGACCACCATTGAAAAGGGCAGCCCCTCTCCCAGCATGCTCTCTCTTCCCCATACTGCTGTTTTTTCCCCAACGCACTTGTCACCCTCTAATGTACAACACAATTTATTTATACGTATTACTTACATGTCCTCTCCTCACTGAACTGTAAACACCACAAGAGTAGAGATTTGTTTTGTTCAGATACATCCACCATGCCTAGCACAGTACCTGGCACACAGCAGAACTCAACAAATATTTGTGTGTTGAATGAATGAATGAATGAATGATCTTATTGGATCCTCACACACTCCTGTAGAGTTGGTCAGTATTATTATTCCCTTTTTCTTTATTGCGGTAAAATATACATAACTTACAATGTACCATCTTAACTGTTTTAGGTGTACAGTTGAGTGGCATTTAAGTACCTTCACAGTGTTGTGCAGCCGTCACCACCATCCATCTCCAGAGCTTTTTTATCTTCCCAAACTGAAACTCTGTGCCCATTAAACAATAACTTCTTATTCCCCCCTCCCTCCAGCCCCTGGCAACCACCATCCTACTTTCTGTTTCTATGAATTTGACTACTCTAGGTAGCTCACACAAGTGGAATCATACAATACTTGTCCTTTTATGTCTGGATTATTTTATTTAACATTATATCTTCAAGGTTGATCCATGGAATGTATCAATAGTATTATTCCCATTTTACAGATATGATTATTCCCACTTTACAGAGGCTGTGGTTCGGGGAACTAAGTGAGAGCACCCAAAAAGCAGACTTGGCATGGGGTTGACAGGATTGGCTGGCTTTTATAATTCCCAGGAGAAATCAGTACTAATCCATGTGCCTAGGCCTATAAGGCAATTGAAGAGTAATTTCCTCTGTGTTGTTATTTCCTTTGGGAATATTTTTACTCTTATTTCCATTTCCCACTCTTCCCCTCTCAGCGATTCCTTCGAACATTTCCACACCACCCAGGCCCAGTTTTTTTCTCTCCAGAGCACTTTAACTCCTGTTCTTTTGGGTCAAACTGGCCCTGTCTAGAAATGCTCCTGCTTGGGTTTCATCTGAGTGCACTCAGCCTTGCTTGAATCTCTGTTTACACCTCTCACCCCTCCACCCACCCTGGGGCAGTTATGAGCCTGTTTCCTTCCAAAGCAATTAGTGCAAGGAGGCCAGCCGACTGGGTGTTAATGCCATTTCATTAAGTGGGAGCAATCCTAATGATAATAAAATGGCACATTTAACATTCAAACATTGAACAGGGTTTCTAAGCGAGTGTGTCTCTCTCTTCCTTTCTAGTAGAACAGCTCCATCTTCATAAAGACCTGACAATACACCTTAATGAGAGACTGGGGAGCTGAGCATCTTTATAGAGCCAGAGAGAGGATGAGAACCAAACAAAGAATCCAGAGAAAGAGGGTGCGGTGCATTGAGGGGATAAAGACCCCACGGAGTCCTGGGGTAATGGATTCTGTGGTGCTAATTTAGACAGTTAAAGTCTATAAGAAATAAGGTCACATGGAAAATAAAGCCCACCACAGGCTTTCATGCAGTGCAGTCATTTACTTATCTGTTTGTTCAACACATTTTTTGCAACAAACATTTACTGTGCACTCAAGATGAGCCAAATTTTACAGGAGTTTGTGATAGAGGGTGGCTCTAGTTTTATGAACAGGAATGCCAAGGGCCTTAGTGGTCTACAGGAATGCCAAGGGCCCCAGGCAGCTTTGGTCAAATCTATCCCAAATTCATCAAATGCCCCCCGTGAAGAGAATTTTAACAACTGCTTTGGTCTCCTGAGCCAGTCCTTATGCCCCCTCCTTATTGAGACATCCAGCTTCAAGGTCCTTGCTACTCTGTGATTATAGAATATCTGATTGAACTTCTGAAGCAAAAGAAGTGTGGGATTGGGGAGCTGGCTAGGGAAAGAAGATAAATTCAATCAGCTGGTGTTTATGGGGAACTGAAGAGGGGCAAGAAAAAAGGATAACATCTCACAGACACTTCCTTCCTCTGAGAAGTCTTTCCCAGAAGAGGGCTTTCTTCCCAGCTCCTGTGCACAGAAGGGAAGCAGCTGGCCAGTCAGATGCGGGCTTTGCCCAGGCAGGGGAAGCGGCTGATTCGAAAAGGTGTCAAGTCATAGGATGGCATTAATTTCATGCTTAATTCATACAGGATCTTCCCCACAACAGGGGACAGCTTAAACCCATGCCCTAGGGGAAGGAGAACAGGTGGTCAGGCATCCTCAGAGACAGGTACTGGACTCCCTGGACGTCCCCTACACAGTCCCCAGATAGAGCTAACCTCCCCATTGGTCGCATCCCAAAGCTGGAAGTTGCCTCCCACCATGAGAACCCTTTCTTCTCTGATAGCCCCTCTCAACCCCCTTATACACTCAAGGTCTATGCTTTGGCCCTTCTCTGTTCAACTAAAAGCATGAAAAACACCATTTTGCCTGGCACTGAGGTAGGTCATCTTTTTTTTTTTTTTTTTGCGGTACGCAGGCCTCTCACTGTTGTGGTCTCTCCCGTTGCGGAGCACAGGCTCCGGACGCGCAGGCTCAGTGGCCATGGCTCACGGGCCCAGCTGCTCCGCAGCATGTGGCATCTTCCCGGACCGGGGCACAAACCCGTGTCCCCTGCATCGGCAGGCGGACTCTCAACCACTGCGCCACCAGGGAAGCCCTAGGTAGGTCATCTTTAAGGCACCCCGTCTTCCCTCGCTCAGGCTCACCAGAGAATCCAGCACCAATGACAATGTTGTCGTACTTTGGGTGTCGATCAAGAATGAAGTGCTCATCAGGGGTGTTCTAGAAAGAAACAATCACACCTGTGTCCTTTGAGGATAGAGGGAGGAAGAAGAACTGCAGGCTCAGAAGGGAGGAGACTCAGCTGGATTTCTTTCCAGAAAGAATAGGAATGGGGCACAGGAATGCTTTCTGCATGCCAATCCCCTAGGGTACGCCAGTCTTTCTCATTTGTCCGTCTGTCTCTTCTCGTGTAGGGCTATGAACACAGCAGGTGCTCAGTTAACGCGTGTAAACTAACTTTAGCGAAGATGCCTCAGGCCCTGGTGACATCTGTCTCTTCTCTTTGTCCCTAAGGCCTGCTCAACTAGAACATCTTGCCAAAAACTCTTTTAGAGCTCTTCTGGGAAACATAGTGAAGGACTGCCAGACGTATGCCTGGTTTCCTAATGAAAAAGAATACGAATAACCTCTAGTGGGCCCTCTCTGGTGGAGGGGAACTGACCCGCAGAAATGAGCTCATTTGTTTCAAGTCACATACTGTGTCAGGGGTCAGGTAGAGTCCAGCCTGAGCAGCACAAGGCCAGTCTGTCTCATTCCCCTGTTCTCCAGGGCTGCGAGAGAGCCTGGCCCAGTTGCCCACACCCTTACCGTGTACATGCAGTGCTCCATAATAGCAGGCTCAGGCTCTAAGTTAGGTAAGTGATCTCTGACAAAGCAGCTCAGGATGTGGACGTCTTGGATGTCTGAGAAAGCTGCAGGGCAGTCCCGCTCCTCAGGATCTGCATTGTTGCCGTGGTGATAGCAGACCTGGCTCCCAATCAGAGCAGTGTGAGCTGGGATGGCCGGCCTCCTGCACACCACCCCCAACCCAGGGGGCAGGTTGTACACAGAATGCACCCCATCCATCATCCCAGCCTTCCCCAGTCCTGACAGATGCTGTTTGTTGCCACATGAGTTTGCCTAGCTGTCCATTCCCCCGCCAACCCTATGTTTGCAAAGGAAGGGCTCCAGGACAGCCAGGGGTCTTGTGTTGCGCATAGTGAATAGTGAAATCCGTTCCTGCTCCTGCCCACTGGGATCCGAGGGAGTCTGGTGAGAGGAAAGTTAGAATAGCTGCCCCAAATCTGCCTGGGCCCCTACTAGCCTTCTCTTGGCCTCTCCGCTCACCTTCATCATCCCTGGGTACTCTCCGGAGGGCAATCCATAGATGTGGTAAGGAGCCAGGCTGAAGCCCAGGAAGCATGGAAAGGCCTGGGACACACCATAGCTTCCGGGAACCTTCTCTCGCCAGTAACACACGTTGATCCGCAGGGTCTTGGAGCAGGAAGAAGAAGTGGGAAATGAAGGGGGAAAGCATTTCTGGGGTCCCGCAGCCCTTTAATGTAAGCCCAGATGCCCTGATTAACTCACCCATCTTTGTTTCACTCAATTCTCATGTCATTTACATGTTACATTATGTTATGAAGCATAAAAATTGCTGAATCTGTCTCTTCCCCTATTCTTAATCTTCTCCCAAAACTGCATCCAGCCTACTTCTCTCTCTCTCCAGGAGTTAATAATACCTCATGTTTATTGAGTGCTTACTATAGGCCAGGCCATCTCCTAAGGTTATATATATATATATATATATTTTTTTTTTTTTTTTTTTTAATTCTCCAACAGCCCTAGTCCCCATTTTACAGGTTATAAAATTGAGGCTAAGTGAGGTGAAGGTGAATGAATTTGCCCACAGTCATCCACTAGCAAGTGGCAGATGGAAGACTCAAGTCCATCTGGGTCCAAGGCTTCTTTTCTTAAGCACCAACTCTCAGGCTTCCAGCTCCCCTTACCTGGAGAGGCAGCTCAATGCCCAGGGGACGGAAGAGCCGGTTGGTCCAAGGACCTGCTGTGATGATCAAGCTCTTGGCTTGGTAGCTCCTGGAAGTGGTTTTCACTACGACCAGTAGCCCTGGTTTTATCTCTATCACCTTCTCTCCATCATGCACTATGCCTCCTAGCTGTCGAATTGCATCCTGAAAGGGCAGGAGCAGGAAAGGGCGAATCAGTTATGTATGTGGTTCACCCTGGTGGACAAAGAATCCTTCATGGAGTGCAGAAAAGAGAGGGCAGAATCTAGACCTCCTCTCCCATATTGTCGAGGCCTAGCAGGGTATATAAAACTGCCCAGTCCAAAAAGTCAAGACTAAAGCTGGCAGGGCAAAGGCTGTCATCCAACTGGGGGTCAGGGGATGGCTGATGGGGACCCAGGATGCCCAGAGCAGGAGCTGCAGTGCCCCTAATGCTGCACAATATCACCTGAAGGGCTCTGAGCGCCTTGTCAGCATAGAGAACTCCTCCAGACTTGTCCAAGAGCCCCACTTCTCCCCTGGCCAACCGAATATTGGGGAAACGTTGCTTCAGTTCCTCAGATGGAAGACACTGGTGTTCCACTCCCTGCCTAGACAGAGTAGCCTGGATTATCTTTAATTCTGCATTCTCCTTCATTCCCAGCAGCAGTAGTCCAGTCTGCCTATAAAAAAAAAAAAAAAAAAAAAAAAAAAAGACACCTGAGTGAGAGTCTGCGTCCGGGCCCTGGGCCTTCTCTGTCATTTTTCAGCAAGGGGCCCAGATCAGGCATCAAGGGGAGTCCTGGCCTCACATTCAAAAAACAGGCAAAGACATCTCCATTCTGTTGTAACAGTCCAGTATTGTTGCGCTGGTTGCTAGCCCATCCCCAAGTCTGCCCTTAGCTCTCACTATTGGTTTGCTTATCCCTCCATCTTCCCTCATCAGGATCCATCCTGCCCTTGAGGTCAGAGATCCTAAGTCCTCTTTTATCTCCACACCTAGAAAGTGGTAAATGTTCAATGAACTTGATAAGGTTTATTCCCTTTCCTCCAGTCCCCTGACCCCACTCACTGTTTTGAACTCAATTCTTTATCCCCTTTCCCCTCCCCAACACCCTGCTGTTTCTTTCCCCTGTTCCCTTTTCTTGTCATATAATGTTTTGTCTCTTCTTGTGCATCTATCTCTCAGTTCCTTCTCAGAGGCTGCCTGTTTTGTGGAAAGGGTCCTAAGTTGGGAGCTCTGGCCCTGGTTCCAGTCCCGGCATCCCCTCTGTGACCTTGGTCTGATTGCTCCCTGATCCAACCCCAGATTCCTCCTCTGTAACGCATGACTGTTGGACTATTGGTGGTTCCACACCAGGGGAGTTGTGGAAATGGCATGGATCATTTTTTTGCTTGTCACAATGCCTGGGGGTTGCCACTCACATTTGGTGGGCAGGGACCAGGGATGCTAAACCTGCAATGCTCAGGAAGATCCCACCCAAATGCCAGTAGTGCCCTCATGCAGAAACCCCAGTAGGTGAGATGGCCTCTTAGGACTCCAGCAATTAATTCAGTGATTCAGTGATCTTGTTTCTCCCTATACTTCCCTCTGTGTTTCTTCCTCCATAAGAGAATGAGAGCTGTTTCTCTTTAACGCTTTCCATCTCTCTGTCACAAGAGATCAGAGCTCCCTTTTTGGGGGAACTGATCAAAACAATAGAAGGGTCACTTTGGCCCTTGGGACCATTCCTGTAGTCCCTCTCGGTTTCAGCAGCCACAGTGACAAGCATCAGCCTGACACATCCCCCAGGTACTGTATATAAAGCTCGTAATAGCCTGTAATGGAGTCTCATGGATATTACATGCTTCCAAATCCCACATTATCTGGTTGGGGGGATTAAAGAGGAGATTGGGAGGGGGTAGGGACACAGCGGGCCCTGGGGCCAGTGTCGGTACACAGAGCCACGCAGCATGCCCAATCCATTTGCCGTGGCCCCCGCCTACCCAGCATTCACCACTGGTGAGAAAACAGTGAGCTCAGCAGAGGAAAGATGCTGTAGAAATCCCCACCAGCCAGCAGACCGTCTTTTTCCTGTGGCCCCAAAAGAACTTCAGATTGGTTCTCAGTTAATGAAAACTTGCCTAGTAAACTCCTTGGTCAACAGGATAATTAAGTCACCCAAGCTTACGTTCTTGAGCCCTTTGTACCTGATGAGGTTGTAGCTGTGTAGAATTCTGGGAAAGACCTCACCTTAGCAGTCACAATGTCAGATCCCTGGCCCGGAAATTCCAGAGCAGCATATTCTAACCTCTGCCTGCAATATACTAGCCTTGGTCTCTCACGTACTCTGAGATTTAGTTACTTTCCCTTCCTTCCCTTCCTTTCTCCCTTCCTCCCTTCCGTCCTTCCTTCTTTCCTTGAAATAAGAACTCCTCTTTCAGGAATGTACTATATGGAGGAAATGAACTCACGCCAAAGCAACGGGCAAATCTGTTGAATTATGAAATGCTGAGTGATGTTCTAATTCCCAAGCCGTCCTGCAGTGGATGAAGCGGGAGCTCCCTATCCCTAGGAGTAATCAGCAAGCTGATTCTGCTGGTGAATGTAATTGTGCCAATTGTAATCATTTTGCTCCAGCTCTCTGCCCCTGTGGCATTTATTTCTCAGCCCAGATATTGATCTAACAGTGGGAAATTTTCCATCTGAATTTGTGATGCTGGGCCCTCCCCTAGTCCAGAGGTGTGTTTGGGAAATACTCATTTTCCGTGGATCACAGCTGAGCTATTTGGCCTGAGGGAAGCCATGCACTGCCAGAGAAATGCCTTGGATTGGAGAGAGACTTTTGACCATTATGAGCAAATCGGAAATAAATGTAAAACACTGCCTGGAAATGCAAAGGCCTGTCATTATGGGAAATAGGTGAGAGGCTCCTGTGAGAGATGCTTAGAGAATTGGAAAGCAGTCAATCAAAACCGGGATGGGAGAACGGGCCTTTTTCCCCCCAGTATGAAGATAGATGACTTCCATGCACAGATTGAAAATCATTTAAGTACTTATTTTCTTAATGGCTTTTCCTAGATCCCAATAAACAGTCTGCTCATTCTGCATCAATTTCTCACCCCTATGCTCTGGGCTTCCCTTTCCTCTTTTTCTGCTCAGATCCAGGCTACGAAGTTTGGGGAGGAGGAGGGTGAGAAGGGACAAGGGCATTGCAGGAAAAAAAAAAAATGACCAGGAAATGAGCGGTCAGGGCTGGTCTAGAAAGACGGCACCGTGTAGTGAAGCTGGGATGCTGGGGATCCCTGGAAAGAATGCAGCTCCCAAATCCCAGAACACCATCAGAGCATTTGGTACTAACTGTGCCTTCCTCCCAACCCTAGCTGGATCCAGCCCTAGGAAGAGATAATCGAAGATTCCTCCCAAGGGCCTTGTTGACTTCTCTATGGCCCAACTAAAGCCTCAGGCATGATGTAGGGAGTTGGTGATGAGGGATTTCCACCAGTTACTATAGCAGGACAGGAGGCAGGATGGAGTGGGGAGGAGTTGGGAGGGGCAGACAGCTCTCCCTGCATCTGCCATCTCCCATCCCAAGCTCCAGCTTTCCCCGCTCTGGGTTAAAAGTGCCAGGAAAGCCAGCTCTGAGAGTCACCTTGGGGAAGGGACTCCAACAGGGACTTGGTAATGGCTGCTGTCTTTGTTGGTTTTGGAGGAGCTCTTGGCATCTCACCTTCTGCTCAGTGGGCCGAGGTGGAATTGGTTAACAAAGACTGCTCCAGGGAGGGGATGTGGCTGACAAGCCAGACACTTCGCAGACACAGGAAGCAGCAGCTGCGCAGGGGGCCACCAGGTTCTGGCAGCAGCTGTACTGCCTACGGCTGTGATCTTGTCTGATATTGTCAGCTAAGCAGGAGCAGCCCGGGTCAGGAGCTAGATAGTAGGACTCAAAGGGAGAAGGTGGGGCAGGAAAGAGATGGGCCACCGAGCTGGGATTTGCTCTTGGTATCAGCATCCTGGCTGTACACATCACAAAAGATTCAGACCTTGTGATCTGACACATGTGTCATCGTCTGTTCCCAGAATATATGCAAATATCCTGAGCCACCCATATTTAGTATGCCACTGTCACAGGAAGCAGCAGAACAGAATGAAGAGAATTGGACAACCACCTTATCAACTCTTGAAGGTTTTTTTTTTAAATCATCATCAAATATCATTAAGTAAATATGTTCATATCTATCAGTTCAATTATGATATTGTGCTGGTTCTTCCAGAAGAACCTAGGAGAATAAGAATCACACAGCTGATGAATCATTTAGAAAATCAGAATTAGGAACAAAAGCTAAAGGAACTGGAATAGGAAGTATCTGTTCTGTGTCTCTACTAAGTAAAAGAACCAAATAAATTAGTGTGCCTGAGTAAATTAGGTTGGCAATAAGAAAGGACTTGCTAATAACAACAACAACAACAATAATAATGCCTAGCACTATATAGAACTTCAAAGATTTTTCAAAGAACATTCACTTTATTCTTCATTTTCCATAATTGGGGCTGTGAAGCACAGGGAGTCTTTTAAGAGGAGCTATGATATGTCCCAGTCTTTAAATGCATGTTAGCAGCCTTCTGACCTGGGATGATTTAGGCATGGACTTGTTTGGAGACAGGGGATGGACAAGGTAACCAGTTTGTGGTATTTCCTAAATCAGGAGCCAGCAAGCGATGACCCAGGGGCCAAATCACCTGTTTTTGTCTGTCCCACAAGCCAAGATGTTTTTTACACTTTTAAATGGTTGATAAAAAGCAAAAGAAGAATATTTCTTTTTTTAAATATTTATTTGTTTATTTGTTTGTTTATTTTTGGCTGCATCAGGACTTAGTTGTGGCACGTGGGATCTTTCATTGTGGCGCACGGGCTTCTCTCTAGTTGTGGCATGCAGGCTCCAGAGCACGTGGGCTCTGTAGTTGCGGCAAACGGGCTCTCTAGTTGTGGCATGCGGGCTTAGTTGCCCCGCAGCAAGTGGGATCTTAGTTCCCTGACCAGGGATCGAACCCACGTCCCCTGCATTGGAAGGCAGATTCTTAACCACTGGACCACCAGGGAAGTCCCAAAGAATATTTCATGACATGAAATTTATCTGAAATTTGTGTCCATAAATAAAGTTTTATTGGAACCCAGCCATGCCCATTTGTTTACATATTATCTGTGGGGGCTTTCACAATGGCACAGTTGAGTTGCTGGCAGAGTTGAATCGTAGCAATAGAGACCATATGGCCTGCAAAGCCTGTAAAACTATGTGGCCATTCACAGAAAAAGTTTGCCAAACCCTGTTCTAGACTGAAAGTTGAGTAATTCTGTGACTTGCACTACAGGTTAAGACCCTGACTACTCAGTAGCAACCCTCTCATGAGTTTGTGGGGAGAATTAAATGAGTTAACATGGATCAAGTACTTTTAGAACAGCCTTAGTTTCTCATTCTAAGCACTAAAACACGCAGTGATAATGATAATGATGATGATGATTTGTCAGGTACTATTGCAAGCCCTTTACAAACTTTATCCTCACAACAGACACAGGAAATAGATATTATTACCCCCACTTTACAGATGAGAAAACTGAGTCTCACAGAGGTTAGACAGCTTGCTCCAAACCACACAGCTAAATATGTCAGAGCAAGATGATATCTAGAGCCAGGCCTGCCTGGTTCCAAAGCCCTTCCAAATTCCTGTCCTCCTGCCAAAGAGAAGGATTGTGAGATTATGAGATTCTCCTATCCAAGGGTCCCTTTCCCTCTCTCCAGCAGCCCTTCCCCTCGATGTCCATGGTTGCTGCATCCCATCTGTCTCCTTCTGCCTTTCTTCCCCCCTTGCTCAATGGAGATAGGATACAGCTGACCCAGAATAAGTGGAAGGAACTGCCGTTTATTCAAAAGTGCTAGACATAGTGCCAAGTATTTCGCAAGAGTCTCGTTTAATCCTCACAAAGCCCTGTGAGAAAAATGAGGCGCAGAGAGGTACAGAAACTTTTCCAAGGTCACACAGCTGGTAAGTCAAATTCAAGCCTGTCTGACTCCCGAATTGTCTCCCCTCTGCAAGATTCCAGACACTTTCCAAACATCTTTTGGTTGCCTGCTTGTCTGCTGGGATGAACTGTGCCCTCTAAGGCCTCAGCAGTTCTTTTAACACAAGATACTTAGCAGTATTCACAGATGGCTGACAGAGAGAGGTCCCTTTGCCAGGCCACGCCTCAGCAAGACGTGCTCCTTTATTTGGGTGCTGGGTGTATTAGCTGCCTCTGGAATAAATCTGTAATTAGCTGCCCTAGCTGTATTTGCATAATGGATTTCACTTTGTTCTTAAGTTAATGGTGTTTTTGCAACAGAACAGTAACCTCTTGGTTCCTGGCCATTAAAATAACTGCCACCCTGTAGGGTAGAGCAGTGGTTTTGTAGGAAGTTCAGTTAAGAGCCACAGAGAAGGCGGGAGGGGTGGTAGCATGGTTGGTAAAAGTTCTCTTTGCCTCCTGGGTTGTCTGCCTTCTTCCTCATGAATATTTGAAAGGCCAGTGAGGGGGGGTCTTAAGGGTCAGAGAAGGCCATGCAGCCAACAGAGAAATAGCTGCAGGCTCACTCCCTGGTCAGCAATGCAGCCTGAGGAGCATCCCCATTTGCTCCTATGGGAGGAGGTATTCAGAGAATGAAATGGATTTATAAGGGTTGTTCTGGGGGAGAGGACCCAGCGTGAAAGTTTGTGATACTAGTAGGAATACAAAGAATCAAGCAGAAGCCTTCTCCTCTATTTCAATCCCTGCCCTGAGAGGGTCTCTGACGGTTCCACGGAGATGTAGATAGAAACTCCAGCTCTGAGCATCTGCCCAGTGTCTTTCCAGCAGTTTTCCCCAAACAACCTCTGCAAGCCTTGGACACATGGTCTAACCCCAGCCCTGGAACTCAGAGACTGGCAAGAGCCAGCTGGACCTGTCGGGTGACCATGATGACAGCAAGCAGAATGCTTCCACGTGTCTGGCACTTCCGGAGACCCCGTGTCTCTCCGTTGCATGCCAAGTATTCCTGGCACCGCCCTCTTGCATAGTAAAAGCACCCCCAGGTGCTGAGCCCCACGATTCAAGGAATTCTCCCCCACCAACCCAACCTGTATAATTGGGTTCCCGCCTCATGCTCCAGCTGGGCCCATATCTGGTAACACTCAGCCATCATCTGGGTGTAGAAGTCTTCAGGGTACGCCCTTCGGATTATCCGGCTCTGCCCATGGGAACTTCCTCGGGAGTGCGGGAGGAAGAACTGGAGAAGGAGGACAAGAGACAACTGCAGCTGTCAACCCTCCCCTTTCGGAGCCCACTCATCATGTGCTGTCAACAAGGAACATTTATTCTTCAAATATTTCCATACAGTCTCCCTTTGTGGCCAAGTTACTGACTTGGCTTCAGGATAGAATTTCTTCCGTAGCTCTAACTCAGGCATCCTTTTTGCTAACATCATTCACATCCCGAAGTCCCTCTGTGAGTTAGTCTTCAGTCATCCTGCTGCAACCTTGCCCCACTTAGACTCATGGAGAAGTAGAAAGAACCTTTGAGATCATTCTAGTCTAGGCTCCTCATTTTTATGCACAAGAAAACTGATGCTGACTCTTTCTCTGTAGCTTCAGGTTGCTCAGGACAAGAGAACCATGTTGAGATTTAGCAAAAGATGGAGTGTTTCCTGAAAGTTTGGACCAGGAATCCCTCAGGCTTTGAGAAAACTGATAGAGAAATGAAAAAGGTTTCTAACCAATCCAGCTCATTACCAAGAAGAATAAACCAAAACCAGCCTGGATAGATTTAGGCAGAATGGGGGGGTAGAAACCTTTGGAAGGTGGGCTGGGTGCACCTGCCCCGGGAAGGCTGTGGATATACAGGGCCCAGCCATATGTACAGTGGCCAGTAGACTGCACTTCATGGGGTCACTTTTCTATAAGGAAAAAAAAATACCTAAGTCTTATTTCTTGTGTATCAAACAAGGAGGCTGCTATTATCCAGAGGTGGCAGAAAAAACAGAAGCCTCTGCTGGGTTCCAGGGTGAGAGGCCAGAAATATGCAGGGAAGAATCTTACCTCCTAGACTGACAAATCAGCCTTTGCCTCTAGGCAAGTTATCTCTATTTAAGGTTACCCAAAGCAGAACTGATTACTTTCCTGGGCCAGGGCAACCATTTTGACACAGAAGAGACTGGGTGGGAAGAAAGAAGAAAATGGGGTCTGGGGCGCTTCTTGGTCAAGAGCAGGATCTGGGAGGCAGCAAAAGGAGGAAATGTGCCTAGAAACCCTAAGTGGGTCTTAGGGAGGGTGGAACTTTCTTTGCATTGTCATGAAACACACCAGGCAGCTAAGCTACAAATTGCATAGAATTTGTGAAGATCAGGCCCTTTGGCCTTCACCCCACAGAAAACCCTCTTGGGGGAGGAGAAAGGGACAGTCCCTGAGGTCAGGAGTGCAGAGGGGACACGATACCTGCTCCAGCAGGAGGACCCTCTTCCTGTGTTTGGCCAGGTGATACGCAGTGAAGCAGCCCTGGATGCCTGCCCCGATCACAATGGCGTCATAGAGATCTTTCTGAGCAGCCATCCTGCCCACTGAGTTAGCCCTACAGCTTCAGAGACCACATACAAAGGAGAAGGCAAGCGGAGACGGGCTCCAGCCTGAAGGAGGAGGAGTAAAGCAAAGTCCAACCTGGCCAGCATTCCCACAATTCCCTGGGCCCTGTCCTTCTCCCTACTCCTCCCAACCCCCCAAACCTGGCACAGGGCTGAGCCCCCGCCTCCCCTGCAGAGCAGAGCTGGGTAGTCTGATTTGTGAGGTTTAGCCCGGCTCAGCTGCCAGCCTCACCCTTGCATCCCTCTAGCTTTCTATTCTTGGCTCAATTATTGTCATGCAAATGGGTCCTTCCTATGCCACCTTCCTGTCTCATTATGATCTTTGTCTCAGGCCTTCGGCCCTGGAATTTCAATGCCTCCTAGACCAAGCTGGGCACCCGGAATGCTGCCTCCCCCTGCTGGCCTCCCTCTCTCCAGCCTCATTGCCTTTGGAGATTCTAGAGGGTCCAGCTCAAAACTTGGCACAATGACCCGGGTAAGGCCCACCTCCCTGGTGGGTGGTGAGGTCAGGGTGGGAGGGGTACATGCAGGGGCCAATTAGGAGGGCAGGTTTGTGATTATGAAATTATTCTCAGTATGTCTTACGTTTGTCTTTTAAAAAGGAGAAGGAGGGGGGCTTCCCTGGTGGCGCAGTGGTTGAGAGTCCGCCTGCCGATGCAGAGGACACGGGTTCGTGCCCCGGTCCGGGAAGATCCCACATGCCGCGGAGCGGCTGGGCCCGTGAGCCGTGGCCGCTGAGCCTGCGCGTCCGGAGCCTGTGCTCCGCAACGGGAGAGGCCACAACAGTGAGAGGCCCGCGTACCGCAAAAAAAAAAAATAATAATAATAATAATAATGGAGAAGGAGAAATGATCCTGAACAAATAGAAAGGACAGAGTGAGAGGAGGAGCCTTCTCCTGAGGCACAGAAGGGGCCCAGGCATCTGCCTAGGGTGTGCGGGCCCCTGGAGCGAGGGCTCCCTCTGTGCAGGGCAGCGTGCTAAATGAGTACTCTTGCATGCATGTGGGACAGAGCTGGGATTTGTAAGGCCTAATTTTTTTTTAAATTAATTTATTTTTACTTTTATTTATTTTTGGCTGCGTCAGGTCTTTGTTGCTGCGCGCGGACCTTCTCTAGTTGCGGCAAGCGGGGGCTACTCTTCGTTGCAGTGCACTGGCTTCTCATTGCCGTGGCTTCTCTTGTTGCAGAGCATGGGCTCTTGGCGTGCGGGCTTCAGTAGTTGTGGCATACGGGCTCAGTAGGTGTGGCTCGCAGGCTCTAGAGCACAGGCTCAGTAGTTGTGGCGCAGGCGCTTAGTTGCTCTGCGGCATGTGGGATCTTCCCGGACCAGGGCTCAAACCCGTGTCTCCTGCATTGGCAGGCGGATTCTTAACCTCTGTGCCACCAGGGAAGCCCAGGCCTAATTCCTATACAATTTGTGGGGGGGCCTCTGTAAGGAAGGGAAAAGAGGGACTTCCCTGGTGGTGCAGTGGATAAGACTTTGTGCTCCCAATGCAGGGGGCCCAGGTTCGATCCCTGGTCAGGGAACTAGATCTCACAAGCTGCAACTAAGGAGTCCATGTGCTGCAACTAAGGAGCCGGTGAACTGCAACTAAAGAGCCCTGGAGCTGCAAGTGAGGAGCCTTCGGCCGCAACTAAGACCTCGTGGAACGAAAGAAAGAAAGAAAGAAAGAAAGAAAGAAAGAAAGAAAAAAAGGAAAAGAAAAATTGTGAACACAAAATTAGGTGCTAGGATTTGGAAGAGATTGTGCAATTAAGGAGCCCTGTGGTTGAAGTTTCATTAGCTTCCCGATAAATCAACCTCTGCATGCATTATCTAGTTTCATCCTCACAGTTCTAGGTGTAAATATTTTTATCCCCACTTTTGGCACATTAAAGATGGCTCCCAATTCTTCGTCACTCTTCCCATCACAGGCTCTGTGACTGCTTGACCTATAGAATATGGTGGAAGTGACACTGGGACACTTTCTGGCCCAAGCCTTAAAAGCAGCTTCCTCTTCTTGTCTTGGAACACCCACCCTTGGACCCCTGAGCCTCCATGTTAGTCCAACCACCTGTTGGAGAGACCACGTGGGGAGGCCCTGAGACTACATGGAGAGCCAGACATAAGAGTGAAGCAATCTTGGACCCTCCAGCCCAGCCCAGCCACCAGCTAAATACCACTGAGTGACCCAATTGATGCCACGTGGAGCAGGAGACTCATCCAGCCAAGACCCATCTGAACTCCTGACCTACAAAATCATGAGATAGAATAAAACAGTTGTTGTTTTTAGCCGCTAAGATTTGAAGTAGTTTTTTATGCAGCCATGACTGAAACACCACTTTACAGCCAAAGACATGAAGGCTTACGGAGGTTATAACTTGCCGAAAGCCACGCACCTGGTAAACATAGGCACTGAGGTGTGAACCTCGGTTTGCCTATTCCAAAACCTGTTCCCTTAACCACCGTGCTATACCAAGGAGTAGTCAGACTTGTAATGATGATTCTGATTTGAGTATTTTGCTGTTTCTCTCATGGCCATACTGTGAGTGGGAGAAAATAATAGATCAGGACATCCATGTGACCATAGGAAGATGCTTAGCCCTAGCAAAGAATCCTCCAGAATGGCCTTGGCAACTAGCTGTTCTTTCAGCCCAGGCTTCCTTTTCTAGGAAGATAGGGGCCCAGAGAGGGGGTACAATACGATTGGCATTTCTTTTTCTTCTGAAAAAAATTTCTCTAGGATCCAGAAGTCACCTCAACTCTCCCCAATCCCTGACCCACATGGGACAAGATAGCATCCACCTCACGATGGGACAGCTTCCTTACGGTAAAAAGTGGCAGACATAACTGAGAAAAATGGACTATTTAAGTATGTAACGGCTTGATATAAATATATAAGGTCAGCCTTCGGATTTCTCTTGATAAGATGTCAGAGGAGATGAACAGTTTACACAAAGGAGAAGCAGGCAATAAATCCTCACGTGGAAATGTACCCAGTCTCACTAGCAACGAAAGAAATGGGAATTAAATAACTTCAAGGTACAGTTACGTGCCTATGAAATGAGCAAAAATAAATAAAAATGATAAAATCTGTCAGTACAGTGGGGACGGAGAGAGAGTAAGGTGGCAACTCAGATTGTCTGGGCTTTCTGGAGAGCTCCGGGGCGGTAAAATGGTTCAAACCTTCTGACCTAGAAATTCGACTTGGGGAACTATATCCCAAGGAAATATCCAAGTGAAGAAAAAGGCATTTGTATGAAGACATTCCTAGTTGCACTTTTATAATATAAAAAAATGGGAAACAACCCAGCCACAGGGGAGAGCTGAACAAACTCTGGCCCGTCGACACAATGGAATGAATACTAGGTAGGATTCAAAATGACAGGTGTGAGGACAGAGGACTCCGCAGACCTGTGTATATGAAATCATACTGAGGAAGAGAAGCAGAACACAAATAGACACACACGGATCACAACCACGAGTTACGTGTGTGTGTATCAAAGATCAAAAGAGAATTTGGCAAGGTGATTGAGCTTAATGCTCATTAATTCCCGTATTCTATAAAAATTGCACTTCCATTCATAATTTGTAAAAGGATAAGGAGAAATCCCCTGAGGAAGCAGATGCTTCATATCTTCCCGGTCACCGGTTCCGGGGCCTGGGGAAGTTCTCTTTTTGTTCTAATCTCAGTTTTCCCCGGCTGTCCCCCCACCCCACCCCACCCCATCCCCCGACATTTCTTATTGTTCGTCCTCCAGGGAAGCTACAAAGCAGTTCTGTATCCCACATCTCCTTTGTTTAATTTAATATAACTTCAGAAATAAAATAACAATTCCATTTCCCCATCCCTACTTCACAAGCCTGCCCTGGATTCCTGGACTCAAGCATTCTGCTTCTTGTTAAGAATTTCAAACGACTCCTCTGAAAGCAGACACTGGCCATAGTCCAACCTTCAAGTGAAAAGCAAACTGGCTTCTGAAGGCTGCCCCTCTCTCTCAGCGTTGCCCATCCTTGTGGCCATCCTGATAGGGGCAGGTAGAGAGAAACGATCCCCTCAAATTCCCTGTTAACACCCATTCTGGATCGGAAGACCATTAAAGGGAGAGCCAGCAGCCCTACACCGCTGCCATGTGTCAGCAATTGCCGCTGTGTCCTGGGGCAGAGCTGCGGAGGATGTAAGGCTGAGCTGCTCATCTGATGGTTTGATTGACACTTTGCAGACAGGGGTGGGAGAGCCGAGCCAGGGAAGCAGCAAGCTGTACAGCTCAGAAATAATGAGAGGACCCGAATCGTGAGAGAGAGAGAGAGAGAGAGAGAGAGAGAGAGGAGAGCACGGAATAAATAAGAGAGACCTGGGAGTTGAATGACTAGGGAGAGGCTTCTGTTCTCTTTCCTCTGCACCTCTTTGCCAAGGAGCTGGAGCCTGGGGCAAGGAGACAGGCAGGCCGACCAGGAAGTGGCCCCTCCAGACCCATCCTGCCAGCTGCTGAGGGTGTTTGGGGCAGAATGTGCAGAGGATGCCAGCATGAGAAAACCAAGAGGAGCAAAGCTGGATCTGTACGTGGTCTCCGTACACATTTCGGACCTATTGCATGTCTCAGCTTTCATCCCTCTCCTCCATCCCCACTCCCTTTGCCCCAGGTTGTCCATCTGCCTTCCTTCACCTAGATTCTTGCATTAACCTCATAAGCAGTCTCTCCACCCCGTCCTTGCCCCTCTTAATCTATCCTTCCGTGTTACTGCCAGAATCCTCTCTCTAAACAGCAAATCTGAACAGGTCACTCCCCTGCTGAAAATTCTTTAATAGTTGCCTATTTCCCATTAGGATAAAATCGCAACTTCTTAGCTCGGCACACAAGGCAGTAAGCGTTCTGGCCTCTGTCTGCTCCTGCGGTTCTACCGCGGGTCCCTTCTCACTGTGCACTTTAGGCCCTGGCAAGGCTGAGCTGAGAGAGGTTCCAGCGTTCCCTGTGATGATCTCAAATCCCTCACACACCCGCAGGCTGACTTGGATGACCTCTCTCCTATAGCCCCTTCCTACCCTGTCTTCATCTCCATGAGAACAACGAGCAGAGAATACTGTATTGATACGTGTCTGCATGTCTGCCTTCACCCTAAGCTCCTTAAGGAGAAGGGCCTTCTTTTGATTGTCATTTTTATAGGTAATACAGACATAAGGAACAGCAATGAAAAGGTTCAAAAGAAAACACTACAAAAAGGAATTCCCCTTCCCACCCTATCCTCAGCCATTTCCTTCTCCTCACCCCATGCAATACTGTCACTGTTTTCTTTTGTGCTTCCAGAGATGTTCTATGGGTATACAAACATACTTATATGGTATACTCCTTTTTTTTTTTAATCTCAGAAGTAACATACTATACAGCACCTTGCTATTTCCATTTCCTATATCTTGGCTTCCACCTGAGTCATCCGGGGCTGGCACATTCTTCCTGATGGCTGCATCGTATTCCCTGGTGTGGAGGAGGCATATGGGACAGACAATCACCCACACGTGTTTGCTGAAGAGACAATGGGTTTCTCTGGCTGTCACGGACACCTTAGACATGTGGCTCTCTAGCCTGCTGGTATTAGGTGTTCAGGGAGGTGAGAGGTCTGTTCTGGACTCGCCCAGCAAGTCTATCAAAGGCTGGCAGGGTCTTCTGTGAGTTGCTGAGGACAGTACCCTCCTTCAAGCCAGGAGGTAGGGGGTGGAATCCCCAGAGACCCTGACTTCTGCTTCCTGCCGTGCCTTTGTTTTGTGTTTGTTAAATGGCAAATATTAGGGTCAACTCTGCCCCCTCAAGATACAAGAGTTCGACTACTAAGCAGTCTCCAGGGGAGGGAGGAAATAAGAAAAGTCCTGGAAATTGGGCTGAAACCTCTGAGAAAATATTAAATCATCATTTAGCCTGAGCACTGGGATCTACCTATGAAAGGATGCTCTCAGACCTCCCTGGGATGAGAGGAAATTCAATAAAAATGAGGGAGAAGAGGTTTTCATTGTCTTAAGGGAAAATATCCCTGAAGATGAACAATGGAATCTTCTTAATCTTGTCTTGAGGGCTTTCTACCCCAGCTCTATACAAATATGTGTGCATATTTGCACACTCATCTGACTGTGGTGCTCTAAGATATACCCAGGTGTTCATTAAGTAGCTGTATTTACATGTATGTGTATCTGAGTGGGTATATTTCCACCACTAGGCTTTTGTTTGTTTTTTATAAAATATTTATTTATTTGGCTGCATCGGGTCTTTGTTGCGCCATGCAGGACCTAGTTCCCTGACCAGGGATCAAACCCGGGCCCCCTGCATTGGGATCGTGGAGTCTTAGCCACTGAACCACCAGGGAAGTCCCCTCCACCACTGGGCTTTTGGAGAAAGTCCCATTAAAGCTCAGCAGGCATTGAGGGAAATGGCAAATCAAAGAATGTTGAGAATTGGTGTCCCAGTTCTGCTCCTAGGAGGTGAGGGTGTGTCTGGAATGGAGACTGCATATGAATCCTCTGTCAGGAATCTCCCCTTCCTCTCTCTTCCACATCTTTCTTATGCTTCATAGCCTGGATATCAGGAAACTCTGGGGTGGGGAGTTGCAGGGAGGAGTGAGAATTGGGGGCAGGAAAAGAAAAGTAGCTTTTGCATGAATTGGGCTGCCTTGACAGGTGACAAATAGCAACTAAAATTCGGTAGTGTGCAGAAAGATTAACTCCAGGGGTTCAGCTCTCTGGTATTCTCCAGTTTTCAGGAAGATATTGTCTTCCCCGCTCCCACCTCTGCACATGTTGCTGTTTGTTAGGGAAGGCAGATGGATATGGGAGTTCAGGTCCTCCCCACAATATACTGCCAGACGCAGGGTCATAGCGGCAGAGAATCAGAGGGAAGCCTGAGGGAAAGGAGGGAAGGGAAGGGAAGCAGAATTCTAGACAGCAACTTCTAAGTCGTCTCCAATTCCCATTTTCTGCCTGTGACCTCCAGGCTGCCCTCCAAGCCAGTCTAGCCCATCTCCTGAGCATTAATGCCTGCAACATTCATCTCGTACTCTGCTTTCTCACTGGTTCTTATTCTTCTGTTCTTATTTGTTTCTGCCTTGGGCCCCCTTTCTTCCCTTGAGATCAAGAGAGAAGGAGAGGGCTTCCCTGGTGGCGCAGTGGTTGAGAGTCCGCCTGCCGACGCAGGGGATACGGGTTCGTGCCCCGGTCTGGGAGGATCCCGCGTGCCGCGGAGCGGCTGGGCCCGTGAGCCATGGCCGATGGGCCTGCCCGTCCGGAGCCTGTGCTCTGCAACGGGAGAGGCCGCGGCGGTGAGAGGCCCGCGTACTGCAAAAAAAAAAAAAAAAAAAAGAGAAGGAGAGGTTTGAGGGAAGGCCTTTGTGGATGGATGGTATGATACCAGGGCCTGGTTGGAGGCAGTGGAAGAGGGAGAAAGGCCTAAAGGAGCCAGGGAATCTTAGGTATCAAAGCCACAGGGCTCTGCTTCTTGGTGGGAGGCTTTATGGAGGTTTAGCCTGCTTGGGCTGGGAAGGAAACTCAGCTGTACCACTCCCTCCTTTCTCATCTGGCTGCTGATTTAAACAGGACTTTCATGCTTGGGATTTACTGGCCTCTTAAATCTGTGGACTAGTGTCTTTTATCAGTTCTGGAAACTGCTCAGCCATGATCTCTTCTCAAATATTTGCCTCTGCCCTATTGGTTCTTTCCTCTCTTTCTGGGATGGTAATTAAACACGTATCAGCCCTCTACCCACTGTGTCTCTTATCTTCCCTATTCCCTCCTCCCTTTTTTTCTCTCTGTGCTGCATTCTGGGCAACTTCTCACTATTACCTTTTACTTTGCTACTTCTCTGTTCCACTGCATTTAAGATGCTTTTAAATTATTGAGTTGTGGGACTTCCCTGGTGGTCCAGTTGTTAAGACTCCACACTCCCAATGCAGGGGGCCCAGGTTCGATCCCTGGCTAGCAAACTTGATCCCCCTTGCTGCAACTAAGAGTTCACATGCTGCAGCTGAAGATCCCGCAGCTAAGACCCAGCACAGCCAAATAAATAAATAAATATTTTCTTTTAAAAATTAAAAAAATAAATTAATGGGTTGCGTTTCAATTGCAGTTCCTATGGGTTTTTTCTTTTTTAGAATTTCTATTTTTTTAAAATTCGTTTTGTCACCTTACACAATTTCTTATTCCCTGTAAATATTTTCAGGCTTGTCTTTTATTTCTTTGACCACAGGAAGCATTATTTATAGTCTACATTTTTTGTTGTTGTTGTTGTTGTTTGGCCATGCTGCGTGTCTTGCAGGATCTTAGTTCCCTGACCAGGGACTGAACCCAGTCCCCCCGCAGTGAAACCTCGGCTCCTAACCACTAGACTGCCAGGGAATTCGCTCTAGTCTACATCTGATCATTCTAATTGTGAAGTCTCTGCTGTTTGGGTTTTTTTTTTTTAACATTTATTTATTTGACTCCACTGGGTCTTAGTTGTGGCACGTGGGATCTTCACTGTGGCATGCAAACTCTTAGTTGCAGCATGTGGGATCCAGTTCCCTGACCAGGGATGGAACCCGGGCCCCCTGCAGAGCCTTAGCCACTGGACCACCAGGGAAGTCCCCCTCAGCTGTTTCTCATTTGTCTCTTGTTTCTATGATTCTCACTCATGGAGCCTTATTTTCTTGTAGGCTCCACTCTCTTCAACCAAGTTCTGGTGACTGCACTTGAACAAATTATTATTTATTATATATTGTTCCAAATAAATAGGAATAATTTGAGTATGAAGGAGCCTTTCTCTAGAGAAGAGTGTGCTTACTTTTGCCAGGCATCAGGGGCACCACCAGTCCTGAGCTATCTAAACAAGTTGTGGATCTTAGGTTCCCTGGATCACCCAGGCAGTGTGAACCTGGGCTGGAGTACTTCAGTCCACCCTTACCCTGATAATGTAGCCATTTGGGGTCTCCGTGTATTGAAAAAAGCATCTTCTATTACTCTCCACCATGTGAAGGCACTGAGCTTGGAATTCTAACCCCCTCCCTCTTCCAGGTGATTAAAATGAATGTTCAGATTTGCTAGGACAGCTGGGCTCTTTCCGGGAAAAGTGGTTTCTATGCTCTGGTTTTCTCTTCCATATTGGCCCATTAATTCCTTACTATTTTATCAACTCTTTGGGGCTTTTAAGGTGTTTTTGATATTTTATCTAGCACTTTTAGTTGCTTTTACTGGTATAGTTGTTCCAAATAACTCAGCCTGCCATAACCAGGCTTCCAACCTCAGCTGCAGTCAGATTACTAGTACCCAAAATACATCATCCCTTCAGCATGTCCTCCATTGACACTCCCCTGTCCCCTTCCTCCTCAGATAACGAGTGAAAAAAAAAAAAAAGGCAATTGTCAACAAAAATGACCACCTTCCTCAGAGGACAACAGAGTGGGAATCTCATGATAGCCACCATGAGAGTCAGATTTAGGGGTGGACCAGCCAGCCTTGGCTGAAGGGCCAGTATACATGGGACACTAAAGCATTATCATGATTGGAATAAGAAGGGAATTTTGCTGACCAGATGCCTTTTAGAAAATCACTCTATTTGTATACAAGGAAAACTATTTTGATAAGATGCAAGTGTAGACCCCACCCCATCACCCAGGTTAACTGCCTTCACCTGAGAGTGGGTCCTACTCACTTCACAGTTTTTGTTTTAAATAATGGGGCATGTAACTGCCCACCAGAGCTGCCTTGTTCAGAACAATGAAGAAACACAGTCCTCTGTTCAACCTTCCTCTTTGCAGCACCTAATCCCTTTACATAAAGTGCTGAACAAATATTTAAAGAAAATCAGTTTTCTCTCTATAAGGATAGCAAGAAACTTGCAACACTAGTTGCCTCTGGGGAATGAAGCTGAGTGGAATCTTGTTATATAGGAAAAGGCTTAGAAGAAAACACTGTACAGATAATTGCTGTCCTGAGGGGGCTCAGGGACAGATGGACATAGCATCCTGCCTGCACCTAAGCTCCCAACCACAGGCAGGGTTTGGCTTTGGTAGGATCAAAATCCACAGAAGGGCCAGAAAGCAGGTGAAAGATGGTGTGCAACACCTGGAAATGCAGGAAATATAAAGGGAGTGGGACTTGGGGACCCACTCTGGGTCTCATCTCACTGAGCAGGGTCTCGTACAGAACCTTGAAATGATCCATGATGAGTTCCCAGTGACATGGAGAGTATTAAGCAACTGTTCCTGCTTCCTGCCTCCCTGCCTCATCCTTGGAGCCTCATCTCTCAGTCTCTCTGTCTCTCTCCCTCTGTCTCCCTCCCTCCACCTATCATATTTGTCCACCTTTATTTTCTTGATATTTGGAGGGGCAGAAGAAGGAAAGGCTTAGAAAATACATTGGGAAGAGTCCAGCTGGGTTTGGAACAGACTATCAGCCCCTTGCCCAGAATTCTTAAAGGAAAAGAGAAAGCCGAGGTTCATGGAATAGGCTGAGAGAGGTCTGCCTGGAAACCATCCAGAAAGCTCTCTGGACACCCTGGGGGGTCTGGACAACCCTGGTTCTTATCATTGCTCCTTAATAACCCTTCGCTACGTTGCATCAGGGCCCTCACTTTATAGACATCTCACTGAATCTTCACAACAGCCCTGGGAGGTGGGCAGGGCAGGCATTTTTACCCCTGTTTTGCAGATGAGGAAACTGATAGCTGGTAAGTGACAGAGCCAACATTCCAACCCCCAGCCAGGATTTCAAGCCCCAAGCCTTTCTCTACATCCAGAGACAGGCCCAATGGTCTTGCTCCAGAGCATCCTGGGTGCTGGGCTCAGCGCTTATATGGAGAATGGGCAAGAATGTGGTTCATTCAATGTTGCAAACCATAACATTCCCCACCCCATCCTCTGCAAAGAAAGAGAAGGAGCATGACCCCCAATGGGAAGAAATTCTATTTTTATTTTATTTTTTTTTTTTTGCTTTATCACAAATTTAATCAGTTATATGTATACATATGTTCCCATATCCCCTCCCTTTTGCGTCTCCCTCCCACCCTCCCTATCCCACCCCTCCAGGCGGTCACAAAGCACCGAGCTGATCTCCCTGTGCTATGCGGCTGGGAAGAAATTCTAAAGCAGCCCCCGGGGACCTATGGAGAAGCTGTTTGATTTATTCTAGTCCCTACTGGTTTTCTGTGCCACATTTATAAACGTCAACACTGGAAATGAAGTTCCCACTGCCTCGGGAGCTGCTGGTTGTTGCTGTTGCTCACCAAGGGTTCAGATGAAGTGCTTCCCCCTCCTCTTAATTGATAGAGAGCTGAGAATAAAAGAAAAATAAAAGCCCCCTGGAGCACTGATGGGAGGAGGCAGCTTCTCAGAAAGATAAAGAGTGGTCTTGAAAAGGCTGATATTGGTGGAGCAGAGAGGGTGTGTGTGTGTGTCTGTGTGTTTGTGTGTGTAAGGAAAAGATCCAGCTTTGTTTTGTTTTGTTTTGTTTTTTGCGGTACGTGGGCCTCTCACTGTTGTGGCCTCTCCTGTTGCGGAGCACAGGCTCCGGACGCACAGGTTCAGCGGCCATGTATCACGGGCCCAGCCGCTCCGCGGCATGTGGGATCTTCCCGGACCGGGGCACGAACCCGCGTCCCCTGCTTCGGCAGGCGGACTCCCAACCACTGCGCCACCAGAGAAGCCCAAAGATCCAGTTTTTAAGGCCACGTGGAAAACAAATACGTTCTATTTATGTAGAGAGAAGGAAAATAGCGGTTCATTTCAGGAGCTCTGACGCAAGATGAGGGAAGGAAAAGATATCCGTGAGGCTGTCTTTGTAACCTCTGGGCTTCTACTCTCCCTAAGCAGAATCTGCTATCTTCTGGGGTTGGGAAAGGGACAGAGAGGCTAGCAGAGACTTAGAGCAAGGGGGTCCTGGAGGAAAGTGGAAAGAAATGAAAGGTAAATGTTCCCAAAGGACCACACAGATACAAGGCATTGACATTATTAACACAACCAGTGGCTGAGATTGGAGATGCCCTGCTGGAACTAACATGGACACTATACAATAATACCTTCCCTTGCTGGTCTCCTAAATCTGTGATGCCCTCTGATCTTTGAGATATGCTGGTTGGGACCAATGCCAACAGCCCTGACCAAGCGCCTGAGAAATGAAGCTGCTAACCAGGGATGGCCTCAGTGGTTCCCAAATCAACAAGCCATTTCAAAGTTGCTTTTAATTTGATTTTTTTGTACATGTATTTTTTAAAGTACTAAACCAAATATTTCCAAATGACCATTGTTCTCTTCAAAGTCTCCCCCTTGAGAGCTTGCGTTGTTAATCCAGTGGCACTCTGTGTGCGGCCCAAATCATCTTGGAGGGCGATGTGTGAAATACTTTCAGGGCCAGTTTATAACCTGGGGCAATAAAATGTCATGTTACTTTATAGGGGGTTCCTTCTTTTCCCTTAACTTGATTTATCAGATCTGTTTCCTGGTAACTTTTGCCCCTTTCCAAGTACCAAATCCTCTGCCAAGCTGCTTTCTCAGAGTGGTCTGGAATGGTCCTTGGAGGACAAGATTGTTCTGTTATTAGCAAAAGAGAGAAACAGACAAAAAGAAGAAGAATTGTTATGTTAATGTGATGGGACTCTGGGTGGGTTTCCTCTTTTCACTTTCCTCATGTGGATAGAAATGTTTGTTTGTTTGTTTTTAGCGTGGAATAAACAAAATGTGGTATATTCATGCAATGGAACAGTATTCAGCCTTAAAAAGGAATGAAATTCTAACACATGCTGCAACATGGATGAACCTTAAAGACATTAAGCTAAGTGAAATAAGCCAGTCACAAAAGGACAAATACTGTATGATACCACTTACATGAGGTACCCAGAGCAGTCAAGTTCATAGAGACAGAAAGTAGAATGGTGGGTGCCAGCAGTTGAGGGAGGAGGGAATGGAACTTACTGTTTAATGTGTACAGAGTTCCCCATGGGATTATGAAAATGTTCTGGACGGTGGTGATGGTTGCACAACTATGTAAATGTACTTAATGCCACTGAACTGTATACTTGAAATGGTTAAAATGGTAAATTTAAAAATAAAAATAGGGGGCTTCCCTGGTGGCGCAGTGGTTGAGAGTCTGTCTGCCGATGCAGGGGACACGGGTTCGTGCCCCGGTCCAGGAAGATCCCACATGCCGCGGAGCGGCTAGGCCCGTGAGCCATGGCCACTGAGCCTGCACGTCTGGAGCCTGTGCTCCGCAACGGGAGAGGCCACAACAGTGAGAGGCCCGTGTACCTCAAAAAAAAAAAAAAAAAAAAAAAAAAGAGAGAAAAATAAAAATAGGGAATTCCCTGGCGGTCCAGTGGTTAGGACTTGGCGCTTTCACTGCCACAGGCCCAGGTTTGATCCCTGGTCCGGGAACTAAGATCCCACAAGCTGCATGATGTGGCCAAAAAATAAAATAAATAAAATGGTAAATTTTATGTTATGTGAATTTTAACACACAAAGAAGTGTGGATAACAAAATCAAATCTACTCTCAAAAGATGAAGACTTGACATCAATAGTATTCAGAAGAATTTGCTACAGGGTGAGCCAAGGTCCAAAGAGAAAGGCCCCAAATATTCTTTGCTCTGGAGCAAAACTGGAGCGCTGGGGTCAGGCTGGTGCTGGGCTCAGGCTTCTGCCTCTGGGACAGCTCTGGGAAGGGGCCACCTCCTCCAGGTGTTCTCTCATGTCCCATAACATCATCCACCTCCCACGGTTGCTGTAACACCTCTCCCAGTCCTGGAACATTCCACAGCCTGGGCCTCCCTGACCTGGCCTGCTGGGGTTGGTCTGCTCCCCTGGCAGTGTGAACATGGCTACAGCAAGTCCTGGCTCTGCTGGCCAGGAGGCTGCTGAGGTGGCTTTTTAATCCTCCAGCCGTGCCGTCCTCGTGGTTGCTTTTATTAGGAAATGTAATGAAAAAGACTATATGAAGGCCCTGCCAGAGGAAAAAAAAAAAGCTGGTAAGATTCTGCGCCAAGTGTGGCGAGAAAAGAAAAGGGGGAAAAAGCACATTAGGAGTCAGATAATGAGATAAATGAAAGACCGCAGGGAAGATCATTTTTGCAGACTTGCAGGATGGTTGTAAAATTTTTAATTTGCTGAATTCTCCTTTTTCGTTGTCTCTGACTCTCCCCATCTCTGCCTTTCACTGTTTCTAAGCTCTGAATCTTGTCTCTGTCTTTCTCTCTTTGCCTCTCCCTTTCTCTCTTGGTTTTCCTCCCTCTGTTTCAGCTCTTGCTTTTCAGGTGTGTGTGTGTGTGTGTGTGTGTGTGTCTGTGTGTGTGGTGTGTGTGTGTGTGTGTGTGTGTGTGTGTCCTTTCACTGTGGCCAGACCCTGCCTCTCAGAACTTGGGTCAGATGATGGTACCTTGGGCAGCGAGGCCCCGCCCAGTCAGAAGTAGCAAGAGGACAAAAAATCCCCCCCAACCCCGCTCCCCCACACACACACCTGCCTTCCAGGGAGCTGCTGTGATCCTGCTGAAGGGAAAGAAAGAGGGAGGCATCAAGGGAAGAAGGAGGGAGGAAATGGGACTGTGAGGAAGGACAGGAGATCACAGACCAGGGAAGCAGGGAGGAAGAAAAAGCCCCCGCTGCTCCCGCAAATCAATTCTCAGCAATGCCCGCCCTTCCGTCTGTGCTCTGAGCTGCTGAGCAGAATGCCACCTCCGTGGGATGCCAGGCCTGAACAGAAGGGTTCTGGGACACTGGGCAGGCACACTGGGCAGGCACACAGGCCAGGCTGCTAGGGACCACTGGGCCTGCCTGGCCCTGATGGGAGAGGCTCCGCTTTACCAGAATCACCCTCTCACCCCCTGTAAGGCTGTAAGGATGTCCTCTCCAAAATCTAGTTTCGGTACTGGCTCTGGCGGACTTCTTCCTCCTGTTCCACACTTCTACAACGGGAGGGGTTGAGGGTGGACACAATGAATAGCTTCCGCACAGGGAGGGGGGTGCCTGTGCAAGTACAGGAATGAATGGTTCAGAATGGAAGACACATTGTTAGTTATTAGGAAAATCCCTCTCCATCCTCCGTGCCTTGTTCCTTCCCCGGTGGAGACTACCTGCTCTGTTTCCCTCCCAGGGAAGCCATCTCTCTCTGTGCTCCACCTCCTGCCAAAGTGTGCTGCTGGTTACCTAGGGGATGGGCATTTCCCGTACCAGCTACAGCAGAGGTGAAAGAGCCATGAACATCAGCAAGGTCCATGGGTATGAGAGGACCTGTTAGAAATCTGGCAAAAGACCTGCTGAAATCTAATTCGTGTCTACAGAACTCTGGAATCACAGGGAGCCCTCCAAGAACCTGGGGAGTGTGACAGTGGGGCCCCAAGCCAGGCTGGGCACAGGAAGGGGGCTGGGAAATAAGGTAAATTGGGACAGAGACAGGCAGTCCCAAGAGGGAAGATGGAATAAGTTCCAGATCAGTTGGGAGAGTTGCAATTTGACTGTGGAGTAAAATAAGCTGGGAATAAGGGCAAATACACCTAGTTAGTGCTTCCTACACTCCAGGCTCTGAGAACCTGGGAATATTTACTTCTTTAATCCTCACCACAATCCTATGAGGGTGGTACTGTTGTTAACATCTCCATTTTACACATGAAGAAACTGAGGCACAGTGAGAGGTGAAGAGGAGGAAAAAGGATTCCAATCTCCAGAGTCTGTGCTTTCTTTTTTTTTTTTTTTTTTTTGTTTTCCAGAGTCGGTGCTCTTAACCACTTCTCTCTGCTCCTCCAGAACAGGAGACAGGTTTGGCAAAGTATCAGAGACTAGTTGAGAGGGAGAATAGCACTGTGGTAATGAACGTGAACTTCTGGGCCAGATAGCCTGACACTGACTAGCAGTATGACCTTGGATAAAATCCTTAGAATTTAAGGTCACCCCTCAGAGTGAACTGAGAAGTGCCTGAAGGCTTATAGGTTTAAACACTGGCACAGCACCTGGCCCCGGAGCTCAGTCAGTGGCAGTTTTTAACATCGTTAGTCTGCTCCTCCCATGAGAGGAAGGGAGCATCTTCCGTGCTCGGCAGCTGGCAAGCCTCAACTTCTCACCCCTGGGAAACATTTCCAGAAATGAAAACGGGCCCTTCCAAGGATCAACTTCATAGGGGCACACAGTGCTGCAAACAGGCCCAACACCCAGAGCACAGCCCCTGTCCTCAGACGCCCCCTGCCCCTGCTCTGACCAAGTGACCCCAGCAGTTCCCAGGCCACGGGAGCACCCCCCAGTCTCGTGGCTCATTGAATTGTTTCAGGGAGTGGCTGTCACCGCCACCGCCATCATCCTCTTTCCCCGTCTCCTTCCCTCCCCCAGCCCCTGCTGCTCGCTTGATGGAGAAAGCACAAATTAGGCAGAAAGGAAAATGTTGACAGTTCCCAGCCCTCCCTTGCTGGGGATAAAGAGAAATACGTTAACGGTTGAAGCTTTAGGCGGATCAAACACAGTTCGTGAGATGCTTCAAATGTATTATTCATCTCACCAATGAGATGCAGTCTTGGGCTTTCTCTTTTCGCCCCATCACGAGGAAACCTCAGCTACCGTGGAGATACTGGGCTCCAGAGAGGAGGGGCGCTTTCAGAATGCCATCTTTTCAATATTAATTCAACAAGTCCATCTCGTGTCCCTCTGGTTCTTCCCAAAGACTTCCAAATGGGATGGGTCAACTTGCCAGAGAATCTAAGGGAACAAAGGCTATAGGTGAGACCCACAAGAATTGGGCAGCAACAGGCACGTAGAATCAAAGAGAAGACTGACTGTGACATTTAGAGTAGGCAGGAGTTGGAAGGTCCTGCACGTGCCGCATGAACTTGAGGGTTGTAACTCTCAAGGGCTCAAGAGCTCTAAGAGGAGTCATCTCAGCTGTGCCTTTAGCTCTGAGACCCTCCCAGATAGTGGGGCTACACTCAGCCTATGGTTGGACGCCTGGAGGGAGGATCTGGATCCAGACTCAGGTGCTTGATGCACAACCGTTAGGCCTTGTGACTAGGACTAGCTGAGGCCCCTGCCCTCCTGGCCTGAGGGTTTGGCACTCATTCCTTGCTCCTTCCCCTTTTCACTTTGGCCACTGAGGTCCCCTCGGGGCTCCTGCCAGCATCCCAGGGGTCTGAGGCACCAGCGCAGGCTTCTCAAACCACACACTGCCCCCTTCTTGAACGTCACCCAGAGAAGAACCTGTGCCTGCCTCCCCTGGCTTTGCCCCACTATCTCACAAACCTTACACTTGTGCTGTGCCGAACAAATCGGAAGTGTGGGTGGGGAGCGGGCACTGCTGGTGGAATGGGAGATTGAAACACCCTATAAGGAAATTTGACATGATGGATCAAAAAGCCCTTAAAGTGTACATTCCCTTTAGCAATTCCATTTCTAAGAAACTGCCCCAAGGAAACATTGGATGAGTGTGCAAAGATGTACAAAATGTCCACCCCAGCTTTGTTGATAATGGCAAAACCAGCAAACATCTTCAAACCACAATAAGAGAGGATTGGTTATGGGACTTCCCTGGTGGCGCAGTGGTTAGGAATCCACCTGCCAATGCAGGGCACAAGGGTTTGATCCCTGGTCTGGGAGGATCCCACATGCCGCGGAGCAACTAGGCCTGTGTGCCATGGCTACTGAGCCTGAGCTCTGGAGCCCACGAGCCACAACTACTGAGCCCATGTGCCACAACTACTGAAGCTCACGAGCCTAGAGCCCATGCTCCACAGCAAGAGAAGCCCGTGCACTGTAACAAAGGGTAGCCCCCGCTTGCTGCAACTAGAGAAAGCCCACGTGCAGCAACGAAGACCCAACACAGCCAAAAATAAATAAATAAGCAAATAAAAAAAAAGAAAGAAAGGATTGGTTGAATAGTTGCCTTCGGATGCAGTCATTTAAAATCAGATTCTGGAATATTGGGGGGAAGTAATGTACAAATATATTTGCATTCTAAATTTCATATAATAAATACACAGCAAAGTTCCCCCTTTACCCTAACCCGGTCCAGTTCCTCTCCTCAAGATACCAATTATCAATTTAGCACATATCCTCTCAGACCTTTATTTATTTATTTACTTTTTTGCGGTACACGGGCCTCTCACTGTTGTGGCCTCCAGACGCGCAGGCTCAGCGGCCATGGCTCCCGGGCCCAGCCACTCCGCGGCATGTGGGATCTCCCCCGACTGGGGCACGATCCTGTGTCCCCTGCATCGGCAGGTGGACTCTCAACCACTGCGCCACCAGAGAAGCCCCAGACCTTTATTTTTGAAGAATCAATATTTAATGTAAACAAGTAATAAACTCAGATTATGCACGTTTGTTAACTAGAGATGTGTGTCAGTGCAAAGAGAAAAGACTCACTGATTATACACCAAAACGTTAACAGTATTCAGCTCTGAATAGTGGGATTGTATATGATTTTTATTTCCTTCTGCAGGAATAATTGTATTTTCTACATGAACAGAAAAGGGAAACAATGGCATTTTTCAATATAGTAAAACACAAGGAATGGATAACGTTGGCTGCCTCTGAGGAATGAGAGAGACAGTTCACCACATACCGTTTTATGCCTTTTGAATTTTGCACCTTGGGCACGAATTACCTATTTGAAAAATGAATAAAATTCTTTAAAATTTAATATGGCAATAAAATAAAATGAGGGGCAGGTGGAGAAGACCTCTGAAGGGTGGCACGCCCTGGTATTCTGGGAATCTGCAAAATTCCTCAAGCTGTAGTTATACAACAGTTTCTGAATCTGTTCAGGATTCACCCGAGTTGTGCTCGACTCTTTCTGTCTCACCAGGCAAGGAATTAGGGCCTGTAACCTAAGAAATGAGGTAGGGTCTACAATAAACCAGGCTGCCAGCCAGAAATAACTCTGCAATAATTTACAGTACAGCAACAATAACGGCTTCCTTGAGCCCGTTTTCATACTTTTTCAAAGTACTTTTCATCTCCCTTTGGTTCTCCAAATTTTCCTTGAGGGGACTTGCTGCTGGCAGGTTCCTGGGCAGGAAAGGGTGGAGCTGAAGGCCTTGTCTAAAGGGCCATTGTTTGCAGTCTGCCCCAAAGATGCACAATTCCCAGGACTGGGTGTTGGGTCTCAGACAACTGTGCTCTCTCCTTTCCAGATCATCTCATTCATTAGCACCCAGCCTGTCACCTGTATATGAGCCTCAGGTTCCTAACTTGTAATATGAGTGTAATCAGCCTCACCCCTCAGACTGAGATGTGGGTGATGGTTGATAGACTGTGGGGCAGAGTGCTGCCCAGTCAGAACAGAGGGTCCCCAAAGCTGAAGCGGCTTCCAGGAAGCCCCCTGGGTTGGGGGGCAGGGAGGATCTAGACAGCCCCTCACGTCCTGCCCCTCAACGTGCCCGCCCTGCCCAGAGACCTAGGCCCAAGGGTGAACCCCCGCCTTCATGCTGCTCAGCACAGGGGTGCCCACCGGTGATCCCGTCTCACCTAATAAATTCCTGTCAGAGAAGCAGTCAGGGCCTGGGAAATACATAATTATATTTAACATTTTGTAATAACAACAATTAACCAGTAAATAATGTCCTTTAAACTGCAAACGCTGGAGTAAATTAATTCTTCTAATGAGCTGTCAGGCACGGAAGAAAAAAAGTCCCCATTTCCTTTGGAGCCACGAGGCTGCCGTGTGAGCAGCTAGGGAAGCTCACCTCGGCTCCGGGAGCTCATTACCGGGAAGCAGGCGGCGCGGATTTCCCGGGGAAGCAGCCGGCCTCGCCTGCTCCCAAGTGGGCGCTCCCCCGCCCCTTGCGCACCCAGCGCACCAGGCCGGCCGCATCCGCACCGCGCACCGCCAGGTGCCGGCTGCAAAGGAGCAGCGCGGAGAGCATTTCCATGAAAGAACCGCACCCCCTTTCCCCTGTCTGGGCAGCCTCAGCCTCGAGGTGGCCCGGGCCAGGAGCCGAGGACTGAGCTGGGGAGAGAAATCAGGGCGCATCCTTAGTCCTTGCTGCGTGACCTTGGAGAGCTTTCCTGCCCTCTCTGGGCGGGGAAGTCATAAATGGAAATGTGAAGCTAATCAAACCAGATGTGATTACTTCTGAGCTCCCGAGAAGCCTGTGACCATAAAAAGGCACCTAAGAGTAAGGCAGCTCTTTATGTACTGAATCAGAGTAATCTCCAAGATATATTGTCAGGTGACAAAAGCAAGGCACAGAACAGTGTGCGGGGCTATGCTACATCTCGTGTATTAAAAATGGGAATAAAGAAAGAGAATATGTGTCCCTATGTGCTTGTATATGTGTGGATAGGAAATGCAGAACACTGCCTGCCCCTGGGGAGGGGAACAGGGAGATTGGGGTGGGACGGAGGATTTTCAATGAACCAGCTTATTTTTTGTACCTTTATTTTTTGAACCATGTGCAGGTATTGCATGTTCAAAATACAGAGTCACACACATCAGAGGTCACCTTGTCTCTCAGTAGCTTTCAGGAGGTGGGAGCCACGTGGGGCAGCTGAATTGAGACCCCGGCTGAAACCCCTCCAGAGACAGTGCTGCCTCTCTGATAACCTCTCCTGGAGACAAGCTCATGAGTCCGGAAGTGCTTCCAGGATCTATTCCCATTCCCTCCTGCTTTCTTTGGAGTTTCTCTCTTCATGCGCAGTATTTGGTGGGCGAAAGGCCTGATAGATGCAAAATGGGGACGGGGTGGGGGAGGAGCAGCCACAGTACAGAGAAGAGGGAGTGCAGGCAATCCCAGCCCTCTGGAGCATATAGGCCTGTGTTTGAATCCGCATCTGTCACTCCCTAGCTGTGTGGTATTGTATGTCACTCTCCATTGCTAGGCTTCAGAGTCCAGGCATCCCTGCCTCCCTCATGGAAGACTAAGATGCTGGGCCTGATGAACAGGCATCCACCCCCCCACAAGATTCAGCTCACGCCCTTTGCTCCCCAGGACAGACAGAAGACCCCCTTCACAATCCAGGGCCATCTGGCCCCCAGACCCAAGCCTCCCCAGCTGCAATGCCCAATCCCAACCCCCAAAGGAGGTAGATATATGGCCTCCCTATGGTTGGTGTAGCTTTGCCCACTTAGCACCTAAATTGTTCTAAATCCAAACAGGCTCAAGGTAGCTGGTGGCTTAGAGATAGTGTTGGAGGCAGAAAATCAGCCAGGCTCAGGGCTCAGTCACAGCCCCTGGGGGACTACTATGGGGCTGGGGGTGAGGGAAGAGGTGGAGCAGCAACGCTCCCAGCCCCCATCGCTATCTGACCAACTCCCTTTTTATCTGTTTGTATCCTTACCTTCCCCATTACCTGTCTCCTGATTTTATTTTATTTTATTTTTAAATTTAGTTATTTTTTATTTTATTTCTCTTTGGCTGCGTTGGGTCTTTGTTGCTGTGCACAGGTTTTTTTCTCTAGTTACGGAGAGCAGGGGCTACTCTTCGTTGCGGTGCGCGGGCTTCTCATTGTGGTGGCTTCTCTTGTCGCGGAGCAAGGGCTCTCGGCGCTCAGGCTTCAGTAGTCGTGGCTTGCGGGCCCTAGAGCACAGGCTCAGTAGTTGCACGGGCTTAGTTGCTCTGCAGCATGTGGGATCTTCCCGGAGCAGGGCTCAAACCAGTGTCCCCTGCATTGGCAGGCCGATTCTTAACCACTGCGCCACCAGGGAAGCCCCTATCTCCTGATTTTAAAGAGTTTCTTAGCTAAAATATATTTTAAAGGCCCTGACCTTGGCCATTCAGAACTGGGCACCCAAGGCATGGAGTTCCAGAAAGAGGAGGCACAAGAGAAGGGGAAAGGGACCCAATACATGTTGAGCACCTGCTGCATGCTGGGCACTCCTAGGTATTCCACCCGCAGTGTTTCATGTTAATCCTCGCAACCTGTGATTTGGGTAATAGTATCTCCACCGTAGAGACTGGATAAGAGAAGTTCCAAGAGGTTAAGAGACTTGCCCAGGGTATTGGACTATAGTGATTGGGCTAGAATTTGAACCCAGATCAGCTGACTCCAAAGTCACATCTCCCAACACCCTGCTGCCTGTCCCAGGCCCCATGCCTCACCACCTAGATAGACTAACACGGTTGGGGAGAGGAGGGGAGTAAAAGCTGAGGTGCAGGAAGCTGGCCAGCTGGCCTCCTGACTCATCTCCTCAACACCTTCAGCTCAGTACCTGCAGCATCAGGTGAAAGTTCAGGGAATAATTGCTGATCGTGAGAATTCTGGCGAGGCTCCCTTCCCTGGCAGGCTGGGGGAAGAGGAATGGCTTCATTTAACCAGACGGGATTCAGGCAGGGGGCGAATGAGGGGATCTCTGATGGTATGTTTAGGACAGAGTGCTGGCTAAGGCTTAGGGAAGGGGGTCTAATTTTAGACCTGGGTTCAAATCCAGGCTCCATCGCTTACAAGCTCTCTGACCCAGAGCAAGTTACTTAACCTCTTTGAGTTTTGTTTTTTTCTTCTACAAAATGTGGAAATTGTTTCCTCTCTTTGGGCTATTGTGCAGGTTAAGAAGATGAGGGGTGTAAAGTTCTAAGCTTACTCCCTAGGCATAAAGTAAGCACCCAATAAATGGCTGTGTCTGTACGGGTGAGCTTTTTGGCTGCCCCGCTAGACAAACTCCATCTCCAAGACCAAGAAGGGCAGTTATCCTAGTGCCTGAAATAGGCAGACAACCTCTGTGATTCCCAATTTGGGAGGCAGCCCAGAAAGGCCTCCAGGCTTGGTTTTTGCAAGGGGCAGCGGAAAATCGGAGCTGAAGCCAGCAAAATGAGGTTCCCCGCCGCAGGTCTGAGTCAGCTCCTCCTGGGTCTCGGGGTTCAAGAGCCTTCCACAAGGTCACACAGCCTCCCAGTCACCCTGTCCTCCATACGACTGCCCCCTTGGCCTGAGCTCTCCAAGGACCCTGGACACCTGTGTGCATGAAACACCAGCTGGGAAAGAGGAGTGCTTCGGTGAGCAGAGGAAGCTGGTCTCGGCCACAGGGAAATTAAAACCAGCTTGCCCAGCGCTGAGTTACCATGTCGCCTGAAATCAGATCGATTTCTTGGGCTTGTTGTGACGACAGTGTTGCAATTGATTCGTCTAGATGGCAAGGAGTTTATCTATTTGGAGCTGTCTGTCATTGATCTGCATAAGCTTCTAAAATAGCCCAAATACCTGGTGAGGGCGAGGTCGCCACCAACTCTGGTTCAATATTAATTATAATAATGAACAGGCATGAGGAGGGTTGGTTCATTGCTTGCCCTGCAGGGCTGGCCTCTGTGAAGTTTGGTGTTTAATATTCATTGTGGGTCAACCTGTACAAAGAGCTGGTGGACACTCCTAAACTGAGGGAAGTTTGCATGGGTGTTGATGCTGTTCTCTGCTTCCATGGGACAGAGAAGGCACTGGTGCTGCTGAAACAGGCAAGATTTAGGTTAGATCTCAAGAAGGACTTACTAATGACCGAAAGTGGATGGATAGAGCATTTCATTCACTTATTAGCCTGGACAAGTTATTTCTGAGTCTCTTTCCTCCTCTGTAAATTGGGGATTATAATACTTAACTTCTCAGAGCTGCTGCTACTGCTATTCTTGGCCAAAAAAATAAGACAAAACAAAACTCAAGGCCTCTTCTGGGCTGTCTGCTGGTTCAGGGAGAAGCAAACGGTCCTACTTTGGGTAACAAAGCACCTGCCCTTCTCAGCCTTGACTGAGTGAACATTTGGTCAGTAGAGTTATTATTATAATAATTATTAATTCTGTGATATTTACTGAGCACCTGCTACACGCCTGGCCCTGAGGAAGAACTAGGAAGGAAGCCATGATTGCTTTGAGGAGACCTGGGTTACTATGGGAAGCAGGACATCCCACTTGCTGGAGGCTCTCAGGGGTTAGGGAGAGCCCGCTCTCTGGGAGACAGCTTGGAAGGCAGGCAGATGGACATAAGGACCTCATGGAGTGGGCGCAGGTCCCAGGCAGGGTTACCCAGCAGAAGACAACTCTGCTAAAAATCAGTCCACAAGAGCCCCTCCAGAATAACATTCTTCCAGGAAGAAGAGGATCCTGCCCTCAAAGGAACTAGCAGAAATGTGATTAGACTTCGTGGTTCTGGTCTGCAAGAAGCAAAGAATAAACAGCTGACTCCCACTGCCCCTGAAGACACCAGCTGAAACTGCAGCAAGAAACATGGAGGTCAAATCAACATAAGTACTTCCTGGCTGAGGTTTGGAAACCGGTGAAGGAGACCCTGGATGGAGAGACTCCCGTGTCTGTCTGGGAGCCTGGCCCACTGCCTTCCTTGTGACATTCCTGCCTCTGTTCCTACAAAGCTCTCCTCTTTCCTCCAGCTCGGTAGCTGGTGGAGACCCCCATGGCCAGCCTTAAGAGAAACATCAGAAGAAAGTTAATAGCGAAACGCTCTGGCGGATCTAATTGATTTTTTTCCTATTGGTTCCCTAATATAGGCAACACTGTTCCTGCCGCTTTTTTGGGCTGGAGATTATGTCATGAATAAAGAGATTTGCTCCCTGTATCCATGTGCTTATCTTTAATAAGTTAAGAACTCGACATGCTTTAGGAGGACTTGAAATAAGCAAAGGATCTGGTGGTGACGGCTTCAGCTGTGGCAGTGGCAACCGCAGCTTTATTTCAGCAGAGGGGGAGGGAGATGGCTGAGGCGGGTGGTGGGAGAATTTGCATTCTTTGGGCTGCACTGGGCCCAGGCTCAGCCGGAAGAAGAGAAGGATGGGAGGGAGAGCTGGGGGAGGAAATTCGTGGTGGCAGATGTGGCAAAATGGCTGGACAGGGCCCATGAGACTGGGGGTAACATGGGAGTTAAGAGTTCAGGTTCTAGAGCCAGGTAGCCTGGGTTTAAATCCCAGCCCCATCGTTGCTTACTAGCTGTGTGACCTTGAGCATGTTACTTAGCCTTTCTGTTTCCTCATTTTACAAATGGTTAATAGCATCTACCTTAAAAGTTGCTGTGAGGATCAATGACATGCAGAATGTTTAGAGCAGAGCCTGGCAAGGGGTATGTGCAGACTGCATGTTAGCCAGAACATGATAGACATCATCTAACTCAGTTCACCTGAACTGCTGCTGAGCCTCTGCCATGCGCCAGGCCTTGGCGTGGGCTTCACAGATGAGTGAGACACAGCCCAGCCCTCATTTCATGGAGCCCAGCTGGGGACCCAGCCCCTGTGACTGGCATGAACTGGGCAGCAGTCCTGAGTGTCCACACCAAGGGAATCCAAACAGGAAGTGGTGACCCCTTCCTGGGGAGGCTGCCATCCTATGTCTCTGTCTTGAGGCTCACTCGCTCTCTAGTTCCAGACATCCCACAGATTTACTAGCATTCCCTTCAAGCTGACACTGAACAGAAACTGCAGCATGTTCAGAAACAGCTCTACTCAAGACTGAGTACAATCACCACCAGCCACTGTGCACTTAATGAGTGCCAGGCTTTCTCTCTCCTTGTCTCATTTAGTCCCAAGCACCCCTATGAGGACAATACTATCACTAGTTCCCATTTTATAGTTAAGGAAACTGAGGCACAAAAAGGTAAGGTGATTTGCTTGAAAGCATACAGCTGGTAAGGACTGGGATTTGAACCCAGATCCACTGACTTCCCTTGCTCTAAACACTGCCCTCTATTCCTCACGCTTCACTTATAGTCACAAGCATTAATGAAGCACATATAATATGCAAAACCCTAGGCTAAGGGCTGAGGGGATAGAAAAATATGAGCGTTTATTGAGCACCTACTATGTGCCAAGCACTCCTACAGGTTATCTCACTGAATATTTCTCTGAAAGGCAAGTAGCATCATCTTCCTTCATTTTTTTAAAAAAATATTTATTTATTTGGCTGTTCCGGGTCTTAGTTGCGGCATATGGGATCTTCATTGTAGCACGTGGGATCTTTAGTTGCGGCATGTGGGGTCTTCAGTTGCAGCATGTGAACTCTTAGTTGCGGCATGTGGGATCTAGTTCCCCGACCAGGGATCAAACCCGGGCTCCCTGCATTGGGAGCATGGAGTCTTAGCCACTGGACCACCAGGGAAGTCCCTTATCTTCCTTATGTAAAGAAGTAGAAACCCAGAGAGGCTCAGAGACTTGCCCAAGGCAAGCAAAAGGCTGGGATGATTTGAACCCAGACCTGACTTTGAAGCCTGGGCACCGTTCAGGATGCCCCCCAGCCTCTTGATGAGCCGTCTTCCTTTCCAGAAGGCCTTGTTCTTGCAAACCACTAACATGATCTCGGAGCAGCCAGCAGGCCTACCCAGCCCTACCCAAGAATTACCAGCAACTTCCTTTCCCCCACTCACTCAGAAGATGGAGGGCAGGCCCAACAGTGTTAAGCGAATCAGTTGCTTATCCTGTAAGTGAGGAAACAGAGCTCCTTAGCACCTTCACATCCTCACTCCTTCCCTGATAAGGGAATCAAGGCTCCAACACGGGCCAGGTCTTGGCCAGCCCCTCTGGGCCAGTGGGGCTGAGACCAGAATCACGCCTACCTCCACTTCCCAGTGGTACATGGGGCCACCTCAGTGATCCCAGGATGCTAGTCACCGTGTCCCATCAATTTCTACAGCTCATCTGAGTGGGATTAGGTGAAGTTCTCCCTTCGCAGGCAATTTCAGAGGGGCTGATTGTCAGTGTAGAAGTTTTCAGTGAGGGGCAAAGTCAAGAAGCTGTTTTTACCCCCCTACAGATGGGCTAGAAGTGGAATCCTCCTCCCTCCCATAGGTCTTGGGTGGCCTTGTGCTTTCCCAGTGGGAGCTGGTTTCCCTCTCAAGCCCGCATTTTGCCCGCTCCCTCTCTCTTCCAGGCCACTGTCTGGCCCTGCAGATTCTGTTGCTTTAAAGATTGGTGACCTCACAATTGGTTGCCATAGAGACCATTGTGATGTCACAAGCAGAGAACAAGTAGTTCAACGAGGAGTGAAGGGTGGGAGTGCATGGCTGGAATTAAGGGGTATTTGGGATTTCTGTCCTATTTTCATGCCCAGAAATGGTAGTGTCTGGAACTGGATTCTGATATCTGAGGGAGACCTGACCAATTTTCCCTGTGTTCGCCTGGGACTGAGATGCCTAAGAACCCAAAAGAAGGGCCAGTGAAAAGGGACATCAGAAACACTCCCCACCTTGGGGCACTCAAAGGAATGAGATAGATGCCAGGAGGAACTGTGTGACTGGATCTCCCTGGAGAGGATGATGTTGCTTTGCCTTAGGAAGCTTGAACCATGGGAGACACTTAGCCTCTAGGGCTTTCATTGCCCTGTTGAAGCACCTTGTACAAAAGGACATGCTGTGTTTCACTGTATTGAGACTCTATCTCCCCTCCCTGGACTGGGAGCTCTGCCTTTCCAACAGGCCACTAAGGTTCTGCCACAATAAATGTTCCCTCATGCAGTAAACAACCGAGTGAGAGGGTGATGAATGAACTGGATAGGAGGTTGGTGGAAGGCAGAATGAATGCATGGACAGATGAATGCCTGGACAGATGGGCAGATGGGGAGCCTAGAGGTCATGTGCAGCCCCCTGAGCTTTGGAGATCTACACCTGCCTGCCTCTCTAGCTGCATCCCACCCCACACTTCTTTTTCTCTATGATCCAGCCACACTAACCGTCTCTTAGTCCTACCTACCACAGGACTTTGCACATGCTGTTCCCTCTGCATGGAACATACTTCCCATCCCTATTAAATCGAATAACTCATACTTGTCCTTTGAATTTGTTTTCAGTCACTACCTCCTCACGGAAGCCTTCGCTGACTAGGTGAGGTCCCCAGTGTGGGCCTCCACAGCCCTGTGAACCTCTCCTGAGCATCTGCTACATTGTAGCTTTGCATTTAATCAGGTGGTTCTGTGCAAGATATCCCATTCTAGACAGTGAGCTCTGAGCAGGCTGGGGCAGTGTCTGTTTTCACTCACCTTTTTATCCCCATCACTTAGCACAGTGGATACTTAATATTTGTCTAAAGAATAAGTTGATAAGTAACCAGCCCTGCCCTGCCTGTTCCAAGTGGCCCACCATCCAGGGACTGCACCAGAGGAGAACATCTGGGCATAGACCTCCTGGAGGTGAGACCAGGGCAGCGGTCAGAGGTCCACTGAACCTGAGATCCCTCCCACACCTGCTCCTGCAAAGGCCCACTGGCATCTATAGCTTTCTGCTCTGCCTTGGTATTCTGTATATCTTGGCTGGACCTACTAACTAGCTACAAATCACTTAGCCTCCCAGAGCCTCAGTTTTCTCATCTGTACAGTGGGGACAATAATAGTACCTACTTCATAGGGTTGCTGTGAGGATATAAATTCCCCAGCTCAAAGCCCAGTAATAGTAAATAATAAATGGTGCTGTTATTTTTAGAGGTGAAGTACAGCCCACTGGATTCAGGGCTAACTTCTAAAAAAATGGGGAATATACCAAATTTTCATAAATCTGCTTTAAATGCATGTGGCAATCTTTTTGAAGAGGGAATACTTAAAGCCCTTCTGTAAAATATGAACCAGCTATGAGCCCGTCCTTTATGTAATTCCAAAGCTTCATGCCTGGGTTTGCTTAAAGGGGAAAACTCAATTATCCTCTCACATTATTCAAAGCAATCCCCTAATCTTACCTCAGGCATTAAAAAAAAAGGGCGGGAGGTATTCTTCTACCCCCAGCCATGGCATGACCCAGGGTAAGTACTGTCAGCGGCACGGGCATGAGGTCAAGAAAATGGTTCATGCCTCCCCAATCCTGTCCTAGTCCCCGGAGGTAGGTGGAGCTGGCCTTGGGATTCTGTTGTGTAGAAGGGCTCTCCCTGAAAAAAGGAGACCAGCTTTTGGTCAGTTGGTACCTCCTCCTTGCTTGTCCTATGCATAAATACTCTCTGTCTACTACTGACTGGGATTCCAGGTCAGGCCAACCCAGGTAAGAAGCAGGTGGGGCACTCTAGCTGGCTCCACATAGGAAAGAACTAAGATGGCTTTGAGGGGCATCCCAGGCAGCCTGGAAACTTTGTTCCTTCCTCCCCCACCCCCAGCTCACAGTAGCCCCCTGAGGCCCACCGGACAGGAGCAGCCCACACAGTGCATCTGGGGCCTCCTCCCCCTTTCTGGGGAGCTCACCGCCCCCACCCCACCTGTGACCAACTCCCTCATCACATGGTCGTCATCCTGGTACCAGGTCTCCAGCCTGAGCCACACCACTGTAAACCCAATGCCTCTGGTCAGATGTATTTAATGTAAGTTCAAGCACTAGAAATACGGAGTTCAGAGCGTTTTATTTCTAGAGCCCTCTATATTTCTCTGGGATTATCACCTGTCTTTGTTCCCTTCCTTTCTGGGTTATTATCTTTGGACCCTTTCCAAGCCAAGCCACCTTGATTGCTTGGGGAGAAGAAGGCTGCCAGCATACTCCCAAGGTTTCTCTGGGTCTGGTGAGGGCAACCTTGGGGGACCCTTTCTTCTTCCTTCTGCATAACTCTGCAGGTGGCCGCACTGCCCAGGCAGCCTTGGCTTTTAGGAGTTGACTTCACCAAGAGACTCTCCAAGTGCCAGGGAACATTGAGGGGTGGTGGAAGTGGAGGCCTCATCCCCCAAGTTAGGGAGGGCTCTGCTCTGGGTGAGCCTCAGGGTACAGAGGGGAGGGAGAAAGCCAGCTGTTCTCTTTTCTACATGGTGCCAACCTAGCCTGACACCAAATTAATAGCATTCAAATGAGATGCAAAGCATTATGCAAATCTAGAAGAGAAGGCCGCTCTCACCGAGGGCCTTTCGGCTGTTGGAAGACCAGCACCTTGAGCCCTTTCCCAGAGGACCCCACAGGCTCCCTTCAATTTCAACCCTCAGCACTTCAGCACCAGCTGGTGTGAAGAATCCGACGAGACTAGAGTGACCATGTCAAGGTCCTCTGATCCAAGGGCCCACTCTGGTCTCACCTCCCAGGCACTTGGGTCCTCTTCCTTCTGAAATGATGCAAAGGCAGCCACAGAAGGTGATATAACCTCCCTCTGGATGCCAGAATTCAGGTTCCCCACTCATTAACAGTGTATACAAAGTAGATAGGGGGAGGGTTTGCATCTATTTAACTGTCCATTAAAATGGTCTCACACCCATCACCTCTGCACAGGCCCAGGCTTCCAAATCGCCAACCCCTGCTGCCTGCAAGCACCATGTGGTCCCTGTGCCTGGTAATTGCTGTGGTGTTTGTTGAGCTGTATTTGCATTTGATTGTCATTTAACTGTCCATCTTTCTCCTTCTATCAAACCGGGGATTAGGCTTCTGCAATTGATTATTCATTTTATTTTCAACCCTTTGGTGGGTTTTTAGAGTTTCCTTTATTGGTGCCACAAACTTGAATCCTGGGACTTCAATCATATGGAGGGGGAAGGCCTCCTCCCACCATCCCAGGGCTCCTACGTGAAAATAATGTAGCCAACATCATGGGTCTTAAGTCCTTTCCCCAGTCTCTCTGTTTCAGCACCTGCCTCATTTCTGCCCAACCAGTGGCATTAAACATTTATGGAGCTGTGGAGGATCAAAGGCTTTGGCTGGGGGTGGTGGGCTGGCTGGAGGCCTCGATCTGGAGATGGAAAGCAGCTCACATCAAACCCCCTTCTGCTGCTGTCTCTACCCATCCTGGGCTCTTGCAGAAGCTGATCTGGTCCTGCTCCTTGAGTGGGAGCAAATACTCAGGAGTTAGGACCCCATTTATGAGGGCAGAGCCCTCCTTCTGCCCCTAAATTCAAAAGGTTGACTTTGGGTACTCCAGGAAGCCTGGCTGGAGCTGTGGCATCCCAGACTGCTCCAGTTGCTGCAGGGTCTCCGAGCCCCCTCTGGGGAGTGGTTTGAGGTGAACAGGCAGCAGTGTGCCCCTGGGAGTCTCTGGAGTGAGGTGGTAGCCCCTTCTCCTGCTTCCCTGAAACCCCAAAAACCCCTTGGCTCCATGGAAGATGTAGCTCTGGTTTGAAAGCTGTCTTGGAGGAGACTAATTTTCTTCTCCTTTCACTCAGAAAGCAAGTGTCATCCAGGCAGAGACTTCAAAATAAGTCACCAATGTGCCTGTGATCCTGCAAATTGATGGGCTGTTTGGAAGTGGGGACGTGAGGCTGGTTTCTCCAGGGGTGTGTGTGGATGTCTGGCACTCTCTGGGCAGAAGCTATGAGGGTCCCTGAGGTTGGAAAGCCCCTTCCTCCCTCTCTCTGGCTCTCAGTCCTAATGCAGCCATTGTAACTCAGATCCCTTCCCCTACCTTCTGAGTCAGCAGTGAACCCCTCAGTTCCTATCACTAGCCATGGTGCTTGAAAACCCACCTTAATAATTCTGGACTCCCTCGTTTGGGTGCAGATATCTTTGTGATGGGGTAACCCCTTCCACGTAGTCACTAAGGATGTCCTGTGGCTCAGACGAACACAAAGCCTGGCCCCAGCCTGCTCCAACCCTTCCTCCTACATCCCTGCAGAGACTCCCTGCTCCACCAGAACCAGTCTTCTCCCTGACCCCACACCATCTTGCAATTTCCACACTTTGCATTTGCACAAGTCACTCCCTCCACTTTGGATGCCCTCCTTCTTCCTCCCCACTGACTGAAACCTAAAGCATAATTAAGACTGATTTCAGGGAATTCCCTGGTTGTCCAGTGGTTAGGACTTAGCGCTTCCACTAAGTAGGCACGGTTTCAATCCCTTCCTGGTCGGGGGAACTAAGTTCCCACAAGCTGCATGGTGTGGCCAAAAAACAAACAAAAAAAGACTGATTTCAGTCAACCCATCTGCTGTGTGAAACTTTCAATGACCTCCCCTCCTCCTCAAAAGCAATCGTCCCCTCTCCATTATCTCACGGCACTAATTTGGCACCAATGACCTGCCTTGGGCATGCCGTTATTTATTCACAAATATTTATTAAGCATCTACTATGTGTGGGGCACTGGGCTAGGTTGAGATTTGAAGACACAGACATGTTCTGAACCTTCACAGAGTTGACAGCTAGTAGAGAAGACAAGCAAGCAATTACATAGACAAGGAAGCCCAAGATCCTCTGACGGTAAAGAGCCAGGTGGAGGACACAGAATGAAGAGGAGAAATGAGACCAGTAAAGGGAGCCTTGCAAGTCTCCCCAGGCTGCCACTTTCAAATGTGTATATGACTTGAGTGCACTATAAACCTGTAGCATAGAGCTGAATGTTCCCTAAGGCATCTTATTGTCCTTAATTTGTGGGTGATGCTGAGATCTGGGGAGAACGGGCCCCTTGAAGGGCATGAGACAAGGTGTTGACAGAAACTCTACTACTTCCCAATTTGGTCCAGGGTCTGCCTCAACCTAACTGGGAACCCATAGCACAGAGGCCACGTTGACTGTCTTCAGGAGGGAGGCACAGCCCAGGTACATATTCTTCCCATGATGCAGTACAAACCCTTCCTCTGAGCTCAGGGCAGAGTGATGCATTCTGGGGTTTGTAGTCTTTATTGGACCCCCTCCTGAATGCCCAGGTTAGTTCAGGCGGTAGAAACCATGATGTGACATGTTCCTGAGCTTCTCCTTCTTGTGAGTAGTGCCCACCTCATCAAGAAGCCCAGCTGCCACCAGCCTCCAAATCCCCATGAATCATCCTGGCACACAAGGTTCATCCCCGGGTCATGATTCACCCTCCTCTGCCCAAGCCGCTTAGTTCAGAGGAGCCCAGGAATCAAGGAGGAGCTCAGGAATACCTTCAAGGAGGAAAGGAAGAATCTCAGGCCATTTGCCAGTATTTCCTCAAACTCCCCTCATCCACAAAACCTTCTACCTCCCTCCTCTGTTGGCAACCCTCTCCCTCCATCCCTTCTGCATCTTCTTTCCTGGCTTCCTCTCCCTACCTCTGATTCTTTTGTCAAGTCCCTTCCCTTCTGCCGTCCTTCTGCTACTGCCCTCTTTTTTCTCAGCTTCTTGAAACAACGGTCTAGAACTCCTCTCCCAGTGACTCCCTCAGGTAATTCTACATGCCACCTGCCTGCTGCCTGGGATTCTTTACAGCAGCGATCAAGGTAGCTCCCCAGAGCCCACAGTAAGAGGATCTAGAGAGAATCTGATAAGCAGAGCTGGAGGATTGTGGAGGTGGTAAGGACAAAAAGACTCTGAGGAATGAGCAGAAGTCTTGCCACTTGCTTCTAGAATGAGATCAGGAAGAGCAGTGGACAATGACTGGGGTCTGGAAGCTTTGGAGAGGAGCCAAGTTCATGTGAAAAGAACTAAACAGAAAGCTATCCTTCTCCCTGGGGGCCACAGGAAGTTCAGCCCTCCTCTTCCTCTACAGGGAGTAATAACATCAGTCACAGGGTCATGTCCCATTTGTCCATTGAGGCTCTTCAAGTGAGCTCATCCTTGGAGCCAGAAAAATCTCTGGATCTAAACATCTGCCTCAGGGATGTGACTGCCCTCTTTGCTGCCCCATGACTCACTGGGGCTCCTCAGCCCAAGCAGAGTCCTAGAAGCTTGTTCTTCTATGTCCTTGAATGGTACAGCCTCCCTGGCTACTCCCCTGGGCCTCCTTCAAGTCTCTATCTAAAATAGCCCTGGGGAAATGCCGTCTCACACACACCCCATGCCTGTCCCATTTTCTCCACCAGTTCCAGGAACCTGGGCAGGGATAGGTGTGAAGGGTCTGCTCTCACTGGCTAGCGTTGTGGCTTCTCTGGTCCTGTAGGGGGGCCAAGGCAGGGTACTGGAGATCCAGGGCTGCATGGGGACTCAGGATATTACCTTCAGCTTCCCACAGTTTGACCAGGTTGGCTCCTGCCAAGTGTAGAATGTCTTCCCAGGACACGAGTGCCACTGGCTTTTAACTATAATATCAGAATAATTAAGTTTTTCTGTGAGCACAGTTTGCTGCTGCTGCTGCAGCTGCCTGGAGCCCTGGCATTTATTGAACACAAAGTAATAAATTATTGTCCTTTGTACGCTCAAAAGCCATCTTCATTATAGGCCCAGGACGAAGCTGCCACAAGGGCACGCGGGCCTCGCCAGCGGCCTCACTCGCGGACGTCTTCCCAGGTCACCCTTGGCGCCTTCAGGTGCCAGGATGGGGTGGGGAGAGATGGTGAGAGGGTTGCTCTCTCACGGAGAATCGGGTTAGAACCCCACGTCCTCAGCAGGCTGCTAATGGGGGAGAGGGCAGCAGGCTTGGCTGGGCGTGGGCAGCGCGGAAGGGCGGGGGCCGTGTGCCCACATTAGCAGGGAAGTCCTTCCCTTGAGCTGGCGGCGGCGCGGGAGCCTGTGCTCCCGCCGCCGGGTCTCTGCGCCTTTGCTTGAGACTTTACGGTAAGCCGCTCCTCCCGCGCCCCCGCCCCCAGCCCCGCGCGGCGATCCCCGGCGCCGACGCCAGGCGCTGGCCGTGGTGCTGATTCTGTCAGGCGCCGGCGGCGGCTGCGGCCACGCTCCCTCTCCCCGGCAGGACCCGCACCCAAGCCCCGCCGAGCTCCCAGCCCTCCCATCGCGGCCCCGACCTGGGGCGCGGCCGCTACCGGCACCATGCGCCCGGCAGACCTGCTGCTCCTGCCCTCGCTGCTGGCGCTCCTGGCTCACGGTAAGGGACCCCGGCGTCCGGCGGCAGGACTGGACAGGGGCAGGGTCCCGGGGGTGGGAAGAGAGGACCATCCCCGCGCTAAACTCCGCGCATCTGGCTGCCCAGCCCAGGCACCGCGCTCCGCCGGCTGCGCTGACCCCCGCGCCGGCCGAGCCGGGCGGGGCACGGGCTCCGCGGGCGGGAAGCTGCCGCTGCTCCCGCCATTCGCACCCGGCCGAGACCTCGCCTTTAATCATCTCTCTGGATCTAATGGGATTTTTCAGCTGCAATTCATCACGCCACCCACTCCCCGCATACACTCTCGCGTTCACCCGCTCGCTACCTCTCCACACTCCAGGCGCCTGGGAGCGCTGGGGCGCGTGCCGGGGGGGCAGAGCACAGGGCGCTGAGTCGGGACGGTCCCGTTGGCGGCCCAGGGTCCCGCCTCCGTTGTCGCCCGCCAAACTTCGTTCGACTTTGCCACCCGTTCCGAGGCCTCTCACTGCGGAGGGACGGGGCCGGATGGCAGCCGGACCCGGATTTGGGACTTCGCTCACGTCTCTCCGCCTTGGCGCTGCCACGCCGGAGTCGGGATTCAGAGTACAATTCCAGGGAGAAACTCGGGGGTTCCGGGCACCCCTATCCGGCTCCTCACTCTGCCCTGGGCTGCAACAGCTGAGGACCTGAGATAGAGACTCTGTCCTCCCCGGAGTCCTTTCCTTGCACCCTCCATTCTTGCACACGCCCGGAGCTCTTCCTACCTCCCTGCCTGCCGTCCTGCTCGGCCCCTCCCCACCCCATGGCTGCAGACTCTTCGCAGGAGGACTGGTACCTCACCCTGCGGTCCGCGGTCCCCCGCTTGCAGTCAGATATCCAACTTCATCGGTCCCGGGTCGAGAGAAGCTTGGCCATGGAGTGTGCAGAGAGGGAATGTTAGGGAGAGGATGGGGGTTCTGTGCCTCGGGGAAGGAAGGTTTCCAACTCTCGGCGGGACCTGCCCTGGCTCAAACAAACGCTCTCAAAACTATGGACACCCACGTCTTTCTTCCACTGCAGCCAGTGGCTGGTGTGATCACCGAAACCTTGCTTGGCATTGGGACCCGCCATCCCTAGGAGTATGGTTCGTAGGGCATGATGTGGAGGGGGGAGAAGGTGGGAGTTTCTAACCTCTTCGCTCCATCTTTCCAGGCCTCGTTGGAGCTCAGGGCGGTGGGGCCGGGGCCAGGTTGGGCCCCTGGGCCACGGTTTTCTTCACTCTGCGTCCCCAGAGACGTGGAAGCCCCTCTCTGAGCCTCTGGCTCCAGTCACATGCAGCCAGGTGTGCTCACTCTGCTCCCTGGCTGCCCAGGCCGGGTTCTTTTGTGGCTCCAGGAACTCAGTGCCATGTGTTCCCGCTGCGGAAGAGGGAAAGAGTCCTGAACGCCCTACGGGGCCAGGGCAGGGAGAGGGAGGAGAAGAAGCTCGCATCCTGGCCCAGCTGTCCGAAAATGTCCCTGGGAGTTCGGGACATTTCTTGTGATTGAGCCATGTCCTTGTGCTGGACAGCTTCCCTTGGGGTGCAGGGCCTGTGTGTGCCTCCTGGCCTGTGGTCTGAAACCTCCTGTGTGGGTGTGGGGGTCTGTGTGTGAATGTAATCAGGGCCCAGAGTGTCCAGAGTAGTGGGTCCAAGTGTGTCTGGGCTTCAGAAGGTCTGGATGTTGCATGAGGGCTCAGCAGTGAGTGGTGTGAGGAGTGTGTAAGGCCGCTAGTGTGCGGTGCAGCCTCTGCCAGAAAGCTCCCTGCAGGGCTGGAGTGAGACTGCGGGTCTCCAGGAGGATGGCTGGTGTGGCTGGGAGTCCGGGGAGCCTCGCTAGACTTGTGGGTGTGAGCGCTGAGAAGAATCTGTTCACTCTGTGGCAGAGAGTCTGTGTGTGTGCAGCCAGTGCCCCTCCCTGACCATCCGGACCTCCCCAATGCCCACGAGACCTCTCCCCCAAGGGGTATGTGGGATAGGGGTCTGCCTGCTTGGAAAGATCTTTATTTTCACTCCCCAAGGGAGAAGAGGAAGGAGCCTGGCAATGCCAGGCCTGAGGAAAGAAGGCCTGGCCTGGCCAGCCCTGGCACACCCCTTCCTCCCAGCGGGGCTGCAAGGTCCTAGTCGTTTGGGTACTGAGTGGTCTCACTGTCAGGCAATGCATTTGGCCATCTCAGGGCTCCTGGGGGCTTCAGCAATGAGAAGGCAGGCCCGGAGCAGTAAAGACCTCGGCCTGTGAGCCTTTGTGGCTGGGTGGTGCATCCCTCCACCTCGTGGCCTCGAGAGGGGAGCCTCAGCTTTCCTCACATTTAGGCAGAGAGACACAGGCTTGGATGCAGCCGGAAGCGGCCCAGAAGTGGCAGGAGGCGGGATAGGTGGAGACCTCAGGGGCAGGGCGAGATCGTGCTGGGCCAGGCTCAACCCCATGGGTTCAGTCCCCTATTCCCTCTGCAGCTGCGGGGGAACGATCGGCCTGAGGCTTGAGGGGCACCATGAGCCACCGGTGGTCCTCTCAACCCACAGTTGGTACCCAGCGATCCTGCCACAAGGGGAGAGGAAAGCGGTTTGGGAGGGGCGGTGTATGCTTGAGCCTGCTGTGTCAGTCTAATGATTTTTAATGAGCAATTACCTTTAGTCATTCTCCTAATTTCTGAATATCAATAAAGTTAATTAAACTCTGCATGTGTGAATGTGGCCTGGGGAGATTGTGAAGGTGGAAGCAGCAGAAACTGGGGTGGGGTTTGGGTCTCCAGAGGTAGAGGCTGCCTCCACTGGCTGTGTGACCTTGGACCTGATGCTCCCCCTCTCTGAACTCTGATGGAGTATGTGGTGGGAAGAGTGAGGGAGGGGACAGCAAGTAGGGGTTGCTCTCTGTGCCAAGAACTGGGGGACGGTGTCTGGGAGGCAAGAAGAGGAGGAAGGCTTGGCCTCCAGGAGCCCTAGTGCTGAAAGAGTTAACAAACCAGGGCTGCCTTAACATAAAATGGTAATTGCCGTTTCCTGCAGACTCTGTGGTAGGTGCTGGAGTCTGACAGAATATTCCTGAGTCTGGGGGCTACAGCCAAAACTAGCACCAAGCCCTTCTCCCTGTTGCCCAGCCTGGCACTTTGGGGAGTGCTGGGGACAAGCCTCAGTGGGAGACAGTCTAGATTGCACTCAGAGCCCCAGAGGTTGACATGGCGGGCAGGAGGCTCCCCTGGCTTTCTGAGGAGGCTGGAGGACCCAGAAACTGCCACGGACTGGAGGGGAAGTCTGGTTGGCTTTTTGCCCCTCACGGGCCTAAGCTCATCAGGCTAGGCAGGCCCTGGCAGCGGTCCCAGCCTCCTCAGCAGGGTGGCAGCTTAAAATGCCTTGGAGACACCATGGGGCGCTAATGGGGATTGAGGAGACACAGGGGCTGGGTTTAATTAGAAACTGGGCTTAATTAGAGCTTCTGTGCCCCTCCCACCATGGCTGCCTGAATGGTGGGGGGCATGTCAACAAACCTCCTTCCTTAGCCCCTCCCTCCACCCAGCCCTAGGTGCCCAAGCGTGCCAGCCTCCTCCCACCCTCCTTGTCCCCACCTCTCCAAGCCTCTTCAGGCCCCGTTTGCCAGGCTGGGCTCAGTTCAGGGATGCTGCGCCCCGACCTGGGCAGAGCTGTCAGAGCTGGGTACCCCAACCCCCAAATAAGAAAGAGGGTGTGGAAAAGGGCGTATAGGTAAGGATTACTGTAGTGAAGCAACCTCTCACTTCAGATGGTTAAGAGCCTCAGGCTACCTGTCTGTCCTCAGGCATGTCTCTGTCCTCTGTGGGTCTCCACCTCCTGGAGCGTTCAATTTAAGGGTGCACCAACCTGGTGGTTGCCAAGCCTGGAAGCACATTAGGGCCACCAAAGGCTGTCAAGTCATGCAGATTTCTGGGTCCCCAGCTTACTGGCCTCCTCTCAAGGAGGAAGAGCCACGCTGTGTATGTTAGAGGCTTGGGGGCGGGGGGTTGGTGTTGAGGAGACAATGCTACTAGCCCTAGTCAGCAGCTGGGCGGTGGGGAGCAGGCGCTAGGAAGTCTCCAAGGCCCCTTTCACACTAATTCGGGCGGGAAGCCAATTTACCCAGCCAGGCCAATCAGTTCCCCAAACTATCCATGTTTTCAACAGCTTCTGGTCTCTTGCTGTTCCTCCTGCCTGAAATTCTTTTCCCCTCCTGGGCCAACCTGGCTCACTCCATCTCATGCTTCAGGTCCCAGCTTAGTTGGCCCTTCATGCACTTCTTCTGCACATATTTATAGGGCATCTACTATATGGTTTCTCAGGGGAAGCCTCACCTGACCTCCAGCCTGGTTCAGGGGATTCTTCCGTGCTCCCACCATCCCCTGGCTTTCCCCCATCAGGTTACCCATCTTGTTGGGTCGCGAGCACCTGATTGCCTGATGCTTCTTTCCAAGAGCAAGACGGAACTCAAAAACAAGGGTACCAAATCTGTTTTGCTCAGCCCCTCCATTTCAGGGCAGTTCTAGAATTCCTCTCTGGAAGAAGTTTAGGGTCAGCTGCCTGTTTAGAAAGGAGAGCTGGGTGCATGGCAGCTGGGACTGTGTCTTGAAGCTGAGTTTGCGTAGCAAGCACACTATTTTTACATAGATTGTATGTTAGGATTTTTTCCCTTTCCTAACGGTTGGCCAATTATCCCAACGGTAAATTATAGCCTTTACTTAGTTTTTCCCTTCCACAAATTAAGCTGTCACGCTGTCAGCCTGAGGTGGCTTGGGGGTGGGGTGCTGATGGCCATTCTGAGAGGGCTAAAGCCTCTCTCCTGCTGCCCTAGTGCCACCACTGCTCGGGTCCCCAGTGGCACAGAGCCTAGCACATGGCATGCATTAAATACACGTTGAATAAATTCATGAGCTGTGCAGGTAGGCAGCGGCAGAGTTAAGCCCAGAGCCTAGGCTTCTTGACTCACTCCCACAGCATGTACCCACCACTTCTGCTGGCTGGGAGGAGGTGCCCTGCATGAACTTAAGGACTGAGACAAGGGAGGGGTAGCCCCAGGTCTTCTGTCTTTATCACCTCCTCATCCATCTCAGCTTCAGACACCCTCACAGAGCTTGGAAGGACCAATATGAAACCTTGGGAGCAGCTCTGAGCCTGTCTTGCCCGCGAATGAAAAGGTGGGGGTAGAGGAGTCATCCAGGACCCCCACAGTTCATGTCCAGGAACCTTCCACAGCTCCGAAAAAGTGGCCCCTGCGGTGTATCCACCCCCTGGGGTACATTCATTCATCATTTCACAAACATGTTATTGAGGTATGAGGCCTGGCTCAGAACCCTCAGGGGCCAAGTCTTTCATTTTTAAGCCTTTTCTATTTTAATACAAGAGACTAGTTATCCCCACTTTAGAGATAGGAACACTGAGCTTCAGAGAGATTAAGTCACTTACCCTGGGTTTAAAGCCAATAAGTAATAAGACTACTCCAAAGTGCCTTCCCATTTTGCAAAACCTGGCTGCAGCCAGCACTGTGTCTACTCCCCCACCCTAAGGCAAAGCTTCAGTACAAGCAGATGGGAACCCAGAAGAGTATCAATATCCTAATAATAATAATAATAATAGCAGCAACAATAATAGCAAACATTTATCAGATACCAGCTATGTGCCAGGCACTGTACTGCTTTATATACAGTAGCTCATTTAGTCCTCATATCATCTCTATGAGATAGAAGCTATTATCTGCATTTTATAGAATGCCAAGTTCAAGCCCATGTTGTCAGACAGACCCAAGACATAAATGGCTCCTAACTTTCTTCTAGCATGTGTCTAATGATGACAGTGGTTTATCTTCCTGATGTCTACCCTCAGTCCTTACTGATGTAGATTAGGGACATTTTATCTTGCTCAGTCCTTAGGGGCAGAGGAATAAAACATCTTTTCTGACACTTGGAGGCCAGTAGCACGGGGCTGGGAGTCAAGTGAACCCTGGAGTCTTGGCCCAGAGGCCAGTGACCTTGGGTAACTCTTATTCTCCCATCTTTTAGGAGCCTTGGTGAATAAGAATACGAGTCACTCCTCTCCTGCATCTGGGCTGCCCCACCTACCCCCACCCCTACCCCCACCCCCACTGAGGCCCAGCCCCCAGGGGGGAAGGCTCAAGCTTGCCTGAAGCTCAGATCTTGGACAGGACCGGGAACCAAGCCTGCCTCCACCTGCCTACCTGCCACCCAGCTGCCCGCACTGGGAGGGGAGGATCGATGCCGCAGCACAGGCAGTGCTGTTGGCCATTGATTGTTGAGATTTCTCAGGCGGGCTCTGGAGTAAACAAACCTGCTGCTTCTCCAACAACAATCCAGGGTCTCAGGCTGCACAGTCTGCAGCCTTGCTGGCAGACAGGCTGGTGGAAAGGGGCGGGGGTGAGGGGTGCTGGCTGGGCTCAGCAGGGACAAGGGGCTCTGCCAGGAGATGAGAAGGAACTGAGTGTGTGGGAAGGTGGGCAACGGAGAGACTGGGCGAGGGTGCTAGGGTGAACCCTAGACCCTGTGCATGCCTTGTTCAGTCCAACCTCTACATTTTTGCTCAGCCATTTTTCCATACCTGGAATGCTATCCCTGGGTCCTTCTGTTTATTTCGGTTCGACTACCCCCTCTTTTCCTGATCATCCAGCCCAGAGGGCTCTCTCTCTTCTCTCAACGCTACCACCCATCAGGAACTTAGCCCATCCATCCATCCTTCATCCACCCATCCCTTTTCCATTCAACAACCCTCTATTCAGCACCTATCAGGTGCTTTAATAGGCAGAAATGCAACATAATCCCTGCCCTTAGGGAGCTCATTTTGGAGGGGGAGCTGCCTTCTTAATAAACTCAGCTGTGACTGCCTCCCCAGCTAGACCACAGACCCTCTGATTTTAATTAAATGCGATACAAACAAGATGCTAAACAGCATCCAACCACTCACCTTCAAAAGGACAAGATATTCCTGGCCGGGGACTGCTCTGAGCCTCAGTTTCTCATCTGTAGCAAGAGAGTTCATCTCTGGGGTCTTTGAGGGCCCAGTGAGCCTCTGGGATCCCTAGGCCAGGCCTTGCTTGGTGCCCCCCATCACAACTCTCTCCATCTTTGCTGGGTCTGAGTGTCTCTCTAACCCCCCAAGAAGGCAGAGCAGGTGCAGGTCCCCTCCTGCCACCAAACCACATGTGCTGGAGAATCCAAGCTGTGGGTCTCTCCCCTCCCCCAGTGCAGTCCCCAGGGGCCCAGCCGGAATCCTGCACCCATCAACCTCAGCATCTCCCTCGGTCCCCCACTCCTCCCCTCCCCATGGGCTCCTCTCTCTACCCTCAGGACTCTCCTTCCAGCTGGTCATGTGCTGTGGGCAGAACTGCAGGGCCCCTGTGAAAAGTGCCTGAACCACAGAGCAACCCCCAACAGATGCTCATTTGCATGCCGTTTTACCCCCTTTGCATTCTCGCTCCTTATAAAAGGCACAGAAGCAGACCCTGCCCCTCCCACTCTCAGCCCCTATCCCTCCCCCATTCCCACCCCCATAGCTTCTCCCTCTCTCCCTCCCAGCCCAGCAGCTGAGCACCAGCTCCTTTGTGCCCCAGGCAGCCACCTGCTGAGTGTCTGGCCTGGGTCCCACCAGCCAGCAGGTGCCTAGGGAGCCCCAAAGCCTGTGAGGGGGGGATATCATGCAGTCTGGAGAGCCAAGTTGTGCCTCCGGGAGGAGGGGGCAGCCCCAAAGGAAGAACATGATTGGAAGAATGCTGGTCAGGGCACCAGGACTCCCAGGGTTTAAACCTGATACTGGCTCTTACTGGCTGGGTGACCTTGGGCAAATCATGTCACCTTCCTGTGCCTCAGTTTCCTTGGGAATTCATGGCATCTGTCCCACCTCTTTCAAAAAACAGCATCCAAATCAAAGAAAATCAGAAGGGGTGGTGACAGGGAAGAAACTGGAAGCCCTGCTTAAGAGGAGGGTCCTTGTGTGGCCAGAGCTGCCCAGCACCAGGAGGGGCTGGTTTTCAGGTCACCACTGGAAGGGCTGGATCAGAAGCCGGAGGAGCCCAGGGCTGGACTCCCAAGGCAGGGGCGGGCAGTGAGGGCCAGCTGGCCCAGGTCTGACTAGGAAGCTGAGACTAGCAGTGCAGAGGGATGAAGGCTGGGATTAGAGTGCTTCTAAGGGCTTTCACCCTGCCTTGCTGCTCTGATGGACATTCTTAGATATCATTTATATCCAGCAAGGGGATGTGCTAGTGATTGGAAACATCTGGTCTGGCAGCTGGCAGCCTCCCTCTTGTTGTGAGGTCCTATTTTCTGGCTGGTTAGAGGAAATGGGGGAGAGGGAGTCACCTTCTTCTGAGGACAGAAGAGCCCCTGGCGTCTCCAGGCAAAGGTGTAAAGGTGGGACCAAACAAGGCATACCTGAGAGAGGTCATTGGTGCATTTGCTTATCCAGCCTCCCCTGGTCCACCTTCCTTCACCTCCCACTCCATTCCTTCCACCTCCTGACAGAGCCCTAGCCTTGCTCTTCTGGGTCCGGCCGTCTCCCTCTCATCCCCCCACCCTGCCTGCCAGCCCAGGCTAGGAAGAAGCCTGCTGCTCAGGCTGGGGTGGTGCCCTCAGCCTAGTCTCTGTTGCACCTGTATCCCTGATGCTACCTCTGGCGCTCCCTGGTCCTTCCCTGCCCTGGGCCTCGAGCAGGGGAGACTGGCAGGGACACAGAGGGAGGTCTTAGCCTTCTCTACGCAAGGTGTACACACACCCCGTCTGGCAGGGTCCTTGGAAGTCAGAGCAAGGTTGAGTCAAGAGAGAAGACTGAGGGATTGGGGGCTGCACAGCTGGGTCCATCTGGTGTTCCCGGGGGGTCTGGGGGAGAAGAAGCCCCAGATCTGCAGGTAGCCATGTCTGGATACATTTCTGCCTGGCTTGTCCATCTACCCCTGGGTGTGTGCGTCCATACGTCCCTGCATTTCTGTACCCTCTGTCCCTATACCCTGGGACTGTGGCCCTGGGTGTAGGCACAGCAGGTCCCAGCTCAGTCTGGTCTCTCCCCTCCCCAGTCTTGGGCTCCACCGACCCCTCAAGGAGACTCGAGCTGCTGCTGCTATTTTTAGCTGCTCTGCACCCCTCCCCTCCCCCACTCAGGCTTGCCGGGGAAGTGGGGAGAACAAGCTGAGCCTCGGAAGCCTCACAGGCTCGGGTGCTGGGCTGGTAAGGCCCTTTCCCCTCAGTGCCACAGGCCATAGAAACAAGGGGAGTCTGGGATTGTCCACAGGTGCAGGGCCCATGCCCTGGGGCAGCTTAGGCCCCATGCCACCTGCCTGGGGCTAGGAGAAGGCCCCAGGCTCCCCTCCCCCTGCGCCCTCCAAACCTCTAAAGGCAGATCCCAGGCCTCCAGTGATTCTTCCGCAGGCCATTTGGAAGTAAGGCAGGACCTCCTGCATCTCCCCCATAGAAGCTGGAGAGACAGAATGGAGTTCAAAGTGTGAGGAAGACAGGGGAGGGAGTATACCTGGATGAGGCTACCCACACACACACAGGGACTTCAGGTACTGGAGATGAGGTGTATGGGGTCCAGTGACATTCAGAAGGAAAGTGGCAAGTCAACAGAGCACAGTCCCCTGCCCTGCCAGGCCCCCTCCACTTTCACCACTGCCCACTGTGAGGCTCCATCAACCCCTGCAGTTGGGCACTGATAGTAGAGGGGCTGTGACTCTCCACCCCACCCGCCCAAAGAACCTAAAAAGCCAGGAACTAAGTACTATATGAAAAACCAGACAGGCCCAGAGAGGACAAGAGAAGCCCAAGGTCACACAGCCTGTCCATGGCACAGCTACCTCCATGCTGGAGACAGGGCTCTGACAAGGCCTCACCAGTCTCCTCAGCTTTCACAGCTAAGGACAGACACTCTAGTGACCTCCAGGGGAGAGAGAGCCCACCTCAGCATTAAGGATCAGGGCAGCTGGGGGTCTAGGCGCAGCCAAATCCCTCAATCCATCTCTTCCCAGATGTAGCTGACACAAGTAGCCACAGGGCAAAGGTCACAAGGTCACTTTGGCCCTGGTATGTAGAGTGAGCCTCTTCCTCTGACCAAAGGCCACAGAATCTTGGGGCTACCGGGCCGGCCATTCAGCTCAGAGGTGAACACGGCACTGGGAGTAATGCCAGCTTTTGAACTGCAGGGGGGATTGGGTGGGGGGAGCAACAGCCCAAAGATGCTGGTCTAGGGCCCAGGTTGGTACGCGTTCTTGGACCCTGGTACCTCGCTGGGCTCAGTGGCTAGGAGGGACTCTCCTCAGCAGGTACCTGGAATTGGGCAGGGGGCAGAGGATGGAGGGGATGGCCATTCCTCCCTAGATCAACCCCTGTCCCCCAGCTTCACCACTGGGCTGGGCTGAGCCGGCCCTGGTACCAGCTCCAGGGAGAAGGCCTTCACAGCCTTCCTCAGCCCAGCTGACATTTCCAAGGTTTTCCATTCAGAGAAATATGATCCCTGCTGCTGCTGAGGTGGCGGTGCTGGGGGAGGGCTGACCTGAGCACCCAGCTCAGGGCCACGTCCCTCCTCTGCCCTGGCCACACTCCTGCCAGCTGGCCTTATCACGAGGAGTTAGCAGAATGGTTAGTTACCAGCTGGTGAGGGAGGTAAGGCCAAAGAGGGCCCAGGTTGTTCCTCTCCTTCCAGCCTGCCCCAGGGGTGGGCGTCAGTCCTGCTGCCCCCACGTCCAAGGCCAGCCCCTTTCTCTCTCCCAACGCCCCACTCCAGGCCCCCAGCTCCTGTGCCACCTGTCCAGCACCAGGAACTGCGGGCAGGCAGGGCTAGGGGTCCCAGGGCCAGCAGGCAGGCAGGTGCAGGGAACTCAGGGCCGCAGGGGAAGGTGGAGAACACAGCAGGCGACGCTGTAGCAGAGCCTCATTAATCACCTCTCCAGCCCCAGCTCTGAAGTGGCGAGACCATATTAGATTTTAAATTGGAAAGCAGAGAACGTGGCAGTTAGCTGGGCGCTCCCTCTACCCTGGGCCCCTGGCCACAGCCTCACAGGAGGGAAGGGGCCGTGGGGAGAAGAGGGCAGCGGCCCAGAGCCCTGTCCCCTCTCTCCCCACACACCCAGAGCGTGAGGGGCTGTCCAGGCCACATGGCCCTGGGAAGGGTCAGGTCAGGGTCCAAGAAGGGCGCAGGGTGAGAAGGAGGCAGCACAGCAGCCGCCTTGGGGAGAAGTGCATCCCTTCTGGGAGGTTGGGCCTTTCCAGGCTTGAGGACCGTGAATCCAGGTTCCAGGGTGTGGCGTCCATGGTCGAGAACAAAGGGTAATGACTTCTGGCCCTTGTGTGTTTGGAACTACACACATACACACACACACACACACACACACGCAGGCGCATGCACACGCTCATGTATACACACGGGCCCACGTATTCACAGGCCCACGCATGCTCACACGAAGCAGCAACTCTGCAGTAGAAACTTGAGCCCAGGCTGTGGAACAGGCGAACCCAGTTCAAACCCCTTATCTGCCACTTTCCTCCTGTATGAACTAGGATGATTCACTTGGCCTCTCGGCCTCAGTTCCTTCACATACAAAGTGTAAAATATTGATTCCAGGCATAAAAGGTGCTGCTCTGGGTGGACGACAGCTCCCTAGGAAGTCCTGCCTGACCCATGGAGGGTGCTCAGTAAATATGAGGCCCTCCCCTGATCCCAAGACCAGGCAGCTACTCTGGGGCTGCCCAGGAGCCCTGGGGTGGTGGCCAAGCCAGGCTTCCTGCCCTTGTGGGCCTGACGGGGCAGAGAGGCAGGGGCAGGTGAGCCAAGCACAGCAGGCATCGTCGTGGAGCCTTCACACACCCTGGCCCCATCCTGGGCCAAATCGCCAGAGGCCAAGCATTCCTGGCTGCCCTCCATCCATAACGTCCTCCTATACTGGCTCTGCCTGAGCTCCCCACATTGCCCACTGAACACCCCACCCCTCCGAACATCAGTGCTCAGCCCAGGTTGGGAAGAAAACATCGTGGGTGGGTGGCACCAATCCTCCCTGAGGAGTGAGTGGCTGACAGGCCCAGCTCTCCTGAGGCCTTTATGAAAAACCTAAAGAAGTCCCAGGGCTCCTTGTCACCTCTCCCTGCCCAACCCCAGGCCCCAGTTTTCCCGGGCCCAAAGGAAGGGAGTAGACACTGTCAGCCCATCTTTTTTTTTTTTTTTTTTTAAATAAATTTATTTATTTATTTACTTACTTATTTTTGGCTGTGTTGGGTCTTCGCTGCTGCACTCGGGCTTTCTCTAGTTGTGGCAAGCGGAAGCTATGCTTTGTTGCAGTGCGCAGCTTCTCATTGCAGTGGTTCCTCTTTGTTGCGGAGCCTGGGCCCTAGAGCGTGCGGGCTTCAGTACTTGTGGCACATGGGCTCAGTAGTTGTGGCACATGGGCTCAGTAGTTGTGGCTCATGGGCTTAGTTGCTCCGCGGCATGTGGGATCTTCCCATACCAGGGCTCGAACCCGTGTCCCCTGCATTGGCAGGCGGATTCTTTTTTTTTTTTTTTTTTTTTTTTCCTGCTGTACGCAGGCCTCTCAGTGCCGCGGCCCCTCCCGCTGCAGAGCACAGGCTCCGGACGCGCATGCTCAGCGGCCATGGCTCACGGGCCCAGCCGCTCCGCGGCATGTGAGATCTTCCCAGACCGGGGCACAAACCCGTGTCCCCTGCATCGGCAGGTGGACTCTCAACCACTGCGCCACCAGGGAAGCCCCGGCAGGCGGATTCTTAACCACTGCGCCACCAGGAAAGTACCCTGTCAGCCCATCTTAATCTTCTCCAGGACCCGCTCCCACTCTAGGCTCTTCCCTTCTGAGCGCTGAGTACTTCTGGGTCTAGAGGGCAGGTTTTGGAGCTGCGCTTTCCATCATGGTAGCCACCAACTACATGTGGCGATTTAAATGTAAATTCATGAACATGAAATCAAATTTACAATTCGGTGTCTTGGTCTCACCAGCCACATTTCAAGGGCTTACTAGCCACGTGTGGCTACCGACTACCATGACAGACATGCAGACATAAAACATTTCCATCATCACGAAACGTTCTGTGAGACAGCACTGCACTAGGGCTGCACGGCCTCTGCGTTTGAATCTGACGCATCCAAACTGGTAACTTGGGATCTGCCCTTCCCTGGGCCCCAGTTTCTTCACCTACGAAAGTTCATATCTCAGCGTTATTGTGGGGAGATAAATGAGTTAATTCTGGTAAAAGCACCTTAGAATGGTGCTAGGTGTATGGTAAATTCTCAGTTAACAGTGGCGTTCAGTATATTTTTCACAGAGCCCTTTGTGGCTCACCAGATCCTGGAATGTGATACTTTTTCCATTTTACTGATGGGGAACTGAAAGTTCGGGATGGGGAAGTGATTTGTGCAGAGGGACCTATTAGCCTGTTAGGGGCGGGACCAGGACAGGTGGGCTGACTCCTGGGTGTTGCCTGCTCTACCCCCATACTCCCTCCATTGGCAAGAAGACCCCAACGCTGGAGATGCCGAAGCCCAGGGTTACCCACCCACCCCCAGCCTAGTACAATGGCGGGGGGGGGGGGGGTAGCTGTTCCTGGCAGCCCAGGAAGCAGCATGCTCTCTGTCGCTGGAGGCATGCCCACAGATGGCAGACAGCCCCAAAAGTATTGGAGGGTTCACTCTTCAGAACAGTTGGGCCACATGCTCTTTGAGCCCCAAAATCTTGAGTTCTAGCCCTGCCCCAAGTTTACTGTGTGACCTGGGAAACCTCTCTGGATTCTGTTTCTTCCTGTGTAAGTGAGGGAGGGATGAGATGCGCACAGAGGTTACAAGGGCTCAGATTCTGGGGACCAGCCACTTCCTTGCCTGGGTCCCAGCCAAGAGGAGGTGCCCCCATTCGCCTTTGTACTCCAGATTTGACCGAACTGCCAGGAGTTGGCCAAGAGAGGGTAGTAAGAGGGTGAGATGGGGGGCGGTCAGTGTCAGGGGAAGAGAGGGTAGTCTGGGGTCGCAGGGCCCACCAGCTTGTGCCGACAGACACTCTTCATCAGTTGCCAGCTGGGGCTGTGCTGGGGCACTGCCAAGGGTTGGCTGCCCATCTTCTCCCTGCAGGACACACCTCTGCCAGCCCCTGCCCTCCCCTGCCCACTCCTCCTGGCCAAGGGCCAAGCACTTTGGGGAGCAGGGAGCCTTCCAGGTGTGCAGACAGGCAGAATCCTGGCTTGGAGACTGTGTCCCCTGAGCCCACCTTCAATGTACCTGGCACCAGGGGTCAGCATTTGTGGGCAGAGATGCAGGAAGAGAGATGCCTTGTGCTAGATCCTTGGCCATGGACAAAGCTGTACGTGTGCTGAGGGCCTACCAAAAAGTGCCCCCAGGAGATCAGAGGAGAGAGCTATTGTCACCCACTGGGCCAGGCAGGGATGGCTCCCTCAATCCCAGGTGGGGATTGGAGCTGGATCTGGCAGGATGAGGAAAGTTTAAAGAGACAAAGTAGTGAGCAGTAGGGAAGAAGGGGGAAGGCACCTGTTCTGGCAGAGAAGTTCCCTTTGAGTGTATCTGCCGCACTCAAACCACTGCCCACCCTAACCACTGGCCCTCCAAGACAGCACCAGGAGTCCTTCCCCATCACCCCAAGCTGCAGGGCTCCCAGCAAGAGTGCTCTAGGATAGTGACGGCCAGGCTGGTGGGGAGATAGTCAAGAGGTACAGCTGAGGGCCAGTGGGAGCAGTAGACTGAGCTGAGCTATGGAGCTGCTGAGCTCTGGGTTCTAGTCCCAGGCTTGCCACGCATTGGCTGTGCAACCTTGTACAACTTACTTAACCATTCTGGGCCTCAGTGTCTCTGTCTCTTGGGAGGATAACTGATTACATGTGAAACTGCTGAGTGCATGCTTAGCACATGAGCACTGAGTAATGGTAGCTGCCCGGCTGCAAACCACAGGAGGCAGAAAGTGTCCATTCTGCCTCTGCCATACCTTTTGGGTGATCGTGAAGAAGCCACACCCCCACTCTAGGCTTCAGTTTCCCCATCTGTCGTATAGGGCTTATATTGCCTTTTCTGTTAATACAAGTAGTCGACAGCATCAAACCTACCTCAGACACAGGGATACTGTGGGGTAATTATTTCAGTAGTAGAACATGGAATCAGGCCTCAGGGGCCCTATGTGGCCCTGCCAGCCTCCAGCTGGGGACCCTCACTTCAGGAGGTAGGCCTGGGCCCAGTGGAACCGTCGCTGTGGAGACCAGGCTCTGGCTCTGGGGGGCCCAGGTGCTCTTATTCCAGGGGCCTCTCTTCCCTCCCTCGGGGTCTGGGATAAAGGGGGTCCACAGGGGCCAGGCCCTCACTAATTCCCTATTAAAACTTGAAAGGGGCCAGAGAGCCTCCAGAATAAACTCATTAGCTTTTATGGGATAATAAATGGATCCCATTAAATACTCATTCTCCCTATGCTGGGCCAGCTTAACCTCCAGAACCCTGAGGGGTAGCTCCCTGCCCACTGTATCCCCCAGGTTCCCCCTGTACCCACCTGCAGTCATGCTCCCCTCAGCTGAAAGCTGGTGCTGCCACAAGTTGGGGATCAAGCCTGACCTTTCTGAGAACTGTGGGGTCCCCTTCCTGTGCCAGCCGCTAAGGCCAGCAGGTCCCCCTGCCCTTGCAGAGGACGGGGTGGGGCTGGCCGTTGGGAGAGTGGGCCTGTCTCTAGATGGCCCTCACCAAACCCAGGAGGTCCCCACTCCACAGATGGAGAAGCAAAGGCTCGAGTGGGCAGCCCCCTGCCCAATCACACCGCTAGTGAGACATAGATTGGGGATTGGAACCTGAGGTTTTTCTTTCTGTGTGGAGCAGAAAGATCTGCAGACACAATAGCACTAAACAGACAACCTGGTGCAGCATTTGCCCCAGGCAGGGACCACCACCCTCCGCCATTGTCTCCCCACAGACCAATTCCGACTCCTCAGCCCACAGGGGCGGTGACCCTTGGCAACGTCCTGGGCCTCACTGAGCCTCAGTTTCCCCATCTATCAGACAGGGACAGAACACCTACCCAGCTGGATGCTATGAAGAAGAGTCCCCAGTCGTTATGGCTTTCCCTAAACAGGAGCTAGCACCGTGCCCCATCTAGATCCCAGTCTGTGCAGGTGGAGCACGCGGCCCCCTGTCTCCACCCTCAACCAGCTGGGCCCAGGGGAGGAGCGGGCAGGGCAGGCGGCTTTCCCTGGGAGGCCCCGGCGGGGGCTAAGGGGAGGGGGCTTCCAATCCCAAGAGGGGCCACAGGGGGGCAGCGCGGGCCGGGAGGCGGAGCGGGAGAGAATCCACCGGGGAGGCATCCTGAATGGCTCATTAGTGCCGATGAAAGCCTTTTTTCATTTCGTCTAAATACTTTAAACAGGGCTCCCTCCGATGTCTATTTGCATAGCTTGAGAGTTAATGCGGGGGGAGGGCCCAGGAGGCGGCGGCGGGGCCCACCAGGGCTGGGGGCTGCCGGGAAGCTCCGTGGCGGGAACGGCGACGGGGTGGTGTGGGAGCCGAGGGGTGTTTCCCAGTCCCAGCCCACCTGGAGGACGCAGCCCCCGGCCCCGCGGGAAGAGAGGAGGGAGCAGCAGCCCAGGGTGTGCATTCCTGCGTTCCGGAACCGGCACCGGCACCGGGCAGGTGGGGATCATGGGGGGCTGTTTTGCTGTGGGCCACTATCCCCCACATACATACCAGCCTCGGAGGCGGCTGCCCTTTGCGCGGCGCGATGCAGTATTATCCTCGTGGTACAGCTGAGAACGCTGACATGCTCGAGGTCACACACACCTGCCACACAACAGGGGACATGGTCGTCCAGAAAGGAGAGGCCTCACCCGGGCCAGCTTCTCCCAACCCTAAAGGCCTGCTCAGTGCTGCCCTGGCAGGGGGCTGCCCCCCTCGGAGTGTGGCCTCTCCCTCTGTAGTCCCCGCCACCAAAAAAACCCAAAACAACAAACAAACAAAAAACCCCTGCTATTTAGAACAAAAAGATTCTCACAGAACCTCTCCAAGATGCCCGTTTTACAGCTGAGGACACAAAGGACACAGATTTGACTTGCCCGGGCTCACTTGACTTTTACGTGGCAGAGCTGACATTTACACCCCAGTGTATGTGTGACTTGGCATGCCCGCCCTGCGGAGCAGTGTCCTCGGCTTCTGGTTTGAGTCCCAGACTCAGGTGTGCTTTGGACACAGAATGGGGGCTCCCTGGGTCCCAACCAGAAGGCTTCCTGAGGGCCCAGCTCAGCTCAGCCTCAGCTCAGGTCCCAGAGGCCAGAAACTCTGGCCTCAGCTCCACTTCTAACCTGCAAAAGACCTTGGACAAGTCCATTCCTCTCTCTGGGCCTTAGTTTCCTCAACTGGCTAGAGGACTCTCTGCTGGGTAGCCCCAGTCCCCTCCTCCTGTGAGGCAAGCTAGTGTCCTGGAAAGACTAGGGCTTTGTGAACCAGATCACCATAGGTTCAAGTCCCAGCTCCACCTTTGTGTGACTGGACAAGTCCTCACCTTCCCTCGCTAGGCTTCAGGTTCTTTTTCTATAATGTGGGAATAAGATACCCACCTCACAGACTCGTAGTGTCAGTTAAATAATCCAAGATCCGGGAACGGCCCAACTCAGTGTCTGGCACACATTAAGGTGCCTGATGAGACTGGGCATTTGGGTCCCTGACACCTCCTGCTGCTTCCCCTGCATCACACTCCCCCTTTGTCAGTCTCTACACCTTTGGACTCAGTCAGCCCAGGCAGAGAGAACCCCAGGAACCTGGGGAGGGGGCTCACAGGGCCTCAGGATTCCATCGGAATCATCCAGGGTGTCTGGAGATGCCCTTTCCCTGGAAATGGCTTGTCTCCCAGAGATTATCTTACCCTCTCTGATAGTGGGTAGCACCCTCCGGGACCACGTGGCAGCTGATTGCAGAGTCAATTTGCTCGTTTGATATGCTATCTCGATCCCACTTAACCAAGTGCTCAGTCCCCCCCGACAACACAATCGGTGCCATCGACGGTGACGGGAGGTGCCCGTTAGCTCTGCTCCATTGCCCAGCACCCACCTGGCAGCCAGCGGGAGGAGCTGTGCCCGCTACGGTCCCTTCCTGAGACAGAGGCGCTCCCTCTCCCACTGAAGACTTCCGCAGGTGCCTACCCTGGGAGCCTCGGCTACATCTCTTCTTGGGCAACCCTGGAAGGCGACACTGGAACCCTAAGGCTCCAGTCTATGTGATGAGAAAGGCTCTTCTTCCTTGTCATATGCTATGATCACTCTCAGGTAACCTGGCAAAGACCGTGTGATATCTGGGAGCTGGGCAAAGAGAATAGCCCCATCCTGGCATGTCAGAGGCACTCCCTGGACTGACTTAGATGAAACACACGGGACACTGCCAGACCACCTGCTCCAGGGGGTATGGGTCTGGCTGGGCATCTAGTTTGGACACCGTGTTGTCAGTGTCTGGTACAGAATGCCAAGGCACAGATGGACTCCTTTAGTGAACATCTCAGGAGATAGGGGTTGGGCCTCGTTCCTTAGGGCTTTGGGGCCCCAAGGCCCCTCTGACCCAGAGCAGTGGAGAGCCCTCTGACCTGCACCCACCTCCCTCACCCCAATTTCCTCCCTCCTCCCAATTGTCTGACACATCAGAGCCACCACGGTCTCCTGAACAGAATGTAGACCATCTGCCGCTTCCTCACGCCTGCCAATCCATGGAGTGGGTGTGAGCCTGTGGAATGACAGCCCCACCATCGGACGTGCAGAGGAACCAACCTCCTCCTTGCAAACTCTGTTATCTCACCCTGGCTGTGTTTCCCTTCAAATCTTCATGCAGCCATTTTGAGAGCTGTTAAAATCAGAATATCTTCCCAGCCTTCTCCAAACTGGCAAAATTCTATGTGAAGTGAATCTGGAGCCAGCATCCATTGACCTTTTTCTGGCAGTCAAGGATCTGGGGAGCCTAGTGGGCCACAGGCAGAATATGCATCATCTCTTCAGCTATGTGGTTAAATAAGTCAATACAATCAATAGCATAGCAACCTCAGACCAGTAACAGCAAATAAGTTTCTTCTTCCATAGCCTATCTAATCAATTGGTAGTGGCTGCCTGGATAACTGTGTTAAGAAGGATTCTGAAGCACCATATGGCCTCAGCAAGAAATAACCAAAATTGGTTAATAATGTCTACCATGGATTGGGGGGGGAGGGGCTTGTAGCATGCAGATGACCCTACTTTAGATCCTGCCCTAGATGGCCCCTGGCTTGTGTCAAAAGAAAGATAAAGAGCATTCAGAGAGGCACAGCAAATGGGAAAGGGAAGTAATATTATCTCAGTTAATCCTATAAAAGAAACCCCATTTTACAGATGAGAAAAATAAGGTTCGGAGAGTTTAAGTTATTTGCCCAAGGTCACACAGTCCCATGGTGGTGGATTTGAAGCTACATCTGCCTTACTCCAGAGTTTAGCTTTTGTAGAAGGACAAAAAAGAGAGAGAGAGAGACAAAAGAAATGATTTTCTGAAAATTGAGAGAAATAGGGCATAATGGGACCCCAACAAAAATGTCGTCATGTGTCTGTGAGGGAATCTAAAATAAAATCCCAAATATATGAAGCATTTCCTGAGACTAATGACCAGGTTCATTGAGAACAGAAAGTGAACTTGAATGCAATGTCCTGTAACCTCAGGCAGAAAAGTCACACTGGTGGGGGATGGCACTCTTGCTAAGGGTGTCATCTGCGGTCTTCAATTGACTGGTCGTTGACTTTGAGCAAGTCATTTCCTTTCTTTGACCTTGTTTCGTCATTGGTAAAATAAGGCCTTTGAGCTACGTTAGGGATGAGAAATATTTGTTCGTCATGTTGGTCTGAGGCATCGGGCATGGCTGCCTAGAGTGCTGTGTTGAGAAGGATTCTGAGGCCGAATCTGAGAACAGCCAGGAAATAGTGCAATGATAGATTAGTAATGTCCACCTCTGGTGTTGGAGGAGAAGGGCTATCTCATGTGCCATCCTTAAAGTATGTGATATCACCTCACTTCCAGCTCTAATATTCTATAGCTCCATGATTTTCAACCACGAGGACACTCCCCAAGGCTCTATGTCAAAAGAGAGGTGGATCTCCTACTGCCTGGACTAGGTGTGATGCTGCTCACTGTGGGGCAGGAGGAGAACCTCTGATCATCTGTTACTATTTCAGGACTTTCCTCGGAGGCCCCTACAGTGGGGGAAGAGCAGGCCCCAGGCATGGAGGAGACGGATGGGGAGCTGACAGTGAACCCCACACCTGAGCAGCCAGAACGAGGCATCCACTTCGTCACAACGGCCCCTACCCTGAAGCTGCTTAACCACCACCCCCTGCTCGAGGAATTCCTACAAGAGGGGTTGGAGGAGGGGGAGGCAGAGCTGAGGCCAGCACAGCCCTTCCGGCCTGACCCCCCTACACCATACACCCCGAGTCCCCTTCCCCGTCTGTCCAAGCAGGACAGCCGCCCCGTCTTCACCAGCCCCACTCCAGCCATGGTGGCAGCACCTACTCAGCCCCAGTCCAGGGAAGGACCCTGGAGCCTGGAGTCAGAGCCCCCTGCACTTCACATCACAGCTCCCCTACCTCCAGGGCCCAGTATGGCAATGCCCACCCCAGGCCCAGCAGAGAGGCCCAATACTGCACCCCCTAGCAGGGCATGGACTCCGACCCGAGAAGGTCCTGGAGACATAGGCAGGCCCTGGGCTCCAGAGGCCATGTCGCAGACCACAGGGCTTGGGATTGAGGGGACCATCACCACCTCTACGGCTTCAGGGGATGAGGAGGAGACCACCACCACCAGCACCATCATCACCACCACTGTCACCACAGTCCAGCCACCAGGTCAGCTACCTGATGGCTTGCAGATCTAGAGATGGGAATGGGGGAGCTGAGGGGCCCCTGAATTCCTCCCTCTCTGTCACTGTGCTGGCCTGCCTTGCCCTTGGGAACCAGACAGACCCAGGTTCAAATCCTGATCGGAAGCAACTACAGCAGACCTTAGAAATTTTATCTCACCTCCCTGAGCCTCATCTGTAAAACGGCAATAAGAAGACCTACCTTACTGAGCCACTGCCAAGAACTGAGATAAGATTGCACACAGTAGGTGGTCAAGAGAAAGTGGCCCCCTGCTTTTAACAGGGTAATAGACCTCCCAAGTTGTGAGCTTCACCACACACACACACACACACACACACACACACACACACACACGCACACACAAACACACACAGGTCAGCCGTAGTTGGATCCACTTTGCCAGAGCTGGGTTTAGCCTTATGTCTCCTCCTGCCTCCCAGGCCCTTGTAGCTGGAATTTCTCAGGCCCAGAGGGCTCTCTGGACTCCCCCACAGCCCCCAGCTCACCCCTTGATGTCGGCCTGGACTGTTTCTACTACATCTCCGTCTATCCTGGCTACGGTGTGGAAATCAAGGTGAGTGACCTGGATTCGGCAGGGACAGGACTGGGGCTAGTGTGTTATCTTTCCGGAAAGGTGCTGGCCCTGGGGGCGGAGGGGGTTGGGTAGAGATGTGCAGGGTCAGCAGTTGGACAGGGACCTAGGGCCAGGGCTGGGCAGTGGGCCTAAAACATGGTTGGATTCTGCCCTGCGCCTCAGGGAGTGAAGAGGTTCCTGCTCCCGCGCAGCGATGCCTAGGCTGAGAGGGGCTGCTGGAGAAGCACGTGTGCCTATCCTCTTCCCCCAAGGGTTTAATCAGGAGCTCAGGAGAGCCTGAGGAGGGGCTCTAGCCTCGATGGACACGGGATTGGGTGAGCGTCTGAATCCATGCATCTGAGTCGAAAGAACTCAGGGTGGCCTTGTTGGACCTGTGAGAGCCGTGGAGCCTCACTCACTCATATATTCACTCGCTCGTGTATTCACTTCCTCTTTCCCTTCAGCAAATACTCCCTGAGTAGCTCCTCTGGGCCAGGCCCTGTGCTGGCTCCTGGGATGCAGAGGTGGGAAGACGGACATGGCCGCAGCATCAAAGGTGACCAGCTGCTGGGAGAGCCAGACCTAGTGCCCAGCCCCCTACCCCCTACCTTCCTGGGCCATCTCATCCCTCCCTTGGCATTAAGGCTCCCTCTTAATCCCCAAACCTGAGCCTGCAGGTCCTCATGGCTGTTCCACAGGCTCCACCACCTCCACAGGCCCCAAACCCAGCTCTTCCTTTTTGTTCCCCCAAACCTGCTTGCCACCCGACTCCTGTCCTCAGAGACTGAGCCCAACCAGTCAGAAACCTAGAGCAGGGCCACCACGGTGCATTGTAGATGGAATCCCTGGAGCTGTGTGACCAGAGGCACCTTGGCCCTTCCCTCTCCCTGTTCCACCAGCTCCCTGATGCCCAAGTTGTCACCATGACACTCCCCCAGACTCAGATCTACCTGCTGCTCCCCCTCTATCCCAGCCCCCACATGGTCCAGCCTCTGTCATCCCTCCCCTGATGCTGTAGTGGATGCCTCACTGGTCACTCCACTCACGCTTGCCCCCATTACCATCCTCCACCCACACTGCCATCATTTTTCTCAAATGAAATCGATCCTACCTGCCACGTCTCCCCCAAGGGCCTCTAAATCAAGGCCGGCCCCTCTGGGCCCATCTCTAGCCACTTCTTCCCTTGTTCTCTACTCCTGCTTTGCACTAAACAGCTTGCAGCTAAGGGAATGGGTCAAGCGCGCTTTCCCCACAAGCCCCAGTTTCACCTACTGGTCCCTTTGCATGGAAGAGTCATCCTCCTATCCCCTCCCCTAGGACTCAACCCTGGCATCACTTTTTCTGGGAATTCTCTCCTGATCCCCAAAGCCTGGGGCATCCCCCATCCTCGCTCATCACGCTGTCTCCTATGGGTCTGTTTATAGCTGTCATCTCCCCAGCTAGACTGTAAGCTCCTTGAGGGGTGCCTTGGTGTACACGGCCCAGACTGGGTTCTCCATGAGCTGACTGAATGCATGGACGAATGAATGGAGGTGGGGAGGAGAGGCATTCGGCCCAGTTGAGGGAATCAGGGAGGGGGCGGAGGAGGAGTCCAGGGAAGAGGACAGCTCTGCCTATCCCCCCTTCCCGGCCTGCTCCCCACGCATCCCAAAGCCCCTGGATCTGGGCCTAAAGCCAGCTCATCTGTCCTGGGGCAGCACCCTCAGCCCTGCCCCCTGGGGATGTCAGGTCCAGGTCTCTGAGCCGGGCCCTGCCGAGGGGGACGTTCTCCCAGCACTGGTGGGCCCCTCCCCTTCTTTCTGTAACTGTTTGCTCCTGTGCTGTCAAGCCCTGTGCCCCTCGCTCCGGTCTGACTGGGAGGGTAATTAGGAACAGCCACCCCCCCTCAAGCCATTAGCGCTCAGTGCCGCTTAATTAAGGTAATTAATGTAAAATCATCACCTAATGAGTGGTGGCACTGGCTGTGGCTCACCAGGTGGAAGGCGCCAGCTGCAGGTGTGGGGAAGGGGGTGGGAGGGGGCCGATGCCAGGCTGGCTGCCCCTGTGCAGGCCTGGGCTGGTTCTACCCCCAAGCCTACCATCCCCACGGACGCCCACTAGGCCAGGCCGGGCGGGCCCCGTCCTGGTTCTCTCCACAATGAGGCAAGATGCTGCCTCTGCCTGCCCTGGCCCTGGCCCAGGCACAAGCCCCACCCTGGATACCCACCCTCTCACGGAAGCCCCCGGAAGCTCCGGAAGCCCCGTGTCTGTTGTCTGGTTCTGCCACATTTTTTTCATCAAATGCAAAAGCCGTTACCAGGCAACCTTGAGAGGAAGACCTGCCACGGCCCTGGATTGCTGTCAGGAAACGGAGCAGGCAGATGCTGGCCCCGCCCTCTACCGTACGGCCACTGGGCAGAGTCCTTGGGGACCCTGTTGGCCCTGATGGCCTGAGAGCACCTGAGGCCATGGCAGGGAGGGCTGGGTGGGGAGGGACGGAATCATCAGGGCTGAAGCAGGATTTAAGGTTCTTCCACGGCCAGTTCCAGCAACCTCTGCTCCTATCTAAGCCTCCTGGCCACACCACACAGGCCACTTGGGGACCTGAAGAATTAATGACACTGCAGACCAATACCCAATGGGTAGTTGAAAACCTGAGGCCATGAAGGAAAGGGAATTGCCCAAGGTCACTCCATTAATCATTAACTAATGTTTTGTTTTTTAAATTTATTTATTTTTTTATTTATGTTTGGCCGCATTGGGTCTTCGTAGCTGCGCGCAGGCTTTCTCTAGTTGCGGCGAGCAGAGACTACTCTTTGTTGCAGTGCACGAGCTTCTCATTGTGGTGGCTTCTCTTATTGTGAAGCATAGGCTCTAGGTGCACAGGCTTCAGTAATTGTGGCTCACGGGCTCCAGAGCACAGGCTCAGTAGTTGTGGCACACGGGCTTAGTTGCTCCGCGGCATGTGGGATCCGCCCAGACCAGGGCTCGAACCTGTGTACCCTGCATTGGCAAGCAGATTCTTAACCACTGCGCCACCAAGGAAGGCCTAACTAATGTTTTTTGATGAGTGAATTTGTTCCACAAGTACAGATTGAGCAATTCCTATGTGCCAGGCTCTGTACTGGGTGCTGGAGACATGGATCTTCACAGTTAGTGAGGGAGACAGAAATCATAAATGATGACCAAAAAAAAAAAAAAAAATGATGACCACAGAATGCGCAGTGCTGTTGGGGATAGGAGTGGGAAGCACAGAGGACCGTAGGAATTCCAGGATAGGGCACACTCCACCATGGGGGGGCCAGGGGGAGTCAGAGAAGGCTCCCCGGAGGTGATGATACCTGCTCTGAAGCCTGAAGGATGAGAGGCCAGCAGCCAAGCCTTGGCTGGAAAGCAGCAGGTAAGGCACACTGGCCCTTGAAGCCTGCCCAGGCAGTTTTGAACAGGTGACTTTATTGCCTAGGAGCAGGAGGTGGGCTTAATGGCTTCTGGATTGCACTCCTGCCAGAGGCTAGGCCTGAGTGCAGTGCCCTCCCGCCCAGGGCTGGCAGTTGGGCCAGGCCACGCTGTGCACTGGGGGTAAGACAGATGAGACAGCTGGAATGCCCAGGAGGCTGCCCACTGCTCCTTCAGGCTTGGGGAAGGCTTGTGGCTTCTTCCCATCATGGGTAAGCCCCTGCCTACCCTTCCATGAATTCACAGGGATGGCTCAGGGTTGGTGGAAGGGATGGAATCCAGGCAAGGGGGACTGGAGGAACCATGGGAGGAGAGGAACTTTTTTTGTTTTTTGTTTTGGCCGTACCACGCGGCATGTGGGATCCTAGTTCCCCAACCAGGGATCGAACCTGAGTCCCCTGCATTGGAAGTGCAGAGTCTTAACCAATGGACCACCACAGAAGTCCGGAACATCTTAAAGACCCACAAATCACACTCCTATGCAGGTCAGCCTGACACCATGCTGAGCCCCTGCCATGTGACCACAGCTCTGGCTAAAGGCTGGGCCCTTGGGCAAGACCCTCTCAATTCCCTCTTTGTGAGGAACAGCCTCAGGGGTTCCAGAATCCCTAAGAGCCCATCTCTTCATGGCTTAGACCACAGCCCCTCCTAACCTGCTTCATCCCTGGCCTCCACCTCCCTTCAGGATGCTGCAGCTATCTGTGCCTTCTGGGGCTGAGGGTCTGGGCTGCCTGTAGGAAGAAGGCCAGGGCCAGCCCTCTATGATGGGAAGAGGCTTGCCTATTTCAGCTGGGGATTGGGCACTGGGCTAGGCTCTTTTTAGAGAGATCCAGAGAAGACCCTTCAGGATGGGTGGGCACGAGCCCCATGGCCCATGAGGGTCCCATTTCCTCTCCAGGCAGCCAGCTCCCCTGAGAGCTCCAGGCCTTTCTGGGCCTGGCTCATGTCTCTCACTGTGCTTGGCATTCTAAGAGCCTTCCCGCTGCCATCCCCATCTTGGTTTGGCCGCTCTCTGTACCATCTGGAGCCTGGACACAGCCGCCCACAGTCCCTGCCCTAGTGCCCCAGATGGCCCCATTGGAACACTGCTCTCCCATGCCAGGCCAGCTGCCAGTTTGATAACCGGAACACCCTACCCTTCTAGGCCAGGTCAGGGCCAGGCCTGATATGGACGCAGGAGTAGGGTGGTGGGTCAGGGGGGGTGAGATTTCTCAGCAACCTCCTCTTTCTTGGCTCCTAGAAGGCTTATCTGAAGCGGGGGTCACAAGGGAGCAAACAGGTCTAGCCCCATGGATTTAGGCCCCTCTTCCCCTCCCTAAAGCAGACCTTACCCCATAAGTGTTTGTAGACAAGCATCAGAACTAAGACAAGAGCATAGAAGCTGTCACATAGAGCACAGAAACTGAAAGTGGGGTTCCAGTCCTGGTTCTGCAGCCCATCTCTCAGTCACTGGGCTAAGCCCCTGGCCTTCTCTGGGCCTGTTTCCCTTTCTCTTAAAAGAGGTTGAACCAGATGATGCAAAAGGCTCCTCCCAGCCAGTCCCTCTGAGTATGGCTCCTTTTCTGGGTGGGAAGCTCCATCATAGCTCAGAATGGCAGTGGCATCTCAGGCCCTGGACCCTGTTTCCTGCTTCCTAGCAGCTCAGAATCTGCGCTAGGGAGAGGGTGGCTCCCAGGTACAGTGCCTCCCAGGCAGAGCCCTGGCAGACCTGAGGTGAGGTGGGTCCACAGCCTGGGTGGGGCCCAGGTCTCTCCAAAAAAGGGAAAGAGGACTGTTCATGCTGCGCCCACTCTGTGCTGAGCCCCGTACAGGCGGGATCTAACTTAACCGTTATAACCCCATGAGGTGGGTGTGATTATCCCATTTCACAGATGACACTGGCGTTCAGAGATGTCATGTGACTTGCCCAAGGACCTATCAACTAGTCGATGATGGAGCTGGGAGTTGATCCCAGGACTCAAGAGTCCCTGTTCTTCCCCTGGCCCAGAAGATTGGCCTGTTCCAGAAAGAGAGTTCAGTTGGGAACAGTTGGAGAACTCCATCCCCAACCCCTTTTCTCAGCCCAGCCCTGCCTGCTCCTCTAGGAACCCCATCTGGAATTCTCCCAGTTTCAGGGGAGAGGCCTGGGATGCTTGCATGAAGACAAAGCACTGGACCAGGAATCAGGAGTCCTGGCCTGGAGTCCTGGCTTTGCCTTGGATTTCCAGTGTGACCCAAAGAGGAGCTCTCAACTTCCCTGATTACGAGGTTCCCTTCTCTATAGACTGGAGGTAAACACATCCTGCCCTGCCTCCCTTATTGAGGTTTTGCGAGATCTGTGAGGATAATGGGTGTGAAAGAGCTTTGAAAACTGTAAAGGATCTCATGGGAAGAATTGTGATTCTACTACTGTTGGAGTAAGGGAGCACATGTATGTGTGGGCATGTGTGCCAGGTCATGTGTTTGAGGGAGTTGTGCGCATGCAGTGGGTTTATGTCAGAGTACACACACAGGTGTTGGTGATCAGGAGAGTGCAGTGGAACAGGGGCCTTGGTCAGCTTCTGGGAGTGGGACTCAGGTACTGGGGGAGGGGCTTACACACAAGTCATCCCTGAGCTCGTGGCCTGTGCAGGGTTGTACTAAGATGATTGTGTGCAAGGACTTGTGGCACCATCCTGTCTATGAGTCGCACCATTAGAGCATGTCCTAGAGACCGACTGGCAGCTTCCATGGGGACAGACAGGCCAGTCAAGGCTGATGGTCTGGGGTTGGCAGAGGGCAACCTGAATCCTCCCCACCTCCCATCCAGGAAGGAGTCAGCCCCCTCAAAGCAGCCATATTTCCTTCCTTGAACTGACCCCTGGTCTGCTGGAAGCTGGGCAGCGTTAGACAGCCCAGAGTCCTGTGGGAATTGTCCTCGGCTCCCTCTGCTTCTGTCTTCCCCGGCCTGATCCCCAGCTCCCCTCTTGTCACTGGCTAGGCGTGTGGGAAGACAGCCCTCGTGAGCAGAGCTGACATTTCAATCTGTCTCCTGAGCCCTTCAGATGCCTGCAAATTACATCAAGACTTCATCACCCCCCTTGTCTAACACCCAGCCCTGTCTGGCCCCTGTCAGGCCTGGCCCTCAAACAAGTGACAAATTACATCTGGCCACTGTGGCAGGCCTGCAAGTGGGTGCTTGAAACCCAAGGGACCAGCGCTGCATAGGCAGCCATTGTGAGAATAGAGTACCTTCTGGACAAGAGCCCCAAGTAATCAGGCCCACTCCATTGCATGCTCTCATGGCAACCCCTGCCACCAGACCAGCTTTGAGGGGCCCATGCCTTCCCCAGATCAGAGGGGGACGGAGGTCTCAGCTCCCAGTTTTCTCAGCTTTACGGGCTTCTGGGGGAAAGATGGCTCAACATCTTGAAAAAAGCCCAGTGTGGCCAAAAACCACCTCCCTGCTAAACCTGGCGGACCTGGGACCCAGGAATAAAAATGTCTAGAAATCTGTCTGCAGGTCTCACCCCCATGAGGTTAGGAGGGAGGGAGCTGCCTTTGCCTCCAGCAAGGCCAGGCTCTGCTACTTAACACCTGTGTGACCTTAGCCTCTCCCAGCCTCTGTATACTTAAGGGGATTTTACCACCCACTTTACAGAATTCTGGTGAGGATGAAATACCTGTAAATAGTACAAGGCTTGACACATTGTAGGTGCTCTGTGAATGGTAATTGTTGTTATTGCTGTCCACTGTTGCTGGCTAAAAAGCAGGGTCAGGAGCTGGAAGATAGGGGTTAAAGGGTGTTTATGGGAACTAGGAAAAATGCTAACCTCATGTCTACTTCTCTGCCCTCACTTCATTAGTAATTTCCCTGCAGTGATGTCCTCCCTTCCTCCTCCTCCTCCCAGGCTGGCCCTGCCCCCTTAAGGCGCTCTCAGCCCCACCTGCTCCACGTGCTCTCCCTGAGCCTGCAACCCCTCCACTCCCCCCTAGAGGATTCCTGCTGCATGCATTCAGTCCCACTTAAGGCAGAATTACATGCTGCCTGGCATCTCTCGATAATTACAGATTCCACGTGTGTGAGTCTTGTTTGCCCAACTCTAGAATCACAGAATCTCCAAGTTTGAGGGGACCTCATCCAGCCTCCGCCTGCTGCAGGAATTCCCTGAGGAATGTCTCTGGCAGATGGTCCGGCAGCCTCCACCCAAATGTGCCCTGGAGGGGAGCTCCTCATGGAGAGGCTGCACATCTGCCCCAGCACCTTGCCTTGAGCTTTCTCTTCAGCCCCAAAGATTCCCTAGGCCTTTTCTCCCAGGCAGGGGAGTCTGCAGGGCACATATGCTCTCAGCACCCACAGTCTGAGGGGCCCAGAGGCTAGCGCAGCTGTGTCCTTGGACCTGGCTGGGCTCAGCATCCTCTGTGCTTCTCAGTTTACAGAAATCTGCAAGGAATGTACCTCTAGCGACCCGCACATTCACCCTTTCCACACATCTTTATTGCAACTGGCCAGTGAAGAGGGCATTGTGACCCAAAATGCTACCTTTAGGCTTTATAAGAGAGACAGACGGTAGAGGGGCCTGAAGTAAAGGAACTGACTGGCCTGGCTTGGGAGGCAGAGGATGGTGGCCCTGAGACCTGAAAGAATGAGCAGCTTCAGCAGGAGAGGAAAAACGGAAGGCGTTCCCTGGGCTGGATCCTGCATATGCAAATGCCCGGAGGAGGGGAGTGAGGCATGGCCTGTGGCTGCAGTGAAAATAAGAGGCTGGCATAGCTGCTGAGGCCCACTGTGAGCTGGGAAGTTTGGACCTCTTCCTGTGGACAATCTGAAGTCACCAACAGGCTTTGGGTAGGAGAGAGACATGGTCCAATCTGAGACAGCCGGGGCCAGGGAGATGAGTTGGGGATGGGAGGGGTGAAGGCCAGGTGAGGAACAATGGGTAGGGGGGAGGGTGGTAGGTAATCAGAGCCAAGATAGAGACAAAGGGATGGAGAGGAGGAGTCAACTGAAATATTTGGGAGATAAGATTAGGAAGGATTTGGTGGCTCACTGGATGCCACTTAACTAGCCCAGGAGGATAATCTGTGAAGGTCCTGCCTCAGAGCAACATAGTAAGGACCTTGGAAACCATGTAGATCAATGCTTCGGAATCACCTTGTTAAAATGCAAAGGATGAGGACTTCCCTGGTGGCGCAGTGGTTTAGAACCCGCCTACCGATGCAGGGGACACGGGTTCGAGCCCTGGCTGGGAAGATCCCACATGCCTTGAAGCAACTAAGCCCGTGTGCCATAGCTACTGAGCCTGCACTCTAGAGCCCGTGCTCCGCGCAACAAGAGAAGCCCCCGCTCGCCGCAACTAGAGAAAGTCTGCGAGCAGCACCGAAGACCCGACACAGCCAAAAATTATTTAATTAATTTTAAAAAGAGAGAAAGAAAGAAAATCAGAGATATAAAAAAAAAAAATGCAAAGGATGATTTAGTAGATCTTAGGTGGGGTCTGAGCTTCTGCATTTCTAACAAGCTCCCCGGTGGTGCTGATGCTGCTGGCCCAGGGACCACATTCTGAGTAGCAAAGATTCACACTAGGCATTTTATATGATGGAGAAAATGAAGCTCAAATAGTCGGCATACTTGTCCAAGATCACATGGTTAGGATTAGGTCCCAGACCTCTGGGCTCCCAATCCAGTGCTCCTTTACCAGGCCACACTAACACTTCCCCTCTGGGCAGAGTCTGTTGCTGTCCAATCCTTGTTTGACTGAATGAAGGCATGGAGCCCAGAGGATGCTCCAGGGATTGAAGGTCTAAGGGCGTTGGGGTGGTGGCAGAGGGACCTGTGACAGCCAGAGGAAAGGACTGGAAAAAGAGGCCCAGAGAAGAGAGAACTGAAGGGTGGCTGGCACGTGGAGGGGCGTGGCATAAGGCCAGGCTGAGCAGTCAGCAGAGGCCAAGTTGGGCAGGGCCTCGAGGGCCACAGCAAGGAGTCTGGACTAGATACTGTGGCCTTTGTGGGCTCACTGGAGAGCCACGGATGATTTAAATAAGGAAGCACCATGAGCAGCAACATATCAGGGCTATCCACTGGCTGCAGTTCAGAGAATATCGAGGTGGAGGGAGAAGTGGGTTAAGCCCTGCAGGCAGGGAGGCTGGCAGGAGGCTGCTGCGAGGGTCTAGGTGAGCAATAACAGCGAGGACGGGGGAAGTAGCAGCGGGGATGAAGAGCAGTGAACAGAGTTGGGGGCCAGTTGACAGGAGGGAATGACGGATTTGATGTGGGTTATAAGGGAGGAGGAGAGATGCCAGTTTCTAACTTGGGCCTGCAGATGGATGGTAAGGTCATTCCCTGAGCTGGGGAGCCAGGGGAGCTGCCAGCTGGGAGAAGGGGATGCTCAGTTTGAGGCAAGCTGGGTGTGAGAGGACAACAGAGGCTGTTCAGGGGAAGCTGATGTTTCAGAGCCCACCTTGCTGGCCAGGCCCTCGGCGGACACCATCTAGTTCAACACACCAACTGCACCCCCACCTTACCGATGAGAAAGCTGAGCCTAGAGCTATGAAGGGACAGGAACCATTTGGTGTAGCTGGAAAGCTTTGGAAACAGACATGTTTACAAATCCCACTTGTGCTAATCTCTACGTGACCCTGGATAATTTACTTGATATCTCTGAACTTCAGGTCCCATTTCACAGGGTTACTAGCAAGGTAAAATGAGCTCTTCCTGCACTGAAGTGCCTAGCTCAGGGCCGGGGGCTCCAGTGCCTAAGGGGCACTGAGGATTGGCCATGCCCCTGGCCTGCGGAAGCCTGAGGGCAGCAGGGCTCAATCAGCAAAAGGAAGCCTGACTCTTCTGCTTTGCTCTGTTTATTCTATGGACAGGTCCAGAACATCAGCCTCCGAGAAGGGGAGACAGTAACTGTGGAGGGCCTCGGGGGGCCTGACCCCTTGCCCCTGGCCAACCAGTCTTTCCTGATGAGGGGCCACGTCATCCGCAGCCCCACCCACCAAGCGGCCCTGAGGTTCCAGAGCCTCCCACCACCCGCTGGGCCTGGCACCTTCCACTTCTACTACCAAGGTAGGCCTGGGTAGCTGAGGAAAATACCAGCCTAGACTGGCTGCCCTCCTGGGGATCTCTGGTGCTGTTACAGCCTGGGGAAAACATGGAGAGACTGGTAACATACAACTCAGTTGCCCAGGGAAGCTCTGTACAACTGGAGGTGAGTATTGCCCATCTGATACCTCCAGGACCTTCCCTCCTCCACCTACCACCCTGCAGAGAACTGGTCTCAAAGGGGGACTGAATCAGGCAGCCCCAGGTGTGTCCATTGCCACTCATTCATTCATTCATTCAGTAAACTTTTCCTAGGCATCTGCTCCTTGCGAGGCCTGTGCTAGAGACTGGCACTATTAAGATCCAGCCAAGTCCTTGCCCTCAAGGAGTTCAGAATCTCCTCAGGAGGCAGACACCTAACAGGCAGTAACAACAGAAGGCCTCTCCCCAAATGCAAGGGGGTCGAGGTCAAAGGGGCTTGATAGTGACCATCTAAAGGTCCTTAGCCACCAACCTGGCCTTCCTGAACTGCCTCACCCACCCTGGACCTGGCCATGTCCCAGTCAGCTCAGAACACCGCTGGAAATAGGAGAGTGGCATGACGTAATAGGAAAATCACAGACTCAGGATATGGGCAGATCTGTGTCTGAATCTCCTTCCCACTGGCTATTGACCTTGGACAAGTCATTTGACCTCTCTAACCCTCCTTTTCCTCTGTTGTAAAATGAGTCCAAAACACCTACTCCACAAAGTCTTGGTAGGGATGAAACAAAATGGTGCATGTCAAGGGCTTAGCACACATCCAGGAAGAAACCGGAACTATGTTAAAGAGCTAGTAGGATGGGAAAGGGAGGAAAAGGGGTTTGGGACCCTATTCCTCTCCCATCAGTATCCCTCCTGGCCCCTTCTTCCCCAAAGTCTTCTTGATCCCTTGCACAGCTGTGACAAGGTAACCAGTTCAGACTAATGGGGAAATAATTGACATGAACAATTGGCTTGCATTGACAGGGACCACTTCCGTGGTCCTGCCGGGAGCCACAGTCACTCCTCTGGGGATGGGGATGCTTGGACCTCTCCCCTAAGGAGTACTCACCCCTTCCTGGCCTCTCCACCTAAACTGGGGGAGCAATCTGGTGTGGCAACAGGGAGCCTGGTGGCCATCAGGGGCTGGCCAGGGGCTTGTCAGAGGCAAGGGGCCAGCTGAGGCAAGGGTGAGCGTCTAGGCAGCCCGACCAGCCTCCCTAACGGCTCATCAATCCTCCCTAGCAGTGGGCATAATTTCACACCACGGTAACCTCTCTTGCTGCAAATTCCTTTGCACAAACCCCCAGACCTTCTCTCTGTTGCGCCAGACAAAGGCGGCTGAAAAGCAGCGAGGTGGAGGCCTGGCGAGGGGTGCAGACCCCAAGGAGGGGCTGGGAAAGCTGGCCCAGTCCTGCCTCTTTCTCAGTTCCCAGAAGCCCTCCCTCCTCGCCCAGTTTTTGTCAATGATCAGCTCTTTCCTTAATGAGTGTAATTCCCCTAATTATAGGCTGTAATTAGCCCTGATCCCAGAGATGGGAACAGGAGCGTGTGCTCATACGCGCGTCTCCCTGGGCTGGAGAAAGAGGGTGCCAGAAGAGGGGGTGAGGGGCCCTGTACCCACACCCCTGTCAGAGCTATCCAAGATAATGTTGGAGATCATAAGGTTGGGCCCTCATCTGCAGAACCAAGTTCCAACTCCCCTCCCACAACCTCAGGCAGGGTGAGGAAGTAGAAGGCCCTGCCAGGCATCCCCCTCCACCCTCCTGAATATTCCTGGCACTGGACTTGGCCCCAGAAACAGATGCCAGGGAGAAAATAGCTCAACAGATTTCAGTGATGCAGGCTCCCCGGGAACAGTTGTCATGGCAACAGGAGGAAGCTCATCTTGGGAAGCGGCACTTTACCCACCATGGAGTCTGGGGGCTTCATTGTCCGCCCCCAGCCTCCTGCTCTCACCTCATCCCAGCCCAATTTCCTAATCTGTGAAATGGGGGACCTCCCTTCCCAGAACTGTGATAAGAACTCATGGGGAAGATGGAAGTACAAGTGCTGAGCATGACATCTGGCTCATGACCTAGACTGCCCTCAGTGTCACTCCCCCCTCCATTCTGGGTAGAGTGTCCCATCCCATCCCATCCCAGCCTGGGGTTTCTCCCCAGATCATTGTGAGTGGCCGCCCTGAACAACCACCCAGGACAGCCTTCGTTATTACTCTCAGGTTTCTCTGACTCCTGAGCCCAGGTTTCTACTTCATGTGGGAAAGCAGGTGGGAAAGAGGAGATATAAAGCAGTGGGCTCTAAAGCCAGGAGTTTCAAGCACCCACTCTACCACTTAGTGGCTGTGTGGTCAGGGCAAGTCCCTCAGTCTCTCCGAACCTTAGTTTTCCTCACCTGAAGGTGAGTTAATAACCCCTAACTTCCTCCTAAGCATGTGGTAGACATCAAGTAAGAAGAGTGTGAAGGCACTTTAGAAGCTGGAAGGTGCATGCAGATGTGAGGTGCTTTTATGAATCAAAATTACAAGCAATAACAGGAAGCTGGTGTGTGCAGTATTTGTTCTGTGCCAGACACTGCACATATATCCTCTCACTTAACCTCTCATGCAACAACATTGGACGCAGACTCCAAATGGGTGGGTAAACAAGGAAACTGAGGCACAGAGAAATTACGTAACTTGCCCAAAGTGGCACAGCAAGTAGGGGAGCCTGTATTCAAACCCAGGCAGTCTGACCTCAGAGCCCACCTCCTAAGCACTGCCCCATACTGACTACCAATCACAAGCAATCACTCACTGGCCATTCTTTTAAGAACTCTGTGAGAGAGGGATGAGTAGGAATCATCTCCCCCTTTCACAGACCTAGTAACTAAGAGCAGGACAGGTGAAAATCACAAAACTTGTGTGTGGACCCTCGTCTGCCCAGAGGCAGCCCTTTCTTATACTCATACAAAGGCACACGGAGGCTTGTAGAGTCCCTGCCTGGACCTTTCTTCCTATCCACCTAGTACCATCAGTAAGGGTGGGCCTCCTCCACTCCAAGACCCAGGAGTGGTCATCAGTCTAGACGGTCCTCATCTCTCCCACCACCTCCGAGGGTTTGCAGACTATAGCTCAGACTCTTCACTCAGCCTCTCTCCTTGACCACCTCTCAGACCCAAGCCCTGACCCCTATTTTTAGCTAAGGCCCCAGCTTGGCTCTGGATTGGGATTGGCCGGGTTTTTTTAATAGGATTTGCTGCCACCATTCGGTCATACTTGGTATGACAGTTCTAAAAGTTACCAAGTTTCCCAGGGCAACTTGTCCCTCCCACAACTTCCTTGAAGGCGTGTCCTGCCTTGCCACCCTCGACCCATCCTGTTTTTAAAAAGTCCACAGGCCTTGCCATCAAGCCTTTTAGCATTTCTCAGTGAATACTGGGAAAGCTTTTACTGTCTCTGACTTAAGTGTTTCCTGCTGTAATTCATATTTGTCCCCTATAGGAAACATAATATCAGTACTTTACATCAGTATAGGCTTTTCTCTATTTCAAGTTCTTTCACATCTACAAGTCATTCAATAAACATTTCTTGGTTCCAGGGATACCAAGCTGAACAAAATACTACCTCATTTATTCTCACAATATCCTCGTAAGTGGGCTGGCATTTTGAACCTCATTTAACAAATGAGGAAACTAGGACACAGAAAGGCGAAGTAACTTGTCTACGGTGTCAGAAAGCTTGGACCAGAACCCAAGGCTCCAACTTCCACCTCTGTGCTTGCTCCAGTAACCAGCCCAGGCTGCTGGAAATAATCACTGGCACCTTCTGGGGAGGGGATCAGAGTCTCTTCTGGAATTCCTGATGCTTCCTCTGACACCTCAAGGCAGGCTGGGGCAGGCCCTTTTGCCCTGGCTATGACTCAGCCCACTCAACACACACACACCCTCACATCACCCATTCTCTCTCTGCAGCCTATCTCCTGAGCTGCCACTTTCCCCGACGTCCAGCTTATGGAGCTGTGACTGTCACCAGCCTCCACCCAGGAGGTAGTGCCCGCTTCCACTGTGCCACTGGCTACCAGCTGAAGGGTGCCAGGCTCCTTACCTGTCTCAACGCCACCCAGCCCTTATGGGATTCTCAGGAGCCTGTCTGCATTGGTGAGTAGCCCCAGGGGACTCAGTGCTGAACAGGGGAGTGAGGTGGGGGGCTCATTCCTGCTCTCTGTTGCTGTCTGGCACCTTCATTTGCTCTCCATAAGGAAGCCAGAAAATGGCCACACACATCAGTAGCATTCACCCAAGCTGCACTTATTGAGCACTTACTGTATGGAGACACCACAGGTATACAGAGCAGAATTAAACAGGGACTGTGCCTTCAAGGAGCCCACAGTTCCAGGAAATGGGAGTGAAAGAAAGTACATGGGTCACCAACTTCCAGAGCAGGAAGTTAAAAGTACTAACGAAGAGGGAATACCCTGGCGGTCCAGTGGTTAGGACTCAGTGCTTTCACTGCTGTGGGCCCACGTTCGATCCCTGGTGTCAGGGAACTAAGATCCAGCAAGCTGCACAGTCAAAAAAAAAAAAACAAAAAAGTACCAGTGAAGTGACAGAGTGACCTGGGATAGGGGGAAGCAGTCATTCTTAGCTGGGCACTTAGGAGGCTTCCTAGGTGAAGTAAGCATTGAAGGTTTGACATTTCTTTTTTTTTTTTTTTTTAATGAGTGTTGAGTTGTATTAACTATTCATACAGCTGTTATTTAGATGATCATATGATTTTTCCTTTGATCTGTTGATGTGGTAAATTATAGTAACTGATTTTTAAATTTTATTTATTTATTTATTTTTGGCTGCGTTGGGTCTTCGTTGATGCATGTGGGCTTTCTCTAGTTGCGGCGAGCGGGGGCTACTCTTTGTTGCGGTGCGCGGGCTTCTCATTGCTGTGGCTTCTTGTTGCAGAGCACGGGCTCTAGGCATGCGGGCTTCGGTAGTTGTGGCACGTGGGCTCAGTAGTTGTGGCGCACGGGCTTAGTTGCTCCGCGGCATGTGGGATCTTCCCAGACCAGGGCTTGAACCCGTGACCCCTGCATTGGCATGCGGATTCTTAACCACTGCGCCACCAGGGAAGTCCCTGGACATTTCAGTGGAGGGGACAATGTGGGCAGTGACACAGAGGTGAGAAGGTGAGGGAGCATTTAGGGACACACAAAACAGCCAGGTTTGGCTGAGGCCTGAGACATGTGGAGGGGGCAGTGGGAGGGCCTTGAATGTCAGGCCAAGACACTGGGTGGGGAGCTGTTGAAGTTTTGTGAGATGAGGAGGGAGGGGCTCAGAACTATTCCTCAGGAGAGACAGCCGGGTGGTGTCTGGAGGCTAGGCAGCCAGCCGGGCAAGAGGGTTTGAACTTAGACAATGACTTTGGGAATGAAGAGGAGGGAAGTGTTTCCAGAGTCACTGATGAGGGAATGGGGGGAAGGAGGAGACTCCCAGGTTCTGGCCCTGGGTGATCAGGGAGTCTGAGATTGCTGCCAGTGGAGTGGGGCTTGTTGGCAGAAGGGAGATGGAATGTTTAGTTTGCAGCGTGAAAGGCAGCTTGGGTTTTTGATACGTATTTCATTCTATAAACTCTTTCTAGGTGCCAGGCATAAGCAGAGGTGAATAAGCCAGACACGGGCTCTGCCCTCAAGGAGCTCTCTGTCTGGTGGGAAGACTGGAAAGCAGCTCAGGAAGTTCAGTGCAGATGGAGCTGTGATGGGGGGAACTCAGGGCACAGTGGGGAGATCCAAGGGAGGGAGAGTGTCTCCAAAATGAGGAAGGAGACAAGGAAAGCTTCCCAAGGAGAAGGCAGGGAAGGATGACAAGCATGTTAGGACTCAGGGAAGTGGAGTGGATTCCTGGAACAGCACCTGCAAAGATGCGGAGGCATGAAGCAGCACACTGTCGTCAGGACATGGTGAGGTGCACCTGAAGAAGAGGGTGTACGGGGAAGGGCTGAAGCTGAATCAAGAGAGAGTGGTTTATAAAGGGCTTGCACACCCTCTTGAGCCTGGACTTTATCCTGAGGGTAATAGGGAGCCACTGAGGAATTTAAGTGAAGGATGGGGCGTGATCCGACTTGAAGGGCAGGTCCATTCTGAGCCCAAGCAGAAAGGCGGGTCTGCCCCCTCTGCAAAGAAGCAGAGAAGAAACTCACCACAACTCCTTCCCCGGGAGCTTTATTAGGTTAAAATATTCTGCCGTCTTGAACACTTGGAGGCAAAGGCACTTGGTCTTGGCCATGGCAGCCTGGTCTCTGACAGCTGGCAGGGTCCAGAGCTGCATGTCCAGGAGAGGAAAGCACTGCCTGAAACCAGCCACACTCCTGTTGCCTGAGACCCCTCCTCTGGCCCCATTTAACTGCCAGGAGCCTGTGGCCAAGTAACTCAGCAGCCTTCAATGATGGGGATGGGAGAGCTGCTAAGCCTCTGCTTAGGAAGAGAGGACAGTCTCAGGCCAGAGGGACCAGTGCTGGAAAGGCCCTAAGGGGTCAGCCCAGAAATGACAGTGGTAGTGATGCTGTTTCAGACAGCGTTCAAGACCATCACCTGGCTAGCAATGCCTGCTAAGGGCACAAGATTTGGAGGTGGATGGCATGCATACCAGGTGTTTGTCATCCCTGATCTAGTCCTACTCTTTTTTTTTTTTTTTTTTTTGAGGTACGCGGGCCTCTCACTGTCGTGGCCTCTCCCATTGCGGAGCACAGGCTCCGGACGCGCAGGCTCAGCGGCCATGGGTCACGGGCCTAGACGCTCCGCGGCATGTGGGATCTTCCCGGACCGGGGCACAAACCCGTGTCCCCTGCATCGGCAGGTGGACTCTCAACCACTGCGCCACCAGGGAAGCCCCCTACTCTCCTTTTTAATATCCATTCACTCATTTTATTCAACAAACATTGAATACCAACTCTGTGCCTGGCCTGAAAAGACTTGGCCCCTGCCCAGGGGGGCCTAGGTAAGGGACATATCCAATAATAACTGGTTTAAGAAAGTGGCATGAAGTAGAGACAGCAGATATACCCAAGAAGGTTGGATATACCCTGCAGCAGACATACCCTGGTAAGAGGTATTAATAAAGTTCACCTGGGCAGGGGAAATCAGGGACGGCCTCCCAGAGGAGTCAGCAGAGAGGGTAAGTGACTTACCCAGGGCCACATGGCTAGGCAATGGAAGATCTACCTTAGTCAAGGGAGTTGCACATGAAGAATAACAAGTGTGAAAGGTTAGGAGGTCGGCTGCCTGGAGCTGCAGGGTCACAGGGGCAAAGGATTGACCTTCAGGGCCATGAAAGCAAGCTCCCTGCTGCCCCGTGCAGAAGGTACAGAGCTGGGATGGGCAGAGAGGCTTGTTAGGCTGTCTAGGATCCCACAGGCCAGCCCAGCCCACCGTCCCACCCCTGTCTCCCAGCTTCCTGCGGTGGAGTGATCCGCAATGCCACCACGGGCCGTATCGTCTCTCCCGGCTTCCCGGGCAACTACAGCATCAACCTCACCTGCCACTGGCTGCTTGAGGCTCCTGAGGGCCAACGGCTGCACCTGCACTTTGAGAAGGTTTCCCTGGCAGAGGATGACGACAGGTGAGGGGGTATCCTGGTGGGATAGCAGTGCCTGGCCTGGTAATACCCTGCTGGAGGGATGGTACCCAAGCCTGGGGCCTCACCCAACTCAACTCAGCGACCAGCCACGCAGCTGCCGCTCTCCTGGCCCAGGCTCATCATCCGCAATGGGGACAATGTGGAGGCCCCGCCCGTGTATGATTCCTACGAGGTGGAGTACCTGCCCATTGAGGGCCTGCTCAGCTCCGGCCGACACTTCTTTGTGGAGCTCAGTACTGACAGCAGTGGTGCGGCTGCAGGCATGGCCCTGCGCTATGAGGGTGAGCCTGCTGGGACCTAACTGGGGGTGGGGGTCTTGAGCCTGGGGTCTCTTCTCGCACGCTCCCCCTCTGCCTCCATTCCATCGTCGCGCCTTCCAACTCAGCCCTTGCTCACCTGCCACCCAGGTCCCCTCCCCCTACCCCTCTCCTGAAGTCCAGGATTCTACTCCATCTTTTCAGGAGACCTCTGCCTGGACCCAGGACCTCTGGTCCAAGGGAATGAATTCTCTAGAGTTTGAAGAACAAAAATGGCCCCAACCCTTAGGGAAGGAGAATTGCTACAAGAGACATTCTAGCACCACTCATGCATGCATGTGTTCGTTATTCAAAAAACATTTATTGAGCACCCTCTGTGTACTAAGCACAAACTAGGCACTGGGAATACAATGGTAATCAAGATGGCCTCCTGAGCACAATTGGGACGGATGCTCTGGGCTGTCCCTGCCCTCTGCTCCAAACCTCAGACATACATCTGCAGTCAGGAGGAGAAAGGCCTTGGGGAGGGAAGTAGGCGGATAACTGCCCCCTGTGTTTGCTCCAGTCGAGGCTGAGCTGGGCTGGGCCCTGTGGTTTGCAGCCTTCCAGCAAGGCCATTGCTATGAGCCCTTTGTCAAATACGGCAACTTCAGCAGCAGTGCACCCTCCTACCCTGTGGGTACCACCGTGGAGTTCAGCTGCGACCCTGGCTACACCCTGGAGCAGGGCTCCATCATCATTGAGTGCGTTGACCCTCATGACCCCCAGTGGAATGAGACAGAGCCCGCCTGCCGAGGTCAGTAGGCGCCAGGAGATGGGCCTGCCAGAGCAGGGAGCAGGGTGGGCACCAGGGGGCCAGCCACAGGGCCTGGGACCACAGGGGCCCTCTGACACGTGTGATTCAAGCTTCCCCCTGAGGAGGAGGTGGGGGGCTCCGAGCAGTGGGTAGGCACTCCTGTGGGCCGGTGGCAGCTCCAGGACGTGGCACTGGGGGGAACGCGGAGGGGATGCGCCGCCTCTGCCTTCCAGCTGTGTGCAGTGGGGAGATCACAGACTCGGCCGGCGTGGTGCTCTCCCCCAACTGGCCAGAGCCCTACGGCCGTGGGCAGGACTGCATCTGGGGCGTGCACGTGGAGGAAGACAAGCGCATCATGCTGGACGTCCGAGTGTGAGTGCCCACTGGGCTCGGCCAAACTACCTCCTGAGCTCTGGGGACATCTCTCACCCAGCCCGTCCTGGGGTCCCCGGGCCCACCCTCCCTGACAGTCCTCCTCCACAGGCTGCGCATAGGCCCTGGTGACGTGCTTACCTTCTACGATGGGGATGACCTGACAGCCCGGGTCCTGGGCCAGTACTCTGGGCCCCATGGCCACTTCAAGCTCTTTACCTCCATGGCCGACGTCACCATACAGTTCCAGTCGGACCCCGGGGCCTCAGTGCTGGGCTACCAGCAGGGCTTTGTCATCCACTTCTTTGGTGAGCTTGCCCCTGCCCACCCTGCTGCCTGGGGGAAAAGGGATGCCAGGATGCAGACCCCGACCCATGGCAAGTCAGAGAGTCCAGGGCAATGAGGAGCCTGAGCGCTCTTATCTGATGAGGGAAAGCTGGGAATCTCCAGGTATCACCTTCAGGAAGCTAATCTTGTGCTCCATCTTCCCTGAGGGCCCGGTGAGAGGAAGCAATTCTCCGTTGCCGCAAGAGGGATTGGGGTAGACAGCAGGAAGAACTTCATAACAGAAATAGGGAACTGAGGAAAGGTGTTCGTTTCTACCTTTCTAACAATCTTTGACAGAAATGACAATTTTCCCCACCCTACCCAATCCCTGAGGAATTGGCCAACATGCTTCTGGAAGTAAGGCCAAAGCTTAGGTGACAACCCTGGAATCTAGCAGACAGAATAATGCCAGGGACAGGCAAGGAGGGGCCCTTGAGCAGGAAGGCATGAATCGCTGAGCCTGCCTAGGCCAGGCTAGGCCCAGGACAAACTGGCAGGAGCCGGAGTGCCCTCAGGGTCAGGGAGGCTAGCACAGTCCCTTTGGTGCTGCTGACGGCCTGCATCTTGCTGCCCCCAGAGGTGCCCCGTAATGACACGTGTCCGGAGCTGCCTGAGATCCCCAATGGCTGGAAGAGCCCGTCGCAGCCTGAGCTGGTACACGGCACTGTCGTCACTTACCAGTGCTATCCTGGCTACCAGGTGGTGGGATCCAGTGTCCTCATGTGCCAGTGGGACCTAACCTGGAGTGAGGACCTGCCCTCCTGCCAGAGGGGTGAGTGTACCTGTTCCCCATATTCTCCCCAGCACAACCTACAAGCTTCTCTCCTGGATTCTGACCCAGACTCAAGCCATTATTAGCTGGTATTCATAGCCTCAATTTCCTAATCTGTGAAATGGGATAATACTTTCTCATAGGGTCATCCGCCAAGTACTCCAAGTATTTTGTTCCTGGTATATGGCCAATCAGTATTTGTTGACTCTGATGGATGGGAAGGGGCAAATGAGGAGATACACCAGCAAAATGGTAGGGCAAATAAATAGGGGTGGAGCCATATGCCATGAAGATGTTGGCTGACTTGGAACAAAGCCAGCATGGACTGGCTTTTGCTGAGTTCTACTTGGGCTACTTCCCCCCATCACCCCGCACCCATAGTGACTTCCTGCCATGACCCTGGGGATGTGGAGCACAGCCGACGCCTCATATCTAGCCCCAAGTTTCCCGTGGGGGCCACCGTGCAGTACATCTGTGACCAGGGTTTTGTGCTGACGGGTAGTGCCATCCTCACTTGCCATGACCGCCAAGCCAGCAGCCCCAAGTGGAGCGACCGGGCCCCCAAATGTCTCCGTAAGTCTCAAATGAGGAGGAGGGGACGATGCTGCCTCTGGAGGCTAGGGGCCTGGCACCCTCACTGGGCTCTGCCTGCTTTGCAGTGGAACATCTCAAGCCGTGCCATGGCCTCGGCGCCCCCGAGAATGGTGCCCGCAGTCCTGAGAAGCAGCTGCACCCAGCGGGGGCTACTATCCACTTCTCATGTGCCCCTGGCTACGTGCTGAAGGGCCAGGCCAGCATTAAGTGTGTGCCCGGACACCCCTCACATTGGAGTGACCCCCCACCCATCTGTAGGGCTGGTGAGTGCCCTGCCACCCCCAGAACCTCTGCCTGGCCCGTAGGGCTGCTCTGGCAAAGATGTCAAGTGCTGAGAACCAGAACCCCCTGCCCATGCCCCCTTCATGTTATTCTTGGTCTCCCCAGTCTCTGCCAGATCCTTCTGACCTGGTGACACCAAGACAAATTCTGGGATGGGCTCTCCTCGGACAAATCCTTCCCATGATCAGCCCACTCCCTACCTTAGTGGTTTGGTTCTTTGGGCTCATCCACTGCCCTTGGCCCTCCCCTCTTGTTCCAGCCTCTCTGGATGGCTTCTACAGCGGCCGCAGCCTGGATGGTGAGCCCCCAACCTTGAGGGCCAGGGAAATAATCTCCCTGCCCCTAGTTCTCACAGCTTCCAGGCCATGGGTTCTCTGAGGAGGGAGGGCAGAGAAAGAGAGAGGTCTGGGACTAGCAGGGCAAAAAGCTCCTTCCCTGCCCCCAGCCAGCTAGAGGGAGCTGGTGGCTGGATGCCCCTGGGCAGAGGTGAGGGGATGTGGGACCCAGGCCTCTGCCCCAATCCCATCCTCTGTGCTTTCAGTTGCCAAGGCGCCTGCTGCCTCCAGCACCCTGGATGCTGCTCACATTGCAGCTGCCATCTTCTTGCCGCTGGTGGCAATGGCGCTCTTGGTGGGAGGTGTGTACCTCTACTTCTCCAGGTGAGTCTGGCTTCCCTTCCTGCCCTGCACCCTTGACTCACTCCTGCCCAGCACTCCCGACTCACAGGCTTCTCTGCCACACAGGCTCCAGGGGAAAAGCCCCCTGCAGCTGCCCCGAACACGACCGCGCCCTTATGACCGCATCACCGTGGAGTCAGCATTTGACAATCCGACTTACGAGACTGGAGTAAGTACCCAGGCCAGGCTTAACACCCTAATCAGGACCCAATCCTATGCTCCCTTGGGCAGGTACCCCTGAGGGTCCTGCCAAGCCCTCTCTCTCTTTCCCTTTCCCTTTCCCTTGGGAAGGTGGATTATGGACTGGCCAACCTTTTACAAGTTTCCAACTCCCAGCAGTCTCTTTCCTTTGCAGGAGACGAGAGAATATGAAGTCTCCATCTAGGTGGGGCAGCCTGGGGAAGCCGGCTCAGCCCTGCGTCACAGCCCAGCAGCAGAGCTCCCAGCTTCCTGCTGTCCCTCCACCTCCTGTACATACCACCTGGGAAGAGATGCCACCAATCCCTCGAGAAGTTGTGCTCTTCCCGCCTGCAATGCCTGCCAGGGCCTATTTTCTTGGTACCACTGCCCACTTAGGGCCCTTCTTTGGGTCCAAGTCAGGGGCATCTGCCTCTAGGCAGAACACAGCTGGGGCACAGGCATCAAGAACCAGCATTCTCCTGACTCTCTTTCGTGCCCTGGACCTCCAGCCTGGAATTCACAGGCAGAGCGGGAGCACCTCTCTCCACGTGACCACCATCCAGCCCTGGCATGTAGCACCCTGCAGCAGGGTTAACTTGACAGTGGCGGAAACTGTGCCAGGGTGCTCCTCACAGGGCCATCACCAGTGGCCAAAACTGCTCTCAACAGTGACCTCTGGGTAGTCCTGACATGCTGACATCAGCCCCCTCTGGGGGGGGGGGGTCTCTAGTCTTTCTCTAAGGCCCTGGGAATGGTCAGTTCTGCCTTCCGTCCCTTGCTGGGGGAGGCAATAATTCTAAGAGATCCTAAGGGGTTTAGGGACTCTACCCCAAGCTCAGGTTGGGCTTCCCTAGGCCACACCACTCATGCTCCACACCAAAGCAGGACACCCCACTGCTCCCCTGGCAGCCCTGCACCCTGAAGAGAGGGAGACCTTCCCCTGATGTCAGTCTGGCTGTTAAAAACATCCTCTTTCCCACTAGCCCCTCCTCCAACCCCAGCCCCCTGTCAGGCTTCCCTCCTGGCCACTGCGTTTTGGGATAAGGGGAGTGGGCAGGCATATTCTGGAGAGCAGCAGAGGTCCAAGGGTCCAGGAATCTGGCCTAGAACAGGGGGTCAGAGCGTCCCAGGGAGAGGCCCAGAAGCTAGCTGCAGGCCACTTTGTACATGTAATGTATTATACGGCGTCTGGGCTCCAGCCAGAGAACAATCTTCTATTTCTGTTGTTTCCTTATTAAAAAAATGGTGTTTTTGAAAAAAACCAAGCAATGGCCTGGTGGATGGTACTTTCTTGGAGGGAAGGAAGGTGGGAGATAAATGGGATGTGGACTTTAGGACCAGAAGGCATGCTGGACCTACCAACTGATCATCTCCAGATTTTATCAAAAACCAGTCATGGGAATTCCCTGATGGTCCAGTGGTTGGGACACAGCACTTTCAATGTGGTGGCCTGGGTTCAATCCCTGGTCAGGGAACTAAGATCCCGCAAGCTGTGCGGCGCAGCCAAAAAAAATACAACAACAACAACAGAAAAAACACAGTCACGTGCCAGTGCTTCAGGGACTACTGTCCCAACAAGGTCAGTGCAACAGATGGCATGTGAAATGAGAGGTCCCAATTGCTGGTGCCACAGGGGTATGGGAGCCCAGGAACTCAAATGCTCATCAATCCCAATGCTTCATTTCCTCCTCTTTGCTAGGTCCAGAACTGCAGGCTGGCACATTCCCAAGCCTGTCCTCTAAGCCACTGTATTGCTGAAAAAGCCCAGGAAGCCTGACGCCTCTCTTCTTTCGCTTCCTTCCAGCTAGCAAGGCTTAGGAAATTGGAATAGGAATCAGAGGCTGAACCCCTGAACATGAGGCTCTAGTCTGCCTTGTCCTCAGAGAACATCCAGACTGTCAGGCGCAGAGGCAATGCAGCGTAGGGGCCTGGCTCCTATTTTGACAGAAGCTGTATCCATGGACTCCACAAAGAGGTGACTGAAGCGGATGTGCTTAAGTTTGCCATGTTTGGTCCCTCCCAGCCTCTATGCCCCTTCCCCATGGCCCCCAGCACCTCCTGAGATGTGCTTAGCCAGCCTTGGTCCCCATCATACATCCATGCTTAGAGGTATGCTCTGCATGGCTGCTCTCCAGAGTAAGAGCAAGAGGGAGGCAACAGGGAGTTAAGGGCACTCAGAAGCCAGATGACACAAAATCTCTGATGGAAATAGTAGCAGCAACCAGAACTTCTACAGTCATCCAGCGGGGAGGTCTTGACCACTCATGGCTGCCCACGTCCTGGTTCTACCACAAGTCACCTTGAAGGATGGAGAGGCTCCAGTCTATGCAGAATGCAGTGCCTAAATCAGCCACAAGAGGTCACTTCCGAAGGCATCTGTAACCCACCTGCTCTCCCTCAATCCCCCTGGAACAGCCAGGGCTGGAGCTCTCCAAGGTGGCACCAACTACTGGCCCCACTGCGCTGACCTCATCCTCCAAGTTCTGAGAGGAAGGTTTGTGGAGTGATTAGTTCCCCTGGCACTTGTCAACAGAGCCAAGTATTATTTCCCTCTTTAGCCCGTTAATGCCTATGTCTGTTCTCAACAGCAATGATGGTGTTGATCAAAGCAAAGCCTGGCTCTTTGGCCATGTGCCAATGGCTTACTTTTCTGCCCCATAATACCTTCAGGCTGACACAGCAACACAGCTGGGCCCTGAGCAGTAGGAAGGACGCCAGTGGGAGAGGGCACGTGATGTATCCATTTCTGAGGGTCTGTGGCATGAAATACAGCCTAAGAAGAGGTGAGGTCCGGCCACTTCCATACTTCTAGCTCAGCCCTCCTCTCTCTGAGGGCCACATCTCTGGCCCGTAGCCACTAAGATTTCTTGTTTGCTGAGGCTGGTAGCGGGCAGAGAGGGCCGATCTACATGATATACTCCCCTGCTTGATCAATAAGGCCCAGGACTTTATTGTTCTTCCCAGGCAACAACAGGATCATTAGGAAAGTCAGAAAAACGGAAACCTAAGACCACACACCGACATCCCCACCCTATCCAATCATCCTCCTTACTATCCCCAAAAAAGCAGCAACTCCTCACAGGCAGTGAGACAGTATCCTAGCCTGGGAATCAAGAAAGCTGTTTCATTCCTAGGTCTGCCATAAATTCACTATGTGAACGAGGCAAATCACTGCTCTCCTTTGTGCATCTGGAAGTGAGGAGATTAACAGAGATGGTTTTTAAGCCCTTTCCAGTTTTAGGCTTCTGAGAATGCTAAGTACACCTTAACATCAAAAGTGAGCCAGGACACAGCTACCTGGTAACAACGCCAACTAAACGCCTGGTGTCAGGCACAATGATGCCACTCCCTTCTCCACCGCTTCATCTACAGTCAGGCAGAGATAACTGGCAGTCTCTGAAGATGGTACCAAGGGCAGGGGCGGGCGCCGTGGAGACCGTGAAGCCCCGCCCAGAATTCGAGGTGAGGCCTTTCAGACTACAAATCCCAGCATGCAGCACGGCAGCTCTGAAAAGTATCTCTTTCCGGCAGGCAAATCACTCTTGCCCGAGTCCGTGCTACCGTCCACTGCATCGCATGCACACGGAACTACGGCCCCCATAACCCACCAGCGCCATCGCGAGTCTTGCTCCCAGGATGCAATGCGCTCCCGTTCGCCCTTTGGACCCTTTGCGCATTGCAAACTGGGAGTTGAAGTCCACTGTAGGCAGGTAGCTGGGCGTTGTCAGCATTACAAACTCTTCGCTTTTGGCTTCCTCTTGGAAAGCAATTCTCAGGGACAGTGATCAAGAGAGGGTAGTAACGGGCAGGTTGACCTCTCCTTTCATCACCATGAAAGGCAGGAATGCTCAGGCTCAAATTTACTGCTGGGAGCGGGAGGGAAGAGGGAACAGGAGCCATCCAACCCGACACCAAAAGCATCGTTTTCCGTCGCGATGGCTTTTCTTTTCTCTTTACCAATATGGCGCCTGGTCCAGCCACACCTGACGCTGGAACCAAAGAGTCCAGTACAACACCCCTAGGAGTATTTGCTGTCACCGACAGCCTACCAGCTTTAGCCAGCACCACGCTTTGCTCCTTTCTGTTCATGCCCGAGGGCTCCAAGGACATGGTGGTTTATATCCCACTACCAAAATGGCGAAAGGAGAAGCATTCTTGTTAGGGCCTGCAGGGGACAATACGCCTGCGCGGAGCCGGCTGTGTTGCTGTGGGGCGGGAGGGGAGCATCCTCAACACGCCTGCGCGGGAACAGAGTAGTCTTGGTCTATACTCAAACACCAATGGATGAAGAATCCCCATGTTCCTGCGGCTGCGCTATGACCCTTAGGAGCTCTCCCAGGCGTCTGCGCGAGACCTCAAGTCCCGCCCTTTTCTCTCAGTACGCTGGCGCAGGGCAGAAAGGCGGGGCTTCGGCGCTCCAGATGAATGCCAGCGCGGCTGCGCGCTGGGGGGTACCCCCTCACTGCGGCTGCGCGGGAGCCCGGCCGCCGGCTGTCACTGCGGTTGCGCGCGGCGAGCGGCGATCCCGGGGCGCCTGCGCGGGTGGCTTTGCGGGCGCTCGCGGTAAGTTTGCGCCAAGTGCGCGGCAGCCGGGACGCAGACGGCGGCGGCGGCGAGAGGCGGAGCCCGGGGACCACCCCCCATCACCCTCCCCGCAGTCACCTCACGTACCACAACCTCACCTAACCTCTCACCCCCACTCCGATCCCCCCAACCCCGGGATGGCAGCGCCCGCCAGCTTTCCCGGCCGGACCAGCGGTCGCCAGCACCGGCTTTAGCCTGTGGGACTAGGCCCCGCCGAGGCCTGACTCCCGGAGCCGGGACCCACCGTGCAGCCAGACGCCGGGCCGGGGCTGAGGGGCCGCTCCCCCCTCACGGCCCGTGGGGAGGACGCTGCCGTCCCGGGGACTGGGGGCCGGGGGGTGGGGGGGTGCCAGGGCGAGGAAGTCGGGACCCGTGTTTGGAAAAAAGAAGGGGGGCCGGGGTCAGGAGCACCCCCTCCCCCCGTTTCCCCCCTCCCCCCGGGGTTGGGGGGGCCGGAGCCGAGAGCGCCCAGCCCGGGAGGTGGATGAATGTGGGAGAAAATGGAGACCAAGACGATCGTGTACGACTTGGACACGTCGGGGGGGCTGATGGAGGTAAGAGTGGCCCTCCTCATCCCCTTCCCCCAGCGCCGGGAGGGAACCTCCGCCCTCCGCCCCACAAAGCCGGCCCTGAGCTCGCAGCGCAAGAGGGCCGGGGGAGGGGGGGGCTCTTCCTCACCCAGACTCTCCCTCCCATCTTTGCAACTCGGGGGGCTACGCTCAACCGCCGAGGACGTTTGCAGCAGTTTCACCTACCCGCCGCCCTCGATTCGCTCTCCCGAGGCGCCAACCCACTCCATCTCGTTGCACCGGCGGGCCTCCCCACCCCCTTCTTGTCGGCCCCTTTGTGCTTCCCCCAGCACGTCCGGGTACTGGGCTTCAGGCCTCTCCCGAGCCTGGCTTTGGAGTCCCCCACTGTCCATACAAGGAAGTGGCGAGAAGGGAACCGCGCACCCTCTCCCCATCCCCCTACTCTGATCCTCCCCATTTGGAAGAAGCCGTTCTCGTTGTTGTGCTGCAGGAACGCGGTTAGGTTGGGCTCCCCCTGGTTCCGGGGGCTGAGAGGTTCTGGGAGCAGGCTGGATGGGAGGAAGAAGGACAAAAGGGGGGAGAGGGGTGGGTGACGGAGAAGCCGCGCCGGGGGGGCGACGGACCGCCCGGGACCTCCGAGTGTGCACACACGCCATTTGTATGTGTGTGCAGCAAATCCAAGCTCTGCTGGCTCCCCCCAAGACGGACGAGGCAGAAAAGCGGAGTCGGAAGCCTGAGAAGGAGCCCCGGCGAAGCGGCAGGGCCACCAACCACGACAGCTGCGATAGCTGCAAAGAAGGTGGGGATCTCCTGTGCTGTGACCACTGCCCGGCCGCCTTCCATCTCCAGTGCTGGTAAGGTCTGGGGACCCCTCCGGAGCCCCTTGGCGGACCCTTCTCGGAACATTCCTTCACCCGGCCTACCCGTGGCTGCCGAAATAACGGGCGCTTGCAGCCGCTAGCTTTCTGCAGCCGCTGGGGCCAGCGCCTCCCCGCCCCCAGGTGCTGCCCGGATCCGGCCGTTTTGGGGTGGAGGAGCAGCTGTGGGTCCGGACCCCGAGGTGGGGGTTGGGAGGGGTGAGGAGAGCCCCATCTGGGATTGGAAGTCGCTGAGGAGCCGGGACGGAGCCGGTGGGGCACGGCCGACGGTGGCGGGGAGGAAGGGGAGGAGCTCCGGGCCCTGCGCCGCTCGCCTCCCCGCGCGTCTGCCGCCCTCGGGCTGCTGCCTGGCTGGGCTGTCCTCGCAGTGGGTGCGCGGAGCCCTCGGCGGCCGGAGCTGCCCTGGTCCAGACCCGCGGGACCCGGCGCCCGGGCGCTCCCGGCTGTGGAAGAAATCATGGAGGGTGTCTCTCGAGTCCGCCTCTTCTCTCTGCCTCTCTGTTTACAATATGGCGACCTGCCTTTAAATTATATTTTTATTCTCAGCGCCATTTTGGCTGCATATATGATTTGCAAACGTCTCCCGGGGAACGGTGGGGGTTGCCTCGGGGTCCCTTCTGCGGAAGCTCCTCGGGGGCCGGGGCTGGGATCTTGCCGCTTTAGTCCCCTTTCTCTGCCGCCGCTTGCCCCCTGTTGCCTGTCGGAGCTGCCTCCCTCTTCCCTCCCCTCCCCGCGCTGCCGCCTCTTGGGAAATCGGGCCGGGTTAGACAATTAAAATTGCCATTGGGCGCCGATTTCACTTCTCCGCTCGGGATCGGCGAACCCTTCGCTGCAGAATTCTTTGCTGCCGGGGTTAGGATTGTGTGTGGTGGCTCCGCGAGGGCATTTTTAAGGACCTGAGCAAAAAAGCTGTGCGCTTCCCCCCACCCCGCCCCAACCCCGCGACGCTTACTGAACGCGAGGGGAGGGGAGAGACCGAAGAGGGAGGGAGGGAGCAGGGTTGGTCGCCCGCTGCTTGATCCTCCTCTGCAGCTCAGCCCAGAACAATCCGGCCAAGAAGAGTTTAAACTCCAGGTTCTGCCTGGAGAAATCACCTCTGCCCTCCACAAAAATACCACATCTGCGCCGGGACCCCGATTGCATCTTGTTCTGATGGGTCTTGTTCTGTTCAGCAACAGTTGACTGAGGCAGACGTTTATGAGAGGAGATGGCTGGAGAGAGCGGGAAGGAGAGGGGCTGTTCTGTTTGTTCCCACCCGTTTTTGATGTTGCCTTTTTTAGCCCTCTGTTTTAAAAAAAAAAAAAAAAAAAAAAAAAAGTGAGGTTTTCCTTAAGCTCTCTACACAGTTCCATTCACATTCCGTTTCTCGGTTGGTGGAATAGTGCCCACTGTATATTTGTACTAATTGCAGGTTTTAGAACACTTATTAGACAGATGACTGATACTGGGCAAATTAAGTCTGTGGTCAGAAGTTTTGTAGGAAGCTCCCATTATCATTCCCAAGATTCCTTTGCCCAGGAGAGCACCCCATCTTGGTTTGTAATGTTGCAGGGACAAAAATGATTATCCTGGAGGAAGCTTTACCAATGGCTTTAAAATTTTTATTGTGAAGTGACTAATACCAGCAGTAAGGTTCTGTGGTTTTTAACCTTTGCTTCCTGTTGGTATAAGGTGTAATCCACCTGGAAAAAAAAATCTCCTGTCAAGTTTCCTGTGCTGTTCTTGAGCACAGAAGAGATTTGTACCTGGATGTGTTGTGTTGCTTACCAGTTATTCCGTCTTGCTTATGCTTTTTTTATTGTGCTTGTTTGATACATACTGACTGAATTGTAGACTTCTTGATTTAAAATGTGGGTTAATGTTTTACCTGTAGAATGAAGTTACCGTTAACCAAGAATGGTGATTCCCATACTGAGTGAGAATTTTGTAAGCTCTTTATTATTGTTTGTTTAATAAAGCTGAAATTGTTTATTAGAAACTTCAGGCATAGAAAAAGTGTGCTGTTTTGCCTGAGATTGGGCTTTCAAACTATAAAACCTAACCCCTGAATCTTTGAATTTGATGAGTTCAAGTCTTGTCAAATTGTAACAATTAACAGTTCTACTTTAGCTGGTAGGAGAGAGGGAGGGGTTTCTAGCTGTTAGTGAGATTCAGACCGCATTTCATTGACTACTTTTTTTTTTAAGACCGTGAATGGGAACTGGTAATCAGAGCTTTGCGAATCCTAGTAAATGAGGCAGAGCTTGTTTCACATCTCCAGTTCCCCCTTTGAAGATGCCAGTACTGAATGTACCATTGACTTATCTGAGTAGTTATATAAATCACAAAACGTTGCAGATATTGGTACAAAGGCAGGAACCCTTCTTTCAAGTGAGGCTCACCCCACTTTCCTGCCTCCTACCCCACACTCTTTCTACCCCAAGTGAAGTATTTCATTAACCATCTCAACCCGAGTAGTTAGGTCAAGCACTTAATGGTGTCAGAAAATTTTGATTCCTGGGTGTACTCATGGTAATTTGTCCCGTTATTGTTTATTTGTGTCATGTGGGAGTGAGGTTAGGAGGTGTGACTATATTTTCTCTTGCTTCCCTTTTTAACTGACTAAGACTGGATTATTTAGGTAAGCATAGTGATGATAATTTTCCTTATGTACAGAATGTTCAAAAGTGAAGATGGCGTTTTGCAAACCTGTAGGTCATAATTGCAGTGCTGCTGTGGGTCTCCATTCAAAATTCTGTGAGACAAGTCCTCTTTCAGCCTCTGGTGACCTTGCCAGCTTGCCTCCCAGTGAAGAGCATCTAGTAAAATAAAATGCTCCCGAAGTGATTCTAGGCAAGCTTTACCTCCCGGGCTTAGTGACATGGCCAGAACCACAGGGGATTTTTCCTAAGATAATCTACTGGAGGAAATGACTGGTCACATAAGCTGTATTAATTGTCTTGTCTTATCTCAGGGACCAGGGCTCTGTATGAGGAACAGTCCTTTCTTCCCAGTTAGACTGGGAGCCCTATTTCTGGTTTTTCTCTGATGATCCTCTGGATGAGGGAATGAATTGTCCTGTGCTCAGTACCATGAACTCACTGAAGAACTAAACTTGAGGAGCTGATGTCTTCATATTTGTTTAAGTGATAGTATAATCATTTTATCCAAGTTTAACTGGTTTATCAATTATTCAGAGTGGAGTTAGGGGTTACTAAACCTGCTCCTAGAGAATTAGGAAGAGATGTTTTTAAGTGTTCCCTGGGGAACCTGACCTTTATCATAATTGTCGTGCCATAAGTTGAGCTTTCCGAAAATAACTGATCTCCATGGACTGGTCTCTAAAAATTGGCCTTAAAAAAAAAAAAAATTAGACTAACTGGTGGAGCTCTGGTTGCCAGCGACCCATCTTTCCGTTTGAGATGGATAGGATTGTTCTCACTGATAAAGTGAATACCACAGGCATCGGTAATGAGGCTGACTGGAACCTGGATGGTTTCCTCTGATTGCATTTTGCTCCAAACAGTCTGAGGGACCAGAACGGTCTGGTTGAGAAGTGCATCTACCTCAGCAGACCTCAGCATGGTCGCTTCCCGTCAGACAGATCTCTGTAGCATTTGCCTCCGCATGTTATATTTGGAATTGTTGGCCGGCTTTCCTCTCTCTGGTGTTGGCAGCATGATCCAAAATGAGGTTTTCGAAGAATGAGAGTAAAAAGGTCTCTGTGCACAGGCAAAACTAAGCTCAGCTTGGAGTTTTGCATATTTAATTTTCAGTGAGTCATAACAAGAAAGGTTTCACACACACAGTAGAAAACTGCCTTGCAGAAAATCTATACTGTTTGAACTTTTAAGGAGGTGATTTTTCTGATTTTGCTCTGTTTATTAGCTCGTCATTAGAATAGTATCAGGCAAGTGGTGAATTAAAATATATTTGTTTTAACATTATCTCATACATCTTTTGTTTCTGACATTCCAAGTGCTTGGAAGCCTGGCACTGAAGAACTGGAGGTGACAGCATCTGGACTCCCTCCCTTCTCTCTGCCCCTCAATAGTAAAATAACTCAACAATAAACAAACCGAATTTGGTTTTGTGTGTATTTTATTTATTTTTGCATTTGCTGTGTTGTGTTGGAATCTGGGTGTGTAGTATTGTTTTTAAATGGTCCACTCAAACAGGAAGGGTCTAGTAACATTTAACTTTAACTCAATTTCACATGCATGCTTCATCAAATTAATGTGGGGTTCCGGGGCCAGTTTTTATGAAATGAGTGCTTTAGTTCAAAGATAAGGGATAATCGCTGTTTAAAAATATAAGACTAATACTTGGTATGAGTTGTTTACTCACAAAATGTTTGTGACCCAGATGGCTTTGGTTGAGAAAGGAAGCGTCAGAAATATTAAAACCAGAAAGAGAGGTAATACTTCGCAGAGGTAACAGTTTTTGTGTAATTTAAGGCAAGTACTTAGTGGTACTGTTGTAGGAAATTTTTCATTTTGGGCTTGTCCCAAAATTAATTACCATACTCAGTGAAAGGTAGGATGCAGTTATAGTCTCATCAATCTCCTGCTGTTCCTTAAGGCTCTCAAAGTACTTTACAGATGGGCTCCACTAGTACATTAGGGCTGTTTGGGGCCTTGGTAAATGAGTTGTGTGTTTTTTTACATGTTTAAATGTGCAAAAGCCATATTTAGGTACAGCCTTCATTTTAATCTGGAGATGAGATTCATGTTGGTCTTTTTAAAATTCTTAATCAAGTGTGTTTCCAAGAGAATTTTTTTAAAGCCAAATCATAAAGACAAATAAATTACCTGATTTGAACTGAAAAGGAATTCAAATTGTCTCTACTGTGTGTTGAATGAAACACTGTTTTTTATTAAGCTCTGAGTGAAAGTACAAGTGTTACTCAAAAGGGCTCAGTGAGTTTTCCAGGTGCATCCTTCTAGGATTTGTTGGTGCTTCATTCCTTTTTATGGCTGAATACTATTCTGTGTATGGCTATACCATATTTTTGTAGTCCATTCATCAGTTGATGGGTATTTGGGTTGTTTCTTCTTTCTGCTGTTGTGAATAATCATGCTGTGAATACTTGTGTGCAAGTTTTTGTGTGGATATCTGCTTTCATTTCTCTTAGGTATATACCCAGGAGTGAAATCACTGGGTCATATGGTAACTCTTACATTTAACCTATGAAGAACTGCCAGACTATTTTCCAAAGTGGCTGCATCATTTTACATTCCCACCAGCAGTGTATGAGCATTCCAGTTTCCCCACATCCTTTCCAATACTTGCTATTACCTGTCCTCTTGGTTAAAGCCATCCTATGGCTATGAAGTGCTATCTCATTGTAGTTTTGATTTGCACTTGCCTGGTGGCTAACGATACTGAACATCTTTTCATGTGCTTCTTGGCCATTTGTGTATTTTCTTGGAGAAATGTCTATTCAGATCCTTTGTCCAATTTTTATCAGCTTATTTGGTTTTTTATTTTTTATTTTTCGGTACGCGGGCCTCTCACTGTTGTGGCCTCTCCCGTTGTGGAGCACAGGCTCCGGACGCGCAGGCTCAGCGGCCATGGCTCACGGACCCAGCCACTCCGCGGCACGTGGGATCCCCCCGGACCAGGGCACGAACCCGTGTCCCCTGCATCGGCAGGCGGACTCTCAACCACTGCGCCACCAGGGAAGCCCTGGTTTTTTATTATTGAGTTGTAAAAGTTCTTTATATATTCTAGATGCAAGTCCCTTGTCAGATAGATGATTTGCAAGTCTTTTCTCCCATTCTGTGGGTTGTCTTTTCACTTCCCCTATCTTTTTATTTTTTAATTTTTAGTCTTACCTAGAAAAAGATGGTTGATTTAAGCACACTCGAATGTCTATGCCTATATTGTCTATGTAATGACAGTAAGTAAAGGATTTCTTCTGTGAACTCAGTCAAGATGATGTGTCTCAGTGGAGGGAACCGAATTTGGTGTGTTGATGATTTGGTATGTTGCTATTTCAGCTTTTCTGGGTGACCCCTCTTAGCAAAGAAGTTACCCTAGAGGAAGTATAAAAAAATCCACCACCTGCCCTAAGGCAGGATGCCCACCTGGCTCCCACCAGCCACAACAGAAAATTTCTGTGTATATGCACTTCTCATACTTAGAGGCCCCTGGTTCCTGGTTTAAGGAGGAAGATTTTAATCACCTCAGTTTGATTGGTAACTGCTTGGGGTGGAAATAACTACGGATCAGTTAATGAGCTTTTGATCCTGGTGAACAAGAACAAAAAGTTGTTCGAACAGTGCAGTGAACTCACCTATTTATACGTGTCTTTATGTAAGCCCAGATAGCAGTAAATAGGGAGGTGGCATGCAGAGAATATTTGCTTGAAGGTTTTATATAGCTTATAATAAGAAACCGTGTGCTTTGGTGCTCCCTAGAAATGCAGGTGTCCTGCTTCTTAACAGAAATGGGTATATTTTTTCTTCTACAAGTGATATGACGATAGAAAATAGATGAAGCTGAATGTTGTTTGCTTTGAGTTATGAGTAGAGTACTGAAATCCATCTCTGAACTTTCTTGTCCCACCCCCAGCGCATACACAACAGTTCCTTGGGTGTGTAGTTAAGCAGACCAATCTGGTGGAAAATTCTGGTTGAGGTTATGATGGCATTTACTATGATAATGCAGCACAGGCTCCTGGAAATGCATTCTTGTTTTCTGGGGTTTTTTTGTTTGTTTGTTTTTGTTTTTTATCTTTGGCTGCGCTGGGTGTTCGTTGCGGCGCGCAGGCTCTTCGTTGTGGGCTCAGTAGTTGCAGCCTGAGGGCTTAGTTGCACGTGGCATGTGGGATCCCAGTTCCCTGACCAGGGATTGAACCCATGTCCCCTGCACTGGAAGACGGATTCTTAACCACTGAACCACCAAGGAAGTCCCTGGATTTTTGTTTTAAGGTGCCAGAGTCTTAAGTCACCAGAGCAGGAAAAAAAAGTTTGTTTTCCCACCTCCACTGTGCTCTTCCTTTGACTTAAAGTCCCCAGGGAGTACAACATGGCCAGCTGCATTGCCATTCAATGAGTGACACTTATAAGAGCACCTCTGCATAATGCTAGCCTCCCAAGAGACAGGACAGGAGTACAGCTGTCCCCCTGCCAGTTTCCTGAAAGAGGAGGACATTGTATTCAGTGCAAGTCCTAGACCAAATTTCAGAAAGGCACTTTGGTGTTGCAGATTTGTCACCATGCCCAGGACGCATGCACAGGTCGCTAGCTGACTGCTTTTCCCATGACTCAACAACAGTTGAGAAGAATAAGAAGGTGACTCTTTTTTCTGCCTGCCACTTACAGATATCAAAATCCTCATCCTTTAAGCCTTTAATTATTTCTAAATCTAGTCTCAGCAAATAAGAATAAAGAAGAAGTTTTGTGTGGGAGGCAAAAGACACTGAGGGGTATAATGGGCACTGACAAAAGAAGAAACCATTGATTGGACCCATCAGTAAAAAGGAACTTGGCTGTTACATACAGCTGTTGCTGAATTCACAATAAGCAAATTCCAAGTACACCTTGCAGATTGATGAAATTTTCTAAGTAAAGAAAAACTTGACTCGCTCATTCAAAGAACTACTCCTTTCTCTTTTGCAATCCTGTACTAAATGCTCATTAAACTACTTGAAAGCCAGAGATTGACCCATTTCCTCTGCTCATTGTTGCATAATTTTTAGTGGTATTACAAATGAGAGACGTGCAAAGATAAACACCGGTTGGGGAACAGAAATGATGTCTGGGTTCTTCGAAGTGGATGGTACCTTTGTTAACACAAACACACGGTGACTATTCCTTTCTCCCTAATTACATTTGCTTTTCTGTATGTTAGTAGCTTTGGTGTTTAATCTTTGCCCTTCTCCTGTTTTCTGACAAATTGTACAGGGTATCTCCCAGGAAATGTTTCCCGGTCTTGAAAGGACAAAAGACTTAGTAATAGCAGGGCGGGGGAGGCAGGTGGCGGGGACTCAGTGCCTGAACCTAGCGTTAGTCTTTCCCACTGATTTGGGCTCTGCATGAGGCTCTTTTTGAAATAAGCTCAAGTGAGCAGGAGAGGACTCTCTGTGGGGTTTGAGTTTAACTGTAGCCCAAAGACATCACTTTACCTCCAGGCCAGGCAGGGGTGGGGGTACCTCTCAGAATTACTAGCAAGGTTGAATTCTAGGGTGGAAACCTGTTTGTGGCAGCACAAGCACATTTATAGTCTTTTATCCAGCTGTGATCCTCAGAGGGTTGTTGGATATTGTTTCTTCCTGTCTGCATTTGTACAAAGAACAGAGCAGAGAAGCTAATGAAGTGCACGAAACTTCGAGTGAGTTTAGAAAAGTCTCTGCATTACAAAACTGGGCAATGTGGAGCTACTCCTGTTCTTTCCACCAGCCATGGGCTCCTGTGATGAGCTGTGAGCTTTTTAATTCCCATGTTCACTGAACCCTCAGGTAGAGTTCTACTGATTCTTTTTTTTTTTTTTTGGCTGCTTTGGGTCTTCCTTGCTGTGCACGGGCTTTCTCTAGTTGCGACGAGCAGGGGCTACTCTTCGTTGTGGTGCGCAGGCTTCTCATTGCAGTGGCTTCTCTTGCTGCAGACCACGGGATCTAGGTGCACGGGCTTCAGTAGTTGCAACACGTGGGCTCAGTAGTTGTGGCTCATGGGCACACGGGCTTAGTTGCTCTGCGGCATGTGGGATCTTCCCGGATCAGGGCTCGAACCCGTGTCCCCTGCATTGGCAGGCGGATTCTTAACCGCTGCGCCACCAGGGAAGCCCCTCTACTGCTTCTTGGTTTTAACAAAGCTCTGGAAACATTAGAGGGAAACTCTGTGGTGAACTTTTTCCATTAACAATCATCAATTATTGGTCAAAATACATTGAAAATTATACTACATAAATCTCATTAAATGTGTCTAAACCTGTAACTTTTCATAGTTCTATACACGGGTTGGCTATATTTAACTTTCCTTGATCTTGCTTGCCATTTTTTTGAAAGAGCATCTTAAATGTAGGGAGAACTATGTCACTAATTTTGACCTTTATTGAGAAACATGGTTTTGCTTTATCCCTCCTTGGTAGTCCTCTTGGTTTTGCCTGGTGTAGATGACACTTAGCCATTCTAACTCAAAGCAATTCCGACGCCTGATTCCACGATATCAGACATCTTTGACTTCAGGCTGCAGTTTGTGGTGTTGTAGGAAGCTGTATAGTAAGAAAAGTGTCTGCAGGTTATTTAAGTTACAGGAAAGAGCTCATGTGCAAGGCTTGTATGCTTGCTGTATACAAGCTTTCCACAAATCTTACCATTTGTGTGCACCCATTCAGGCCCTTAGGGTGATTGTTCTTTGGTTAGGGACCATCTGAGAGAAAAGTGGGCCGAAGGGAAAAATCATGGCACTCTGTCTCTGACAAGTATGTTCAACTCCTAAATAGGTCACCAGGGGTATAACTGGAAGGCTTCAGAAGCCCAAGTCTGCACTTAGCTGTGGCATCAAACCACGACAGCACAGTTTGACAGTGTGCCCAGGAGATTACTTCAGTCATGCAGGGTGGGGAGCTTTGAGGTTTCTGAGTAAAATTGGGGGAGGGGCAAGGGTAAGGGTAAAAGAAGAGGGGAATAAGTCCTGTGCTGTTTTGGCCCAAATAGTAACATTATTCTTTATTTTTTTTAAATTTTTGTTTGCGTTGGGTCTTCATTGCTGCACATGGGCTTTCTCTAGTTGCAGCGAGCGGGGGCTGCTCTTCCTTGCGGTGTGCGGGCTTCTCATTGCGGTGGCTTCTCTTGTTGCGGAGCACGGGCTCTAGGCGCGCGGGCTTCAGTAGTTGTGGCACACGGGCTTAGTTGCTCCGCGGCATGTGGGATCTTCCTGGGCCAGGAACCCGTGCCCCCTGCACTGGCAGGCGGATTCTTTTTTTCTTTTTTCTTTTTTTTAAATTTAATTTATTTATTTTTGGCTGCGTTGGGTCTTCGTTGCTGTACACAGGCTTTCTCTAGTTTCAGCAAGGGGGGCTACTCTTGGTTGCAGTGCACAGGCTTCTCATTGCGGTGGCTTCTCTTGTTGCAGAGCATGGGCTCCAGGCGCTCAGGCTTCAGTAGTTGTGGCACGCGGGCTCAGTAGCTGTGGCGCACGGGCTTAGTTGCTCTGCGACATGTAGGATCCTCCCGGACCAGGGCTTGAACCCGTGTCCCATGCATTGGCAGGCAGATTCTCAACCACTGTGTGGCAGGAGGATTCTTAACCACTGCGCCACCAGGGAAGTCCCAGTAACATTATTCTTCCTCCTTCATTTTATTTTAGAAGACCCTGTCAGAGGAGAGTAAATGAAGCAGAAATCCTCCTTAGGGAAAAGCCGCTGAGCCTTGGGTAGAAACCTGCTCTCTGCATTTAGTTGGATTTCAAATAGATATTCTCCCTAAGATGTTATTGTTTTTAGTTTTCCCAGCCTTTATAGAATTTTAGGTCCAATATCTGTAAGATGTGAACTGGTCCAGATTCCCTGAGCTGTGCCTACAAGAAGAGTGTAGCCTATTTCCTTATTCTTGATAGTCCCACTAAAATTTGACCACGGAACAGTACCCAGTTTTCCATACCTTTGAGACTCTTATGGAATACACAATTAAAATTGTTTGTTCTTTCCAATGGAATATTATTAGAAAGTGGAGTATTAGAAAGTGACTGTTGGGGACGTATGTATACGTATAGCTGATTCACTTTGTTATACAGCAGAAACTAACACAACGTTGTAGAGCAATTATACTCCAATAAAGATGTTAAAAAAAATTTTTTTTTAAATAAATAAATAAATAAAATCCTTTGTTGCCAAAAAAAAAAAAAAAGAAAGTGACTGTTGAGGCCAGAATATTGACTCTTTTCTAAAATAGGTGGTCTCCAGCATCCATCATAAGGTGAATGAATGAAGCCCATTTTTTAAATGTTTGCAGCCAGCTCATTTTCCATTGTAGAGAAGCCAGGATTGCAAGAATAGGCAAACCAGTGGTAGATCAGGTCCTGTGGCACCGGGCTTGGCTTGTAGAGAAGTTAGCAGAGGCAAACACCTGTTATAACTGTTGGTGTTCTCCCCTCCCTCCTTCTTTCCCTGCACTTCTTATAACCCTCTTCTCCAGGTGTCCTTCACTGGGAGGATGCCCCAAGCCAGCTCTACATAGGAGGCAATAAAATTTGGGGGCCCAGTCAGCTAGTTTGAAAGGATTATATGCCTGTGGAAGTGACGCAACTAGCTAAGTTTCTCAATAGGGCATTTGTAATGGCCTGGCACTTCATTGGCCTCCTTGTTAACACAGCTACTAAGGCTCTGCATGAAAGAACCAGCAGCCCTTGTACTTTTTATGTACATTAGCATTAGCTGTATTTGAGTCAGTAGCTGGGATAAAGGAGAGTAAGAAATTAAGGTTCAGGGACCCCCATGAACTTTCTCTCTGCTTTCATCTCTCCAGTATCCTTCAATATGACCCTCTTCTCTTCCTTTGAAAGGTAGGCCATCCGTGAAGGGAAAAGCTGATGCCCACACAAGTGTCCAGAGAAAGCTTACTATTTCTGCTGACATTTAAATTTCATTAAATTTTGTTCCCTCAAAACACAGACCATTAAATTTGGGAATTATTAATATAGCTTTTAATTTAAGTTTTAAAAGATATTGTTAAATTAAACTTTACCCATCACCTCTTAGCTTTTCCAGGACAGACGCTGATTTCAATTTATAAAAGGCTTGTTTTCTGTGCTGATAGATGCCTTTATAGATCAAGATGGCTGCTAGGAGGCTGGGACATGGTTGTGGTCCTGTCAGCGATCACCCTCGCTCCCCTTTTGACTGGTACCAACACATTTCCTGAGCGGGCCGAGAGCAGCATGGCCAGTCTGAGAGAGAGGAGGCTTGTTCTGAGCATGTATTGTCTTCTGCAGTTGATCTTACACGATGCCGTGAAATATAGATGCAGGATTTTTATGTGGTAGTGGACCTCACATGGATGGATGAGACCCATGAACTGTGAAATTAAAAATCAAAACTGCTCAGTGCCGTTGTTTGCTTGCTGAATACCCCACCACCACCAAAAAGAGGGGGCGGGGAGGGACATACAGATGATGCGGGGTGGCGGGCAGCAGGATCTTTCTTAGTCTGATATTTTATTTCAACTGAAATGACTGTTTATGTAGCTAGAGAGCTTCTGATTCTTGGAGAATGACGGGTTCTGACAGGAGGGACCCTAACCAGGGTCATTTGACTGACCTCTTTTAGAAGAGAACCTGAGTGGAAGGCTGTTGTTGGTATACTGTGTGCAGACATGCTGTTTGCACAGTGTTCCTGTTAAGTGTTTGTGTTAAATAGAATATTTTTGTCAGTCCAGGAAGAGAAAATGGAGTGTGTTCTTTCTTAAGTATTTTTCATCCACTTGCTTCCTCTTGTCCTAAGACGTACACCAAAGCTTATGATTTGGTTAAGTGATATTTTCATGTCTCTCCGGCTGCCTTTGGCTCAAGTTTTAAAATGTCAATGTTGCTTGGCTGGATGAACAGTTGCAAGCCATACATCAGTAACAACATATTAAAAAAAAAAAGTCCAGAGCCCAACACCATTTTTATCTGCATGTTGTAATGTAAAAAATAGGTCTCTGAAATAAAAGGCGGTCTTTTCTGCTTCTGTCTCCCTTCACCTCTCCCCTCCTCCCTTTGTTCTTTTGTTCCCCTCCCCCTCTCTCTTCCAGTTCCATATTGAAAAACTGCTTGTGCTGGGTGGATAATTAACACAGAGCTATGGAGCAACAGGTCCCACTGGTGGCGACTAAATCTGAAGTGAATGTTAATGTCGTGCAGGTTCACATATATTAATAGGCGAGGGAGATGAGTGAGGTTAGACTCCGATCAACCACACTGGTATATGACTTGAAATAGATCCTCTTAATTAGAGAGCCAAGAACCATGACAACTACCAATATCTTCCACCTGCAGTGGTGAGCTGCAGCCTCATTAGTGAATGAAAGAGGCATTCTAAATTAAGACTAGGCTCTGTCCTTGGGCTGTGAGTTGGGATCATCTGGCTCTGGGCTTTGAATCTTTGACACGGAGAGGTCTGTCAGTGCAGGCATTACAGTTAGCTGAGGGGTGTATGTTTGTGGTTTTCTCTTCGATGACTCCAGAAATAGACCAATCTAGACACCCTCTTCAGCAACAGAAATGCATCATTTGGATTTGTTTATGGAAGTTCAGATGCTAGAGTCCCGCTGCAGAGGTTGGCTTTAGTAGTTTTAGTTGGAAAAAATTCATGTCTTTGTCCAGCTTTTTAATTGGTTTGTGTGCAGATATTACTGTTAACAGTTTATAGGCCCTCTCAGCCCTCACAGAGAGCCACACCAAACTCTGAGACGCATATTCTTCAGTTGTACAATCTCTGAAGATTTAGAGCTCTGTTGTTATGAGTTATTTTATAGCTAACAGTGTCTTCAAGATCAGGTAGCGGTTAAAATAAATAACAAGTTGGAGAGCAGTGAACAGTCACTTTCTGGCCAGGAATTGCAGGCCAGGGCTTTGTAACAAACGATCTGGAAGGAAACATCCATAGCCGTGAAGATGGGAAGATATTCTGCATGAGCGCCGTGCTCACAGGGCACTCTCTTCTCTGCCGTGGAGAAGGGTGCCTGTCTCGCAGCACCGCAGGCCATATTCTTTTGAAATCAGAAAATAAAATAAAGGCCCTTGGCCTGTTGGCTAAAGAGCTACCAGTTTTCCAAGACAAGCCAGCTCACATACAGAAAATGACTCTTCCAGGGCTCACCTTCCTTCCCAGGACGTAGACAGTTCTCAGAAGGAATCTAAAGGTTCAGATAATATTGTGTGCTAGGTGGACTTTAGTCTCTGTTCCCAGGGAAATGTCTCCACTCCCAGAACCCTCCTTTCATCAGGTAGGTTTTCAAAATACAGAAATATACCTTCTTCTAAAACTATAGTCTCCTCGTGAACACCTCAAGATCCTTAACTTCACCATCTTTAAAGGATCACTGGCTTAATTACCATTTGCTGAATAGCAGTTGAGATGTGGAAAGAGTAGGGGAAAGGCCACCGTCACCTTCAGGTACCAAAAGACCAAAGTTCTGAGGCTCTGTGTTGAGTCTGGCATCCATGAGCTGTTGAGTTTCATATAGGTCTGTATGGCAAGAATCAGAATCAGTTTGTAGTGGATTATATGTAGTCTCATTACCAACTGTCCTTTTCACATTATGATCCCTGAGAGCAAGGACCATTTCTGAAATATCACCACTTAGCACATTGCCTAGCATAACATAGTGTCCAGTAAATGCTTGAGTGGGTGAATGACTCTGGTCCTCTCTCCCTAAAGGCCATGTTTCTTGATGGGTTAGATCATAACTTGTTTGCTTTGTGTCCTTCCTCTAGCATGGTACCTCCAGTGTGGCATTGGTTAGTAAGCAGTGGGAACTCAATAAATATTGACTAAAGGAGAGGGGAATGCTCAACCCTGTGGTTGAGGAAGATACTGTTGTGGATATTCCACCGTGTTCCCTAGAAATAAGAGAACTACCTAGAAATCAGATTGGGCTCAAGATTTGGAAGAACCAGGAAGCTGATTTTGGTTCTAATTCTGCTTTCTGACTCCATGGCTTTCGATAAGTCCGTTTAGAGATACCTGTATGATGGGAGCAAGAATTAATTTTCACAGTATGATGGTGAAGATCAAGTAAGAGCATCTGTGAATACACTTTGTGAACTGTAATAGACTAGTTGTAAAATGAGTTATCACTCTGCTATTTCTAAGCTTTAGCGATTAGGAAGCATACTGATGCCTTTACAAGCAGCACTGGCTCATTACAGTGTTTTCATGGTTTTTACTGCTGAGCAGCAGAAACTGATCATTTCAGCACTACCTGACTTTTAACTTTTAATGATTTCCTTTTGTAGAGGATGGCTCTCAGTACCCTGTCTTCATTGATATATGGGGATGAGAGGGAGCTGGAACAGAGCCATGTTTTTCTTGACAGGCATATCATGATTTAAAGATTCTGGCATGCATATAATTGTTTTGAAGTTCATACTTAACTTATGAGAACATGGCGGGGAAGGAGCTTTAAGATGGGTGGGTGAGGTGGGGAAGTCCTCACGATGTGTATGTGAGTACCCCGAGGCTGCACAATCTCCTTTCTCCCTGGAATCCTTTCTCTGTTGACAGTATTTCTCATATGGAACAAAATTAGTCTGTTTGCAGAACAACATCTTCCAGAACTAGTTCCTGAGCTTATTACCCCAATGGCAGCCTGTCTTTCCTTGAGTCATTTCATGAATCCTTTTCCTCTAGATGTTTGAGTTGAAAAACTGCCTTCTAATTTTTGGCTGTGTTGGGCCTTCGTTGCTGTGTGGGTTTTCTCTAGTTGTGGCAGGCGGGGGGCTCCTCTTCCTTGCGGTGCGCAGGCTTCTCATTGCAGGCTTCTTGTTGCAGAGCATGGGCTCTAGGTGCGCGGGCTTCAGTAGTTGTGACACGCGGGCTCAGTAGTTGTGGCGCACGGGCTTAGTTGCTCCGTGGCCTGTGGGATCTTCCCGGACCAGGGCTCGAACCCACGTCCCCGGCATTGGCAGGTGGATTCTTAGCCACTGTGCCACCAGGGAACTCTCCCCATATTTTCACATTTATTTCAAGATGCATGTTCTGTCTCTAAGAAAGCAGCAAAATCCCAACAAGGCCTCACTCTTTTAAATGTTCTGTGTCCTGTGTTCATCCTGGAGACAACACTCTGACTTTCCTGCACAGCTCCCTAAACTCACAGCCTGAACTTTAGGGCAGACAAGAGGAGCCTGTGGCCATAATCTACAATTCTGAGAAATGTTTGTTCTTCAACGTGGTATCTCTGAAAGTGATCCTTTAGAAACCAACCAGGAGCTACTTTTGAGAGCCTCTTAATACAGATTTTGAGCATTTTACCCCTGTGTTAAGAAAGAGAAATGATGAGGACACGGGGAGGGGGAAGGCTAAGCTGGGACAAAGTGAGAGAGTGGCATGGACATATATATACACTACCAAACGTAAAATAGATAGCTAGTGGGAAGCAGCCTCATAGCACAGGGAGATCAGCTCAGTGCTTTGTGACCACCTAGGGGGGTGGGATAGGGAGGGTGGGAGGGAGGGAGATGCAAGAGGGAAGAGATATGGGGATATATGTATATGTATAGCTGATTCACTTTGTTATAAAGCAGAAACTAACACACCATTGTAAAGCAATTATACTCCAATAAAGTGTTAAAAAAAAAAAAGAAAGAGAAATGAGAAATCAAATTGTTTAAAGAGGGTTTAAGTAGGTTACGGTATGAAGTTCAAGCTTGCAAGTATGGACTTTGATGTCTTCTTATTGAAAACATAAGTAATTTCATGTGTGATTTAACCACCAAAACAAGTGTCTGCACATCCACATTGCCTTGCCTCATGACTTGGGCAGAGGGGGTTACATTCACTTCTTAGAAGCCCATTCTTTTAGTGTTCCCCAGTTCTTTAAAGCTTTATTGAGTACCTACTGTGTGCCAGGCATAATGCAGAGTGTAGAGATACAGAGGTAAATGAGGCAGAGAAGGAGATTCGGGTACATAAATATTTCACTGTAGTACGGCACAGAAGTGCTATAGGGAATCAGGGGCTGTCAGAGGAGTCTTCCCGGAGATAGTGCCTGACTTGAGCTCCAAAAGATAAGGCGTTCACCAGGTGAAGGAGTGGGGGGAGGCTCAGCTTTTGTGGTTGTGGGTAGCAGAGAATGAGAATGAGCAGAGAAAGGGTTGAGAAACAGTGTGGACTGTGTAGGGAGCCACCAGACTGATGGAGCTGGGGAAGGGACAGGGTTCTGGCCTGCAGTACTGAGGAGCTTGAACTTTGTCCTGATGGGGTAAGGGCAATATTGAAGGGCTTTTTAATAAGGAGACTGATGTGATCAGAATTGTGGCAGAATTATTCTGCCAGCAGGGTTGGAAATAGATTGAGGAAGGCAGGAAGGGTGGCCAGGGGGCCATTCACATCTTGGTAAAAGATCTAAGCCACTGCCACCTTGCCTCACCCTTCTGTGCTTTACATGTTTGGTGTAGGGTATCTTGGTACAAAACACAAAGTCAGTAGGCAGATGAAATGATGAAAAACAGAATGAGAAATGGCAGCCTTTTCAGGATTAGTTTTAATATGACGGCTGCTGAAGCATAGCAGAGTCTGCAGGCCTTTGCAAATTACATGCATGCATTTCATTTGTTTGGATATGGCCTATGCAGAAATATATTGGAGAGACCTAGGGAAGACTTTACAGGTGACATTCACTTGTGGTCCTCCAGGGCTTGAAGACCTGTCCCAGTAGGCCAATGTGCCTCCAGTTTTATGCTTCCTGGTAAGGATCCTCCTGAGATTCCACCAAGGAAACAGAGGATAGGAAGCAATGAGCTGTGAGGGCTTGGTGGACATCCTGACATGTATGCTCAGGGCTCCAGGGATGCATTGGCAAAGTAGGAGCTAGGAAAATTTGTCAAGCCAAGTGCTGTTTTAGGTAGAAACGGTAAAGCAGCCTAGCATTAAGGCCTGGGACTTAAGGGAGAGTCCTTATATATTCATAGTCCATATATGTATATATAAAAAAATAATTTTTTTTAGCATTTCTCAAGTATTTTGAAAAAAAAATTTCCTCCATACCATTCCAAGTAGGTGACTCCCAGGAACCAAATGTAGGCATTTCTTAAGCATAGATGTAGCCTTATTCTGTATAGCAGTGGTTTTCAAACTTTGGTATTGAGCAGAATCACCAGGAGAACTTGTTAAACATGAATTGCTGAGCCCCACTCCCAGAATTTCTAATTCAGTAGGCCTGGAGTGGGGTCTCAGAATTTGCATTTCTTCTTTTTTTTTTTTTTAATTGAAATATAGTTAATTTACAATGTGTTAGTTTCAAGTGTACAGCAAAGTGATTCAGTTATACATGTGGATACACACACACACACACATATTCTTTTTCAGATTCTTTTCCATTATAGGTTATTACAAGATGTTGAGTATAGTTCCCTGGGCTATACAGTAGGTCCTTGTTGTTTACCTGTTTTATATATAGTACTGTGTATATTTTAATCCCAGACTCCTAATTTATCTTCCCCTACCCCTCATCCCCCTATGCTATGCCCTTTAGTAACCATAAATTGGTCTTCTATGTCTGTTAAGTCTTTTTCTATCTTTTAAGTGAGTTCATTTGTATCATTTTTTTTAGATTCCACATGTAAGTGATATAGGATATTTGTCTTTCTCTGTCTGACTTACTTCACTTAGCTGCAAATGGCATTATTTCATTCTTTTTTATGGCTGAGTAATATTCCATTGTATATATATATCACATTTTCTTTATCCATTCACCTGTCGATGAACATTTAGGTTGCTTCCATGTCTTGGCTATTGTAGATGGTGCTGCTGTGAACATTGGGGAGCATATATCTTATCGAACAGAATTTGCATTTCTATTAAGTTCTCAGATGATGCTGATGCTGCTGGTCTGGGGACCACACTTTGAGAACTACTGCTTTATAGACATTATAAATGTGACCCTCCTAAGAATTTAATAAAATTCCATATGGTTCTTGGTGTCACCTTAATGGAAATCAGTGATCTGGAGGAGCAGTGAGGCCAGCCCTACACAGCTGTAATGTTGATTCAGTGTTGAGTTACTGAGTGACTACTGTGTGTACAACCTCTATATTATAAAAATACAAAGAGGGAAGAGATCCCGTCCTTGTCTTGGTTCCTCTAATAAAAGAAGTAAGAGAATTGTCACACAAGGGAGAGCTGAAGACGGATGTCTGAGTAATCTGGGAAGAGCACATGGAGGAGCTGTGTGCTCAGTTATCTATTGCTGAATAACAAACTACCCCAAAACTCAGTGGCTTAAAATAGACGCTAGTTATTGTCTCTCACAAATCTGCATGTTGACTAGGCTCAGCTGGGTGGTTTTTCTGTACACATTGTTATCTGGACTGCAGTTATTTGGAGGCTCAACTGAGCTGGCATGAACCAGGATGACTCAGTCACATAGCAGTAGTTTGTGCTAGCTGTTGGCTTGGAGTTAACTGGAGTGCCTCAAGTCTCCTCCATGTGACCTCTCAGCATGAGAGCAGGGCTCTGAGATGAAACATTGCAAGCATGTAAAAATGGAATCTGCAGGTCTCTTCAGACCCAGCCATGGAAGTTACAGCATTGTCACCTCTGCTGCATTCTGTTGGTCAAAACAACTCACAAGAGGGAATTCCCTGGCGGTCCAGTGGTTAGGACTCCACAGTTTCACTGCTGAGGGCGCAGGTTCAATCCCTGGTCAGGGAACTAGGATCCCATTGGCCACTAGCTGTGGCAAAAAAAAAAAAAAAAAAAGTCACAAGACAAGCTCAATTCAAGAGGAAGGAAATGGACTACTTCTGGGTGGAAGAAGTAGCAAAAAAATTGTAGGCATCTTTAATCTACCATAGGCTGATTAAAGCAGGCCTTACAGGATGACTAGGGTTTTGGTAGGCATAGCTTTCAAGGGGAAGAGTTCTAGAGGAAGAAATAGCAAGTCTTCAGTTTAACTAGGAGAAAAAGAACCCGAAAGGGGCCTGGGAAGATGGAAGGAGACCATTTTACAGAGGGCTTTGAACAGCAGATGGAAGATCTTGGACTTAAACTGGCAGGCTTTAAAAAGATGGTGGAGGACCTCTCTCTCAGTGATTTTATTAGCATGGTGCAGAGTTTGGGAGTGACTCTTCAAGGCTCCAAACTAGTTCATTATATCTTTCCCTGTAAGCCCAGTGTTAACAGCTTTGGATTTGGCTTCTCTTTCTAAGATATGGGAAGGGATGCTTACTCCTTAGGTTATTGTAAATGATGCCAAGTAAGCATTTTGAAGGGTAAGAGAACCCAAGCAGTGCTGCAGGAGTGGCCAGAATAGGAGTTGAGGGACACGCAGCTTTGTGTCAGACCTAGTTAGGCTTTTCCCTGCTGCATTAAAGGGTTAGTTACTTAGTCTTGCCCTTGTCTTTTCCCCACAGTAACCCTCCACTGAGCGAAGAGATGTTGCCTCCTGGGGAGTGGATGTGTCACCGGTGCACTGTTCGCCGAAAGGTAATAATGCTGCTTTCTGAAGGCTTTGCTCAGGATGCCAGATCTAGAGCACTGATATTCTAGAGCTAAGACGGCTTGGCCCTGAAGGCATTTTTGTCCCTTCTTCTTGTCTCTTCCAGCCCTGGAATCACCCTCACACTCCCCATGGTGACTGTTTAGAATCCAGTAGGGCCTAAAATCCAAACATGGGCTGCTGAAATGGGCAGAAAAGGTGTGTTAATTTACTGAGCCATGTTCATTCACTAGTGACAGGAGTAGTCTGATCTCCTTGTAGACCTCCTGATAAGTGGCCTGAATGTGGCCGCCATATCCAGGGGCTGAAAGAGGCTGAAGAGGAAGGCGCTTCTCCAGCTTGATAGAAAAAGGATTCCCCTCACCCCAAGGCAAATAAGTTGCTGGTATCCAGAAGCTTGGCCAGGTGTGTGGGGTGGAGAGGGCTTGGACCCACTTGTACCCCAGGTTGCCTAACCTTTCTTTAGCTCCCCTTCCCTCAGCTTTGATAATTCAGTACTGGCTTCGAGAACATAATTTTCTACTTTGAGAACTTCTGTGGGGTACGAAAGCTAAATGCTCCCTTATCAAAAAAGGAAGTAGGTGTGCTTCCACCCAGATTATGAGAGACCCAATCCTCAAATTATAGGCTGTGGATTCGAATCTGACTGTGAATTGTAAACCACTCCCTACCCTCCACCCCACACTAATTATACACCAAGCAACTTTCCTTTGTTATGACGTCACCTCTTTTCCTGGCCCCTCAACATGATGTCACAGTGAATGATTACTTCCTTGGTTACAGAAACAGGATGAGATGATTCAGAGATTGTGGTTTATGTGCGTCACAGTCTTCAGCCTTTAAGAAGAAGGTAAACAATTAGGCAGACCTTATTCTTCAATGTGTGCATAGGGTTCTTATTAAAGCAAGCCAAGGCCAAGTCAACCACCTAACCACAGCTGTAGTTTAATATCTCTTGAAGTCCACAAACCAGGGTGTCCTCCAGCTTGTCCTCCTCCCAAGATCTCTACCTGTGTGTCCCCAGCTAGATTAGAGTGGGGCCAGTTAGAGGCACCTGCCAGCCAGGAGGCCTTTCAGAAACTTGCCACTCAAAGAAGCTGGACTTGAAAGGGTTGGGAACAGCTGTGGTGGAAGAGATGAAGCCAGGAAGAGAGGGTGAAGAAGAAGAACTAACATTGTTTTAGTGCTCATCATAGCTGGGTTTTTACATGTGTTATCTCATTTAGCCCATACAGCCAACTATGGGTACTGGTGGTATATTCTCCTTTTTTTTTTTTTCCTCTCCCTTTTTAAAAGGAAGAAACTGAGGTTCACAATTGTAGAACTTACCCAAGTACTCAAAGGAATGGACACAGCCAAGATTTGAACCAAATTCTGTTTCGCTCCAAAGCCCTATTACTTCTTCATCAATTTTCTGGAAACAGAGCTACTTTCTGGGGATTATATTATAGTATGCCTTTTTCTACAGAGTGTGCTTTTCCTGAAATGCCACTCTGACCTGCTCTCAGATGGACCTCTATGCCTACCAGTGCCAAAACTGCCTTTTGCACCATCACCTCTACAGCCCTCTGGCCTCCTGCAGTTACAGTGAAGTGGATTGAAATGATACATCCTGTGGGCCTCATCAACCTCTGATGTTCAGGTCTTATTCCTAGTGGAGGCTAGATCTTCCCCCAACTCAGAGCCATCCCTTTCATATATGTGATGCTCTTTATCTCTACCGTATCCCTGAGAGGAGGAGAAGAAAAGTCTTACTAGTCTCACTTTACACATAGAGAAATTCCTGCCCTCCGGCCTGAGTCACCTAAGGTCATAGGGAATCAGTGGCAGAACTGAGACAAGATCCCAGGTCTCCTGACTGGAGACCAGTGCTAAACCTTCATTTGACCACTCTATTTGGAGCCCTGGAGGAAAATGTATTATCAGTCACTCAGTCCTACTCTGTACACTTAATCTTTTTCCATGTCCCCACCTTTCCATTCAAAAAGTGTCACTGTCAGAGTTCTAGTTAAACTTGAGACATTGAAAGCCACCATTCTTGGATGCCATGATTGCTGGATCACTGCCCTCCACACACCACCCTTCCACCTTGTGGTGTGGCTGCCTTGCAAGTTAGCACCCAACCTCCCTAGACAGGGAGCTCTGCTTGCCTGTTTTACTTTTTACCTTTGCTTCTGCAGGTTTTTCCGTATTTTGAGCAAAGTTCTTAAAACCATTCAGGGCACTCCGAGGCAAACAACAGTGCTCTCCTTGACTCTCTACGTTATTCTCACTGTCCTCACTTAGTCTAAGTTTATTCTCACTGAATTAACGTTTTATCCCTTTACCGCCCCCCCGCCACCTCGTGTACAGATACTGTGTATCATATGATGTGTGGTTTGTAAAATTGTTTCTAACTTTTGTACTTTTTGGTGATTCCCTGCTGCAGTGGTTTTGCCAGCTTTAGTTTAGTTCAGCTATAGTTTTGTCAACTTTAACAGACCAGTGTTCCAAGTCCCCATCCAGGTGGATGAGTCTCTGATATTAGAGACTTCCGTAATTTTGGTTAGTGGTCTAGCAGGACTTTGTAGCATCCATCTCTTTCTATTTTGTGTCACTTTGTATGATGGGCCCACCTGTTTATTTGCACAGAAACGAGAGCAGAAAAAGGAGCTGGGCCACGTCAATGGACTGGTGGACAAATCTGGGAAACGGACTACATCCCCCAGCAGCGACACTGACTTGTTGGACAGATCAGCTAGCAAAACTGAACTCAAGGCCATTGCCCACGCCCGGATCCTAGAAAGGAGAGCCAGCCGGCCTGGCACGCCCACATCCAATGCCAGCACAGAGACCCCCACCTCTGAGCAGAATGATGTCGACGAGGACATCATCGACGTGGATGAGGAGCCAGTGGCAGCAGAGCCGGACTACGTGCAGCCCCAGCTAAGGCGCCCCTTTGAGCTGCTGATTGCTGCCGCCATGGAGCGGAACCCCACCCAATTTCAGTTGCCCAATGAACTGACTTGTACCACTGCACTACCAGGTTAGCCAGACTGTCATATCCTCTCCCCTACCCTGGCTTCCCCAAAGGACACTTGTCCAACCAAAGGGCTGTGCAGCCTGTGAGGTCACTGTCCCTGTAGCCACTGTCTCAGGTTCCTGTTCTTGGTTCGAGATCTTTGCAGGTTTACAATGCTTACTCAGTTTTCTGTTTTCCACCCTTCCCAGTATCACTTTAAAAAACAAAAAAGGTAATACATACACATAGTTCAAAAATCAAAAAAAAAAAAAAAGGGTTACAATGAAAAATTTCACACCCATCCCTGTCTGCCATTTGCCTAGTTTCTACATTCCTACCCCTTACAGATAACCACTGTTTGGTTCTTATGTATCTCCTAGAATTTCTTTATATAGATGTACCATAATTTATTTAACCAATTTCCTATAAATGGAAATTCTGGTTGTGCTTCAGGTGTCACCACAGATACTGTTTCAACAAATAATTTTGTAAATACGTCATTGTATACATGTGAGTGTATACATGTGAGTGTATCGGTAGGATAAGTAGGATAAATTACTAATACTAGAATTGCTGGGTCAAAACTATGCATTTATATTGTTTTTAAACTATGCACTTGTAGTTTGATGGATATTATAAATTGCCCTCCATTCCCTTTTTTTTAAAAATCAACTCATGGCTTCTACTTGATACCACAAAGCATCTAGATCTTATTTTCTTCCCAGAGAAAGTGAAATTGGCAGGCTTAAGAAACCTGCTGGTCAGTAGGATGCATACAGACTCAAAGCTTTTCTACTTTCTATAAAAATGCAGTAAAATTATACTCTTTTCCTCAGCCGCCTTCACAGAACAGTCTTTATTGACCATTTGACCTGGGCATTTCTATTTCTTAAGTCACCAATATCTAACCTAGGTTTCTGACCACTTCTTGTCTGCAAAACATTTAGATGTGTTTCTGCCATAGAGCAAGTGACTTGTGATCTTAGTTCTGACTTATATCTCCCTTTTCCTCCTTTCTCATTCTTTTTCTCACTTGAAACCAGCCCAGGGGGCTTCAGAAAGAGATGCATGTCCAGGCCATGACACATGCTTTTACTAAGACCTGTTCCTCGCACTTACTGTTGTTTCCATATCCCAAACTAGGAACTCTCCATCAGGGAAAATTCAACACCACCAATTTCTCTTCTAGGTTCTAGCAAGAGGAGAAGAAAGGAGGAAACCACAGGGAAAAACGTTAAGAAGACACAGCATGAGTTAGATCACAATGGTCTTGTTCCCTTACCAGTCAAAGTCTGTTTCACGTGTAACAGGTATTTTTCTTCCATAGCAAGAGGCTCTTCCTCATATTTAGCAAATGTTTTTCTCTCTTCTATTGTCTCTTCCAAACCATGTGTGTTAAATATAGATAACCCATATTCTGATGGTATGAGTACAGAGAGACTGAGTGACTAATTGACCAGAGCCTTGAATGTTGTAACAAAGAATTCTTGAAGAATCACGGTGCAGAAGTACTGTAAACCGTGTTTATAGAGGCTAGAACGAGAGGAGTTGGACTTAAAATGAAGCATGAGATATTTAGACTGGCTAGCAGGAAGAACTGTGGCCAGCAGAGACACACATCCCTGGAAAAGGCAAATGATTTTTAAAGCACTAAAGATGAATTTTAAAGTAGTACAAATATCCATACTAGCTGGTATGCATCAGACTGGATGACTTCCAAAAGCCTCTAGTCTGCCCCAGTTGTAGCTTCCCTGGGACGCTGGTTCCCTTCAAATAGGATCTCCTCAGTGACAGGAACCAGCTGCTTCAGTTACTGAAGCTGGACTTGGATGTGTTAGAAGGGCAGGATAGCAGGAGAAAATAGCTATCAAAAAGAAATGTTCCACAGCAAAAGCTATAGGGAACCAGATAGTAAAGCAGCAGAACTCTGAGCCACGCCCAAACTGTGTCTCCAGAATAGCTTAAGGACTCACTGAGTATCGTAGTTACAAATCATAATTGGCATTAGCTTACGTGCCCTCCCTTGATCTATGCTTACACGAATACATTACAAAATCATTTTTCCAGCACAACTCTCTAGTTGTCAGTTTTGCTGAGTGCTTCATGTGGAAGAGAAATCTTTTCCTCTTGGAGTATCAGGCTCTGGAAAGGCTGCTGGTGTTTTTTTTGTTTGTTTTTAAACTGAGGTAGTTGCTTTCTTTTAAGGAGTAGAAAGATCAGAGCAGGGTTGGCTGTCTTCCCCCAGTGGGTGCCAAGCATTGATCATTCCTGCTGTGACAACCACTTTAGCTCTACGCCAAAAAAATTCACTTCTCTACATTCCTCTTAGAAGAGAGGATAATGAGGAGCCTGGTGGTAGCCCCCAACTTCATCCATCTTCCTAATGGCGAATGTAACGGGATTATTGGGGAGGAGGGTGTGGGAGCACATTGTTAGGATTAAGGAAGGCCAGCTGTTCCACGGTGCAGAGTTGGTTTGAATTCTCCCACCTTGCCATAAAAATGGCCTGTATCTCTTTTTTGCAGGAGTTGTCGCGTGGCCCCTCTTATCCAGTGTGACTATTGCCCCCTCCTGTTCCACATGGACTGCCTCGAGCCACCGCTCACTGCCATGCCCCTGGGCAGATGGATGTGTCCGAATCACATCGAACATGTGGTGGTAAGCACAGCAGTGTCCTTCAGTCCTCTGTGGGCACAGCTGGGGCATGGACTGATTCAGTGGGAAGCCTAGTGTAGTCAGCTTTGTACCAGAGTTCACTTTGGTCTCTCAGACACGGGTTTCTGCAAACCATCCTGCTCAGTTCTGATTACTCTGACATGCCTCAGCTGTGCATTTAGCCTTTTCCCACAATGCCTTGTTTCAGTCGCACGGACAGACTTAACCCACTAGCGCTTGGCTGTTCGTGAATAATTTCCTCTGTAATGAATTAAGCAGTTGGTTTTACAGCCCTAAAAGGGGGAGTGCATTAGACCCAACCTTATGCAAATAAATGCTCTTCCATTCTTCTTGCTCCTTGTTTTTAGAGGGAACAAACTAAGAAAATTCTAAAATATTTATTCTCGTAGCACTGGCAGTTAACTACCCAGTAACTTTGGAGAACTGAAGAATTGACACAGATAACGGTATTCCAGACAGTCAACCACTTATTGAACACCTTATGTGTCCTACACACCAAATGAGGCTCTTGCCCTTCTCTTCTTTCTTTACAAAGACCTTGTCATGGCCCATAATGGGTGTTCAGTAAGTAAGTTGTTGAATGAATGAATGAATGGTATGAGGGTGCTATTATCTTATCTCCCAGGAGGTTTGGTTACATTTTCCAGACTGCTTCCTGAGGCTAGAATAGAACTGTAATTTGCTATCTCCAAAAGAGGTTTAGGACATTTCCTGATAGGCACGGTCACTCAGAAGGTTGAATGGGAGAGGGCCTCAGGCAGAGCAGCTCCCTTATAAGAGCAGCCTTTCCAAATTAAAGGGTAATTGCTTAAGGCATTGTCCATCAGATGATGATAACCATGGGATGACTGCTTGCCTTCAGCGTGATGGTGTGCTGTCCACTTTGCACCGAGAGGAACTTCAGTTATAGACTTGAACGTAGGGAGAAAAGGTTTGTTTGGCCCTCTTCATTTGACTAATGCCACTCAGAAAAGTTTACGTAGGAGGAAGCCTCTCTGCGAGGCTCAGTGGTCTTGTTTTGCCTCTTGCTGAACCAGAAAAAACCAACCATGAGCAGTCAACCCAAATATGAATCTGTAAGAGCAGCTTTCCAGCAGATGAGAAATTATTAATTGGGTGACTTTTTATTAGCCACTTAGGGGTTTTTCCTAATGTACTAGGTAGGAAGCTGCCACATAGATCTTTTTTTTTTTTTTTTAACATTTATTTATTTGGCTGCATCGGGTCTTAGTTGTGGCAGGCTGGCTCTAGAGTGCACAGGCTTAGTTGCCCCGTGGCATGTGGGATCTTAGTTCCCCCACCAGGGATGGAACCCGCGTCCCCTACATTGGAAGGCGGGTTCTTAACCACTGGACCACCAAGGAAGTCCCCTTTTCTTTTAGTTAATGTGTAGGGGACCAGATGTAGAAGAGGAAAAGAGGCATCGTTTCTTTATGCCTTCTCTATGCAGCTGCACAAACTTTTCTTCCCTCCTTATGGCCTCTGAGAGCAGTCCAAGGTTTTCTGCCTGCTGTAGAGCAAGGCTCTGGTATCCAGATGGGTTCACTAATGTTCCCTAGTACCGTGGAGGAGGAGGAGGGCAGGAGACACAGTATTCTGGTGCTGATCTCACCTGTCAGCCAAGCTCCCATACAGGAAACAGTCTTGCTTCTGGTGGGAGAAAATCCCTTGCTAGGAGGGGAGTCTGGAGTGCTCTAGGGCCAAGGCCTGCATCTCCTCTGAACCCTATATGCTGGATAGACGACTGTCAGAGGCTGAATTTGGAAGGGCACTTCTTGGCTAATTCCCTATTCTTGTACCCCTCAAGCCTCCCCAGGGAGTAGGAACTAGGCTGGACTGGGCAGGGTTAAGGGAGAACGTCTCAGCCATGTTCCCTGGCCCTCTGACGGGAGTGTTGACATACCAGCACCTGACAGAAGGAGCCCATTTGGCCCAGGGCTTCCTCTTTTTTAAAAGTAGAGACTAGAGTTAATTGGGAGGGGGATGCATTCTGAACTTCACTGCAGGAGTGTGTCTGCTCTGTCCCTAGCTGAACCAGAAGAACATGACGCTGAGCAATCGGTGCCAGGTGTTTGACCGTTTCCAGGACACCATTTCACAGCACGTTGTCAAAGTGGACTTCCTGAACCGAATCCACAAGAAGCACCCTCCTAACCGCCGCGTGCTCCAGTCGGTCAAAAGAAGAAGCTTGAAGGTGAGTCACAACCTGGTGCAGGCAGGATGGTGGTCTCCGATTGCCTTCCTGGGGTAGACAGAGGATCATGGTCCCAGTTTTACAGATGGGGAGACTGAAGCCCCTGAGATCTGTCTGTGGTGTCTTAGCAAGTAATGAATGTGAGCATCATTTTAATACTTGGGGATGGTGGTCAGGAAACCCCCAAGTGGGCCTTCAGACTCGGCCAGGTTTCTAGTTCTCCTGAGGATAAGTGCCCTTCGAGCCCCTCCCACCAAACTCAGGTGTGCTCTGCTTTTCCTGCTCCTTGCCCGGCATTCATTCCGTCCGTTTCTGTTAGATGGCCCCTTTCCCACAGCTGTTGGGTTAGGGGAAGGCGGGGGTGATTAAGCAGAAGGCCTTATGGAAGGTGAGGAACCATCCATTTTCCTGGGCTGCTGTTAATGTATCACCAATACTCAAAAAACTGTGACACTGGTACAACCTCACATTTGTGTGCATTTGACAGCTGCTAAAAGTGTGTCCACAGAGATGGACAGGAGTATTTCCTTCATTGAAAAGCATTTGGTAGTATTGAGGCTCTCATAAACCGTTCGGTCTCATGCATTTAACCTAGAGAGCGCAGCACTATATACCTGAATGTGAACTTGATTTTTCTCTTTTGAAATAATCCTGCAGACAGCCCATGCACCAGTGGAAAACAGCAATTCTCAAATATGGCCACTTGGTGGCAGCCACACTTTAAAATCACTCCTCACACTTCCATTGGGTGTCAGCGCTAGCAAGATGTTAACTGTTGAAAATTGTATAACAAACTCTTAACTGTGGAAGTATTTATGCGTCAGTAGAAACACCAGTTTTCCAAAGTTAAATTAAGGTATTTGCAGTTGAGGGTAGGGTATATTGGAGGTGACGTGCCTCATACCTTGGTTAAACATCTAAGAGTAATCTCAGCTGTGTGGTTCACCATGTGGATTGGGAAGAAAGCCTGGCTGCTGAAGTGAACAGGCCAGGAGGCCTTGATAAAATCCTGTTGTTTTATGATGCCCCCTCCCCCTTTTTAAATGTTTCCTTACTCTCGAGGAAAATCCGAGGGTATGAGTTACCTGAAAAGCATTTTGTTCTTAGACAGTTGGAGAGTGAAATGAAGACTGTAGTACCCGAGGACAGTGGCAGGGAACCGCTCCAGCTCTGTTCTGGAACACTGGCCTTCATCCTTGACGTATAGCAGTGCAGGCAAGATCACCTGAGAGCTTCATATCTTCTCTTTGTTATGGGTTCCCCTTCCCCCTAACCCTTCTCTTCCCGAGGGCCAACCTTAGGCGAGCCTACTGCCCCATTCCTCCACTCCCGATTCCTGGATGACCTCAGACAAGCCCGTAGCACCAGCCACCACTGTTAGTGGTGATGACTCTCAATTCCATGTTCCGTGCCTTTCTCGTCATACCTAGATTCGTATCTGCCTGCCCATCCCACAGACACCTCAGTCTCAGCCTGCCCAAGACCAAAAGTCTCCTGCCTCCAAATCTGCTCTTCCTCTTGTATCTCCTGTTTCAGTCAATGACAGTGATCTCTACACAGTCCCTCAAACCAAAGTTCAGCTCTTCTTCCCTTATCCTCTGTAAGGACTTGGTCACCAAATCTGTTGGTTCTCACATGTTTTCCAAGTCCACCTCCCCTACTTTTAGTTCCCCTTTGTCTGCCTGGAAGTTTGTCCTCAACTTCCAAGTCTCAGCTCAAATACCGCCTTCCTATGAAATCTTCCCTAATCCAAGCTCCTGCCCCCCAGACAGCAATAAGCGCCCTCTGGTTTTTATAGCTCCTTAGACATGCCTGTCTTCTAGGACCCATTTACATTGTATTGTAATGTTTCTGTGCTTATCTCCCCACTAGACTGTGAGCTCCTTGGGGGCAAGGCTTAAGTTTTGTTCATCTCTGGATCTCTAGGACTTGGCATAGTGCCCAGACTCAGGAGGCGCTCAATAAATGTTGATTGAATGTATGAATGACTCTCTGCTTGTATGGCTCTTTCATTCATACGTGGTGTGATTCAGAGTGTGTCTTCTGTCTTTTTGCAACAAATAGGTCTTCAATTGTTTTGTGAGTCATGAATGAATGGATGAAGAAAACTGACATTGATTGAATGCTTATCACGAGATGGGCCTCACGCTGAGCATTTCCACTGTGAATGTGACCTTATTTAACTTTTTATCTCTCAGATACTGCTCACTCATCTCTCAAATTTGATACTGATCAATAAGAGCCTAGAGCACCAATTTGAAGCCCTGCCCAGTGGCCATCCTGTACTTTTTAGGCCCGAGCAGAAGGCAGCATGCCGGAAGGCCTAGTTTCTGCAGCCCTTGGACCTTGATGAAGAAAAGTGGGAGATATGGCTGCTTTTTCCAGTTCTGTGCCTTCTCAGGCTAGTGTGTGTGTATGTGTGTGTGTGTGTGTGTGTGTGTGTGTGTGTGTCAGAGTCAAAGAGATGGAGGTACAGAGCAGTAGCAGCGCACTGGGCCTCCTCGTCCTTGGTGGACACCGTAATGGATGATTTCCCCTTGGGCATCAGCACCACAAACGGAAGAGCATGGCCAGGGCAGAATCCACTGGGCCTGTTGGCACTATCACCCTCTCCTTCCTTCTATCTATCTATCCTGAACAGGTTCCCGATGCTATCAAATCTCAGTACCAGTTTCCACCCCCTCTCATTGCACCCGCGGCCATTCGGGACGGGGAGCTGATCTGCAATGGGATCCCTGAGGAATCACAGACGCACCTTTTGAACTCTGAGCACTTAGCCACCCAGGCAGAGCAGCAAGAGGTGAGTGAAGGCAGGGCCGGGATTCCAAGTCCAATCTTCCTTCCACCTCGCCGCAGCTGTTAATTGGAAGTCATTCTCATCTCCATCTTCTGCAGCCCCACCCTCCCCATCCCTGAGCCCCCCACCACCACCCCGCCCCCTGAGTTGAATGTTCCAGAGAGAACCTCTGGCTCAGATCCTGAGGCAAGTAAGAGAACTACACAGTCACCTGGTCTGCTTCTCTCCATCAGTCCCCCGGTGTGCTGTGAGACGGGCAAATCTGTCTTGTAGAAACAGATCAGTAGACCTATAGAGAAGTTAGGTGACAGTGCTGGACACACAGCAGGTGCTTGGGTGCTTGCTCAATATTGGTGACAAGGTGAGCCTTAGGGGCAGAGTCAGAACGGGAATCCCAAGCTCTGCTGACCAGGGTGTTGCCTGCCGAGTATACCAGCAAGCCTTGCTTGGGAATGGAAATGGAACCCTCTCAGGAGTCAAGCACACCCTCTCTGGGCATTCGCGATGGGACCTCGGAAACAGTGCTTGTCAGCTCTGCTGTAGCCCTGGCCGCTGTGGCAGGAAGGACCAGCGCCTCCCAGGCCTCTCACCCTCCTCTCCTCTCCTCTCCTTCCGTTGCAGTGGCTCTGTAGTGTTGTTGCGCTCCAGTGCAGCATATTGAAACATTTATCTGCTAAGCAGATGCCTTCGCATTGGGACTCTGAGCAGACAGAGAAGGCTGATATTAAGCCTGTTATTGTGACTGACAGCTCAATCACCAACTCCCTGCAAACAGCTGACAAGGCACCTACACCTTCCCACTACCCCTTGTCCTGCCCCTCAGGGCTTAGCACCCAGAATTCCCTGAGCTGCTCTCCACCCCACCGGCCCCCAACCCTAGAGGACATCAGCTGCAGTTCTTGTGCGGAAAAATCCAAGAAAGCCCCCTGTGGGACTGCCAACGGGCCAGTGAACACAGAGGTGAAAGCCAATGGCCCACACCTCTACAGCAGCCCCACTGATTCCACGGACCCCCGGCGACTTCCAGGCGCCAACACCCCCCTACCAGGCCTCTCACACCGGCAAGGCTGGCCTCGGCCCCTCACGCCACCAGCGGCTGGGGGGCTTCAGAACCACACCGTCGGCATCATTGTGAAGACAGAGAATGCCACTGGCCCCAGCTCTTGCCCCCAGAGGAGTTTGGTTCCTGTCCCAAGCCTACCCCCTTCCGTTCCCAGCTCTTGTGCCAGCATCGAGAACACCAGCACTTTGCAAAGAAAGACTGTCCAATCACAGATAGGACCTCCGTTGACAGATTCAAGGCCACTGGGCTCACCCCCAAATGCCACCCGGGTGCTCACTCCCCCCCAAGCAGCAGGAGATGGTATCTTGGCCACAGGAGCCAACCAACGATTCTGCTCACCAGCGCCATCGTCAGGTGAGTGCTGCTCAGCCTTTCATGCTCTTCCTGACAAATAAGACTTAAGATTCAAAAAACACTTGTATCCCTGTAAATATGTCAGAGGACTCTGATGTCCGTACTATTTGTCCTCCCCCTGTTTCTATGATAGAAGAGAAAGTACATGTTAACTTGTCCCTATTTTGTAGGCGGGACTGCTTAGGCTCTGAAAGTGATTTCCTTAAGGTAACCTACCAAGTCAGTGCAGGATTCGAACTGTGGCCTGGGTCTTCTCACTCCACCGTCCCACACCTTCCAGGCTTAGTCTTCTGCCTGCTTTGTTCCTTCACCTTAGAGGAAAGCAGCATGCTCTCTGGAGCCACTGTGGTCATCCTGAGGTTCTGGGTGATAGCTTCAGTGTTTCATGATCCACACCGGAAACTAGATCCACACCTGATCCAGGTTCTCAGAGAGAGCCCATTTGAAGGAATTTCCATGTCAGGGAGTGCAGATGCCCGCAGATGTTGGTCTGGCCCAAAAGCTTGCCCTCGGGCCACATTCCAAAAGGCAGTCCCTTAATCCATACTTGGCCTGGTGTAGACCTGCTCTTTCAGCTGTCCCCAGTCAGCATTCAGGACCTCAAGGTTGCTGACCCCAGCATCTGAACCAGGTTTCAGATGCTGCTGGAACCCCCTGTGGTCTCTCCCGTCTGAACTGAAGCTGGCCTCCTAGTCAGCTGGGAGTCTCGGTAACCAGGTGACTGTGACTTCTCTGCATGGGGGCCCCTGGTCCCAGGATGGCCCCTACTCTCAGGCTCTTTTCCTGTTCTGTTTATCTCTTAATACCAACCTGGATAGATTTTGCACCCCGTGAGTCCAACTTGAGTACGCAGGAATTGCAGAGGCAGGCACCACTTACTTGAATGAGCAGAGACAGCAGGGAGGTAGTCGTGGCCCAGCGAATGCAGCTATCCCTCCACGTTCCCCAGAGCAGTAGATTTCACTTGTTCTCGGTGCTCTGGAGACTCCTGCGTGCCCGGGTGCATTGTCGTTCCATCTGCCCTTCCTCACCACACGTTTTTAGCTCTAGGAGTTCCAGAGCCTATGGGGTGAGAATCAAGAAGGGAACATCACCTTGGGTCCGAAATCCAGACCTGTCTCAGCAGTGGGGGATTGGACCGGTGGGTTTCCCTCAGGCGACGTAAGTAACAGTCTTCCTGCTCCGTCCCCAGATGGCAAGGTCAGCCCCGGCACGTTATCCATAGGAAGCGCTTTAACCGTACCCTCTTTCCCAGCCAACTCTACTGCCATGGTGGACCTCACCAACTCACTTCGAGCATTTATGGATGTCAATGGAGGTGAGTGAGTGAACTGCTGCTCTGCCACCAGCGGCTGTGGTGAAGGTGCTGCCCCTGTGCAGCATTCAGCTCATTGAAAAGGGGACAGAAGGGATGCCTGATCTCAGAGGGCTGGGAGGTGGGTGGGGGAGTGGGGTGGGAAAGAAAGCCCCTTCTCCTGTTTCTGCCTTACATACGTGCATATACACATAGTCAGAGGCGAAGGGAGAGCAAAGCCAAGCTGAACCAGTGAGAAGAGAAGAAAATCACTTTAGGCAGATCATCTGGACTTGAAGAATAAAACCAGGAGGAGCCTTGCTCCCAAAGGAGGGATCTCATCTGTGAAGAATCCCCAGAGTCAGGGAGAACTGGGGCAGGTCTTGATCTCTGTGAACAGGGTGGGTGGAAAATCCAAGCCTCAATGTCAGGCATCTGGGCCCTCCCCCACAGGCAGGCCAGTGGTTTGTCTTGCTCCACTTTCTAGGACACACGTACCTAACATTAAGCTACCCCACCGCAGGAGGCGTCTGCACAGGCTGCGTTGGCGTCTGTCTCTCGCTGCAGATGGCTAGTGAGGTGCTCAGCTCCAGATCCTTGTACCACTTGGTACTCTGTGTTGTTTAAGAGGATCGCTTGGCTGGATTTGAGGAATGCTGACATAGTTGCTCTGTGATGCTCACCTACTTCCGCATTCCATTTCCTCCTCAGCAGCTTTTTAATCTTTCTCTTTGGTTAATAGAAATCGAGATAAATATGCTGGACGAGAAGCTGGTCAAGTTTCTGGCCTTGCAGAGAATACATCAGCTTTTCCCCTCCCGGGTCCAAGCTTCACCGGGCAGTGTCGGGGCACATCCGCTGGCTTCTGGAGGGCACCACACAGAAGGTGCGCATGTCCATATCTGCCACCACACCACACCGTTAGATCTACCCTCAGTGTGTGTGAACAGCCATCTCCTCCCCATGGAGAATCTCAGCTTTCAGTATCTCAGTCCTCCATGTATGCCTTTACTGGGCTTAATAAAACACGGTGGTTTCTTTTCTCAGAAAGCAGAAACAAGATGGCAACCACAGCTTTCAGGTCAGACTCGGGCAAGTCTGCCGTAACTCTTTCATACGCGTCCTCTTTGAGACACAGAAAGCAGCTATGAGTGCCTTTGGGTATTTGTGGTGTGCTTTCTGCTCAATTGCTCTCAAATATTTGAGTTAGAAGAGTTTCCCAAAAGGTTAACTCTGCTTAGGATAGCCCTTTGAGCATTAGCCATTAAAAGCCTTGCTGCTTAGAAGGTGGTCCCCAAACCAGTAGCATCAGCATCACCTAAGAGCTTGTTAGAAATGCAGAGCTCAGGCCCCACCTCAGACCTATGGAATCAGAATCTGCATTTTAACAAGAACCCTAGTGATTCATATTCAAAATTAGAAAAGCATTGGTCTGTGCCTTCTGTTTTTTTTTTTTTGCACAGCCTCCCTATAGTATCAGTTGGTATATCCTTGATAAACCAACAAGCAGCCCAGGTGCTTCAAGTACTATCATCCTTGAATTATATGGTCATCTTCAAAGATGGTCCTTCTTATTACCCATGTGGGAAATGCTGTAAGTGGGGAGAGAAAGCCTCACCCTGAAGCAGCCTAGTGTCAGATGTGAGTTTAGAAAGATGACTCATCCAGTGGGATTATTTTCTTCAGGCCATCGCCAAAGGTCCAGGTTCTGTTGATTTACGTTTGGGCCCCAGGTTCTGTTTCTGAATGGTCACATCCCTGTGTTTGCCTTGTAGTGCCGAGAAGGGAAGTACAGGCCCGAGCTGTGTTCTACCCTCTCTTAGGGTTGGGAGGAGCTGTGAACATGTGCTATCGAACCCTCTACATCGGGACAGGTAAGCCAGCTGGGAGAGGTGCTGAATCTGTTCGGCCCTAAAGATTGATACTCTTACCCACAGAGGCTAGAAAGGGAGGGAAGCCCTCTCCAGGGCTGACGGGTTTAACCCAGCAGACGTCTGGACAAGAGGGACTAAGAAAGGAGACCATCAACTGCTTGTCTTCCCTGCTTCAGGCCCTTTTGCCTTGTGCCCAGTGTGGCATCAGGAGGGCTGAACGTCAGCTCTGACTGCCACCCAGTGAGGCATTTTAAACACTGCAGGAAATACCTGAGGAGAGGGCAGATGCTTTGTCCCTGGAGATCTTTGAAAAAGTGATGGGGCTCACACATATCTAACACTTACTTGGTTAGCCCTACATCTTGTGCAGAGGGACAGATGAGCCCTTAGCCTGGAACTTTCCATTTCTTTCAGATGATACGGTTTATGGGCCCTGCACCCCATCTTGTGCTCTCCTAGAAATACCCCATCCTCTTCAGTAGCTCACTGCTCTCCTCTGGGCAACAGCACGTGTTCTAAAGCAGATGAGCTGGCGGGGACAGCTGTTCTTTAACTGGGGATTAGAAGAGACATCAGTTTTTGTGCAAAACTACAAGGAGAGGGCCCTGAGCTACCTACCCCTTGACCTCCCGCCCGGAAGTTCCCTGGCCCCTCACCTCCCCCACACATACCCCTGACCGTCTGTTCTCTGCCTTCCTTTTCCTCGCCTCCTGCCACCTCGCAGGAGCTGACATGGACGTGTGCCTTACAAACTATGGTCACTGTAACTACGTGTCTGGGAAACACGCCTGCATCTTCTACGATGAGGTGAGGGTGGGGCGGCGGTGGGAGAGAGGTCTTCCAACCTGAGCCCCGTCCCAGGCACTGGGGTTTGTTCAGTGCCCTGGGGTGAGGGAAAGGGGGTTGGGGGTCCCCTCCTTTTCTTCCCTCCCCGTCATTCCTGGAGGAGAGTCTTGGTGTGAAGGGGCGCCTACACGGCTAACCGCTCCCCAGGAGCGGGGCTCCCATCTCTCCTGAGGTTGGTCCATAGGCCCAGCGCGGGGCGGAGCGCCCTGAAGCAGGGGAGGGGGCCGTGATAGAAGGAAGCCAGCCCTCTGGGCGTGTCCCTGTGAGTTTCATCATCATCATCACGTGCCAGTGAATATCATTTCACCAGGAGCCCGTGCTAAGGAGGCCGACTATTGCGGGGGCGGGGGGCGGGTTAGGAAGGGAACTTCCTTGAAGAGGTGAGTCTTGCGCCCCATTCGAAAGGGACAGGGAAGGGGGGCATGATTGGGGAAGAAAGAGGGAGCTCCCCAGGTAGAGCAGCACAGCCTTCTCCATGTGTCCTCTCTCCCCTTAGCCCCAGGCCCCACGCAGCAGACCACACATCTTATCTTCCCTCCTCCTCCTCAGAATACCAAACATTATGAGCTGTTAAACTACAGTGAGCACGGGACAACGGTGGACAATGTGCTGTACTCATGTGACTTCTCTGAGAAGACCCCGCCAACCCCCCCAAGCAGTATTGTTGCCAAAGTGCAGAGTGTCATCAGTAAGTTGGAGCCAAGGCCTGTGGCCACAGAACCGGCCACTTTTGGACACGTTCTCTAATGCCTCAGTCAGGGTGGCCATGGCTTGCTGCCGTGACCTGCTGTCTCTTGCCTTCCTGGTCCCGTTGGCCAGGTTCTCCTTGCTCATGGGCCCGGGAAAGGCCACAGAGAAGCATGTGCTGTGCAGCCCCACGTGTGTACACACCTACCCGGGGACTTCAGACTCCACCAGTCCTCTCTGAGTGCCCCTCACCCCGAGTCGCGCAGCATTTAGAGGGGGGAGGTACAGGGGCCCAACCCTGGCAGACAGCCCCGGTGGGTTGGCTGCTCACTGTTCCTCTCCTGTGACCTTCCCCCTTTTTCCCAGGGCGCCGCCGGCACCAGAAACAGGATGAAGAGCCAAGTGAGGAGGCAGCCATGATGAGCTCCCAGGCCCAGGGGCCGCAGCGGAGACCCTGCAACTGCAAAGCCAGCAGCTCAAGCTTGATTGGGGGCAGTGGGGCCGGCTGGGAGGGCACGGCCTTACTGCACCACGGCAGCTACATCAAGCTGGGGTGCCTGCAGTTTGTCTTCAGCATCACTGAGTTTGCGACCAAACAGCCCAAAGGCGATGCCGGCCTGCTACAGGATGGGGTCTTGGCCGAGAAGCTCTCTCTCAAGCCCCACCAGGGCCCTGTGCTGCGCTCCAACTCCGTTCCCTAGGACTGGCGGCCACCCGTCACCCGCCCTTCCACCCAACCCAAGACTCCTGCAATGCAAAAATGTACACAAACCAAGCCCGGGGTTTTTTCTATACTCCACCAGAAACCCTTCGACTACAATCTTTGCATGAAATGAAGAAAACCTTTTGACTGTTTTTTAAAAATCCTTTTTCTTTTCTCAAGTTCTAGGGGGCATTTGCACATATATTTGTACTCAACATTTCATGGGAAAGCGGCAGACCGAGCTGAGGAACAGCGTGGGCAGGGAGGGGAAGGCCAGTGGTCTGGACACCTCCTCCGACACAAAGCCGTTCCCCACCCACCTCCTGCTCCCTCCCGCTCGCCCGCCGTTGTAAAATAATCAGAAACTTGTTCTATTTTGTGGCAGTGACAATAGTTTTATATTAAAAGAAAAAAATACAGTTTTCATACAGCAAAATCTATACAATATCATTGTTTTATTTAATATAAAGATCGCTACCCACCCTCCTTCCATGGTTCCCACCCTCCAGGTTATTTTCCCTTTCTGCAGCGGTTGCACTACAGGTAGCTACTGTGTATTATGGACAAATGAGAAATTAATTCTTTTTCTGGCTGTCCATCTATTTTATTTCAAATAAGGAAAAGTGTATTTGGATTTTGTGTAAATACATCTAGTGATGACATTTTTTCAATGTTTTTTAAAACTGTACAGTACTACATGTGGTAGAGCGTTTTCTTCAAATTGTCTATTGTAGCAAAAGCGTTTTTGTCGTAAACCTGTTCTGTCTCCTTTTTTTGTTCTCCTGCCACTTCTCTCCTCTTCCTTCCACCCCGACAACTAGTACCGATGTACATAGTAATTGTAATGTTTTAGACTTTACAGAAACTTTCCTGTATTCTGTATATAAAAAAACAAAAATACTTCAAATTATGTTTTCTGCCTGTCTGTCCTACCTGTCATCACCCTTAGAGGGGACCCTCCCTGACGCCCTGGTCCCACAGTCTCATTGAACAAGCCTCACTCCCAGATGCTTAGTCCCCAAGGGAAGTCAGGAGAGGGGAGGCGCTGGAGAAAAGTGCACCTAAGGCGGGAGGGAGAAATGGGAGGGGACGGGTGCAGCTGTGAAGGGGGGCTGTTCTGTGGCTTTGTGGGTGACTTGAGGGAGTTCAGAGGGCTTGATCATTTGACACAATCAGATTCTGCAAGAATCCAAGAGTGTGCAGATCCCTGCTCCTGGCTCCAAAAGCAAGACATTAAAATAGAAGATGGCATGAGACCTCTGCATTCTGGTCTAGAAGCTTTAACCCAACGAGTTGGGGCTGCCTTTGGTTCCAGTTGTTTGCTATTATATTTTATCCACCTATTCTGGGGGAAGTCATAACACCTGGTTTTGTTTTTTTCCGCCCGGAGCCCTTAGCTGGGCCTGGAGGAATTCATTAATATATTCAAGTATCACTCGAGTTCCTCCAGTTCCGGCCTTTGCCAGGCCTTGGGTCTTGGTCTAGGTCACTTGGCTGTGAGCAATCACCAGGGCAGATGTGGCCCCTGCCTCTTGGAGCTTAGAATCTAGTGCGGAGTTTGTTGATTCAAATGTCTGAAGAACATGAAAAAGGAGAAATCCAATCTCTAGACTCAGGCGTGCCACAAGTAACGTGACTTGCGATCACAACTGTACAACTGCAGTTCCTCATCAGAAGATGATTCTACCCATTACCTTAATTCTAAGGCCCCCAAGCACCCTCTTTTTCTTCCTCCTCGTACACTTACCTAAGAAACTTTATCTGAGAAGTTTTTCCTGAAGACCATCTCCTACTCCTTAAAGGACACGTCTGTGTGTATGCCAGCACTGTTAGAGTGGGTGGTACCTGTTCGCATATCAGGATTTTGCCTTGGCAGGGGTGGAGAGTGCATACATTTATTTCATTAATATTCCATCCCTAGCCTCATCCCACAGTATCGACACTTGAACACTGAATCCACAGTGCAGCTAAATAGGAAACTTCCCCCTGGAATGTGAGGTCTGACCCTGGCTTCCACCTACTTGTCTAGCTTTGTCTCCGCCACTCTCCTACCCCTACCCTAATGGGCCACTTGAACTCCTTAAGGACAGAAACATTGTTCCGCTCGGTATTTCCAAGGCTAACTGCACTGCCTGCCGGGCATGCCATAAGTGCCAAACAATGGGTGCTAAATTGTACTAGATTTTTTTTCTTCTTTCTCCTGGCAAGTCACCCGGCCAGGAATACCCTTACCCATGCCTCCCTAGCTGTCCCCACCCACTTTGCCATCATAATCACTTCCATTCAGTGATGGAGCTTCTTTACCTATTTCTACCACCTGTGAGAATTTCAGCGACAAATTGCCTCCTGAAGATCAGATAACAGATTTTACACTCTCTTCCTGCTTCCCTTCAGAAATGGAGGGGTGGGGGAGGCAGAGAGATAGGCAGCTAATGAATGAGTGACTCCTGACAGCCCTTAACTGATGGTGCCGCCCTGAACACACTGTGCCACCTCTCTGGCCTCTTTGGGAAGAATCCCAGAAGCTGAGGGCTGAATATGAGGATTAGGAATTGACGGACTTGTTCACCGAGAGCAGAGCATTCATGTACCCACTCCTCTCCAGAAGGGAAGGATTGCTATTTACTGACACCCAGAGGGCTCTCACATCTGCTTAGCCCCTCCTGGTCCAGAGCCCAGCACAAAGTACAGGTACACACGAAGACGTTCACTCAAGCACCCACTGACAGACTACAGATGCATGCACACACCTGGAGGGTCTTGAGGCCCACAAATTCACACATCTACAAGGTGCTCACATGGGCACACACACACAGGATCCAGAGGCACGCACACAACCTAAAGGGCGATCCCAGGATCCATGGGCACATTACACACCAAAAAGTCATTCACGCCCTCCCTAGGGATTCATGTACATACGTAGAGGGCGCTCCCAGGGCCCAAGCGCACACAGGCACCTGGGTTTTCGCACCAGCACACACCCAGAGGACGCAGACGCACGCCTAGGGGGCGCTCCCAGGGCCCACGCGCACACGCACGCACACACAACCCCTGCCCTGCCTCCCGCCCGCGTCTACCTCCGCCTCCGCCTCCGCCTCCCGGAGGCCGAAGAGCGCCTGTCGCCCTTCCAGGCCCGTGCGGGGCGATCCCGCAGCCTCCAGGCGGCGATCCAGGGAGGCTCGAGGCCTGAGCGGGAGCCCGGAGGCGCGGCCGGCATGGAAGCGCTGCTGCTGAGCGTGGGGTTGCTGCTGGGCGCCTACGTGCTAGTCTATTACAACCTGGTGAAGGGGCCGCCGTGCCGCGGCATCGCCAGCCTGCGGGGCCGCACGGCCGTGGTCACGGGTGAGTGCCGGCTGGAGGGCAGGGGGCGGGGAGGCTGGGACGGCGGGGGCGGGGGCCCGCGGGCTCAGCTCGGCTCCCGCCCTCCCTCCACAGGCGCCAACAGCGGCATCGGGAAGATGACGGCGCTGGAGCTGGCGCGTCGGGGAGCGCGCGTGGTTCTAGCCTGCCGGAGCCGGGAGCGCGGGGAGGCGGCCGCCTACGACCTCCGCCAGGTGAGGGCGGGCGGGGCCAGGCGGGACCGTGAACAGAGGACAGTCACACCTGGGACACAGGGGTGAGCAGAGCAGCTCGGGGCGGGTTTGGAGGAAACGCAGCCCCTGAAAGGAGAGTGCGGCTCGGTTCGCCAAGTGCAGAAGAGGGGGTGCACAGGTCTCCTGGTCACACAGCAAAAGGGCACCAGACCTGAAGGAATTAATTGCTATTCTAAGACATTTAAGGACCGGTAGAAGTTACATTAATGAAAGAGTCGGAAAGGGAACAGCAGAGGGAACAGCATATGCAAAGGCCCTGAGGCAAATTAATTGGTCTGCTTTAAGAAACCTATTAAAAGGTTTAATGAGGCTGGAGCACAGAGTATGAGGAAAAGAGGCAAAATGACGGCGCTGAACACTCTGGGCCAGGGCCAGGTTCTGAGGGCCCTTACTGACCCTACTGAGATCCGATTTTATAGAACGGGCAGTGGAGATCCAGTGAAGGGTCTTCCACAGGGTCTGGACTGTCCGAATAGCCTTTTGGAATGAACCCCATGGTGGCTATGTGGCGTCTAGTTTGGAGGGGGTAAGAGTGGGTTGGAGGACACCAGTGAGAAGTCTGTTGTAGATTTTAGGGTAAACAATAATGGGCAGAGGGTATGATAATATTAATAATAATAGCAAGTGCCTATGCACGAGTGCGTGCCAGGCACTGTTCTAAAGATTTTACATATATATTAACTAATTTCATCCTCACAATAACTCTGAGACAGGTACTATTATTATTATTCCCACTTTACAGAGAACTAAGGCTCAGAAAGATTAAGCATCTTGCCCAAGGTCTCACTCTAGTAATCGGCAAAGTCAAGATTTGCATCCAGTGTTCACACACTTATCCACTACATTCTAACGCCTAGGGGCAGATCTTAGTAGCAGTAGGAGTTGAACTCTCAGAATTTGGTGCCTGGGGAGAGGGAAGAAGAGAAGGGTGCATATGACAGACCAGCCCTTGCCACTCCACAGGAGAGTGGGAACAATGAGGTCATCTTCATGGCCTTGGACTTGGCCAGTCTGGCCTCCGTGAGGGCCTTTGCCACTGCCTTCCTGAGCTCTGAGCCACGGCTGGACATCCTCATCCACAATGCCGGTGAGGGGCAGCAGGCCCTGCAGGGGGGCGGTGGGTGGCCAGGGGGCAGCCGACCCCTCCAGCTAGGCTTTACCAGGGGACGTGTGGGAAGGATGCCCCCTACCACCATCTCACACGGGGGACACCGAGGCCTCCAGGAATCCCTCTGGAGCAGTTGCTCACACCTAGCCCCTGCCCCAGGGATCAGTTCCTGTGGCCGAACCCGGGAGCCCTTTAACCTGCTGTTGCGAGTGAACCACATCGGCCCCTTCCTGCTGACACACCTGCTGCTGCCCCGGCTGAAGACATGCGCCCCCAGCCGCGTGGTGGTGGTATCCTCAGCCGCCCACCGTCGAGGCCGCCTCGATTTCACACGCCTGGACTGCCCAGTGGTGGGCTGGCGGCAGGAGCTGCGGGCATATGCCGACAGTAAGCTGGCCAACGTATTGTTTGCCAGGGAGCTTGCCACTCAGCTTGAGGGCACTGGCATCACCTGCTATGCAGCCCACCCAGGTGAGACTTGGCTCTCTGGCTGCTCTGCTTTGTTTTGATTCCCCCTCCCCCATCCTCGCCCCCATCCCCGCCCCCATCCCATGCTCCCCCAACCTCTCACTGAGCCACAGAATCTCAGGGTAGGAAGGAAGTCTGGTCCAAGGAGAGAACTGTTCCTTGCTGATCTTGAAGCTAGGCTCTCCTTGTCTGGGTTTTTCCTCTCACACCACAAACTTGGATGCTGACTGCTAGGTAGGGTATGGCAATGAATAAGGCCTAGGTTCTCACCCCAAGGAGCCATCCACATGACTGAACTGACTATAACATGATGATAATGATGATGTTAGCTAATAATTACTCATTCATTCAGGGAGCATTTACTGAGTACCTACTATGTTCCAGGCATTAATCTCAATGCCGGGGATGTAGCAGTGAACAAAACGAAGACCTTATCCTTGTAGAGTTTACATTCTGCTTTAGAGAAGGGGGAGACAGCTAATAAATAAATAAATACAGTGACAGGTGGTGATAAAGTGCTACGGGGAAAGATAAAACAGGGTAAGGGGACTAAGAAATGACAGGGTTGGCACAAGAAAAAGAAAAAAAGAAATGTCAGGGAGTGCTATTTTTATCTATGGCAGTCAAGGAAGATGTATCTGAAAAGGTGACATTTGAGTAGAGGCCTGAAGGAGATGAGAGAATGAGGCATGAGGCTTTCTGAGGAGAAGAGTTAAAGAACAGAGTAAATAGCAAGTGAAAGGGCCCTGAGGCAGAAGTGCCTGGTGTGCTTGAGAAAGAACAGGAAGCCTGGTGTGGTTGGAACAGAGTGAGAGGGGAGAGAGTGGCAAGAGATGAGGAATAGAGATGGGCTGGGTCATCCAGGGTCTGCGGGTCCACTGTAAGCATTTTGTCTTACAGTCTGAGTGATTTTACTGATGACTAAGACCCATCCCTGCCTTTAGGGAACAGGTTCCAGGATAACAAGATTTGCCCCACCCATATTACCATACTGCGTAGGAGATAATCATTGCCTAAGGCTCCTTAGTAACTATAATAGTGACAATAATCATTATAGATAACCATTACGACACTCCATGTCTCTAAGGTCCGAAACAGTGTCTGGTCTACTACAGGTGTTAATAAATGTTTGCTGATTAAACAAAGGAATAGGAAAAAAGATGAGCTAGTAGAAAAGGTGGAGAGAGACAGAATTGTTCCAGGCTGGGGACACAGCATGAGCAAAGTCTGGAAGATGAGGATATGTAAGGAGTTTGGATGGCGAAGAGGAGCTTGCTGTTAGAAACGAGGTCACCTTGTCGGGGCGCTAAATACTACCTGGTAAATACTACCTTGGTTTCCCTGGAACTGGACTCTGTTCCCCACTCCCTTGTAGCCCTGTTCTTGCTGCTCTTACCCTGGGCCCTCACTCACCGTCCTCCCTGCTCCTGCCTTCCTTTCCTCCTGTCCACAGGGCCGGTGAACTCGGAGCTGTTCCTGCGCCACGTTCCTGGATGGCTCCGCCCACTTTTGCGCCCAGTGGCTTGGCTGGTGCTGCGGGCACCACGAGGGGGTGCCCAGACACCCCTGTACTGCGCTCTGCAGGAGGGCATTGAGCCCCTCAGTGGGAGATACTTTGCCAACTGCCATGTGGAGGAGGTGCCCCCAGCTGCAAGAGACGACCGGGCAGCTCACCGGCTATGGGAGGCCAGCAAAAGGCTAGCCGGGCTTGGGCCTGGCGAGGGTGCCGAATCTGATGAAGATCCCCAGCCTGAGGACCCATCTTCTCCGAGCAGCCCCCACCCTGAGGAGCCCACGGCTTCTGAACTCTACCCCAGCCCTCAGAGTTCACCAGACTTGTCTAAGGTCATGCGCCGAATTCTGGTTAAAGCTGAACCTGAGCTCCAAACCTCCTAACCCCCAGGCCGGAAAGCTTTCCAGGGCACTTGGTGGGCCTTGAAAACCTTAGCTGTGTGCCAGGCCACGCACTGGGCATTGAGAGGGTTGCCATTTTTACCTCCATGGTTACCTTCTGGGGCTTCAAGCTACATCCTAGACAGCTCGTTTCCCGATGGAAGGAAATAAAGGGTGATGATTTCTTCCTGAGAGTGACCGTAACCCCAGACTGAGAGGTGGGGCGTAGTGTGCCAGATGCGGCTTCTCAGGAATTTGAATTTCGTATTTTCCAGGCCCTACCCTCAGGAATGCTGATCAGCCCTGGATGAGGGCCTGGGAATTTGTAATCTGATGCACTGCCAACATTGAGAATTACTCAGCTGGGCCCTTTTCGACCGTGTAGCTAGGTAGTTACATTACCCCCTTTTTCCAGAGGCGGGATTAGGCAGCCAGGTAAGGGACTCGCCCAAGGTCTCCCAGCTCGTAAGAGCAGGGGCTGAAATTGGAGCCCCGGCGGGCTGACTCCAGGGCCGGCCGCTGTAAGGTGGGTGCTGGGAGGTGAGAAAGGGCAGGGCGGTTGTTATCGAGGCGCCCGGCGGGAGTGGAGGGACGCCTTTGAGGGCTGGGCCCCGCGATGGCGACCCCGTGCCATAAAGCGTGTTGACCGCCGCGGCTTGAGCTCTGGTTGCTTCCCTCGACACGCCGGCCCCGCCTTCCGCCGCCACACTTCCGGCGGGGCCGCGGCCGCGGAGGGGCGCGGGCGGGCGGCCGCTGGGGGTGGCGGGATAGGCTGGGCGCGGCCGGCGGTGCGGGCGGGCGCGGGGTGCGGGCCGGCTGCTGCTGTCCAGGTCTCTGCGGCCCCCGAGGGCCCTCCGTCCCGCCGGCGCCATGGGCAATTGCCACACGGTGGGACCCAACGAGGCGCTGGTGGTTTCAGGTGAGCGGGCAGCGAGGGAGGTGGGTCTGGGACGCCCAGGGCCTGGAGGGTGTTTGGGGCGGGGGCCGGGCTGGGGAGCGAACGGGGAGGGGCCAGGCCGGGGAAGGGCTCCGGGGGTGGGGCCTGAGCCTACGGCGCTCCGGGCCGCACCTGAGACCCCTTCCAGGAGGGACCCCCAGTACTCCCATTTGCCGTGCTCTGCGCCCTAGGGCACGGGCCAGGGTCTCCCCCGCCCTGAATGTTTAACCGTGTTTATTCCCTCCTTTCTCTGCTTCCTCCCCTGGCAGGGTCTCCCCTGTGGCCTAGGGGATCCCGAACTGAAACCTTGGGGTTCCGGGAACAGTCTGGCCGATGCCAGCGCCCGGGATGGGGGTTGGGTCGCAGGTGCACGTCTGGGGAGGGACCCTAGACATGAATCCTTGGGCTCTGGGCACAGACCCGTTAATTCCCAGCAGGCTGGGTTTGCTGGGGTTAACTGGCACTGCCCGCCCCAGGGTGGCGGGTGCGGCCTCTACAGAAACCTGTCTCTGTGTTGCTCTGGTTGCAAAATGCTGCAGACTCCAGAATTTCTGTGAGCTTAGGTGGGGCTGGGGGACTGCAGTATTGGGGAGGGGAGAGATATCTTGCCTTAAGGCTGCTATTTAAATTGTATATTTGGGTATCTCGGGAAGTGGCAGAAGCCTTTCAAGCCACCAATTCGTGCAGCCCCTGGCGCGGGTGCTGGGGGGAGGCTGTGTTTCCTGACAGCTTGGAGGCCTGTAGCCGCAGGAATCCCTCATATCTTCCCACTGTCAGTGTGACTTCTCCGCCTGTGCAGAGTTGTTAGGGCCGGCTGCAGAATGAACAGGAGAGGGTGGGCTGGGCCAGGGCTTGTAGCTGCCCACCTTTGAGAGGTGTGATGAATCCATTGGGAACTTTCACCCCAGAACATGGCCTCTGGCTCAGTTTGGATCTCAAAATCCATCTCTCCCCTGGGACGGGAAATCCCCAGTCTCCCTAACTAGCACCTTACTCCAGTGGGGGAACTAAGGTCCTTCACTTCCCTAGGAATTCCCTGGCGGTCCAGTGGTTATGACTCCATCCTTCCACTGCAGGGGGCCCGAGTTCAATCCCTGGTTGGGGAACTAAGATCTTTCACTTCCCTGAAAACCAGAAAAGATAGCCTTGGGGTCACCAGGGAGACCCCCAGAGAGCACTGAGGCCAAACCTGCTCCTCGATAAGAACTGGGCCAGTCTCCCAGCCACCACTCCTAAGGAAGGTTTTTAGAAACCCAAATCTGCATCGCACTTGGTTTTTCTTGTGGAATTTCTCTCTAGAATCCTAGACTCTGGGCTGAGGAGACAAAAGGTCCAGTCCCGTCTTTGTGGAGATCCTTGAGACTGAGGGGCAAGAGGAACCCCTGAGATGGGCTGCTCTGTGCCTTCCAGTTGCCAGGAACCTGGTCCTCTGGCCAGAGGCCAAGGCAGTGCTAGCTTCGAAGCTGTTTTAGGGGTGCGGAGAGGAGGCCATGCTGAGAATTAAGAGAACTGGAGTCAAGGGAAGGTGGAAGAGGAGAGAGAGAGAATGCCTGGCATAATATTACCTTGGGCTTTGAGATGATCCAGCTGAGCTGTGGCTCTCTCTAGCACGTGGACTCCCAGCCCTGTGCTCCCCCCCGCCCCATTACTTGGGCCTGCATCTAAGTCCAGGGACATCTCACACAGCCTAGTTTCAGAAGGAGGATGTTGATATATTTCATGATCATCTTTTTCACTTGAAAAGTCTGGAGGCTCTTCTTCTTGTGTAACCCCCCTCCATTCTGTAATGTAAATTTTTTCCTCTGTTTCTGCTTTTGGGAGTTTAAAAGGGGAATCCAAATACCATACACCTTTTTCTCCTCTGCAGTAGGTCAGAAGTTCTTAACCTGGAGTTTGTGGATAGAATTTAGAGGTCTTTGCATTTGGATGAGGGGAGAATAGTACATTTTTATTCACACTAACCTAAACTGACATTTAGCGTTTCTTATGATTATTAATGTCAGCAACAATCCGTGATAGTATTAGCAGATACTTTCCTACCATACTGCCTTTGTTGCAGGTACCGTAAAAACCATTCATGCTCATCACTACTTTGAAATTAAGCCAGTTATTAAAATATCTACCACGAGATCTTATTATTTAATGTATTACACAGAGCACATATTACTATATCACACATTTGGTTGTTTTAACATTTTGATAATTTTAATTTGTTTCTTCTATATCTTATTTTATGCATTTATGAACATTTGGCCATTACCAGACTACTAAGGGGGATTTCGACCGAAGAAACCCCCCTTGTATGGGAGCTCCCTGGTGGTCTACTGGTTAGGGTTCGGCGCTTTCACTGCTATGGCCCGGGTTCAGTCCCTGGTCAGGGAACTGAAATCCCACAAGTCGCGCAGCACCGCCAAAAAAAGAAGAATCCTGCTTGTAGAGTTGTAGATGGTATTCTTGACTAGTAGGAAGAAAAGAGTGGAAGAGGGGGCAGGAAGGGAAAGGAGTGCTCCTGAGAGGGCGGACTGGCGCCTGTGTCTGGGGAGGGCTAAGAGTAGGACGGGGGTCATCATGGGATATTTTGTGATTTTTCAGCTTGGTTGAGGACAGAGCAAAGGAAAGCAGATTGAGTTAGAAAAAGTGAGCTAACGTTAGAAACTTCCAGGTCTGGAGACAGTGAGAACTGGGGAGGTCAAGGAGGGGCCACCTAAGCGTCCTCTTTTGGGAGTGGTGCTCAGTGTAACCAGGAAGCTGGGGGGAGGAAGATGACTTCCAGGGGAGGAGGCTGCTGGGGGCGGGACAGCCTGGCAGTCCCAGCTTCCTGTTGTTGCTACCCCTGGGAACCTGGCCATGTTGCCCTTGGCCGAGGCCCAGCTTGACCTGTGGCGGCCTGCTCCCAAGGTCAGAGAATGTGTTAAAGGTAAAGGGCGGACAGCCACCCTGGGCTCCCCCACCCCCATCCCGCCCCGCACCACTACCACCACCCCTCCCCCAGCACACTGAGAAGTCCCCGGGGGGACAAGGAACGAGGAAGTGATGGCTACTCTAGAAGTTATCCCCCCACATGAACCCCTAGGTCTGGCCTGGGACACTGCAGGAGGCTACCACAGCAAGGAAGCTGTGCCCCAGCCCCGACCAGGCCAGAAGAAGTGGAACAAGCTGTGGTTTTGGACCCTCTTCCAATTTCACTGGATCCCGAGATGGTTTGGGTTTCAAATTGACTGCTTGTCCTTAACGGCTTCCCTTACCCCATCCCCAGGGCAGAGAAGCCTGCAGCGGCTTACCTTGAGCAGCAGCCCTGAGAGCGCGTATCTCCAGAGACCTAAGACCTCTTCCTGCCCCTGTGCACGCTGAGGGGCTGCTCCTGGTCCCTGGGCCTCTGGCTCGGCTGCTTGCACCCTGTGCATAGAGCAGACCAGGAAACGGGGCTGGCCGCTCAGTGGGCAGTGCCAGACACCGGCTCTCTGACTTGGCAGGCCCGACGCTCTTGTGGGGTCGTTCCTTTGCCTCCGCCTCTTTAAAACTTGTCTCTGGTTCGTGGTTCTCTCTATTGTCTCTGCTCGGTTGTCGGCCTGACCGCCCACCCAAACCCAGGCTCTACACCTGCAGTGTCCGATACGGTAGCCACAAGCCACAGGTGGCCACTTAAATGTAAGTTAATTAAATTAAAATTCAGTTCCTTGGTTATACCAGCCACATTTCAAGTGCTCAGTAACAAATGTCCCTAGTAGGTGCTTTGTTGCCCAGCACAGCTGGGGAGCATTTCTACTCTCGAAGGAAGTTCTCTTGGACAAGACTACTCTAGCAGTTATCCCCCCACGTGAACCCCTAGGTCTGGCCTGGGTCACTGCAAGAGGCTGCTTCTACCCAGCCTCCCTGGCCCACTGTCTTCCTCCCAGTGCAAAGTGGTGTGTACACACACACACACACACACACACACACACACACACACACACACCCTCCTTGGCCTGATACCTAAGACACCCCATGATCTGCCCTCTGCCCCTCCACCCTGCCTTGTCCCCTCCCAAGGGGCCTGATGGGACAAGAATTTCAAGAATTGATTTTTCTCGTGTCCGTATAGAGAGCTGCCGTACGCGTCCACGGCATGAATCGGGTCGTGGCCAGGTTCAACATGCTATTTAGTTGATACACAGTTTTTCCAGGAATCACTTCCTTTTTAGGCCTTTTCCCTTTGTCTTTTCCAATTGGAACCATGAGTTGGGTTCTGTTATGAGGCCTTGCCTTCCCCATCCTCTCCCACAAGAAGAATGAATTCACTCTGAACCCCTGGGAGTAGAGAACCAGCCTCACTGTTGGACATGAGCAAGGCCCCAACCTTGGCTCAGAGACTCTCTTCCATTAGCCTCCCACCCACATTCCCTCTGTGACTGCACTCACTCTGATAACAGGCAAATCGCATAGTACGACCATCATCCCAGGAAAAGGTCCCTCCTCCTAGTCTCACCTCTTTTAAGATAGGAATTTTATCTTCATCTCTGTTTCCCTAGCATGAAACAATATTTGTTTGCTGAATGGATGGTTGAATCAAAGATGGAAGCTTTTCCATTCACTCCTGCCCACTGACCTCTCATCTGTTCTCTGAAAGCACTTACATTCTTAACTACTCATTGGCTACCCTCCTTCCTATGCAAACTGCCTGTCTACCAAACTAGAGCCCAAGGCCCTTAAGGGCGTACCTTCCATTTATTTGTAACCTCAGCACCTGGCACCCAGCAGTGGGAGTTGTCAAGTGTCAGAGCAGGCGAAGGCCCAGAGCTGCTGTTGGCGGCATGGAGGGTAGACAGACCCAAGAACTGACTGACCAGCAGTGGTTTGCTTTGCTCTCCAGGGGGCTGTTGCGGTTCTGACTATAAACAGTATGTGTTTGGCGGCTGGGCCTGGGCCTGGTGGTGTATCTCCGACACTCAGAGGTAAGGGCCTGGGGGCCAGCAAACCGGGCATCCTGGTGGGCAAGGGAGAAAAGGGTTTCCATCCTTACCCCCTTCACCCCACAGGTCAGCTAGAGCGTCTGCCACTTGCCGCCTTCCACTCTGGGGGGCGGGGCCTCCTAAGAAGCAGATGAAGTGGGTTACACAGGGGTGCAGGAGGTCTGTCTGTGGGCACCTCCTCCTTGGTGGGTGTGCTTTTTTCCATTGAGGGCATCACTTCTGTCCCAGAGAGTTCAAGCAGAATGCTAATGCCCGGATTCTAGCTCAGAGTTATTCACGAAGCCTTAATTACACACCTGTTTGGAGTGGGTCTAAGAAGGGAAGAAAGGCTGAAGGGACCCCTTACACAAACCCTCACCTGTGCAGGCCCTGGGACAATGCAGGCAGGGGCTAAATGGCAGAGAATGGATATACAGTCTGAAGGGGCTCTGACAGCAGCGTGTTAAAGACAAGGGGTAGGGATCTAAGGAATTGGCTCTGGGGCGGGGCCAGACGGCTCTGGACCTCCTAAATCAGTCTGGAGAGACTTACTCGGGGAAGGGAGGTTTCAGCTCCCCAGAGGGCCCACCGTCAGGCTCTACCTGCTGGCTTTCCCAGAGCCTGCCGCAGGGCTGGACTTGGCCTGGGCTTCTCCTGCCCCCTCACTGCCCACCCAGGAGGAGATGAGGCCCGGCCACCTCTCCACCAGCACCCCTTCCTGACTATGGGAGATCAGGGGAGGGGCCCAGATTCTTCCAGGCCGGGACCCAGGCAACACAGGCAGCAGAGCTGCGAAAGCGCAGGCGTGTTGGCGGCGGTGGGGCTCATCTGAAGGGGAAGTAGCAGAGATTTCAGTGAAATCCCCGTCCTGGATCCCAGCCCCACCAGTCAGCGGAGAGACGCCCCATGGCTACACTGAGCTGCTAGTGCTTGGGGCTCCAGGGAGTCTGAGGGTGTTGGCTAGTGTCAGGGGCATGGGAAGCACGTCACCACTTTTAAACTTCACTGATTTCTCACTAACCCCCTCCACTGTTCCATCTCTCCCCGCACTTGGCCCTGCCTGAGCTGAGGGATCCTGGGGGACTCTTCTGGCCCAAGGCCAAAAGTGTCAGAGAGTAATCAGTACTGGTCACAGCTTCCTCTCAGGCGGATCCTAAGCACTCCTGAGGGGGCCAGTTGGCCTGTCAGAAGCCGTGAGGTGCCCTCCCCAGAGACACTGTCACCCCACCCCACCCGCCATGCAGTCCTGGGACGACAGAGACACCTCAACGTACAGCCATGCCGAGAGAGTTTGCCATTTGCCCAGAGACCTGTCCTGCCCGGGCATCCACTGCTGGGGCAACACCCAGCAGCCCTTTCTCCACATCCGTGGTCCCCCCTCCGTCTTCTTGCTCCAGGGAGCACAGCCCCAAGACAGGGGGGCCAGGCTCCTCTGACAGCAGGCTTGGAAGTGAGGGGTGGGGGCCCTTGTCCTCATCCTAGGAAACTGATCTCCCACATCCAGGCTCAGCGTCCTCCCTCTGGTCCCACTTGCTGGGTAGTCTGAGCCTGCAGCCCCTCCCCTTCCTGGGCCCTGTTTGGGGCAGCCCCTTCCCCAGCCCCTAGCCTTCTTGGGGGACATCTCCACAAGCTGGGGCCTTTATTTCCCTAGGCTGGCAGGAGCCTCTCAGGTCAGAGTAGAGGTTTCTAGCCCAGCCTCCCTTTTGGGGTACTTTTCCACAGCCATCCTACGTGCCACCCCCCTTGGTGTCAGCCATTCTTCTCCAGACTCAGGGAAGTTCCTCCTGCTGCACTTTGCTGCCACGTCCTGTCCTATCCTGAGGCCCTGATGTGGGCAGCTCTCTCTCCCTTGCCCGAGTGATTCCTCCACCTCTGGCATCTGAGCTGCAGCCTCCCTCTTTCACTCCCTTCCTCCCTCCCTCCTCCCTCTTTCCTGTCTCCCTCTCTCCTCCTTCCCCAAAAGAGAGCTTGGTGGGTTCCTGTCTGAGCTGGGTCTAGAGTCCTCTCAGACCCAAGCGTGCTATTTTTAGGGGCTTGAGTGAAGGCAACCTTTGCACATCTGCATGGCTGGAGCCCCCAGGGCTGGCACCGCGAGAGTAGAGTCGGGGGATCCACATTGCCTACTGCTTCCCGTCCCCGCAGTCCACCTGCTTCTGCTCCGTCACCTCAGCCTCCCTCCTCCCTTCCTCTGGTGTAAGGAACCTTCCGTGCTGTCCACAGCCTGGCCTCCGCCTGGACCGGCACCCTGCACACACACTCACACACGCTGCCCTAGGAAGGCCCAGCTAGGGTGGGCCAGGTAGCTTTGAAGCGCTTGGTTTCCTTTGCCATGACTCTGTGCCGTGCCCAGCTCTGGAAATTCCAGTGAATGACTCCGTTGTCTCCCAGTTGTTCTTCCTGTGAATATCCTGGCAGGGGCGCACTTTCTCCCCCAGTCTTCCTTGACACACCCTTCCCCCCAGACCAGAAAATCCAAAAATCTGGTGGGGGGGTGCTTTTCTGGCCCTAAATTGCCTTCTTAGTGATACGAAGCACAGGCCTTGAGGGTTTGCGCCCCGAGCAGGATTCAGTATTTTCTGTGGCTCATTAATCCCCAGAGTGGCCTCCCCCGCCGATTCTGGAAACACAGGTTAGCCTGTGTCCGGAGGGTGGAGCTGAGGCTGCCCGCCAGATTGTGCCAGGAATCTCCTGGGAAAGTGAGGTGGTGGGTAACCCAGGTGCCCTATGCACAGGCCTCCCAACCTCAGGTCACGGGCCCAGCGCATCGGCAGACTTTCCCTCCAGCCCAGCAGCTCCTCACTTGGAAGGGTATGGGGGCTAGAGAAGAGACCCAGAGGCCTCAGGCCAGCAAGGGGGTGTCTCTGTCCCCCTACGGCCCTAGGCTGAGCTGGCAGCGGGGCGGGAGCTGAAGTGCTAAGAGCAACCCCGCCCCACCCCCCAGGCGTCAGGCTCTGGGTGCTTGTCTGGTAACCACTGTGTGTGTTTGCTGTGTCCCCTCCTACCCCTTCCTGTCCCTACCTCTCCCCACCCCCTGGCTGCTCCTCAGACTGTCTCTGGAGGTTATGACCATCCTGTGTCGCTGTGAGAATATTGAGACGTCGGAGGGGGTCCCGCTATTCGTAACAGGGGTTGCACAGGTAATAACCCACCTGCTTCCCTCCTCTGTGTCTAACCTTCTCTCTTCCTGCCCTGCGGGGCCTGGCAGGCAGGCGCCGGACGGACTCGCTTCTGAGAGTGCGCCTCTCTCCCCTCTGCTCCCACCTCTGCTGCTCTGGGTGGCAGGATGGACCCCTATAGATCCCCAACTCCCTTGCCCTCGCTCACTGGGGCTGCTGGGGGGGAAAAGGCGAGGGCTTCTGGAAGCTCTGCCCAAATCCGCCAGTGGGGGTCCTTGGATGACAAGCCTAAATTGGGAGTAAGTGGAGGCAGGAGACACAGGCCCTTTCGTGACAGAGCTGGGCTGTCTGGGCGGGGAGGGTTCCGTCCTAACGACTCCTACAGGAGTCCTAGTCCTCCAGGCACCACGGAGCCCCTTGCCGGCCCCTTCTCCAGGCTGACACCTCAGTGTCAAGCCCTAGTCCTCCTCCCTGCAGGGCCAGAAGATGGGTCCCATGGGGAGTTCTGTTCACCCCGCCACTTGGCGCCCTCCAATGTCCTGCCCCTAATTTGTGTCGAGGGACCTTTGAGCAGATCTCTTGTCACCGGGCTTCAGCTTCCCCATCCGTGAAATGGGGAGAATTATGCCCTCCCTGTGCCTTGTAGGAATATTGGAAAGGCGAGTAGAACAGCATGAGGGCGCTTTGGGGTTTTCAGGGAAGAAGTGCTAGAGGGACCCCATCTGTACCATGAATGCGATCTCACTTGGAAAAGCAAGTGACCTGCTGTCTCCTCACTGCCACGCAGCCGTAGCTACGAAACCCTTTCTTGAGCAAGGGCGTTTAGCAACTCCAAGTGCTTTCTTCATGACATGCAAGCTCCCATCTTCATTGCTTCATTCACCAGCTCCCTGTTGAGCACCTTGTCAGCTCCAGGCACTGAGGAGGCAGCGATGAACATCAGAAAACCCCTGGCTTCTCAGAGCCTGCACGCTGGCAGGTCCCCAGGCTGGAAGAGACCTACATGTCACCTTACCCATCCCCTTCCCTCTCATGAAATTGTCTTCCAGCTTCTCAGGCAAAACCCCTGCACCAGCACACCCTTCCTCACCCATCGTGTTACCCCGAATGGGGAAGGGGACTGTCCCCATCACACCCACCCCTTGTAGCCACCGGAGGGCAGGCTTCAGGGCAGAGGCCTGAGAAGAAGCTCAGAGCACCTTGTGTGGAATGAGTAGGGGCCAGGCCTCTCTCGACCCGCTTCTAGAGCAGCCTCATCTCCCTCCAAACCCACGTTCTACTTGAAACAGCTGCAAATGCCCAGGTCCCTTTTCAGCTGGGTTCTGTGGACCGTTGAGGACTCAGGTTGTCTGGGCAGAACAGCCCTTTGTAGGATTAGTGCTCCTTGGCCAGGAAGCTCTAGTGGGACCCCAGCCCTTTCCCCCACTGGCCCACCTGGCCCCAACCCCAGAGGGTGGGCTTCAAGTCCTAGCCTGTTGCCAGGTAGAGGGTCCAGGCAGGGCTTCCCTCGCAGGGGGGCAGACTCCCAGCGTGCCAGGCTACAAGGCAGAGCTTTCTCAGCAGCCTCCTGGGGCATCCCAGGGTGTGAGCAGACCCAGGGAAAAGTGAGGGCCCCTCCCTGGGGGATGTTCAGATGGCATCCCTGGACGGCCCGCACAGCACAGCCTAGAGGACCAGCACTTACGTGCTGTCCCAGGACACACACACAACTACACCTAGACTCTGCCCACCCCGCCCTCCCCCAGCCCAGACCACCCACAGCCAATTCTCCTCTGCTTCCCTTTCCCACTCTTCCAGCCAGGCTGACCTGAGCAGAGGACACGTGGGCACGTGGGTGGCACGCTCCACTCCTTCCTGTGAACCATCTGCACCCCACCCCACCCCCGCCTGCTTTCCCACCCATCTCCTCCTCACATGCTCCCAGCTCTGACCCCTTGGAGAGTCCTCCCCCGCAGCAGGACCCCTGGCCCATCCCAGCCGGAGCAGTGAGGTGTCGCACTGTTTCCCCGCACCCCAGGCCCTGGGCCCCCAGACCCATGCCCCTGTTTTGCGTTTCTTGGCAGGATTTCCCTAGAGATTATGACGTTGCAGCCCCGCTGCGAGGACGTAGAGACGGCCGAGGGGGTAGCTTTAACTGTGACGGGTGTCGCCCAGGTATAGTAACTCAGCAGCCCTGCGCATGTCCGTTGAGCTGCCTCGTCCCCGTGCTGGGGTTTGGGGGGGAGGAGGAGAGGACGGCAGCCAGGGGCAGTCTCCCTCCAGCGCCCCTGCCCCCGCGCCCCCCTGCCAAGAGTGTCATCGCCACTGGAACACGCTCGGCCTCTTGGCCGCCCAGCAGCACTAACAGACACCCCTTCTCTCCCCAGCGGGCCCGCGGAGGACAGAAGCTGTGCTGAGAACTCCTGTCTCACTAACCCCGCCCCGTTCTTTGCAGGTGTCAGAAGTGCCAAGCCCCAGAATCCAAGCCTTCCCTGTTCCCTGGGGAGGGGGCTGCAGGGTGGGGACCGGAGGGCGAGGCCACGTGAGGCAGGGGAGCTCTGGAGTCGGAGGCCGCGTTATCTTCCCAGCTCACTGCCTGGCCAAGGGGCTTCCTGCTCTCCAGAAGTCCACACAGGGCAGGTTCAACCATGTTCTAGGCCTCTGGTGAGGGGGTTGTCGGCTTAGTGCCTTGGGAAAGAAAGGCAGGAGGATGCCCACCCTCGGTGGCGGACCCCGGACCTGTCTCCTGCCCTGTCCCGGCTCTCTTTCCTAGTCTGTCTGTCTGTCTGTCTGTGCCCCTATTGCTCATTCTCCTTTTTGCAGAGACCTGCAGGCTGAGGGGCAGAGAGTGGCCTGGAGGGGTAGTGGGGAAGCCCCATACGCCCAGGAGAGAGGCCATGGCAGGGCCTGGGGCTGCCAGTGAAGATGAAGTTTCTCAGTAGGAGCTCCTCGTGTCTTCTCCCCACTGGAGGCCTCAGACAGACTCCACCCCCTCCCAGCCCCTAGGCCTCCAGGTCCTGAAAAGGAGGGGAGGGGTACCATCACCATCCTCCTGGGTCTGGGGCCTCCGTCCGCCTCCCTCCAGCCTGGCTCAGGCGCCTCTGTGACCACCGGCAGGTGAAGATCATGACCGAGAAGGAGCTCCTGGCCGTGGCCTGCGAGCAGTTCCTGGGCAAGAGCGTGCAGGACATCAAGAACGTAGTCCTGCAGACCCTGGAGGGGCACCTGCGCTCCATCCTCGGTGAGGCCCTGCCCTGCCCAGCCCGGGGGCCCCTCTGCTGCCCTCAAGGCGCCTCACAGTGTCCCCGGGCCATGGCCAGGGAGGGGACAGGGCGGGCAGGGGGTTCTGTCAGTCCCACTGAGAGGCTTCTAGCTGAAAAGCTGATATGTTTTCCGTCAAGTATTTCCTTTCAAAACATGAGGTGAGTTGAGTGAAGAGGAGGGCATTGAAGTAGGGGGTGAGCGGCTGCCAGTCTGGTCAGGCACCTGGTGCTGCTTGGGATACTTTTCCTCATCCTGCCTGGACCCTGCAGGAGGAGGCTCAGTGTTAGACGCTGTTAAGAAGAAACCGAGGAAGACCCAGCTCTGACCGCGTGACCTCTGCATACACTCAGACCTCCACCCGCATGCCTCCTCCCTTTCCCAGCTGGCTGGGCCCCTGGGGAGCCAGCCCATGATCCTTCTGCCCTCAGGGACCCTGACAGTGGAGCAGATTTATCAGGACCGGGACCAGTTTGCCAAGCTGGTGCGGGAGGTGGCAGCCCCCGACGTCGGCCGCATGGGCATCGAGATCCTCAGCTTCACCATCAAGGTGCAGTGTGATGGGAAGGCTGTGGCCTCTGCGTCCATCCGGGAGTGGGGAGCTTGGCCAGAGGGGAACCTTTATGCCTCTTGACTGTTCCCAGGGATGACTCCCCCTTCCCTCCCCAGGACGTGTATGACAAAGTGGACTATCTGAGCTCCCTGGGCAAGACGCAGACTGCTGTGGTGCAGAGAGATGCCGACATCGGAGTGGCCGAGGCTGAGAGGGATGCAGGCATCCGGGTATGTGGGCTTTCCTTCCCAGCCCCAGGGACAGGGAGCTCAGGGGTGGTGGGACCACGGTTGCTCAGGGGACCCTAAGCACCTGTCCCTCCTGCTCCCAGGAAGCCGAGTGCAAGAAGGAGATGCTGGACGTGAAGTTCATGGCAGACACCAAGATCGCCGACTCCAAGCGAGCCTTCGAGCTGCAAAAGTCAGCCTTCAGTGAGGAGGTCAACATCAAGGTGAGAAGCCGTAGGCCATCCCGGGTTGGGGCTCAGGGCCCAGGACTTGGCAGCCAGCCTCTGACATGCTGACCACACTCCCGCCACAGACGGCTGAGGCCCAGCTGGCTTACGAGCTACAAGGGGCCCGTGAGCAGCAGAAGATCCGGCAGGAAGAGATTGAGATAGAGGTCGTGCAGCGCAAGAAGCAGATTGCAGTGGAGGCGCAGGAGATCCTGCGCACAGACAAGGAGCTCATAGCCACAGTGCGCTGCCCCGCCGAGGCCGAGGCCCACCGCATACAGCAGATCGCCGAGGGCGAGAAGTAGGTGCCACTGGTGCCCGGGCTGGGGGATTAGTCCAGCTCCTCTGCCACCCATGCACTCCCTCCACTCCTGACCGAGCTTGGGGGCCCCTTCTCCCCCACTGTGAAGTAGGGGCGACCCGCCTCCTCCGTGGGATTGTCGTTAGGAAGACTGAATTAGATGTAGGAGGTTTAAGGGCCTGGTGTGGTGCTTGGCATAGAGGGCACCTCTGCTTGGTCCCCTCTCTCATTTGCATCTGGGAGCCAGTGCCCTCTCCTTGGCCAGAGCCAGAAGGCCAGGGCACCCCCCCCCCATGGGTCCCCCACCCCTGACACCTGCCAAAGCAGAGGCTCGAGGTTTGTTGGCCCCCAGGCAAGGCTGGAGGCGCTGCTGGCACTTCCCACTGATCCTTCCCACCTGGGCTCGCCCAGGGTGAAGCAGGTCCTCTTGGCACAGGCAGAGGCTGAGAAGATCCGCAGAATCGGGGAGGCGGAGGCAGCCGTCATCGAGGCGATGGGCAAGGCAGAGGCTGAGCGGATGAAACTCAAGGCTGAGGCCTACCAGAAATATGGGGACGCAGCCAAGATGGCCTTGGTGCTGGAGGCCCTGCCCCGGGTGAGGCTCCCACCCCAGGCTGGGACTGGCTGGGCAAGTGCTGGACTTCTCTGGGCCTTGTCAGTAACACAGCGACAGGCTGGCTGGGAGGGTTAAATTGGGGAGTACTCAGCAGTGGGGAGAGAACCCCACAACAGGCATAGGCTCATCCCTAACCCACTGGACCATCTGACCATGAATTGCAAATGAAGCCCACCCAGGCTACACCGGGATTGGGTGAGGTAGAGACGGGAGGGAGAGATGCTGGACAGGGCAGGTGGATGGAGTCTGAGGACCAACCAGCTCTCCTCCCCCCGCGCCCCCCCGCCTCCTAGATTGCGGCCAAAATCTCCGCCCCACTGACCAAAGTCGATGAGATTGTGGTCCTCAGTGGGGACAACAGCAAGGTGACCTCAGAGGTGAACCGACTGCTGGCCGAGCTGCCTGCCTCTGTGCATGCCCTCACGGGCGTGGACCTGTCTAAGGTGGGTGTCTAGCCATCTGCGGTGGGTTGCTGGGCAGCCCAGTGGACTGGCCCAGGCGGAGCGGTCGGTTGGGGGCCCCGGAACCAAGGCCTCATGGCATCTCCCATCCTTGCAGATACCACTGATCAAGAAGGCCACCGGTGCACAGGTGTGAGGTCCCGAAGGCTCACACGTTCAGCAGCCACCGCCCCCTCTTCAGCACCCGTTTTAGTACCACAGGGACAACGGGAACGTTACTGACTCTGGTGCCTTATTTTGTAGGGACCAGGAGTGCTGCGTGTTCAGGCCTCTGGCTGTCTTCCCTTCTCCCCTGTCCTCCTGTCCTCTACCCCACACCCTCAGTTTCACTGCCACATTTGTCTGGTTTGTCTGTTCCGCCCTTAGCTCCCTGTACGTTTCTTCCTTTGTCTGTCTGTCTTTTTCTCTCCCCTCTCCTCCCGTCTTCTACACACGTCATGTAGTTTAAGCTGAAGATGTTGAGTACAGTCACTGTCTGTCTGCTGGGCGGCGGCCCTGCTGCTCCTCAGAATCCTGGTGCCTTGAAGTTTTCTGTGCAGCTGTCCATCCCCCTGTGGCCCCAGCCAGAGCTTCAGCATGGGTGCAGGGATTCTGGGTAGGACGGCCACCCTGCCCTCTCCTGGCCTGGTCCCTGCCCCCAGGCAGCCCCCAGCCTCGCACACTCTGGCCCTTCTCGGCCCAGGTTATCTGTGGCTGCAGGCCCAGGGCCAGCGCCATTCACTAACCCTGTGCCCAGCCCCAGGCCTGCTCTCATACCTTACCTCTTTCTCCCCCGCCCAGGGGCACGGAGGGAAGGCCTCCTGTGTAGAGCAGCTCCCTCAGTTTACTACTGCCTTAGGAGGCCCCTGCTTGTGCTCAGGGAAGTCCCCTTCATGGACATGTCCCTACTAGGTGGAGTGGGGCTTGGTCCCAACTCTGCTAAGCCCTTCTGGGATCAGGATCTAGCCCTTCTGGAGACTAGAAAGTGTAGAGACCCTCTTCCTACTAGGGCTCTACTGTCCTGGGTGTCGGGCTGGGCCCTTTCAGTAGGCAAAGCTATGCCACCCTATACAGAATCCAGTGCTGTAGACTGGCCAGACTCCACACCCCTTGTGCCAGCTTTCTTCCTGGCCAGAGTGATTAGGTTCCAGCCATGGGGAAGCAGCCCAGTCCTCTGTGTCCTTGCTCCAGTGGAGGCAGAGGAGCCCAGGACCCAAGCATCCTGGCAGGGGTGCTGTGGGGTGTCCTGTGGTTCCAGTCCCCCACCCCTTGCCCTGCCCCAGCCTGTGTAGCTGTTCCTGCATGTGGATGCTGCATGTGTGGTCTGGGGCTTGGATGCTGCACTGCCCCGCTGCCTGTCCCTTCTGGTAAAATAAAGATCTGGTTATGCCCACACCCTGTATTGGGTCTTTTGTGAGGGGAGAGACCGGGAAGCAAGAACCAACCAGGTCCCCCACCCCTACACCCCTTCAACCTGAAAGCTGCACTTTGCCTGTTCTTCCCCACCCTAGCCACTGGGGGGCACCAGCACCCAGGCCATGCCCCCTTAGCATTCTAGAGCAGGGCCGCCATCGCCCAGGTGCTGAAGCCAGACCTGAGTCCCGACCTGAGTCCACTGCAGACAGAAGACGGAAGGGGCTGCCAGGTTCACTGCACCTCTGCCCATCCTGAGCCCCACTCGGTAATGGAGACTGTGTCTCAAGAGCGTGAACGCTGGAGTCAGACTGCTTGGGTTTAAATTTTAGTTCTGTTGTTCATCACCTGTGTAATCTTGGGCAGGTAGCTTCATCTTCCTGGGCTTCAGTATTTGTATTCATTTTACAAATTTAATGCTTCCTATATGCCAAGAATTGTCCTAGATGCAGGGGAGACTGCAGTGAATAAAACCAATCCCTAGCTTTAGAGCTTACATTCAGGTGGGGAGAACAAAGTAAGAAAAATTAAATATATAGTATGTTAGATAATGGTATGTGCTGAGGAGGAAAATAAACAGGGAAAGGAATAGGAAGTTCGGGAGGGTGTTGAAACTTTAGTGTGAGGAAGGCCTCATTGAGAAGGTAGCACTGAGGAAAGCAAAGGAGTGAGTCATGCAGATATCAGAGAAGAGCTTTCTGTCCAGAGCCTCTGACATGGAAGTGTGTCTGGCATGACTGAAAAACCAGCAAGGAGGTCAGTGTGTTTGGAAGTGAGTGAATGAATGAGCAGTGGGGCGAGTGGTGGGAGATGAGGTCAGGATGGAAACCTGTTTCTGGTTCACGTAGAATCTTAATGGGGCCTATTTTTGCCTTTGCTCCGAGATGGGAAACCACTGAAGGGCTTCGAAAGAGAAGTGATGTGATCTGACACATGTAAAAAGATCATTCTAGGCACTGAGACAATCCAAGGGAGACAGGAAAATCTTTTCCAGAAATGGTGGAACAACTGAGTCTAAATGAGAAAAAAATTGGGACTTCCCTGGTGGTCCAGTGATTAAGTCTCCGAGCTTCCAAAGCAGGGGGCAAGGATTCGATCCCTGGTTGGGGAACTAAGATCCCACATGCTGTGCAGCAAAGATACATAAATAAATGAGAAAAATATTGAGTCACAATTCCTACCTCATTCCATATATTGATACAAAAACTAGTTTGAGATGGATCATAGATCTAATGTAAAAAATCAAACCATAAAGCTTATAAAACAAGAGGGAAATGTTTCTGTGACCTTCGCACAGGCAAGATTTCTTAGGACAAAAACGAAAAAAAAAAGCACTAACGATAAAAAAATAAATTGGACCATCAAAATAAGGCTCCGTTCATCAAAAGAAACAAAATGAGAAGGCAAGCATAGTCAGAAAAAACATTTACAGTATGCCTTTCTAACAAAGGGCTTGCATCTCATTTAAAAAGAGCTCCCAGGGACTTCCCTGGCAGTCCAGTGGCTAGGACTCTGCGATTCCAGTGTCGTGGGCCCAGGTTCGGTCCCTAGTCAGGGAACTAAGATCCCACAAGCTGCTGGTGTGGCAATAAATAACTAACTAAATAAAAAGAGCTCCCACAAATCAATAATAGAAAGACAGCACAATACGAACGTCACTCTGAATGCTCTGCTGAAAATAGAATGGAGAGGGACAGTTGCTTCTTACCTGTATTGCAATAATACAGGTGAAATATGATGGTGACTTGGACCAATGGGGGCTGGTGAGAAGCACTCAGATTCTGGATCTATTTTGAATTAACCAGAGTTGCTGACATTGGGTATAAGAGAAAAAGGGGGGAAAGAAAATGCCCTCAGTAAGCCATGTTCATGAATGTAAAGACAGTATTACAGGGACTTACCTGGTGGTCCAGCACTTCCACTGCAGGGGGCACGGGTTTGATCTCTGGTCGGGGAACTAAGATCCTGCATACTGCACAGTGCGGCCAAAAAAAAAAAAAAAACAGATTCAGTATTGCAAAGATATAATTTCTCCCAAATTGGTCTATAGGTTCAATATAATACCAATCAAGATCCCAAGAGATTTTTAATTGACAGACTAATTCTGAAGTTATGGGGAAATGCCAAAGGACCAAGAATAAGCAAGACAAGCTTGAAAAAGAGTAAAGTCAGAAGATTCGAACTATCAGATGTCAAGACTTTTAAAGTTTTAGTAATCAAGACAGTGTGATACTGGCACTTAGTAGACCAATGGAATAGAACAGAAAGTCCAGAAAAAGACCCACACTTGTTTTATGACAAAAGTGGCAATGCAGAACTGTGGGGAAAAGACAGTCTTTTCAATAAACGATACTGGATATCTGGGGGGGTGGGGAATGGTTCTTGACCTTGAACCTCACACTGTACATGAAATCAGTTCCAGATGGGTTGTAGATCTAAATGTGAAAAGTAAAACTGTAAAACATATAGAAAATAACAGAATATCTTCATGACCTTAGGGTAATCAAAAAAGTTTTTTAAACAAGTCAAAACTCAATAACTGTAAGAGAGGAAATTCCCTGGCTGTCCAGTGGTTAGGACTTGGCATTTTCACTGCAGTGGCCTGGGTTCAATCCCTGGTCAGGGAACTAAGATCCCGCAAGTCTCGAGGTGTGGCCAAAAATAATAAAAATAATCAAGAATATCTGTTTATCAAAAGATATACTAATCTCCAGGGAATTATACTGAGCAAAAAAGATCAGTACCAAAATGTTACATACTACATATATGATTCCAATTATATAACTTTTATATTTAATTGTGGTAAAGTACACATAACATAAAATTTACCATCTTAACCAATTTGAAGCCTACATTTCAGTGGTATTAAGTACATTTATATTATTATGTAACCATCACCACCATCCATCTCCCAGAACTCTTTGTATTTTGTAAAACTGAAATTCTATACCCATTCAGTAATAACTCCCCATTCCTCCTTGTCCCCGGCCCCTGGCAACCATCGACCTACTTTCTGTTTCTATGAATTTCACTACTATACATACCTCACATAAGTGAAACCATAAAATATTTGCCTTTTTGTGACTGGCTCCTTTCACTTAGTATAACATCCTCAACCCTGAATAACATCCCATTGTATATATACACCACATTTTGCTTATCCATTCATCTGTTAATGGACACTTGGATTGCTTCCATGTTTTAGCTATTGCTTTTGTTTTGTTTTGTTTTGTTTTTTTCCCCCCCCCGACCAGGGACTGAACCTGGGCCCTCAGCAGTGAAAGCTCCGAGTCCTAACCACTGGACCACCAGGGAATCCCTATTTCTAATTTTTTGAGGAACTATATATTTTTCCACAGCAGCTGCACGATTTTATATACCCGCCACCTACCAACAGTGTACAAGTGTTCCAATTTCTCCACATTCTCACCAACACTTGTTCTTTTCTTTCTTTCTCCCTTTCTTTCTTTCTCTCTCTCTCTCTCTCTTTTTTTTTTTTTTTTTTGGTAGTAGCCATCCTAATGGGTGTGAGGTATATATAACATTTTTGAAATGACAAAAATTTAGAAATGGAGAACAGATTAGCGGCTGCAGCGGTAGGAACAGGTGTGGGTGTGGTTATAAACATTAGGGATCCTTGTACTAGAACTGTCCAGTAGCTTTATCGTGGTGGATACATGTACATACACAAGTGATGAAACTGTGTAGAACTTAATACACTTACATAAGTGAGCACAAGCCAAACAGGAAATCTGAATAAAATTGGTAAATTATGTCAATGTCAACATCCTGTGATATTTGGCTGTGGTTATGATATTACTCTGCAGTTTTGCAAAACGTCACCAGTGGAGAAACTGGGCAAAGTGTGGAAGGGACCTCTCCATATTATTACTGACAACTGCATGTGAATCTACAATCGTCTCAATAAAAATTTCAATTAATAAGCACACACACACACTCACACACAAGGACCCATTGAGAATATGAGAAGGCAAGCCTCAGAATAATGGGAAAAGATATTTATAATACATATATCTGGGCGAAAAAAGTAGCACTCAGAATATACTTTGCAAATCAAGAAGGAAAAAGACAGATAACCCAACAGAAAAAGAGAAATGATGGCTCAAGCACTACACAGAATGGCCAATAGATGCACGAAAACATGTATGGCAAAGATAGTGGCAAAGACAGTGGCAACAATATTTTCCAGGGACTTCCCTAGTGGCGCAGTGGTTGAGAATCCGCCTGCCGGTGCAGGGGACACGGGTTCGAGCCCTGGTCTAGGAAGATCCCACATGCCGCGGAGCAACTGAGCCCGTGTGCCACAACTGCTGAGCCTTCGCTCTAGAGCCCATGAGCCACAACTACTGAGCCCACATGCCTAGAGCCCAACACAGCCAAAAATAAATAAATAAATAAATAAATAAATTTATAAAAAAAAAAAACAAAAAAAAACACAATATTTTCCATTCTACATGTTCCCTCTTACAGTGTGACTTTGACAGTCCTTCCAATTAGAGGTGGAGACTATGCCCCCTTTCCCTTGAAACTGAGTGGACTTTTGTGACTATTTAGGTCAATAGAATACGGCAGAAGTGATATTATATGACTTCCAAGGCTAGCTCATAAAAGACAATGCATCTTCCACTTTATTTGATGGAATATTCTGTCTTTAAGTCTTCAGCCACTGTGTAAGCAGTCTGACTGTGCTGTGAGGAAGCCCAAGCAGGCAGACCACATGGATAGGCCCTGAGCTACATGAAGAGAGAGGGATGCCCGGCCAGCTCCCAGCTCTCCCAGCCCCCATCTGACTTCATCTGCATGAGAAACCCCAAGCCAGTTCTGCCCAGCAGACTTCCTGAAATCCTGACTTCCATAACTGTGCAAAGTAGGAAAAGGACTGTTGTTTAAGCTTCTAAGTTTGGGGATGATTTGCTACACAGCAATGGATAATGGGAATAGCATGCATAACTTCATTAGTCATCAGGGAAGTCCAAATTCTGACCAGAACAGATATCACTGCACATCCACCAGAATGACTAAAATGGAAAAGAGTAACAATACCAAGTGTAGGGGAGGATGTGGAGCAACTGGAAATTTCACACATGGCTGGAAGAAATGTCAATACAACCACTTTGAAAACCTGTTTGACGGAATATAGTACCTACACCTGAACGTAAGCATGCCCTTTGACCCAACCATTCCACGCCCAGCAGAAATACACACACATGTATGTACAAGAATAATGGGAGTTCCCTGGTGGCCTAGTGGTTGGGATTCCGGGCTTTCACCGCCATGGCTCGTGGCAACGTGGCACAAAAAGGAATATTCATGGCAGCGTTATGAATAACGGCCCCCAAACTCAAACAATCCAAATGTTTACTAATGGTAGAATGAATAAAGTGTAGTGTTTTCACGAAATTGAATACTGTGCAGTAATGGAAATAAACCAATTACTGATCCATACAACAACTTGAATGAGTCTTGCAAACATAATGTTGAGCTAAAATGATACATAGTACATCATTCCATTAAACAACATCCAAAAAAGCAGGCAAAGCTAATCTATGGCATTAGAAGGCAGGATAGAAGTCACCTTTGGAGAGAAAGAGGTGGGTAACAGAGAGAGGATGCACCTGGGAAGGTGGTGTTTCTTGACCTGGGTGGTTGTTACTTGGGTGTGTTCACTTTGTGATAATTCACTTATGAGTTTGGTGGGGGTTTTTTCTTTTTTCTTTCTTTTCTTTTTTTTTGGCACCACGCAGCTTGCAGGATCTTAGTTCCCCGACCAGGGATCAAACCCAGGCCCCTTGCAGTGGAAGCTCAGAGTCCTAACTACGGGACCACCAGGGAATTCCCCATTTTTGGAAAAAAAAAAAATATATATATATATATATATACACACACATATATTGTGCTTCGGTAAAAAGTTAATTCAAGAATAAATTGTCGGGCTTCCCTGGTGGCGCAGTGGTTAAGAATCCTCCTGCCAATGCAGGGGACACGGGTTCGAGCCCTGGCCCTGGAACATCCCACATGCCACAGAGCAATTAAGCCCGTGCGCCATAACTACTGAGTCCGCGCTCTAGAGCCCACTAGCCACGACTACTGAAGCCCGTGTGCCTAGAGCCCTTGCTCTGCAACAAGAGAAGCCATGACAGTGAGAAGCCCACACACCACAACAAAGAGTAGACCCCACTCGCCGCAACTAAAGCCCACGAACAGCAACGAAGACCTAACACAGCCAAAAATAAAAACAAATAAATAAATTTTAAAAAGCGAAAAAAGAATAAATTGTCTTAGCGGGTGTATATATATTCCAAACTTATCAAATTGTGCATTTTTACTATGTGCAGTTTATGGTCAATCATACCTCAATAAAGTATTTTTAAAAGTTGAAAAAAAAAGAATAAATTGCCTCCAAGGCTTTTTGGCTGATCTGGAAGAATGGAGCTGCTATTTGCTGAAATGGGAAAAACAGTTGAAGGAGCAGATTTGAGGTGGGATCAGGGACCTCGGTTTTGGACATGTTAAGTCTAAGGTGCCTATTAGAGAAATTTGCCAACTAGGAGGCTCACTTTACAAGTTAGTTTTGGGGAGAAGTCTGGCCTGGACACATGGATTAGGGAGTCACCAGTGTGTAGACAGTATTTAAAGCCATGGGACAAGATGAGATCAATGAAGGAATGAGTGCAGGTGTAAAGAGAAGAGGTTCAAGGATTGAGCCTGGGGCCGTCTATAGTGAGGGTTATCATAAGGACTAAATGACATAGCTCATGTTTGCATCAAACATGGCACTTCATGAGCACTTAGCATGTAGGAGCTGGTATGATTTGCTTGGTAGCTGGCTAATAAAGCCCTCTTGCAGGCATTTCTTTTTTTTTTTTTAACATCTTTATTGGAGTATAATTGCTTTACAATGGTGTGTTAGTTTCTGCTTTATAACAAAGTGAATCAGCTATACATATACATATAGGCATTTCTTTTCTTTTTTTCAGATTTTAATTTTATTTTCCAACTGATTACTAAAATGATGTGTATGTTGAACTCATTTAATCCTTGAGCCAACCCTGTGAAAAGAGCTACTGCCCTCCATTTATGAAATAACTGAGGCTCACGGAAGTGGAGAAACTTGCCCGAGGTCACACAGGGTCTGAGCCAGAACCAGGACTGCAAGCCAGATGCCCAGACTCTGAGGCTCCTGCTCTTTTCACTACTTCCTGTTGACTTTCAGGAAATGGAGGCCTGGGTGGCCGCACTAGGACCTAAGTAGGATATGGTCCTGGTTCGCCTTAGCGTCAGGGACAGTGGCTAGCCAGAGGAGACGACCAGAGGGGCCTGGGAAAAGGCAAGCGTCTTGCTTAAAGAGGCTTGAAGGATGCTGGAGGCGGGGAAGGAGCAATGATCTGGAGGGAGGCTGAGGCATCAGCACCTGTGTTACAGCCAATGGACTCCGAGAGTGGGGAGAACAAGGTCTCGTTCCCTGAGCCTGGAACCAGCCTCAGGAAGGGCTGAGGGCCCAGCACAGAGCGGGTTAAGCACCCTGGAACCTTTGCCTGGGGTGGGGGTGGAGGCAGAGGACTGTCTGGAGGAGCCTCTTCTGGCCTGATAATCCAGGCTGCCTATCTCTTTCACAGCAGCTGTGAAGCAGACAGGTTGTCCTGGCAGGGAGGGAGGGAGGGAGGTAAAGCCCAGCTGATGGCGGGAAGGATTTGAGGAGGGAGGGACACCCAGCCTCCCTGGAGATCCTTTCCCACCTAACAGCTAGCTACCTTCAGGACTGTGCCAGGAGATGGGAGCGGGCATGGCCCGAGTCTGGACATGGGGGCTCCCACTGACCAAGAGAACAGGAACTGGGAGCTGATAAACAGATCTAGGGAGGTGTGGGTTGGAAAGTTTCTATTTCTGCCTCAATATGAGCCTGGGCAGGTGTGCACTCCCACGCACACCTGGCAGGTATTTGAGTGAGCATGCCCCCCCCCCCCCCCGGGAGGATGAGTAGGAAAAGCCCATGGCAAAGCCAGAAGGGAAGGAGCCTGGCATTTGCTGAGCTCCTGTTACATATGAGCCAGTCCCTAGGTTAGAAACTGTCACTTCTACTGTCTCATTTCATCTGTACCGCAATCATGAAAAAGATGGCATTTTAAGCCCATTTTACTGATAAGGAAGCCGAGGCTCCAAGAGCAGGGCAGGGCTCAGGCCCACTCGGCAAGCTGTGATAGAGCCCAGGCTCTGACAGATCCAAAGCCATGCTTTTCCCTTCTGGCTCTGAGTCCATCCTGGGCCGGTGGTCTGGAAAAAAAGCAAGAACTCTAAGGCATGACTCCTGAACTGTACAGGCTGAGGCTCTGGTTCAAGCCTCAGATGGCCTGGCCTGTGACTCCAGGGCATGTGAGCTCCATACGAGGGCCTGGCTCGTGAGCCGCAGGAGGTCAGAGAATGGAGAGGATTGTTGCTGGGTTGGAGTTGGCCAAGAGCAGGTGTGGAAGAGGCTTAAAAAGGGGTGAGACAGGTGGGAGTCTCTGAGGAAGCAGAAGCGAGGAGGGGATCCCGACTCCACTCGGGAGCTTCCCACATACTTTCACTGAGTCTTCCCAAGGTCAGCCCCATTTTAGAGATGAGGAGACCAAGGCTCAGAGAGATGAAGCAAGCAATGTGGTCAGAATCACATCACTGGTAGGTGGCAAAGCTCAGGTCTGATTCCGTTGCCTCTGAAACTTTATAAGGCCCCACAGAGACACACACAAAATCAACCTCAATCATAGCAGCTTTGTGCACAGAGCTTGGGATCTGGAGTTTAGAGAGTAGAGTTGTAGCCTTGCCTCTTCTCCTGATTACTGTGTGACCCAGGGTCATGAGTTTCCTCCCAGAGCTTCAGTTTCTGTTATAAAATTGGCATGCAGTCATCTTCGGGAAACTGATAGACGTTGGCAAAGCCCCCAGAGAAGCCATTGCTATGACCCGCAGCACCTGAGTTCATTGCTCAAATCGTGCACTTGCTCATGGGGCCAACAGGAATAGAGCGTGGAAGGGGATGTGTTGAGAACGTGAGTACACGCTGGTCACTGTCTGCAAGGCATCTGTTCAGTGTAAGGCTTTCTCTGAGCATCTCCCAGGATAAGGCCCATGAAGGGTGCTGGGGCCATAGAGAAGAATCAGACAAGGTGCCTGCTCATGGAGCCATTGGGGACAAATGAGGGAACAGATGAATTCTCACCGTGTGATAAGGAGAACAGAGCAGGTCCAAGCCTAGACACAAGGGCAAGTGTCAGGGAGGGTTAGGAGAGGCTTCACAGGCCAGTCATGATGAAACCAAGCTGGGAGAAAAGGCGATCGCCAGCAGTAATCTCCGACAAAGCCCCAGGTCACAAGCCCCAATCTACCACATGGAGAGTAAGGATTAGATCAGTTTTCCAGCCTTTCTTTCTCACACCTGTTAAGCTCCTAGAACCACACCAGGCTCTTGCTTTGAGTCCCCTGAATCTAAAGCAAAACAGGAGAGCAAGAACTTCCCAGAACTTCTTAAAGTCCTTGGTTCCAAGATGAGTTTTGCTGCTAAATGTGCTGTGAGTGAGACATTGAAAGACCATATTTTTCGGCCTGCTTTTATCTTTGTACAAAACTGCCAACTTCGTGAAACTTAGTAAAACAACCAAGAGAAAATTAAGAGTAATTTTACTAGCTGAGCCCAATTTTTTTGATGTGTATCTCCGTGTGTTGTAGGTCTATGCAGGCATCATACATGTGTGTTGTGTATGTGTATCTGTGCGTGACTGTGTGTGTATGTCTATGTACCTGTGGGTACCTGCTGCTGCCTTCCTATTCCTCATAGGGTCATGGGTTCCCTGATTCTGAGAGGTGGAGGGAACCCTGAGGCTTTGGATGATACCCTCCCCTCCTCTGGGCCTCAGTTTCCTCTCTTATATAAAGGAGGGACTTGAACTTCATGATTTTGAAGGAATCTTGCAGATCTTACTGTCCTTAATTTTATCACTCAGCATATGGTTTAAGGACTTCATCCAAAGAAGGACAAAATAAGAGTCAAATGTTTAAAGCTGCAGTGGCAGGGACTGGAATCAGACTTTGGAAGGATAAGGTCCCAGACAGGCCCACCCCAGTCTCAGGAGAGCCATGAAGCTCCTAGTCTGAAGCAAAAGCTGTGAGCATATAAGGCTTCTCCCAAGGACTGGGATTGTGTCCCCCAACCCCAGGCTGGCTGCCAGGCAAGGGGCAGAGTCTTGCCCCTTGTGACCTTGTGACCATGTGACCTGCAGAAAGGGAGAAGTACGCCCAACTTAACTCCCCTCAGGGTTCTAAGGAGGGAGAAGGATGGAAAAGCAGCCATCCAGGAGACCGCCCTCAGCATGAAGTGTCCTCAGGTTCTACTGTGGCCCCTGCAAGCTCCTGATAAGCAAAAGGGCCCCTGCCCTGATAGCCCCAAGTCTGCTAATCAGGGTCCGCAGACTACCCCGCCCAGGCTCAGACTCTCCTTCAGCCCACACCCTGATCGCAGGCCCCTCCACCCAACTTGAGGCCACAGTCACAAGATCTCTGGCTGGTGGAGATATCTCTCCTCTACCTCCAGGACCCCTGAGTGCTGTCCATGCTCACCCCTGGACTTGGCCCCCAGGGTCTAAGTGGAAACCTAGCCAGCGAGTGGCATGAATTTGGCCCTAGTGCCTGAAGGCTTTACTCTGGGAAGGGAGCCTGGACTATCTGTGGGGTCACAGGACAGGAAAGGGGGTCGCAGGGAGGCAGGAGTAGACAAGGATAATTCCTCACTGGGTTGGAGCACCTGGGTCTATAAAGGCTTCTCACCCACATTTCTCACTTAATTCTTACAACTTGGTAAGATACGTATTATCACCAAAGCTCAGAACAGTGGCATTTGCCCCCAGTCACACAGCAAGAGAGTGAAACAGGAAAGGAGAGAAGGAAACTGACATTGGTTCGTGCACGCTGGGCTCTGATCTGGGTGTTTGACATGAGTGCTCCCATAATCCTTGTAACCACCGCTTGAGGTAGGTTGGACAGCGCCCATTTTGCATTTGAGGAGACTGAAGCAGAGAGCACTTGGCCCAGAGGCACAGAGCTGGATGCAATGGAGTCGGGACTGTCACTCCAGGCCTGTTACCTCTAAACCTGGGCTTTCTCTATGGCCTCCAGCTGCTTTCAAGAGTATTTTATGAATTTTCAGATGTTCATCAACAGGTCTCGGGACTACCCTGGTGGCGCAGTGGTTAAGAATCCGCCTGCTGGGCTTACCTGGTGGCGCAGTGGTTGAGAATCCGCCTGCCGATACAGGGGATACAGGTTCGTGCCCCGGTCCGGGAAGATCCCACATGCCGCGGAGGGGCTAGGCCGGTGAGCCATGGCCACTGAGCCTGCGCGTCCGGAGCCGGTGCTCCGCAACGGGAGAGGCCACAACAGTGAGAGGCCCGCATACCGCAAAAAAAAAAAAAAAAAAAAGAATCCGCCTGCCAATGCAGGGGACACGGGTTCAAACCCTGGTCCGGGAAGATCCCACGTGCCGCAGAGCAACTAAGCCTGTGTGTCACAACTGCTTAGCCTGTGCTCTAGAACCCGTGTGCCTAGAGCCCGGGCTCCGCAACAAGAGAAGCCACTGCGATGAGAAGCCCGCACACTGCAACGAAGAGTAGCCCCCGCTCGCCACACTAGAGAAAGCCCACGCGCAGCAACGAAGACCCAATGCAGCCAAAAATAAATAAACTAATTAAAAAGAAGCAACAGGCCTCACCTGTGGCCTTCAACAGCGAGCCCCTGTGGGAGGCGGTTGAGATAGGCATTAATTTGTTTAACCCCTTCTGTGGGCCAGCACTAGCACTGTGCTAAGTGCTTTACCAGCAGCTCATCACCCAGCTCTCACAGCTCTGCGAACTGGGGACTGTTATTACTCCTGTTTACAAAGGCGAACAGGGATGGCCCAAGAAAATGACTTGCCTGAGAGAGCCACAGCTTTGTCAGTCTGCCTCCCCAGGTCAAAGTCTCTCCCCTCCCCCACATGACATCAGTCATCCGACGTGAACGCTTGTTTAGTCACTACTCTGTGGTAGAGATACATTGGTGAATAAACCAGGCCCTCGTGATTATTTGCTTAATATGAATAATCACACAAATAAACGAGCCCATAACAGGGGGATTTAACTAGCCAGGACAAACTTCTCTGCAGAAGAGACATTTAGAGATCTGAAGAGGGAATAAGAGTTAAGTAGACAAGAGAGGAGGGAAGATCATGCCAAACAGAGTCAGAGCATGTGCCAAGCCTCTGTGACAGCAGGAGGTAAAACACCTCCAAGGAACCGAAAGAAGTTTGGGTCTCTCCCCTCACTCCCCATCCTGGCCTCATCTGCCCCTGCAGAGGCGGGTGTAACTGCTTCCCAGCAAACACACCAGATGGTCTAGGAGAGGGGAAGGGGAGGGACCAGAGAAGCAGACGTGTCCCCAGAACGGGGGTCCAGGGAGCAGTGGCCCTGCTTTGAGGAGTCTCTACTCCAAGTCTCACCTTTCCCAGAGGCAGAGAACCTAATACTGCCGGGCTCTCACTCTGGGGGCCTTGAGCTCTGACGAACAGCCCCTACCCTTTCCTAAGCTGGCTCCCACGTGAGCTTGGGACTCAGCCAGCCACCCTCAAATGTTCCGGCAGAGGACCCCTCCCCCTAGAGGACCTTGCCCTGGCAGAGGTGGGCAAAGGGTCCGGCCTCCTTGGGTTCAGCATAAACATAGACAGGGGCCGGGGGTCTGAAATTTAGGTCAGAGCTTGCCCCAAGATCCAGCTGTCAGGACCCTCCCTGCCTTATAGAGATTCAAACATTCCCATCACCGGAAACAACCACCACCAACTCCCCAGGGCTCTGACCAGCAATTAAGCCCTGCAGGATGGCTGGGGTGAGGCTGTTTTTTCTTCAGCCAGGCCCAGGCCCAGGCCCAGCAGGCTTAGCAAGGTCCATAAAAGAGTATGTGACAAAGGGCCTAATGGAGAAGGGCCAGTGACCTTCAGTCCAAGGAGTCTAGCAGGGAAAGGGTTAAGAGGCAGGGCCTTCCAGAACCCGGGAAAGTGCCCCACCCAAGGGGAGGGGCCAGCTGGTGGATTAAAAGGGAGCAGCTTGCGTGGAGAGGCAGGAGGGACAGGGTTTCTCTACTTCCAAAGGCCTTAGTCTGCAGTTCCAGCCCCAGGTAAGTGGTCCTCCTCTGGGTCTGCTTGTTGGTATGACCAGAGGAGATCTTCTGCTGCATTATGTGATCTCTGGCTTGTTAAACTCGGGCACTGGGTCCCTAAGGACATCTCAACAGACCCTAGCTCTGAAGGGCTCTTTGCATCAGTCCCCTTCAGGCTGCCCTTGACCACAGAACCAAGGAGATGCCAGCTAGAGAGTGGGGAGCTGTGTCCATCCCTGACCTGTCCTGCTGTGCCCCCAGTGCCTGGCTCTCTCTGCCACGGTGGTCTCCAAGCCATGCTCCCTGTGCCTCCTGCAGGGCCCTGGCTGGGATATCATCATATACTGTAAGTTTGTGATGAGACACTACAGTATAGATGATGTACTAGTCCGGGTACTCCCAGCTCTGGAGGCTGATGAGGAGGCCAGGGGTGGCTGCAAGCCCACCGTGCTCACTGCTCAGCCTATCACAGCCTGCCGACCGCCAGGGCACTTGGGGGTGGCGAGGAAACCGTTACCATTACTGAGTTTAGTAATGGTAACGGTTCTCTTGCTGCACCCAGAAAACGTGCCAAGAAGATTGCTCGGGACCCTGGAGCAGCCTACTGAAGGGAGGGAGACTCCAGCTCAGACAACGGGGTAGGGGTGGAGGGAATGGGTATGTTTTCTCTTTCCTGTTCTAAAGAAATAAAGATGAGACCCAGAATGCTGCTTGTCTTTTAACTTTATTAGCATCCAAGATTGGAGAGGGGGGTGGTGGGAGGGATCAAGGACTTGAGGAGCAGTGGGAGGCACTATCTCACTCAGGACACGTGGGTCCTTACACAGCTGCAAGGTGTACGAACTGAGGGGAGAGGGGAAAGATCTCCCTGCTAACAACTCAGGAAGAAACTCTGGGCCCAATGCCAGGTGGCAGCAGTGCTCCCACACCAAAGGGCCAGCTTCTAAGACCTAAGTAGCTACAGGCCCAGGCAGAGGAACTACATGGGAACCAGGCTAAGGTAGATTCCTTCCTCCAGCAGGAGGCATGGCCGGGCAGGGGCTGTGCAGACTCGGACAGCCACCAGCGGTCAGCCAGCCAGTCACTGTCCAGGCCCGGCTCCAGGCCCTGCAGGCCCCAGGTAGGGGCAGTTCTGGTCAGTGGCTGCCGCCAGCAGCTTGGGCGGGGATGCCTTGGGAAAGATATCAGAGGGTGGTCACTTCAGGAGTTTCACAGACAGGCGGAGCTGAACTTCACAGAGGAAGATGTTCATGAGGTCGCGGCCCACCTCCTGTGCCATCTGGGAGATCAGGTGCCCCTTTGGACCGATCAGGATCCTCTGAGGGTGGGGTAAAAGACAGGGACGTGAGCCTGCTCTCAGAGCTCCCAAGCAGTCAGGGAAGAACCCCTGCCTAACAGAGTATCGGTCCCTCCTCCAAGCCTGGCCCTGCTTACCATGTGAGATTCTTTGGGCACCAGAAGCTTCTGCTCAATCATCAGCTTCCCGTTTGGCCCTTCCTCCCACATTACCGTCTTCTGCACAGGGAGACATCATGACTGGTCAGGCAGGCCCCGACCCACGCCCTCTTTGGGACCCAGCTGTCTGCTCCGGGTGTGTGCCTGATGGAGAGCCCCATGACCCCGAACTGTGCCTGCACCTGCTGCACGTTGTAGGGCACCTCCTGGGGCAGGTACTCCAGGAGTTTCTCTCGGATCATGTTGGCGCAGATCTCCTCAGGCGTCTGGCTGGTGAGGACTCCACTGTGGAACTCCCAGGGCCCTGGCCGGGCCTGTGCCAGGAGGTATTGCTATGGGCACAGAGGGAGTAGGTAGGCATCTCAGTCCCAAGCAGGACTTTCCTCTCACTCTCACTTCCAGGAGGAGGAACTCTGAGGCTTGTCTTCACATGGTGGAAACCAAGGGCCAGGCTATGGTCAAGGCTAACTGACCTTTAGTGTTTTCACATCCTCCTGGCTTAGGGCTGACAACATGAAGATCTCCTGGAAGTGGGGCCAGCCAATCTGCTGAGGGTCTCCCATGGACAGTGTGTTTGGGCCCTTAGCTGCTGGGCTGGAGCAATGGTTGCCCGGCTGTGAGCGGACAGCCTGCCTCGTTTTGAGCTTCTTGCCGTCGACCACACCTTCAGTGAGGGCTGCTGTAAGCTCCAGGAGAACTGACTTCTGCTTCAGGCAATCAACCTGGGGGTGGCGGACGGGCAGAGGACTGTGGTCAGTGAGACGGGGCCCTTGAAGTAGACCCCTTCCTCAGGTAGGGGGTGCTCACCTTGTTCATGACAAGGACGCTGGGGACTTGGGAGAACTGGGTCAAGCACTGGAGCACCTGGGGACTGAGCTGGTTCCGAGTCCACTTGTCCGAGACATCCACAAGAACCACAACTGGGAGTTGGCAGTGTAGAGAGGACAAGGTTACGACCACTCTTTCCCTCCAACCCCCAAAACTTCCAGGGTATGGGATCTGGCCAACCCCCATCCCCCCAAACTGTCAGCAATGAGAGGCCATGACCATGTAAACTGGGCTTCAGATTCCCATCCTGAGCCTAACCCAGATCAGCAGATGCCATGCTCTTCCAGGGATCTTCCAACAAAGAGAGCTCCAGATGGTGCCTAAGGGACAGACAGACATAGATCAGGAAGGGTCTTGGGAGTGATGCCCTCCTGAGGAGGGATGGGGTGTGATAAGGGGGTTTTCCAGCCCCTATGATGGAATCTCCCCACTCCCTCTTCAACACCTTTCCCCCCTACAACTCCCTGTTTCCCCAGCTATTACCTTTTCTGTTTAGCAGGGCTGATGAGGCCAGGTGTGTCAAGTAGAACCTAAAATCAGGAAAGAGAGATGCCCAGACCCCCCGACCCCAGGAGGAAAGATTATGGCTGGGTAGTGAAAGGTCACCCACCCTTGATGTCAGGAGCCTGCCCCCACTTCTTGGCCAAGCTGACTTCAAATTTTTACCCTCCAGCCTTGCTTTAATTCTAGACAGAATCCAGGAGAAAGAGAACAACTGTGAATATTTGGAAGATTAGGAAGCAGTAAAGAGGCAGTGAGACCTTTCTGACTAGATGCCAAAGGGGGAAGGTAGAGAGAGAACTGCATAGGCCTAAAGGAAGAGGAGCCCCCTTCCCTCAGAGAAGTGAGCCTAAGCATCATTTTCTTCAGGTCTAACAGTAAGGGAGACCCTCTTAGCTTCAACCTCTGTCCTGTTTGCTGGACATCCATCGCAAGTACCCACCACCTGGGTCTCTTTCTCTGTGATGACCCCCAGAGCTTGGCTGCGAGTCGTATGCACCTTCTGGGAGACAGGGAACACCTGCCAGGAACAAAAGTCCCAAGTGAGGTCCCAGATCCCTCCAGAACAATCCACGAAGGCACAGTAAGAAGTGAGAAATGAAAGCGTGGGGGGTGTCAAGGATGCAGCATACTTTTCGGCCCAGCAGCTGGTTGGAGAGGGTTGACTTTCCTGCATTCGGGGCACCCAGGAGGACCACTCGTAGGACTCGGGGGTTCTCAGGCATGTCCGGGCGATGGACCAAGAGGAGATCCTGCTCATCTGTGTGTGGGAATGGAGGGGAGTGAGAGGTAGTACAACCTGGGTCCCCTGTCAGGTACTTGGTCCTACCCATCCACAAAGGGAATATGGACACAAGATTAGTGCATCAGGTTGAAGCCGAGACCTAGCTTTGAGATTCAGTTTGTCCATTACTTTGTTTATATGCCTTTATCAAGTTCTCTAACCTCTCTAATCCCCTTAGTTTTCTCATATGTAAAACAGAAATGATATTGATGGTAACTACTTACTGTATAACCTTCTTCTGACAGTTGGCAATTGTGTAAAACCACTCAGCACAATGCCTGGCACTTAATACTCAATAACCTTGTGGAATCGTATTGTGTAGTTGTGCCCAGTAAATGTATGTACATGTGTGAAAGTATCTCTATACCAGATAAAGCCAGAAATCCCTCCAGCTCTATCTCACCCTACTAAGGGTACAATGAAGGCTCTGCAAGCTTTCTCAGTCTTTCTGTAATTGCTCCTTGTGACACTGCATCGTAATTACCAGTTTCTGTGTTCAGCCTTTAGTCTATGCTACTTGAAGGATAGAGGGTGCTATTTCCAGGTGTACAGTTGACCCTTGAGCAACATGGGTTTGAACTGTACTGGTCCACTTATACGCAGGTTTTTTTGTTTTTTTATTCTTCACTAAATGTGTACTATGCGATGTGCAGTTGGTTGAATCCTCAGATGGGAATCGTGGATACGGTGGAGCTGCATATACGGAGGGCCCACAATAAATTATATGAGGATTTTCGATTGCGTGGGTTCTGCACCCCTAACACCTTTGCCCCGAGTTGTTCAAGGGCCAACTGTAACTCAGTGTCTTGATAAGTAGATGGGTCAAGTGTGCTCCCCATGTTAGGACAGAGAGCCACAACTCTTCCATGCCTGTGGCCCTTCAATCTCCTGCTCTATGGTTGTGACCAGATCGGTTCCCTCTGGCTCGAAAACTCTTAGCACCTAGTATCTCTTTCCTATGAGATCCTTCACTGCTCGCTTCTATCTCTCGGGGCCTCAAGATCGTTTTCTGTAATACAGAGCCAAAGACGATATCCCCAGAGACTGAGGGATTTCCCCGACACGGGACTTTCAGTGCTAAAACCGTGACAGTCCCAGACAAATCTATCTGGGCTCTTTACCTCTGTGCATGGACACGGCGGGGACGCGAACATTCAACGAGCTGTCTGGCTGAGAGAGTCCGAGGAAGCAGTCCAGGGCTGAGTTCTGGCCATTAGGGCGAGAAGCCGAGGCCAGGCGGGGACCAGAGAAGGCCGGGCCCGAGACACAGGAGACGCACCTCTGCTGACTGCCCAAGAGCGAGGGGATCCGGGTCACCCATTCCCTCGCGGCGTCGGGACCCGGCGGCCAAACTCCTAACACGGTTCGAAGGAGCACAGTCCCTCGCCTGCCATGGGTAGCCATCGCAACCGCAAGGCACTCCGGGAACTCCCAGGAACGCACCTATGATTGGACAGTGCTGCGGAGAGGCGAGCGAGCGGGAGAGAGCTAGATCGGCCCAAACAGAGCGGAGGAACATGGGACATTGGAGGTTGGCTGGGGTTGGACCGGCTCTGGAGACTGCCCGAGGCTAAGGAACGGGGAAAAAGTGTATTTAGAGTTTGTGTGAGCTTGAAGATCGTTTTGGATTCCCATACGTATCGTGTTTTCTTCTTCTCCTGCCAAAGTTTTGTAGAAGGCCCTTCTAGCCCTGCCTCACGAAAGACTACATCTCCCACGAGGCCAAGCGGCAAAATCGTTCTCTTAGCGCCTGACCTCACTCACTAAGCGGGAGAAACTCGCGCAACGAAGGAGGGATGGTCCGGCGCGTGGGGCCGTGTACTGCTCCCCCTGAGGGTCTTTTTAGTCCTTTCCAGCCTCAGGCTTGCAGGATCCCCTCCCAGTGCCCCTCTGGCTTGGCCTAGCGTCGGCAGCGGCCTCCGGCAGTCTGTACCTTTACTTTATGGGAGCCTCCTGTAAGGAGGGGTCGGTGTTCCCGATGAGCAGCAGACCCGGATTTCCCTCCTGTAAGACTCGGCTACTATCTCCTCTCTGAGGCCATTCCTTTCTGGAGAAAAACCAGAGGGTCTGCAAAGGGAGAAGAAGCGGCTTAGTCACCTAGGATCTCCCGGACTGCCTTAGCGGCCTGAGGAACCTGATATACCTTGGCCGATCTGTGGCCTTAAGCCCTCTCTTCATCCTTTGAAGCCTCGGCCAGACTTTTGGAATTGAGGGATAAATGTCGCGGGTTTGGAGGTGCTGAGGATACAGCAATGAACAAAGCGGACAGAAATCTCCAGCACGGGACTTGTATCCTGGGGGCCGTGCGTGTGTGTGTGCGTGTGTGTGTGTGTATGTGTGTATGAGAGAGAGAGAGAGAGATACCTAAGTGACCTGTGACCTGACAGGAATAGTTTCAGTAGGATGGTCTGGGTGAAAGCCTAAATGGAGTGGGCTTAAGAGAGAATGAGGGGAAAGAAACTGAGGGCGGCCAGAATATATGTACAACTCTTCCCAGAGGAGCAGCGCAAAAGAGAATGGTAACACAAGATGAGGAGAGAGGGATGGAGTTAAGAGAGGGTTTCCTTTTTCTTTTTTTTACGATGGGAGGTTTTTGTTTGCTCATGGTAGAGACCTAGTAGAGAGGAAGAAATGGATGATATAGGACAGAGAGGGGAGAATTGTTGGAGGATGGTAAGAACCAACTGGCCAGGCTGCTGTTGTCGGAGTGGATGCTGAGCGTGCAGAGAAGCTCTTAGTGACATGGGTTGACAGAGCCTTGGGCAGCCAGATGCACTGATGGTTTGCAAATGGTGTCAGGTTCCAGCTTTCAGGCTGCCTGCTCTGTTAGTAGAAGAAACAACCTTTTTGGAACATGATATTCTGGATGTTCTTTGGGCATATGGGTGTCCAAAGAAAAAGATGCTACTAAATATGAGACAGCCAACAATCAGAAAAATACAAATCTTCCTTCATGGACAGTTAGGTGAAATACCATTTCAACTGCAATTTAGGTGAAGGGAAAGTTCAGGTTAAACAGTAGTTGAAGAGCTTAATTGCATAAATGCATCACCCAAAGAACACATATTAAGTACTACAGTGGTGGTAACAGATAGCAGTGAAAGAATCCCAGGGATGACACAAAAACTTAGGGGAAATGAGTCAAAGTGTCTTGTTAATTCTCTTCTTTCCCAGAGATTTTCTCTCAAAGCATATTGTGGGGGGAATTTTGTATTTTGTGAGGTTAGGAGAGACTAATCAAATGAATCTGACTACCTGGGTTCATATCTCAGCTTGCCACTTATTAGCTGTGTGAGTTTGGACAAGTTATTTAAACTCTCCACGTGTCAGTTTCCTCATCTGTAAAATGCAGATGATAATAAACATTCATCTAATATCATATGTTCATTTGAATCTAGGGTTTAGAACAATGTAGGCTCTTAATAAATGTTCCTATCTTAAGGCTGTTTTACCCCCTCAGAAACATTGTTCCATGAATTATCCTTTTTCTTTTTTAAAAAATAAATTTATTTATTTAATTTATTTATTTTTTGGCTGCCTTGGGTCTTCGTTGCTGTGCGCGGGCTTTCTCTAGTTGCGGCGAATGGGGGCCGCTCTTTGTTGCGGTGCGTGGGCTTCTCATTGCAGTGGTTTCTCCTGTTGCGGAGCACGGGCTCTAGGCGCGCGGGCTTCAGTAGTTGTGGCACGCAGGCTCAGTAGTTGTGGCTCACGGACTATAGAGCATAGGCTCAGTAGTTGTGGCGCACAGGCTTAGTTACTCCACGGCATGTGGGATCTTCCTGGACCAGGGCTCGAACCCATGTCCCCTGCATTGGCAGGCAGATTCTTTTCTTTTTTTTAAATTTATTTATTTTATTTATTTTTGGCTGTGTTGGGTCTTCGCTGTTGCACGCAGGCTTTCTCTAGTTGCGGTGAGCAGGGTCTATTCTTCCTTGCAGTGCGTGGTCTTCTCATTGCGGGATTCTTGTTGCAGAGCACGGGCTCTAGGTGCACGGGCTTCAGTAGTTGTGGCACGCGGGCTCAGTAGTTGTGGCACATGAGTTTAGTTACTCCACGGCATGTGGGATCTTCCTGGACCAGGGCTCGAACCCGTGTCCCCTGCATTGGCAGGCGGATTCTTAACCACTGCGCCACCATAGAAGTCCCTGCTATTATTATTATATGTCCTCTACTAGACTGTAAGTTGTGAGAGGACAAATAATATATATATTTTATATGTATGTCACTACTGTGTCTCCTGCATCTAGAGCAGTGTCTGGCACATAGTGGGCACATAGTGTCTGGCACATTGTTCAGTGACTGAATAAATTACATCTTTCTTTGGATCGGCGGTCCCTTGGTGGTGTCAACATGTGAAGCAGTTCCAGATATTATATCTTCTTACATACAGTTTTTGTGGGAAAGAGCAACAGATCTTCCCAGAAGGAACTCCTTGTGCATTTTTGGCTCTGACTGGGTTACATGCCCATCCATGAAACAGTCATTGTAACTTAGGGAATGTTATGTGTTGATTAACTTGGGGTCTAGGCTATTTGCTCATCCACATGGTCTGAAATTGGAGTAGGGGTGACTCTCTGAATGAGTATCATTGGATATAGTGAGTGAATGCTTGGCAGGAAAAAAAAAATCACAATTTTGCCCTTGGTAAGATATTCAAATAGGGAAATAGCTCAGGAGACTATTATGGTTCAAATATAAGAAAATATGCTGTCATCACATAGATTCCAGCAGGCCTTCTCAGGGGCTGCGTGTGGTGGTGGGGTTAGGAAGTCACAGTTCCCAGAAGCTTCAGGGGCAGCTATGGCCTTCTTTTTAGTCATCCATTCATCAGAACGTAGTGTCGATATTAATTCTTGCTCCTTTCTGGTTCTGCCATTCCCCTGTGGTACCAAATGTGCTCTCGTTCCAAAGGATAATACTTTTGCAAGTAATGACAACCCTTCTAAGCCTGGAGCTAGCCTCTGGAGGGCCCCACCTACAGGATGTCCTGTTTACTGCCCACCACCCTGTTCTGTCAGCTGTTGTAGTTTACTCTATGTATGTCCAGATGGAACTCCCTAGCTGGGAGGCTATTCATACATGAAGCCTGAACCTTTGAGTAGATTTGCTTTTCTAGGGACAGGATTATGTCAATTTATACACTTTCTCTACAGCAACATATGTATATATGTAAAAGCCTATGTATGTAAAAGTCACAAGCATCTGAGGAGAAAAAAGAATTCTTAGTTTCCTAGGTGCTGCAGGGAGTAACCCTTAGTTTCTTAGGGACCTGAGAATTCCATTATATGCATTTGTATATATCTTCCTGCCTCCTTTTCCAGAAGAATGTGAGCAGGCTCTATTACCTCCAGCATGTCTGTGACACTCCATTTACAGCCCTTTCAACCTTTACTCTAGGGCCTATTTTTGCTTTTTTCCAAAATGAGGAAGACCCTTAATATTAGATGAGGAGTTCAAATATTCATAGCAGATCCAGGCATCCAACAGTAGCTTTTGCTTTCCCTAGAAGTAAAGCGAACTTAAGACCCTTCACAAAAGAATGGAACTTCTTCTCTTTCTCTCTCTCTCTCTCTGTCTCTCTGGACTTACATTATATCTTGGTCTCTATCCCTCCAGACTCTGAATTGTAGACAGGAGATTGGGCTGGAGGTAGGCTGGAAGAGTCACGGTGATAAGGAGAGTTTTGTCCTGTACCTCCTCTTCCCTTTGACTGCAGTGCATCGCCCGCAGCTTTCAAGTTTGCATTGTTGAGGTGAATTCCCTGGTGGTCCAGTGGTTAGGACTCCATGCTTTCACTACCTAGGGCCAGGGTTCCATCCCTGGTTAAGATCCCACAAGACAACAGACGCTGCCCCCCCCACCCCCGACACAAAAAAGTTTGTATTGTTGAATTCCTGGGACTGAATTGAGCCTAGTTTCTTGTTGGGTTATGCTAAGGCAGCAGTCTAGGTAGGGGTCTAGGGGTGATAGCTGGGCCTCCTTGGGCTAAAGGCCTGGTTTTTGTTTACCAATTTGCAAAAGAGCCAGGCTCCACAGCGAGAGTTGTAAAGTAGGGGACTATTAACCTGCAAGTCCCTCGATGGCACATACGAGATGCCTAGAGCGTTTTCGTCCCATAAACAGTAAGTGCTTGATAAACAGACTGAACAGTGCATTCTAGGTGCAGTCACCTTCTTGACAAGGTCCCCAGGGCTTCTGAGCACCTACTGGCCAGTAGTGTATTCAGGGTTGTCAAAGTTGACTCTTGCACAATTACCCCTCAGTGCATTCTAGATGTGATCGTATTCTTGAAAGAAACCTAAATTTATCAGTAGTCACGTCAGAGCATTCAGGCCTTTAAGTGCAAGTGGGATCCAGAATCCTGGAAGTGCTATGAAGTCTACGGCCCCTATGGGCACCGCGTTTAGAAACCTACGCTACCTTCCAGAAGCCTCAGACCCCGGGGCAGCCGCCTCTAAGCTTAAGTCCTCGAAGCCAGCAGCCATATCCATCCGAGACCCGGGGGTCCAGGGCATCAGGCACTGAGGCAGACACCCCCGGTGCGGGCTGCGCAGGCGCGGGAGGCCCGAGAGGGCCCCGGCGCTCCAGGCTGCGCAGGCGCAGGAGCGGCTGCCGGCGAGTCTTCACGGCGGCGGCGGCGGCGGCGGCGACGGTGGCGGCGGCGATTGAGGAGCCGGGGCGTGGAGCAGCAGTGGCGGCGGCGGGCGGCAACGGAGCAGCCATGAGGGCCGGGCCCAGTCACCGACAGTGAGTGGTGGTGGAAGCGGGGTGGGCGACGGGAGGGAAGTGGGTAACCTGCTGGAGGGATACTCCGACTTGGTGGGGGGGCTCTGCCTGTCGGAGGCGAAGGGGCGTGGGGGAGGGACAGTTTGAGATGATGATGCGGGGATTTGGGGCAGGGGTGGTCAGATGGCCCGGCGTCAGTGCTGGACAGCTTGGGGAGGGAACGGGGTGCGCGCTGCAGAGTGAAGGAGCCCGCCGCAGGGGCAGTGTCCCGCGCTCCTCCGTTTGTCATCGTCCCTTCCCCCGGGAGCTTTCGGTCGCCTCTCCCTTTCTGCTTCTTTCAGAGAATCGTCTCGGGGGATGGGGGTGCGTGGAGGATGAAAGCCCTGCTGGGACTGAAGAAGACGGCTCTGGTCCAGGCAGGGAAGAGCCGGTCGCCCGGAGTAATAGGCTGCTCTGGGTAGAGGGTGGGGGGTCGTTTAAAGCTGGGAGGGGTCTAAGGAAAAGAGCTAGGGGCTTAGAGTCCGGCAGTTTCGAACCCACGTCCACCGCTGTTTAAAGCTGAAAGGTAACCTTGGGCAGGTCCCACTTAACCTTTCTGAACCTCTGGAAGATGTAATGGGTTTCAACGGACTATTGCAAGCATCATGTATGTGATTGAGATCGTTTATAAAAATTGTAAATTGTGAGTACTGTGCCGAGGTTGCTATATCACCAACAGTATCACTGGATTTTAGATCTTACCGTTATTAATGGAACGACTGGTTTCTTTGTCAAGGCGAAACATATTGTTTGTAAAACCTCAATAGGCACAGATGTGTTTTCTTCAGCAGCACAGCAGATCATGTGCAGAAATACCAGTTTCTTCTGTGATGTGACAGATTAACCATCAGACTTGTGTAGGAAAAATACCATACTCTCAGGCATTTTTACAAATGGTATGTAGCTCCTTACTCAAGAGGGAGGCAATAGAGAATGGAAGGCCAATCTGTTAAATGCTTTCTGAACACAGCCCGTTTAGGTTTGTTCCCTTGTAACCACAGTTGGTACTAACGTGCTTTATGATGAATTGAAGAAACTAGTTTGAGACAAACTGGGAGGGGTGCACAGTGAGGGATGTGCAAATACAATTTGTTATCTTTTAATTGTAAAAAAAGTTTATCGTTGCAAGAGTCTCTGGTTGCCCCAAGGCCCTGTCTCTATTTTGGAGGTTAGATAGCATATAGCAACTTTTCATCTCCACTTTTTGTTACCCTGCCTGTGGAACCTCCAGGGTGGAGTGCCTCTCAAAGAAAGACAGAAGCGGCTGTGCAGGAGCCCAAGAGGTGGCTGGTTTGTTTCTGAGGGGCTGAAGGAGCGCTCCTGAGGCTTTGTTGTTGTTCTTGCTGTTTAGGGTGGACAAAGCAGAGGACAGAGTTAAACTGTGTACTTACAGAGAGGGAAAATGGCTTTCTAGTCGCAGCTTTTGAAAGAGATGAAACTCCTTTCAAAAGGACAGAAAGAGACGATGCTTCAGCTTTGCTGGCTCTGAGGATGCAGAGCTTGAAATGGTGAGGTCTTTTGGAAATTAGTGAGTGATTTGTCTTTCATCTGACCAAAGGTAGAGAGTAGCTGTATTAGGTCCTTGAAGGTTCACAGATAAGGAGAATGAATAATTTTATAGGAATAGGGAAATGCACCTTAGTTGTCTTTAACTTCTCCATCTGGTAAAACGTGTTTTACTTCTTTCCTGGAAATACACAGTGATATATTATTTTTAACTTTTTGTTTTAGTTCCTTGGCTGTCCCAATAAAATCTCTGTCCATAACACAGAGGTAAGTTTTTTATTCTTATTTAGAGGATAGTCTAAAAAAGAAAGCATTTGTTACTGTTGTCATAGGTCATTTACAGGCTACAAATTTATTCTGTCTTTCACCACCACATGGAAGATGAAGTAGAGGTATAAAATGTTAGAACTAACCTAACCATCTTATTTTTAATAGTTGGACATTTATTTTTAATTTTGCTAATGCATTTTCCCCTCTATTGGAAATTTCCATCAGTTCAAACAAGTCCATAAATGCTATCCTTATTACGTTAAAATGGTAGAGGTTTGTTCAGCTGTGATGAGAATTTCCTGTCCTCTCCTTCTGTTCTCTTTCCTATTTGTGGTTCCTTTTATGTAGTAGATTACTGTTACAGAATGAAGAGTCTTCCCCTGAGGGAAAGAAAGAGGATGGCCAGTGCCTTGATTGCCTTGTTGTGTGAGCAGTCCGTCTAAAGTGGGGATGTAAGGACTTCCCCTGAATCCCTGACATAGCAAGAGCTAAAATAAAAGGAATAAGGTTTACCAGTTCATTTTTATTCTAATAAAATGAATCATTTTTCTTTAAAAAAAAAAAAAAAAGCAAAAAGCATCTCATGCCTCGGGGGAACCTTTTTATGTTTTTATTTTTTTAAAAATTAATTAACGGGCTTCCCTGGTGGCGCAGTGGTTGAGAGTCCGCCTGCCGATGCAGGGGAAACGGGTTCGTGCCCCGGTCTGGGAAGATCCCACATGCCGCGGAGCGGCTGGGCCCGTGAGCCATGGCCGCTGGGCCTGTGCGTCCGGAGCCTGTGCTCCGCAACGGGAGAGGCCACAACAGTGAGAGGCCCACATACCACAAAAAAAAAAAAAAAAAAAAAAAAAATTAATTAACTACTTAATGTATTTTGGCTGCGTTGGGTCTTCGTTGCTGCTCGTCGTGGTCTTTCTCCAGTTGGGGCAAGCGGGGGCTACTCTTCGTTGCGGTGCGTGGGCTTCTCATTGCAGGGGCTTCTCTTGTTGCGGAGCACGGGCTCTAGGCGCACGGGCTTCAGTAGTTGTGGCACGCGGGCTCAGTAGTTGTGGCTCGCAGGCTCTACAGCCGCAGGCTCAGTAATTGTGGCGCGTGGGCTTAGTTGCTCCGTGGCATGTGGATCTTCCCAGACCAGGGCTCGAACCTGTGTCCCCTGCATTGGCAGGCGGATTCTTAACCACTGCGCCACCAGGGAGGCCCCTCGGCGGAACCTTTTTAAAGCAGTCTGTATAAAAACAAAATTTTGGTGTTTTTACCTCCCTCTCTTTTTTCACTGAGAATATTTGCTTGCAAACAGAATCTTTGTTTCTTCAGAGCCTTTGTGATCTTGCCACCCATTCCTTAGCTGAAGTCACTTTTGTGATATTTTTATAGCCACTTAACAATAGAGCACAAAGGGGTTTTTTTTTTTTTTTGGTTTGTCATTTGTTTTGGTTCTTGATAGAGTGCTAACAACTTTAAAGGAATACTATATGAGAAAATGTTAAAAAGGAAAAGTAGAGTGGATTTATTTATTTATTTGTTTATTTATTTATTTATTTGAAGTATAGTTGATTTACAATGTTGTGAGGAGAGTGGATTTAACTTAGTGAATTTGTAAGTTGGTTCTGATGTTTGGAGGGTAAAGGATTCAAGAATGGACTTGTGGTTCAGAGTAGCCTGCTGAGGACCAGGGTTTGCTTACCAGTGTTTATTTATTTAGCACAGTTGTTGGCATAGAGTAATTGCTGATTAAATACTTGCTGAAGGGAAAAATAATAACAATATGAATCATAATCAGCAAACATGGGTTCAAATCTTCTGCAACTTTGTGTATCTTTGAATAAGCTTACCCTTGTGTCTTTACCTGTTTCCTCATATATAAAGCAAAGATAATAGTTGTACTTACTTCATAGGGTTGTTGTGAGGGTTAAATGTGGTAATACATGTAAACTGTTTAGAATGGTACCTGATACTTAGTAAATGCTAAATGAATGCTAATTATTACTAGTGTTTGTTGGATACACACTCTCTTTGTGCCCAAATCACTGGTCAAAGATGATTATGACATAGCCCTTGCCCTCTGGGAGTTCACAGTCTAGTGAAGGAAACAGAAGTATACAAAGTAATTGTATAGAATGCAATATCTGTTTCATCAAATCTGTGGTGCTAATGATTGTAAGGCTCACAGTTATTTTGCATACCACTAAGAAAGAAGAAATGCTGCTAATGAGACTGGCATGCCATCAGTTGTAAGGTGTATCCTGTTTTCAGAGAAATGTGACGGAAAAAAGGGTGTCTTAGAATTGATGGAGAGACTTCCCTGGGGTCCAGTGGTGAAGACTCCATGCTTCCACTGCAGGGGATGATGGTACGGTCCCTGGTCGGGGAACTAAGATCCTGCATGCCACATGGCCAAAAGAAAAAAAAAAAAGAATTGATGGAGTATAGTAAGTGGTTCTCTACTAGAGAAAGGTACAGCTTGTTATGAGAGTTGATGGAAGGGCTGGGTTCAGATATCGTCAGTAAAGGCCTCTGCTGCATTGAACGTGCATGATAGGCCCTCACAGATGGACATGGAAGATAGGGCATTCCAGACAGACAGTAAAGTCTGAAAATGGGAAGGGAGAGGGCATTATTGATGTGTACCACCATATCAGGACAAGCAGGAGGAGGAAATGAGCTAAGGCTTTGGCAGAGTAACGTTGTATAATGCAGCAGAGCAGGACAGGAAGCTTGGAACATTTTCAGAAGAGACATGAGCCTAATTCTTGGATTTAAACTCCTAAAATATCACAACTCTAAAAAGATGATTCTAATACAATAAATTGGGAATTGAGAGTATGGGTGAGAAGCGAAGTGGCCAAGGGAAGGGCTGAAGCTTTACAGCTGACTAGAGAGGGGATAAGTGTGAAGTCTCTGTACTCTTGGTGTGAGGTGAATGCTTTCTCAGCAGAGAAGTGTTTAATATCTATTTCTGTCTTTTCACTGCCTATCAAGGTCTTGATTGTGTCCCTTTTAGAGCTTTGTAACTCAGAGTGAAAAGGAATACAACTTGAGAGGAAAAATGCTAAATTTTCTTTATTAAAGATGCATTTAATACAAGGAGGGTAATAAGTTATCAGATTTCATAGCTCAGTTATAAAATGGTGGTTTGGTACAGTGCTGGATTGTACAGTTTCATGGGAAAATATAGGTCATTTAAGGAGTGACTTAAAAGACTCAGAAGAAAAGAAAAAAAAAAGACTCAGTTATTAATTTTCTGGTAACTAACCCTGAAGCTAGTAGGGAAAACTATGAAAAACGAAAAATAGCATAAGCATGAATTTCTGTAGTGTCTTTTCTTTTCACCGGTAAGCCAAAACTTGACTCTCTCTCTCTTTTTTTTTTTAAGTATTTATTTATTTATTTGGTTGTGCCGGGTCTTAGTTGCAGCAGGCAGGCTCCTTAGTTACAGCTCACCAGCTCCTTAGTTATGGCACATGGGCTCCTTATTTGTGACATGCATGTGGGATCTAGTTCCCTGACCAGGGATCGAACCCGGGCCCCCTGCATTGGGAGCGTGGAGTCTTAACCTCTGTGCCACCAGGGAAATCCCCAAAACTGGACTCTCTTAAGCTTTTTGGACTCTGGTCTCATTGAAAAATTTTGGGGTTGATCCTCAGCAGTCAAATTCAGCAAACACTGAAGTGCCTACTGTGTGTTAGGCGTTATGCTAGGCACTGAGAATTAAAATGTGAATGACATGATCCTCGTTTTTAAGGTGCTCACATTTTTTTTTTTTAATTTTTTGGCCACGCTGCTCGGCATGTGGGATCTTGGTTCTCCCACCAGGGATTGAACCTGTGCCCCCTGCGTTGGAAGCGTGGAGTCTTAACTAACCACTGGACCACCAGGGAAGTCCATTAGGGTGCTCACTTTTTTTAAAAAATATTTATTTATTTATTTATTTTTGGCTGCGTCGGGTCTTCGTTGCTATGCTGGCTTTCTCTAGTTGCAGCGAGCGGGGGCTACTCTTCATTGCGGTGCGCGGGCTTCTCACTGCGCTGACTTCTCTTGTTGCAGAGCATGGGCTCTAGGCGCGCGGGCTTCAGTAGTTGTGGCTCCCAGGCTCTAGAGAGCAGGCTCAGTAGTTGTGGCTCACGGGCTTAGTTGCTCCGCAGTATGTGGGATCTTCCCAGATCAGGGCTCGAACCTGGATCCCCTGCCTTGGCAGGCGGATTCTTAACCACTGCGCCACCAGGGAAGTCCCCTAGGGTGCTCACATTTTAATTGGAGGCTGACAAATATGTAATTATGAACCAATACAGTATGTGCTGTCATAGAGATCTGCACTAAGAGCCATGGGAGCACTGGTTCTGCCTGGTGGTGGGAAAGGAAGGTTGGAAAAGGCTTCCTGGAGGAAGAATCAATTGAGTCTTGAGGATTGAATACAATTTGGCTGCTTCAACAGAAAAGGATTGGAGAAGATAGTGTTTAAAGTGCAAAGAACAGGGCTTCCCTGGTGGCGCAGTGGTTGAGAGTCCGCCTGCCGATGCAGGGGACACGGGTTCGTACCCCGATCCGGGAAGATCCCACATGCCGCGGAGAGGCTAGGCCCGTGAGCCATGGCCACTGAGCCTGCGCGTCCGGAGCCTGTGCTCCGCAACGGGAGAGGCCACAACAGTGAGAGGCCCGCATACCACAAAATGAATAAATAAATAAATAAAATAAAAATAAAAAAATAGAATTAAAAAAAAAAAAGTGCAAAGAACAACTTGCACAAGGGTATAAGAGTATGGACCCTCAGGCTAGTGGTTTAATGTGCGTAGATCATGGGGTATGAGGTAGAAGTGGAAGGACGTGAGATGAAAGATGGGTTGGGGCCCAATTGTGGATGGCCTTGGTGAGGGGTCTGAATTTTATTTTGTAGGTGCTATGGAAGAGTTCAGATCACTATTTAAGAAAAGTAACGCTGATGGATCAACAGCAAGGTCCTATATCCTGTGATAAACCATAATGGTAAAGAATATGAAAAAGAATGTATATGTACAACTGAATCACTTTGCTGTATAGCAGAAATTAACACAACATTGTAAATCTACTATACTTCAATATAATAAATTAAAAAAAAAGAAAAGTAACACTGTTGACAGTGTGGAAGTTAGATTTTAAAAGGAGAAATTGGCTGCAGGGAGACAGTTCGTTATGAGACTGGTGTGATGGTTGCTTGAGAGATATTGAAGATCTCAATTACAGTGGTAGTGATGGAATTGTAGACAGATTAAAGAGCTTTTTAGGAGACTGACTAGAAGGATCTTATTGACTTTATGTTGGGGAGTGTGTAAGGGAGAAGGAGTTGTCGAAGATGGATTTGAAATTCCTTGCTTGGGCGACTAAGTGGATGGTGATGTCATTAAACAAGATAGGGAATACAGGAATAAGAGGGTGTTACATTTGAGGGAAAATGAGTTTGATTTTGGTATGTTAGGTTTGAGGTGTCTGGGAAATCCAGGAGCAAATGTCCAATAGGCTTCTGGATATTTGGGTCTAGAGTTCGGCAGAGAGGTTTAGAATGGAGATGCAGATCTAGAAATCATTAGGGTGTAATAGTTAAAGGCAGCATGATGACCCTGTGAGTCTAAGTTCCAGTTGCTTAATATGTTGTTCATTCACATCATCTGGAGGGATTGGCTTAATGGAGATGTGGCACTCAGTACTTTCTCAACAGTAGTTCATACTTATTTTTACATTTTTTAATGTGTTACATACTTGGCTTAAATTAGCAGCTTTTAGGTTGCAAGCAAGAATAAAACACAAAACTTCTCATCTTAGTGGAAAGAATGGTATTACTCTTAATTAAATAAGGATACCATTCCTGCTTAAAAGCATATATGTTTGTAAATTTTTCAGTGAAAGGAAATTAGTGTGCACATCAGCTGTACATTTTCTTTTCCTATTCTCAGTGGTTTACCAGACTTAGAAAACTGCCTTTTCTTTCTTTCTTTTTTCTTTCTTTCTCTCCTTCCTTCCTTCCTTCTTTTATTTTTGGCTGTGTTGGGTCTTTGTTGTGGCACATGGGCTCCTCTCTAGTTGTGGCGTGTGGGCTCTGTAGTTGCGGCACATGGGCTCTCTAGTTGTGTCGCGCAGGTTCAGTTGCCCCGCAGCATGTGGGATCTTGGTTCCCCGACCAGGGATCCAACCCACGTCCCCTGCATTGGAAGGCAGATTCTTAACCACTGGACCACCAGGGAAATCCTGAAAACTGCGTTTTCTAACATCAGTTCCATTATAGATATGGGGGGGAAAAAAGGAATCTGTTCCACTGAGTACCTCAGATTAGAAGCTAGGTGATTTTTTTTTGGCTGCGTTGGGTTTTCGTTGCTGTGCGCGGGCTTTCTCTAGTTTTGACCAGCGGGGCTACTCTTCGTTGCGGTGCACGGGCTTCTCACTGCAGTGGCTTCTCTTGTTGCGGAGCACAGGCTCTAGGCGTGCGGGCTTCAGTAGTTGTGGCTCGCAGGCTCTAGAACACAGACTCAGTAGTTGTGGCGCACGGGCTTAGTTGCTCCACAGCATGTGGGATCTTCCCGGCCTAGGGCTCGAACCCGTGTCCCCTGCATTGGCAGGTGGATTCTTAACCACTGTGCCACCAAGGAAGTCCCAAGCTAGGTGATTTTTATGAACCAAAACCTCAGAAGATTTGATTTGAAGACCACAGGATAATTTTGAATCAGTGATACCAGGTTAGTTCAGAGTTGGGATTGGGAACTCAAGTCAACTAACTCTGTGCAGTCTTCCTCTACCACACAGCTTTCCACCATTTATATAATAACTGAAAACACTGAAATAAATATGCCTGATGGTAAGTGAAAGATATACATGCTGTTGTTGCTTTCTGGAAGGACAATTTGGTGTAATTTAGGTGCTTTTTTTTTAGTTCATGATTTTGAAATATAAGCAAAGGCATGTTTTATGAAAGGAAGGAATTTGCAGAGTGTTTAAAAGTTGTTGGTAGGGCCTCCCTGGTGGCGCGGTGGTTGAGAGTCCGCCTGCCGATGCAGGGGATGCGGGTTCGTGCCCCGGTCTGGGAGGATCCCATATGCCGCGGAGCGGCTGGGCCCGTGAGCCATGGCTGCTGGGCCTGCACGTCCGGAGCCTGTGCTCCGCGGCGGGAGAGGCCACAACAGTGAGAGGCCCGCGTACCACAAAAAAAAAAAAAAAAAAAAAAAAAAAAAAAAAAAAAAAAGTTGTTGGTATATTTTAGCTAAGCATTTTTAATATTGACATTGAACAGGATGTCTGGCTTTGACTGGAGAATCAAATGCTGGGAATCACAGACATCCCTAGGGTCTTGACTTGGTTCAAGGCTTAGCTTCCCATACTTTTCTTTTTCTCCCTTTCCTTGGGGATTTAATGTTAAAAAGAAAATCTGTAGATATGTTATCTTTTTACCCCTTTATTATGGAAAATTTCAAATATATGCAAGAGTAGACAGAACAGTATAATGAACCCCTATCACTCTGTTATAATAATTGTCAACTCATGCCTGCCTTGTTTCATCTATGTACCCCCTACCCACTAACCCACCTACATTATTTTTTTAAAATCCAGGATATCATAATTTCATGAATAAATATTTCAGTATATATCTCTAAAAGATAAGGACTAAAAGAAATCCCACAAAAAATTAACAATTTATTTCTTAATAGCATCAGTTATCCAGTTAGTTTTCACATTTCCCCAATTATCTCAATAATTTTTCAACTGTTTGTTTGGAACAGTATCCAAATAGGTCCATACAGAATGATTTCATATGTCTACTGTTTTTCGTTTAACCTATAGGTTTGCCCTCCATTTCTTCATGTATTCATTGAAGATCTCTCCTTTTTTTAAAAAAAATTTATTTATTTATTTTTGGCTGTGTTGGGTCTTCGTTGCTGCACGTGGGCTTTCTCTAGTTGGGGAGAGCAGGGCTACTCTTCGTTGCAGTGTGTGGGCTTCTCATTGAAGTGGCTTATCTTGTTGCAGAGCACAGGCTCTAGGAGCTTCAGTAGTTGTGGCACGCTGGCTTAGTTGCTCCATGGCATGTGAGATCTTCCTGGACCAGCGCTCGAACCTGTGTCTGCTGCGTTGGCAGGCAGGTTCTTAACCACTGCGCCACCAGGGAAGCCCCAAGATCTCTCCTTTTTAGCAGCGGTTATCCCCTTTTACTCTTTTGGAGGTTTCCTTTTACAATATGTCTACAAGGTAGGACATTCTCTTTTCAGTTTCTTCCTGTCATTCAAAGCAGTTGGTCATTCACAACAAAGATTAATGCATTGCCTGCTCTGTGCTAGGAGCTAAGAATGAATTAGCTAGTGTAGCTAGTTCTGCCCACCCAGTTTATGTCCTGATGGGAGAAACAAAGTTAGCTATCAGTTATAGAATATAACGTGTTAAGAGGGATGTAGAGAACCCCAGCGTGCAATGGAAACATGTTAACTCTTAACCCATATTTGGGGGATCAAGAAAGGCATGTGGATGGATGAAAGAATGTTCAATGTAACACCTGAAGGATGACTTGGAGTTAGGATTACTGGCAGCAGAGGGACTGTTGTTTGTAAAGTATAGTAGTAAGTTTAACATTTTAATTTTCACTATTTGAAATAAATAGCATGTTTCTTAGGAAAATTGTGTTTTCAACTTTATTGTACCAAATAATATTAATAAATATCTTTATACAAAGCATTTTTCTTCCCTTTTGCACAACTGCAAGGAAATCTCAAAACAGCTGTGCAAGTGAAAAATCAGAACCTTGAAAAATAAGCCTAGAATTTCCAACCCTTACAATGCCCCCATCGTTTGTTTGTTTGTTTATTTATTTATTTATGGCTGTGTTGAGTCTTCGTTGCTGCACGTGGGCTTTCTCTAGTTGTGGTGAGTGGGGGCTACTCTTCATTGTGATGCGAGGGCTTCTCATTGCGGTGGCTTCTCTTGTTGCGGAGCACAGGCTCTAGGTGCGTGGGCTTCAGTAGTTGTGGCTTGCGGGCTCCGTAATTGTGGCTTGCAGGCTCAGTAGTTGTGGCGCACGGGCTTAGTTGCTCTGCAGCATATGGGATCCTACCAGACCAGGGCTCGAACCCGTGTACCCTGCATTGGCAGGTGGATTCTCAACCACTGGGCCACCAGGGAAGCCCGTACCCCCATCGTCTTTCTTAAGGTTAACCTAGGCAGCCAATTTCCATCTCTAAGTAGACACTTTTGGGGAAGCTTAAAAAATCCTTGACAAGTTGATTCTAAAATTTATATGGGACCAAAATAGCCAAAACAATTTTGAAAAAGGTTAACAAATTTGGAAGACTCATACTACCTGATTTCAAGACTTACTGAAGAACTACGGTAACCAAGACAGTGTGGTATTGGCAAAAGGATAGATATATAGATCAATGAACAGAATAGAGAAATAGACCCACACTATTAAATAGGGCTGTTTGATTTTTGACGGAGGTGCAAAGGCAAGTCAACAGAGAAAGGATAGTTTTCTCAACCGCTAGTCATTGGAACAACTAGATATCTATACGCAAAAAAAGAAAAAAGAACCTCAACCCACACTTCACACCTTATGTAAAAATTAACTCAAGATCAATCACAGACCTAAATGTAAAATGGAAAACTATAAAATATTTAGAATGAAACAGGAGAAAATCCTTGTTACCTTGAGTTAGGCAAAGAGTTCTTAGATACAGTACCAAAAGCAAGATCCATAAAAGAAAAAATTGGTAAATTGGGCTTCATCAAAATTTAAAACTTTTACTCTGCAAAAGCCAAGACACAGACTGGGGGAAAGTATTTGCAAGTCACATATCAAGATAGGAACTGTATATAGAATGTATAAAGAGCTCAAAACTCATCAAGAAGAAAAGCAAATGACACCATTAAAAAAATGGGTGAGAGATTTGAATGACTTCAGCAGAGAAGATATATGGATGGCAAAGAAGCTTATGAAAATGTGCTCAACATCTTAGTCATTAGAAAAATGCAAATTAAAATCATAATGAGATGTGCCATTAGAATGACTAAAAAACAACAAAAGAAAACTGTCTGGATTATGGACTGATGAGGATGTGGAACAATTGGAACTTTGAAAAACACTGTGGTGGTTTCTTATAAAGTAAAACATACACTTAACCATATGACCCAGGTGTTTACCCAAATGAAATGACAACCTCTGACATAAAAACCTGTATGTGAATATTTATAGCAGCTTTATTGGTAATCATCCAAAACTGGAAACAACCTGAATGTCCCTCAACTTTGGAATGGAAAAACCAACTGTGATATATCCATACAATGGAATACTACTCAGCAACAAAAAGGAACTATTCATATATGCAATAACATGAATGAATCTCATGTGCATCATGGTAAGTGAAAGAAGCCACCATACTCAAAAGGCTACTCTCTACAGCCAGGACCTACTGTATAGTACAGGGAACTATATTCAATATCTTATAATAAACTATAATGGAAAATAATCTGAAAGAGAATGTATATATGTGTGTGTGTGTATATATATATGTGATATATATATATCATATATATATAACTGAATCACTTTGTTGTACACCTGAAACTAGCACAACTTTGTAAATCAACTATACTTCAATTAAAAAAAATACTCACTACATGATTGAATTTATATGACATTCTGGAAAACTCAAAACTATAGGGACAATGGAGAACAGATCAGTGATTGCCTTGGGTTAAGGGTAGGTGAAGTGTTTGACTACAAAGGGGTAGCATGAGGATATTTTGGTGAGGTGATAGAACTGTTCTGTACCTTGTTTGTGGTTATAGTTATATGAATTTATGAGAACTCAGAACTGAACACTACAAAATGAATTTTACTGTGTAAATTATTTATTTGTTTGTTTGTTTGTTTGTTTATGGCTGCACTGGGTCTTCATTGCTGTGCACGGGCTTTCTCAGGATCTACTCTTCGTTGTGGTGTGTGGGCTTCTCATTGCGGTGGCTTCTCTTGTTGCCCAGCGCGGGCTCTAGGCACACAGGCTTCAGTAGTTGTGGCATGTGGGCTCAGTAGTTGTGGTTCGCGGGCTCTAGAGCGCAGGCTCAGTAGTTGTGGTGCACGGGCTTAGTTGCTCCATAGCATGTGGGATCTTCCCGGACCAGGGCTCGAACCCGTGTCCCCTGCATTGGCAGGCGGATTCTTAACCACTGTGCCACCAGGGAAGTCCCTGTGTAAAATTTTTCAGAAAGAAATTCTGAGGTTAGAAGACTTTAAAGAAGATTTTAAAGAAGTCTTTAAAGACATTAAAGAATTCCAGAAGTATAACTTCTTAAATATTTGAATTTTTTAACTTAATTTCTTTTTTGAATATATTTTAAATAATTTAAAAGATACATAATGAGAGGACTTCCCTCGTGGTCCAGTGGGTAAGACCCGGTGCTCCCAGTGCGGGGGGCCTGGGTTCGATAGCTGGTCAGGGAACTATATCCCGCATGCCGCAACGAAGATCCCGTATGCCACAACAAAGACCTGGAGCAGCCAAAATGAAGACCTGGTGCACCCCTCTGCTGGGCATCCATCCTCTTCCCTTTGCTACTGCTTTTTTGTTGAGAGATAATTTGAACTATTTGCTAGTGTTTCTGGATCATGTCTCTACTCTGCCCTTTTTTTTCCACAAACACTCTGGTTTTCCATCAGATCTCAAATTTCTAAGTAAGGACTTTTATTTAGATAAAATAAGATCTTTCCTCTTAGTAGGGGATTGTTGGGTATCCAATTAGGCTTCTATATCTCACCTAGATATTTGCCTGTTCTTGGTAAATCATTAATTTCTAGTCCTTTGTTACTCTCTCCCCCACCTTTCTCTCAGAGGCTATCAAGTGGAAATTATCTTTACTTCTTTCTTCCACACCTATAGGGTTTACTATATTCATGTTGGCCTTTCCTTTCTTCACTATACTGTTAATGCTCTGGGACCTTGTATCACTGTTTCTCTTTCAGCCGAATCTTTAGTCCTTCTGTCGTTATTTTTTCTTTTCACAGGTGGTGTAATTCACTGCACACACAAACAAATTCTCCAGATGTCTAGGTTTAACTCAAATCTCTCTGTTTCTCTCTCTTTCCCTCTCGCCTGCACCATCCCTCTTTCCCTCCTAGAATCCAGGCCTATATTTCCAAAACCCACCTAGGCATTGCATAGGCATCACAGAATTCATTGTCTTCCCCACAAAATCTAAACATTCTAGATTTCCTGCCTAGTTGAATGGTATTAACAGCCACACAGTTGCCTAAATCAAAAACTTTGGACTTGACCTTGTTTCTTCCTTCTCCTTCATCACTCATATCTGGTTGATACCTAGGTCTGATTTTAACCTTCAAGGTCTCCTAAACCTGCCGTTTCCTTTCCAGCCATATTGCTGAAGTCTTGGATTAGACCGTTTTCATTTCTCACTCGGACCGTTGCAGTAACCTCCTAACTGGTCTGTATGCCTCAGGTCTTATCATCCTTCACTTGATCCACCACACTGCCACAAGAGTGATCTTCCTAAGTTCTAAGACTACTTATGCGCTTTCCCTTTCAAACCCTTCATTACCCACAGTGCCTGATACATAGCACATGCGTGATTCCATCTTCCTTCCTCCTTTCCTCATTATGTTTTTGCTCAGGCTGTTTTCTTTCCCTCCAAGGACACTTCCAAAACAGGCAGACAGACATAACCAATAATCTAGTGAATCTCCTGATTAATCTTTAGGATTTAGCTCATAGCTCATTTCTTCTGCGAAGTCTTCCTAGTTTCCAAGTCAGAATTAATCACTCCTGCTCTGGGCTGCTCTGATATTTTAGTATCCTGTTAGCATTACACTTATTATTCTAATGTTTTGTTTCCTCAACTGGATTGTGAGCTCTTTGTGGGTAGGGGTTATGTCTTTTTTACCCTTTTAAGTTCAGCAGCACCTAACAACTAAGCCTGCCAAATTTATTGAGTTTCTAGTATGTGTTGGGAACTAACAATTCTCTGGTAAACAAAGTCCCTGTTCTTATGGAGCTGATGTTCTAGTGAGGGTAAACAGACAACAAACAACTTTAAAAAAATCAGTTGCAGAGCATTAAAATAGAATGATGTATTAGAGGATGAATGGATAGCTACTTTAGATTGGGAGAATAGGGAATATCTCTCTTGAGGGTATGGCATTTAAGATCCAGGAGGATACAAGGATTAGCAGATCAAACATTCCAGTGCAAAACTAAGGAGGAATGAACTCCGTATGTTGGAGGAACAGGAATAAGACCAATGTGGCTTGAATATGGTGGGTGAGAGGGAGAGTGATGCAAGAAGAGGACAGAGGCCATATGATGTTGAGATTTGAAAGCTAGGGTAGTGTGCTTCCTCTGGAGGCTTTTAAGCAGGGATATGATGTGAATTGATTTGTAATTTTAGAAAGATACTCTGGTTACTGTGTATAAATGGTGATTATATTTATTGAGATGGGTAAGACTGTGGCAGAACATATTTATCAAGAATTCTGTTTTGGTCATGTCGAGTTCGAGCTGCTTGTTCGACAGCCAACTGGAGCTGTAAGATAGTTGGGTAGAAAAGCCTGGCATTCCAGGGGGAAGTCTGGGCTGGAATTGTAGACTTGGAGATCATCAACATGTAGACAGAAGTTGAAATCATGGAATTCTGTCAGGAGGTCACCTAGAATGGTTTGTGTCTAGAGAAGAGAGGTCTGACAGAGCAGGAGTAGCCAGTGAGGTAGGAGGAAAACCAGGAAAAATGATGGTATGGAAGGCAAGTAAAGAACATGTAAAGAAGGGAGTGGACCACTGTATTGCATTGCTGTCTCAGATGAGAGCAGAGAAGTACCTGTGGGGTTTGGCAACCTAGAGATTATTGGTGATCTTGAGTAGAGCTACTCATTGGACTGGTGGAGATAAATGTCTGATTGTAGTGGTTGGAGGGAGCAAGTGAGATGAAAAGCATTTCATTTTCGTATGATGACAGCGAGGTTTTGGAAGCCTATTTCTAAAAAACTTCCTGTGTCATTGTCACTAAATTCCTACCTATTTGTATTCCAACGTGGTTATATATTTTTGTCAAAGCATTATAATCTTAATGTTTTTGTACCATCATTTTAGGTAGATTCCTGTTCTCTCAAAACCTAGCTTAGGGGCTTCCCTGGTGGCGCAGTGGTTAAGAATCCGCCTGCCAATGCAGGGGACACAGGTTCGAGCCCTGGTCTGGGAGGATCCCACATGCCGCGGAGCAACTAGGCCCGTGCACCACAACTACTGAGCCTGCTCTCTGGAGCCCGCGAGCTACAACTCCTGAGCCCGCATGCCACAACTACTGAAGCCCGGGCGCCTAGAGCCCGTGCTCCGCAACAAGAGAGGCCGCCACAATGAGAGGCCCACGCACTGCAATGAAGAGTAGCCCCCGCTTGCCACAACTAGGGAAGGCCCGCACACAGCAACAAAGACCTAATGCAGCCAAAAATAAATTTGTTTAAAAAAACAACAACCAAAAAACCCCCTAGTTTAACTAGGGTTATGAACAATACTTATACACTGGTGAGTGAATGAGACTGTATTTAAGGATCAGGTCCCTGGTCTTGGAAAAGCAGACTGGCTTGACCTTGGCTTTATGATACGTCAATTTTCGCAGCTGTCAAATGAGGATAACAGGACCAGTTTAGCTCAGTGGGTGGTTGTGAGGCATGACTACTAATGAAAATAATTGTAAAACACTTTTGCAAGTTAAAGTGTGATATAAATGCTAAATAATAGTTCTTTATTGGGATGTTGTGAAAATTAGCAATATGCTGTCTCTTAGAGCCCTTAAGTTCCTTTTGAGAAAGGTGATATATATATATATATATATATTTTTTTTTAAATAAATTTATTTATTTTATTTTTGGCTGCGTTGGGTCTTCATTGCTGCGCGCAGGCTTTCTCAAGTTGCGGCGAGTGGGGGCTACTCTTCGTTGCGGTGCGTGGGCTTCTCATTGCAGGGGCTTCTCTTGTTGCGGAGCACCAGCTCTAGGCGTGCGGGCTTCAGTAGTTGTGGAGAGCTGGCTTCAGTAGTTGTGGCTCGCGGGCTCTAGAGTTCAGGCTCAGTAGTTGTGGCACACGGGCTTAGTTGCTCCGCGGCATGTGGGATCTTCCCAGACCAGGGCTCGAACCTGTGTCCTCTACATTGGCAGGTGGATTCTTAACCACTGCACCACTAGGGAAGTCCCAGTGATATATTTTTATAAATACTATTTGCAGAAAAAAATAGCTCAGGATTTGGGAAAAGATTGCTATCCTAATTTCTGGAGTGTAACAATTATGGAACCATAATGAGACAACTTTTTATTAAAGAGAATATTTCCTAAAGGTTTATTATAATATCACTTTAGAGGTTTCTTATCACAAGGGTTTTACCATCTTGGCTTTTTGGTTCAAGTGAGGGTGTGAGTGCCACCCTATGGCAGTTAAAATTCTGACTGTTTAAAGGACTGGTGGTGGTGATTTATTATCTATATTTAAAGTGTCACAGCCAATCAATAGAACCACTCAAAAAAAGCATTGAAAAAGCATTTTAATTTATTTTAGGCAACACCATATAGACATTTTAATGCAGGCTTAGGTGATGTTTGCAGTTAGGCTTTAAAGAGAGAGACAGTGCCATTTCAGGCAAAACTAGCCTCCTTGTTCCACACCTGAGTCTAAATATAGAATTGGTGGCATCATTACCTATAATGTACTTAGAAAATGCCTGAAATTTGAATCTGATGAACTAAATTTTTCTCAGCCTCTAAAGTAGCATTAACAATAGAGTAAAACTGGGATGTGGTTCTTTTGATGTTTAAAACCGATAAGGGAAATGGTTAAGCAATAGTCTGCTGACGTGCTCAGAACTTTACCCTGCTGACAGCTCAGTTGGGATCTTGTGTATTATTTTTTTCAGTGGAGACCTGTGTATTGCTAATTTTAGAACAGAGTGACATGAAGTTCTTAGCTTTACATAGGTTGGAATTGAACCTTTTTTCTGGAATTTCAGTTCCACAATCCATTACCTCTTTGTATCAAGGACAAGTGAAAGGTTTTGGTTTCTTTTCCTCTTTGATGGGAAGACTGTACTTGTTTTTGCCTCACCCAGGCATTATTCGCTTTATTTTTGCGTTTGGTGACTGGAATGGGGGTGCCTGAATGGTCTGCTTCTACAGCAAAGACAGTGGAGTAAGCTTTCTTTCTTGGAGATGCTTTACATTTGTGGTTGTATTTAGGCTTTCTGTTATTTGCTGCCATCATCTGTCTTGCTCATTGTAGACTCAGGGATTGGCTTCAAGTTCATAGGTAAAGGTTCATCTTAAATTCTTACTTTAGTTCCTTTGGGTTTGATTTGCAGTTGACCTGTATCCATTCTACTTGTTTCTTGTTTCTTTTCCAGAGTAGATATTTCACAAAGCTTCTATCATATATTTTTAGGAATGTATATTTTTTCCAGCTTTATTAAGGTATAATTGATAAAATTGTAAGATATTAAAGTGTACAACAGGATGATTTGAGGCACCCTTATCTTTTGTTATTGTTCTTCTTTTTATTCTGGAGGCTTGCAGTTGGCAGTACTATCAAGCCAAAATACCTTTGGGACTGTATGGAGAAGGCACTTTCCACTACTTCCTAACAATATGGAATATATGTAATACTTGATCTTACGTATTTCTTCTGTGACTACTAACTAGTTCATGCCCTTTGAAAATTTCCCCTTCGGTTGTTTCTTTTTCTTATTGACTTGTAAAAATTCTTCGTATTTTGTGGCCAATTTGTTGCAAATATTCTTTAAGGCTATGTATAAATGAGAAAGCAGGCTATTGCATCAAATGCTTATCCAAGATGATATTTGGTTAAAATGTTTGCCTTGGTTATTTGAGCAATGGTAAGCTTCTTTTGTCTCTTTCCTTCCAAAAATGCATAGAAAAGCTCCTTCTGTCTGAAGTAAAGTGTTGGCTCTGTGTTGGTTATAATTTGCTTTTTCTGGCTGGCAGAGCCTTCTTTTTGTTTTCTGTCTTCTGACAGATTATAGGATTGTGGGGAAACAGCGTCCAGGGCTTTTTCAGGAACTGTGCCATTTTATCTACAGGAGAAGCCATTGGCTTTGGCACTAGAAGGGAATTGGCTCTTCATTTAAAGATGCCAAATCATGCTTGATTCACAAGTTTGCTGTCTCATTTTGTGTACGTGTGTGAAACTTTTTCAGGATGTTGGCTTTTACTTTTTCTACCATGTGCTACTCCATCAGTATGAGAAATTAACAACTTGTTCCTTCTCTCCAACTCTCCACCCCCAACACACACAATCCAAACATCCCAAACCATAGCAAAAGATGCAACAGTCATTTTGAGGATTAGGGCAAAATACACCACACGAATGTTTCCATTGCCCTTTTGGTGACTTTGAGTTTTAATTCTGCTTTATCAGTTAAAGTCTTCATCTTTCCTATGTAAGCTTGAATTATTTAGGTGGGGAAATGATTTGCCAACCAAGATGTCCCTTTACAGAGGCTTTTCAAAGGCATCGGTGGAAGTGAATTGTCAGAGTACTCTATTTCCTAACTTGGGAAACTTAACTTGCATAAGAGAGAGCACATTTAGGAAACTTCCACTTATTTATTTATCCTTGACATGCTCTTTGCAGGGGGGTGTAGTGTAATTTATCCTGATCTCAAATGAGAATTTTTTTTTTTTTTTTTTTTTTGTGGTACGCGGGCCTCTCACTGTTGTGGCCTCTCCCGTTGCGGAGCACAGACTCCGGACGCGCAGGCTCAGCGGCCATGGCCCACGGGCCCAGCCACTCCGCGGCATGTGGGATCTTCCCGGACGAGGGCACGAACCCGCGTCCCCTGCATCAGCAGGCGGACTCTCAACCACTGCGCCACCAGGGAAGCCCTAAAGATACCTTCTAAGTGAAGCTATTTCCATTTAGATTAAGGTGGGAAAGTTGTAAATAGGAGAATAAGCCAGTGTTGATAAGCTGGTTTGTCTAGTATGAATTTTTATATGCACACATGTTTTTTTCTCCCTCTGCCAAACCGTCCTGCCCCAAACCCACAGTCTTGCAAAAGTTGGGGTTTGGTTCTCATGTGCATTCTTTGTTGTAGTTTGCCTTTTTTTTTTTTTTTTTTTTGCGGTACGCAGGCCTCTCACTGTTGTGGCCTCTCCCGTTGCGGAGCACAGGCTCCGGACGCGCAGGCTCAGCGGCCATGGCTCACGGGCCTAGGCGCTCCGCGGCATGTGAGATCTTCCCGGACCGGGGCATGAACCCATGTCCCCTGCATCAGCAGGCGGACTCTCAACCACTGCGCCACCAGGGAAGCCCTAGTTTGCCTTTTTTTTCCAAACTGGTGTCTCCCTTCACTAGACTAAGCACCTTAAAGACAGAGTTTGTAGCTTATTCATCTTTTTGTCTCTGGGGTCTAATGAAGTTCCTGGTATGTAGGAATGCAGTAAATACGTGGTGATGTGAGTGAATGAATGAATGAATTGAATTCCCAAAGATACAGTGAATGGATTTTATACTTCCCTCTGGTGTCTGAAAGAGAAAGTGCAGCCAGTTAAAAAAAGGTTAAAAGAATACCTTGCTACATTGAAATAATAGTCAAGGCATTGCCTTTTTTCTTTTTTTCCCCCAAGTTTTCACACTTGTTTTTTCAGACCTGTTGTTCTCTTTAAGTCTAGTGAATAATACATTTCCTCATCAAAGTCTGTGTTCTGTCTCTTGGGTGTTTGAATTTTGTAAAATGTCACTAGTGGGTCTTTTTTGGGAAAATGCCTTTTTATTTTATTTATTTATTTATTTACTTATTTTTTAACACTAAAGTTTTATTTTTTTTCTTTGCCATTATGCTTTATTACAGGATATTGGATATAGTTCCCTGTGCTATACAGTAGGACCTTGTGGTTTATCCAATCTATATATAATAGTTTTTATCTGCTAATACCAAACTCCCAATCCCTCCCTTCCCCACCCCTCCCCCACCCCCCTCCCCCTTGGTAACCACAAGTTTGTTCTCTATGTCTGTGAGTCTGTTTCTGTTTTGTAAATAAGTTCATTTGTGCATATTTTAGATTCCACATATAAGTCACATCATGTGGTATTTGTCGCTTTTGTTTTTTTAATTTTTATTGGAGTACAGTTGCTTTACAATGTTTTGTTAGTTTCTGCTGTACAGCAAAGTGAATCAGTTATATGTATATCCCCTCTTTTTTGGATTTCCTTCCCGTTTAGGTCACCACAGAGCATTGAGTAGAGTTCCCTGTGCTATAAAGTAGGTTCTCATTAGTTATCTATTTTATACATAGTATCAGTATATGTCAATCCCAGTCTCTGAATTCATCCTCCCCCTGCTTCTGATTTATTTCACTTGGTATGTATGATAATCTCTAGGTCCATCTTCATTGCTGCAAATGGCATTATTTCATTTTTTTCTGGCTGAGTAGCATTCCATTGTTTATATATACCACATCTTCTTTATCCATTTATCTGTTGATGGACATTTAGGTTGCTTCCATGTCTTCGCTATTGCAAATAGTGCTGCTATGAACATGGGGGGTGGGGTGCAGGTATCTTTTCAAATTATTGTCTGGATATATGTGCAGGAGTGGGATTTCTGGATCATATGGCAACTCTATTTTTAGTTTTCTGAGGAACCTCCATACTGTTCTCAATAGTGGTTGCACCAATTTACATTCCCACCAACAGTGTAGGAGGGTTCCCTTTTCTCCACACCCTCTCCAGCATTTGTTATTTGTAGACTTTTTTTTTTTTTTTGTGGTACGCGGGCCTCTCACTGTTGTGGCCTCTCCCGTTGCGGAGCACAGGCTCCAGACGCGCGCAGGCTCAGCGGCCATGGCTCACGGGCCCAGCCGCTCTGCGGCATGTGAGATCTTCCCGGACCGGGGCACGAACCTGTGTCCCCTGCATCGGCAGGCAGACTCTCAACCACAGCGCCACCAGGGAAGCCCTATTTGTAGACTTTTTAATGATGACCATTCTGACTGGTGTGAGGTGGTACCTCGTAGTTTTGATTTGGAAAATGCCTTTTTAATAGTGTTTAGCTTAGGTTCAGAATAGATCATTGTTATTGTTTTATTTTTGTTATCTGGTTCTGCTGAAAACTGTATATTTATTTTGATTTGAGTAAATTAAGCATCAAAGGCACCTTTTTTGGGTTTTTTTGCTTGTTAAAAATGTCATTTGGGAAATTTGCAGAATAGAGTACTCAAGAAATATTGAAGTGCAAACAGTGATCAGACTAGATAGATGGATGTTACCTAAACTAGTTTTCAATCCAACCCATTGATCTTTTCCTTCTGTTTCTGAGAGATGGTATGTTTGTTTCGTGTTTTAATATCTTTTGCTGATTATGAATGTAAGGCATGTTCAACACAGAAAGTTTAAAAATTACAAAAATAATAATTTGTAATTCTACTCAGCTAATCTATTAAAATTACAAAATTAATGCATGTTTTTTATCTTTTAAAAGATTGAGTAAAACAAATATAAAAATTTTTTCTCCTTCATTCCTCCGTACCCCTCTTTTCCTCCTCTCAGTGGTTACTACTGTTGACAGATTGGTGTATATACTTCCAGATATTTTCTTGGACCTACAGACATATATATAATATTCATATGTGCTTTAAAAATAGGTGTGTTTCTCTTATAATACAATCTGAAACTTGATGTTTTAAAACTTTTTATTGAGATAAAATATATGTATAGGAAAGTGCACGTTAAGTGTACAGCTCAGTGAATTTTCACAAATTGAACATACTTACGTAACTAGTTCTCAGATCAAGAAACATTACGGGCCCTCTTGAATCCCCTCCTGGCAATTTGTCCATGATATTGTTGAAGCACAGAGTGGATAAGTCCTTGGTCAGTAGTGGCAGACTTAAAATTTGGTTATATGTTCTGTCTTGAAAATGAATGAAGTTATTAATAATTTCAACTTTGGTGGCTGTTATGAGAACTTGGGTCATTTCGTGATTTGGACGATTCTTTTGCTGTAGTGTTTACTGGTCTAAATATTTATAGAGAACTTTACTATGTATGACTTACTGTGCAAAACTGGGAAAGGAGAAGATACAAAGACAAGTGTAATATAAGCTTTGACTTACAGTCTAAATTAGGAAGACAAATCACATATTAGACAACAGAACAGTTAGGTACTAAATTGTGTAGTAGTGATTCAGAAAAGGAATCATTGCTGACGACATTAAAGAAGGCTCCACAAGGGAGGTGGAATTTGAGCTGAGCCTTGAAGAATGGGTAGGATTTAAATGGAATGGTCATAACAGTACAAGTCATGGCAAGAAAGTAGAAATGGAAGATACACAGACAGCAAGCAGATCGGTCTGTCTGCTATGGGGGTAAACTGCTGAGGAAAGGTGGAGAGTAAGTTTGATAACATAGGATAGTACCAGATTGTGGAACATACAATAGCCATAGAGTGGAAGCTTGGTTGGATGGCATAGGCACCAGAGGGCCACAGTAGAGCTTAGTGGATAGGAGTATTAGACTTGGAGCCAGGAATACTCAACTTCTAAACTTGGCTTTTCCATTTATCACCTTTGTAACCTAGAGCAGATTGTTCAGCCTCTCTGGACCTCAGTTTCTTTGTCTGTAAAAATAGGGGAAATATCTATTTCACAGGTTTACCATGATGATAAAATCATAATTATTTATTATGTATATTTTTTTAAAACTGAAGTATAGTTGACTTGCAATATTTCTCAGGTGTACAGAAAAGTGATTCATTTATATGTATATTTTTTCAGATTCTTTTCCATTATAACTTAATACAATATATTGAATATAGTTCTCTGTGATATACAGTAAGTCCTTGTTATTTATTTTATGTGTGTGTGTGTATATATATATATATATATATATATATTTTTTTTTTTTTCCCCCTTGACACAGGGGCTTGCACCTAGTAAATGTGCAATAAATTGAACTGTTTCTGTAGTTCTTAAGGAGAAGAGCAAATGGATGTGAAAGCAGTGCTATGTGGAATTAGGGAGGTAGAAAGAAGTTATAGTTTCCCCCACAGACGTAGTAAGGGTCTCTGTTAGGGTAGTGGTAATAAGATAGAGTACATTTGGGGGGCATGAAAAGAAATTGGACTTGAGTTCCTCTTTAGGAGGAAGTGTTTTGGGCTTCCCCTGTGATCTTGTGTTGAACAGTTGTAATTCCTCTCTGTTTTCTTGGACTGTGTAGATGAAGATAAATTTGATTTTTTAATTTTATTTTAGGTATTCAAAATACCCTCAGTTCCTCATTTATATTTTAGAAGAGGATATTAGAAGTTTTGTCTGAATTATCTAATTGTCAAGAACATTTGTGATAATGGTGAGACTGGCATGTTTATTTGTTTGTTTTTGATGTCTTGGCAAATTAATGGGCTTATGAGTGATATTGGAAGGATTTTTTTTTGGCCGCGCAGTGCGGCTTGTGGGATTTTAGTTTTCTGACCAGGGATTGAACCCAGGCCCTTGGCAATGAGAGAGCGTGGAGTCCTAACCACTGGACCGCCAGGGAATTCCCTAAATCTTAGTTTCTATTTAATCCTTAAAGAGAGAAAAATTGCCTTTTTCAAGAAGGCTAGAATTTGAAGGAAAGTACTGACACAGCTGTTTACCTTAGTCATCAAGAGTAGCTTTTAGGGCTTCACTGGTGGCGCAGTGGTTGAGAGTCCGCCTGCCGATGCAGGGGACGCGGGTTCGTGCCCCGGTCCGGGAAGATCCCACATGCCGGGAGCGCCTAGGCCTGTGAGCCATGGCTGCTGAGCCTGCGCGTCGAGAGCCTGTGCTCCGCAATGGGAGAGGCCACAACAGTGAGAGGCTCACGTACCGCAAAAAAAAAAAAAAAAAAAAAATAAGAGTAGCTTTTAGGTCAGCTATTTAAAATAGTTTCTTGAAGTACTGTTTAGTTATTTTAATATGGAAAATGCCAGAGAATTGCTAAATGATATGGAGAGTTGTAACTGCTTTTGTGCTTTTGAGGATTTTTGTTTAGGTCAGATGTATTTGGAAAGGGAATGGACTCGTTAGCTAATTTGAGAGACTTTTGTGGGCAGTATTTAAAATAAAATTTTCACGTTTGCTTCTTTTTATCTGGAACCTAGTCTGTGAGACAGCAATGAAGTTCCTCCATAAATCTATTTAAGCCCAAGCCTTTTAATTTGGGTTAGAAAAAAGAGCTGGCTTTTAAATGGGCATGTCACACAATTCCTTTTCCATCTTCCCAGAACACTGAGGTTATATATATATATATGAAATGCTTTGGGCTCCACATAAGAAAAGGCTACTTAATTTTAAAGTGTTTTGTTGTTGTTTTTTAAAAAACAACAGCACTTGGGAACTAAGTGGGATTGTAGTGTGAGGTAGACACTTAACATTAGTTGCAAGAACTTTGTGGAAAAAAGTGACAGTGTAGGTAATAACTTGCCTTCCCCATCCCCACTTTGTTTTTCTTAAGTGAACCCCTACTACTGCTTCACCACTATACCTAAGAAAATATTCGACAGTCTTTAGCATATTGCATCCCAGCAGTGTTAGGCCCTTAACATTGACGTTAGTGATTGAAGTGTTGATGCAACCTGCCAGTTACGCGGAGGCCTGGCAGTTCCTGAGAGTGTTTTCTAATATTAGGTGTATGGCTTGAACAAGACTTAGATGTTTGTTTCCTAATTGTACTGAAACCTGCTAAGGGAGTGGTTAGCTTGGGTTTAATTGGATGTAGATAGCTTGTATCTGAGCTGGGTTGGATCCAACTGTGTGTGTGTCTTTGGTGTTTTGTTTGTTGCAGGTGATCTGATGTATTCCTTCTCCCAGCGCACCAACTTCCAGATAAATCTCTTCCCAGTATGCGCCCCCCTCCCCCCTTAATTTCTGCGTCACGGGAAGCAGGAGTTTCAGACAGGGTGGATTGATGTGTGCAGCTGATCTAATATGCAAACCTAAATCTATGCACTGTTATGAGAGAGTGCAGTTGATTAGTCTGAGAAAAGAAGGGCGAGGCAGAGAGGCCTGGGGAGCATCTTTCTACTCTCAGGTGTCTCCGGATGGCTATTGCTGTGGAAGTCTGATGCACTCTGGGAGGTACTGCCTGGATGGGGGTCACTCCTAGTATCCAGGCAGGGCGTAGGCGGGGGAGCAGGAGAAGGGGCGCCGCATCACCTGGCCCATCCGGGATGCCGGGCTGCAGGCTTCGGGGTGGGGGCCTGGAGAGATGGGGGCAGCTCTAACAAAGAGGAGCCGTGCCAGGGCCGGGGCCGCGGGTAGCTGGCCTATCCCGGGCGGCTGACCTCCCAGTGGGCCTCCCCAGTTGGCTGTTTGGTGAGTCGCTCCGCTGGCTCCCTGGCTCGCCATTGGCTGTGCGGACTGAAGGGGGCTCGAGAAGGGCCGGGATGGAGTTGAGGGGGCGGGGCTGGCTTCCGGCGGCGAAGGGGGAGCGAGCGAGCGGTAGCCGGCTGGGGGAGGGGGTGTCGGCGCGCCGCGGAGTGCTGCGCTCAGAGAGCCTGGCACCCGGAGCAGCCGCCTCCCCCTCCCCCTGCCAAGACAGCTAGAAACCCCTTCTCTTCCATCCTCCCGGGGCTCGGGCGAGGAGGGCTGAGCTGCCCCAGGCAGGCGGGGCGGAGCCCGGAGCCCCAGCGAGCGCTGCGGAGCGAACCTCACCTCCCTCCCTTCCAGGGCTCAAGGTGTGTGTGCTTTTTCTAACCAACCCCGACTTCAGCCGACTTAACCTTGTGAGAAAAGGGGAAATGGAATGGAAAGTAAGAGCTCCCCATCTAATCAGTTTATTTTGATTTTCTAATTCTACCCTTCATTCTTCTTTCCCTCCCTTCATCTCACCCGTGCAGCAGGGTAAGGAGATTCAGGACCCTCATCTCTTTTTACTGATGTGTCGATGTCGGTCGCGTAGTAAAATGAACAGAGGATAAAAAGAGGAGCCCTTTCTTGTGTGGCATCTGATGCAGTAAACCAAAAAAAAAAAAAAGCAGGTTAGGATAGGAGTGGGTTTTTGGAACTGTTCTGCATCCGTGTCCATTAAGACTGTCTTCACCATTTTCGTACTTGGGACTGCCTTAATCAGCAAAAACAATCTGAAAAGGAAGGAGGTGCTAGTGGAAAGAGGGATCAGCCCCCGTCAGATGGTGGTTAAAGGAAATCCTGATAGTTGTTAGCGATTAACTCTGCTAAAGTCTCTCCCCGAGTACAGTGTTACCGGCTTTGTGTAGCACTCAGCCCTGTTGGAGAAACCTAGCTAGAGCAATCAAACTTACCTTGCTGTTACTGAAACTTAAAAGTCTTATCTTTTTCTCCATCTGTATATTTCTCATTCATAGGCTCTCAGAGGGATTAGTTTCTGTCATCAAAAACCAAGCTTTAAACAAATCCAGATGAATTTTGTTTAATTCATTTATTTTTTAAAGCGCCACCCCATGAATTCGTGTGGCTGTATCATTACAATTTATATGTATGTCTTGAGTTCCTTTGCTTCTACAATGTATGGATCCCTTTTTTTCTGAACGACAGAGCTCATCTTCAGCCAAAATCAGGAACCTCTTTATAGGTTTTTAATTGAGAGGAAAGTTATCAATTGAAGATAGAAAACCCAAAATTTATGATAGAAACAAAGGAGGGTGTGTGTGTGTGTGTGTGTGTGTGTGTGTGTGTGTGTGTGTGTGTGTGTGTGTGTGTGTGTGTTGAGTGGCCGTGTTCATGGTAAACTTGTTTGGACCAGATTTATCTTAATGTTGATTAGCAAAGAGCTAGAATGCCAAAAGTGAGGAATATCAATTTTTTTGGCAGCACTTTGGTAAGTATTAATTGAAATGATTGAGAGTTCAGTCTTGTAATCCAGATTCAGTTTCCAGAAATTGTTCTAACTGGAGTTCAGTTTTGAAGATAGAATTGGTATGCTGGAGCTGTTTTACCATTTAAGTTAGATTAATATTTTTTCTTTGCATTGATTTATTTTATCTCTAATCAGTAAGGAGCAGTTTGGGGTAAAAGCAAGTATTATAAAGACTAGGGATGATGGGGTAGGAAACCATCTCAGTTGTGGAAACTTACTAGGGATCAGGAACTTAATATACTTTTTTTTTTTTAATCGCAAGTAGCCTTAACATAGAGTTGTGCAAAAAAAAGTAGATTCACAGTAAACCTTTGTTAGATTTTGGGTTTTTAGTTTATTACCCATTTATCCCTTAAGACTCCGTGAATCATGTTTAAATTGAAAAGCAAAGAGAATCCCCCAGATGTTGTCTTACCCAACTTGTTATTGAGAATGAACTGTTAAAAATCACTTTGAAGCTTTGACGGCTAGCTAGTGTATAAAACGAAGTGTACTTTGATGTCTGAACTATATAGTAAGCTGAGGGAATGAAAAAATCCACTTGGAGGCCATGTTAAAGCATATACCACTTCAACTTGCTTCTACCAAAAAACAAATTGTCCTCCTATTTGATATCTAGGTGTTTTTTTCTTTGTCTGCTTATGAGTGAGCAGTTAATACAGCTTTATAAAGTTACATTACACTTTGCTCACTTAATGTTTTTATATTTCTATTTTCTTGACAGATTTGTGTAATCTATATTTTGCACGGTGCAGTGATTTCCCCAAAGAATTTTTCCCAGGAGACAAAAGGCTATGTATAGGACTAATCATAGGTGTGTATCTATACTGATCTCCAATTATCATTTAAGGGGGATGGAAATTCAGATTTGGTCCTCTGCAAGGAAACAATTATATGAAGCCATGACTTTCCATAATCTCTTAGGTTGAGGGGACATGGTGCAGCTGAGGTTCAGTCCACTGATTTTCCTTTAGCAGTCTGTTTTTATCCATCCTGCTTATTTCTGTGAGTCACAGCTTAGAATGTGTTAAGAAAAAGGGCCCTATGTTCTCTCTAAAGGGAGACTCAAGCCCAATCCCCCATTCACATCAGAAGTATAAAATGGTCCCCTTGAGAAGGTGAAGGAAAAGATTGGACCCTTGGCGTTGTTTGATTCTCATGATAATCAGCTTGAGTGTTGTCAGGTTTGGAATTGGGAAAAGCTTGCTCAAGGTGAGAAAATATTAGAGGCAAAAAGACCTGGGAGACAATGAATGCATTCATATGGAGATGGGGCTGGTGGTAGTTTTTAGCTATTCAGCTCTGTCAGGCAGGTGTCTGAGACAATAATTTGTGTGTTTAAGCACAACCCCCTCCCCCAAAGTTTGACTCTTGGAAGCTGAATCTTTTGAGGAAGTTGTTTGCTGTCTGAATCCAGAGGGTAGAGGACTTGGTGGAGTCTGTTATCTGTTTATGGCTTAGATAAGGACATGGAATTGATTGCTGGTGAGTTACTGAACTCTTCCTAATGAATGGTTGCTAGGCAAAGTGCATCTCAATCAGTTTAATCCTCAATAGTTTACAGGTCTGCTCTTGGTGAGGGCCAGAGCTGTCTTTCTAATGATACTGCCCTTTAAGAATCCTGTTGGATGTGCATATATGTTGCTCAGTGGTTAAAAAAAACAAAAAACAAAAAACAAGACTAGAATAACTTGTGTGTTTCATTTCATCCATCTAAAATAACTTAGCTGTTGGTAACCTGGGTCAGCATTATCATTAACTTCTCTCCTGGATCAAGTGGTGGGATGAAGTTGCTCTCCAGTGTTAAGATACCACTATTCGATTATCTTTGAGTTTGTAACCAGTAAGGCAGTGAACTAATACATTCATTTTGGAAATAGGCCAGTGATAACACTGCACTTGGGCCTGGATGGATGGAAAAATAGGACAGAGTAAACAATTGAGGGCATAAATAATGAATCTTCCAACTGAGCCCTGGGAGAATGAAGGAGATTATCCTCAGAGCTGTGCAATCTGGCAGTGAAAGGGGAAGAGTCCACTGAATTAATTACCCTGACTTGTTTGATACTGCACTTATTATGGGATTGTTAGAGCCATTCAAAATAGAGTTGCCTTTTAGATATAAACTTTTAATCCATCTTTTTTTTTTTTTAAGCCAAACACCCAAATAACTCATCTGTTTTTTAGAATCCAAGCCTTTGCTCCCTCCCCCAACTTTGTTTTCTGTATTAGCATTTTATGAATACTGGACAGTCCTTTTGTTTGGTCACATCTTAGAATTTTGCCTAATTAGAGATTTCATCATCTGTAAATATATAGAGTAATAGAAGAGAGGACCTGAGCCTGGCTTAAAGGAATTATTTGGTACCTTGAGTACATATTATATTGTACCTTGAAATTAAATGTTGGGTTGTAGGGTATAATATATAACAACTCACAAAAGGTTAAGACAAGAATTCCTTCAGCCCAAGAATCATTTCCAGTATTAACATAAATATTTTTACTTTTGGATTAGTTTTCATCTAGTGAATTAAATAAGCACTCTCTTAGTGGTCTCAGCATTTCTCTGAGGTAGGGAAAACTAATGCCTCAAGAATGTCTAAATAACTTAGAAAGTGATTTGGTAGTGAAGCCAGACCCAGAGCCAAGGTCTCTGAATTCTTCCCTTCTCTGAATTTCTAATACATTTAATTCTTTTCTCCAAGAACTCCTTTCAGGGTCCCTATTTGAAATGATTGAAATTTTCCTATCTCTACCCTGAGAAGGGTGTTTTTATTTCTCTAGTTGTGAAGAGAATCCAAAGACCAAGATGCCATTATCAGTCAAGAGAAGGAGAAAGGTTCAAGATGAGGTGTTGGAGGAATAAAAGAGATGTAAAGGAAAGGCCAAATTGAAGTTTTATTAAATTTGGTGCCCATGGATCCAGGGCGGGGGTGGGGGTGTGGCTGATTAGATCAAATTTAGTCATAGACTGAGTTTGTTGCATTTAAGCCTAGCTGAAAAGGGCAGGAGGCATCTTTATCAACATACAGGCAGAACTCTAGTTAAGGGTTCCTTCCTGATCAGAGAATACAGTCAGTTCTTGATTATTCATGCAGAAGGGCAAACAGTCAAAGTATAGACAAGTAAAATCCAAAGATATTCCTAGGCCACATTTTTAAGCAATAGCTTTAACTTCCTCTGCTTTTTAACTGCGATTTTCCAACTGAACAAACTGATTAAAATTTTGTTTCTTTGTCTGGTCATTCAAGAGACAAGTAGGTGAGATTGCCACCAGCTTGGTTTACACTCAGTTTCTTTTTCTTTTTCTTTTTTTTTTTTGCGGTACGTGGGCCTCTCCTGTTGTGGAGCACAGGCTCCGCGGCCGTGACTCATGGGCCCAGCCGCTCCGCGGCATGTGGGATCTTCCCGGACCGGGGCACGAACCCGCATCCCCTGCATCGGCAGGCGGACTCTCAACCACTGCGCCACCAGGGAAGCCCTACACTCAGTTTCTTAATCATCAAAGGTAGTGTATAGCTCAAAACAGAACCTAGAAAAGTTCAGCTCAGTTTTGTATCCTTGAGACAGTTTGTTTTATTTACTATTTTAAGACTTGACTCTTCTTATAGGACCTAATTATACTGAGGTTCTATGGAAAACTGAGATTTTCCAGGTAAATCATAAATCTTGACACTGGCATGTTTTCTTTGTTGGTGTCTTCTTGCCCCACAGATATGTAAATCATTCCTCATATGTGGGCAAGCTGTAGATAGCCAAGCCAAAGAAGAACTATTACCAAAGTAAACCCCTTTTCTAACACTGGGCTCTGTGTACTCTAATGATGGGAGCTGTTGGCCGAAATGAAATCCATTTACCCATTAGATTGTGATCAAAGAAGTACTATAAATTACAAATTCAAAACTGAGTATTTCTTTAAGTGCTGTTTGGTGGGAAAATGTTACCTCTCTTTAGTGGAAGATCTACTGAATATTACAGCAGATTTTAAAGGCACTGTTTCATAACCACTCGCTAATTCTTGGCACTCAGCAAAGTGGTTTTGAGGATCAGTTGCTGATCTGAGTGAAAATCAGATTTTATGCCACTTGCAAAATTGAAGTGATTTACACAGCATCCCTGTTGCTTCAGAGGAGAATCATAAGCATTATTACTCCAACTTAATTTTTTTCTTTCCTTCCAAAAAAGCTAAAGTACTTCTGCCATTGGCATTTCATTTATCACTTACTATGTAAAGGATAGCACTTAATCTATTTTAAAAGGAAAAGGGTATCAAGACTATGAGAAGTTATATATCAATGGAAAAGTCACATTTCCTGGGTTCCTGAATGGGCCTTCTGAATCACCCAGCTATTCAGCTGGAAGTGGTTTTACTATTATGAAGACATTAATTTTGTAGCTGTGAAGGTACTGGTTTGGCTTTTGCTTATCTTATTCTCCCAGAACCTCTTTCATTCAACAGAAAGTGGGACCAGTGGATTAATGAAGAATCCATATCTTGGTTCTGACCTGTCATGCCAGGTGTTATTGTGAATTCACTAAAGTGGTTTACTGAGGGGCTTTCCTGGTGGGCAGTGGTTGAGAGTCCGCCTGCTGATGCAGGGGACACAGGTTCGTGCCCCGGTCCGGGAAGATCCCACATGCCGCGGAGCGGCTAGGCCCGTGAGCCATGGTCGCTGAGCCTGCGCGTTGGGGCCTGTGCTCCGCAACAGGAGAGGCCACAACAGTGAGAGGCCCGCGTACTGCAAAAAATAAATAAATAAAGTGCTTTACTGAGGATTTTAGTACTTAGGCTTCATTCAGTCCCTGTGAGGTATGGTAGGATTGGAGTGTGATACTGTGTTAGAACATTTCTCCAGAGAGATGAAAGGAACCTTTCCCTCTTAAGAAAAGTGCTTTGCCTATTTCCATATCCTGTGGCAAAATTAAGTTGGAACAAGTTGCTTTTTCAGCAAGCTATATTTTAATTTTTGCCTCTTTTCCAAGCTGAACAAATGTCCCAACTGAAAAGTGTCGTTCTTATCATTCATAGTATGTTCTGGAGAGATTGTTCCTTAGTGCACCTAGAAGTGAGAGGCTGATGCCACTTCAGTCTGCATGCCAATTCTGTAGCTCTCTAAAATTCTGTTTCTACCAGCTCCCTCCATCCCCCTATCTGTCCACAGCTGCTCATCTTTCAGCTCCCCACAACTAGAGAGATGCTCGTCTTTATTAAAGTCGGAGTTGCATCCAGCAGCAGTCTTTGTGTGTGTGCTGGTGGGCTTGCATTACTTTTTGCATTATTTCTGGAAGAGTATTTCAGCATTACAGAAACAAAATTTTCCTCTTCAAAACAAGTTGATCAATTGCTTTTTATTAAATGTGCAAGTACCTAAGAGTTAAACTTGAAATGAGGGGGGGGGGAAACTATTTTAGTTATAGTTTAATTGCTAAAAAAGGATCTCTTATGTAATTAAAAGCTGTACTGATGCCTTGCACTGAAACTAGCAGATAAAGCATGGAGAAAGTACAGTTTCTCAGTGAGGACCACACTCTGACTATGCTGTTTAAGGTTGCTGCCCCATCCAGTCCTCCTCATCTCCTTATACTGCTTCATTTGTTTTTTTCATAGCATTTATCACCTTCTAATAGTCTATGTCACTTACCTATTCATTAAGTTTATCTGACCCTCGCACTCTACCTCATGTACAAATGGAAACACCATGAAGACAGGAGTTTTTGTCTGTTTTGTTCATTGCTGAGTCCCTAGCTCCTGGAGCAATGCCTTGCTACATAGTAGGTACTCAATAAATATTGGTATTAATTAATTGGAGGAAGTACTCTTTAATAGAATAGATATCTGGGGATTAGAATTGGAGTGATGGGAAGAGAATATTATCTTCCTGGAGCTAGTACTAAATTAAGGATCAGATTACTTAACTACTTTAAGGGAAATAATATTTATGTGAAAAAACTCAAGTAATTGGGATTAATTATCCTAGATTAGAGAAATGACAGACATTTTATTTTATTTTATTATTATTATTATTATTTATTTTTTTTTTTTTTGCGGTATGTGGGCCTCTCACTGTTGTGGCCTCTCCTGTTGCGGAGCACAGGCTCCGGACGCACAGGCCCAGCGGCCATGGCTCACGGGCCCAGCCGCTCCGCGGCATGTGGGATCTTCCCAGACCGGGGCACGAACCCGTTTCCCCTGCATCGGCAGGCGGACTCTCAACCACTGCGCCACCAGGGAAGCCCTATTTTTTTATTTTTAATTATTATTTATATTTTTGGCTGCATTGGGTCTTTGTTGCTGTGTGCGGGCTTTTCTCTAGTTGTGGCAAGCGGGGGCTACTCTTCATTGCGGTGTGCGGGCTTCTCATTGGGTGCCTTCTCGTTGCAGAGCACGGGCTCTAGGTGCGCGGGCTTCAGTAGTTTTGGCACTTGGGCTCAGTAGTTGTGGCTCGTGGGCTCTAGAGTGCAGGCTCAGTCGTTGTGGTGCACGGGCTTAGTTGCTCCGCGGCATGTGGGATCTTCCCGGACCAGGGCTCGAACTCATGTCCCCTGCATTGGCAGGCGGATTCTTAACCACTGCACCACCAGGAAAGTCCATGACAGACATTTTATAATATGTAAATATGAAGGAACATTGTATAAAGATAGATGACTAGCTCTTATTCACCTACACGAGGGCAAAGGAATAGGCTGAAACTTCTGAACAACGAAAATAAGACATGCAGAAGAATTTACTGATTTTGAGAATAAACACTGGAACAGGTGACCAAAGAGGGATGGTTTCTCAGAATGGATTTTCAGCACCGGCACCATGTTGGCGGCAATGGTGAGAATGGAAAGAGCACAGAGCCAGGAGTCTGAAAATCTGGCTGAAGTCCAGGCACTTACTAGCTTTTCCTAATTTCTTTATCTGTGAAAATGGCACTAATGATACCTGCCCAGACTATCTCAGGGCATTTGAGAAAATTAAGTTAGAGAATCAATGTGAAAGCACTTTGAAAATTGTAAACCTCTCTACAAATGTAAGCAATTGTTAATGATTTTACAAAACCACCTCTGTAAGTGATTTAGAATCTTGGAATCTGGAAATTGGGTTTAGTGGTCGCCTAGTCCAAATTCTTAGCTACTGAAAATAAACTCTTTTCCGTCATTCTTAATGAAGGGGTCATTGCTTTTGCTTTAGTGTTTCTAGTGCTGTGCCACTGTTGAATAAGCTCAAATTATTGTTTATGTTCACTGAAAATTGCCTTTCTTCAGACTTTACTAACCTATTTTTGATCTCTGGAGCTCAGAGATAAAGCTGCTCCCTCCTTTGTATGACAGCCCTCTTATGACACCTTTATTTGAGATCTTCGTCATCTCTCACCTCGAAATCACTATAGCCACTTAAATGACTTCTGCCATCTCCCATTTGTCTTTCACACTTCCAACAGGTTTATTTAAAATAGACATCTGATCATGTTACTGTCCTTAAAACCTGTTCCTATCTCCCCATGGCTTCAGGATAAAGTCTGACATTAGCTAATAATAGTTATAACTACCATCATTGAGCCTAGGCACTGTACTAAGCACTTTATAAATATAATCTCATTTAATCATCACAATTAGTCTATAAGATGTCAGGGCTACTTTTCTGCTGATTTATTTATTTTTTATTTTATTTTATTTTATTTTTTGGGGCTGCGTTGGGTCTTCGTTGCTGTGTGCGGGCTTCTCATTATGGTGTCTTCTCTTGTTGCAGAGCACAGGCTCTAGGCGTGCGGGCTTCAGTAGTTGTGGTGCGTGGGCTTAGTTGCTCCACAGCATGTGGGATCTTCCCGGAGCAGGGCTCGAACCTGTGTCCCCTGCATTGGCAGGCGGATTCTTAACCACTGCGCCACCAGGGAAGCCCCTGCCGATTTATTTATTTATTTATTTATTTATTTATTTATTTTTGTATGTATGTATGTATGTGTGAATGTATGAATGAATGTATGTATGTATTTTGCGGTACGCGGGCCTGTCACTGCTGTGGCCTCTACCGCCGTGGAGCACAGGCTCCGGACGCGCAGGCTCAGCGGCCATGGCCCACGGGCCCAGCCGCTCCGCGGCATGTGGGATCTTCCCGGACCGGGGCATGAACCCGTGTCCCCTGCACTGGCAGGCGGACTCCCAGCCACTGTGCCACCAGGGGAGCCCTAAAAATTTTTTTTTAATTATTTTGTTTTACTTTTTTTTTTTTTTAAATAAATTTGTTTATTTATTTATTTTTGGCTGTGTTGGGTCTTCATTTCTGTGCCAGGGCTTTCTCTAGTTGGGGCAAGCGGGGTCCACTCTTCTTCGCGGTGCGCGGGCCTCTCACTGTCACGGCCTCTCGTTGCGGAGCACAGGCTCCAGACTGCGCAGGCTCAGTAGTTGTGGCTTGCGGGCCTAGTTGCTCTGCAGCATGTGGGATCTTCCCCGACCAGGGCTCAAACCCGTGTCCCCTGCATTAGCAGGCAGATTCTCAACCATTGTGCCACCAGGGAAGCCCCCTGATTTATTTTTAATCTGCTATTCTGTCCCTCTAGTATAAAATATAAGGCTCTTCATAATTTAACACATCAGGCTCATCTCCAGGTTTAGCCCATACACCCGACACTCTCCTCTCCATACCAGACCACTTGTGGTTCCCCAAACAAGCCAGTTAGTTTTACAACTGCATGCCTTTCATTATGCTAGTTTTCTCTGTGTAGAGTGGCCTACCTGTCTCAGTCTGGTAAATTCTTGCTCAGCCTTCAATGACCCATATTGTTTTCTCCCATCTTTCTCATTGTTTTCTGGAAGTATTTTTTCATTATTTGGGTTTTCAAACAACTCTGTTTTCCTTCCTTCCTTCCGTCCTTCCTTTCCTGAGGTTTATTTATTTATTTATTATTTTAAGAATATTTATTATTTATTTGGCTGTGCTGTTGGGTCTTCGTTGTGGCATGCAGGATCTTCAGTTGCGGCATGTGAACTCTTAGTTGCAGCACGTGGCATCTAGTTCCCTGACCAAGGATCAAACCTGGGCCCCCTGCATTGGGAGCATGGAGTCTTAGCCACTGAACCACCTGGGGTTAATTGATAAACAATATGATTAGTTTCATGTGTACAACATAATGATTTGATATTTGTATATATTATGAAATGATCACATTAATCACATACCTCATCAAGATTTTGTCTGCCATATCTGTATTCCTAATATATAGTACTACTACTACCATAGTGCCTAGTGTATCATAGGTGCCCAGTGAATGAATGAATGAATGATGTTCCTACTAAGTGTCCTCTTTTTCAGGTTAAACTCCTTTTTCACTTTACTATCCATATTACAGTTTCTAGATCCTTCTCTTTTTTACATACTGGATGAGATATTCTTAGGCTTTTCCATATTTCATATCAGAAAATGTTGTATTTTGATGACTAGAGGAAGTAAACTGCAACCTTCCAAAATAACTTTTTTGAAAAGTATACCAAATGGACAGTTGGTCCAGCTGCTTCCTTGGGGATGGTTCTGATTGCATTAGTAATTTCTCTAGCCACCTCCTTGCTGGGATAGAGCCCAGACCACCTAAGAAAAAATAAGCAGAGGTAGCACTTTGTACTGTTTTTCTCTTTTACCTGCTGTCACCTCAGGAGGTTACTGCCTCCTGCCCACTTTACAGGTCACTGTAGATATAAAGACCACAATTTTCCCCTTTTGTAAGAGTGGCTACCTAAGATGCCATAATACCCTTAGGAGTCTCAGTCTCTTGGGCTGTAGACAGAATTGAAAAGCAGAGAGTCTGATACTAATTCCAGGGGAAAGGGCACAGTTCTTGTCCAGAATTGAAGGCAGATGAGTCAGGCAGCAGGAATCTATCAACTCCAAAGTCAATTCAGAAGCGATTTAATCTTTGCTATTGAAGCAGATCTGCAATGCCATTTGCCTGTCTAAAAATGAGATTACCCAGGATTCTCTTACCAGAAGATAAATTATTTGTGTAACAGTAGCTCCCAGCCTTGCATAATGTCTCTTCTTACTACCACATGCTAGTGGCACAGGGCACGTCTCGTGTATAGTACTAAGGTGTGGAGATCAGGCCACATTGCTTTACTTAGGGTGTCCGGGGAAAGTTAACAGTTCTCAGCAACTCTCAGCCTTAATGGGCCTGGTTATTGTTAAAATTCATCTTTATCCAAGGAAGTGTTGGTTAATGATTTTTCTCTTGGCCCAACATGCCTGGGCATTAGCTGGAATTGCTGAGTGATTTGCAGTGGGGAAGCCATGAGAGCAATTTCTTGTTTGTCCACAGATTATCATTAGCAGTTTTGTTTGCAGATTGAAGGAGCAGGAGAAGTGGGCTCTTCTCCAGTTGCACTTCCCGATGACTAGGGCGTTAGTTCAGTTGTGTCCAATTAACTTTCATTGCAGACAGTGGTGATAATTACTTGCGAGTCAGTTTTTTGGCTGCCGTTATCCTAAGGCTGAAGTATGAACTTGATGGATTTTAATAACCAGAGTGACAGTTTCACTCCCTCACTCCACTGCAGTTACTTTTTTTTCCAGACTTCTTTTAGATAAGAGGTCAAAGCATTGTAAAAATCCATTTCAGAATTAAAACATATTGTCCTTCTTTTGAAGAGCAGTGTAGGATCATACTTTAAAAGAATCTGTTAGGAGCAGCCTTAATGGCTTTTTATATTCTGACATCATACCCTTGAGTTCATTGCTGCTTATCATGGGAGAATAGACTGAGATGGAACTAAATGTCATTCACAGGAGCATGTGCTTATTGTAAGATTATAGTAATTAGCAAGGTGCAGTTCAGTCCTCTGCTTGCACTAAAAGTGCAAAAGAAAACTTTTGGGCACTAAAGTCAGTATGGGGACTTCCCTGGTGGCACAGTGGTTAAGAATTCCCCTGCCAATGCAGGTGACACGGGTTTGATCCCTGGTCCAGGAAGATCCCACGTGCCACGGAGCAGCCAAGCCTGTGTGCCACAACTACTGAGCCTGCTCTCTAGAGCCCATGAGCCACAACTACTGAGCCCGTGTGCTGCAACTGTTGAAGCCTGTGCACCTAGAGCCCGTGCTGCGCAACAAGAGCAGCCACCGCAGGGTGAAGCCTGAGCACCGCAACGAAGAGTAGCCCCCGCTTGCCTCAACTAGAGAAGCCCGCACACAGCAATGAAGACCCAGCACAGCCAAAAAAAAAAAATAGTAATAATAATAAATAAAAAATTAAAAAAAATAAAGTCAGTATGACACTGAGGACACGTTTCTTTAGCTCTGTAGGAATTTTAGTTTGTGATTTTTAAAAAAGTTGCATGTCTTTGGAAACAATCCTTGCTGGGTAGAGAAAGAGGGAAGAAACAAAAGGAAATAGTTTGTCTTTCTCTAAAGATGATGAAGTTCCTTTGCTGTTTCCCCTTACTGTTGTTGTTTGATGGTTACCCTGAATTGGCTTGTAAGCAAAATTTTCTCTCTTCAACACGAAAAGAGTGTAGCTGATTCCAGCTAGAGCTGTTCCTTGATCTCTAGGTGACTTGCTGCTGCTTTCATTCTGGATGTTGTTGCTCACCTTAGTGTCCTTTGTTGCTAGGCTCTCTTCCCAAGGGCCCATCGGTCTCCTTAGATATTTTCATGGATGTGGCTGCATAAAAATTTTGTTGAGTATAAGTTGCCAAAGGGTATGGCCATGCATTTTAAGAGTCTGCTTTTGTTAGTGTTTGTTTAAAGTAAGGGAAGGGGAATTGCTTGGCGGTCCAGTGGTTAGGACTTGGAGTTTTTATTGTCGTGGGCCCGGGTTCAATCCCTGGTCCCTGGTCCGGGACCTAAGATTCTACAAGCCGCGTGGCACAGCCAAAGGAGGGGAGCGGGGAGAAAGTTCATGGCTGCTTGGAGACAGGCTATAATATAGTTGTTCCTCTTCCAAAACTTCCATGATCACCCTAAATAGGAAAGAAGAGGAAAGGATGAGTGATAAACATCATCTTTGTACTACTTCAAAGCTCTTCATTGATTGTTACTGAAAACCTTTCTGCTGTAGAATAACCAAGACTCTGCCTGCCAGCTGCTGCTGGTGTGAAAGTAGAGAAGCTAGTTATAGTTGCTACATTTCAGGAAGTCCGGAGATAAAGCTTATGATGTCATCTGAAACTTTTTGTATAGTGGGAGCAAAGGGTGTCAAAACCCTGCTACAGTCCAGAAGATATAACAAGGCTTTCCCTTGGAGCAGGTTATATGTGTTTAGAAGGAAAGGCCTTGAAAAACTCTTACTAAAACATGAACTTGATGGAGATGTTAGTGAATGTCAGGCCTAAAGAAAGGAGGGTCATTAATAGTGCCTCCTTCAGGATAAGACATTGCTTTTGGAACCTTTCTAAAGGTGAAATTTTCCATCTTTAGGGTAAGAGAGTTGTATGAATGCCACTTAGTGGAAGCATTGCCAGAACAGAGTGGAGGTTGGGAGAGAATTTGAAGTGCAGGCACAGGAGAAAATGTGATTCAGATAAGTGTTGAAAAGAAATTAGAAGTTGATGAGGCAGAAAGATACAGGAAACCTATTCCAGAAGGCAAGAACCCCAGTGTCGGCACTCACCAATTCAAAGATGTCACCTGCGTTGAGATAAAATGAGAATGGTTTCTAACAGACCACTCTTTTCAACTCTTCTTTATGATCTCCACACCCCCCCTCTTCAGATTTCAACACTGCTATCTTGTTTTTTTTTTGTTTGTTTTAACAATTTTAGTAAAATATTTGGAAACAAGGACTTCCCTGGTGACGCAGTGGTTCGAATCCGCCTGCCGATGCAGGGGACATCGGTTTGATCCCTGGTCCGGGAAGATCCCACATGTCGCAGAGCAACTAAGCCTGTGTGCCGAAACTACTGAGCCTGTGCTCTAGAGACCACGAGCCACAACTACTGAGCCCTTGTGCCACAACTACTGAAGTCCGCACGCCTAGAGCCCGTGCTCCACAGCAAGAGAAGCCACCGCAATGAGAAGCCCGCACACCGCAACGAAGAGTAGCCCCCGCTCGCCACAACTATAGAAAAGCCGCATGCAGCAGTGAAGACCCAGCACAGCCAAAAAAAAAAAAAAGATTGGAAACAATCTCAAATTTATAGAAAAGTTGCAAGTACAGTACAGAGAATATTTTTCTTCCTTAAATCATTTGAGAATAAGTTGCTGACTTGATGCATCATCATCCCTGAATACTTTGGTGTTTATCTTCTACAAACAAGAACATTCTCCAACATCATCACAATTCAGCCATCAAAATCAGGAAGTTAACAATGACACATTGCCATCAAATAATTCTCAGACCCCCCTCAAATGTTGCTAGCTGTACCAGTAATGTTCTTTATTACAAAAAGGGTCCAGTTGAGGATCATACCTTGCATTTATTTCTTATGTCTTCTTGGTCTCCTTCAATTTGGAACAGTTTCTTAGGCCTTCTTTGATGTTCACGACCTTGACACTACTGACAGTTATTTTGTAGAAAGTCCTCAATTTAGGGTTGTCTAATGGTTCCTCGTGTTTAACTTAGGTTATATGTCTTTAACAGGAATATCACAGGAGTGATGCTGTGTTCTTCACTGCATAATTTCAAGAAGTGCAGAATTTTTATTTGTCGCGTTACTGGGAATGTTTGATCACTTGGTTAAGGTGGTGCCTGCTAGGCATTTCCAGTGTAAAGTTACTCTTTTCCCTTTGTAATTACTAAGTATTTTGGGAGAAGACAATTTGAAACCATGCAAATATCCTTTTCCTCTTAAGCCTTTCAGTTTACTAGTTTATTTACATTAGTATGGACTCATGATTTCCTATTTTATTCAACTTATTACATTTTATTAAATTCAGTTTGTTATCTTTATTTACTTTGATGTTCAAATTATCCCAGATTTTGCCAGTAATCAGGGAAAAAAATACATAACTATATGTTTAACCTTAAAGATGCCCAAATGATTTGCTGTCCTTTTATTTCAAAGGTTTGGCTGACACTAACCCAAACTAGCATCTTTTGAACAGTGGTAGAAAAAAAAGTTGCTAGTTATTTTATTCCTAGTATATGCCTCCTTCACTCAGTGTATCCATTCTCTGTTCCCTCTAATTTCTACTGTGTAAACTTATCTTTCTGGAGTTTCCCTCACCAGCTGAGCATCCTGTAGCTTCTGTGTTCTTTGACATGTCACCATTATTCTTTGAGCACTTCCTTTCCTACACAGTAGTATGTACCAGCCTCATCTAGTACTTTCTCTGCCTCAGCCATTTCTCCAAGGAGCCTTTGTTCCTGTTAGTGGAGGATTTAGTATTTAGAAGCCAAGATCTGAGCAGACCCTGTTGGGGCTCATTGTTATTGAATGGGAAGTAGTCGCTGCGTCCAGCCCCTCTGGGGATGTCCTCACGCCACTTGGGTTCGGGCTCCCGACATCAGGGCTCCCCACCCTCGACTTTGTGGATACCCTCCTCACTCTGTACTCTGTTTGGGTACCTTCTCTTTCTAGTCCAGTTGAAACAGAGGGAACTGGGTGAAAGTTGGTTAGGACACTTAGTTGGTGAGGGAGACCCCAGAGTGAGAAGTTGACGGAGTTGAAATTAGGACAGTGAATAGGTACACTGACAAAAGGACACGTGTACCAGGAATAGAAGAGCTGTGAACTTGTTTTCTGCCACGGTCTATAAAATGTTAATTTGTGTAGTGTTAGCCATTTCTTTGAGGTATCCTTGAGATAAAGGAAGACAGATCATTTAGACATCTGTAAGATAAAACGTGTATTTATATACTTTTTCCTGATTCACTCAGTGCTAAAGTAATCTTGAGTTAAATTGCTTTGTTTGGGTGGCACTTAATATCTTGTATAAGACACAGATTTGACCAGTTAGAACCAGTCACACACTGACATATAACAATGATGAATGACTATGGAATTTCTCAGGGCCAGTCTGCTGATGGATTGATCTGTGAGTGAGCTGTAGTACTTTGAGTCCTTGGAAAATTTAAAACTACTTTGTTAGTTTTTGTTTTGTTTCCTAAGACAGTTCCTGAAATGAGGAAGCCTCCTAAAGCTAAGTTCAGAATCTTATTTCTGTGGTTGTTTACTCTAGCTATCAAAGTATTCTTCCAGCAGGGACAGGGACTGTCTCTCTGTTCTCTCTTCTTCCTGTGGATATAGCCAGTATTCTGAATTTCATTATCCAGTTGTGGTAGTTTGCAGGGTGTGGGAGGAGGTGTTGCTCCTCTTCCTCAGTAAGCTTTCAGTTCCTGGGTCCTTTTGAGGTTTAGCAGCCTCTCCTGCTTTCAGAAACACCGTTAGCTTCAGAAGCCTGGTAATTCCTTGGATATGTGGAGTGTGAGCCATAAAGCTTCAAGTGATAGTGAGTCTTAGTGAAATGGCAAGGCAAGATCTTTTGATTTTCACTAAGGCTATAGAAACCCTCCCCCAAAGTTGTTATACATCAGAATTCCTCATGGTCTTCTACTCAGGCTGGGGCAGAAGGAAGGGCCTAAATGAACACAATGTATTAGTGTATCAATCATGCCTTGCCCTGTTACCTTAAAATCTGCCTATTGCCAAACTAACCCTAATAATACTAATACAGTGAAGGGCGATGTGTTTACTGTAAGCATAACTTCATTCCCTACCTGCGCTGAATTTACTAGCCTTACTGAAACTCTACACTAGAAATCTAAGGCACATAAGCTCAAGGTATGGTGTACAGAGAACTAGTTCTAAGAAGGTAACAGACCAAATGAATATATGGTGGATATAGTAGATGCATAGCCGTGGAAAAGTGTGAGCTCCTTTTCACCCCCCCAAATTTAGAACATCTTAAAGAGCAGAGGGATGCTTCCTGTCCGAGACCTTGGTGGGCTGTATGATGCCCAGCTTCCGTCATAGTATGCGTGTCCAAAGTGGAAACTGACTTAGAAAAAGTATGAGTTGAGAGTACGTTCAGAGTTAGTCAAGGTTTACTTCTCACATTCAGGAAAGAGCATGAGAATAGGAAGGGAAGAGTTTTCTGTACGAGGATTGAGAATGAGAGATAACTGTGTCTGATCATTACTTGTAGTATTCTCTGATGCAGTTTTCCTCAGTGTGAATGATAGAGCTTTCCCCTGGGGAAGAAAGTCTGACCACTCGAACCTAAAGCGTTTCTTTGCCTTTATGTAGTCACTTTCCCAATGCAGTCTTACCTTGGTTATGGTTGCTGCCCCGCCCCTTTTTTTTAAAAGGAATTTTCACTAAAAGCTGATTCCAAAGTGTTAGGCTTGCCAAAGAGTTACAGAGTATAATAGTATAATAGAGTTACAGAGCGAAGTGCTGCTGTGGGACAGGTAGTTCCATAGGAAAGTCGATAATTACACTTAAAAAACAAAACCATGGCTTAGAATTGTATGTTTTTGTTGTATATAATAGTGTAGGAAGAGGTCTATGATAGGTACTTAATAAATATTGACTTGAGAGGCAGCCGTGGTATAGTGCAGTGTTTTTCGAACATCTTCATCTGTGCCCACAATAAACACTGCATCCCAATAAATACATAATTTAAATAGCTGGAATAGAGTCATGAAACAATAAGCATTCTTACTGTTACTTTGTGATTTTTTTTTTTTAAAGGCTGGTCACAGCCTACAGATTAGAAAATACTTGTCTAATGGAATGAGCCACAAGTCTAGGAGTTATGACAGAGACTCTATATGAGGTCCACTATCCCAGTTACATATCCCTAGACAAGTTACCTAATCTTTCTAAACCTGCTAATCTATGGAAAGGGAATGATACTTATTCCATATAGATTAAAAGGTTGTTTTAAATTTCAAATGAAATAGTGTATGCAAACGTGTTTCAGAGTATAAAGAACTATAAAATGTAAGGTGGTGGCTTAGTTGTGTTGGCAAAATAAAAAGTGACCTGGGGGCTTCCCTGGTGGCGCAGTGGTTGAGAGTCCGCCTGCCGATGCAGGGGACATGGGTTCGTGCCCCGGTCTGGGAGGATCCCACATGCCGCGGAGCGGCTTGGCCCATGAGCCATGGCCATTGAGCCTGCGTGTCCGGAGCCTGTGCTCCGCAACGGGAGAGGCCACAACAGTGAGAGGCCCACATACCGCAAAAAAAAAAAAAAAAAAAAGTGACCTGGATTTTGATAGATTAAGAAAGTGATAAGAGCCAACATTTGAATAATGTTCAGGCACCGGTGTCCTAAGCACTTGAGTATATTAAACTCATTTAATTCTTACAACAATCCCATGAACTAGGTCCATTTTACAGATGAAGTTGTTTCTTTCCCAAGGTCACATAGCTGGTAAGCAGCAGAGCCAAGAGTCAAACTCAGTCTTGTCTCTTAACCACTTTGATGTTGTGCCTCTTGTTAATCCAGATTTCTTCAGGTGATTTGAGCTGCACTTGACACTTATCTATATGTGAATTTTCCCCTTTTGAAAACTTATGAGAAAATGACTGCCCTTGCCACCCAGTTTTTTCCTAAGTTACTTCCTTGGCTCTGTTCGTTTTATATTCAAGAAATGAAAGCTAACTAGAATGTTATCCTGAACTAGATAGTCCAGGAATGAGAATTTATCCCCACAAAGTGCTGTAATGCATTTAATGGTCAAATACAAATGACTTCATAATTTTTATGTATATATAATAAATTTTACAAAATTATTACACCATATATATATATATATACTTTTTTAACCCAGCATTTATCTTATAAGCATTTTTTTGTCCTTAGATATTTTTTAACAATATATATTTTTTAATTTGGGAGGCTCATACTAATTTTATTAGATGAATAGCCCATAATTTATATAACGATTTCCTTACTTTTGGACATTTAGATTGTTGGAGTTTTTGCACAATTATGAACCATACTACAGTGAAGAGAGTTGTATGGAAATCTTTGTTTACATTTCTGATTATTTCCTTAAGTTAGACTTTAGAAGTGTAGTTACCATATCAAGAGTATGAATATTTTTAAAACTTCATATTTATTTCTAGAAAGAATGTGTCAATTTAACAACTCACTTTAGTGACTCTTCACTGTATCCTTGACTCAGTGTGTTCTAGATTTTTTTTCAAACATGTTTGTCAATTTTTAATCAAAAAATAAAATGTCATTCTATCTAATTTACATTTCTTTAAATATTAGATAGTTGCACCATTTCTTTATATGTTTAGTACTTGCTTATATTTCTCCAACGACTTTGGTGGGAGTTGTGTCTTCAGTCCACGCACATGCATTCAGATGTTGCTGTGGATCCTGTCTCCTTTCACTGCTTTCATTCATAACTCTTCAACACCTCTTCAAAATTTCATTAAAACCATTCTCTGCAGTTTTGACAAACTACTCTCTTAGGCAGTATAAATCAGTGTTACTCATTACATAGCAAAAATGTGGGTTTATAAATGTCTGTTGAAATTTCTAAACCCAGCAGTGAACTTTGGATGAGGCACTTTAGACCCAGAAAAGGAAGACACCTTGGCACTGGGGTGAGGAAACAGAAACACACACAGATCCAAACACTCTCATCTAGATTTGTTTTAGAATAATACCTTGTAGGGACTTCTCTGGTGGTGCAGTGGTTAAGAATCCGCCTGCCAATGCAGGGGACACAGGTTCGAGCCCTGGTCTGGGAAGATCCACATGCCGCGGAGCAACTAAGCCCATGCGCCACAACTACTGAGCCTGCACTCTAGAGCCCACAAGCCACAACTACTGAGCCCGCGTGCCGCAACTGCTGAAGCCCGCGCGCCTAGAGCCGTGCTCCGAAACAAGAGAAGCCACTGCAATGAGAAACCCTCGCTCACCACAACTAGAGAAAGCCTGTGCACAGCAATGAACACCTGATGCAGCCAAAAATTTAAAAATAAATAAATAAATTTATTTAGTAAAAAAAAAAAAAAAATGTCTTATAGTTACGTATTCAGAATGGAGCAGGCTTATAAAAAAGAGTGAAATAATGCCATTTGCAGCAACATGGATGAACCTAGAGATTATCATGCTAAGTGAAGTTAAGTCAGAAAGAGAAAGACAAGGGGAGTTCCCTAGTGGCCTAGTGGTTAGGATTCTGGGCTTTCACTGCCGTGGCCTGGGTTTGATCCCTAGTTGGGGAACTGAGATCCGGCAAGCCATGTAGCTTGGGCAAAAAAAAAGAAAAGAAAAGAAAGAAAGACAAATACCATACGATATCACTTATATGTGGAATCTAAAATATGACACAAATGAACTTACCTATGAAACAGAGACAGACTCACAGACATAGAGAACAGACTTGTGGTTGCCAAGGTGGGGTGTGGGGGAGGGATGGACTAGGAGTTTGGGATTAGCAGATGCAAACTATTATTAAATATAGACTGGATACACAACAAGTTTCTACTGAAAAGAATATGAAAGAGAATGTATATATATGTATAACTGAATCACTTTGCTGTACAGCAGAAATTAACACAACGTTGGAAATCAACTTCAGTAAAACACATTTAAAAAAAAAATGAAGCAGGCTTTCTAAATGACCTTAAGTCTCTTAAATTTCTGTCACCCTTCAAACTTGAAAGCCAGACTCTAGACTGAGTTAGGGGGCCTACTCTGGCGAGGTGATTGTGAGGCAAGGGAGTCACTAGAGAATGCGGCCTCTGTGCAGGTGAGGGGAGGAGAAAGGGCGTCAGTAAGCAACTCGTTTAGATGTTCTTTAAACACATGCTTGCCAAAGTTTTTTAACAGCCTGCTAAATTCTTCAAATTCTTTTTCCATGTTGTGTCTTTGATCTATAAAATTACAGAAGCTATACTGAGGAACTGCCTTTTTCATTTTAACCAGAATGAATACCTGTCTATGATCTGACTTGTTTTGGGCTCAGTCAAGGCCTATTAAAGGACTTTTTAGACACCCTGAGTCTTAAAATTGCACCCAACTTTGATATCTTTCCTACAGATTTCCTTTTTTTTTAAATGATTTAGCTCTGATGCCTCAGTTTCCCCATCTGGGTGTGAGATCCGTGCTTCTCTGGCAGCTTTTCATGGACTCATGTGCGATGTGGGCTTTGAAGATTAAAAACTGCCACATAATTATAGGTTATTTGTTAAATTATATTTAATCTGAGTAATAATCAGAAACTTTCTGATTTGATACAAGTTTCTACAGGAAATTGTAAAAGGTAAAAATCCAATATTTGTGTATTATCTCAAGGAAGCGGTTTCTTCTGGTTTCTTGTTATTCTTATTGTCTTGCTGGGCACAGTCCCAGGTACTTATGAGTAAAATTCTACCCAGCTTGAGAGCTCTGCTTGTGGTTATGGATGTGGTTAAATACAAAGGTCAGTCTACCTTTCTAAAATTGTTCAGCTTAAGTTATAGTGATACAGCCCTGATAGGAAACTGAAGGCTATTACATACGATAATGAAAAACTGCAAATTCTGATTTAGTGGCTTGCAATGAACACAACCTGCATTTCACATTTTTAGGAACACTGATTTCTACCTAATGGGGATGAAAGTACAGAAGCCAAAGGATACTTTTTTTTCTTTCTTTCTTTTTTTTACTTTTTGGCCTTGCCGCACGGCATCTGGGATCTTAATTCCCAGACCAGGGATCGAACTTGGCCCCCTTCAGTGGAAGCATGGAGTCTTAATCGCTGGACTACCAGGGAAGTCCCAAAGGATACTTTTCAATACAATGCAAACGTAGTACCTGGGCTTTTTTTTTTTTTTAAGTACCTAGGCAGTTTTTGTCTCCTGTCCTCTCTCTCGCTCTCAGTAAAGGCACCTGTGCACACACGGGCACGGACACTTTTTGGCACTTGTATTATCCATGTGTTTCAAGGACCTAAATTCAGATAAATTCCAGAGCGTGGGATTAAAGTATATTGCTATTCTTCTGGAATGTGAGCCAGTAACCTTTATTAAACATCTGTTACATGAATAATCTCATTCCTGACCCTGTTACTTGGAAGGATAAATAAAAGACAGTCTTTGGAAGCTCACACTCGAGTTGAAAGGTTAGAATGTCCGGGCAAATACTTTCCTAGGACCTGAATAACAAATTCAGGAGAAAGCACTGGGTCATAGATGAAATAAATAGTAAGAGGATCTAGGAAAGAGTATTCATGCTAAAGAAAGCACTGGCAGAGAAAGCACCTTTAGGGACCAGGGCGGGGTGGGAAACAGCATCGGAACAGGACCTGTTGTGATGGGTCTAAAGGGTAGTTAGAAATAATGTTTCCAGGGCTTCCCTGGTGGTGCAGTGGTTGAGAATCCGCCTGCCAATTCAGGGGACACGGGTTCAAGCCCTGGTCCGGGAAGATCCCACATGCCGCAGAGCAACTAAGCCCGTGCGCCGAAACTACTGAGCCTGTGCTCTAGAGCCCGCGTGCCACAACTACTGAAGCCTGCGCGCCTAGAGTCCGTGCTCTGCAACAAAAGAAACCACTGCAATGAGAAGCCACTGCAACGAAGAGTAGCCCCCGCTCACCACAACTAGAGAAAAGCCCGTGCGCAGCAATGAAGACCCAACACAGCCATAAATAAATAAATAAATAAATAAATAAAAATTTAAAAAATAATAAATAAATTTTTTAAAAAAGAAATAATGTTTCCAAACCCCTTGAGCCTCTGTGTTCAGCTATGTGGAGATGGTTTGCAGCAGGGATAGTTCTGGGCTTTCAACAAAGTTAGTCCAGAGTGAACATCCATCTTTCTCTCCTGCTCTTTGTCCCAGCCCAGAGTTGTGAGGTTACAATTACAAGTGACTTTAAGTCCCCTATTGAGTCAAAGATAGAGAAGAAAGATGCCTTTGAGCAATGACTGAATGTTACTCAGATTGAGTAAATAGTGAAAAGTACAAGGTAGTTGGAAGTTCACAGTTACCTGGACTGACAAAAATTACCGGTTGAATAGATTATTTCATTGACACAGACCATAAGATGACTGATTCTGCAGAGTCTGATTTGATAAACATGTAATTTTTGCCATCCTTGACCCTGTTTATTTTCCCCAGAGCAGTATTTCCGTTAGGTTTTAACCTAATTTCTTGGACCCCAGGAGTAAGAATGGGGAAGAGTAGGATAAAACTTCTACCCCCACTATTGAAAAGTAGTCATTTTAGATAAGCCTTTTACCTCATGGATGAGAAGGCTTATTAATCAGAGATAGTGATGACTCTTTTAATTAATGCAGTTTCTCAGTGTTAATCATATTCTCTTAAAATGGTGTGCTTAGGATTTTCACTGTTGGGTGTATTTTATAAAGTGGAGTCAAATAACATGGGGCATAACATTTTCTTTTTTTTACTTGGTATTTCAGAGATGCTGCTCTCAATTTCATTTTTTAATTAAAGTCCATAAATGGTAGGTTTAAAATTTTGAACCACAGCATGAATCAGAAATTGGGCTAGTCAACCTTTTTCTTGCGGCGGCGGTGGGGGGGTCTTTTTGAAGGTGGGGTTGAAGGCAGGGAAGGAAAAGGAAAGCAGGAGAGAGACTTGGCAAAGAAGGGTACTGGGAGGCACTAGGGTGTGAGTGGGAGACTGTGCTGGGAAGTGATTACTCTAGATCGCTTCACCCCCAGCTCCCAAGTGAAAATGCCTTTGCTAGCATTTTATTTTCTCTCCCTTCCTTTTCTCACTAAAAAAAAATATGAAGAGGAGTCTTCCTTTTCCTCCTTTTCTACCCTTCAGTGGCCGTAAGCATAAACAGGGACAAACAGTACAGACAGCGGAGGTTTTCCTACCGGCACAAACCTGTCCTAAGGCAGAGATGGTCCTTTATCAGATGCCACCCAGGAAAGCAGAGAGTGTAACATCACAACTCTTAATAAAACCTCTGTCAGTCTTAGTGGGGGGCATGGATGAAAGTCCTTTTGAGTTTTCTCAGTGGGGCCAGGGTTTTTTTGTTCTTTAATTAGAGGTAGTCTGGGAGAAGCTAGCACTTGTGCAAATGCCCCAGCAGAGTCTGGACACCTTAGTTCTGTGCTCATGGTAATACCATCGTCCCCCTGCTTAGGCAGCAGACCAGCTGGTGGTGGGAAAGCTGTCTGAGAGCTCCCAGAGAGGCTCTGCCAAGGAGATCTTTTTTCTTTCTCTGTGGCGTCTGCAGCTCATTTGGTCTGAGCACCAGGTTACTACTTGATTCTGTTCCGTCGTCTGGACTTGAATTTTGAGGCCCTTTCAGAGAAGGTAGAGCTCATGTTGATTTCTGGGTCTAATTGTGCTTCTGGAAATATCAGCTGTAAATTGTATTGGAATTTAGCGTTTAAGAAAAAGCCAGATGGTAATCAAAATGTGTGGGTGGTTTGAAGTTTTTAAATAAAAGGCTTGTGCTCAGCTGTCAAGCCTCCAGAGGAGTGCTTTATACTATGCATCCCTGCTTTCTAGAATGGGTTGTGGAAGGAAGTTGCTTCCTTCCTGTTTCATCATACCCTTTGTGACCTTGCCACATTCTCTGCCTTCCCTGCCTTGGCAGAATCTGATTCTTGACTTCAGTAAAACTGCTCAGGGGGCTTGAAAATTAAGGATGGCAGAACTCTTAAAGAAAGGTGCACAAACTAAGAGCTGTACTCTTAGCAGCCCAGTTAATGCCAGTAAGAGCTCAAGAGTAGTCTAGACTTGCTGGGTGATTCTGGTTGGGAACATAATCATAGAGGGTCCCATGCTCTGGTGTCTTTCTTATTCATTTACTTCTTCCTGCACAAACTAAAAACTGACTTTCTGGAGTCTTTACAGAAGTCACCTCTTATTTTTGTTCCTTTGTTTGCTGTCAGTAAATCCATTAATGCCTTTTGCCACAGTTTAGCTGACTTAATTCTCTCTTGTTCTGCCTCTTGAAATCCAGAGTTGTGGCTTGAAGGGCAGTATGTTACAGTCAACTCTTAGGATCCACAACCTCCACTCGTCTCTTCTTGGTTGCAAGGCATCAAGATTTACTAGGTATATCAGAGATTACAATGATCATTCATAGATTGGTTCCTTCCAGAAAGTACAGGGAGAGAGTGTGTCTGCAAGAGAGCTGAATGAATGTGTTTTTTGTACCCCCATCGTCACAGTATCTCCGCTTTCCAGGTGAATTACAAAGCCTGGAGGTGGGGGTGTGCTGGCTCGTAGAGTCAGCAAGACGGGCAGGGGAGATTAGAGGATGAGGTCGGAGAGGTAACGATCACGTGACAGATCATGGCAGGCCTCGTGGGCCGCGTTAGGATTTTGTATTTTATTCTAAGTGAGATGGCAAGTCATTGGAGATTGTTGAGCTGATATGATTTCCAGTTAAAAAAAATAAATTACTTTGGCTGCTATGTGGAGAGTAGATTGGGTGATGGGTCAAGGGTGGAACAGAGAGACCATTTGGAAGGCTACTGTAGTAATACAGGCTAGAGATGATGAGATGACAAGTGAATTTATTGCCTACTTCCAAGAAAGGTTGGGAGACCTAATTAAGAAAACATCACTAGGACTTCCCTGGTGGCGCAGTGGTTGAGAGTCCGCCTGCCGATGCAGGGGACACGGATTCGTGCCCCGATCCGGGAAGATCCCACATGCCGCGGAGCGGCTGGGCCTGTGAGCCATGGCTGCTGAGCCTGCGCGTCCGAAGCCTGTGCTCCGCAACGGGAGAGGCCACAACAGTGAGAGGCCCGCGTATCGCAAAAAAAAAAAAAAAAAAAAAAAAAGAATCTGCCTGCCAACATAGGGGACACGGGTTCGAGCCCTGGTCCAGGAAGATTCCACATGCCGCAGAGGAACTAAGCCTGTACGCCACAACTACTGAGCCTGCTCTCTAGAGCCCGCAAGCCACAACTACTGAAGCCTGCGCTCCTGGGGCCCGTGCTCCACAACAAGAGAAGCCACTGCAATGAGAAGCCTGCACACTGCAACGAAGAGTAGCCCCCGCTCGCCGCAACAAAGACCCAGTGCAGGCAGACATACATACATACATACCTAAATAAATAAATAAATAAGAAAACATTACTAAAGCCCCTCACACAGTCCATTTCACAGTATTAGGCTCCAGTATTTGTTAATTCTCTTCCTTTCCTTGGAGTTTGCCCTCAGCTATATTAGGACCATAGGGGAGAGGTTATTAAATAGAGATCAGCATTCACAAGGGAAGGGATGTGAGCAGTACCTCAGTCATTTGACCCTAACAGAAGACTTTTTATTTCTTGAGGCACTGCAGTTGGCACACTGTGTTCATACTGTCATCCCACCCACCAGAGACCTGAAAAGACTGAATCCGTGCCAGAACTCTGGGGCAGCTCCATTCTCATTGAGGCATTCACTCTTCAGTTCTTTCTGCACTTGCTATCTTAGACACAGTTTGAGTAGCCTCTTTTACAAAGTATCTTTTCAGCTACCTGGCCTTTCCAGCTGGAGCTCTCTGATACTCATCGTGACAAGGTAGTTTCACATACTTGAGAGGGCCCTCTAAGGGAAAGAAAGAGGTTTTGTGGTCTTTGTTTAACATTTGAGCTTTCCCCCATTCCTCTTTTGTTGTGATCTAAAGCCTTAATATGCTACCTTGATTTCCGGGGTTTGCAGTATGGGAAAGGAATTTAATGTGTTTTAGTACATTATAGTTGTTTGGGAAAAAGCTTGGTCCTTGGTACACAGGGAGCTTAAATTGTTGACAAGGCTTCCTTCCCTACAGAAGGCTACTTCAGTGTCTGCTTGCTTTGGCTATATACGTCTTGTTGGAAGACTTCACTGATGAAACCATGCCATCTTGATACAATGTCAGGATTGCCTGCCCAAAGAGGGCTGCTGGCAGCCTACCACCTCCTTGATTTACCCGGGGAGCAAAGCAATTTTTTTCTTTTTTTGGGTTCTGGAGGTCTAATTGTGTGAAAGGCAATAACAAGGTGAATCCCTAGAAACATACAAACAGTTTGCTTTAATAGTAGTTAATTTGTCTCTTAGGATGCTTTGTTCCTTCCTCTTTTTAAAAGTAAGTTCAGGTGAAATCCCCTGGCGGTCCAGTAGTTAGGACTCCGCCCTTTCACTGCTGAGGACTCAGGTTCACTCCCTGGTCAGGGAACTAAGATCCTGCAAGCCATAGGGTGCGGCCAAAAACAAAAACAAAGTAAGTTCAGATTACTGGGGTCATAAGTTGGACTTTGGGTGCCTTTGCAACTCATATACTGTACTGTCTCTGGAAATGTCTGACTGCCCCAGCTGCCGGCCAAGGCTGAGAATAGACTGAGCTGGGCCCTATGAGGGCGAGCTCTCTTCAGGAACGTTGTTCTGTTTTCAGGGAGAAATCATCTTTTCCTTCACCTCAGTTAGACTGTGCCCTAGCCTTTCTGCTCCTGCCTCAGCTGGGGCACAGATGAAAGCCAGATGCCATTTATCTGGCAGCCACACGGGCTTATCCAAAAGCAGTACGGAGAGGCAGTCTACGGGAAATGCAAATGCCAGACGAGTGCATCTACAGCTTGTGAACATAAAGACCTTCAGTTGTTTGTGTGGATAGGTATTTTCTAGTTTTTATTTTCCCCACCCAAGTATCTGTGCTGACTGAAATATTTGAGCCATAGTAATAGTTGAGAGCAAATTGTGCTACAGATAAAGACATAGATATATTTTCAACCAACATGCTACTAATTAAATTGTTTATCTGTCTAAACCTGGACCACTGTTGCTCATATCCGATGTCCCTGGTATCTTCCTTGAGTGAGTTGCCTTGTGTTCCATGACCTTGTTTTTTTGTCATTACAGTGTGAGTGACTGCCCCATGTTGTGTTGATGCCGGTCTGCCATGCTAGCCTGTCTACCAGGGCCAGGTGACCTGTCCTTTCAGCTTCTTTCTCACACGCAGATGAACACTGGACTTCAGAAATGTAAGTAATCTGGATCCCAGGGAAGGATGTGATCCTTTATTTTTTCCCTACATTTGAGCTATACCAGAAGCACATTTGGGGTACACTGACCATGAATTTTGGTACCTCCAAGATATTCTTCAGCACAGACAGCAAGAAAGCAGCTGCAAAACTTGTCAACAATATGAGACACTTCTCTGATCAGAGAGATCCTCTTTTTTTAAAATTAATTAATTTAGTTAGTCTGTTTATTTGGCTGGGTTGGGTCTTCATTGCAGCACACAGGATCTTAGTTGCGACGCGCGGGCTCAGTAGTTGCAGCGCGCGGGCTCCAGAGCACGCAGGCTTAGTTGCCTTGCGGCATGTGGAATCTTAGTTCCCCCAACCAGGGATCAAACCTGTGTCCCCTGCATTGGAAGGCGGATTCTTAACCACTGGACCACTGGGGAAGTCCTGAGAAATCCTCTTAAATACTAGAATTCCCCAGTGTGTATCATCTTAATTTTAATTGTTGTTGATAGCTATCTGTTAAGCAATAAGGCTATAAGGAGTTTTACAGGATATATATATCAAAGAAGTGTTTCAGTTTGAACCCCCATGAGGAATTGAATGAAAACTCACAGTCCAGATTACTTACTGTATCTCTGAAACAAACTGTATCCACTGTTCTGTTGTTTTGAGCTCTCTGAGCACTCTCTGCCATGGAAATAGACAGTTCCCTTTGGCTTTGCTGTCTGCCTTCTGAGCTGTGGCCCTCAGTTCACAGCAAGTAAAGAAGCTTTTGCCTCCAGAATGGATAGGAAGGTAGCTTGCTCAGTCTCTCTGGGCGTGTGTCTGTTAATATACTTGCTATAAGATGGAGTTTTTGAGAACTGTTAGATTCCTGTCTTACATTGGCTGGAATTGGGGCTTTATACTTTGTATTTTCCCAGATTCCTACCTTCTATCCCTGTACTACATCATGTGCAAGGAAAAGAGTCTATTCCTGGCTTATTACCATGTACGGCATCTTCAAGTGTAAAAATGGCCCTAAATTTGGAATAGACTTTCAGAGCAAAAAGGGAAAATCAATGAGGCATCTAGGCTTACCCTTTAATAGAAAAGGAGCTTCAGCACCTTACCTGAATCTTTTATGACAGAGGTTGGCAAAATTTTTCTGTCAAATAGCAAATATTTTAGGCTTTGTGGATCATCCCATATGGTCCCTGTTACATGTACTCACCTCTGCTGTCGTAGGGCACAGGCAACCGTAGACAGTATGTAAACAAACGAGTGTGGCTATGCTCCAGTAAAACTTTCTACAAAAGCACAGCAGCTGGGTTTTGGCTTGCAGGCTGTAGTTTGCCGCCCCCTGCTCTGTGAGATCATCTTCAGAAGTTAAAAATGGTCTGGCCTCTTGACTTCCTTTCTTTGAGGGAGAGTAAGACTCAGAGCCTGGCTAGTTCTAGAATTTGGCGAGTGAATCCAACTTGCGTAACGACAAAGCTGAAGGTGACAGTCTTCCTTCTGCAGCTGCTTGACACAATAGGCCAGCTCTGCTGTCCCAGCTCTTCCCCGGCTTTTCTCTTACTCAATGATAATTGGGTGAGAAAGTTGTCTGGGCTCCTTGGCCACCCAAATCTGCATGCTCACTGCATTGTGACTGGTTCCAGACTTCCAGGCACACGACTGGGGAGGGAATGTGCTCGGAAGCACGCAATAAGGTAACAAAGAGCAGCTCACTGTTCTAGGTCCCTTAGCATACGCTGACAGCTTCACCCAGAGACGCGCTATCAAGGGCTGGACCATTTGGGAAGAAAGGCAAATTGGCAGCTTTATCTTAGTTGCTGACTTTGGACCTTCATGCCCTTCTCCCCAAAGCAGTCCCCAAGTAGCCTCTGCCAACCACTGTCCCAAATCTCTGTTCAAGAATTGAGGTATCCTTTTTCCCTGGTTTCAGGCTTCCCTGTCCGTTTAGGGGACAGTGTATTTGAATCCCTTTGACCCTCTTGTTGCTCTCCTTAACTACACCTAAACTTTTGCAGAGGAGAAAACCCAGTGGTGTTTTTAAGCCCACTTAACTTTCTTCTTTCCTCTCCCAAAATGTGTAAGAAAAAAAAATCCTGGGACTTTCCTGGCCATCTGTGCTTCCAACTGCAGGGGGCGTGGGTTCGATCCCTGGTTGGGGAACTAAGATCCTGCAGGCCACACAGTGCGGCCAAAAATTTAAAAAAGAAGAAAATCCTGTGTTGTGACTTAGCTCTTCGCATTAAGCATTTACCATTAAGGTGAGATAAGCTGTCTTATAAGCTGTCTCCTTTGGAAACCAGCAGCCAAGGAGCTGCTCAGAGCCCAGGCCTATCAGCTGTAGAGACCTTAAAACCAGTTTTGTAACTGCTATTCAGCCTTTCCCTGCCCCCATCCTAGGGAGGGTCTTAAAAGTTGCTCAAAACACAGAACTCTGCATCTGGTGAGGGGATGGGGTACTGATATTTATAGCTTAATATACGTTTTTTTTTTTAATTGTTAACATCTTTATTGGGGTATAATTGCTTTACAGTGGTGTGTTAGTTTCTGCTGTATAACAAGGTGAATCAGCTATATGTATACATATCCCCATATCCCCTCCCTCTTGCGTCTCCCTCCCACCCTCCCTATCCCACCCCTCTAGGTGGTCACAAAGCACCGAGCTGATCTCCCTGTGCTATGCAGCTGCTTCCCACTAGCTATCTATTTTATGTTCGGTAGTGTATATATGTCCATGCCACTCTCTCACTTTGTCCCAGCTTACCCTTCCCCCTCCCCATATCCTCAAGTCCATTCTCTATGTTTACATCTTTATTCCTGTCCTGCCCCTAGGTTCATCAGAACCTTTTTTTTTTTTTTTTTTTAAGATTCCATATATATGTGTTAGCATACGGTACTAGTTTTTCTCTTTCTGACTGACTTCACTCTGTATGACAGACTCTAGGTCCATCCACCTTACTACAAATAACTCAGTTTCATTTCTTTTTCTGGCTGAGTAATATTCCATTGTATATATGTGCCACATCTTCTTTATCCATTCACCTGTTGGTGGACATTTAGGTTGCTTCCGTGTCCTGGCTGTTGTAAATAGTGCTGCAATGAACATTGTGGTACATGACTCTTTTTGAATTATGGTTTTCTCAGGGTATATGCCCAGTAGTGGGATTGCTGGGTCCTATGGTAGTTCTATTCTTAGTTTTTTAAGGAACCTCCATACTGTTCTCCATAGTGGCTGAATCAATTTACATTCCCACCAACAGTGCAAGAGTGTGTAGCTTAATATACTTTATATTGTAAGAGTCAGCTCAAGGCAGGGGAGATGGGTCTGGGGTCAGGAGAGGGCATACGTGGCTTCTTGGCCCAGCACTGTCAGTCACCTGGCTAATCACTTTTCCTCAGGCTTGAGCTGCCTTATGTACAGAATCACAGGATTGTTCCCTTCAAATGCCAACATTTTCTCTTCTCCCCTTCCTCTTCTACATCTATAGGAGGATGTGATGCATTTTCCAACCTAGAAGTATAATTTGCCATAGTTCAGGCTGGATTAAAGGACATCTTGCCTCTGGGTGGGTCCTGCACTTGGTAGAAGACCACAGTTGTGGTTAGGTGGATGCCCTCCTAGAACTTTTCTCGATTGTTATTCCATAATGTCACTTGCTTTGAGAGACCTCAGCCATTTTGGAACTCTGTACTTGCAAAGTCTATTTTCTTCTGACCCATCTTCTCCCAATTCCCCAGAAAATGTGTTTTTGAACATTTTTTTCTTCATTAACCCCAAGCCTCCGCTCCTATTTTTCCAGCTCACAGTCAGGTATATAGATAGGGTGGCCTGGTAAATATTTCTGGGTAGAGTGGTTGAAATGACCAAAGATCCCTGGTCGTCAGATCATCTTTTAGACAGTTACTGTGACCTCTTTCATTGTAGTTTTGGGGCCTAGGGCAAGTATCGCAATTAATTTTTCACTACTTCTCTGTATGCTTATCTGCCCCCTAGTGGAAAGACCTGGAAATGGTGAATTGGCCCAGTGACTGGATAAACTACAGAGAAATATCAGAAACATTAGCTAACATTTGTTGAGTGCTTACCATATGCCAGGCACTATCTTGAATATTTGTATGTATGTTCTCATTCATTCCCCAGTAATTCCATATGGGAGACTCTCTTACCTTTCTTTTCAGGATGAGAGTGTTTGTCAATGTCACGTTACTATTCAGTGACTGGGCTAGAACTCACACTTGGGTCAGACTCCAAAGCCTGTATTTGACACACACTGCCTGTGTCTCTCCACAGGTTAGAGGTTCCTGCTGCAATAAGCCACCCATGTCTTTTGATCTACAAAAGAGAAGGATAAACAGGGAGGTCCTTGCAGGGAAGCCTGGATTCAGGGAGATCCCCCCAGTTCCGGGAATAGACAACAGCGCTTTCTCTACTACATGTAATGCTCAGACTCAAGTCCAGGAGGTACTGCAGTTAGGGCTTCCATGGTCAGGTTACTTTGTCCCGTCTGTGGGCAGACTCAGCCAAACCTGCTATCCTTGAATAATAACTATTGACAGTCATAGTTCCTGTTCACAGAGCATTTCCCATTCATTGGATCTCTTGATCTTAGTAATTCTGTGAGGTAGGACAGCAGGTATCATCCCTGTTTATAAATGAGGAATGACTGAGAGAGAGACTGAGTAGTCAGATAATAAAGCCAGTGCTCGAATCTGGATCTCTTTTTTTCTAACCACAGAGTCTCTGTTCTCTACACTGCCTTATGTCTCAATTAATGACACCATTGGTACCAGATATTTAAATAAGTTGCTTACAAAGTTGTAGTATCTGTGTTAGCTGTGCATTTAGAGGAAGATGATGCAGAAGAAAGAAAGTCTTCAGGGTGCCTCTGTGGGGACTGAGATAAAGTACTGAGGAAAACTTGGCTCTTTTTTAAGGGTTGGGCTGAAATCTGGTACATGAGGTGGGTGGTGTTGGATTCCCAGAATGTGGCCTCTTTCTTGTCCAGTATGCTCATCTCATCCTTGAGATTCTTCCTTAACATACTGTAGCCTGTGTCCACCCTTCCCGCCCCTCACCTCACCTCATCACCACTGTCAGCATCAGTGGAGGCAGGACAGAGAGAACTAATCGGTGTAGTGTCCCACTCCATACTTCTGACTGAGGCCAAGCCATCAATACCTCTGCCTCTGCTAGAAAAAACCAGCCTTGGAGTTGATATTGACTTGGAGCAAAGGAGCTCTATTATTCAGCAAGCCGCTGTACCAGTCTCTCTTCCCTGACCTTCAGAGAGAGAAGCCCATCAGCATGGAGGAAAGCTCTTCCAACATGGAGGAGCGGACCTTCCTTTCCTGCCCGAACTGAAACCCAGCAGCTTCAGACTCCCATTATTCAGCCGAGTCCCAGTTGTTCAGTCAGACAAGTACACTTACCAAGCACTTACTACACGTTTGCTCTGGGTAAGGAAGACACTGAGCTAGGAATGTCACGTTTTTGATCAGTCACACAAGAGTACAGTGGCTGATCAGGGCAGCTTCTAATGGAATTCTGGTGCCTTGAGTTTAGGAAGATCTGTCAGTGATCCCAGACTTTTTTGCTGTCTTCTTGTCCAGGAGAATGTAAAACCGGTCAGAAAACGGCCCCACTTTGTGGAGTCTGAAGCCTATTAAGGGTCAGTGGCTTATAAGAAGCCGCAGAACTCTGTTCTCCAGGCTTTGACCTCCTTGCCAGCTAGTGCTGCCTAGTGGATGGGAGACTTCCAGGCCTCTCTGCCTCCCTCTGCTTCCAGCCTTCAGTTGTCACTGTCACATTCATCCTTCTAAATCAGTCCTTCAAATCAGCCATCTTACAAACATTTCGTTTATGAATGGAGCAACTATTCTGTACTCAGTAAATAAAGCAGAGCCTTAAATATGTGGGAGTGCCTACTAAGTTCAAGGCGTTGTGCCTGTGTTTGAAAGCACAAACCTTTTCCTTTCTGCACCCTTTTTGCTAAGTTCTACCTCGTTGAGCATGGGTCCGGATCTCTCTGCCTCTTCTGGACTTGAGCTTGCTTTTCTTGCTTCCAAGAGCAGCAGTTTCTAAGCAGTTGCTGCCAGCCAACCAGCAGTGTCACCTAACGCAGGCAGCTGTGCCCTTTTCCTGCTAGCACACTCACTAGACTACTTCTGTTCCAGTTGATGCCCAGAGACATGACTTTGAATGGGGTCTCCTCTGGGCCAAGCCAGCTGAGGCCACAAGCCAGGCATTTGGCCAGCTCAGTCCTTGGTCTGCCCTGGCCGCCCCCTAGAAGGGGAGGAAGTAGGGAGGGAACCAGCTAGCTGAGCCAAGGCTCCCAGCCAGTCCCCTTTTTTTTTCTGCTCTGGGCAGTCTGTGTACTTACTCAGCAAGCCTTTATTAAGCACCTTCTGTGTATACTCAGGGGAGACCCTCCCCAGAGAGAGGGAGAAGGGAGCAGAGACCCCTTGCCAGCAGCCTGGCATCCTTAAAGAGCTCTTGTTCTCAGACCTTTTCCTTTTTGATGGAAGCACGACATCGGCTGGAGCCCCCTGACGGGAGGCAACTGGAGATGGGAACAAAGAGACCATTAGCATTAATGCGGCCCATTGAGCGGCGTTTCCGCAGTCTCCAAAGAAGGCAGGTTTTTCCTCTTTCATTTTGGAAAGTGACAGCTCACAAGGGCAGAATACAGACTATTTTTGGCTCTCAGGACTTAAAGGTTCTCTGAATCCTTTCTCCTCAGTTCCCTCCCTGCTGCCCTGTCATTATTGTCACCCCCACAGGAAATAAATAAAGCCTTTTGATCTTCACCCAGTCAGGCTTAGAGTAAGCTGTAAACAAAAGTGAACTTGTGACTTGGGGATGGGGAAGGGGTGTTGGCAGCTTCCTCCTCTGCCCCTGAAAAAGCAGCATCCTGTCTGCTGCGCCAGGATGCCCACCCAGTCGGCACGGTGCCCCAGCTGCCAAGGCAGAGAGAAAGTTGATGCCTCACTGGCAACTGCAGACTGTAGAGGAGTCGTTCTGGGTACCCTCTTCCTCAGGGTGTCATGGGACAGGGACTGTGTGGCCCTGACAAACAGCTCTGCTTAGAACCTTCAACCCCCAGGCCAGGATGGGCTGGTAGGAACTTGGAGAGAATTCCATGTGAGAATTGGCCAAGTTCTGGCTCTCTAAGATACGAGACTTCTGCAAGTTGCTCTGCTATTCTGATCTTTAGTGACCTCACTTGTAAAGTGGGAATACCATGATAGTACCTGCCTCCTAAAGCAGTAGCAAAGATTCGTTGAGATAGCCTGTCACTCAGCACAAGACCCGGTCCATTAGAAGTACTCACTAAATGTGAGCAGTGCTTGTTCTTGTGGGGTCTGAGGCTGGGTCTCAGTGGAAGACTAGAGATGACAGCCTAGTTCGCCCTGCCCCCCAGGCCCTCAAATGGGGAATCTAGAAGGGCTGGTGGGCTTGGCACTGACGAGCTCCGTCTCCTTCTTTGCTCTCCTTCCCCTTCTCTCTCTAGGGGACACTACACAGAAAATGAGAACCGCTCACTGTCCTACCCCAGCCGAATTGGACGCGTATGCTAAGAAGGTCGCAAACAACCCACTGACTATAAAAATCTTCCCCAACAGTGTGAAGGTTCCCCAGCGGAAACACGTTCGTCGTACTGTGAACGGCCTCGACACATCAGCCCAGCGCTACAGCCCCTACCCGACTCAGGCTGCCACCAAGGCAGGCCTGCTTGCCATTGTCAAAGTGCCAGCCAAAAGCATACTCAAGGACTTTGACGGCACCCGAGCCCGGTTGCTCCCTGAGGCCATCATGAACCCCCCAGTGGCGCCCTATGCTACTGTGGCACCCAGCACTTTAGCCCACCCCCAGGCCCAGGCTCTGGCCCGCCAGCAGGCCCTGCAGCACGCACAGACCCTGGCCCATGCCCCTCCCCAGACGCTGCAGCACCCTCAGGGTATCCCGCCACCCCCGGCGCTGTCCCACCCTCAGAGCCTCCAGCAGCCTCAGGGCCTGGGCCCCCCTCAGCCTATGGCCCCAACCCAGGGCTTGGTCCACCCTCAGGCCCTGTCTCACCAGGGTCTCCAGCACCTCCCCACTCCCTTGCTGCACGGAGGCCGGAAGATGCCAGACTCAGACGCCCCCCCGAATGTGACCGTGTCTACCTCAACTATCCCCCTTTCCATGGCGGCCACCCTGCAGCACAGCCAGCCCCCGGACCTGAGCAGCATCGTGCACCAGATCAGCCAGTTTTGCCAGACGAGGGCAGGCATCAGCACTACCTCAGTGTGTGAGGGCCAGATCGCCAACCCCAGCCCCATTAGCCGCAGTCTGCTCATCAATGCAAGCACTCGGGTGTCGACCCACGGCGTCCCCACACCAATGCCTTCATGTGTGGTCAATCCCATGGAGCACACCCACACGGCCGCAGCCGCATTGCCCGCTGCAGGCCCTGTCAACCTGCCCACGGGCATCTCTCGAGCCCCCACTGGCTACCCTAGCGACCTCAAGCCAGTCGCCTGGAACCAGCACCAGCTGGCCCACCTACAGCAGATGTGCAGTGAGGCCGGCGGGACGCCGGCCCCTGGCCTGACAGGCAAGCACGCGGCAGGACGCGAGTTGGCGGGGCCTGGCTTCGTGGGCAAGGCCCCCGCCTACCCGCAGGAACTCTGCATGGCGCAGGCCTTCCATCTGAAGCCACCCCTGGAGAAGCCAACCCCGTCCCCACCAGTCAACGGCCTGGCAGCCCCACTGGCCTACCCTAATGGTCACTACTTCCAGCCCCTGTGGAACAACATCCTGCCCACTCCCAATAGCGACAGCTCGGGGTCTCAGGACCTCGCCATGCCGTTCCACAGTGGGCAGCCTGCGGGCGCACCCCTCGACTGTGCGGCGGCGGCAGCTGGGGCCCACTACCGGGCAGGGACCGGGGGCGGTCCGGTGGCAAGCCAGAACAGCCTGGTGCAGACAGTGGATTACCTAAGCGGGGATTTCCCGCAGGCCTGCTTCCGAGACCAGAGCCTGGCCATGCTGAGCAAGGCCCACCGAGCCCCTGGCAGCCGAGCCCCTGATCCCACAGATAGTCGAAATCTTCATATTCAGCACCCTGGGTATAGATAGGTAGCCCTGGTGCCCTCCACAAGCTACACATCATACGTCACCCTCCTAGGTTTAGTCTTACTTTTGAGTAATTGGATAGTTTCAAAGTTTCAGTGCTCCAACGTGATCATTCTTAGATGTCTAAGAGAGGGAGTTTAGTGGGATCTAATTGAGGACAGAGGGGGATCCTCTTTGCTCTCATCTCCCCCTCTACCAGCCCCAGCAACTTTTGGGTTTATGTTGGGACCTCATCCCAACTTCAGGCTTTTCTCTCCAATGCCTGCCTAACAGTGCAGTTTTTCCCCCCACCCGCCCCTGGCCATTTCCCACCAGCCTCCTTTTGTCTGTTCCTGCACCTCTCACTGTTTCTCTTTGGACTGAGGCGTGGGCTAAGGGAAGGGCCCCTTAGGTCAGGTAGCTGTCGGTGCCCAGCCACCTAAGCTAGGTCTCTCCCTGTCTGTCTCTCTGGGACTAAGAAGCCAGACCTCCCAAGTGCTCTGAAAGCCAATTCCTTGTTTACCCAAAGACCTCAAATCAAAACTGACCCAGTCTGCATCTCCTCCCAGCCCTTCTCCTTTCCTCAAGGCTTTGTTTTACATCTGCATTGATCCCAAAGCCACTGCACTTGTCCTTGCCACACTCCTCAAGGGCATCCTGCACGCACGTGGCCATAGCCTTGAGACCGAGGGGAAAAAAACCTGTGTTTGGATTGATACCTTGGTTCCTGACTCCCTTTCCCTGCCTAGAGAAATGCCGAGACCATCCAGCGTACCCAATTGGGACCTTCCTTTCTCGCTGCTGTCTCTCTCCTAAGTCATCTGCTGCCCTCATCCCCCACCCCCACCCCCAAAAAAATGCAAAACAAAACAAAAAAGTCTTTCTTGAGGGATTAGGTAGTAGGTATGGGATGATCACATTGGAGTTTGGAATTAAAAACACTGAAAAAAAAAAGTGCATTTGGTTCTCTCTACACTGGCTAAGAATATTGCTCTACGCTGTAAGTTTTAAACGTCCTGTTTCTGTATGAATGTAGTGTGGGTTTGAGTAGCAATGTGTGTGAGCGGCCCCACAGGTGCATTCACTGTCTAATCACCTTTCGCAGCCCCTCAGTTTAACGAAGAAGAAAACACAAAGCCTTAAGCTCTTTGAATTCTCCTTTACCAAATGAGCATGGTTCTGAGAGCTGGAGAGGGGCCTCCCTTGGAAGCAGCCCCTTCTGCCCCTGGCCCTTTCTTCACCCACTCCATGCTCCAGGTCTCATTCCCAGGTGACAATTAGTTGGCTAGAAATTTAAAACTTTTCTGTAACTTTAAACTTAGATTATGTTTTGTTGTAATGTTTTGCACCCTTCTGTTAAAGATGCATAGTTGGGCTTTTTTTTTTTTTTAACCAAATAAGCCCTACCCTTTCCTCTTGTCTCTGGGGAATGTGAGCTGATGTTCTTATTTAAGATTTGGGGTTTTGTTTACTATACTATCCACTGTTCTTTAGCCAGAAATTCTCTAGTGATCTGAAGCAATGTGACTGAAGACCAGTTTTTAAAATTGTGTGTTGGCAAGTTGCCTTATATTTAAAAAGAGAAAAAAAAGGAAAAAAATGCCTGATTGTGTTATGCTAAATGATAGCAACATGAAGTCCTAACTCATTGTTCCCAATGGTTTTTTCCTGCCGTCTGTGAACACTGGCACCTCCCTGTCCTGAGCCCCCAGGAGCACCTGCAGCTTCTGGTGCGATGCCTTCTCCCTGTGTGTTGGCCACCATCTCACCCAGGGGCCCCTTCCAGTTCTCGCTTCTCTGAGTTAAATTCTCTGAATGAACACCATTGTCTCCCCTTATCCCTTGCTTGATCTCCAAACCAGATATTTTTGCTGTAATTTTTTCCAATGCCTCTCCCCAAAAGGTGAGCTGCCATTTTAGGAAATTGGACCAGACACCAACTTGGGGGCTTAAAATCAAACCTCAAACCCATCTCTTCCTGTGTAGGGGTGCAAGCCTCTGAAGCTCTCCCTCCCACCCCTAGTCTGCATGGAAAATGTACTGTGGCCCCCCTGTCCCCCATCTACCCTCGCCTTTGGCGTGAGATGTTTCCTAGTTCACCCTGAGCCCCTATCCCCCTCTGCCAGCCAACCCCCAACCAGCAATAAGGGTCCAAGCCAGGGCCTCCTATCCACACCCCCTGCCTCCATTCCACACTGCCCCTAGAAGATACCCGGATCCCCACGCCGCCCACATACTGTAGCATTCATTCTCCATCTCCCTCATCTTCTCACCTGTGGTGGTTTATGGGTGTGATGGGGTTTTTAAGATTATTATAAACCAGTAAAAAGAAAAAACTCACCTTTGATCTTGTCCTATTCGTTTAATGCTGTCAGTGTTTGAGATGATCTTTCTTAACGGTTTTTAGTATGTCTTATTAAGGGAAGTAATTTCTCATTTTAAGGGGACCCCTATAGTATTTGCTCCCGTCAGAAGCCCTCCCACTCCATTACCCCAGACCGGGTGTGTTCAGTCAGCCCCTGGAGGGCACCTGGCTAACTGGCCCTCTCCCTAGGCAGGGCTGCAGGGGGCTTGGTGGGATTTGGTTAAGTATGGTTCGCTGCCCCTCACTGGAGGTCCAGTTCAATGTAATGCCACTTTCACTCCAAGGACTATCCGTCACTGAAAAACGGGGACCTGGTTTGCTAATAAGCCAGCTTAAGACTAAACGACCCTTCCCCCCACCCCACAACCTTCTCCCACCTCGAACAGTTTGGAAGCTGAGGACCTCTGGCAGGTGGAAGTAATAGGTGGTGTGATCTGTAGCATGAGAAGTGGCCCTCTTGGTGGTTTGAATCTTCAGGGTTGAGTACTGATGGGAGAACTTTCTTCCGTCTGCAGGGGAAAAAAATCCAAGAGCTATTGACGTCCCCTCCTCCCTCTCCACTTCCTGCTGCATTTGGGTCTGGGCTAAGATGTGATGGAGGGAAGGAAGGATCCCACAGGTTGTGGGACTCAGTGAGGGTGGAATCAGATGGTTAGGTGGCTCGAGTTGAAAGCACCCTCCTGAGCATGCCCTTTTCTGTGGGGTGCCCTTTTGTGAAGGTGCTTTGCCTCCTTTACTCCTCATCCCATCCCTGTGAAGGAAAGCCCTCTCCTGCCTGTGTCAAATGAGACCTGCAGTCAGCCTAGGGTCACAGGGCTAGACAGAGCAGATGGCCGAGTTGAGCCCAGCTCACGCTCTGAGGCAAAATCTGGCCTGGGTTCCACAAGCAATTATGACTGCCTGCAAAGGCACTGAATGAGGGCTAGGCCTGGGTATGTGGTCACTCGCAATATCCACTGCAGGCAACTGAAGGCGGCAGCAGCCGCCTTTGTGAACCTACCGCCTGGAATGGTGCAGTGGTACAGTGCTGCCAGCAGAGGGAGCCCAAGCTTGATCCAGGGGGTTCTGGCTTCTCTTGGAAGGCTTCTGCAGAAGAGTGGTTCTACCTGTTGCTGTGTGAAGCCCGTGCTTAGGTGAAGGCATTTCCCCTGCTAGAGCCCATGGTCTTCTCTACCAGCTTCCAGACTTCACAGTACCACGACAGTTTAGATGAAAGAGCCATCTTTACTTTCTCAGCAAGGCAGCCAGGGCTTCATCTCTCCCCAGATCAGTGAATTTGACCTTTTGAAGGCTAAGTTGGTTAGTTCCCCGGGCTGGCTGTCTCAGGCTCAGGCCTTTCCTATCACCTTCTGATAAGGGCTCTTTTCACCTGAGTCTCTAGGAAAGTAGAAAAGGCAGGCTACAGCCCTTGAACCTTCTCCATACTAAACAATACTTCCCATACACTGGGCCCCTTCTCAGGGCCAAACAAGAGTAAGGCACTTTATGCTAATGAGTTAATCTTTACGAATCTAGCAGGATTACTTTAATTTTACCAGTGAGAGTAAGGATGCCCCATGTAGCTAAGTAACTTGTCAAAAAAGCAAGCACAGCAAGGATCCAAAACCAAATCTACTGCCAAAATTAAAGGAAGCTAATCTTCTAGTGACTGCTGGAGCTTAAAACGATCCAGTGACGGGGGGAAAAAAAAATCCAGGCCCTGCCCCAAACTAGCTGAAAGATCACTGAAGTCAATTCACTCCTCTGTTGCTATTTCACCAGTCAAATGTGGATAATCATAGGTACCCATTGAGGCCTGTATGAAAAGTAAGTATGGATGAGAAAATTTGAAGCCCCCTGTGCACAGTTTAGGAGTCCCTGGGTGTGGGCAGGGCTTTGGAGTTAGACTAACATTCATAAAGCACTCACAGACACCCCTCAGTATCCACAGGGAATTGGTTTAAGAATCGCCAGCAGGGCCTCCCTGGTGGCGCAGTGGTTGAGAGTCCGCCTGCCGATGCAGGGGATACGGGTTCGTGCCCCGGTCTGGGAGGATCCCATATGCCGCGGAGCGGCTGGGCCCGTGAGCCATGGCTGCTGAGCCTGCGCATCCGGAGCCTGTGCTCCGCAACGGGAGAGGCCACAACAGTGAGAGGCCCGCGTACCACAAAAAAAAAAAAAAAAAAAAAAAGAATCGCCAGCAGATACAGAAACTCACCAAGTCCCTGATATAAAATAGCATAGGATTTGCAAGTAACCTATACACATCCTCTGGTATACTTTAAACTCTAGATTACTTATAATACCTAATACAATGTAATACTATGTAGATTTGCCCATGAGTGGCCAAAAACTTTTGCTTTTTGTAACTTTCTGGAACTTTTCCCAAATATTTCCAATTCACTGTTGATTGAATTCGAGGATGTGGAACCCACAGATACAAAGGACCGACTATTTTTACTGGGAACATGCATTGTCTTCACCACAGCCCACTAAGATAGGTCCTTTTATTAAAAGCTATTTCACTTGACTGTTGTATTAAATAATGCATATAAAGTGCTTACCAGTGCCTGCCACATCAAAAGTACTCAATAAATGGTAGCTATTATCATTAGACCAAGAAAGACCTGCCTAGAGCACAGGCACTATTCCTTGGTGGGGTATCGATCAGAGACTCTAAACCTTATAAAACGTCCAGAGCCTGCACCTCCCTCCTCTAACCACTAGAGGGCAGCAGCAGGCAACTGTCCGCCACACAAAGCCTAGTGCAGTCCCTCTGTCTTCCACCAGAGGGCGATGCAGCAGGGCAGCTGGATCCTGGGGCCAGAGCAGTTGCAGTCCCTGACTGGTCCCTTGACTTCACAATTGGGCCCTGAGCAACCCAGATGAGTCAGGCTGGAACCAAGATAATAAATACAAGTCAGGATTTATTAAAAATCAGGGCTCCCCTGCTGTGCCCTCCTGGCACTAAGTAAATAAATAACCAGAGGGGACACAGCTGGGGAGAGGAGACATCAGATCTCAAGACAGATTCTTTAACTACCCCTCAGTTTCCCAACTCCCCCTCCCCCCCCTATGGCTCTTGGGACATAGCACCAGCAGGCACCTCAGTCCCTGGAAGAGTGTGGCCGGCACCAAGGCATGTCTGCCCTGATCCTAGGCAACAGGCCCCGGGATCGCTTGTTTCCAAGCCCTTGATGACCCTAAGACCTGCTCTTCCCAGAGGCCAGGGCTGAAGCACCAAAAGGAGGCACCTGAGGGTGGTAGGGAAGGAGGGAGGGGGAACAGGGTAACAGAACCTAGGCAGCGGAGGCAGCTGTAAGGGGGTCCGGCCCCCTCTCCAGGCTCAGCCTGCCTGATGGAGGTCATTTCCCACCCCCCTTTTTCCTATAGCTGGGTCTGCTCTCAGCTGAGGATCTTTCGGGGCAATTCAACAGAGGCACGGATGAAGACTGCATCATCCCGCACATAGTTTCGCTTGCGGATATCCTGGTGGGAGATGAACTTGGGGTAACCAAAGCCCAGAGAACTCTCATCCAGGGAGCCCCGCCAAGTGCCTGGTTTTTGGAAATTCTTCCAGTTTGGGTCAGGGTGAAAGGTCTCAGTGACATGCTGTGGCTTAGCCAGCCCAGGGTCGCTCTGATCCAGCAGGGAGAAGGTGACGCGGCGGGCAAAGGGCCACTCAAGGAGATTGTCAAAGGCACCTGGCAGCACGCGAATGTAGAGCGAGAGATGTGTACCCTCACCACTGCCGTTGCCATTGAGGAATGCAGACACCTGCAGCTTGTAGCCATACTTATGCGTGTAGAAGGCGGGGCTGAAGCACTCGAGGTTGGGCTTGGCTTTGGCCTCCTGTAGCCTTCGCCCGTAACTGCCAATCTTCCAGATGAGCACGCCGTCGCTGCCCACGGAGAGCTCCTCCAGCTCTCTTCGCAGCTCCTGCAGCTCTTGCCGTTGCCGGCCCACCAGGGCGCACATCATGGCCAGATGTGGCTTCACGCTCTCCTCCACGTGCCGTGCCATTGCCAGCTTAGGGCACTGTTGGCAAAGCCCCAGGCCATGGGGGAAGAGAGGGGAGTTAGTTGGGGCAAGTTCAGGGGAGGGGGAGGAGCAGGTACAGGGCAGTGGGCACCCAGCTCTGAATGAGGAAGGCAGAGGGCTCTAGGAGGAGGCTGGAGCTGGCCAGCACGGGGAGGGCTGAGGCTTCAGAGCAGCACAGCAGGGACCACTACGGGCCTATGTCTGAGGTTTCAAGGACCAAGAAGAGAGCTGACAGGAAGGAAGAGAGGCATCTCACCCTGTGCTTGCAGCCGGAGTCTTTGAATGGGCACAGCACCAGGGCAGTGCTACAGCTGTCCTTGAGGTGGCCCGGCAGATCCTCCCGGGCCATGGTGCCCACGCCACACTGGTTGGGGCACGGCACAGGCAGCCTCGGGCACTGGTACTGGTGGCTCTAGGGCCACAGAAGCAGAGAGAAGCAGTCAGTAGCCTGACTCCCTGCTACCTGCCCCGCGGCCCACAGCTCAGGAAGGGCCTCACCTGGATGGTGTCAAAGACAAACTCCTTGGTGCAGTAAGTGCAAGGCTGGGTGCGCTTGGGGCACTCAGAGGTGGCATGCTGGGCCAGGAGCCGCCGCATCATGCGGGCACCGCACTTGTTCTCACAGTACACACTCTCTTGCGGGCACACACCTTCGTGGCTCTGTGGAAACGCCAGAGGGGCTGAGTTAAGGGATCCCTGGGCCACCAGGTGCCCCACTCTCCCTCTACCCTCAGCCAGGCCCCACCCACCTCAAAGGCCTCCCCGCTGAAGTCACAGCCACAGAACTCGCACTTGAGTCGCCGCTTGGGGCAGTCGTGCTGCAGGTGCGCGGGCAGATCCCGGCGGCTCAGCTTGGCGGGGCAGCGGTTGGGGCAGGGGACTACATTGAAGCTGCAGGTATTCAGGTGGCCCTGGTGGGAGGGGCCACAGTTAGTGCCTGCCCAGGCAGGGGCAGTCCCCCCACCCGGGGCCCCTTCAGAGCCTCACCTGTAGGTGACGAAGTGGCCCACTCCAGCGGCAGCCCTCCTCACTGTGGATGCAGCGGATGGGCAGGCCCAGTACCTGCACCTCCAGCTCTGGGTCTGGGTAGATCTGGGGGCAAGGAGGCGGGGAACTGGTCAGGGTCAGAGCCTGCTACGGTCCCCAGTTCCCACCTCCTCCACCCCAGACAGCTTAGCTCTCTACCTTAGAGCCAGTACCAGCCCCTCGGTGTAAATTCTCCTCTGTGCCCAGGGATAAAGAGTGCAGCAGGTGGTCTCTGCTCTAACACTAGATTCCAGGCTCCCCAACACGCTGGCCCAGGACGTTCCCTTCGGAGTGGCAGCCAATCAGCCTGCTCAGCCCCAGGCAGCCTCCACACCCTTTGCTTCCTTCCTCCTGGTACAGGGGCCCTGGCCTTCAGCCACAGGACTGGCCAGCCACCCAAACGGGAGGGGACACTTCTGGTGGGCACAGAGCGGTTCCGTACACCCCCACAGGCTGGGCATTGTGCCTGCCCTCCAGGGCAGACTCGGGCCTCATCTGCGAACTGGCCTGGTGGGAGGGAACAGGCCACGTTCGTAGGGGTGCATGATTCCGCAGCACCGGGTTGACACTGGCCCCGAGCCCACTGGCTGCAGCAGCTCCAGCCTCCACCGAGGGCAAGAGCCTGTACCTGGCACGGTGGACTCACCTTGGCATAGTCCAGAGGAAGTTGATCCTCAGGGCACTTGAAGACTCCTTCACTGTGAAGGGGGAGGGGACAGGGTCAAGGCGCCACACTATGGGAAGAGAGATCCCTGGGCCCCACCCCCTCAAGCAGGGTCGCCTCCTTCCCTCACCAGACCGGTTCCCAGGCTCCCAGGCAGCCCTACTGGAGAGGGCAAGTAGAGGCCTGAGGGTACCCACTTCTACAGGACCCCCAAAGATCCCAGCTCCTGTCCCGGGGAGGGTGGATTTGGGTCCAGTGGAGGCAGAGGCAGCTGCTTCAGACAGCATTTGGCCAACAGGTGGCAGCTGGCACCCCTCCCCCAGGATGGCAGCTGGACGGCGAAAGGAACAGGCTGCCCAGCCACCCAGTCCCCCAGGTTACTTTTCATTGGCTGGGCTGAAAGCTGTTGGGGGAAGGTGAACACGGATGGGCTGAGGTTAACAGCCAGGGCTGCCCAGCCCCTGTGAGGGTGCCCAGCCAAGAACCCAGGGCAAAGGTCAGCTTGGGGCCACCTTACCCCAACTCTCCCCTCCTCCTATGTGGGTGTGTCTTCTAAAGCAAAGAGGAGGAAAGGCTCGCTCCAAGGTACTGTGTTTACACTCCCACCCAGTTCTCACAAGCTGCCTGAGAAGGGGCTCAGTGCCTCATTTTGCAGATGGAAGAACTGAGGCTCACGAGTGAACTGGATACGTCTGTCTGATTCCACAGCTCGGATAGTTTCTACTACGCTGTACACAGAAGAGAGGCTAGTCCAAGAAAAACTGTCCAGGCAACCACAGCCAAGACTCTGGTCACTGCACAGCAGGCATCTGAAGCCTGCTGACCCTGTCCGCTGCGCTCCCTCTCCTCCACCAATCCCACACCAGGCTGTTAGCACTCAAGGAACCTGTGGCATGCCTCCTTCTGCCAACATGGCCTTGCTGACCCTAGCCAGGACCAGCCACGCATGCCTGGCACGGCCTAGGCACGGCAAGGGCTCACCCAGCAGGACTGAAGACCCTCAGGCATGGCATTTCTGGCAAGTCTGAGTCAGGTAGGTGGGAGGCAGGCAAGGATGAAGGCGGAAGCAGAGGCTACACGGCAGCCCTGTCCATGATGGCACTTCGCAGGACGTGGGCAGTCCATAGCCCAGGTGCTCTAAGGATTTCTAGCACCCACCTCCTCCCCGTGACCCCACGACGACTACTGGGCATGCTGCCAACGCCAAGAATAATACATGCCCCGGCACTGAGGAGGTATGCCCGGGCCCACAGGGTAACCAGGCTTCCTGGACCCACCTGAGCACAGCGCTGGCAGAAGGGAAAGAGGGGTGGGCCGTGGGGGAGGGGGTCTGCTTGGCTGCTTCAGGAATGTGCTGACTTAGTGGTTTTGGAGTCCGGGAGGGGGCTGAGGCAAGTCCCCAGGCTTCAGGCGGAAGATTAGCCTGGGCAGCTTGGGGCCCAGCCAGGACAAAGGTTCCCCCAGTGCTACGGACACCCTAGCTGCTAGGGTGGGAGGCGCAGGGCCTGTCCCACCATCCCTTTCCTCCCGGGCCTCAGCATCAGAGTTCAGGCGCCAGCCGAGGTGGGGAGGGAGGCAAGGGCAGAGACGGCTCCAGGCCGTGCAGTGGAGGCCCAGGCCCAGGGGAGAAGACAGGATGGGGGGAAGGGGCTGTGGGAGAGGAAGAGGGGATTTCCGGGAGGGGGAGGGGAGAAGCAGCAGAGAGGGACGGAAGAGGGAAACAAGCCTGGCAGCCCCCTCCCCCGTTCCTTCCCCGAGGCAGTCAGGGTGGGCCAGCTGAGGAGGGGGGAGGCTCAGCTGGCCTCATCTGGAAGCCAGAGGGCCGGGGAAGAGCACGGGAGAAGACAATGGGGCTGTGTGTAGGTAGGGGAGTGTGTGTACACTGAAGGGAGGAGGGAGGCGGGTGAGGGAGAAGGAGGAGCGGGCAGCACAGCAGCTTGTGCAGGAGCATATGTGAGGGCAGGACCGGCCCAGGCTGCGGGGAACCGAAAACAAAGGGCCTGCTGAGATTTCCGCCGGGCAAGGGGCTGCGGAGGACGGAGGGACGGAATCCCGGAGGCGCTCTCCCGGCCTGCGCCCCACGAACCCTCAGCAAACAGCCTCCTGACACAGGGCACTGGCTGACCCAGCCTTCCCCGGCGCTCTTGGCCCACGACCTCCCCACGACACGGGGCTCCCTCTTCTTGCCTCCCCACACCCCGGACTGAGCAGGTCCCAGCGTGGACAGGAGACTCAGGACACCGCAGGGCGCCCAGAACTCGACGAGTGCCCAAGAGCCCACGGAAGACCTGGGTCGGGAGAGGGCAGGGGGCGTTCAGTCACACCCAGGGTGCGACCCCCTCCCCCTCACGACTTCTAGACCACTCGCGGTACTCAGGACCCCCAGGGGCAAGGAGGGACACCCAACGGGTTCCTGTTTCAGAGGAGATCGGGAGCGTCGCAGTCCTCCCTCTATCGTGCGACCACAGGCAAGCCGGGCTTACACCCCAGTTAAGCCTTTAGGTAATTGTGCGACCGTGGGCAAGTCACAGCCTTTCTTTGAATTTCCATCTCGTTTCCTCATCTGTGAAATGGGAGAACAATAGCTGCCGTTCTCGGAACACCCAAAGAATCAGAAAAGCTTAGATGGGTGAAAGCTCGGAGGCTTAAGGTGTTGCGCGGGGCACAGGGTTTTGTCCTCCTCTTCCCAGGATTCAAAGTTCAAGGGTGAGGCCGTTCTGGCTCTCAGGTGAGGGGGAAGGGCCGGCCACGGATCAGGAAGGGCGTCCTTTCCCACTCCACCCTGCGGGAAGGCACGGAATTCTTCCCACCTGGCGCGTGGCACGCGGGACCCTACGGATCAGTGCGTGGGGTCCTCCCTCGGGGCCTGACGTCACTGCCGCCCTGTGACGTCACGGTGGGCGCCCCTGAGGTCACGGGGCCGCGGCGCAGACAAAGGCCCGGCATGCCTCCGGCCTGGGTCCTCCCCCAGCTGCGTCTCCCACCCCCACTGGCCGTCCCCCGCTCCCGCCGGGCCGCACCTGAGGAACTCCTGCAGGCAGGTGTCGCAGAAGCGGTGGCCGCAGGTAGAAACCTGCACGGGCTCGCGCATGGGCTTCCCGCACAGCGGACACAGCAGCCGCCGCTTGGGCTTCTCCAAGAACTTGTAGTCAAAGCCGGGCATGGCGGGCGGGCACGGGCAAGCGGGGCCGGGTTCGCGGCGGCCCCACAGCCCGCGCCTCACTCCAGCCGCGCTCCCGGCTGCGGGCGGCGCCGACTGGCAGCCGCGGCCTGCGCCCAGCCCTTGAGCTCGCCCGCCGGAAGAGGGGGCGGGGCCGTGCACGCGCGGTCCTAGTGCCCGCCCCACCGGGCTCCCCACCCACCCGGCCGTCCGGCAGCTTCGGGGTCGGCACTCAGACAGACTCTCCCCCTCCAGGAAGCAGGGTCTCCTCTTTATGCTCGGGAACAGAGATCGAGGCCCCGCTACTCCCCAGGGTCGGGGGTGGGGTGGGGGGGAGCTCTGATGCTGGATGGGGCGGAGAGCCTCGGGGGACGGGCCGCGCCACAAAGATTCGCTTCTCCGGAGTCAACAGCTCGGCCTCGCGGGCCACGTGTCGCCCCGGGGCCCGGGGCTCCAGCTTGCAGGTGCTAGGCAGCTGAAGCTTGGCAACCAGATCCGGGGAGCCCAGCTGGGCGGGGAGGCCGGGCTGGGAACTGGGCCAGAGGAACCTCGGCCCGGGCCTCAGGCTGCGCCCACATTCCTCTCTCCACCGCGGCCCTGCAGCCCAGATGGAGCCCAGCCCGGCCCTGGGGTGGCCGCCACCCCTAGCCCTCAAGAGACCACACTCTAGGCAGGCAGCTGATTTTTTATTGGCGCTACTTCGCAGTCATCTGGGAAACTAGTCTGGTCCAGCCAGCTAGCCTTTCTCCCAACGTGCTTTGGGGGAATGGCATGGGGTGAAGGGCAAGTTTCCGCAGGGCTGTCCTCTACAGCATACCGCCGCCCATGCACTCCCCCCGGGGAAGGGAGGCACTCAGATTGTGTAAACCCGTGCCTCAGGATATAGGAGTGGGGGCGGGTGGTAGCACTCCTGGGACCTCCCTGCCCCAGGCAATGCAGGGGCTAGGCCTCTGGAATGGCCAGAACAGGCAGGCCCCAGCTTGCCTTACTCCAAAGCACTGAGCTGCGCTCCCAGTAGACACCAGCGACTTATTTTCTAACTGGGCTGGGGGAAGGGGCAGCGTCTAGGTGGAGCCACAGCTACCTCCAGCCTTTTTCTGCAGAGGCTCTGGAGACCTCCCTGCATCCGAAAGTTACATCTGGTCTCCAACTCTAGCCAGGCTGAACCCTGGGGACGTTGACTAAAGATAAGAAGGGGTGGGGAGGGGAAAGAGGGATGTTGGGGGAATAGGGTGGGTTGAGTTTTACATATCCAGGGCCAAAGGCAGAGCAGGGGCTTTACTGGTTCTTATACCCCATTGATGATACAATCCAGGGGGCTGGTCATGCCTGAGGCACCTGCACTTTTCAAGAACATTTACAGGAGAAGCAGTATCAGGGTCATCCAGAGTTGTATCCAGGTGCCTCAAGGGGGGACTGGCTCGTCTGTGACCGCTGGAGAGCACAAAAGAGAAATCCCTGCAGCCTCCCAGAGGGCAATGCCTCCCGCAAGCCTCAGCTACTTCCACTCTCACTCCCACACTGGGCCCTGGACTCTGCCAGGCCAGAAATAGAGGTTCAAACTAAACTGGACTTGAGGGTTGGAGGAGAAAGAACGCATTTGGGCCCTGGGGAGGAGCGGAGGCAGCCCTTCAGGCACAAGAAGCACCTACCCTTGCCCACCCCAGGAGCTCACTTTTGCCCAGCAGCTTCTGCTTTCATTTATCTGGGGGCTGAAAATGCTTTTAATAATTTGGGCTGTGACCACCGGGGATGGGAATGTGGGCAGGGGCCAGCTGGGTTAACCCTTGTGTGGGTGAGGGTGAAGTCATAACTCACGGCGGATAGCCAGGAGAGTGTTTCCATGGCAACAGGACACAGAAGTTACTGTGTAGGGGTGTGTCTCATCCAGCTGCACTGGCCTAGGGAGTCCAGCATCCTCATCCCTCCTTCCCAGTCGACCTCGGGCCCCTTTGCCCCAAGAGTACACTTCACTTTCTGCCAAAGAGAATCCCAAGGAGAGAAATAGGAGAAAGACATACCTTAGCAAGCAGCTAGCTTCCTAGATTGCCATATTGGCCCCAACATGGGGTCGCTGAGTTCAGTAGCCCTGAGCACAACCCCCCATTGCCCCTGGGTCTGCCCACACCCCTACCTGCCCCCATAGTGCCCACTAATCACCTGCCCCAATGGCCACAGTGAAGGCATCCCCACAGGCCACCATTGCTATCTTGATTCCCTGGAGGCCCTGGACTTGACAAGGTACCCGGCTGACCCGGCGAGAGACGGTACCCAACTGCCCATGCTGATTGCTGCCGAATGTATAGCAGTCACCAGAGGCTGTAGGGGAGGAGAGAGGAAAGGAAGGAAAGGGTGCCTCAGCAGAGGGCCCAGGGAAGCCAGGGGCGTCCACCTTTGGCCTCCTGTGCCCAGGCCCTACTTACCAGTTACAGCAGCTGAATGAGCAGTGCCCAGGTCCACGCCCAGCAGGGGCTCCCGGTCCAGGGGTGCAGAACCTAGTGGTGTGAAGCTCAGGGCCTCCTCCACTTGCTGGTGTGGGGCAGGCTCCTCCCCTAGGGAGAGGTGATCCAGGCCCAGCTTGTTGAACCTGAGGGCAGAGCCAAAAGCCAAGTCCAGCTGACACCGTTTATATAGACTGTCCTCCCCCCACCTATCTGGGCAGGAGCTGGTGCACCAGGGGACATGTCTTACACTGGGTTGAACCCACAGAACACTCAAGACCCCCTCAGTTCTAATCCCTGGTGGGAGGTGGGCAATGACAGATGGAGCACTGGCAGCTACGGAGGGTGGGGGAGAGGGCAGGCTAGTCACTGCAGCGCACCTACTTCACGTACCTGTTGCTCCCACAGGCCAGGGCTTGGCCGGGCACAGTGAGGATCATGGAGGAGTCAATGCCACATACAACCCGCTGGGCTTCCTGTCCTGGCGGCATGGGTACCTGCTGGGGGCAGCTGTGGGACTCCCTGGTGCCTAGTCCCAGCCGGCCTGCAAGGAGAAACCGGCACTGGGCTAGTCTGAGCTTTAGGGTTAGTGATACTAGGATAAGGAGGACCCACAGTGCAGCATGAGTGAAGGCTGTTCCTGACTGAAACGCCCATCCTTGGCCCCTCCGTGGGTCAAAGTTCTACTCCTCCTTTAAGGCCCTGCTCAGCTGCCACGTCTGTGTTCGCCAGGTAGAGTCCCTTGCCATTCCTTGTGTTCCCACACCTCTGGACCTTGGGTGAGCCCTGATGCTGTCTGTCCTCTATCATGTTGGAGATGTGTCATCCTTCCCCCATCTAGACTGAGTCCTCCAGGAGGACAGGGACCCCCTATCTAAGTCATCCCTAGTTTCAATGCCCAGCCTGATGCCTGACCCAGCGAGGGGCACAACGTATACTTCTGGATGAATGAAATCTCTCTCATTACATCATGAGCACCCGAAGGAATTGACATCATGTTCATCTTGTCTCAGCACCCAGCACAAGGTGGGCACGTATTGGGTGTGCAGTAAAGGTTTGTCGAGTGAATAAATGAATCAGAGAGAAAAGGAGGAGGAGAAAACAGGCCATAGGGTAGAAGATGGCTATGAAGAGGAACAAATCATGGCTGGGGGGTGGTTCCAGAGGCTAGAACAGAGTGAAATCTTACCACCATCTCCGCGGCCCCAGGCAAATAGTTCCCGCTCAGTGGACAAGGCCAGCACATGAGACGCCCCACAGGCCACCTGCACCATCTCATAGCCCAGCAGGGCCTCCACAATGGTGGGCTAGAGAGAGCGGGAGCAAGGGCAGACTGGGCGAGAGGCCTGGACTAGCCGCCTGGCCTCAGCAGCCTCTGTAGGGATGAAGTTGGAGGCTGCAAATTCTCATGAGGTGGCTGTCTCTTTAACTCCCCCCCACACATACTGCAACCACTGGGGAAGCCTGGTCTTTCTGTACTTCCCCAGATGCTGCCCAGAACAGGTGCAGCCTGGGAGGTACAGGGACCTGTGGCTGCTGGGGATTCCCCTGCCCCCAAGCTGGGTGTCAGCTCTCAAATGTGGGCTGCTTGCCATCTCCCCACTTCCTCCTCCCCAATGTACACTCAAAACCCACCTGGCTGATGTCATTGAGGCTGCCATGGCCTAGGCACCCATTGCTGCCACTGCCAAAGGTCATGATGATGCCTCGGTCTGGGGAGGGGAGCAGTGAGGAAAGGGAAAGGAAAGAGGTTAGGCTGTTTTTCCAGACAGACCAGTGCAACCTTGGATCGGAGGAGCAAGAAAAAGTTAGTTGGAGGCTAGGGCAGGAAGAATTGGATGGGGGGAGAAAAGGACTGGGGTCTTTCTTCCCAAGTGTGTGACTTTGGACAAGTGACAGCCTCTGAGCCTTAGTTTCTACATCTGTCAAATGGGGATGATATAACTGCCTTGCCAGGCCTGCTGTGAAGGTAAAGGAGATCAGGTAAGTAAAGCACTCCCTGGAAGATAAAAGCATTATTAAGTGAGCAGTTAGCAAATGATAGGCAAGGAAGGAAACTGCTCTGGGGGGGTCTTCTTAGAGCTGAGTCCCCACAGGCTAGTCCCCTGACCGGCTCACCAGTCAGGCAGGCCGTGAAGAGGTCCCCACAGGCCACATGCTTGATAGTCACACCCGACTGGCCCTCCAGGAAACGGGAGACGAACTGGGGCTGCTGCTGCTCCACCGCCCCAGGGAGGAGGGGGCCCCCTCCAGCGCCTAGGGGCGGGGCCTGCGAGGGGACAGGGGAGGGCGTGGGCGGGGCCTGAGTGCTCAGCTCCTGAGCCACGCCCCCCTCCATTCGGGCCCCCACCCCCACCCCGCCTGCTCACCTCCCAAAGTATGAGGCGCCCGGAGCGCGTGACGCCAGCCTTCTGCGTGCGCCCCGCTGCCACCTGGACCACCTCTGTGTTGAGCATTGGCAGCCGCAGCGGCACACTGAGCCCGCCACCCCACGTGTACACCGATGACAGCGGCGGCGGAATGGCCGGCCGGGCAGGTCCCCGGGGGACACCTGCGGGGACAACTCATCAGGCCTATTAAATTGGTGGGATGGACTTCCCTGGTGGTCCAGCGGATAAGCCTCCACGCTCCCAATGCAGGGGGGCCAGGTTCGATCCCTGGTCAGGGAACTAGATCCCACATGCATGCCGCAACTAAAAATCCCCACGTGCTGCAACAAAGATCCCCACATACCGCAACCAAGACCCCGCACAGCCTTAATTAATTAATTAATTAATTTTAAAAAATAATAAATTGGTGGGAATGCCATGGTGTCCGTCGGAACCCCTGCGGTCGCCCCGACTTACCTCTGCAACGGCCACTGGTGGTCCTGCCCCCTGTGCTGCCGGGGGCCATGGGTGGCCCGGTGGCCAGGGGCTTCTCTGCCCTGCAGGACAGATGGGGGCTTCAGGCCAAGGACCCTCCTTGGCATCCCCACACCCAGAAATGGTGGACTTGCCGAGAATGCCCCTCTCTGCCCCAGGCCTACTGTGCTCCCACGGGGTGCCCCACTGCTGCCCAGGGCCCCCTCCCTGCACTGGCCTCCGCATGCGGACGCTGCCCAGGTCGGTGTGGAGGTTGAGGAGCGCCCGGATGCAGAGTGGCTGCGCCATGATGTGGCTGAGCGGTGGCCGCTGTGCAGGCTCCAGGCTGAGAAGACTCAGAACCAGCTGGCGCAGCTCAGGGCTGTACCGGTCAGAGATGGGCGCAAAGGTGCCGCTCATGATCTTCAGCACCAGCGCTGGCAGGTTCTGTGAAGGCACCACGTGTGGGGTTGGCCAGAACCTCAGGCCAGGCTCTTAACCTGCAACACCCCCAGCTCCAGGCCCAGCCCCTAGCCTGGTGGGGTGGCCACAGCCCTGCACTCAGAAGCCATCGGTATGGTGAGGGGACTCCCAGGATGATAGGGGAGCCAAACCCTGCTTTCAAGAACCTCTGATAGGGGAGCTGCAGCCATGTCAGCTGGATGCATGTTGGGAAAACTCACGTCTTGCCCTTAGGAGGGTCCCTAATCTGATGGGAGAGCCCTACCCTCAGGAGCCCTCAGTTTAATGGGGGGACCCAAGCCCTACCTTAAGGAACCCATAGTCTTAGGGAAGCCACAGCCCTGGCCTGGGGTAATCCACCAGTCTGATGAGAGAGACATAAGTGAGCCACAAGAGAAGAAACACAGAAGTGGTTGGAGCCAAGGACTTCAGGAGATAGAGGTAGGGATCCCAGTTGTCCCCCTGGGGGGACTTACTCACCGCAGCCTCAAAGGCCCTCTTGAGGCTGGCCAGCTCATACAGAACACAGCCCAGGGCCCAGATGTCACTCTTCTGGTTGTAGGGCTTGCCCTCACACAGTTCAGGGGAAATGTAGCATGGAGTACCCACCACCTGCAGGAGGGAAGCTGATATTACAGCCCCGGGGTGGGAGGACCAAGGCTCTGCCCAAAAGCCCACTTAGAGACAGCTTCTCCCCAAAGTAGGCAAAAGTGCTTCCTCCTGCAGGACCATCCAGCCAGGGACTAAGGGGCCAAGGTCTTGGGGGGGTGGGGCTGGGGACAGGGATGCAAAGTAGACCTTGGCCCTCAAAACCTCCAGCACCCTTGAGGTCCCCTCCATGCCCAGGCACCGTATAGGCCTTGCTCTTGCTGCTAAGGATCTTGGAGATGCCGAAGTCACCAATCTTGACGACCATGCGGTGTTTGTCTAGAAGGATGTTTTGGGTCTTGAGGTCCCGGTGCAGGATGAGGTGGGTGTGCACGTGATGCAGCGCCAGCAGGATCTGCACAAAGAAGTGCAGGATGGTCTCCTCCTCCAGCAGGGAATTACAGCGCTTCTGGATGAACTCAGCCAGGGTGCCACCTGCAGTCGCAAGGAACTAGTCAAGATCCAGGTTTCTCCATGCTTGAGATGTTCCTTTTACGAAACTGAAGACCCAGACAGGGCAAGGGCTTGCCAGTGTCACACAACTGGGGTCAGAACCCTATACCTCTGACCCTCAGCCAAGCCCATTCCAAGGAGGGAAGCTGGCTGATCTGTGCCTGCCTGTCCCAGAGGTGAGAGGCCCTTGGAGCCAGGCCAGTGCAAGGAGGCTGGCCCACCTGGTGCATATTCCATGGCGATCATGAGAGCCTTGTCCTCCAGGAAGTTCTCGTAGTACTCAATGACATTGGGGTGGTTGAGCAGCTTGAGGACCTGGCACTCATTCTGGGCTGCCTGCCTCTCCTCCTTGGTCATCTGTTCCACTGGGATCTGCTTGATGATCACCAGCTTCTGGTCAGCCTTGCGAAGGCACAGATGAACGATCCTGAGGACGTGGAACACAGGAGTGGGTACCCGCTGGGCTTCCAGCCACGTATCAGGCAGGGCAGACCTGCTGACTGGGTGTTCCCTAGGACAAGGGAACTGGCCCCTAGACTAAGAAGTCATCTAAGTTAGTGCACAGAACACTGAGTTTAGGAACAGGGAGAACCGACCACAAGCTGTCTGAGACCTTGGGCAAGTCGTTTAACTTATCTGGGACTCAGTTTCAGCACAGGCACAATGACTGTGCCTAATAAAGTTAGTCTTGGTCTCTGTAAGTCCGCATAGACTCTGGAGTTAACTGCCTGGTTCGAATCCTGGCTCCTCCTCTTACTAGTTATCTGGTCTTAAGTTATGTGACATCAGGATCTGGAAAACAGGATCGATCTCACAAGGTTGTTGAGAGGACCAAATGAGAAAATGCATGTACTGCACTCAGCACAGCGCCTGGCACATCAAAAATACTCAGTGAGTAGGAGCCATTCATTTTATTATTTTCTGCCAATTCTGTAGTCAGTGTTCATAAAAGCAGGGTTTTGTTCTTTCTCCTTCACCGCTATAGCCCCAGTGCATAGCCTAGTGCATACCCCAGCACTTAGTAGGAGCTTAATAAGTATCTGTTGAATGATGGACTATCTAAGTATCAACTGTATATCTCCAGCTCAGACCCCTCCTCTGAGCCTCAGACTTCACATATTCAACTACCTGCTTTGCATCTCTACCTGAATGGCTGGCAAGCATCCTGAATTCTAACAAATACAAAACTCTTGATCCCTGCCCTTGAAACCTTTCCTTCCTCAGTTTCTTCCATCTCAGTAAATGACACCACCATCCCCCAGTTATTAAAGTCCCCCAGTTAGTAAAGTCAGACACCTGAAAATCATGCCAGAATCTTTCCTCTGTCTCACACTAACATCAGTAAATCTTGTTTCTACTACCTACAAAATACTGGGAACCCACCCATTTCTCTGTGTCTTCTGCTATAACCCTTGGCCAAATTATCATTTCTTGCCTAAAATACTGCACTAGACTTCAAATGGTCCCTTTCACTCTTGTCACCCTCAAATCTAAATTCTACACAGCAGCCAGAGTGACATTTTAAAAATGCAAATCATATCAAGACCATTCCTCCGTTTAAACCTCTTTTCCTTTACACTGCAAATAAATTCAACTCCTTTACCTCAGCCTACAAGGCCGTAATTTGGTTCCCGCCCTCTGTGATAATCACATTTTATTCCATTCTTTACCTTGCCCACTACATTCCAACTACATTAGTCTTTTTCTCAGTTCTCTGAATACTCTGAATTCTTTCCCACGTGAGGACCTTAGCATAAGCTCTTTCCTCCGCCTGAGAAGCTCTGCCTTTTTCAGACTACATACTGGTCCTCATTCCTCAAGTCTTGGTTTGAAACTTCACCTCTCAGAGAAATTTTCCCTGATCATCCCAAATGAATACTCCCTGGTGTTGTACTCTATTCTCGCCGTTTGTTAATCACTGCTTTAACAATGTCCTGTTTATTGTATAATTTTCCGATAGTCTGTAAGCTACGAGAGTGAAAGGAGCACGCCTGTTTGGTCTTAACTGTATACCCAGTATCGAATGCCTGACGTGTATAGTTGCTTCTCAACATTTGCTGAATGAATGAGTCAGGATCAAAGAACAAACTCTGCGGGGGGCCGCAAAGGCTGGCCGGGGGCGTGACCTCCTTGGAGGCGGAGTTTCCCAACCAGGACTAGGACAGGAAGCCTGCGCAGGGCTTCCCGGATTAGGCGCTCACGCATCGGGGCGGGGCTAAACGGGTATAGATTTTGCTGTCGGAGTTGGGGCTTGTTTTCCCTCTCCCCGAGCAATTGCCTCCCCCAGAGCCCTGGCTCACCCGAAGGCACCTCTGCCCACCACTCGGATCCGCTCGTACTTCTCCATCTCATTTCTCAGAGTCACATTTCCGGAACCTCCAAACTCAGACACAGCGCGTGCGCGGGCCCGCCCTCTCTAGAACCACGCCCCCTGCACTGCAAGATAGTTGAGGGGCGGAGCTAGTGGAGCTAGGTGTTGGTTCAGCCTCTCGTTTGTCTCCGCTAATTTGCACCGTCCCTGCAGCCCGGATCCTCAGTCGCCCTCCCAGTGTGCAAGGAATGGGGCGATATGCCATTTCTTGGCATGCCCCGCAAAAGCCAGCACCTTACCAGCTGCTTCCTACACACGTGGCCGCATCCGGCCCTCGCAAAGCTTCCTTAGACCGCAGGGGTTCCCCGCGCAGGCCGAGTGAGGGTGGGAAGAAAGGGCCGATCTCTCCCTGCCCCACTCTTTGCCCACTAGTGCGCTGTTTCCGAAGGAGAGGGCAGATTCTCACTGGCACGCAAACGATAAACACTACCAAAACAACCGAGTCAGCGGTCTCGGTCTGTGGGGGCAGGGTGCCGGATTCGTTTCGCGTTTGCCTAGGGAGGGACCGGGGAAACCCCGACCTGTGCAAGTTGATTCACCTCGGGAGGACGTGACGCGGTCTCCGGGCCGTCCCGGCTAGTGAGCGCTGCGCTCGTCAACACCCTCAGCTCCCCAACGCACACATACAACGCTGCCGCTGCCGCAGAGTAATCTGCCTTCAGTTCTCAACTAGAGAGAACCGCCTTGGGGGAAGATGGGAGGGAGTGGACTACTACCTGAAAGCTTCGGGGAGAGGGGGAAAGACTTTTGTTCGGCTGATATGGGTTCAAGGCTTCTGCCCAGAGGTAGGGGGTCGTCGGTTAGTACAATTGTCTAAGATCTTGACCAGAAGTGAGTTTAATTCCAGGTCGCTCCCTGGCGCCTCCTGCTCTTCACGAGCTCCATAAAAGCTCAGTTTAGGGAGCAGGAAGGATGGTGATTAGCTAAGGGATAGCATCCCTATTTGAGTGGGCGAGGAACGTGGGGAAAGGGGTGTTCATCTTCAGCTCCCACCCTGCCCCTTGAAAGGGTGCCCAAACCTACCCACATGGAATGACCACTGGAAGGGCCCCTCATGAGGGACCCTCAGTCTGGCTCAGGCCGCTGTGGCTGTCGGACAAAGCTGCCCTGTGAGCAAAGGGGAGAGCAGAGGAGAAGGCCGCTCAGCCGGCACACTCCGTGCTCTCCCCTAGAAACCGATCGGGCCTTGGTTGACCAAGAAGCCCCAGAGGGGTTAATGTGTAACCTTGGAGCCGTCAGGGGAGGCAGGACAAACACCCAAACCGCTTTGCGCCTCGGGTTTCTGGCTTTTCCTCCCTCTCGCAGCACCTCCACCACCTCCCCCCCGCCCCCGCCCCCACTACTCCTTTCTCCTTTACCCCCGCCCCCGCCTCTCCGCCGCCCTTCAGTTTGCCTGGTTCCTTCGCGGGCGGGAGGGGATCCCGCGCCACGGTGAGAACAGGCTGACACCTAGTGGTCGCGAGCTGCAACTGCTCCACGCCACTGGCCTGCAGAGTGAGGGTCACCCCAGCGGCCTGGGCAAATCGGCCGTCTTCCCCGCCCCAGCCTCCAGGGAGCAGGGAGAAGAGAGCTGGGACTGTCTGAGGGAGGATTGTGACTGCCGCGCGGCCCCAGGAACCCAAGAGCCGGACGGGAGGATGGGTGATGAGTTAGTCGACAGTTTCTAGGCACCGACTCGGTGCGGGACGAGGTAGAGGCAGGTAAACGTATTCGTCTTGGGCTCGAAGAAGCTAGTGATCCAGTGGTACGAGGTCCGGGCGGAGATCACAGTCCGAAGCGGGGCAACGGCTGGTCCCCAGAACCAGGGATTAAGGACGTGGGTTGTGACGGGCCTCGCTTAGTTCTGCCCACAAAGGAGTCGAGGGAGGGGAGAGAGAGTTATCTCAGTATCCGCCCAGGAAGGGGAGCCGGGACCCCTGGGGAAAGTGGTTATGCGGGTTAACGAGGCCAAGCGAGCGAAGTGGGACTCCGTCGGCAGTCGGGAGCTGCCAGCGAGGGGTGGCTCGATGGCGGCGCCCCCAGGACAGCCCATTTTGCCCGAAGTCCGTGGGATCCTCGAGGCGCCAGAGGGGGCCCCGGGAAATGGGGCTCGCGCCCTCCGCGCTGCAGAGGCGCCGGAGGGGCGGGGACAGGCGGGCGGGGCGGGAAGGGGGCGGGGGCAGAGGCCGTTGGGGAGGGAACTGGAGGAGCGAAGGGGCCTAGAGGTCTCCGCCGAAACCGTGTGTGTGAGGCCGGCGGCCGGCAGCAGAGGCGTCCGGGGTGGACCGGCCCGAGAGGGAGCCCCTTTCCCGAACGGCCGGAGGAGGCCACCTAGAGGGCGGACAGAGGCAGGGAGGGCCAGCATGCCCCCAATGCTGTTCCCCGCCCTGCCGCTGCTCCTGGGCGCCACGCTGACCTTCCGGGCGCTCCGGCACGCGCTCTGTCGCCTGCCCCTGCCTGCGCACGTGCGCGCCGACCCCCTGCGCACCTGGCGCTGGCACAACCTTCTCGTCTCCTTCGCCCATTCCATTGTATCAGGGATCTGGGCGCTGCTGTGGTGAGTGGAGGACTGGGGGAGTGAAGGTGGCCCGGGGACCCCGCGTTACTCTTTCCATCACTCACCGGAGGGCTAAGGCCCAGGCAGTCTCACCCGATTCCCGGTTTAAAATGCTGTCCAAACAGGAGCGGCAGCAGCGCCTGGGGAGCGGGGGGGTTCTCACCTGGGAAACAGGAGACACCTGGGTTTCAGCCGAGCCCCTCCTGGCTCCCCCGTCAGCCAATAGCGCCAGCCCAGACCCTCGGGGGACTGGCAAGGGTAATGGAGGGGGAAGTTGTGGGTCCTTGGGGATCCTGAGATGAGATCCTGCCTTCTCCCTTCCCTTCCAGTATATGGCAGACCCCTGAGATGCTGGTGGACGTTGAGAGCGCATGGTCGCTTTCTGGCTATCTGCTTGTTTGCTTTTCCGCAGGTAGGTCTTGCCCAAGAAACATTAAAAAGGGGGGACAGGGATGAGATGCTTGTTCAGTACCATTTATGACCTCTTCCTCCAACCCTCCGCTAGGGTACTTCATCCACGACACTCTGGATATTGTGGTTAGCCAACAGGCACGAGCTTCTTGGGAATACCTCGTCCACCACGTCATGGTGAGAAGCAGGGGATGTGGTGTAGGCCTGGTGCTAGCAACCTAGTCTCAGCTGTCTTTCTGAACCTGGGAGGTAAAGACCATCTTTTCTTAACTCCATCCCCAGCCTGTGTCCCACATCTTCTCATGCTAGAATGCTGACGGCTGGGTCTCTAGGCCCTTGCTTCACTATTTGAGGCCAGCAATCATGGCCTCACCTTCTAAGACTGGAAACTCCACCCAGAGAATCTGTGGGCAGGGACCAAAATTTAGTCTTGTTGAATCCCTGTAAACTGTATTTCAGAAAGCAAATAAGGGAAGATTTCCTACCCCTCAATCTGGTAGCCTTGTTATTCCCACCAACTTCCAGGAAAGCCTTGACATATGGGTTCCCTAACCCGTTCTCTCCCTTGCCTTGTAGGCTATGGGTGCCTTCTTTTCAGGCATCTTTTGGAGCAGATTTGTTGGTGGGGGCGTCCTAACACTGCTGGTGGAGGTCAGCAACATCTTTCTCACAATACGGATGATGATGAAGATCAATAATGCTCAGGACCTCCTCCTCTATCGAGTCAACAAATACATCAACTTGTTTATGTACTTTCTTTTCCGCCTGGCCCCTCAGGCCTACCTCACCCATTTCTTCTTGGGTTACGCCGGCCAGAGTAACCTGGGAACCTTTCTGCTGGGCATCCTGCTTATGCTGGATGTCATGATTCTCATCTACTTTTCCCGCCTCCTCCGCTCTGACTTCTGCCCCCAAGGTGTCCCCAGCCGGCAACACAAAGACAAGTTCTTGATTGAGTGAAAAGCGCAGTTAGGTACTTGTGGCAAGGACAGCAAACACAGCCAAGAACACCCTCACACGGACTGAGAAGAGATTTAGCCCCTTGCCTGAGGTGTCCTCTGGGGCCAGCCACTCCACCTTTCAAGCCTGCATTCACTATTGAAAACACTAATGAAAGCACTCTTCTGAAGTCCTTGTCCTTCCTTGGGCAAGGGGTGAGGGAAGCAGACAGACCGGTTGGACATGGTAGATGGGTATGGGGACAGGGTGCTACCGGAAAGCCAGCCAACCCACACTGCCCTGAAATGGATGCTAACGAAAACTCTGGATATTGGTTTCATACAAAGCCTCTTCCAGAGATAAAGGAAGGGGTTCTTGCAAAGCTTCTTGCTTGGTCTCTTACCTCATGATGGAGGACAAGTTGTAGTTGTCCTAAGACAATCAACTCTAGTCTGGGTCACAAATATCTGTTACAGGTATGGTGAGGTGATAGGGCTGAGTGTTCCAACAGGTTAAGTAGACCAAGAGTCTTGCCCAAGCCCTGTTACTTAGGTGTGTATATACTATAGTATGGCCTCCCACCCAGAAATCCACATAAAGAAAAGAAACATACATATAGTGAAAACTTTTATATTTTAGAATTAGCCAGCTGGACTCAGTTTAGATGATCCCAATCTGAAAAACAAAAGGGAGCTTTGTTACTGGGAGTTGAAATGTGAGTATTAAGCGGGAATTGTCAAAGTTAAAAAGCAAACTGAGGGCACATGGTGAGGGGTAGGGCCTATTAAAGACGGGGCACAGTCAGTCAGTTGGAACTAATCACCGAAGTCAGGGTTTGGTCACTAACAGACACATCATTTGCACCCAGGAAGCGGGGGTGTTAAGGAGTTTGTAGCAAAGGAAGCTTACTTTGTTGGCAACATCCAAAGCGTCATAGTCAGGAGCCAGTCGAACATATGCCTTCTTCTCTCCATCAGGCCTAGGGTGGAGGAGGAAGCCTTAGTCCCTACCACCCTCACTGCCCCCATCCATGCCCCTCCTTCCTCCCCAGTCTTCTGGCGTATCAGTGGTTCCTTTGTTCATGTCATTTTTTCCCCCCAAATAGTGATTTTTCCATCATTTGCGCAGAGGGGGTCAGGGAAGCCACTAAGCCACAAAGGAAGCCAATTCCATTTTATGGGAAACACCACAGGCATTCTGACATTAACTGTATCTTACTCTAGGGTCTGCTTCTGTCTAGAGGTAGGGATCAAGAAAATGAGCACCAACCCCTTAAGTCCTAGAGGCAGGACAGCTGATGTTTCCTCAGAAGCTCATACTCCATACAAGGGGCTGCAATTACAGCAGGGGCTGCTCACTGGGAAGTCTACTTCTGATCCCAAAAGCAGCATCAAGGAATTGCATGCCATTCAGGTTTCCTGGCTTCTGACAAGAGGCCCAGAGGCCCTGGGTTCCTCCGCATCCCACAGGACTCCACTCACCTGATCAGGGTGTTGACCTTAGCCACGTCAATGTCATAGAGCTTCTTCACAGCCTGTTTAATTTGGTGCTTGTTGGCCTTGACATCCACAATGAACACCAATGTGTTGTTGTCTTCTATTTTCTTCATGGCTGACTCGGTGGTGAGGGGGAACTTGATGATGGCATAATGGTCAAGCCTGGGAGAGAGGCAAAATGGGGTCAACTGGCCTGGGCCCAGTAAAATAAAGAACGGGCCCTCTTTTGGAGCCCAGGTGCGTCAGACGATGAGGCAGCAATCATCTGTGTCAGACTTTGGTCGCTGAACAGTGTCATCACGTGCACCCTGAAACTTAGGGACCTGGAGCCTCAGCTTGGGGATGTCTCAAGGGCTTTCATCCTTTAAATGATTAAACAATCATTTTTGAGTTCCAACCTTCTTCATTCTTTTACCTGACCTCAACATTTCTGAAGAGCAAATTTCTAGAAGAAATTTGAGACTTAAGAGGTTAGACAACTTAACCCAAGAGCACAAAGTTAAGACTATGGAATCTAGAAACTCAGGCTAGGGTTCCGAAGAATGTTGGTGCTTCACTATGAGGCTGAATTGACTGTTTTGCCCCCTTTGGTTGCTGAAAACTGGCTTACAAGCCATCAATTCTTTTTTTTTTTTTTTTTTTTTTTTTTTTGCGGTACACGGGCCTTTCACCGCCGCGGCCTCCCCCGTTGCGGAGCACAGGCTCCGGACACGCAGGCTCAGCGGCCATGGCTCACGGGCCTAGCTGCTCCGTGGCATGTGGGATCCTCCCGGACCGGGGCACGAACCCGTGTCCCTGCATCGGCAGGCGGACTCTCAACCACTGCGCCACCAGGGAAACCCAAGCCATCAATTCTTGAAAGCAAATTTTTATTTACAGCTCAGGTTAAAGTTACAGTGGCCATCTAACACAGCTTTCCCCCTGAAATTTAGAGAAGCAAGGTTCTATTTGCCTGGGTACACCATCCTCTTTTGAAGGTAGAGATCAGATCTCAATCTCTCATCACACTAAATTCTAGGTCCAAATGGCAGTAAAAATTCTGTCAAGTCCATTTCTCCGTGGACACAATCCACTCTCCTGCCTTTTTCTTAGGCAGCAGTGGGAGGACCCATTGGTGGTAACCACTACCATGGCTCTAAACTGTGCTCCCTAAGGTCGGTCATTACGACTAGTGACACCAAAACACTCAAGTACCCTAACCTTTCCCACTCACTCCCCCAACCATTTCTTGAGTGTAAACATTTGGGAAAGTGAATGAAAAGAAGTTGCCATACACTGCTCTAGGTCTTCACTGTCCAATATAGATAAATGAATCTCATCAATCTAGAATCATCCCACATCCTCACCTTCAAGGACTATTCCCCACAGCAAAGATTTTAAAAAGTGCAACGAGGAGCAACCTAAACCTGGAACCCCGAACAAAGAACATCTAAGTCCCACTTTATACTCACAAGAAAGTAGACTACATATGAAATGATGATTAACCTAACAATTCGCTAATCTTGACAGTGACTCTGGGTTGTTTTAAACAATTCCTGCTAATATGCTAAACACGCCTCCTTTCGTTCTTAAATAGGGCATTATTCTCTTCATACTTCCTTTAGAGAAGCACACTAGGTACCAACATGGTTTTGAGAAGCCATGCTCTAGGTTTGGTAAATTTCCAAATTACCAATGGAGGATACCCAAACATCTTTTCATGGGTACGGGGCAGTACTGACTTGTTTCTCCTAGGGGCGCTCTTCCGAGGATATTTGGGCTGCCTCCTGAGCCGCAGTGTTTTGGGCCGTCGGAAGGTGGGTGACGTCCGGATCTTCTTTTTTTTGTGGCTGTGTACGCCTTTCAACACTGCTTTCTTGGCCTTCAAAGCCTTTGCTTTGGCTTCGGCTTTGGGAGGGGCAGGGACTGAGAGAAGGAAAGAAAACGAGGGTGCGGGATTCAGAAATCAATCACTTCTGGCCTCAAGACCCACAGTGGGCGCCCCAGGCCACACGTGCATCAGTGGTTCCTTTGAAGACATCACAGGTCTCAGGAGTTACAAATTTTTCCATCATATGCACGATTCTAGGGAGAACTTGCGATACGATGAGAAAGAAACTAGCAACAGCCGAACGCTTGACACTTGCTAAAAATGTGAACTAGTAGTTTTATGTATACCATCGCCCAGCCATTGGCGGAGAGTATATAGCCCCATTTAACATGGGGATAAAAGGGAAGTTGAGGGTACCGATTCCTTACAGGCCTAGAGACATGGAGCTCCCCAGAGCCGACTGTCTGGCTGTCCCCCGCAGGTGGTACCGGCCGGGCTTGCCTCCCCAACACCCTTCACTGAAGCCCAGACCACGAGGCTGGGCCCACGCGCTCCTCAGCGTTGCCAAAACTCGAGGAGCGGTCCCACAGCAGACACCGCAAGGCCTGGCTCAGCCACCATCCTCCCAGTCCATTCACTCTGCGGGGACCCCAGGCCAGCCAGCTGTGTATCCCCAGCCCCCGCACACACCTTCCTTCTTCGCCTTCGGCGCCATCTTCGTGAAAAGGGTTTCCTAGACTTGTTCCCACGGGCTTATAGAGTCAAGTCTCACAGAAGACTCGCGATACTTTTTAGTTAAAGCTGATTGGATACTCTGCAGCGCGGCGCCCGCCGGGAATGGTAGTTAGATTTTATTTCCTCGCGAGAGGAATTAAACTAGCACCACCCCTCCGTTTGTTAGACCCTAAAGCTTCATGGGGGTTGTAGTTTTTTGGAGACGCGTGTTTATTTTATGTGGCGGGTGGATGGTGTAGCCTGCACCTGCACGGGACTGAGCACTTCACATCTTGAGCAGCTTTAGGGAGGAGGATTACAGGATTGCAGTTCCACTGCAAACTGGAATTAGTATACTGTAGTTAGATTGACTCAGGTAGAGTGAAGCAAAATTCTAGAACGTTAGAGCAGAATTTGCCCAGTCCAACTCCCTCAGACATCTGTGGAAATTGAGGTCGAGAGAGGGGACACGGATTATTTATAACACGGTGATTAGGTGGCAGAAAAAGTCGAGTCAGGCGGAGGGGAAGAGCAAAGTGTCAGAAGTAGGAGGTGGCCACATTGCCCCTATGACAGATTTCATGCATCTTCCCGTTAATAGTCTTGAAGAGACTCTACCAATTATTCCAAATACCCAGAGATCAGATTTCTCCAGGATACGCTCGTTCTTCTTGGGAATAATTTCATTCACAGTCCCCTCCCTTTAAGCAGTCTTCTCTTCCTTGCTCCAGTCATCTTTGCGTCCCCAAATTCAGTTCCTGACACAGAGCAAGGTTTAGTAAACGCTCGGGTTTTCTTTGAAGGACTGTGCTTATCCCATATCACATCGCCTTTCTGTCCTCCCCCTCCTCTCCTGGAATCACCTTTGAAGGTGAGATCTGTTGTGTGCTACCCCCTCTTCTAGCCTGCAGACTGCAAAAAAGAAAAGTCCTGGGGGGGTGGGGGTAGATTTCAATGGGGTCAGAGCGAAGAACGCCCATACCAAAGGAGAGTCCCCAAGTCCCAGAGCGGTGACTTCTCCAAAGGGAGGAATTCTGGGTCCCCTAGCCCTCCTTTATCCTCCACCAAGGGAGGCAGCTTGGTCTTCGGCGCCCCAGGCCCCCAATCTAACACGGCAGCCTTGGAGGAAAACGCACCAGATTTCGGACCTCTCTCTCCTTGGTGGCACCTCGTTCCGACCCTGGCACCCCCTCTACGCTCCCCACCACCACCTCCCAGGGCAGAAGGGCGAGTGGGGGCAGACCCTATGAGTCACGTCCTGGGCCTGGAGTTGAGGAGGGAAGCGCCGCCTCTCCTAGGGCCCCTTCTCTCCCCCTTTCCCCTCCCGCTGGTTCCTGGCGCAGCCAGATGCTGCGCAGCGATCACCGATTCCCCATCACCAATTCGACTGGGTAAGGGTCCCCATGGAGGCTCCGCCCGGCACAGGAGGTGCAGGGGAGAGAGACCTGGGGGATCCCGATCTGGGCAGGTTCCAACCAGGGTGAGGGCGGGCCCGCAGCCGGGTGAGGCGTCTGCAGGGGGAGCCTGACCTGGGGCAGCGCTGGCGGGAGGAGGGGAGGGGGAGGCTGGGGCGGACTGCGAGGCCTGGAGCTGCCGGGAGAGGGGCGGGGGGCGGCCCTTTTCCAGGAATTTCCGGGGATCAAGTTACAGCGCTTGCGAAGGGAGAGCCGAGTGGGACGCGAGGCCCTGCAGCGCACTGGGCCCCTCGCCCCCTCCTCCAGCAGTCCACCGGCCGTGCTGTGCCGTCCCTGCCCACACTGACCCCGTGTGGCGGGGCCGCTCCGCGCCCCCGGGCTTCTCTGTTATGGTAGGGTCGCCTCAACCCCGAGTTGTCGTCGGGTCTTCTCGGCCTCGAGTTATTGTAGGAACTATCCGGCCCCGGGTTATTGTAGGGTCAGCGCGGGCTCGGGTCCCCCCAGACGGGACTCCACGCCCCAACTTGGCGGCCGAGGGGTCTCCTCGCCCTCGAGTCGTCCTGGGGACGCCCCGGGCCCGGGTGATTGTGGGTTCGCCCCGGCCCCGGGTGATTGTCTCATCCCCGTGGCCCGCGGTGGTTGTAGCGTCCCCGAGGCCACGGGCTCCCGTAGGCTCCCCGTGGCCCCGAGTTATAGTCGGGACCCCTCGGTCGCGGGTGATTGTCGGGTCTCCACGGGCCCGGGTCGCTGGGGCGGATCAGGCCTCCGCGCCTTCTCAGGGCGCCCCGCAAGGCCGCAGGCAAGATGAACATTCTGGCGCCGGTGCGGAGGGACCGCGTCCTGACGGAGCTGCCCCAGGTAGGCGCCAGGGCCACGTCGGGCTTCTGGCTGCGGTGGGTGTGGGCGGGGAGGAGGCGGCACCAGACCAGTAACAGGCTTGGGCCCAGCCCTGCCGCCCAGCTAGGCCTGCTGCTTCTGGGTGGTCCCCTCCCCATCCCCCGCCGCGGGCTGCTTGGTTGCGGGAAGAGGGCCAGGATTGGGCGAGTCCCGTACTCTTCCCTCCCTCTCAGTGCCTGAGGAAGGAGGCCGCTTTGCACGTGCACAAAGACTTCCACCCCCGCGTCACCTGCGCCTGCCAGGAGCACCGGACAGGCACCGTGGGGTGAGTTAGAGACACCCGGAACGAAGAAAGAAAGTCCCAGGAAACCTGTAGTCAAAGCAAGCGTACAGAGCCAACAACTGGAGGCTCCGTTTCAGCTTTTACCAGCTACATGGTTATTCCCGCTTTTCATAACCCCTGTGTGCTCCCGTTTCTTCCAGCTAGGTTGTGGCAAGTCCTAAGAGATGGGGTGGGTAGGAAGGTGGCAGTTTAATTCCTGACACAGAGAAGGTGTCCAACATGAGGGCGTGGTCACCAGCTCAGTTTCCCACACACCATCTATTTGAGCTCCAGGGCAGGGAGCAGTCCTAGAGGGATGAGTCCTATTGTGGGTAAAAAAAGATAACACTGTTAACAGTTGCCACCAGTAATTGAGCATTTACTGTGTGCCCAAGCAGTGTGTTGTATACTATTATTGTCTTTTATTAAATGGAAAACACCACCACTTTTAAGATGTATCCTGATTTCAGAGATGTTAGAATGTATGTTTGTGTGTGTGTGTATGTCTCAGAATATAGGACATTTATCTCATTTTAACCTTCACAAAAACCCAGTAAAATGTATGTTAAATCCCCACTTAACAAAGGTTGAAACTGAGGCTCAGAGAAGCTGAGAAACTTGTCCTAAGTCACACAGCTAGTAAGTGAGAGCCGGAATTCAAAATCATGTCTCTCTGATACTAAAACAAAAACACTCCTCCCCAGCATATCTGTCCAGGCCTGGTGTCTATGGTAACCTCAGCCTGGGTGCAGCTACCTTTGTGGACCTACTAGGGAGCACTGGGACTCCTCTGAGTGAGAGAGCTAGCGCTCACTTTTCCTGCCCACTCTTGTGTCCAGCAGATTTAAGATCTCCAAGGTCATTGTGGTGGGGGACCTGTCAGTGGGGAAGACTTGTCTCATTAATAGGTAAGAGGGTGCTGCAGCTGAACTGGTCTGGGCTGGGCAGAGTGGGCCCAGGTCTAGCCAGGTGGGCTGGGCTCAGGACCAGAGCATCTGGTGCCCCCTCAGGTTCTGCAAAGACACCTTTGATAAGAACTACAAGGCCACCATCGGAGTGGACTTTGAGATGGAACGATTTGAAGTGCTGGGCGTCCCCTTCAGTCTGCAGCTGTGAGTTCTTCCTCCACTCCTTCCCGCCGTTCCTTCTCCCAGCACCTATCTCCCACCGCGGCCACCAGCACCACCCGGCCCCACACATACCTGTGTTCCCCCCTCTTCCTCCCAGCTGGGACACCGCTGGACAGGAGAGGTTCAAATGCATTGCATCGACCTACTACCGAGGAGCTCAAGGTAAGGGCCACGGTTAAGTGGGGTAGGTGGGAGCACCTGGCCTCTAGTCTAGGGCTGGAGGGATTGTGGAAATGAACCAGTAGTGTCTTCCCCAACACTCTGCATGTTTTCTTCCACTCTTCCAGCCATCATCATCGTTTTCAACCTGAATGATGTGGCCTCCCTGGAGCATACCAAGTACGTGTGCATGCTGAACTATAATGGGGGCTCTGGGAAGAGAAGGTTCAGAAAAGAGGGGGGTCAGGAGCATGGAGGGGAAGGAGAAGAATGTATCCAGGACCAGAGAGAGGGTCCCTGGGTGTATAAGTGTCAGCGGGGGGAGCCTGTCTAGCTCCCTCATCCCTTGCTGTCCACTGTCTATGGCAGGCAGTGGCTAGCTGATGCACTCAAGGAGAATGACCCTTCCAGTGTGCTTCTCTTCCTCGTGGGTTCCAAGAAGGACCTGAGTGTGAGTGTGCCAGTGGGGGGAATTCCCACCTTGACAAGGGAAACCCCACCCCCAGCACCTGACTCTGACTTTTCCTCAGACTCCTGCTCAGTATATGCTAATGGAGAAAGATGCACTCAAGGTGGCCCAAGAGATGAAGGCCGAGTACTGGGCAGTCTCATCTCTCACTGGTGAGTCAGAGGCATCCCGCCTTCTGCTGTGGCATTCCTGCCTACCTTGCCTCTCACTCCTACACTCCAGCTGTGCTCATTGACCCCAGGCCTGAAACTGCTCCCTGTGTCAGGTGAAAATGTCCGGGAATTCTTCTTTCGTGTGACGGCCCTGACCTTTGAGGCTAACGTGCTGGCTGAGCTGGAGAAATCGGGGTCCCGGCGTATTGGGGATGTTGTCCGTGAGTGCCCGCCTGGAGGAGGGTGGCAGAGGGCACAGGGACCCTCCAATCCCTGCCTCACATGTTTCTCACCCTTCTTCAGGCATCAACAGCGATGACAGCAACCTCTACCTAACTGCCAGCAAGAAGAAGCCCATGTGTTGCCCATAACGGGTGAGGGTACTGTCCAGAGACTGCCCAGCCCTGGGGCAGTGTGCCACCTTTACTCCCCCAGAGCTCAACCCCTGGACATTTGCACTGACTTTTTCCAGACCAAAGAACTGCCCCTTGGTGGCAGTATCCCCAGAGGTGTAGCTGGGACCATGCTAGTCACTTCCTGCTCCCAGGCACCGTGCCAAAAACTGGATGCCCCTCTCCTCCAGGGCTCTCCAGGTTGCCCAGTGGTAGGGAGGTGGGTGGGCCCTGCTGCTCTTACTCAGCCTGCTGGGCCCTCTGGGTTTGAGGATGCTTAATGGTCCCAGCCTCACACTATGCCTTATGCATTAAAATATCTGTTATTAGCAGGTTAGGTGCTGGAGTCCTTTGTGGGGGATCAGGGATGTGAAATGGGCAGGGCTGTATGATGATCTTGGGACTGGAGCCTTCTGGGATTCTGGCCATTCCTGGCCTCTGGGCAGGCCTCAGGCAGGCTAGGAGCTCAGGGACCACGTTTGGGGGATGCACCGAACCCTCACTGGATGACATCTGAATAATTTTTGAGATCTTTGAGAGCCCTTTTCCTTTGGTCCCTTCCCCCCAAATGTCTCCTGCTACATCGTGCTTATACCCAAGTCCACCATTGGATAATATTTTTTTTTTCACCTTTTTCCTGCCTGTCCTTTAAAAAATATTTCTCTGAGGGGAACACAGTGAGAAGGGAATGAGTTTTGGGTGCTTTTTGGGTTGACCAGAAGGCCCAGGAAGGTAGAGGCAGGGCTCTTACTCAGAAAATGTGCTATCTGATAACATCTAACTATATTAGTTAACAAAATTATCAGTAGCGTATTCTTATATTTTAAAACAATTAAAAAACTAAATTGGATTAAAGATAAGACATACGGGGACTTCCCTGGTGGTCCAGTGGTAAAGAATCCACCTTACAATGCAGGGGACGCGGGTTCGATCCCTGGTCAGGGAACTAAGATCCCACATGCTGTGGGGCAACTAAGCCTGCGCGCCACAACTACTGGGCTCACACGACTCAACTAGAGCCCGCGTGCCACAAACTACCGAGCCCACAGGCCCTGGAGCCTGAGAGCCACAACTAGAGAAAAACCCACACACCACAACCAGAGAGAAGCCTGCATGCCAGAACAAAAGATCCCGCATGCCTCAACGAAGATCCCGCATGCTGCAACTAAGACCCAACGCGGCCAAAAAAAAAAAAAAAAAAGACATACATTTTCCCCTCTTCAAAAAAAAAACACGTGCTCCAAGTCAGGAGGATCTGCATTTGAATCCTTGCTGTCCATCCTGGGACACTCAGACACATCACTTATCCTCTGTGACTTAGTTTCCTCATCTCTATTATTATTTTGGGGGGGGGGCATGCCATGCGGCCTATGGGATCTCAGTTCCCTGACCAGGGATTGAACCTGCGATGGCAGTGAAAGCCCGGAATCCTAACCACCAGGCCACCAGGGAACTCCCAGTTGCCTCCTCTGTGAAATGAGGTTTCATGGATGAAATAAGATAAATCACTAACATACACAGGAAGAGCTCAAAAACCTTAACTATTATAATAACAGTTTGGGTGAAGAGTGACCAAGAACCTGGCTCACTGTTGACATCCAGAGAGCCAGAGATAGGCTGGAAGTGTCTCAGATATCTGGGCCAACAATGGAGGGACACATGTGGCCTGGTGTCATCCTGGGAGGTCATGGAGGGTCAAGATTAGAACACAGATCCTCTTTCCCAGTCAGCAAGTGTTCATCCTTTGCTTCCATTCTTTTTTTTAAAATTTAAATTGGAGTATAGTTGCTTTACACTGCTGTGTCAGTTTCTGCTATACAGCAAAGTGAATCAGCCATACGTATACATATATCCCCTCTGTTTTGGATTTCCTTCCCATTTAGGTCACCACAGAGCACTTGAGTAGAGTTCTCTGTGCTATACAGTAGGTTCTCATTAGTTACCTATTTTGTACATAGTAGTGTATATATGTCAATCCCGATATTTTGCTTCCATTCTTACCCACTACTCTATTCTAGAAGAGTTGGCTTTTCTTCACTCTCCCCCTTCTCCTGGCTTCCCCTCCCCTGCTGTTCTTATTTATTTTTTTTAAACTATTTTATTTATTTTTATTTTTGGCTGTGTGTGTCTTTGTTGCTGCACACAGGCTTTCTTCAGTTGCGGTGAGCGGGGGCTTCTCTTGTTGTGGAGCATGGGCTCTAGGCACGTGGGCTTCAGTAGTTGTGGCACATGGGCTCAGTAGTTATGGCTCACGGGCTCTAGAGCGCGGGCTCAGTAGTTGTGGCACACTGGCTTAGTTGCTCTGCGGCATGTGGGATCTTCCCAGGGCAGGGCTCGAACCCGTGTCCCCTGCATTAGCAGGCGGATTCTGAGCCCCTGCGCCACCAGGGAAGTCCTCCCTGCTGTTCTTAGAGTTCTCTAAAGCTACAGTGGGTGAGAGGGTCTGGGTGGTGATCCTGCCACTCCGGCTGCTGGGTCTTGAGGAAGGTGGAGGTTGAGATCATGCAGAGCAGCAACAGGAGAGGCCCTTGATGGCTCTGGAGAAAACAAAGTTTAAGCAACATCCTTATCCCTTCTCTCCATCCTTTGAGGCATATCCTGGCTTTGGAGCCTGGTACCAAGAGAAATTGAGAGGTGTGATGTGTGGAAAGTTAGTGATGTGGCTGTAACACTTTTTTCACACTCTCCTGGAATTGTTTTTCCATCTCTGTTCCCTTACAGGACTGTGATCCCCAACTCTTACCTTACAGTGTGTGTGTGTGTGTGTGTGTGTGTGTGTGTCGTGCACCACAGTACTGCTGTGGAGTGTTTGTGCTGCGTGGAGCGTGGGCAGCAGGAGTATGGGTCTGTGTTCTGGGTGGTGTATGTGAGGGGCGTGTGCATGTGTGCGTGTTGCGTTGGTCCGTGTGGTGAGTAGATTTTTTTACCTGCGCTAGAGTGTGATACATGCATGTGCAGTGTGTATACTATACTTAAGGGTGAGAGGGCTGTGCGCTGTGAGGGGCGTGTGTCGTAGGTGACTATGCGTGCAGCTTGCCCTGCTCCCCGCATGGGGCAAGCCTATGGAGATACGACATGAGGTTGCAAGAGTGAAATAAAGCACTAACACACACAGGAAGAGCTCAAAAACCTTAACTATTATAATAAATATTTGGGGGAAGAGTGACCACGATTCTTTGGCTCTATGTTGATGTCTATATTGGGCAGTATTGTCTCAATATAGGGTGCCCCATGGGGGCTAGGAGGGGGCGCTGTGGGTGGGCGCCGCAGCGGAGGTTGCGAGCCGACATCACGTCTTCATTAGCCGGGCTCCAGTGGAAGGGCCTGCGGATGGGGAGAGAGAGCGAGAGCGAGCCCGGCCTCCCGCCAGGGAAGGAGGGACCTTGCAAGAGCCAGGATGGCGGGTTGGAGTTTAGAGGGAGTAGCCCCCTAGGCACGCGGACAGGGGCCCGAGGGTAGATTGGGCGGGACTAAGGGCAGCGGCTGGGTTCCGAAGGATTGGGAGGGGCCCGGAGGTTGAGAGAATGGTTGGGGCGGGGCTAAGAACGGGGTTAGGGGCGGGGCTAGGGTCTGGGGGTAGGACTAAACCTGGAACAGATCTGGAGAGGAACTAGGGATGGGATTGAGGGCTGGGCCTCAGCGGCCGAGCTAAAGTTTAGGCCTAAGATAATGGGGAGGTGCTAATGTTAAAGTTGAACAAAGAGGGAGAGGCCCGGAATGAACTGGGAGGACCCGGATGAAGAGCGCAGCGGAAGCTCAGACTTGGGCTAAGACAACGCAGCCTAGAGCGGAGGGAGGCGGGAGACTGGGCAAGCATGAGGCGGAGTTAAGGGCTGGACTGGGGCGAAGCTGAGATTGCGGTTTACGTTGGACTCGGCCAAGCTGAGGTTCAGGGTTGGACTTCTGCGAGGAAGAGTCTTGTAGAGACGAAGAACTAGGCTGAGAGATATGTGGGTTAGGACGACACTGAGGATTGAAAGGTGGACTAAGGAAAAAACTGAGGACGATACCAGCTGGTGGGACGAGAGCAGCACCGGTAAGGAGTGGACGTGGCAGCAGATTAGGGGAGGGCTTCCAGCTGGGGGCGTGGCATGGGGGCTGGCTTGAGAACCCAAGGGGGGTGTGGAACCTGAGAGAGCCCGACGAAGGAGGCGGGGCCAAGGAATGGCTGGGGCGGAGTTAGGATCTGGGGGTGGGCTCACGTCGAGACATGGACCAATGATTGAGGACTGGGGTCCTGAGGACCTGGAGAACCGCCTGCGCGTTCAGTTGGGGTGGTCCGGTTGAAGCCAGAGCTGAGGCCTCCGGTTGTAAGGCTGGAAGGCGTTGCTGTGCCGCACCGGGGTCCCAAGCCGCTGCCCAAGAAGTGCGGGGCTTGGCTGGAGCCCATGGTCCAGCGGCCAACTAGTCGCCGGGGCTGGGGCGGGAGGTTTCATTGACTCCGGGGCAGGAAAAAGGCTGGAAGTTCCGCCTCCAGATGTGGGCGGGGCCAGGGAGGCATTTCCAAGGAGACGGGAGCTGCCCTGCCTTGCTCCCTCCTCTTCCCTCCTTCCCTTCCTTGGTTACTCCCTCCCTTCCTTCCTCCTTCCCTCCCTCCTTCCCCCGTTCTGCTGCCCGGGTACCCCACCTGAAACCCTACCCCTTGTGCCGCAAGGTCGGGGGGAGCGCCTCAGCTCGCCAGACTGGGAGGGTTCTGTACAAATGAGCATCACCTGTGAGTTTTGAGTGTTAGGCCCCTGCGCCAAGAATAATACCCTACTGAGAAAGAGACCACGAGCCTCCCTCTTCCTTTTAAGCTATCACTCTCATTCATTATGAAGTCCCCTCTGTGTTCAACTTAAGTCACTTCTGCTGAGGAGCTCTGGACTGCTTCCGACTGAAGGTCTGAGGAGAGTTATTAAATCCCTCCCCTTGGCAGAGTTGTAATTGTCAGGGCTTCTTGGGGGTGTCGGGGGAGTTAGTCAGTGGACCCTGCATATAAGCCTCTTCCATGGTGACTGGAGAGAGCAAGGAGAGTTTGAATCCTGAAGCTGGCTCGCGCTCCTCTGGCCTGACCTTAGGGTCCAGGCTGGATACGGGAGGCTATGGAGTCAGGACTGAGTAAAACCAGAGGGTGAGGAATTGGCTATATTAGAGTTGAAAAGCCGGTGTAATGGGAAGTGATAGCTGGCAGGACAGGTTTTGGATAGGAACCATAAGTAGACAGGCTGAAAGAGCATAGACTATGGAGCCAGGAAAACTGGATTTGAATCCTATCTCTGTCATCTGTTAACTTGTGTCTTTGGACAGGTTACTTACTGTAAGGCTCTCTGTCCCCATCCATAAAATGGACTTTGGTGAGGATTTAGAATCAAAGGCATATTTTAAAAGCCCCCCGCCGTCCCGAAAAAAAGCCCAGCACAGTGCCTGACATTAGGAAGATGCTCATCCAAGGTCAATTCTCCTTCCCTAGAAAAGTGCCCAGGTTTGAACCCTGAGCAGAATCTCCAATGCCATAGCTTCTTTGTGGCTCCAGTAGGGGCTTTATTCTCTTCTACTCATGTGTTCATTCAATCAACCAACATTTACTGAGCACTTTCCATGTTCCAGGATCTATAGATACAGAGGTGGATTAAATATAGGCCTTGTTCTCAAGTTGCTGTAAACACATGAAGTACATTGGCGCAGGGTAAAGGGGCAAAAGAGAAGTGTGACCCATTCTACTTGGATAGCATCGTTCTTTCCAAGATGAGCAGGTGTTCCTGGGGAGTGGGAGGCAGGAGAGAAGGAATGGAAAAGGGAGGGGTGGGAGGAGGGATGGATGGACAAGAGGAACTTATAACAGAAGAACCAGGGCCTGGGTCCTGGGGACCAGTTCTGTCCTGATAAGGAGTTCTTACCTCATCCTGAAGGCAGTGGAATGCTATTAAAGAGGAGGAATGTGCTGAACCGGTTTGGCTGCATTGTGAGGACTGGATATGGGTAGTGAGACAGAAGTCAGGGAGGCCAGGCAGCAGGTTACTCCAGCTGTCTTGGTCAGAGATAATGAAGGTCTAAACCAAGACAGAGGCAGATATGGGGGCAGGTAGGCATGGCAAGACTTGGTCATCAGGTTGGTGAGAAGTGAGGGAAAGAATGATCCCTAGATTTCTAGCTGAGGTGTCGCTCCCTGAAATGGAAGATACAAGAGGAGGTGGTTCATGAAGGGTAGGGAGAAGATGGTGGGTTCATATGGGACATGCTGGTTTGATGTTTTGGGAATGTCCAAGAGGACATTGGCTACATGCTCAGGAAAGCAGTCTGAATTGGAGACCCAGATTTATGTCATTTTATTAGTGGATGTTGAAACCATGGAAGTGGATAACATTATCCAAGACAAGCCTGTAGCTTCTTCTGAGAAGGAGACCAAAGACAGAACCTTGGTAATCACCAATTTAAGGGGTACAGCAGAGAAAGAGGGGACAGCAAAGGAGTTAGGAAAGAACTAAAAAGCTGGGAAGGAAGAGAGATGAGAGGGGTCTGTCATGGGAGCCAAAGGAACAGTGTGCAGAAGAAAGAGATTGATTGGTCAACAGGGTCAAGTGAGATGAGACTAAAAGAAGGCCACTGGGTTTGGCTATTAGATCACTGGTGGCCTTTGCCTGGGCTATTCTGCTAGAGGGGCTGGGATGGCTGCCATGCTGTAGGTGGCTGGAGTAGAAGAGAGAGGTAGAGACTGAGCTCACTTAAGTAGGGATGAGGCTTCCTTCACTGGTGCCTAGTAAAGCTAACCCATCCGTTCAATGAGGGAGTGAATAAACTTGGATTGAAAAGGAAGAGGGGTGGGATATGCAGTGGCAGAGTGAGAAACAGGGTTCATAGAGTGTTTTGTTTGAAGATGTTCATAGCTTGTAAGGAGAAAAAAAAAAACCCAAAACGCTAAAGAGGCCGAAGGCGAGAATTCTGGCTGGGACCTAGAGTTCAGGTGCTTGGGCAGGAGGAAGGAGGGCCACTTCCCCAGGCTGGAAGTTGATGAGGGTGGGGGCAGCCATAGATAATGCTGGTGAAATTTTGTGCTGAGAGGAACAGAAGCAGGGTAGGAGTTTCCAGGAAAGTGCTTGGAGTTTCATTCATTCCTTCCATTAATTTTGAGTACTTCCTGTGCTGTGGAAAATAGAAGGAGCTCACCAGGGACCAGTAGAAGGATGACCGAGTGCCACTGAAAGCCCAGCTGAAGTCCCCAAGCAGTCAGCTACCTTCCTTAAGCAGGACTCAGCTCCAGTACCCCAAAGGACAAAGCTAGTTGTAGGAGGAGAAAGGAAGTGGCAGACTCTACCCTGTGGTTGCTGATGGAGCCGCTGCCGGTTGGAGTTGTCTTTGGGAACACCCTGGGACAGTTCCTGACACTGTCCCTTCTTGCCTGGACTCTGGCTCGCTCCTATTCATGACTCCAGATTCAGCTCCTGTTCTGCTTCTTCCAAGAAGGTCACCCCATCCCTGTCTCAGTGGGTGTCCTTGTCCTGTCCTCCCACAGGCCTTCCTCCCCACCATTTCCCTCCCTACCAGTGTCTGCCTCACACTACTGTCATGCACTGTGCCACAGACCTCTCCTGCCTCTCCCCTCCTCATCCCCTCCCCCAGCCCCTTGACGGCAGGGACTGTTGTGTCGTTCTTTTAATCTCTGCATCTTCTGGGGACTGCACCTGGAGCTTCTCAGGAAATGTTTTTTGAATGAATGGCATGGGGAGGGGGGCTGCTGTTACCTCTCTGTACTCTCTCAGATATAAACAGGTTACCCATCTGGGAGAGAGGACATCTGCTGGCTGGTGTGGCGTCCAGCACTGACGCATCTACCTTCTCCTCGGAAGGTGGGTCTGTCTGGGGGAATCTCTGGCCCCAGGGGTCCCCACCACCCCTCACCTGGTGGTAGGCAGAAGGGAGAGAAGTGTCTGGTCCTGAAGGGGTCACCCAGCTGCCCTACCCTGAGACCCCTTCTTGTGCCAGACAGAGAGGGCCGCTCCTTCCAGGAAGCCACAATCACCCCTTTCCTTTGTACGGCACTTTATGTATGGTGCACCAATATCTTTGACACATGTAAACTGAGTCCTCCCAACAACCCTGCAAAATAGGTATTACCGTCATCCCCATTTTGTGAATAAGGAAAGGAAGGCTCAGAGAAGGAAAGTAACTTGCCCTAGGTCACCCAGCTAGACTTGGACTCAGGCCTGACTACAAGTTCAGAGCAGTTGCCACCTTTGCTCCAGTTCAGCCGTGCTGGAGAAAGCCCGAGGTGGTGGTGCAGGACTCTTACTCCGCCTGCCTCTTATCTCCCTGAGATGGAGAAAGGGCCTGGGAGGAAGGGAAGCAGAAAGGGCGGCCACTAAGTGGATCAGGGGTGTACGGGGGACCCGGGCCCCCCAGAGTCTGCTGGGGGGAGGGAAGGGGAGGAAGAATGGAGGGGAGGCTCAGACCAAGCTGCCGTCTCATCTCTCAAGTACTTTAAGGCCACTTGGAGTAACACACCCCCAGCCTGATTAGCTACTAGCTGGTGGCCAGTGTGAGGTCTTGCCCCAGTTCCACCCCTTGTAGGGGCTGGATAAAGCCACAGCCCTCCTGGCCTGTTTGGGGGGAGTTAGCCAGCTGTAGCACCTCAAGCCGGGCTGCCCTGGAACTTGCGAGTGCCCGCCCCCTTCCTCCTCTGGGAGCGGGTGGAGCTGGAGTTCAGGGGGAACCTGCAGGAAGGTGCCTTGTCCTCCCGGCACAGGGAATCACTTCATGGGCTTTAGATGGTGGCCCAAGGGGAGAGCCATTGGTAGACTGGGGCCTTAGGCAGGGTCACAGGTGAGGCTGGGAGACACCAGTGTGTGCACAGGGCTTGCATTCAGCTGAGCAAAAGAGGTAGGAACCTTTCTTCAGGCCTCTCCCCTAATCCCCAGGCCTCTCCCCAGCAGCTTCTCCCCTGTGCCCTGGGACATGGTATCTGTGTTGCCTACAAGGGGTGGACTGTTCAAGTCTGTGGCTCTAAGGACTGGGGAGAGAGAATGGATGGGGGATGGGAACTTGATGAGTAAAAGAGAAGGGAAAGAACCAAGAGTGAGTCTGGGAAAGGGGAGAGAAGTGAGAGTGAGAAAGGTGTCAGAGGGAGGAGAGAGAAGGAGGGAAAGGGAAGAGTCAGCAGGAGAAGCCAAGGAATGTGACGCACTGGAGGCCTAGCTCCCCTCCAGGCTTGAGCTGTCATGCTGCAGCAGGCCCTGGGGCTGCAGTGGCTTCAGAGGCTATGAGAGGTCGGACACTGGCCTCCTGGGCCTGTGTGGGGCACGCGTAGGAACTGAGGCTGCTGCTGCCGCCAGCTTTAACTGCTGGGGACTCTGAAGTGGTGCTCCCCTCTGCCATGGCAAGAGGGCCCTCCCTTACCCAGGCACTCCGTGCAGTGGGGTAGCTGACAACTCTGAGCACTGGGTGGGGGGCAGGCAGAGGGCCCTGGGAAGGAAGGTAGGCTCCCACAGAAGGCAGGGGAGGGGAAGAGGCAGGTGTCACAGGACAGCAAGGGGGACTTGGTGAGACACTGTCCTGAGAGTCTGCGAGGGGCAGGCAGAGTCACACGCAGTGGACTGGGGAGAGGAGAGCGCTGGGCTGAGTTACTGCTACTCAGCAGTAGAAGCAGCTGTGGGGGGAATTCCCTGGTGGTCCAGTGGTTAGGACTTGGCGCTTTCACTGTCGGGGCCCAGGTCCAATCCCTCGTTGGGGGAACTGAGATCCCACAAGCTGCATGGCACGGCCAAAAAAAAAAAAAAAAAAGAAAGAAACAGCTATGGGGGGGCGGAGGGAGGGACGATGGTGGCAGCAGGTGAACTTGGTGAAGCCTTTAGATTGAGCTGTGGGAAGGGAGATCCAGGTATGCTGCCGCTGCTGCGCAGTACAACCCAGACTCTTACCCCAGACTCCTACCCCACCAGGTGAATTCAAGGACACTGACAGGTGCTGCTGGAAACACAAGAAAGTGCACCAGGCACATCATCCATCCCTTCACCTCTTACTATGGCCACCACGATGTGCACCTGCACGCTATCAGCCACTGTGACTGTGATTCTAGGTAAGGGCCCTCCTCCTTGGGAGACCCACAGCCCAGGAGAGACTCCTGGGTAGAGCCAGATCCAAAATTTTCACTGTGGTTCCCTGCTTCAGCTTTGACCTGGTGCTGCCAGCCCGGCCCCAGCTTTTGTAAACCTGGCTTGTGTTCCAGGAGCCACGGGGAGGTCTTTTGGCAGACGGGGCTGAACCCAGTGGAAGCCTGCTGTCCCTCAGTCTTCTTGCTCTGGGCCCCTTGGGGAGTCATGGAGGCAGGGGAGCCAGCCTGAGTCCCCTGTGTGGCAGGCTGAAGGACTGCTCAGAGAAGACATATAGCAGTTCCAGAGATGTGGGCCTAACCTGCTCCCAAGATGTGGACTCGGCCAGTTTCAACATCATCCAGTGCCCATGCTTTGAGCTCATCCCAGAGGGAGAGTGTGTGGAGCCGTTCTGGTGTGGCTGGTGAGTGCCAGCGGGCTGATGGGGGTCACTGGCCCCCACACTCCGTCAGCCGTCTTTCCCTGTTCTCCTCTCCCCCAGGTGCAAAAGCTACAGGTCTGTCTCCATGGCAGTGATCCACCATCCCATCCACCGTGAGTGTGGGGCAGATGACCTAAATCAAGAAGAGGAAGAGGAGGAGGAGGAAGAGGAGGATGATGGAGGAGGAGGAAGAGGAGGAGGAGGAGGAGGAGGAAGAAAGCAAGCCTCCCATCCCGACCCACGTGGGGCCCCCCGCCCTCCCCACCAACACAGGTATGGGCATGGTCACAGGTAGCCCTGACCTAGCAGCTCCCATCACCATCTGGCATTCCGAAAGCCCCACAGCGAAGTCCCAGGGCAATAAGGCGATCAAGAAGATAAAGAAGAAAAAGGAAAAAGAGAAAGACAAGGAGGAGGAGATGGACGAAAAGGCAAAGGTGAAGAGAAAAGTCAAGAAGGGCAAGTTGACTAAGAAGAAAAGCCCAGTTAAATCAGAATCACCTCCAGACTTAAGCCGATTGTTAAGCCCAAGAGAGTTGGCCAGGATGTCAGAGTCCAGCCCAGACAGCCGGCAAGATCTGGAGAGTGAGGACAGTTACAATGACCCTGGGTGGGAGGAACCCTCCAGTGAGGATATTGTGGAGTTTTCATCAACCAGGAAGAGAGAGAAGAACAGGGTCCATGCCAAGAAGCCCGGGATGAAGACCTCGCCAGTCAAGAAGGTCAACAAGAGGAAATCTCCCCCAGCATCAAACCCCAATCTCAGTTGAGGCCAGGGCGACCAGGGTGAAGAATAAATGCGAACATGCCTGTAGCTGACCCCCTGCTTCTCTCTCCCTCCAACCTGGCTACTTCTGGCAGGGAGGGGGCAGCCTCTGGGCATAACTGGAGCCAAGGGGCTAAGGAGCTGCAGGTGTTTCTGAAGGGCAATCCATCTTTCAAGAGGAAGCCCAGAGAAGGCAGGTGGGAGGGCAGGGAAGGGGCACAGCCTGTTTCTCTGTAACATCCTAGGTCCAGGGCAGGAGAAGAGCCCCTCTGGGTGGGAAGGAGGCTTCCTGTCTACTGGGAGACAGGTCAGCGCAAAATCCACTTGGTGATAGGCATTGTGTGCAGCGATACCACTGATAAATTGAGCCTTTTAACCCACTCTGTGCCGCCTTGCCTGGCCTTTCCCTACTCTAAGTGGCCTTGGGGCAGGTGCTGGTGGCATCAAAAGGAACATGAACCTTCCCAGCTGGTGTGGCCCTGCTCCTGCTAGGCCCTTCTAGGCCTTTTGTGCTGAAGGGAAAGGAACTGAATTCCTGTCAGGAGGCCAGCCCCTTCCCCCAGCTCTTGCCAAAGAACAGCCAAAGGGATCTTGAGTGAAGGAAAGCAAGGCGGGAGCTCTCCAAGTTTGGGCAGCAGTGGCCTTTTCTGACTTCTCTGCTGAGCCCCAAGCAGAGGAAAGGGAGGGGAAAAGCTTTGCTTTCGCAGAGCTGACAGGCAAAGCTGTGAGGTGAAGCCCTAGTAAAGAAACACAGAGAGATCAGTCCAGAACAGAAGAGGCAATGGGGCTGGGGGAAGTGACTAGTCAGCTCTCTTCGCCAGGGCTGTGTGTGGGGGTGGACCAGGTGAGTGGGGGGGCGGCCCATCCTGGGGGAGATACACTTGACTCACGTGGAGGTACTGTCAGAGACCAAGGCCCAGCCGGCAAAAAGGGGAGAGAGAGGTGCAGGGCTCAAGTGGAGACACCCAGATTGACTTGTGGCCTTTCTCCCATGTGCCAGAGAAGACTAGAAGGCACAGCGGATGGGGTGGCTGTGTGTGAGTGTAATAGCAGCTGCTAACATTTCCTGAGGCCTGATGAGGTCCCAGGCACTGGACTTAGCACGTCACACATTCTTTCTTAGTCCTCACAGCTGCCCTGCTGAGCTAGGTATCATCATCTCCATTTTACAGATAAGAAAGCTGGCTTAGAGACAACAGGAACTCGCCCAAGGTCACAGGGCTGGGAAGTGGAGCAGGGATGTGACCCGGCAACGTGGTACAGAAGCCACCTGCTCCTCTCTAAGTCCGTGCCTCTCTGATGGCCTGGAAGAGGGAGTCAAGGGAGCCCTCAGAGCTCCAAACACTGCTTTGAAAGCTCCCCCTCAAGAGCTGGAGAGTTGGGGAGAGGCTTTGCCAAGCGCTCTGTAGAAACACCGTTTATTCAAATGACGGGCAGGAAGCGTGGCAGCAGGGGGTAGGGGCAGCCAGGTGGGGCTGGGCAGGTTAGCACTGCTCCCCTATGTCCCTTGTGATCCTGCTTTGATAGCCATCCAAGCTGTTGGTATCAGGGTCAGAAATACCTTCCCTCCTCTCTCCCGTCCCAAACTGAATAAATAGCATTCCTCTCCCCACGAGAGCTGGGGGAGACTCACGTGCTGAGCTGGTGCTCCGTCACAGCCCAGAGTCAGGTGAGAGCAGAAGCTCACAATGGCTTGTAGGGAGTAGAATACAGAACCGTTCCACTCTCATTTTCTTCTTCCTCTTCTTCCTCCCTGCCACACTCCCTTCCCAGCCTGGTCCCAGGACAGGTGGTCGGTGAGGGCCTGGAGTGGGAGTATCGTTGCCTAGCGTACACTGAGCTCAAGTGCGCAAGGCCATCCAGACTGTCACCCATCCAGGCTGACCACCAAAGAGAACGTCAATTCACTCCACTTTATGGACAGAAAAGGAGGGGCAAGGAGTGAGGCAGTGGGCAGCCAGGCCTCTCCCAGCCTCAGAGGTAACCAGAGTCCTAGGAGCAGGCCCTCTACCGATCCATCTCGTCCAGGAGTGGGGTGGCGTCGCCAGCAATAGACATGGGGGTGCTTTCGATCATAGGGCTGGGGGAGGGCCGAGGTGTCAGCCGCTGCTTCTGTTTCCGCCGTTCTGCCTCCTTCTCCTGCAGCCACTGTTCCGCCATCTTCCCCCAGTCGATGGCTGCATGGCTGTTGGACCTGGGAGGGAGAGCAAGGGCCTTTGAGACTGGGACTCTCTAGAAGAAAGCCTTCCCAGCAATCACTGGTGAGCGTCCATTCTCGCAGAAATGGACCTCACCTCTATGGACAGCAGCCGTGGCCTGCTGCCACACTGTGTTCTTCCCTCTTCTCCCAGAAAGCAGTCCTCCTGGGGACATCACCTGGGTCATGGCTGCCAGAAGATCCAGAGCCCCTCCCTCTACTAATAACCTGTTCTGTGCCACCATCTGTCTACTTACTTTGGCTGCTGCTGCCGTTGCCGGGAGCTGGAGGAGGGCTGGGGCTGGGCCTGGGCGGACTGAGGGGTGGTGCTGGCCTGTAGCTGGTGGTACTGTGGTGTGGTGATGGGCTGGCTTGGGGTTGTGTAGGAGTAGCTGGGGGTCATTAGTGGCGTGGCCACCGGCTGCTGGGCTGGCGTCGGGAACACCTGGAGAAGGGTGAACAGTTGAATCGGGATGGGTTTTGTGCTTATTTGGTTTTCCTGTGAATTTCTGGCAAGCTGAAAATTTGGGCTCCGTCCAGAGCCTTCCAGCTGACCCTCTCCTGAGCAGTGTGTGGTTCTGAGCAGCAGAGGCAGGCCAACACGATGGGACCTGGCACAACAGGGTGCACCCTTGACCACTTGAGGTTGCTAGAGGCTTGAGGTTTCTAAAGATCCCCAAAGACTCTGTGGAAAGGTCAGAACTTCTCTCATTCCCTTTCCCCTTAAATGGGCCTGAGAAAAAGGAACATCTGCTGGAGACAGTTCCTAATGCTGTGGTAGCCCCCTCTCCTTATGAAGGCCCTCGTGGTGGGCACTGCAGAGGCCAGTCTATGCACACAGGCTGGTAAAGGATGACCGTTCCCTTTCACCCTTCCCCACCCTCTGCAGGGAGCTTCCTCCCCAAGCCACGTACGTGGTAAGCGCTGCTGCCCCCTCCACTGCCGCCATAGCCATACTGGCTGGAGGCCCACTGCGCTGGGGTGGCATTAGGGTTCTGGCCTTGGCCTGTCACGGCAGCAATGGCATTGAACACCTGTGAGGTCATGTTCTGGGGCAGGGCGTTCACAGCCCGTGTCAGATCTGTAAGCACACAGAAGTGGGAGATGGGCATGTTAGAGGTAACAGTCCTTCTAGCTCCATCCCTCTTATCCCCAGTCCCCGGCACGAGCTCCTTACCTGCAAGGTTGATGTTGGCTGGGGTAGCATTGATAGAGGCAGGTGTCCGGGTCCTGCTGCTGCTACTGGGGGTGATGCCTGTAAGAAATGGCCCAAATTATGTCTCACCAGAAACCTACTTCTGGTTTTACAACTGGGGGGCTGGGAGAGGTACTGAGGTGGGTGGAAAGAAGGGAAGCTGGGGGGATTCCCTGGCGGTCCAGTGGTTAGGACTCTGCGCTCTCACTGCTGAGGGCACGGGTTCAACCCCTGGTCGGGGAACTAATATCCCATAGGCCAGGCGGTGTGGCCAAATAAATATATAAATTAAAAAAAAAAAAAAAGGGAAGCTGTACAGGCAAAGTGGAAGATGGAATAGGAATTAAGAGAACTACAATGACAGCCTAGGCCTCAGCCCCTCCTATAGAAGGCTAGTGATTATCTTGACTCAGCACTTAGGTGTCCCTCAACCACACTCCAGAAGTCAGAGAGAGTAGAACTCACCTGGTACAGGATCCTGATAATGATCCTTAAACCATCTGAAAAGGCCATTCACAGTCGGGAAGATTTGGCCCCGGTACCGGAATCCTTCTGGAGTCACTGTTACATATTCTATCCTGGGATTTTGGGAGGAAACATACATCAGATACCACTTGTGGCCAGCTGTTAAGAGAGCGGCCAGAGCAGATTTCCACCATGTGAAGTAGCCACACTGGGTGCTGGGGGAAAGGAGAGATAAAAGAGCCAGTCCCTGACCCTGTAAAAGGAGGCTGCACTCTGGGTGAGGTGAGGAGGGCACAGCAGAGTCCAGGCAACACCAGAAGTCAGCAGCCCCTGGTGTGCTATGTTCAGGCTGCCAGAATAAGCCTTGCTGGGGGCTGGGCCACCGTCCTGCGCTGCAGTATGTTGGCAGCACACTGCAGGTGAGGGTTACTGAGATCACAGAGTGTCAGGGTTGGGAGGGGCCTCCCAGGGCAGCAAAGCACAGCTCCCCACGAGCCGGAATCTGGAAGTGCTTCTTGACGGTGGTTGGTCTGCCCTTATTTAACACTTTGCCAGAGCAGAGAGTGGATCAGAGGATGGGCTCTGGGTTCAGACCCAGTCCTTGTTCCAGTTTTGTCTCTGCCACTCATCACCTATATGGCTTTGTACCAAGTTACTAAACCTGAATCTCAGCCTCATTTGTAAAATGAGGATAACAGCACTTAAACCCATAGCGTGGGTATGAGGAATAAATGAGACAACACATAAAGCCCTTATCACAACACTTAAAAACAAGCTGTGCTCAATAAAGGATAGCTGTCAACAGCCAACAGCCAACAGTCAACACTAAGTATGGCAATGTGCTGACTCATATTAAGCTGAAACCTGCTTCCTAGATCTTCTACCCAACTGTTGTTCATTCTGCACCGCAAGGAGTTTGTGCCCCTTTCCACGGGACGCTATCATGCTGCCTCTGCTCCTGGTTAAAGTCCCCTGTTTGTTCAATTGTTCCTCATGGGATAGTTTCCAACCGCCACATGGCCCCGGCTGCTATCTTATGGAAGCATGCTGGTGAGTCAGAAAAGGCTTCTCAGAAACAAGCGCAATATTGCGGAAGTACCCACGATGGTGCAGGGTCCAGAGTCCAGAGCTTCTTGTCCTCTGGCCTCTGAGCCCCTCCTAATAGAGCCCACACTGTGCATCATGTGCGAGCAGTACAGGACTAAGAGCAGAAAGGCACAGGCCGTGGCCAAGGACCAAAGGGAGGATGGGGGAGTAGAGAAGGCTAGTATGGCTATCAGTCTGGGTAACGGACACAAAGAAAGCAGGCCTAAGGAAATCAGACTTTGTCTGATGCAGGGTGAACAAAGGAGGGACTCAGATAGAGGAATACCTAGGAAGGCCAGCCTGTCAGTCATACACAGAAGGGAGCGGAGCAGGTTGGTGACCGGAAGAGATGCCTTCCTGACCTATCCCCGTTCAGCACAGGCTCACCACAGCAACGGTGAGCCACCGTGTGCTGAAAAGCCCTGGTGAGGGAGAAGCAGAGAGTGGAAGGAGTGACCAGTGTGTTGGCCCCCATCTTTGCCAGTCAGGTGGAGAGAGCGTCTGGTGATTTCTGTCACTCTCTGGGAGGGAGAAGAGGTGAAGGGAACTCCTTTTCACAGGGTTGATTAAAGCACCTTTCTTATTCAGTCTGCCTTTTGCCTCTAAATCATCACCCTCTTTCCCCACCTCCAACCTCCACCTCCACTCTAAACAGATAAGAGGAGAAAGGCAATCAAGCAGAACCAGAGAGAGTACTGTTTGGGGGCCTGCTAGCCTATCTGTGGACCCCAGTGGCAGCACCTTCTCAGCACCAGTGCTCACCTGGGTTTACCCCGGGGCTGGTATCCCAGTAGGAACTTGCCGGGCAGTTCCTTGCAGGCACAGATGAAATAGGGAATGAAGGTGGGCTTCTCCTTCTTAGTTTTGATGAGCAGCTCCTCTAATTTCTGGGGGTAGAATGAGGGGGAGAGGTTGGGATAGCAGCATGCTTGGTACACAGTGTCTGGCTCACACATGATGTACACCTCCTTCACCAGCTGAGCATCCCCTACACTGAAGGGAAACCATACATCCATAAGTGACTGGGAGGTGTCATCCCTTGCAGGGCCCTGGGCTCACCTTACGGTCCCCACCACTGCAGTCCTGATAATACTTGTGGTTCAGAAGGTCCCGGGCAAAGGATGCCATAGGCTGAACATAACGGGCAACAATCTCATCCAAGTCTTCAAATTCCTGTGGGAAGAAAAAGGCCCCGACTGTCATATCCAGAGCTGAGATTCAGCCTTCCATCAAATCCACTTGGAAGAGAACCCACTGGAGGGGAGGAACTTCCCAGCCCTGCTGCAGCCTCACTCTGCTGCAAAGTCCCCTCAATTTATCCATCTGTTTGAGTCATGCCCAGATTTATTAGCTTACAAGGCACAAAAATCCTTTAATTCATAACTTTAGTTCTCCCTTAGTGCTTGGGAACAATAGGGGGCTCCATAAAATTCCTCTCCACTGAAAACAGGACAAAGAAATTTGGTGTGTGTGTGTTGTGCACGAAGCGCTTGCATGTGTATTTTCTCCTCTTCCTCCAGAGGTTCTCTAGTCTATTTTAAAATCTGGAGGACAGGGAAAGAAGTGAAAAATATACAAAACTGATATCAAATTACTCATTTCATAACCAACCTCCTGTTTTGTTGCTCTGTGTAGCTAAAATACAATGCATACCAGTAACTAAGGTGAAAGTGGTTTGTTTCTGGAAGCGGGAGTGGAGATGCTAGCGCAGGCAGGGGCTGCCTCTCACCTCACTGTTGATCCACAGGGTGGCTCCCAGGCTGAAGGCATTTTCCTTGCCCTCTTCCCGCACATCCACGTGCTGGTATATGCCGTCACTGACCTTCCAGGTCACTGTCAGGTGATTTTCACCCTTGCTGCTCGGTCGGATGATCACGTCACCCTGGTCCATGGTCTCCATCATTTTTTCTGCTTGCTTAAAATTTATATTATAGAAGGACGGGTGTGCAATCACTCGCTTGATATATGCTGAAGAGAGCAGGAAAGAAGTATAGGTCAGGTGATGGGACTGGGAGCCAACAGCCATGGGACAGGCCATGGCTTAATTTCTGACCCACTACTGAATTCTGAGACTCTTTCACCCTCTCTGGGCCTGGATTCTCTGATATGAATGATATGTTAACCTGGGCTCCTGGGTGCTGAGAGAATGAAGCTTTAAGAGTCACAGTGCATTAGCAAAGAAAATGTGACCCAAGAAGACCCCAGCTTCCAGCCCTGCCAATGGCTCCCTTTCATGATGCCTCTGGGTCTCGGCACCTCAGAGCTGAGCGCTCGCTCCCACTGGGAAGCTGAGCAGTCAGCAGTGCACCCTGCACAGGGAGAGCTGCCAGGACCTGGGGTGCACAGGCATGGTCGTGGGCACACTCACTGGTCCGCTGTTGCTTCCGTTTCATGTCCTCCTCCTGCTTGTGGTCTGCTGCTTCAGCGTCAAAGTCATAGTAGGTGTCCTTGGGCAGTTTCCACTCGTTGTTCCTGTCCATGAGGTCTGAGGTGCGGCAGGTCAGGTCTGCACTGAACTTCTCGATGTCGATCTTCATGATGCGGCAGTGAACAGTCATTCCCACCTAGATCCACAGAACATTTGAGCTGGAAGGGACAAAGATGGTCTAGCCCGATGCCCTATTTTACACGTGAGAAAAGCAAAGTCCAGGCAGAAAGGTGGAGTGACTGCCCAAAGCCAGCCAGCTACTGAGTGGCAGATTAGTAGGAGTTCAGGGTTGAGTTTCGTCTGCAGACTACAGTCTGTGCCCTGTACTGATGCCTCCCACTCTAGGCAGAAAAACCAACTGAAGCCTCCTGGGACATATTCTGTCACTGGTAATATTCCCTTTTCTCATAAGGCTGCCTAATTGTTGCTGCTAGGATGTGATCCAAGTCTGGCTGCCCTTTTTGGAGGGAAAGCAAAGTAGTAGCTATTTTCTGTACTTTACCCCTGATTTGAGCCCTTCTGTCTAAAGAGTAACAAAACCCAGTCATCTGCATGGCTCTCCTTCTGAAAATCTCCCTAGCTTCATTTACAGGCATACCTTGGAGATATTGCAGGCCAGTTCCAGACCACCGCAATACAGCAGATATCACAATAAAGTGAGTCACAAGAATTTTTTAGTTTCCTGGTACATATAAAAGTTATGTTTACACTATAGTCTACTAAGGGTGCAACACTATTATGTTTTAAAAAATGTACATACCTTCGTTAAAAATTACTTTATTGCTTAAAAATGTTAACCATCACCTGAGCCTTTAGCGAGTCCTAATCTATTTGCAAGACTAACATCAAAGACTACTGATCACAGATCACCCTAACAAATATAATGAAAAAGTCTGAAATACTGTGAGAATTACCACACATAAATGTGTGACACAGAGACACGAAGTGATCAAATGCTGTTGGGGGACCTCCCTGGTGGCGCAGTGGTTGGGAATTCGCCTGTCAATGTGGGGCACATGGGTTCGGGCCCTGGTCCGGGGGGAATCCCACATGCCGCGGAGCGGCTAAGCCCATGTGCCACAACTACTGAGCCCACGAGCCACAACTAGAGAAGGCCCACATGCAGCAATGAGGACCCAATGCAACCAAAGATAAATATAAAATAATAAATAAATTTTAAAAAAATGCTGTTGGGAAAATGGTACTGATAGACTTGCTCGATGCAGAGTTACTACCAACCTTAAATTTGTAAAAACAAACAAGCAAACAAACAAACAGTATCTGCAAAGGTCAATAAAATCAGGTATGCCTGTATTCGGAATGTCTTTCCCCAGCCTTCCTAAGTCCATAGGCTCAGGGGTTCACAACACTTAGAACCAGAGAATTTGGCAGATCTGGTACCAGTTGTATCACTAACAAACCAGCTGATCCTGGAAAAGGCACTCAAATTTCTCTGAAAAAAGAAGGTAGTATTTCCTTCCCCAACAGGCTGTGAGATTTGAGTCAACATGTAAATGTCAAGGGCTGGTATCTAGTGTGTGCATAATAAATGGCAGCTCTGACAAGAGAACACTAGAACAGAAAGGGAGCTTAGCCTTTCTGCTTCACAGCATGTAACGCTGGGCCCTGCGTCCTGCCCGCCGGACTAAACCACAGCTTCCCACACAGGAAGAGAGAGCCCTCTCTCAAAGGGCTGGCAATTTGATGAAATTTCACAAAGGCAGGGCACAAAAGCTGCTCCTCATTCAGACAGACGGTTCTCGCCCTGACTTCACTCAACTGGTTATAAATCCTCCCGAAATGCTCCCCACCAGGAGCCACTGGGAACAGAGCCTAACTCCTGGTGGGGACAGCCCAAAGCCAGCCTGATTTGGGCAGCTGAAAACTGCACCAGAGGCCTTACCCCAGTCATTCACCTACCTTCACTCGCTCCTCCGGCCGCTTCACCACTTTGTCACTGAGGAATTTGGTGGGGATGAAGCCAGTGACACCATTGTCTAGCCTTGTTTTGACACCGATGGCCTGGCCTGGGCATGAACCACTGTCAAAGTGGTTCCAGACCTAAAGAGGGCATCAGGAGAGGAGCTTGATCATTAAGATTCTGGAGATCACACATTCAGAGAAGAGCTGCCAGGAGTGCTGTAATTCATTTTACCATTGACACTGGCATCATGATGTGAGAACACAATGACTTAGCCACCCAGCAACACAGAATTTGAATATTCCCAAAGTTCCTTGACTCGTAACTCATGTTTGGCACCACTGGCCATCAGACCAATCTTTTATGGTAATATAATTTATATGTCCCTCCAGCTACAACTGAAGCCCCTCCCTCCCATTCTGTTCTGACCTAGTGGGCATAAGAAATCTCTGTCAGTCTCCTCAGAACAACTCATTTCAGTGAACCAGGCACACCTTGGCTCTTTATAACCTGGACAAATCTCACCAGCTTCTTTTATTGGGTAAAGTGAAGAAACTGTCTATTTTACAGTCTGCCTAAATAACATTTGAGGATCCAGAAAAAGCTTTCAGGATGGCTTTTATGAGTTCTAACCATGAGAAAAGCAGATGATGTCTAGAAGAATGTGGGAAAAATTAAGACGTGTGTGGACAATGAAAAAATTGAAGGGAGCCTTACAGATACCTTCTAACTAGCATAGGGACACAGTGTCTACACTGTATGTGAGAAATGCATATATCCTCTTGTCTCTACTCTGGTTGAGCTACATCCTCAGGGAACGGGAAACAAGGATTAAGGGTTGAGCGAGAACAGAAAAAACCACATAGATCATTTCTGACTAGCATACAGAGGGACTTCATGTTAGGCCTATATGCATTCCAGCCCTCTTCCTTCTTTGTGTATTCATTTGGTAAAGTGTCATCTAAACTATCCCCATTCTTGGTTCCTTTATAGGGCACTGAGACCATTCAATAAAGGAAATTCAGTGTTACCATGGTAACAATGCAGCATGTACCTCGCTTAGTTCAGGGAAATTGTCCTGTTGACAGAAGGGGCACTGCCATAGCCCTGTCTCATCGTTGCGGATCGCCTGGTCATAGCTCTCACCCTGTGGACGCCTGTGGGCGATGCCAGTGACGTTGCAGATAATGAGCTTTCCTGGAGGAAGGGGAGAGGAGGAGAGGGAAGGGAAGAAGAGAACAGGAAGCAGGCTAAGAGAACTGGAGAGGTAACTCCTTCCCACCAGCCGTTTAGTGACAGAGCTTCTGTCCTAGAGCATCTCCACTGATTTCCTTCACATCCTCGAAAAGGGAGATCTTCCTCTCATTTGATGACAGGAAAATGAGGCCATAAGACTGATCCCATGAAGACCCCACAGCAGCAGGTTAAAAGCATAATCTGACCTTGAACTCAGCTTTGACTCCCAGCTCAGGGCTCTGTAATCTTCTTAAAAGTTTCCCTGGTCTTTCCCACCTACTGTACAAACCTGCCTCATTCTGCTGGAACTGCTGCTTGGTTTGAATGTGTACAGTGAACGCGTCCCCTCACCCCGACATATCCTCCTCCAGCTAAAAAACAGACACAGAATTTACCAATGTAGAAGGTCTCTGGTGTTTCTTTGGTTAACATATTGAAGATTTCCTCTGTGTTGGGAGAGCGATAGGCTGTCCGGAGGTCCTTATACCGACAGCTCAGCTCTGCTCGGATGTCATACAGAGTGATGTGTTTGTCACCATAGCCCTGGGGAAGAAGCCCCCGTCAAGAAGAGCCTTGCAACTGCTCCCCAACTGAGCCATCAGGGGTTTCGATGAAAGAAGTAAGCCAGTTGGCTCCTGTCAGGGTTTCTCTTCTTTCCCCCTAACACTTACTAAAGGACTAAAGGAGGTTTTCAAACTTTTTCTTAGCCATGGAACACTGTTCTGATAAAAATGCCTCACGGAACCCCAATGTGTAAAACAGACAAATGCAAAGCCGCACCACTGGAAAGGAGGAAAGAGGGCCTAGAAGGAAACCCTGCTACTCACCCCCTCCCAGCTCCCTCGCAATGTGCCCCCAACAATGACTACAGCAGTCTCCGAGACGTCCTCGGCTCCTTAATAAGCAGACTGAAAACTTCCTTGAGAAACCCAGTACAGCACGGGGAGGGAGAAGGATCAGGTCTCCTACACTAGCAGTATTAGGGCTTCTCTGAGGACTTGCTGCCTGAGTCTCCTCTCAACCAGGCCACTTGGGATGCTTTCTGTGCCAGCCCTTCTACACTGTCACCCACCTGCCTCTCCAGTTCTTCTGCAAAGGCATCCAAGTCCAGGTCCTTGAGTCGCTCTGGGTTTTCCAAGATCTCCTCAAGGGCCCCTGCAGGGTTGGCATCCTCGGCTGATTCATCATATTCCAGAGCATCCACTGCCATCTTCCTGGCCCACTCATAGGTCTCAGGGTGAACTCGGGAACCATCAAGGACTTCAATATATGAGTCAGTGCTGAAGGAAAGGCAGAAAAGGGGCAGGATATATAACGAGAAGCTTCTAGTAACAACCCAGATGTCCACCAATGGGGAACTGGTTAAATAAACCAGGGTACCTCCATACAATGGAATACTATACAGCCATTAAAAAGAATGAGGTAGATCTATGTGTGCTGACATGGAAAGATGGCCACAATATATTGATACGTGAAAAATGCACTGCAAAACACTATGAACCGTATGATCCCATTTTTGTAGTAAATGGGTAGTTAGTAAATGCATAGCAAAAATAAAATTTAGAAAAGTTGTAGTATACATCAACTTGTCATGGTAATTATCTCTGGGGGGTGGGATTATGGGGGACTTCCACTTTCTGCATAATATTTCTATATGTTGAATTTTATATCATGAACTTATATAAGTCTTATAATAAGATAAAACAAGAAGGGGGAAGAAGACCTTTGAGAATTTGCTGACAGCTACTTTCCCCCATAAAGCCTTCCCAGGCTGGTCTTGCCCGTGCACTCACATGGACCTATGTTATTCGTGGAGTGTTACAGCAAAGCTGGGTGGAAAATGAAGTTTTAGAACTTGAAGCCTATTTCCCCACTGATTTCCATTACTGAATGAGGAGCTATGTGCCCGTGGAAAAGATCCTCCAAAGACTGAGTTGATAACTTCTGGAGAGGAAGAGGTCAATAGTGAAGTCCAAAGTCCAAGTGAATAGAACTTTCTCTCAATAACATCATCTCAAAACATACCAAATCTCTCTCCCCCTTCCTGATGCCTCAGACCCCCACACTGCTTCTCCACTGCCCCTTCTATTCCCACCGTTATCTAGCCACAACAAACCATTAACAACAGAACAAGTATGTGTCTACTGAACCAAGTCTTATGTTTTCTGTCCTTAATTTATAAACTAAGTTGGTTCTTTTTATGTTTCTCTCACAAAAAAGCTTCACATAATTGAACTGATCTTTTCCATAGGTCAGAGGCTCTTGACTAAATAAAGGTTCCTCACCTTTGCTTTAAAACATTTCCTAATTTAAACAGCTTGTGGCCCTTTGACAGCCCTAATCCCTGAATCCCCAAAGCAAAAAAAGCCCAAGAGAATTCCTCTTGGCCCACCCAGGCAGAGGGCATCACCTGTCCCCCAGGGAGGCCGTGTCGATCTTGAGGAAGCCAGCGCAATTCATGAAGACTTTGGGACCCATGTGGCACATGGTGACCAGCTGGGTCCGGCTCTCGAGCCTGGTGTTGTTCTGTTTCAGGATCTAGAAGAGCGGACTAGAGTAAGCTGGAGCAGTAGGCAGGCCCCACCTCCCAGCCTGCTTTCAGGTCTTTGCAAAACACTCCATGATGGGAATTTTGCCGCCACACCCCGATATCTAACTGAGCACTACACCATACTAACTGCTACTAAACAAATTATGTTAAAGAACTACACTATGCCAAGCAAAGATAATACATACCTAATGTATTGCTTCAAAGTTAATGATACAGTCAAGTAGCCACCCCATATTAAGAAAAAAAAAATTACAAATACTCTTGAAGATCACTACATACCCTCCTCTGTATTGAAATCCTTTTTTTCCACTGGGGAAAAAACCCCGACTATCCTGGGCTTCCCTGGTGGCACAGTGGTTAAGAGTCTGCCTGCCAATGCAGGGGACACGGGTTCGAGCCCTGGTTCAGGAAGATCCCACATGCCACGGAGCAACAAAGCCCATGTGCCACAACTATTGAGCCTGCGCTCTAGAGCCTGTGTGCCACAACTACTGAGCCCGCGTGCCTAGAGCCCGAGCTCTGGAACAAGAGAAGCCACCGCAATGAGAAGCCCGCGCACTACAACGAAGAGTAGCCCCTGCTCGCCACAACTAAAGAAAGCCTGAGTGAAGCAACAAAGACCCAATGCAGCCAAAAATAAATAAATAATAAATAAATATATATACAAAAAAACGAAAAGAACCCACTATCCTGAGGTCTGTGTCTAGTACACTCTCGCTTTCCTCCATCTCTTTTAAATCATGGCTCAAGTTATCTTTTCCATGAGCCACCACTGTACAGTAGTGAAGACCATGACTGTGGCCACCTGGTCTGAAGTCTGACTCTTGACTCTCTCTAGCTGGATGACTCTAGGCAAGAGGTAAAGTGCCTTTACCTCTTTGACCTTGGTCTGCCTGTCAAAGCATATTGGCAAAGTAAAGGTTCAATGAAATAGAACTTTTCTTTTTTTCTTTTTTTCAATCCTACCTTTAGGAGATGGGTCCCTTTTCGAGGTCCCAGGCCACAGACATATTGAATTAAGGCCTGGCTGTAGGGGTGGGCAATGGCACGGTTGACATCAACTCCAACCTCATTGACTCGGTTGATAAATTCACAGTACAACGCGTTGAGCAGCTCTTCTTTCACCACATGCTCCTGTCGACACACAGCAGGCAGGGATAAGGTTATTGTGCCACTCTGTCCACTTGGGCCTATCTGTCAAATCCTACTCACCTGCAAGGGGTGAAACTTGAGGCACAGGATGTCTTCATCAGAGCTGCAAACCTGGGCAAATTCAATCAGAGGGTCCTGGATACGCCGGGCCAGGGAGACTGCCTGTCTCAGCACAGGAGGGTAATCCCGGAACTCTGCCTAGAGTCAAACGAGGGTCAGCAGGGCCATATATTCTCCTCAGCTCTAACAGCAAGAGGAAATCCAAACCGCCTGGCTTTTTAAGTCAGTTTCTCTTCTCTGGGACCATTTTTCCTGGGACCAATTTAATCTCTGGGGCTCTCTGAACCATGACTGGCACAATGGAGATCCTCTGCATAGGTAAGTGAGCAGGTGCAATCCTGTGCCCCCATAATCTTTGTTTCCCCAACTCCCTGGGATTGATAGCTCTTGCCTGGGCAGGGCCTAAGGGTGGGGGCTCCAGCATTACCTCTGATTTCTTGCTGTTCATATAGAGAATGGCCAACTCATTGTCAATCAGCTCCACCCCAATAGAGGACAGCTGTTGACCTTGGTCCAGCTCATGCACAATGCGTTTCACATCCTCAATCAACATCTGGGCGTCCCTGGAGGAATGAGGGGTGCTGGTCAGGGATATTTCTGGACAGTTTCTCAGGGATGAACAATCTCATGGCTCGGAGTGGGGGAGGAGAGAACTTTGAAGACAAAGAGGTACAATATCCCCAGGGATATCCCCTGGGGATGGGGATATTACCAAGGCTCTACACAGGCGCATGCCTACTCTGTAACAGGGACGGAGCAGGTTCAACAATAAAGGATGAGTGACTTTAAGCCAATCCCCTGGTATCCCTACCTGTTCTCTCCTGCAACTGTCACCACATGAGGCTTTTTGTTCAGGAGGAATTTCTTTAGAGTTTCAATGTCTTGAGCCTGGAGTGAAAGAAAATTGGAGCTGAATGACTTTGAGGATAGGGAGATTTCAAGCACTTCTCTCTCCCTAAGTAGTTTGAGACCTTACAAGACCACAGAACAATGATGCAGCACACGTTGTCAAACTGGAAGACAAAACGAGGGGACTAGGACCTCTAGTTTGAATATTGTACTTTTGTTAATATTTCCTAAGATTATTACACTTCTGGCTTATGCTTGAGTTGTGGTTAACTAAACATACTTAGGTCTTTTTTAACATAAACCACTGCCTGGCAGTCAAGACTATTCTAATCTCCATTTTAAGATTTTTCTTTCTTTTTTTAAAGAGCTGTTTGTTCAAAATTATTTTTTAGAATGGAGCTCTGTCAATAAAATTGAAAGACACCTTTACGCTAAAAAAAATCAGACGCATATACATGAGATGAATTCAAATTTCTCTTCCCCTGGTAGAAACACAAATGCTAAAGCAGGGAAAAGATTGGCTTAATGCCACAGTGGCTTTCAGCTCCTGGAACAAGCTGACCCAGATGCTGGTAAAAACAGAGGCAGTTATGGCAGCTCCCAGAAGCACATAAAGCCTAGGAACTGGCTTCAAGCCAGAAGGAAATTCTGCACTAGAACTTGAGTGCCATCTACTGCCTACAGAAGTGAGACTTATCCCAGGACTTAAGAGGTCAGGGACCAGGTCAGAGATAATCAGGGTCTTGCACGGGATGTTGCTTAGACCATAAACTCTTATCCCCACTGAATTATAAGATGTGCTCAAGATGTACACGTGGTAACCTGTCCTAGTCACTTGCCTTCTTCTCCCGTTCTTCCTCTCTCCACGCAGTCCGCCGTTTGGTAAAATGAGGCAGCCGGAGGAAGTCTGTCACTTCTCCTTCACCGTTGACCAAGGCGCAGAACACAGGGTGATCTCTGCCAGCCCGACAGAAAAAGAACCGGGTGATAATCAGCAACATGAGGATACGAGTAAGAGAAGAACGAGACTAGGGAGACAGATAAGGGTGATGCCAGACAGGAAGTTACCTGGCAGAGGAGAAAGCAATGCCTAGGACTCGGATGCCCTTCCCTTGGTTCTCATCCATAAAGTCATCATCTTCCTCTACCTGTTGATCCGGCCGGTAGGGTGCCACCCTCAACCAGTTGTAGAGCTTCCGACTACAGGCCTGGGGAAGAGGCACACCAGTCACTATGGCCAGCAGGCCCGCCAAGTATGTTAAGGAAACAGATGCAGGCACACATTTGCAAAGGTCATATTTATAAGCATGCACATTCCTAGCCCTCGGCACGCTTACAACCTGAAGGCGTACTTTGCTTTTAGAAATAGGAGAGTACACAGAGGCCAGTCGTATAAACAAAGAATATGTGTATGCAGTGGGGGAGGGAGGGAAGAGGCTCTTCAAGTGGGGAGGTCTTGGAGTGACCCGTGACCTTGTTTGCACTCCCTCTTCAGGTTATGCTATGTCTGCCCCCAGTGTTTCCCCATTAGCTACAGGACAGCTATTAAGGGGTGCCTTCACTCTCAGCTCTAGCTTGGGGAAATCATAGACTAAAGATCACGAGCTCCTGTCCTCACCTTTATGACATATTCTTTGGCTTCGGCCAGCAGCTTGTTCTTGAGCTCTTTGGCCATCTGCACGTACAGGAACTGCTGCAAAGCTCGCTCGATGGCCATGGTGCGCTGCCGATTCCACTCCTGCACCTGGTGGCTGAACTCATCTCGGTAGTAAAATTGTTTGATTTCTTCAAAATATGTCTGGTCATTGCCATAGCTGAGGAGAGACAACACTGTGGTGTCAGGGACAGAGAAAAGGTGATGCCCAAATGCCCTTGAACACTGGGAGTGACTAAGCCAGGGACGGTGGCTTGCTCAGTTCTGAAAGTGTGGTTCACATTCCTGAGGGACCCCTCCTTCCAACAGACTACTGACCAAGCCCTTCCCAAAGAGCCCCCAGCCCAGAGCTTTGCTTACCCTTCCACCCCCTTCATATCTATACTGATGTCAATGGTGAGCAGCCCTTCATCTTCAGCCAGGCATATCTTGAGGAACTGGTCATCTCTCAGTTCCTTAACAGGCTTGTTCTTTAAGTACTTGAAGGAGTAAGCGTAGTGGGCTTCATCCACATCCTGTACACAAGAGGGAATCATCAGTCAACAGACAGACTGGGCTTGACCCTTGGAAAAAAGACCGACTCTCTGCTCTCAGGCAGACAGCTCAGCTAAGTGTGAAGGCAAGAAACTCACTTCAATCAAACAGAGCTGGACCACATGCTAGATCAAAGCCCCTCAATTGGCTTACCTTTCTACCTTTCTTGGTGGGGGTTATATTGAGCTTGGCTCTCTCCTGGAAAGTTTGCCTCAGCACCTGCCGGACAAGGGGCTCTCGGGCAATCTGCAGGGCTACCATGTAGCGGGCACCTTCCAGCACAGCTTCTGGTGTAGGGAACTGGCTGTAGGGAAAAAGGAGGAGCTGCAGGATGAGGACATCTTTGCCCTCAGGTCCCTCCTCCTGCCAGCCACCTACTGCAATGCCTACCTGCAAACATAATCCTTGGCCAGCTCCAAGGGCTCTGCAGGAAACTGCTCCGTCTCATGCCTCTGGTAACTGTCCCGGAGGTTTTCCCCAAATTGCTCAGGAGTAAGCCCAAACTTTTTGGCCAAGCCATCTAAAGCAAACCAGGAGGGTGAAAGGTGAGCCAACAGCTGGGCCCAGCAACCTCTTGGCTTTCAGTCTAGAGCAGCAATTCTGGGCATTAGACTTTAAAGGGATCACGAATGAGCAGGAGCAGGATGTCTTACAGTGAACAGTGAAAACGCTGACTTTAAATACCTAACAGGCTGTCACAAAGCAGAAAAAATAGAAATTTTCTTTGTGACTACTGGGGTCAGAACTAAGGTGGAAGTTACCATTTAGTAAAAGAACTTCCCAAAGATAGGATGAACTCCCTCTCTCTGATCATGTGTTTCCCACTCCTTCAGGAATTATGGGAGAGGCTGGACCATTCTTGTGGCATGGGTGTGGGTCATGGGAGCAAGTGTTAGAAGTGGATTGGTGACTCATTCAGATGTCCTTTAGGTCCTCTTCCTACCTACCAGTGACTACTGGGGAACATACACAGCTCGTTTTTACCTAGCCCAGCGCTCTGGCAGATGGTGTACATATCTCGGCGGGAAGCCTGCTTGAGCTCTGGCCCTCTCTGCTCCTCATCTTCTGCCTCCTCACCATCACCTGGGAAGAAAACATGAGTTAGTCCTCTGGTTTCCGGTTTCCAATCACTCCCAAGGATCTGACACATGTAGAGAAGCCCCGAAGTGTAATCGGCCAAGGAGATCCTTGGAGAGGCCATGGCCACCAAGCCTCTAGGTTTTCTCTTCCAACACTCACCTTCCTCATCTCCCTCTTCCCTTACACGCTTTAGCTTCTTGCGGCTGGCCTTGGCGGCATTCTGCATCTTGGGGATGTCACGACCATAATAAAGCAGGAAATGATTGTAGACATCTTTCAGTTCATCCATTGATTGTACATCCTTGAGCCTGGAGGGAAGAGACATAAGACCTCAATTGTCACAGAGGAAGGGTATACCCCAGTTTCGCTACAAGAGGTCCAATTCTCATGAGGCAAGATCCCAACTAGGATGAGTACCCATATTTTCCAATTATTAAAGACATGCAATGGCCCCAGACCATGACTTAATTGCAATCAGGTTTCTTTTCTTTTTTTTTTTTTTTTTTTGCGGTATGCGGGCCTCCCACCGCCACGGCCCCTCCCGCCGCGGAGAACAGGCTCCGGACGCACAGGCCCAGCAGCCATGGCTCACGGGCCCAGCCGCTCCGCGGCACGTGGGATCCTCCCGGACCGGGGCACGAACCCGCGCCCCCCGCATCGGCAGGCGGACCCCCAGCCACTGCGCCACCAGGGAAGCCCAATCAAGGTATCTTAAAGGCAGAATATGTCAAACAAGTGGTGGCTGGTGGTTGTTAGAAAAGGCAACAAAAAAGGAGAGGCAGACGAGGCAGCAAGTCTCCAGTTCAGAGTCCTTGAGACGGTCCTTGTCCTTCTTTCCCAGGTTCACGCCGCTGGCCACTAAAATCACCTGCTCCCCACCCACACCCCTCTCTGATGCCAGGCTCACCAAGCTACTTTCTGGTTGTAGTTTGGTTTCCCATGTAGCTTTCCACACAGGGAACATGTAAATAAGCAAACATGATTATCTGATCCTCTAAACCTTTTATACCAAGATGGATAAGTAACAGGAATTTCCCTGTCAGAAAGATCACTTCTGACGTGCTGATAAGTTGGGATTTTAAGGAACGGGTCCCGTGCTGAGAATTTTGCAAGGTTATGCTGCTCTGGGGTGGGGGTGGAGGGGCGGGGGCCTGCCTTTGGTGTGAGGGCTCCCTGTAATGGAATAAAGCCTGCATATGCTACCTCTCCATGTCGGTGGTGTCCAGAGCCCGGATGCCATCAGCAAGGGGCTTGTCAGGGTCAGCAGAGATTTGCTCGTACTGGTAAGCCTGCATCTTCTCAAACAGCCGTGTTAGGTTCTCCTTACGGATCCTCAGCTGGGTCCACTAGGACAAGACAAAGCAGGAGTAAGGGATGGTATTCAGCCTTGGACACCCAAGACCATGCTGTTCCTTACCAGGAGACCCTGGGGGAAGCCTGACAGGGTCTGGGCTGCCACCTGATATGTACAGGAGAACTTGGGTCCCAGTAGTGGTGGTACCCAGTCCAGCCCTCAACCCCTTGAGCGGCATGGATCCCTATATTACCTTTTCATCCCACTGCCACACCCTCCACAGGTCATTGATATGCAACTCGGGCTCCACATACTCCTTCCGGTAGAAAGCAATGAAAGGCACCTAGAGGGGCAAGGAGGTGGCAGTCAGCCAGAGAGGAAAGATCTGCAAGGACCCCCTTTGCTAGAGGAATAAACAGCTCCAGGAAATTCAACAGCAGGAGGCTGGGCCTCCCTCACAGGCCCATCCAGGACACATGCTCTCTCCCCACCTCACCCCGCCCCGGGGGAAGATAATGCTGCAAATGGGGTAGCACTGTTCTCTTGATCACTAGAGTCTATGGTCCTCATGCTTCTTGAGTCAAGGGACCACTGCTGCGGACAGAAGGGGGCTCCCCACCTGGCTTAGGGAGCCACCTTTTCCATCACCCCCGGTGAAGTTCTAACCAGTGGGCCACTAGAGCTTGAGGTGCTACCTCAAAATGCTGATTTCGCATGAAGCCCAGGGCCTCTTTAATCTTCTGAATCGTGCTGGGCCCTTTTCGACTGAAGCTGCTGGTTGGCTGCCCTCGGTCTAGGTAATCACAGCTTTCCTACAGTCAGAAGAAGAAAGAAACAGCAGTGACACCATTACTTGCTCTGTCTTACCACCCACAAAACGGCTTCTTGTCACGGGATGATCTTCTCAGATTAAATCTAGAAAAATCTCCCTCACATACCCGCACACACGTGCTATTCTATACCAGGCCCACAGATGTCTGGGGCAGGGGAGAAGCAGCTCCTCATCCTAATGAAGTAGCTCCTGGTTCATGTCAAAATATAGCATCTTTTTTTGGGTACCTGCAGAGAAATGGTTGGTGTGGCAAAGGCATTCCTGTAGATCCAGTCAGCCTCTTCTTCCAGTTCATCATCTTCAGCCCCCTTGACGGAGATGGAACGGAGCTGCAGGGGATAAGGCATCAGCATGAGACTGACTTTATCTTGTATCTCACGTAGCAAAAACATGCACTACTTCTGGACAAAAACGTGTGCTCCAGAGGCACACGTTTCCAGTACCTGGAAGAGTGTTGTCTGGCAAGAAGTAGGCATGTCATGTATTTGCTCAAGAAAGAGTGCTATTTTAGGAACCATAAGCCACCGGAGAGTCTATGTTGAGCTAGACTTCCTGTACGCCTAGTCAGATGGGGTTCAAAGCTGACTTCCTGTATACCATTTTTAGGTTTTTTTTGGCTGCGCTGCCCCAACGAGGGATTGAACCCACGCCCCCTGCAGTGGAGGCATGGAGTCTTAACCAGTGGACCGCCAGGGGAGTCCCCCTATATACCACTGCTGTTAGATTGTTGCTAGATTGTTTCTCTGCTATAACTCTTGTACCAAGGAGGCTCAGGGCAGTTGATGACCGTTCAGCAGAAGGACAGACACTGGTGCTTCCTTACCTGGAACCTCTCAGGCAGGTCAGTAGCTCGGATTTCATTGTCCTGATCTGTGAGGTGGCTGCTTTCCAGCTCACTGGGCTCATACATCTCGAAGATGCTCTTGCGGCTCACACGTTTCTTGGTGGTCTTCTTGGGGCGCACTCGGATCTCGCCCTCAGCCTCATCATCCTCATACTCATACTCTTCCTCCAGTTCTTCATCATACTCATTGTATTTCTCAAATTCGTCATAGTCAAAGTCCACACCAAAAATCTCCTGGGCTTCTTGCAGGGCCCTGTGGGTGAGAGCAAAAGGCAGCTGGCCCAGATTCCAGTGAGAGGAGACAAATGCAGCCCCTGCAGAGATCCTGTACCTACCCCAAGGGGACTAAAAAGGTTAAAAGAAATGTAAACAAAAAAAGCATAGTCGCTGCAGAGGAAAGGCTTAGCTGGGGGATATTTCTAGGGAAACTATTATTTATTGAGATTAAAAAGCCCATCTTTGGCACGTGCCAGTGACAAGGATCAAACAGCAACAGGGCACATGGGTTCATATCACGCTCAGTGAATCCATCTTCTGCTAAGACATTATAGTATTCCCTCAGAGCAAAAGCTTTCTTCTAACAAAATTATATTTAGAAGACTAATAAATAAATGAACAAGGAGCTGCAGGTGGAAGAGAGAGGCTGGATCCTTGCCTGTGTGTGCCTCCACCCTCATCCCACCATGGCCCTTGAATGCTGAGAGAGCTATCAGAGCTTCTAGAAACAGTCTGACATCACTGCCTGGTAAAGGATATTAGAGGCAGGGGAAGCAAAATGGCTGAGAGCTGACTGTTCCATTTTTAGCAGAGGCCTCTGACCTCCTCCCCCCGGCCTGGGTCCACTCAGATGCCCGTATCACCACCTCGCACCAGACCCCACTCACGCATCAGTGTATCCAGGAAGCTTCTTCCGCCACTTAGGTTTTTTCAGTGGTTGTCCATCATCATCCACAATGAAGTCGTCAATGTCTGGATAGGGAAGGGAAAGGTTAGTGCCCAGAGGCAGGGGATGAGCCAGGACTGAATGGCTTTAGTTCCTACTGTAGGAGTGGTCGGTGAGGAGAAGAGGGGACAGGTTCCTGAAAAGGAACTTCTTTGTGTCAAATGCTGGGGGCCAGTAGCTGGACAATGGTCTCCCATTCTATTGTTCGGGGTAGGAAATCCCAACACCCCGCCCCAAACTGGCTTCCCTGCCTAATGCCACATACCTGACTCTTCATCATCTTCCTCCTCCTCCTCTGGAGGAGCCGTGGAGACCTCCATGGCCTCCTGCCCTTCTTCCCCTTCCCCATCCTGAAAGATCTCCTCTGCAATGGCTTCTTTTTCATGCTCCTCCTTGCCATATTCCTCTTCGTCATCGTCCTCATCATCTGACATTTTTTTGACACGTCGGTATTTTTGCTAGGGGTGGAAAACCTGCCTCGTCAGGGTCTGAGGGAACTGGCATAACGATCCCTGCTTTCCCGTCTCACTCCTATTTTCCCACCCTATCTATACTGACAAGGGAGATGGGAAAGAACACATCAAGTATGCCCCAAGGCCCGCTCTTGAAACTTTGACAAGCCTTTAACAGGCACCCAGAACTGGCTCCACAGCACAATGATACTGAGCCACTTTCTCCTCACTGACATTCCCCAAACTGTTCTGGATGTGCCTCCTCCTCCCAGAGTCACTGAATTTCAAGGGCTTCTTCCTTCACCCCCAAGGACATAGACAAAAAGGGCACTTACTCCTCTTTTGACTTTGACACCCAAATTCTCCTCAATGAGATCAAAATCATCATCCTCCAAGCGGTCGTCAAAAGATGCTAGAGAAGACAGGGTGGTTGCCCATGGTGATGGGGAGGCCCCTTCTCCACTGTGACTTCCACCCCACCCTCACCTGACCTAAGGAGAGGCTACTCACTGCGTTTTCTCTTCTTGTGGCCAACATCATCTTCTGAATCACCAGAGTCACTACCCTCATCCTCCTCCCCTTCATCTTCATCATCATCGTCATTGATAAAGCCTTTCAGGTTTCCTTGCTCATCCTGATCATCTAGGTTCTCCTCCTCCTCCTCCTCATCTGGAAAACATGCATGTTTGAGGCATGCAGTTTGGGAAATAGGCTGGAGCTGGCGCAGGGCCACCTGCTTAACTGTTATTTCTCACCTGCTCTGAACCTAATGACCTGGATGCCATGTTAACTCTTCTGCCTCATCTAAAGATACAAAAAACATGACCACTGACTTAAAGCAGCTTCTGGAAAGGAATATCTCTTTTCTACATTCACCATCTGTATTTAGGCAAGATGAGCTTCCTAATTACTTTGGCTCGTCAAAATCATTACTAGAGGCTTTACAGCCACCAGTAACCTTTGTTTTCCTCTCAGTTTATAAACTCAGTAGCTATATTCCTTCTTTCATCCATAATGCTTTTCATGAAGCTTGCATTTTCCTTTCTGTCTCTAAAGCCATTTCATGGTTCCACTCTGCTGATGATCCTAATGGTTGGATTTGGACAGAGAACTTGGAAACTGGGTACATAAATACCAACAATGCTAAGTCTCTAAAAGAGCGAAACACTACCTATGTATTTATTTATTGGTTTACTGTCTGTCCCCTCCCACTAATGTAAGCTCTACGATAGCTGGGACTTTATGTTGTATTCCTAGTTCTAGGTACAGTGCCTGGCATACAGCAGACAGATGTTCAGTAAATATTTTCTATGAATGACTGAAAATTCTCAAGCTGGTACCTCATGTGTGATAACTTCTGTGCTCAGCCTGAGCCTCTCATCAGCAAGAATCCAACTATCCAAAGCTTAGCAATACTGGGGAGAAGCTTGAGGCTGGGGCTTCCTCACCGTCATCCTCCTCTTCTACAAATTTCTTGGTGACCCGGGGCACCACCTCGCCTTCATCATTGTACTCTTCCTCTGATTCCTCGGCCTCGCTTTCCACAAAATCAGACATTGCTGCAGCTTCTCACGGCCTGCCTGAAGACGACTAGGGAAGGAAAGGAGTGGGGGATAAAAAATGAGACAGAGAACCTTTAAACATTTCCACAAAAAGCATTCAGCTAGGTGCCACTGATCTGCCCAGTCATTTCTACCTGGGAGGAGAGAGTAAGAATCAGATGGCTCCATCTCTTTCATTATCCATTCCTCTCACAACTGCCCCTCTCATGTGTACCTTATAAAAAGCAATTATACTGGACTGCTCTGTATATACCACCTTGCTCGTCCAAAGAGTTTTATCACACTTACCATCTGGGGACAGGAATAGGCAGACGAAGAAATTAGTGTAGGAATAATTACATAGGTAGGGATATGGTGTAGTGAGATTATATGACTCACTCATAAGTTTGGGAAACAATAATTAAATGCCAACTTAATGACAGGAACTTTCATATACACTATCAAAAGGAAAATCCTTTTCGACAGATTAAACAACGTTTCATGAAGTTGAGCCCCCTTGTGTGAGTAGTGGTTGGGAGCATTTGGGTAGAGAAGGGGTCTCTTCAGAAACATCAGAACCACAACTCTATTGTGACCATTTACCTCCCCAGCAAAACAAAAACCAAAAAACCAAAAATACAAGAAACACTTTGAAAGAGACTTCCATGGCCTACAAATTAAATGCAACATAGTTAAATACAAAAACTGCTGGGCCTAAGAGTAGAGATAAAATCCTGGCCTCACCATCTACTAGGTATATAAACTTAAGCATATTATTGAACGTGCCTGAATATCAATTTCTTCATCTGGAAAATGGCAACAGCACTACCTACCTCGCAGGGTAGTTAAGAATATCACATGACATAGGAGAAAGAACCTGGTCTACTATTTCAAAAAATGCTAACTGAGTTTAAATTTGAATCCTGGGCATAATTTTCCTCAGCATTCTGTAACTTTGTACCAACCAATCCCAACTTTGTCTTCTACTTTCCCGCTGTCAGATGCATCCAAAGTCTGGAAATGGCAGTGGAGAACCACAGAACCATGACATGGAGTTTCCTGGGCTTTAAAACACAGCACTGGGACTTCCCTGGTGGCACAGTGGTTAAGAATCTGCCTGCCAATGCAGGGGACACAGGTTCGAGCCCTGGTCCGGGAAGATCCCACATGCCGCGGACCAACTAAGCCCGTGCGCCACAGCTACCGAGCCTGCGCTCTAGAGCCCGCGAGCCACAACTACTGAGCCCATGTGCCACAACTACTGACGCCTGCACGCCTAGAGCCCGTGCTCCACAACAAGAGAAGCCACTGCAATGAGAAGCCTGTGCACCACAACGAAAAGTAGCCCCCGCTCGCCGCAACTAGAGAAAGCCCGCACGCAGCAACAAAGACCCCACGCAGCCAAAAATATAAAAAACAAAACAAAACAAAAAAAAAACAGAGCTCTGATCACACAAATCATAGCATCAAGATTCCATTCTGGAATCCTGAAGCTGGCTGCTGATCAACTCAGCACCACTCCTCACCCTGTCCTGAATTACGGTTCACTGCATATGTCCATTTTCTCCACTTAGACTATAAGCTTCTGGAAGTCAAAGACAATATCCAGTTGAAGGGCTAATAAAAACCATGAAAACATAAACGGCAATGTAAGAGGCATTACATGGTACTTTATGCTGTACCAGATAAGCTGTTTCCCACTAGGTGCTCTATACAAAATAGAAACTGCTAAGTATCTGTTAAATAGATTACTTATTGTTTCATGTCTTCCCAGTTAAAGAAGGCAGTGGAACTGGAGAGAGAGGAGGGTGGCTAATGGCTACCTCAAGTGGTCTAAGCTCTAGAAGGAGGCTTAAGTTTTGTGGCTCTAATTCTCCTGAAAATTACCCTTACTGATACCAACTGATACCATAACCAGTTAAGATTAACTGAGCTCAAGGAAATAAAACTGAAGGTACTAAGTTCTGGTGGAAAGGGAGGGTCAATGATATGGTCTTATGTTCAATTTTAGGCTGAGGTTCCAGATGCCATTCTTTTCAAACTGTACTGAATGCCTACCAAGTACAAACACTCTGCTAGGAGCTGGGGATTTGAAGAGAAACAGGACTGTATGTTCTCAAGGAGCTGATGTCTAGTAGAGGGCCAAATAAGGACCTTAAAATAATTTTATGTATTTTGACATGTATGTAGAGCAGGCACAGGAAGAGAATTGGAAAATGAACAAACCCACAAAACCCAACCAAAACTAATATAGGCCTTTCCTGGGTACTTTATGCAATTAAAAAAAATGTGCCCTGGGCTTCCCTGGTGGCGCAGTGGTTGAGAGTCCGCCTGCCGATGCACGGGACACGGGTTCGTGCTCTGGTCCGGGAAGATCCCACATCCTGCAGAGCGGCTAGGCCCATGAGCCGTGGCCGCTGGGCCTGCGCGTCCGGAGCCTGTGCTCCGCAACGGGAGAGGCCACAACAGTGAGAGGCCTGCGTATCGCAAAAAAAAAAAAATGTGCCCTGAGGAATATTTTTTGCACACCTACCAAGTTCCAGACACTTAATAAATAACCTATTAACCCCTACATTGTCCTAGGAGTTACAGCACACTTCTCTCTCCATTCAGCAAAGGAGGAAATAGACTCAGAGATGAAGTCACTTGTTCAAGGCGACATAACTGTCAACTGCAAGAGGTGAGATCTGAGTTAAGGTCTGTCTGACTCCACTGAAACAGTTGTTTCTATGACATCAGTAGTTCTCAAAGTGTGGTCCAGGGATCACCCCCTCCTTTCTCTCATGAGTGTACAGTGGAGTTTTCCAGAGGTTATACGACATGTAGTATCACAACAGACTGAATGCAGAAGCAGGTAGGAAAATTCAGCATTCCTCTATTAAGGCAGACATTAAAAGGATTTGCCGAAAACAAAACAAAACAAAAAAACCCAAACCCAAAACCAAAACAATCCCCCCTCCAAAAATCCAAACCCCAGAACAAACCAAAAAACCCCCCCAAACCAAAAAAAAAACCCAAACAACATCACTCTTCTTACTATGTTTTTTGTTTTGAAGATTATACTTGTTTTTCATAAAACATGTTATTTATGCTAAAATGTAGTGGGCTTACTTTTTTTCTCAGCTTTACTCATGTACAATTGACCCTTGAACAACATGGGTTTGAACTGCGTGGGTCCACTTATATGCGGATTTTTTACCCAGTAAATATAGTAGTATCTGTATTTTCATTTTACAGATCTTTAAATTAAATGTGGGAAACTGTTTGTGTTTGATTAGAGATCACAATATGTGGAATCAAAAGAATCAGGGTTTGGGCTTCCCTGGTGGTGCAGTGATTGAGAGTCTGCCTGCCGATGGACACAGGTTCGTGCCCCGGTCCGGGAAGATCCCACATGCCACGGAGCGGCTGGGCCCGTGAGCCATGGCCGCTGAGCCTGCACGTCCGGAGCCTGTGCTCCGCAACGGGAGAGGCCACAACAGCAAGAGGCCCTCATACCGCAAAAAAAAAAAAAAAAAAAAGAATCAGGGTTTAAGTTTTGATTCTATCCAAATTGTTTCAGCTTCCTGCCCTTGGGTGAGTCATTCATCAATTCCTTTGTTTTTGAGGCAGAGATAGCCGAATGCGGATTGTGAGGGGAAGAGAGGTGGGTCAGCACATCAACCCTGTGTTATCCAAGGGTCAACTGTAATTGGCATATAACATTGTGTAAGGTTAAGGTCTATAACGTGTTGATTTGATATACTTGTATATTGCAAACGGGCTTATTATTATGTTAAAATGAATTAACATTCATCTATTTATTTAGTCATTAATTTACTTTAGAAATTAATTTTAATTTCTAATCTGATTAACATCTATATGTATAAATCTCAAACATCAATAGATGTAACTCACATTAACAAAATGTCTTTGGAATCTTAAATTATCTTTAAGAGTATAAAGGGGTCCTGAGATCAAAAAGTTTGAGAGCCACTATACTACACCATTGTATAGGTCCCATAGGGTGGTGATACAGGAAGCCTTGGGTTAGACTGATGCCCTTTCCCCCGCAAGATCTGTATCCTTAAGGTCATTCAGCCTGAGTACAGCCAAAAATGAATATCTAAAACTTCTGCCGATTAAATGTAGTGTTCTAATTTTAATACTGCTCTCTTTCAGCCCTGAACTAAGTCATTAAAGATAGATTTGGGTACAGCAGCCCCTACAGATAGCTTACTTTAATTAGGCTATCAGACCCACAAATTCAGTCTTGTAAGGCCTCAACATCTTCACACTAAGTGCCAGCTCCTCCAGACCAGATGCCCTACAGCCTACTTAGCAGAGAGAAACAGACAGCCTACCTGATGAAAGCACAGCTTTATTCTGTTCTGCGGGCAGCTGGTGCTCTGTGCTGCATGCAGCTTTCCTCCCATTCCCTAGGTTAGCAATGAAGTACATGCTGTGCTATAGCTGGGGAATGCCTCCGATCTAACTCACTGCCAAGACTTCTAGTTAAAATACCTTGTGCCAGAAGCAATCCTGATTTGCTGCAACTTGAGGGAGCTAGATGTGCAGAGGGTGCTGCAGCAGCACTGCAGGCTGAGGTTGGCAAGCAGCAACTATTCCAGAACAAAAACAGTATTTATTAGTATGTGATTATCATTAATATATGATATCTGAGTCTGATGTCATTTGGATTTTGTATTTAGGACTTATGCTCATGAATTTTCCCCATATTCAGATTCTAAGTTAAATTTGCTACTGAAATAGATCCAGAAGGGGAGTGGGGTGGTGAAAGGAGAAGGTTTCTCCAGGCGGAAGCACAGCTGCAGTACACGATGTGGCTCAAAGGGACAGGCTGGCGGTTACCATGACATTCTCTGGAAGAGGAATGGAGCTGGGATCAGATTGCCACAGGGGAGGCCCTCCACAGTCCCTCCCTTGGAACAAGATGATGTAGGAGGCAATTAAAAGGAGACCAGAGCAAAAAGAGATGTCTGTTAATTCCCTCCACTGGCAGCTTCAATTAACGTTTACAGTTTTGTTTTTTTAGGGTAAAGCTCTGTGCTGGGACTTGGGTATATAAAAATAAGTAAAACATGCTTTTGACCCTAGTGTTCATATTCATCTCACAAAAAACTTGTAAATAAAGCTATGACAGGGGCTTCCCTGGTGGTGCAGTGGTTAAGAATCTGCCTGCCAATGCAGGGGACACAGGTTCAAGCCCTGGTCTGGGAAGATCCCACATGCCACGGAGCAACTAAGCCCGTGCGCCACAACTACTGAGCCTGTGCTCTAGAGCCTGCGAGCCACAACTACTGAGCCCGTGTGCCACAACTACTGAAGCCCGCACACCTAGAGCTGGTGCTCCGCAACAAGACAAGCCACCGCAATGAGAAGCCCGCACACCACAACGAAGAGCAGCCCCCGCTCGCCGCAACTAGAGAAAGCCTGCGTGCAGCAACACGGCCATAAATAAATAAATAAATAAAGTTACGACAGAACACAATAAATGTTTTATGGTAGTTATACACGAGAACTATGAAAGCAATATTAAGACAGAGGTCAGGGCTTCCCTGGTGGCGCAGTGGTTGAGAGTCCGCCTGCCGATGCAGGGGACACCGGTTCGTGCCCCAGTCTGGGAGGATCCCACATGCCGCGGAGCGGCTGGGCCTGTGAGCCATGGCCGCTGAGCCTGCGTGTCCGGAGCCTGTGCTCTGCAACGGGAGAGGCCACAACAGTGAGAGGCCCGCATACCACAAAAAAAAAAAAAAAAAAAAAAAAAAGACAGAGGTCACAGAATGCCTCAGAAAAGGTGATGCCTGAGTTGAGAGGAGTTAAGAAGATAGTCTGGAAAAAGGCAACACGAGCAAAGGCTTAGAGGTCTGACAGGGCCTAGTGATCTGGAGAACAGCCCTAGAAGTCTGGTGTGGAGTTTAAACTATAAGACATTCTGCATTTGATGAGCAAGAGCCTAAGACTACTCCAAAGGTGTTCACAAATGACTACCTAACTTGGAATACAAAAACCTAAGAGTTTAATAAACAAAAGTATTCAGAGTCCACTCAAGACAAGTTCTTTTAAGTTTGGGATTCAGAACTCTGTTATGAAAAATCCTAATCACATCAAGTCAAGATGTTAGAATACAGAAAATGTTAGTTCTACCTATAACCATTTTAACATGCACACCGTATTTATATGAAATAACAGTCTTAGAAGCTTTTCAAGAATCTTTTCAATGCCTGGGCATAAAAAGCACTATTGTTAATAGTTAACATAATAAGTAATTTAAAAATATTAGTTTTTTCTTTTCTTTCCATGTTTCCTTGGGGGACAAGGAAAGGGCAAACAAGGAGCAGGAACAACTAAAATATGTAACCAGATTCAGTATCCCTGCAACAGTTACTGAGCCTTGTGCAACACACACTGGGGGAGCAGACAGTTCCTGCTCTAGCACAGAGGGGCTGATCTGTCATTGTAGTACAAAAGCAGACATAGACAGTATGTAAATGAATGGGAGTGGCCTAATTTCTTAGTTTAGTAACCCCTGATCTAGAAGTAGAGAAGGTCTTTAAAGAATTGATGGCATGGGCTTCCCTGGTGCAGTGGTTAAGAATCCACCTGCTAATGCAGGGGACACGGGTTCAAGCCCTGGTCCAGGAAGATCCCACATACCATGGAGCAATTAAGCTCATGCTCCACAACTACTGAGCCTGTGCTCTAGAGCCCCCGAGCCACAGCTACTGAGCCCGTGCGCGCCTAGAGCCCGTGCACTGCAACAAGAGGAGCCACCACAATGAGAAGCCTACGCTTGCTGCAACTAGAGAAAAGCCTGCGCAGAGCAACAAAGTCCCAACGCAGCCAAAAATAAAATAAATAAAATAAAAAAAAATTATTAAATAAATGTTAAAAGAAAAAAAAATTGATGGCAAAGGTACCATGGGAGACTGTAATAGAGGATTCTAACCTGGTTTTGAGAAAGTGACTTTAAATAAAGACCTTAAATAGTGAGGCAGAATTAACTAAGTGGAGGAGCTGGCTTCTTTGGAGATGGTTCGAGAAGTGGTGTTGTTGGAGAAAAGTGCTCCCAGCGCAAGGCCCAGAATATGCTGTAGCAGGAACAGTGAGGGTCAGTTTGACTGGAGAGAGGGTTCATGATGAGTTAGAGGTGAGGCCACAAGGATCTTGATAGGACAACTTAAGGATTTTGGATTCTATCTGAAAGGTGCTGGGAAGCCCCTACAGGGTTTTAAACCAAGAATTGACTTAGTAATTTACTTGTTAATTAAATAAATATTTATTTAATGAGTGCCTACTACACGCCAGGCACATACAAGACAAACTCCCTGCCCCTAGGATACCTGTATTCTGTAATTTGCCAGGAGACAAACCACAAGCAAATAAAATAAAGCTTGCTCTAAGTGCTAGGAAGGAAGTAAACACCCTCACCTTTGAGAGGGTTAGTTTAGGCCAAGAGGTCAAGAATGGGCAGGCTGTGGTATCCAGAGCCAGGGGAGGAGGTTCCTGGCTGAAAAGGTGGGCAAGAACTTGGCATATGGTAGGCAATGTCCTATGGCCAGTGTGACCAAAGAACGGTAAAGGCAGCAGAATGAGAGAGGGAGAAGGGGCCTGCTCAAGTCAGGCTGCGAAGGCCACGGAAAGCCACTGGAAAAGGAAATGACATGATCTGACCTGACCTGATCCTGCTAATGTGGAAAATGGACTGGGAGGGGTTCTGGGTGGAAGCAGAGAAAACTGAAGATACTATTGTGGTAGCTTGGGCAAAAGATGCTGGTGGCTTGGAACAGGGTAGCAGCAGTGGAGATGGAGAATAGAAGAGAGATTTGAAATATATTTTGGAGGTAGAAATGACAGGACTTAATGAAAGACTTGGCGGGGTGGGGGGTGGGGGAGGTGGATAGTAAAAAAGAATCCAAGATGATTTTCAGAGGTCTGGCTTTGGTAAGCATGTGGATGAGAGTACCACTTAGTAATGTAGGGAAGACCAGGTTTGGGATGATGAGAAAAACCAAAATTTTCTTTTTCTTATGTCAGGTTTGGGATGTCTAAGAGACATCCAAATGGAGCTGTTAAATAGGCATTTTGTGTGATTCTTAAACATAGAGGAGAGAAGGCTGGGCTAGAGACTTAAACTCGGGAGTTGCCAACTTTCAGATGGTTATTAAAGCCACAGGACTGGGTCATCTGAAGGAAGCATGCCAAAAACCCAGGATTAAACTCTGAAGGAAATTCAACTGTAAGATGTGACTGCACCACTTCCTGATGTGATTAATCCCAGGATGAGATTTAAATTTCTTCGGGGGTAGCAATACCATGCTAATCTGATCTAGTAGCCACCCAAAGCAACTAAATAAGCTTTCAGATGTTTCAGACTTGTACTGGCTGGAGGAACACAAGTCATGCAAAAGGGCTCTAAATTCACAGTTGATGGGGGAGCAATCATACTTTTGTAATCAATACATAAGACTTAAAAATCAGTAACTTTCATATAAACAGTTAAACTAAAAAAGGTCGAACTAAGCTTTTTTTGTCCCAACAAATCAATTACACTCTCCATGTTCATTAATAACAGCAGTGTAACTTAATACTCCCTTGCTACTTCTGATATTACAGTGAAGTATTTTAAGAGAGCTGAGGCCTCCTCTAACAGAAAAATAAGTATCAGTACTTGTAACAAACACGGGAAATGAACCGCTCCAGCTGGTTCAAGGGAGTTCCTGGAGAGAAAGGCAGAAACTGGAAGAAAATAAAGTTTTTGTCTTAATAGCCCATTCTGATGTGTCTGGTAAGCGTTTGATGAATGTAGCCATCTACAAAAAGTTCCAATTATATTATTCAACAATATGGAAAAAGACGGAATTTGGCATCGCCCTCTAGCCTGATGGCCGAGTTGCTGGAACTCCGTAGGTTTCACATCCCCAGGACAACAATTCGATCACCTGATTCTGACGCGGAAGCCCCACGTCCCTTCCATTCCAAACCCTATCGCGCGGCCCAGTTTTCAAAAGCTGCGAGAGAAGAACGGCATCCCAGGAAGCCTGCTGACACAACAGGCCACCCAATTCATGGGTTCTGGGTGGCAGAGGGTTGGGAAAAGCCTTGAGACTCTGGGCAACTACCCCGCTTTCTTCCTCCTTCTCTCTCATAGAGCAGGGCAGGCCGGAGGCCCCCTTCTTCCCGCATACCGCTCCCCAGTGCCTCGTCCCTTACGGGACCAGGCCCTAGGAGCCTGGCTCCCCACCTGACCCATTCGAGGAACACGCTTTCCAGTCCAAACTTTACCTGCCTGAGGCCCGCCGTTTCTCCGGTGCGCTAAGCCCCCACCGAGGAAAATGGAGTCCTCGAACCGAGACTGGGAAAGGATAGTACGGACCCACCGCACGGTCCCTCCGCCGCCACCGCCGCCGCCGCTGCTGCGTCAACGTACTACGTCACTTCCGGCCCCCTGTCACTGGGAGTGGGCGGACCAGTTCTTGCTCTCTTCTCCCAACCGGGTCTCCGGGCTTCGCCGGGGGCGGGGGCGGGGGCGGGGGTGGGGTGGGGAGGGGGGCATGGGGGTAGCTGGGCTGGGCTGGCCGAAGCAGTTCAAGAAGGCAACTGTCATAGGGCCCTCGTAACAGAATAAGCTGAATGAGGAGGTCGGAAGCAACCAGACCTAGCCTGTTCCTCAGGCCGCTCTAGCCAAAGGAACCATAAAGACCAGACTAGAGCTCCTTTTCGTCCTCTCTGTGGTTCCACCCGCGGCTTCCGGTTCCGGGGAGGGGCCAAGTTTTCTTCGAAGATTAGGGTCTCCGCGCTACAGACAGGATGGCTGCGGTGTCGGTGCTGTTGTTCGGGGGTTTGTGGAGTGCTGTGGGATCGTCCAATCTGGCTGTCGTTACATGCGGTTCTGTGGTGAAGCTGCTCAATACGCGCCACAACGTGCGACTGCACTCACACGACGTGCGCTACGGGTCAGGTACGGCGACCCGGGTTCGGGTGGGCTGGGAAGGCCTGGTAGGCTCCGGAGGGGGCGGGGCCTAGAGAAACTCTTAGGGGTGTGGTCTGGGAAGGTTAGGGGAGCGCGGGGGAGGTTCCTGAGGTCTGGAGGCGGAGAGTCCGAGAGTTGAGTGGTCCTTAAGCATCTTAATCGTAATCTTAGTTTTTATGTGGTGAGCTTCGTGCCAGGCACATTACATATTTGCTTTTTAAGACTCACAACATTCCTACGACGCATAGACTATTATTCTCATTTTACAGGCGAGGAAACAGACTCAAATAAATCGCATACTCAAAGCCTTGGCAGCTAGTGAATGACAGTATGGGGTTCGATCTACATCTGTCCAGGGTTAAAGTCTGCTTTCAGTTACTGCAGGCTGGTACTACTCAGTGCAGGAGAGACAGACATGTAGAAAATTACAGTAAGTGCTGTTATTTCTGAAGTCTTCCAAGACCTCATTCTTTGATTATAATCCTCTGTTCTAGCTCTTTTCCATCTTACACTTGCTCTTCAACTCTTTTCCTTTGGCCTCTTTTCACTCAGACCTTATCCTTTTTGTAAAGGAGAACTGAAACACTCACTGGAATTGGAGAGGAAACTGTTGAGAGGGCTTTTTAACGTATGAAACTAAAATGCTTAGCTTGTGGGTTCATTTATAATTCAGCAATTATTTGTAGATTCATTCATTCAGTATAGATTTAAGGAATCTACTGTGTGTCTAATATTGTTCTAGATACAGGAAATACAGTAATGAGCCAGTGAGCAAGTTACAAGAAAACGAAAACAGAAAGGAGAGGGAAAAAGTTCAGGTCGTGAGATGTGAGAGACATCTAAGATGACTGCTAGATTTCTGTCTTAGATAACTGATGATGCTATTAGCTAAGAGAGGAAGGAGTTCTCTTAGATGGAGACTGGTCTGTGGTTTATGATACCCAAAACCTGTCTGGCCAGGTAGACTAGGAGAGGAACTGAATTGTCATTGTTGGGACGTCTTAATAATCCTAGCGGTGGGCTTGCCTGGTGGCGCAGTGGTTAAGAATCCGCCTGCCAATGCAGGGGACACGGGTTCGAGCCCTGGTCCGGGAAGATCCCACATGCCGCGGAGCAACTAAGCCCATGCGCCACAACTGCTGAGCCTGCGCTCTAGAGCCCGTGAGCCACTACTTCTGAGCCCACGTGTCACAACTACTGAAGCCCACACGCCTAGAGCTTGTGCTCCGTAATAAGAGAAGCCACCACAGTGAGAAGCCTGCGCACTGCAACGAAGAGTAGCCCCAGCTCGCCACAACTAGAGAAAGCCCATGCACAGCAACAAAGACCCAATGCAGCCAAAAAAAAAAAAAAGTTGAAATTGTAAATTTAAAAAAAAAAAAAAACTTTTGTACTATGTTGGATATATCACTTACAGGAATTGGAGAGCTGTAATGGCTTGTTGGATTAAAGTTGACAGCAAAAACCGGTCTCATTTTATTTTATTTTTAATTAATTAATTTATTTTTGGCTGCATTGGGTCTTCGTTGCTGTGCGCGGGCTTTCTCTAGTTGCGGTGAGTGGGGGCTACTGTTCGTTGCAGTGTGCGGGTTTCTCATTGCGGTGACTTCTCTTGTTGCGGAGCACGGGCTCTAGGTGCGCAGGCTTCAGTAGTTGTGGCACGCAGGCTCAGTAGTTGTGGCTCGCGGACTCTAGAGCGCAGGCTCAGTAGCTGTGGTGCATGGGCTTAGTTGCTCCACGGCATGTGGGATCTTCCCGGACCAGGGCTCAAACCCGTGTCCCCTGCATTGACAAGCGGATTGGATTCTTAACCACTGTGTTACCAGGGAAGCCCTGATATGGTACACTCTTAAACATAGTTTATCATATAATAACTAATACTATATAAATACATTTAGTGTTTTTCATATATATTTTAATGTCATAGAAGAAAAAAATATGAAGCATGGGGTTTCCTTCCCAGCCCCCCAAACCTATTTTATGACACAGGGCACATTATTAGCCATAGGAAAGAGAGGGGTCAGGTTGAGCTCACCCTCTTTTCTTTTTCTTTTTCTTTTTTTTTTTGACTGCAGGTAGTGGGCAGCAGTCAGTGACAGGTGTAACCTCTGTGGATGACAGCAATAGTTACTGGAGGATACGGGGGAAGACGGCCACAGTGTGTGAGAGGGGAACCCCCATCAGATGTGGTCAGCCCATCCGGCTGACACATGTCAACACTGGCCGAAACCTCCATAGTCACCACTTCACCTCACCTCTTTCTGGAAACCAGGTGAGGTGGCATCCTGTGGGTCATTGCTGCTCATTACTCAGTTGAGTTGTTTGATATCTTGGTTCTTAGCCCTTTCTCTTCCAGGTATAGATCTTCTCTTTTGTGCAGACCTGAAGAATTGCCTCTGTCTCATAAGTGTGAAGGAAGTTGTTTCTGGTCAAAATGGAGACTCTACATTTAGATCAAATCAAGAAATGAGGAAAGAGAGAATAGGTATATGTTAGTGTATCATAAGTTATCTTGATAAATCTTGCAATAAACCCAGTGTTTTCCAAACTTGCGATAAAAATTATTATTTTTTAATGATGCCAACTAACCACATTAGGAAAATGAATTAGGTATTGTGCCATTTTTTTTAAGCCTTGAACTTCTGAAGGATGTGGATCCCTTAATGACTGCTTCCCTCCCACTCCCCCTCTGTACATATTTTTCCCTATTAACGTCTTAACATTAGTATGGTAAATTTGCTACAGTAAATAAAGCAATACTGATACGTTATCAACTAAAGTCTATAGTTCATTCTGATTTCCTTAGTTTTTACCTACTGTCTTTTTTCTGTTCCAGGATCCCATCCACGTTACATTTAGTTGTCTCCTTAGACTCCTCTTGTCTGTGACAGTTTCTCAGATTCTCCTTGTTTTTGTTGACCTTGATAGTTTATTTATTTATTTATTTATTTTGCCATACGCGGGTCTCTCACTGTTGTGGCCTCTCCTGTTGCGGAGCACAGGCTCCGGACGCGCAGGCTCAGCGGCCGTGGCTCACGGGCCTAGCCGTTCCGCAGCATGTGGGATCTTCCCAGACCGGGGCACGAACCCGTGTCCCCTGCATCGGCAGGCGGACTCTCAACCACTGCGCCACCAGGGAAGCCTGATAGTTTATTTATTTATATTTTTTTTTTTGCGTTACGCGGGCTTCTCACTGCTGTGGCCTCTCCCATTGCGGAGCACAGGCTCCTGGATGCGCAGGCTCAGCGGCCATGGCGCACGGACCCAGCCGCTCCGCGGCATGTGGGATCCTCCCAGACAGGGGCACGAACCCGCGTCCCCTGCATCGGCAGGCGGACTCTCAACCACTGCGCCACCAGGGAAGCCCTGATAGTTTAGTTTTTATAAATTTATCTACTTATTCGTTTTTGGCTGCGTTGGGTCTTCATTGCTGCACGCATGCTTTCTCTAGTTGCGGTGAGTGGGGGCTATTCTTCGTTGCGGTGCGCAGGCTGCTCATTGCGGTGGCTTCTCTTGTTGCGGAGCACGGGCTCTAGGTGCATAGGCTTTAGTAGTTGTGGCACGCAGGCTCAGTAGTTGTGGCTCGTGGGCTCTAGAGCGCAGGCTTAGTAATTGTGCACAGCTTAGTTGCTCCGCGGCACGTTGGATCTTCCTGGACCGGGGCTTGAACCCATGTCCCCTGCACTGGCAGGCGGATTCCTAACCAGTGTGCCACCAGGGAAGTCCTGACCTTGATAGTTTTGAGGAGTGCTAGTCAGGTATATTATAGGGTGCTCCTCTGTTGGAATTTGTCTGATCTTTTTCTTATGATTAGACTGGATTTATAAAGGTTTTGGGGAGGAAGACCACAGAGGTAAAGTGCCATTTTCATCCCATCTATCTAGGGTACATAGTATCTTACGATTGTTGATATTGATTACCTGGCTGAAGTAGTGTTTTTCAGGTTTCTCTTGTAAAGTTATTCTTTTCATTTTTTCCCTTTGCATACTGTACTCTTTGGAAGGAAGTCACTGTGCACAGCTCATACTTGAGTTGGGAGTTATGCTCCTCTTCCTTTAGGGTAGAATAGTTACATAATTTATTTGGAATTCTTCTGCATGGAAGATTTGTCTTTTCTCTATTTAGTTAGTCATTTATTTTCATTGGTACGGACTCCTGGATATTTATTTTATACTTTGAGTTATAATCCAATACCATTGTCTTCATTATGTTGCTCACATTTTTCCAACTTTGGCTGTTGGGAGCTCTTTCAGCTGTCTCCTGTGTCCATTTGACCTGCTCCCATCATTGTGTATGTGTGTGGCTATGTTTTAACACTTCCTTACTTTCTGGCAGTAAAAGATATTCCAGGCTCATCTTGTATATTTCTTGCCCCAGTCCTAGAATCAGCTATTTCCCTATGGAGTCCTGCTTCCTTTTATTGGAAAACGGTATTCTTAAACCAAGATCTAGGCCTTTCATGAGCTTGTTGCTGGGGGTTTTGTTTCTTTTAGGCCCTCTCACCTGACAGGGCAAAGAAATATGTGTATGTACGTGTATATACTCATATTTATTGTAAGTGTTCACATATATAACCATCTATATCTATATTAAGTTAAACATGAGTTCTTACTGATGCCTCCAATTCTAATCCATTGCCACATAGACCATTTTAGCCTCCTCCCTTTGCTTATTTGTAAATTCCCACTCTTAACAGTGAGACACCCGGCTGCTAGCACTGTCATCCATTTACTTACTTGTTCAGTTCCACTATACAAGTATAGTAGTAGAATTGTTAATTATGTGCAGTTTCTTTTGTCTTTAGTCTTACAGACTTTATTTCCAAATGACTGATTTTTATCATCTAAAATTTTATAGCTCTTAGTATATATTTAAATCGTATGTGGCTGGTAGTGGTCATTTTGTAATGTATAGAAATATTGAGTCACTGTGTTGTGCACCTGGAATTAACATAGTGTTGTAGGTCAATTATACTTTGATTAAAAAAAATTATGTATGTCTGAAATAATCACTTTTAAAATTGTGATGGAAACTTTGAATTTTTGGCCTTATGGAGAATGGGATTAGAATACGAGTGGAAGATAGAATCTGCTATACTCTGCTCAATTAATATTTATTATTTTATTTAATTCTTATTCTCACAATTATCTTGTAAGGTATTGTCATCATTTTATAGAGGAGAAAATGAAAGCCCAAAGGAGTTACACAGGAAGGGACAAAGCTGACATTCAAGGTTTGCCTGTTTCCAGAGCCCATCCCCTTTCCAACTTGTGTTTCTCACCACGTCACTTAATGTCTAGTTAAGGGAATGAGGCAGGAATATTTAAAGTCAAATAACAAGAGGTAAAGTATTTGAAGACTATAATAGAAAATATAAGGCACACAGAGGAATATTTGCAAAGTAAACGTTTGGACCATAATCTTATGGCAAGTGATTTCAGGTCCTTGGTGTCTTTTTATCTTTTTTCCACAGTTTTATTTTATTTTATTTATTTTTAAACAACACTGGCAAGCCTCTTATTTATCACTTTTGGAGAGTCTTAGTTTTATTCCCATTGCCTCCCTCCCCTTTTCAAGCCTACGTGTCAGCTATACTAATGTCGCTACCTATGTGTGTCTTGCAGGAAGTGAGTGCTTTTGGTGAGGACGGTGAAGGCGATTATCTGGATGACTGGACGGTGCTCTGTAACGGGCCCTACTGGGTGAGGGATGGTGAGGTGCGGTTCAAGCATTCTTCCACTGAGGTTCTGCTGTCTGTCACAGGAGAACAATATGGTCGACCCATCAGTGGACAAAAAGAGGTGCATGGCATGGCCCAGCCAAGCCAGAACAACTACTGGAAAGCCATGGAAGGCATCTTCATGAAGCCCAGTGAGTTGTTGAAGGCAGAAGGCCACCACACAGAGCTATGAGTCTGGAGGCTGTGAGCCACTGTCACCACACAGTGTTCATAGACATCTGCTGCTCCTTCACCCTTTGGATCCCTGCCACAGGTGACCATGTCACCAGAGATGAAGATGCATGATAGGAAACAGTGGATGTGTTTGGAAGCCTCAGCCCTTCACAGTTGAATTGGTTGTTCTCCTAGACTTGGGTCAGTTATTTCTGAGTACAAGACTTGTTGGTGAAGGAGCAGGTGCTTTTTATTCATATTAATAAAACAAAAACTGAGGGAGGCATCCCTCCTAGCTGGGAAATTTTTATTCCTCAGAATCTTGGCATCATGGATTATTAATGTGTGTGACTTTTCTCCCACTTTCTTTCTCCAGAATGATATAAAAAATTTCACTGTTAGTCAACGTCACTGTATTGTCGTTTATTAGGCATGCTATTTCATAATCTGATTAATCCTTGAGTCCTAAGTCATTGCTAGGACTCTTGAGATGATGGGAACCTTTGGTGTGGGCCCTTTTGAAAGCCTTACTTGCATCCCACTTTTTCTATCTTTACTTTCACTTCTCCCTCAGCACCTCATCTTTATTAGATTTTTGACTAATTATGGCTATAGACCCTTAATAAATAGCCAATAAAATGTTTTACTTTGGATATGTTAACTGTACTTGAGAAAAAAGGGTAGGGGTGGAAAGTGGAACCAACATTTATTTACTGCTTGCTAAATACCGGGCACCATATTATAGATCTTACCTCATTTAATCCTCACAGATATGTTACCGGGTATATACTACGAGTTTACCAATGCAGAACAGAAAAGTTGAGTAACCGCCTGAATTCCTAAAGCTAGTAAATAATTTGAAGACAGGAATCCATATTTTTACTGCAGTACAACTGTGTTTAGTTCTTGGGAGATAACTATACTTTTTGGACAAATGTAGATGTCTTTCTCTGAAAAGGGGATTAGAAAGCTTTTGTCTTCTACTCACCTCACTTCTTCCTTTCCTCTGCTTGGCAGTTCCAGGAGGTTTGCTTTTCTGTCCTTCAAGTGGTGAACAGAAGTGTCTGTCATCTGCTGGAATTTCAGTGACCAGCGGGCCTTTTTATTTTTAGAAACTTCTGGATTTTTTCCTTACTTGCCTTAGGGAGTTAATGTTGAACATTTGGGGGTACCAGGTCTGTGCCAGACGTGACCTGTAACATTCAAAGACTTGATCTCTTTTACAAGGGCTTGTCTCGGTAAGCCGAGACCAGGAACCAGTTGAGCTCCATCTCTGCCCTCTTCCCTTTTTCCACTTCAGTTGCATTGCTCCCTTGAGAGCTCTCCAGAAAGAAGTAGACAAATGATAAAATCAACATTTCATGCCATTGAGATAGTTGGGAGTAGGGTGGTTTAACAGTCTGGGGAGAAAGAAAGGAAGTGGGACTTCCCTGGTGGCGCAGTGGTTGAGAGTCCGCCTGCTGATGCAGGGGACACGGGTTCGTGCCCCGGTCTGGGAAGATCCCACATGCCGCGGAGCGGCTGGGACCGTGAGCCATGGCCGCTGAGCCTGCGCGTCTGGAGCCTGTGCTCCGCAACGGGAGAGGCCACAACAGTGAGAGGCCCGCGTACCACAAAAAAAAAAAAAAAAAAAAAAGGAAGTGATAGAAACAGCTGAGTAAAGGGATCAGCTTTCACAACATGAATGAGAGTAGGGAGTTGTGTTGCAAGTACCCCTTCGTGGCTTGGTCAGAGTTTTGACTCAGTTGTTGGGCCTTCTCTGAAGGTTCACAGACAGGACATAACCTTGAAGCTGCAGATTACAAGGTGGATGGCGGAACTATAGCACCCGAGAGATAAGTAGAAACTTGAAAAAAACAGTGGTGGAGCCCTTGGGAAGATGTGAAATGACCAATAAGAGGATCGATTAGGTGAGGAAGGAAACCAGTTGGAGAGGTAAAAGCAACTTTGGGTAACCTAGGTGAAAGTTGAAATGGTGCTTTAGCTGAAGAAGTGAAAAAAGTCTCCAAGAGAAATCCTGAAGGATGTTTATGGAGATGAGGATGTCAGAGCAAAGGGATATGAAGTACTTATTTTGAAATAAGTATGTCAAAGAATCTGAAGCTAAAGAATTTTTTTTAGCTTGTACTGTATTAACATCACTGTACTAGAGTTGGAAGGAATCTTTGTCCAATGACTTCACAGAGAAGGCAATAGGCAAAATAAAGTTGGCCCTGAATTCTCTATTTCATATAATTATGTTTGCTTCCTAGATAAATTGTTGCTGAAGAGCAGGAACAATATTCTTTACTTCTGTAATAACCCGTGGCTCAGTGCCTGGATTGTGCTATTCACAGTAGAAACTAAAAACTGCAATGAAGGGTACAGAATGGTGCAACTCATTCCTTTGTGGTGGGATTTTTGAAGCCTTTTAATTACCGCTTGGTTTCCTCCTTAATGATGTTCAGACAAGACTCGAATAAGACAGGATAACTACTTCGTGTGACCCAAGGGTATAACTTCCTCAGTAGCCTCAGCATGAGCCCTAGGTGGCCAAGCAGACTCTATAACTACTCCGGGAAACTGCTTTGAAAGTGGAACTCTCCGTGGCCCAAACGACGCAGCCAAGTCCACTGCCAGCCAGGCAGCGGGCTCAGACCCAGGCCACTGGCAAACCCCCGGCTCCCCTTTTCCGGGTCCCGAAGGGTGCGCCCGGGGGCGGGGCCTGTGTGTCAGTCCGCTTGAGGGCCGCTCCCCATCGCTCCCCATTGCTCTCCTTCCGGAGCCACGCCTTCACTTCGCGCACGCAGCCGGTCGGCCCCGCTGGATCGCGGGCGCCGGGCGGGGCGCGGCAGGGAGACAGCTGGCTGGCTGGCTGGCGGGCTGTGGGGGGGGGGGCGGGGCGCACGCGCGCCAACGCTTCCTCGCCCAGCGCCATCCCTGCGCGTGCTGCCGGTCGGCCCGCGGCGGCGCAGCTCGGAGCCGGCGGGGCGGGAGGTGCTCCCCGGCAGGGCGGGGGCCGGAGCCGGGCCGGAGCCAGGCCGGGCCGGGGCCGGAATGCCCCTGTTCTTCTCTGCGCTGTTGGCCTTGCTGTTGGTTGCGCTCAGCGCCCTCTTCTTAGGCCGGTGAGGGGATTCCGGCTACGGCGTGTGTGGGGGGGTGGCGGGAAGAGAAGGAAGAGAGACCGAGGAGTGGGCGCGCGCTGGAAAGAGGCGCGCGGGAGGGGGAGGGGTCTTGGGGAAGGTGGGCGGGCAGCAGAGGGGGAGGGGCCGGGGAGGGGGCGCGCAACGCGGGGTGGGGTCGAGCGGGGGCGTACTACCGGAGCTGGCGCGGAGGAACCGAGAGTGGGGGGAGACTGAGCAAGCGGGCGAGGCCTGAGAAGATGCTGAGATTGGGGAGCGGATAGGGGTGTGAATGAGGAGGGGGCCCGGCTGGCTGATTTTTTTTTCCCCATCCACATGCCCCTGAACGTCCCCTTCCCCGAGCGCGAAGGGCACCTGCAGCCTCGCCCTGGGGAGCCGGAACAGGTTTGGCTGCCCAGGGAGAGCGGCATTTGAGCCGGCCGGGTGTGAGCCCGCACTGCCTTCTCGCAGACACCTGTCTGGAGGGCGGAGATGGCACATCTGGCAGGGATGCCTGTACTTCGAATCCTGTTGGGGCCTCTTCTCTCTACGTCTGGAGTTCCTGAGGATTTGAGGGGTTGCTTTCTTTTGTCTCCAACTTAAAAGGTGGAGTTTAGTTCGGCTCGTTTCATCTGGGTGGAGGGGACACTCTGGGGCTAGGGTCCTGATCAGCGTGGCTGAATGTATGTGACAGAGTGGTGTTTTGGGAGACAGGAGGGTTGCCAAGAAGATCCACCTCCAGTTCATGTCCCTTTGCAAGGTCTTCTAGGACCCGCAGGGGGTGAGGGAGGCAGTAATTGGGAGAGGGTCCTACGAACTCACAAAGATTTTTCTGCAGGTGGCTTGTGGTCCGGTTGGCCACCAAGTGGTGTCAGCGGAAGCTGCAGGCAGAACTAAAGATTGGCTCCTTTTTTTGGATTCAAAATGTCAGTCTTAAGTTTCAGCAGCACCAGCAAACAGTGGTGAGTCCTAGGAAACTTCCTGGGAATGTATGTGGGGTTGATCCAACTGAATTTCAACTTTTAATTTCCTTTTTTAAAATATTCTGGTGGTTTTCCTAGTTAACCCCGGCCTTGCCATCCCTTTGCCAAGATGATTTTAGAGCTAGTTTGGGAACACTGGAATTGATGCAAGTTGTTCTTTTATAAATGCTTATAGGGCACAGGGTGTCCAGGGCATGTAAGAAAGATACAGAAGTAAAGCACAGAACAAAGATAACAGAAAGTAGAAGAGCTTACTGTTCTAATGTAAGGGCAACATATTCATAAAAGAGAAGTACTAAGCAAGTTCAATCAATGTCATTAGAGGAACAGGATATAGTGACGAGGAGAGAAGCTGGTGGAAATGGGATGGAGAATATTTAGTGGAAGGGCTATAGCACATCTTCCTCTTCTTAGACCCCTTTCCTATTTTGTCACGCTGCTCTTGGCTTGCCTAGCAGCTAGTGTACAAAGCTTCTTCCCACACTGTTTTAGGAAATTGATAGCCTGTGGATTTCCAGCAAACTCCTTAGCCATGATCTGCCGTGAGTACCCTATCGCCTCACTCTCCTCCTGGGGAATATTTTGGGATTGCGGTTTGCAGAATGAGATTCTTTTACAGAGGCCTCACAGCCCAAGGAGGGAAGTGGATTCTTGCTGATGTCTCTGGATTAGCCTTGAAGCTATTGTTTTGTGGGACAGATATTGATAACTACTATGAGACTATCTTCCATGATTTGAGCTACATTTTTAGGGAGGATGGGAAAGTGAACGTGAGGGAGGGGAAGAGACTGCTATGGAAGGGACGGACCTGATGGCAGTGAGATTTCTCTTCTGGGCAGACACTATGTGGCCTTGTGCTTTGGCGAAGTACGTATCAGAACAGACCTACAGAAGGCTTCTGGCCTGTTTGCCCCATTCTCCCAGAGTACTGGGGTGCACCAAAAGGAGCTGTCCTTCAGCCCATCCTTACTGAAGATCTTCTGCCAGGTGAGACTACTTTCCCACTTTCCTGGACTGAAGTAGGAATGGCTGGCTGTGGAGTCATGGGTGGACTTTTTTTTACTGTATTTGAGGCATAATACTAAGAGCTGCCTCTTATTCTTTTTCCACTGGAAAGGAAGGACGTTGCCTTGACGTTCATTATTGTTCATTTTTGCATCTTCTTTTCAGCTATTCTCCATTCATGTAGATTCTATAAACATCATGGTTCTCAAGGTGGCTACTTCTGAATCCTTGTGGCATATTCAGATCAGAGATAGCAGTTTTCTTTTGGATAGTGATGGGAAGAGGTAAGCACTGGGTAGAAGGTTTGCTAGTCCCATTCTTGCCTTATAGTTGTTTTAGGGTGGGTGGATGTCAGGGCTTTCTTATCAAGGTGTCAGGTTCTCTGTCTGTGTAATTTGAGGAGAGAGTAAGATTAGGCACTTAGGCTTGCCTTGTGCCTTCCAGCCAACAAAGCTTGATTGAAGGTAAATGGTGAGGAAAGGGGCCAAGTGCTGTTAATTTTTTTCCTTTCCCAGGCTGAAATGTGAGGTGAGCCTAAGTCAGATCAACAGCAAAGTTCTAAAGAGTGGCCAGTTGGTGAGTATGCCATGGTCATTCAGATGCCTTGTTTTCTTCTGGGCATGAGGTATGAAGGAGCTTAGGGCTTACATTCCAGATTCTGTATGCTATGGGGTTCCCTCAAAGATGTGTTCCAGATCACAGCATTTTGATCCCAAGCTCCCTACGCGTTCACACCTTAGAGGAGTATCTTTCCTATAGGAGGACACCTGTCTAGCGGAGCTCTCACTTACCCTAAAGCTGTGTCTAGAGGTGGGCATCAGAAGCCGGCAGCTGAAGGCGATCACTGTGGATGTGTGGACACTCCATGCTGAACTGCATGAGGGCCTCTTTCATAGTCAGCTGCTGCGCCAGGGCCCAGGCCTGGCACCCAAGCCTGTTCCCTGTTCAGGTAAAGCCCCAGTCAGTGAGCTTTTTAGCTTCCCTGTTCTTGGGTTATTTTGGAAGTAGAAAAGAAATAGTGGTCTCACCACTTGTTCAGGTGTGATTTGTTAGTTGCCATGGCCTTTGACCCTGGCCTTTGAGCATAGCTAGAGGAAATAGGGCATTTGCTTGTGGTGAGTGAAAGAACTAACATTTAGTGGGTAATTATTATGAACTAGACCTGTACTTTGTGTTTTGTGTATGTTCCCGTACTAACTCCTTAGCATTTTACAAATGAGGAAACAAGCCTAGGAAGATTAGATAGGTTACTTGACTGAGATCACCTAGCTAGTCAGTAGTGAAAATGGGGTTTAAATTATTTGGCCCGAAAGTCCGTATTCTTTTCATTGTAACAACCTGCTCTCCATACTGTTTTTTAGACTCTGGGGAAGGAAGTACAGCAAGTGCCTGGATCTCTGGGATCTTTGCCTTATGACCTAAGATTGGGCGTTTCTTTAGCCTACTTTATATGGGAGGATTTGGCCAAAGAGGGCACAGCATGTTGGGAGACTTGAGAGTGTTAAGGATTGATGGCTCTTGTCTTCTTCATTCATGTTTTCAGAGGTGATAGAGAACTTGGCTGAGCCAACTCTGCCCGGCCTGTACCTCCTTCAGCAGCTGCCAGACCAAATCAAGGTGAAGATGGAGATCACAAGTGTGGTGCTGTCCATGAATAGTCAAAAGAGGTGAGATCTCTCCTGACGGAAGCGTGGAGAGTGATAGTTGGAGCTATGTGCTGGGGTCTCCATAACCAGCCCAGTAGCTGCACTGAGCGTGTCTGAGGGGATAAAGGGAGTAGGAATAGCATCCCACATATTTCTAAGCCAGAGTCTGTCTCTGGTCCAGGCACCTCAATTGGACACTGAAGCTGCTGCATTTCCTGTACCACCGTGATGAGGATCAGCTGCCCCTTCGAAGCTTCACGGCAAACTCTGATATGGCACAGATGAGCACTGAACTCCTTCTGAAAGGTCCATGGGTGGGGATACTGGTGCTGAGAGAGACTGGGAGGACCAGACACACTCTTCCCCAGTGCCCCACTTGGTCTTCTTAATTTAATACCAGTGTAACCGAGGAAGGGGAGGTGGGAACATACTGAAAGAAAATAGTGTTGGTGACCTTCTGTTCATCTCCTTGCCTGCCTCTGACTCTCTCCTAGTCTTACCTCTTGCCCTCCCAGTGTTTCCTTCTGATCTGCCCTTTGCCCTTACAGATGGGTTGTTGCTGTCCCAGAGCCGCCAGCGCATTGTCTGCCTCAGCTCCCTCAAGGCTAGTGTGCAGGTGTGTTGACCAAGAATCAGTCCTTTTCTCTCTCTCCATGCATCGTCGCATCATGAGCTAATGGAATTAAACCTAAGCCCACAGTTCTGGTGTTCTTATTTCCAGGTGACCACCATTGACCTCGCAGCCTCCCTGGTTCTGAACACTTGTATTATTCATTACCGGCATCTGGAATTCTCTCACTGGCTGCACATGCTAGCCCTGGAGACCCAAGAGTCTAGTTCATCTGTTCTTAAGCAAACGAAAAAAAGGTCAGTGTAATCTTTTTCAGCCACCATTTTATCAGGTGGATTCTTGGATTTTTTGGTCTAAAGTGGCATTTTGTGTTAAATATGTATTTGATTGTTTGATCTTTTTATTTTTTATTTTTGGCCTCATTGGGTCTTTGCTGCGCTTGGGCTTTCTCTAGTTGCGGTGAGCGGGGGCTACTCTTTGTTGTGGTGCGCGGGCTTCTCATTGCGGTGGCTTCTCTTGTTGTGGAGCACAGGCTCTAGGCGCACGGGCCTCACTAGTTGTGGTGCGTGGGCTTATTTGCTCTGCGGCATATAGGATCTTCGTGGACCAGGGCTCGAACCCGTGTCCCCTGCATTGGCAGGCGGATTCTTAAGCACTGCGCCACCAGGGAAGTCCCTGATTGTTTGAGCTTTTTAAATCTCAGTTTCAGTAGCCCAGACTCAGTAGCAAACCTATTTTATATATCTTCCCTATTAGACTAGACTCTGGCGGTAGAATGATATTCTCTTTGTTTTTATGTTCTCAATGCCCAGCACCGTTCCTTGTTATACAAAATGAACATTTGTTGAACTGAACTTAAATGATAAACAGTATCTCGTCTGCCTTAGATTATAAGGTGACAGATCATGTCAGCAGTGCCATGACTCTTGTCTGTGTAGTACTTGCATTGTGTTGCGTAGAGAACTTAAGGTCAGTTCGGAAGCGGTGCTTTTGATTGTAGTAAGTTAAATCATAAGATATACTGATTTCATCACATTCGATATACGAAAATGGCAGTTTCATCTGGTTCAACCTAATAAGACTCTATGGATTATCACTGGGAGTGGGAGCGAACTGATGAATTCAGTCTGTTTTTTTTTCTAGTTGCCTCCCATCCTAAGAATCACAACAGAACTCACCCTGTCTTTTGAGAGGTTCAGGAATCTGTTCTATAGTAGGAAGTTGCAATTCTTTCCTTACCAAACAGTGATGTCTTATCCCTATGCAGAACCTTCCCTCAAATCCTGGCTCCTATCATCTTTAGCACCTCCATCTCCAATGTCAACGTTTCCATTCAGCTTGGAGATACACCACCCTTTGCCTTGGGATTCAATTCCATCTCTTTGGGTAAGGCTGTGCAATGGAAGAGGAACAAGAATCTGTTCGTTAGTGGAGCTGGGCCCAATTGATGGCCACTGTGGCTCCAAAGAACTCCTCTCTCCCACCTTCTTTTTTCAGATTACCAACACCTGAGACCACAAAGTATCCATCAGCGGGGTGTCCTGACTGTGGACCACCTCTGCTGGCGGGTGGGCAGTGACTCCCACATTCAGCGGGCACCCCACCCACCCAATATGCATGTTTGGGGTGAGGCGCTTGTCTTGGACTCCTTCACACTACAGGTAGGTGGGGATTTTGGTGAATGGTAGCCTGTGGAGTTTCCTCGTCCTACCATGCTTTAGAGCACTGAGCATCTTTTTTTGGCAGAAGACGATGCATCAGTGTGTTACGGAACTGTGTGTTGGCATGCTTCTGATGGAGTCCTTCTGCTTCTTTTCTAGGGTAGCTATAACCAGCCTCTGGGCCTGTCCAGCACTCAGTCAGATACTCTCTTTCTTGATTGTACCATCCGAGGACTGCAGGTAGAAGTATCAGATACCTGTGCTCAGTGTCTTTCTCGGATATTGTCCTTGATGGGCCCACAATCTGGGAAGTCAGCTGTCTCTAGAGAATCTTCATTTGGGGAATCTGTGTCGTTACTGTGGAAGGTGGACTTGAAGGTGGAGGACATGAACTTGTTCACCCTTTCTGCCCTGGTTGGTAAGTGGGACAGGGAATCTGTACTGAAGTGGGTAGTTTGTAACCTAAGCAGATTATGCTGCTCCTTCTCACTTAATAAAACCAATTATTTGAAAATTTTCTAAATTAGAGGCATGAAATGTTGGAAGGTCTTGCGTAACTATTGGGCCTCTTGATGTTTCTTAAGGGTTTACAGATAGCAAGATGTATAAGAAAAAGACAGCTTTGAGATCTGATCAAGAGAATGAGATGCAGTTAGTTTTTTATTTCTTTGTGTATTTAGTTCTAGAGAGTAACTGATATACCTCTGGGGAATTAGTAGGAGTTTGGGAACTTCTTTGGCCCTGCCAGATCTAGTTAGGTTAAAATGGGAAAGGAAAAACTTCCCTAAAACATGAGAAATGAGGTTAGGAAGGTTTGGGGAGTAAAGGTAGCTAGAGTGAAGGGAATAAGGAAGGAGGGAGAGTGAGGACTAAAGTTGCCATTTGAGAGCTGAGAACCAAGCCTAACATGGTTTCTGGATGTTAGGTGCTTCAGAGATCCGACTGGACACACTGACCGTCCTGGGAAGTGCTGAAACCTCCGCCGTGGGTGTTCAAGGACTTGTGCTTGCGCTGGTGAAGTCGGTCACAGAGAAGATGCAACCCTGTTGTAAGGCTCCTGACATCCCCACTCCAGTGCTCAGCCTCTCCATGCTCTCCATCACCTATCACAGCAGCATCCGCTCTCTAGAGGTAATGCTTCTGTGGGGAGGTGGAGTCAGATTGGTTTTTCCCTAGGCTTAGAGCATTTTCCAGTCTTGAGTCATGTTGTGAAACTCACCTATGAGAAATATAACACCTCGTGGTTGTTCTTTTCTTCCTGGCTTTTTTTTTTTTTTTTTTTTTTTAGCTGTGTTGGGTGTTCGTAGCTGCACGCGGGCTTTCTCTAGTTGTGGCGAGCGGAGGCTACTCTTCGTTTCAGCGCGTGGGCTTCTTATTGCGGTGGCTTCTCGTTGTGGAGCACGGGCTCTAGGCGCGCGGGCTTCAGTAGTTGCGGCACGCGGGCTCAGTAGTTGTGGCTCACAGGCTCTAGAGCACAGACTCAGTAGTTGTGGCACATGGGCTTAGTTGCTCCGCGGCATGTGGGATCTTCCCAGACCAGGGATCGAACTCGTGCGCAGGTGGATTCTCAACCACTGCGCCACCAGGGAAGCCCTTGTTCTGTACGTTTTTAACTCTTAATGTGGAATTTAAAATATATATAAAAGTAGAGAGAATATACGAACTTTCATGCATCCATATCCAGCCTCAATAGTTACCAACTTACGACCAACTTCATTTAGCTAAACTCTGAGCAGTCATCCCTGCCTTCTGCTCTGGGATTATTTTGAAGCAGAAACCAGACATATAATTTCAACTGTAAAGATTTCAGTGCATATATCTGAAAAATATAGGGCTTTTAAAGGTCACGATCTGGTATCATTTTACTGAAGCACTCAGCTCATCAAAAGACTGGAAGAGATCTGAAGATGGAGGCACTGCAAAGTTTTGAGAGGCTTCCCAATATCTTTCTCCTCAGAGTATCAGACAGACATAAGGCCCTGTTGAGGGGAGAGTGGGATATGTTCCTGTTCATCAGACTTCAGCTTCCTTTGGAAACTGAAGAGTTTCCTTTTCAGAGATTGGAACTCAAAGGAATTTTTTTGTCTTGGGATATACATTTTCTCTGCTTAACTATTGAGAATTGACTGTGTTTTTCAAGCTGACAAGGTCTTTACTCCCTTCTTTGAGGCATACTTTCCCATAGGTCAATTGCTGTATTAACTTGTGTGACCAAGTACTCTTTATACATTTTAAGAATTAAGTCAAGGTGCAATCAATGCATGAAACATTTTCCAGTTGATTGTTGCAGTGGTTATTTTACAGAGTGTGGTTGTTATAGAAAGATAACTCACGAGCAGAAACATAAAGCCAAATAACTTATTGAGTACATGTGTGTATACTGGATGTACTGTGGTAGATACCAGAATTAAAATATGTGGCCTCGGGACTTCTCTGGCGGTCCAGTGGTTAAGACTTCACCTTCCAATGCAGGGGGTGTGGGTTTGATCCCTGGTCGGGGAGCTAAGATCCCACACGCCTTGCAGCCAAAAAACCAAAACATAAAACAGAAGCAGTATTGTAATAAATTCAATAAAGACTTTAAAAATGGTCCACATCAAAAAAAAATCTTAAAAAAAATAATAAAATACATAGCCTCTACTCTCAGACAATTTAGAATCCAGTTGAGGAGGACTTAAAAAGTGTAAGTGCTTGTAAGTATAAGTTAAGAACTGTTAGCTCAGTTTATTAGTGCAAAGAGGAGCAAAACAAGGGGGTAACTAATGTGATTACTCAGGAAAGACTTCTGAGTGGAGATGGTTCTTGAGCCAGGTGTGCATGTATAATAGTTCCTGCGTCTCTTGTGTTCTGGGACTTTGTAATTGATAGATCCTTTTCTCTTGCTCTCTAAAGGTTCAGTGTGGTGGAGGGCTGACCTTACTCTGGAGCCCTCCAGATCACATGTACCTGTACCAGCATATCCTGGCCACCCTGCAGTGCCGAGACCTACTAAGAGCCACTCTGTTTCCTGAGACTGTTCCACTTGTTGCACTAGAGACTCCAGAGACTGCCTGTGAGCCAGAAGGCTGTCCCCCTGAGCCCTCTCCCCCAAAGCGGCTGCTAAACCTGACGCTAGAGGTGAGCACAGCTAAGCTGACAGCTTTTGTAGCTGAGGACAGGTTCATTACCCTGGCTGCAGAGAGTGTGTCTCTGAGCCGGCACGGGGGTTCACTGCAGGCTTACTGCCCAGAGCTGGCTGCTGGGTTCGATGGCAATAGCATCTTCAGCTTCAAGGAGGTGGAGGTGCAGCTGCTGCCTGAGCTGGAGGAGATGATCCTCCACCGGAACCCCTTCCCTGTGCTGCAGACCCTCCGGAACCGTGTTTGGCTCCTCTCCCTGGGTTCAGTCTCAGTGGAGTTTCCTTATCAGTATGATTTTTCTCGAACTCTGGATGAGGCTGTGGGAGTTCAGAAATGGCTGAAAGGACTGCATGGAGGAACTCGTTCTCAGGCTTCTCCAAGCTCTGCCCACCTCCCACCTGATCTACTCTTGAAGGTTCAGCACTTCTCGTGGGTTTTCCTGGATGACATTTTTGAGGTGAAACTTCGTGATAACTATGAACTGATGAAGGATGAAAGTAAGGAGAGTGCCAAAAGGCTGCAGTTGCTGGATGCCAAAGTGGCTGCTCTTCGAAAGCAGCATGGGGAATTATTGCCTGCCCGCAAAATTGAGGAACTCTATGCCTCTTTGGAACATAAAAACATCGAAATCTACATCCAGCGCTCCCGTCGTCTCTATGGCAACACACCCATGCGCCGGGCACTGCTCACTTGGAGCCTGGCAGGGCTAGAGCTGGTGGCTCTGGCAGATGCCTCCTTCCATGGGCCTGAGTGTGTGGTTGAGCAGGTTCGAGAGCTTGATCCAGGCAGCCCTTTTCCTGCTGAGGGAGTAGATCTTGTCATTCAGTGGTGTCGTATGCTCAAGTGCAGTGTCAAGACATTTCTGGGTAAGTAGTACTTCCCTATTTGCAGGGCCTAGTGTTAGCCCTTGGAGCTCCAGGGAGCCCTTTGAGTGATTACAGAGGAGCTTAGTTATATTGGGAAATGTGGCTGTTTTGGGGTGGGTGGAGTGGGTTGGGTGGACTCCTCTTCCCTTTCTTTGTTCCTGAATTTCACCCTGAAACCGCTTGGCTAAACACAAAGGTACAACGAACGCAGTCATCTTCAGGCTTAGCGCGGCTCTTGGATCTCAGTGTTATTCCCCTCACTGTCTGCTCAGGGTCTTCGTGCACTTTTTCAGCCTTGCTGCCGACTGCCAACTCTTATTCTCTCAGTTGATCTTGTAAAATATCAATAGATGGGTAAAAATAGTAGCGGGGGAAAAGTGCCCGAGAGTGCTAAGATAGATTCCTGAGTAGCTGGTGTGTATCCTCCCTATAATAACAGTTCGGATAAGAGACTATCCCCGGTACTTGTTTGAGATCCGTGACTGGAGGCTGATGGGTCGACTTGTGGGCACCGAGCAGAGCGGTCAGCCTTGCTCGCGTCGGCGTCAAATCCTGCACTTGGGGCTTCCATGGGGTAACGTGGCAGTGGAGAGGAACATGCCCCCGCTCAAGTTCTATCACGACTTTCACTGTGAGTAGAGGAGGGCAAATGATTTGACTGAGATGTTGGTGATGGCTGGGGTGGGAGATGAGCTGAGGCCTTTCTGGAGTGAAGGCAGGAGAGAGGGAGGAAGTTGTATAGCAGGCTGTGCCCTTTGCTCCTCTATCCCAGCGGAAATCTTCCAGTACACAGTGGTATGGGGACCGTGTTGGGATCCAGCCTGGACACTGATTGGCCAGTCTGTGGACCTCTTGACCAAGCCCTCAGCTGACCCCAGCCCACCCTTGCCCTGGTGGGACAAGAGCCGTCTTCTCTTCCATGGGGACTGGCACATGGACATTGAACAGGCAAACCTGCACCAGCTGGCTACTGAGGTGAGGGGTCCAGAGGAACTGTTTTCTTATTAGGATGGTATGGTTGGGGCTTGTACAGCACATGGGGGAAGAGAGAAAGGTACTGATTTGGGAGGTAAAGGTGATACGTTTATTCCTATCTCACCAAGTTTTTGGGGTGGTTATAGGATCCATACAACACAACAGAAAACATGCACTGGGAGTGGAACCACCTGTCTTTTCATTGGAAACCTGGTCAGTTTGTGTTCAAGGGTGACTTGGATGTCAACGTGAGAACAGCCTCTAAGTGAGTGGAGTGATAGATGGGGCCTCAACAGGGTGTGGGACTCAGGGTGGGGAGAGAGGGGAAGAGCCGAGGGGCTGCAAGTGACCAGGGCACTAAGGGCCAGGGCTGTGTTGTGAGCCAGGTATGATGACTGCTGCTTCCTTCACCTGCCTGACCTCTGCATGACACTGGACCTGCAGTGGCTATGTCATGGGAACCCCCATGATCACCATGGTGTCACTCTACGGGCCCCAGAGTTCCTGCCTGAGGTGCCTTTGGGCCAGCTTCATGACTCCTACCGGGCCTTTCGCTCTGAGAACCTCAATCTCTCCATCAAGATGGATCTGACTTGGCACAGTGGAAGTGAGGCTTGGATCTGGGGCAGCGGGGAGGAAGGGCTTGGGAGGATGAACTTAAGACAAGGACTTAAGCTTGACCCTCTGGAGAGGGCATAGGAAAAGAGCAAAGGAGGGTTTGGGTCAAGATGTTTTTTTGGAAGAGGATTGGTGAAAGTAGAGAGCTTGGGTCTCTGAAAGGAGAGGGTGTTGGGGATATTGAGGCTTGTGTGCTGTTTGGGTTTTTAAATCTCTAAAACCTGAAGCTAGGGGAGGATTTAGCTTTGTCTCTGTGTTTTAACCACAGCTAGGAAATGTCTGTTGTTTCTTTTGCAGCAATATCCCAGCCCCGAATTCTGCTGTATAGTAGCACCCTGCGCTGGATGCAGAACTTCTGGGCAACTTGGACTAGTGTCACAAGGCCTATTTGTAGGGGAAAGCTCTTCAATAACCTGAAACCCAGCAAGAAGAAACTCGGCCAGCACTACAAGCAGCTTTCCTATACTGCACTCTTTCCCCAGCTGCAGGTCAGCTTTGACGGCGCTGCTGACATCTGCAGTTCTGTTCCCCTTCTCTAGTTTTCTTGTTTTCTCTTACTGGGTCTCTGAATCATCTCTCTGATGCCATCCTTCATTCAGTGTTATGCTTTCTTGTTGCCAGGTGCATTATTGGGCCTCATTCGCCCAGCAACGTGGCATCCAAATTGAGTGCAGTCAGGGCCACGTCTTCACTCGGGGAACTCAGCGGCTTATACCTCAAGGTAAGATCAAAGGCTCCCACCACCTGTCCTTGCCTCTTCCTTGTCCTCTTTCTCGGTTCCCTTCCCTTCTCTTTCTGCCCCACACTGTTCTGTACTGGTTTGCATGGGCTCTGTATGCCTCTTTTTCTCAGCGGGCACAGTGATGCGGCGCCTAATCTCTGACTGGAGTGTGACACAGATGGTTAGTGACTTAAGTCAGGTGACTGTATACCTGATGGCCTCACCCACTGAAGAGAATGCTGACCACTGCCTTGATCCCTTGGTAACAAAGACCCACCTACTGAGCCTGTCCTCCCTTACCTACCAGCGGCACAGCAATCGCACAGCTGAGGAGGTACCGCTTGACACATTCTCTTTACTGCCTTATCTGTATCAGTAGGTATCTTAGTCGGCTCACGCTTCCATAACAAAATACCATAAACTGAGTGGCTTAAACAACAGAAGTTTCTCACACTTCTGGAGGCTGGGCAGTCCAAAATCAGGTTCCAGCATGGTCCTGGTGAGGACCAGGTTCCGGTGAGGGCTCTCTTTCTGGCTTGCAGATGGCTGCCTTCTCACTATGACCTCACTTGGCAGGAAAAGCAGGAAGCTTTCTGATGTCTCTTCTGATGATGACACTAATCCTGTCATGAGGGCCCCACCCTCATGACCTCATCTAAACCTAATTACTCCTAAAGGCTCCGTCTCCAAATACCGTCACATTGGGGGTTATGGCCTCAACATATGAATTTGGTGTGGGTACACAATTCAGTCCATAGCAGTAGGTTTCAGGCTAAGTCCCTGGTGATGTTCCTAACTACACTCTAATCATATATGTTGTTACTTTATGATGCACACTCACTAGTATCAGCATCCCTCTTTTTGAAAATTCCTTTTTTTCCCTCTCCTTGTAAAGATAGTCTCTTGCTCTTCAGGAAATAGAGTGAACCTTTTTGTTTCTAGTGCCTTATTTGGTGGTCCCCCCACCCCCCACACACACACAATTAAGGAAGGATTTTAGTTGAAATTCTCTGAGTCGTTTAAAATACAGTGGATATAGTCAGAGTGTAATCTAGTGCACACACTAAGACCACTTAGGTTTTCTTTCTCTAGGGTTGTCTTGTATCCCTCAGAACAGGTCTGTTACTCAACAAGCATGTTTTTTATCTCTGCATTTGTGGTCTAGGAGGAATGTTGGGAATTCCCATGCTACTCTGAGGTTCTTTTCCTGTTTCTTAGGAGCTCTCTACTCGAGTTGGGGATCCTGCCTTTCACACACATCAGCTGCACTTGGTAGATTTACGGGCTTCTTGGACAACCACCAATCGGGACATTGCCTTTGGTTTATATGATGGCTACAAAAAGGCAGCTGTACTCAAACGTAATCTCTCTACTGAGGCTCTGAAGGGGTTAAAGATTGATCCCCAGATGCCAGCCAAAAAGCCAAAGCAGAGTGTCCCGACCAGCGTCCCAGCCCCACCTCCTGTCAACACTCCCAGCTTTAGTGGACAGCCTGATAAGGCGTCTTCAGGTGGTAAGCTGGGGCAGACAGACTCCATAGGGTTAGGTTTAGAATTTGTATGTGGGCTTGGACAGGAGTTTGAGAAGGACTAAATTATGACTGGTTCGATCTGTGTGTAAAGATGAAACTTATTTTTCCATATTAGGCCACCTAAGTCTTACACAGCAGTGATGGGGGGCATTAAAGGGTCTGGTCCATGGGACTTCCCTCGCGCTCCAGTGGTTAAGACTCCACGCTTCCACTGCAGGGGGCACGGGTTCAGTCCCTGGTCGGGGAACTAAGATCCCACGTGCTGTGCTGTGTGGCCAAAAAACAAAATGGTCTGGTCCTTTGGCCAGGAGAGGAGGATCAGGAAGGAGTGGTGACTTAGAACGACTAAGGAAAAGAAACAGGATTAGAGACTTGTTTTGTGTTTTGATGAACTAATTTGTTCAGTCAGTAAATGTTTATTGAGTACTTGATAGGCACAGAGCACCATGCTGGGGTTAGTGAGAGATACAGAATGTATGATATTTTACTTGACTCAACAAGTTTATCATCTCTGGATGAGCTAAGATTAGTTCATTCATTCACTGAATCAATCATTCATTCATAGATTCACGTTTTAGCTTTACTGAGGGTTTATAATGTACCAGACATGACCGTAGACATTAGGGATGTAAAGATGAGGGGGAAGCGCTGAAACTAAGAGAGAGTCATGAGGGACTTCCCTGGTGGTCCAGTGGTTAAGACTCTGTGTTTCCACTGCAGGAGGCACAGGTTCGATCCCTGGTCAGGGAACTACGATCCTGCATGCTGTGCAGCACAGTTGGGGTGTGTGTGTGTGCAGGGAGGGTCATGAAGACGCTTTGTAAGAATGTTCAAGAAGAAAGTATTTAAATCAGCATAGGGAAGTCTAGAAAGGCTTCACAGAGAAGATAATATAATTGAGATGGGTCTTAAAAGATGAGTAAGAGTTTGATAGGCAAAGAAAGAAAAGAGGGCATTTTAGGGAGAGGGAATAACAAGTACAGAGGAATGCAAGTTCATGGTGAATTTAAGAACAAGGTGAAAAATGATAAATGCCGCTAGAGAGAAATTAAAGAATATGTGAGCTGTTCTTGACTGTAGTGAAGGAGGGACTATAATCAGAGAAGGGTTTATTGAGGAAGTAGCATTTGAGCTGGACTTTGAAGGCTTAGTATGGTTTGAACATGTGGAAATGAGGGGCAAGGGCATTAAAAGCAAAGGGAACATCCTGAAAAGGAGTGGAGTTGGTCAAGCTCAATGTGTTCAGAGCAGAGTGAACAGTCTGTTTGGGTTGGCATAGAGTATAGCTACAGGTGAAGATGCTGGAAGGGAAAACTGCAGGTAGACCATCAAAAGTACAAAGCTAAGGAGTTTTTGTTCTTTATTCAGTAAACAGTGGTGAACTACTGAAGGTTTTTTAATAGAGGTATGTCATTAGACTCTTACTTTTAGGAAGATAAATCTGGCAGTGGTGTGGGGGATGACTGGAAAGAAACTGGAGGTGGGGGAGACAAATTAGGAAACTATTATGGTGTCTCAGCAAGAGGAAAGGGGAGCCTGAACTAGGCAGAGGCAGTGGGAATAGAGATGAGGGGATGAATAGAAATGTTATTACGTGTGTAAGAGATTTGGCAGCTGGTTGGAAGAGGGAGTTAAAATAGGGATAAAGTGATAATGATTGAGGCTTTGAGCCTGGTGACTGGCCTGATGGTAACTAGGAGAGCCAGAGGCTAATCAACAGGTTTGGGGAGGTATAGGGTTGTTGAGTTCATATTTGGACATGCTAAGTTTGTGGTGTAAGTAGTACCTCTAGGTAATGTCTAAAAAACAGGTGGAAATGAGGATCTAAAAGCTTAGGGCTGGAGGTAGAGACTTAGGAGTTTCAGCATAGAACTAAGAGTTAATGCCAAGGAGATAATAGTTGCTTACTGTGTGGCAGGTACCCTGTGAAATACTTTATGTATTATTATTCCATTTAATTCTCTCAACAACCATATTAGATAGTTACAGTTATTTTACACACAAGGAAACTGAGACAGGTTAAAGCAAGCAAGGTTACAATCAAGTAACTGGCAGAGATAGGATCTTGAACATAGGCAGACTAGTCTAATTCTGGAGACTGTGCTCTTAACCACAACACTGTTGGACGAACTCTTTAGAAAAAAGAAAAGGGAACAGGCCAAGGACAGACCTTAGGGGATATACTTATCTCTAAAACCTGGGAGAAGGTAGAGGATCTAAAGTCATAATCAGAGAAAGCAGCAGAGCTAGGAGAACAGTGACACTGATGGCAAGGGAGTGGTTTATGTGGAAAGGAGTGGTCAACAAACAAAGAGCATTTAAAACAATATGAAATGAAAAGGAGAAGGAACAAAATGGAAGGAAAAAAGATCCTAGAGTAATTCAGAGGTGGATATGCCTAAGAGAAAGGAATGCTACCACTTATATAGCATTTCTAAGTGTCTCTTGGGAATCTGTTACTTTTATTAAAATTGAAGGAAAATGAAATGACAACCCTTACCCAGGGGTCAAGGGGTGGAGTGGGCTGGGCTGGAGTTGCAGGTTGGGGAGAATACGTTCTAGAGAAATTGAAGGAAGATCAGTTTGGCCCTGGATGTGTTCTCTATCCCTTTGACTCTGTGGCTTTTCCCCCACTTCATATTTCTCTGCCAGGTGCCTACATGTTGCAGAAGCTGATTGAAGAGACAGATAGGTTTGTAGTGTTCACAGAAGAGGAGTCAGGTGTGAGTGACCAGTTGTGTGGCATTGCTGCCTGCCAGACGGATGACATATATAACCGAAACTGCCTTATTGAACTGGTCAACTGCCAGGTACCTTCTCTTTACTAGAGCACCCAAAGATAGGGCTAGATCATAGTCATATGTGTTTACCTTCTCTCACCTCTAAATAAGAATAGGTGGGTAGAGCTCCAAAAAATTATTCTTTCTAACAGGTATCATGGATAATCACTTCCATTACTAAAAACCAGTAGAGTGCACTCAGTAAGCCAGAATTAGACCCAGCTGCAGTCATTGGTACAGGCCCTTTCACTAACCTTCCATCTTCTTTGTGGCCCTGGTGCTGTGACTCTGCTTCTGTCTCTGGCGTAGATGGTTCTTCGTGGAGCGGAGACAGAAGGCTGTGTCATTGTGTCAGCTGCCAAAGCCCAGCTGCTGCAGTGCCAACACCATCCAGCCTGGTATGGTGACACATTGAAGCAAAAGACATCCTGGACTTGCCTACTGGATGGCATGCAGTACTTTGCCACCACTGAAAGCAGCCCCACTGAGCTGGATGGCCGACAGCTCTGGTTAGAGGTTAGTCAGCATGGCTGGGAAGGCCCGTTGTATCTCCAGTTTTCCATAGTTGGCCCCTTTCGCCAAAATAGCGTGCAAGATCCTCGACAGTACCTGTTGCTACCAGGTTGGCAGAATAATGAGGCTGATGATAACACTTGAATGTAGAAACTGTTGGCAGTCTCTGGCCTGTGATCTGTGAACACATAGTGCTTTTTCTGTTTTTTAAATCTCATACTATTCTATTTTATTGCAAGGGAGATTCTCATTTCCCTACATGAGAATAAAATGGGTTAGAACTTTTTTATTTTTGAGATTGCTGATCCCTATTAATAAGATCACACTAATCAGCAGGCAGCCAAAAAAACAGGCAGTAAGTCTGAGAATTTTAGATAAGCTCTCCATCTGCCCTTTCTCTCATCTCTCTTATGAAGATGATTGGTCGTTTCAGCAAATCGGTAAGGTTGAATAGAAAGACTGCTTGTCTAGGAGGCAGGTTATTATGTGAGTTCTGATTTCACCTTTGCTATTTTAGTGGCCATGAGCCCTTGGGAAGTCACCTTTATTTGTAAAATTGAGTTAATACTTCACTCTCAGAAAACTGTTGAAAGATCAGATGAGAACGTACTTTGAAAAATACAAAGCTTCATTCAGATGGAAAGTAGTCTTATTGTTTTTTAAAATTTATTTATTTATTATTTATTTTTCGCTGTGTTGGGTCTTTGTTGCTGCGCGCAGGCTTTCTTTAGTTGCGGCGAGTGTGGGCTTCTCGTTGCAGTGGCTTCTCTTGTTGCGGAGCATGGGCTCTAGGCGCGCGGGCTCAGTAGTTGTGGTTTGCGGGCTCTAGAGCACAGGCTCAGTAGTTGTGGTGCATGGGCTTAGTTGCTCTGCGGCATGTGGGATCTTCCCGGACCAGGGCTCGAACCCGAGTCCCCTGCATTGGCAGGCGGATTCTTAACCTCTGCACCACCAGGGAAGCCCCAGTCTTATTTTTTTAAGTCAGTATGTTTGGGGAAGTCTTAGTGTATGTCAAGATAATGTTTTTGTTAGAAGGTGAGATTGTGAGCAGTTGGCAGGGACTAAGCTATAAATTTTCTTTTCAGCATCTTGGTAAAACTAAATTTGTACTATAATTTCTACAATATAATTGTATCAGATTTATTGGGAGATCTAATGGTTATGAGATGTACCTAGCCAATATTCTGCATTGTGGTTACTTATTTAACAGGCGTTAAGTGTCCACATTGTGCTGGGCATGGTACATGCAGATGAGTTATTGGATCCAGCTACATCTGATTAGGACCAATGTGAATACTTCATTTTTCATTCTACTCAATGGGGATAAAGCTAATCCCTCTTCCCTCCTCCCTGGCTGGTACTTCTTACTCCATTGACCTTAAGGCTCAACCCCAAGTATAAGTTATGTGAGGTAATAAGCATTTAATCAGATGTCAAGCCAAGTAAGGGTCAGGTTGTTGGTAATATGAAAGGTCATGCTGGTATATTACAGTTGTAGTTCAGGCAAGCAGTACCCTTTACCAGTAGTCTCAGGAGACAGGCACAGAAGGTGGTAACTACTCACGCAGAGATAGGCAGGATGAACTATGCAAGATCTGGCATTTTCTGGGCCTCTGCTTCTTGTAGGCATGCGTTCGTTTGCAAGTGAACTCATTTTTTCTCAGGCTATGATATTAGCATTAGAGTGGAATGTCCTTGGCTTAGGTGGGAAAGACTTAGATCCTGCCTTTGCTATATGAATTTTTTTGTGACTTGACAGATTGTTTGTTCTTCTCATATCACTCATTGTATTCACTTTGACTTCAGCTTGGCAGAGAGTGTCAAAAGAATTCAGTTCCCTTCCCCCATGGCAACAGTGTCACAATGGTCTGAAGACAGAAAACAGCAAGAACACAAACACACGAATACCAAAATGGGTGGGAAGTCGTTGGTTTTGATGAATTTTTTTTGCCCATGACATGATTTTTTTTTCATTTTTAAAAATTGTGATAACATATACATAGTATAAAATTTATACACATTAAAAAGAAAAAAGAAAAGAAAAAAGGGACTTTCCTGGCGGTCCAGTGGTTAAGACTCTGTGCTTCCACTGCAGGGGGCAAGGGTTCCATCCCTGGTTGGGGAATGAAGATCCTGCATCCCACGCAGCGCGGCCAAAAAGAAAGAAAGAAACATAACATAAAATTTATCATCCTAACCGTTTTAAGTGTATAGTTTAGTGGTATTAAGTACCACATTCATAATGTACAACCATCACCACCATTCATCTCTGAAACTCTTTTTATCTTGAAAAACAAACTATACCCATTAAGCAATAACTCCCCACTTCCCCTTTCCCCCAGGTCCTGGCAATCACCATTCTGTTTTCTCTCTTTGTGATTTTGACTACTCTTAAATACCTCTCTTTTATATATAGATAGATAGATAGATTTTTTTTTGTTAGGTGTCTCATATAAGTGGAATCATATATATTTGTCTTTTTGTGACTGGCTTATTCACTTAGTATAATGCCTTCAGGGTTCACCCATGTTGTAGCATGTGTTAGAATTTCCTTCCTTTTTAAACCTGAATTCCATTGTATGTATATACCACATTTTGCTTCTCCGTTCATCCACTGATGGACACTTGGGATACTTCCATATTTTAGCTATTGTGAATAACGCTGTTATGAATATGGGAGTACAAATTTCTCTGAGACCTTCCTTTCAATTCTTTCGGGTACATAACCAGAAGTGGAATTGCTGGATTATAGAGCAATTCTGTTTTTAATTTTTTGAGGAACTTCCACAGTGGCTGTATCATTTTACTTCTTATCAACAGTGCACAGAGTTCCAATTTCTGCACATCCTTGCCTTATTTTCTAATTTTTTTTTGGTAGCCATCCTAATGGGTGTGAGGTGGGACATGATTTGGTTTTAACCTAGCTTGTATTTTTCTGGCCTGAGGCCTGGCAAAACGTGCATGTAACTCAGTTGGGTTTGGAGAATTTGGGTGGTTTGGGCCAGGAGAGAGGGACATATGTCCTTTCCCCTGGGAGATTCTTCAAGCTATTCCAGGCAGTGAAAATCTAGATAGTGTTAAACTTGTATAGTGGAGATAATGGAGCTTGTGCAGGACAAGCTGCTGGTCCCCCAGGAGTTAAAGGTGCCTGTATCTGTGTCTTCAGGTAAAGAATATTGAGGAGCACCGGCAGCGTAGTCTGGACTCTGTGCAGGAGCTGATGGAGAGCGGGCAGGCAGTGGGAGGCATGGTTACCACTACCACAGGTCAGTTCTCACCTCTTCCTCCATTATGTGGTTAGGAGCAGACCTGCATCCTTAAGGGGCCTCATTTCCTTACCTATTTGTAAGATTAACATACGTGGAGTAGGACCACTTTGTGTTAGGCTATGTTGAAAGCAAGTGTCTGGAGTTCCCTAGACATCACGCATAGCTGGGAGGCTCTCACAATACCTCTTTTGAGAATGTCTTTCTCTTATCTCTTTCCTACCTCTTTGCAGATTGGAACCAGCCAGCTGAGGCACAACAAGCCCAGCAAGTCCAGCGGATCATTTCACGCTGCAGCTGCCGAATGTACTATATTAGTTACAGCCATGACATTGATCCTGAGCTGGCAACTCAGATTAAGCCACCTGAGGTTCATGAGAACCAGGAAAAGGAAGATCTCTTAAAGAAGCAGGAAGGTATTCAGGGTTTGAAAGGCTTTTAGGAGGGGACTAGGGAACTTGTGAAAGTAGTTATTTCCTTAGTGGTTTTGAGGCAGAAGTGTTACTAAGAGTCCCAGTGTGCATAGGGCATTAACATTTCACTTTGCTTTACATTTTTTAAGTTCTGTTAGGGGAGAATAGAACTGGAATAAATGGGGGACTTCCCTGGCGATCCAGTGGTTAAGACTCCGCGCTTGCGCTGCAAGGGGTGCGGGTTGGATCCCTGGCTGGGGAACAAAGATCCCACAAGCTGCGAGGGTGAGGCACTGCCAAAAAAAAAAAAAAAAAAAACTTACTGGAATGAATGGATATTGTTTGACTCTGAAATAAGCACATGTTTCTACCCATGAGCATATCTCACCAAGACCTTTTATGGAGTTAAGTAACAGAAGTGGTTCTAGATATGGGTTAGGAGTTGGGATAGACATTTAGGGAGAAACTGAGTCTCTTATTTAGCTGCTAACAATTACCTAGGGGCTGTGGATACCTTCACCCTCATCCATCATGAGCTGGAAATCTCCACAAACCCGGCTCAGTATGCCATGATCCTGGATATCGTCAACAACCTGCTGCTCCATGTAGAACCCAAGCGGAAGGTGAGTATGGGCCCTTATAGAATGCCAGTCTCACAGGAATCTCCAGACCTTGTGCTTTATTTGGGGTCCAGTAAGAAAAGCCATGCTTCAGACTGAAAAAGGGCTTAGTGGTTAGTACATCCTCTTTTAGTCAGCAGCAGCAGTTGAAATTTTAGTTATCTAGGAAAGGTCTGGGTGTCCCTAAGACTGTAGAGTTGTTTACTTGTTTTTCTTGGTCAGTTCTTTACTCAGTCGCTTACGTACCTCTGAAAACAAACTACTTCCCACTTCCCACCTCTGTCCCTACCCTGTGGGACTGGCTTATTGTGAAATCCACATTGCCAAATCTTCTGCATTTGCTTACCCCTTACTCTCACTAATGGTGAGAGAGAAAGTTGAGCTTTCCAGAAGAGATATCATTTCTTGTTCCTTTCTCTGTTTTACTTTACTACAAGACTTGTCTATTGTTCATTTCCTTTTCCATTCCTTTAGGAGCATAGTGAGAAGAAGCAGCGGGTCAGGTTCCAGCTTGAGATCTCTAGCAATCCTGAGGAGCAGCGCAGCAGCATATTACATCTACAGGAGGCTGTGCGGCAGCATGTGGCCCAGATACGGCAGCTGGAAAAGCAGATGTATTCTATCATGAAGGTAGTCTCCCGGGCAATCTGAGGACAGGGAAGTCTCCTAGGACAAGGGAAATCTCTCAGTTTTTCCTTATCTGGCTCCCTAGTCTTTGCAGGATGACAGCAAGAATGAGAACCTGCTTGACCTGAACCAAAAGCTTCAGTTGCAGCTAAACCAGGAGAAGGCCAATCTACAGCTGGAAAGTGAAGAGCTTAACATCCTCATCAGGTGCCACAGCATTCTTTCCATGCCCTTTTCCAGTGCCCCAGCTGGAGTCAATTTCTTTTGCCCATGTTCTGATAAGTCTTTAGGTCTAGTGTGTATTATCAAAGGCTGATGTAGTAGATTCAGGCATCTTTTCCTGAATGAGTCTTGTTGGACTTGGCCAACAGGTTGAGAACAGGAGAGCCCTTTCTTAGGATCCTTATTAGAGTACCTCAGGGGAAAGGAGAAAAACAGGTAGTTCGGAAAGATCATTTTTGTTGCCTTGATACTGTGCAACTAAACTAAAAATAAAATGTCTTGAAGTTGATCAGTAAGGAACACAATTGCAGATACAATCATAGGGGTTATTAGTAGGAACAGACTACTTTTTCAAGAAGCTGTAGAACTAGAGATGGGATTTGTGCTCCCATGGCCCAGGGTTTGAGGAGCAACAAATCCAATGAAAAAAATTTAGGGAATAGCTGTTCTAGAATAGGTCCATCTCTGGGTTTTCCTCCTGCATCATTCTAGGGCATTCCGCCCCACCCCTAATCCAAATGCTGTTGCCCTTATTGGCTTTGACCCTCCTATCCATTTATAGGTGTTTTAAGGATTTCCAATTGCAGCAGGCCAACAAGATGGAGCTGCGAAAGCAGCAAGAAGATGTGAGTGTGGTCCGCCGCACCGAGTTCTACTTTGCTCAGGCACGATGGCGCTTGACAGAGGAAGATGGACAGCTGGGAATTGCTGAACTGGAGCTGCAGCGGTTCCTCTACAGCAAGGTATTGGGTATATACAGTCACACAAAGACAGCTGTATTGAGAGGCATTGACCTTTCTCAGGAGTCTTAACTCACAAAAAGAGATAAACAAAAAGGGACTGATTATTATATGACTGTTAATGATGGTATTAATGGTTATTAATAATGACAGAAACATGAGCAGAGAGTGTCGCTCATACACATTTGCTTGTAATATTAAATAATGCAGATATAGGTGAGCTTGATCAAATGCTTCCCTCATTGAATAAGGTTATCCCTAGAAATGTGGCTCGGAGGGAAGTGATCTTCCAAGTCCAGCTTAGAATAGAATCATTAATTCTATATTGGCATTCAGCTTTCCTGCAGTTACCCATGGCATGGAGGACAGGACATTATTCATTATTCTTCCAACCCCCCAGGGACATTTGGAAATAAGTTGAGACCATTTTTGAATGTCACAGTGACTGGAAAGTACTGCAGGCACTTAGTGCCCTGGCCATGGAAACAAACGATATATGGTAGCAGTACTCTAGCAAGCTCCTGAGAAAGGCTTATTACAGTGGTTTGGGGGTGGGGGGCGGAAATCTGTTTTTATAGGTGAATAAATCTGATGACACAGCAGAACATCTTCTGGAGTTGGGCTGGTTCACTATGAACAACCTCCTCCCCAATGCTGTCTATAAGGTAAGTCTTATTTCCCTATTCCTAGCCCATTCACATGCTTCCTGGGCATTTGCAGTGACCCTTCCACATAAACCTACTATGGGAAACAGTGTGATCTGAGATGGTGGAAGCTTGCCCAGCTTAGCAAGACCATTGCTTCTTCTCTCCTCTGCAGAGGATTTGTGGGTTGATTTATCACTCTTTATTCTACAGGTAGTCCTGCGGCCCCAGAGCTCCTGCCAGTCTGGGCGACAGCTAGCTCTTCGCCTCTTCAGCAAAGTCCGCCCCCCCGTTGGGGGTATTTCTGTTAAGGAGCACTTTGAGGTTAGTAAACAGTCCTTTGGGGACCCAGGAACAAAAGGCAGTTAAAAACTATCTGTGCGTTGTTATGTTAGGGGTAGGTAAACAGAGGGATGATGTCTGAGCTTAATTGCTTCTTCAGCCTTTTTCCTCTTTAGGTAAATGTGGTGCCTCTCACCATCCAGCTGACACACCAGTTCTTCCATAGAATAATGGGCTTTTTCTTTCCTGGACGAAGTGTGGAAGATGACGAGGTTGGTGATGAAGAAGATAAGTCCAAACTGGTGACTACCGGTGAGAACTTTAATGGTGGAGCTCCAGAAGACTGGGGTAGCAGCCCCAGAGACAGCTGAAGCTTCAGCAAGAGGACAACAGCTAGTGTACTTGCTTTTTTATAGGAATACCAGTGGTGAAGCCTCGGCAACTGATTGCAACAGATGACGCAGCACCACTGGGCCCTGGGAAGGGTGTGGCACAGGGCTTGAATCGGAGTTCTGGGGTCAGAAGGTCATTTCGCAAAGTCCCTGAGGTATCAGACATGCCCCTGATGATAGAAAAATGGGAGAGCCTTGGGGTACACTCTTTGGCCTGGCTGGGGATTTCTTTCTGTTTCCTTTGAGTCTATTCCAGGGGTGAAAGGAGATGGAGATGTTTGGGGTCCTGAGTTTCTTGTGATGGCTTCAGGGGCACACTCTTCTTTCCTTCCTTTCCTAGCACCCTGTGGATGATATTGACAAGATGAAAGAGCGAGCTGCCATGAACAACTCCTTCATCTACATAAAGATCCCACAGGTTCCACTGTGCGTCAGCTACAAGGTCTGCCCTTCCCCAGCACTTTTTAATTTTTATTTATTTATTTTTGGCTGTGTTGGGTCTTTGTTTCTGTGCGAGGGCTTTCTCTAGTTGTGGCGAGCGGGGGCCACTCTTCATCGCGGTGCGCGGGCCTCTCACTGTCGCGGCCTCTCCTGTTGCGGAGCACAGGCTCCAGACGCGCAGGCTCAGTAGTTGTGGCTCACGGGTCTAGTTGCTTTGTGGCATGTGGGATCTTCCCAGACCAGGGCTCGAACCCGTGTCCCCTGCATTGGCAGGCAGATTCTCAACCACTGCGCCACCAGGGAAGCCCCCCTAGCACTTTTTGTGTGGGAACGGCACCACATAAGATCAGAGATTAAAAACAGATAGTTCAGCTTGTGAAGCTTGTCTGTGGGTGATAAATCTGTTCCCTCTGCTGCCCTCAAGAATCAGTACCAGACTGAGATAAGGGGAAACAGGTATCTGTAGGTTGCTGCTGCAGGAAGGTACTAGACTTGGACTCAAGTACTGGCTTGGACTGACACTGGCAGCTGATAGATTTTTTTCTCTTCTCTTCCCTCCCCCTCTTGCAGGGTGAGAAGAACAGTGTGGACTGGGGCGACCTTAACCTGGTGCTGCCCTGTCTGGAGTACCACAACAACACATGGACGTGGCTAGACTTTGCCATGGCTGTCAAGAGGGACAGCCGCAAAGCCCTGGTTGCCCAGGTATCCTGGCAGAATTCATGGCTGTTTGGTTAGCAGGGGCTGGCAAGCAGATCCTCTGCTCAGGAGCATTTCATTGTAAGATGCATGTATTAACAAGCAGCCTTGGGAAAGGGGCAGGTGAATGAAGTGAGTGACTTTTATCCCTGTCCTCTCCATGACTTTGCTCAGATGGTTAAACTGAATGTTTACTGACTGCTGTATGTATGTTAACTACTGTTGATTTTTAGGGAAGTGTGGGCTGGCACAACTTCATGTTTAGAGTGGGTTCTAATAGACTGTAAGCTTCTTGAAAGCAGAGATCATTTTTTATAATTTGAATTGCCCCACTGTGCCTTCATGTAAGTTTGATGAATCTTTACTGACTTAGTCCACTTGATTTATTCTGCCTGTCTCATTAATATTTACCTTCCTTTTTACTCCTCTCTAACCTATCAGGTAATCAAAGAGAAGCTAAGGCTGAAGCCTGCAGCAGGGTCTGAAGTCCGGGGAAAGCTAGAAACTAAATCAGACCTCAACGTGCAACAGCAGGAAGAGGAGGAGAAAGCCCGGCTCCTCATCGGTTTAAGTGTGGGCAACAAGAATCCTGGGAAGAAGTCCATCTTTGGCAGGCGCAAGTGATCCGGCAATTCAAGAGAGGCTTGAATCTGACTCTGGCTCAGGCCACAGGGACTTGTGGGGTGGGAGGTGCTTCCCTTCATCCATTAGGATTTGTGGGGGTCAGGAGCCCACAGGGTACTGTGGATAGAGGCACTGCTCTTTAGCAGCTGGCCTGTTCCTTGCAGAACATGGTGGATAACAATTCTGAGTTCTACCTCACACTGATCAGCAGGCCCAGGGCCAGAGAGGCATCAAGAGAGCAAGGCCCAGGGAATGGCCCCAGGGCTAGGATCTGGTTCCCTTGGGGTCAACTGAAAGGGTGGGGGGACAGTTCTGATCAAGTGTGATACACTTTTATAAATAGACATATATAAAGAATATATATATATTTCTAAGTGTAACTGCTTTCCCTCTGTGCCAGAAAGTGGAGGGGAGGGGCTGATCTTCTCTCCCTCATTCCACTGCCTTGTATGAAAGAGGTATTAGTGTTGGGGGGGGAATCAGCCCCTCCCCAATCTGTGCCAAGCTCACTTGGGAGAATGGCAGTAGGAGACAAAGCTGGCTATGGGTCCCTCTCCCTGGGGTATCCCCTGAAGAATGGTAAAAAAAAAATCATTTAAAGAGAAAAAATATATTTTAAATTTGATGCTGGTTTTTTTTTTTAATTGTATTGAGTGCATGGTTTCAGCCTGTATCCTTTTCTCCCCATCAGTCCAAGACACCTAGCTGCCACCCTAATGAGGGTGGCTTCTTCCCTCCTGCCTGAAGCTGTGTCACAGATACTTCCCAGCTCTGATGTGACATTGGTCCCATGCTGATAGGTCTCTGCACATTTTAGTCCTGGCTATAAGCCATTCTTAACCAGGGGCGATAGCATTTGGGGATAAGGGTGAAGTTTGGCTGCATCATTTGCATCTCTAGTCATGAACAACAAGGGAAAGAGGCGGGGCTCATGTGTAATGCAGCATCAGGGGAGGAACTGCTTATGTAACTGGGACAGCAGATTTTGCAGGAGAGAGGAGGCGCAGAGGCTTGGGGATGGGAGCAGTGAGTTGTCGGAAGGGGCAACGTGCCCAGATGGCTGCTCCTCATAAGGTAGGGTGTGGGGCTCTGGCAGCTTGTTTAGGGGAGGTGAAAGGCAGGAGCTTGAGGCCTGGGAACTGGTAATAACAGTGTTGTCCACTGTGGGGGTGGGGCAGGGAGGCATTACCATCAAAGTATTTATGGTAGGTGCAGTACTGAATCTCTGATGCCTTATCGGGAAAATATCCAAATATTACTTTCCTAGAGGATTTTAATTGTGTGCAGGAAATCCAGACCTTGGCCTGAAGCAAGGGCAGTAGCAATTTTGCCTGGGGTTCAAATTTACATATCTAGGGTTGAGATTTGAGGGAGTGCCTGCTAAATGGGCAGAACCTGTAATGCCCCAGGGGCAGCAGGTTTAGTGGCTCCCTTGGTTCTCAGCAGGGTGGCAACATCCGGGGCCCCTGGGTCCCCCTGGGTCCGAGGCTAGAAGAGCCTCTGGCCAGGTGTGGGGACCACCAGGTCAGGTCTGAAAGAGTTGCTGTGGGGACTACAGGGGCATCAGTTCCTGCACCAGGAGCCCCTGGAGCCAGCCCCACTGCTAGTAGAGAAGCCTCTGCCTGAGTGGCCAGTGCCTCAGTTCATCAACCTCTTTCTGCCGGAGTTTCCTATTAGGCCCCTTAGGGGGCATCAGCAGCTGAAGGTAGGTCAGTGGAATCCCTGGAAGGGGTCTCAGTCTTGGGGAGAAATCTAGAAACAATCAGTCTCAACTGCCCTGTTCTCCACTTCTCTGTACAGATTTTAGGCCTTGTGGCTAAAGGCTCCTTTGGAACTGTCCTCAAGGTGCTAGATTGTGGCCAGAAAGCAGTATTTGTGGTGAAGGTAGGGACCTAGATACTCTTCCACATTATTCTCTAGTCCCTGCCTCCAATCTTTATTCCAGAAAGGTTGGGAGGAATAAACAATTTAATACACTATTCCCCACTAGGAGTCATCACTCCTCTCCTTTTATAGGTGGTGCCCAAGGTAAAGGTCCTACAGAGGGACAACCTGAGGCAGTGCAAAGAGGAGGTCAGCATCCAGGTATGCACAGAGCCCTGGAAAGGATCCTAGGAAGAACCAAACCACCGGCGGAGAAAGTACCTTTCTTGTCCAACTGTACGGCTTTTCCTGACTCTGACCCCTCCCTCTGCTTCAACCAAGAGATCCCAGGAAAAGTAGCTATCAGCAGAGTAATTCTAGGTCCTGCCAGGGAAATCTCTCCAGCATGTCCAGTGTGTTCCTTAGTACTGGGATTACCAGGCAGGCAACCTGTACTGAGAGGTGGGACAACAGCTTCCTTTCTGCACAACTAGGTAAATCCTGACTTCTTGGCTGCCTTGATCCTCAATGACCCTGATCCTAACTTGCTGTTTTCTTGTCCATAGCGACAGATCAACCATCCTTTTGTACACAGTTTGGGGGACAGCTGGCAGGGAAAACGGCACCTCTTCATGAGTGAGTGACTGGATTCTCCTCATTCCCAGGGGTCCTTCTACCATACTCCCCACCTGAGATTACCCATCCCTTTGGCTTGTTCTGCCTTTGCTCTGTTCCCCTTTTCATAGTACTTCTCTCTCCCAGAGAGAGGGAACAGCAGGTGGCATCGGTTTGGGCAGGAGGCATACGATGCCTTGAGCCCAGGCATAGTAGCCCCCAAATACTGCCTAGATTTCTGGTACTTTGCAGTGTGTAGCTACTGCAGCACAGATCTGTACTCCCTGTGGTCCGCTGTTGGCTGCTTTAGTGAGGCTTCCATCCGCCTCTTTGCTGCTGAGCTGATCCTGGTGCTGTGTAAGTGAAACAGGAGTGGTAATAGAAATGAGGGAAGAAGTAAGCAGGGAGGGAGGCAGAAGAGAATTGATACTAACTGGAGGTCAAAGAACAGGGATAGGAATGGGGTGGGAGCTATCAGGGAAATTGGAAGGACAGGAGAGCTTCAGCGCACCCCATGCTTGCTGTCATCCACAGGCTATCTCCATGACTTCGGCATCATCCATCGAGATGTGAAGGTAGTTAAATGCTTTTTCTTTTTGTTTAAGGAGGGACTTCAGTAAGATGTTCCAACAGGTCCAAGAAGGTGGGAGGAGCTGCTGAGAACAGTTGACCTTGGGGCCCTCGTGGGTGTTGAGGATTTGGGCAAGGGCCCTCCAAGTATAGACTTGGATGCTGAGCTATAGGGCGTCTTCTTCAGCTGGGGGGTATAGTATACATGATGAAAGAGGACTGAAAGGAAGAGGATGAATAACTCCTCACCTGTGATTTTTCAGATGGAGAATATCCTTCTGGATGAACGAGGTAAGTCCTTTTCTTTTCCTAGTCCCAGAATGAGAGGTACCTCAGTTTGGAAGTAAGTCATGGCCGATGAGGGTTGGCACAGAGTGGTGCTGGTGGCTTGTTTTTCACAGGCCATCTGAAACTGACAGACTTTGGCCTGTCCCGCCACCTGCCCCAAGGAACCCGAGCCTATACTATCTGTGGCACTCTTCAGTACATGGGTGAGAGAGAAGCTAAAGCTGGTGGGTAAGCATTGGGCAGGAGGATAGCCAACAGATAGCAGTGACAAGTATCTTTCATATCCGTAGCCCCAGAGGTCCTGAGTGGAGGGCCTTACAACCATGCTGCTGATTGGTGGTCCCTGGGTGTCTTGCTTTTCTCTCTGTCAACTGGAAAGGTGAGAGAATGGTAGTGATGTTGGGCAGAGAAGAGAGGAGTTGCCCTGCGGTGGGAAGAAAGAAGACCTTAGGAAGTCTTACCTTATTCTTACTAAGCAATGACACCTTCCCACCCCTTAACTCAGTTCCCAGTGCCCGCAGAGAGAGATCATGTGGCCATGTTGGCAAGTGTGACCCACTATGACTCTGCAGTCCCAGCTTCTCTTAACCAGGGGCTCTCACTCCTGCTCCATGAGGTAAGGGTGGGCATGACTTTCCTTCTTGACTACAAAAACCATTCACTTCTTTCCCTATCACTGAAGTGATATCTCCCCGTTCCTCTGATTAATTATTAAGGGGGGATTCCAACTTGATCAAGTACTACCTCACTACTTGCCTTCTAACCAACACTTCAAATTTTATTCCTGAGTTCCTGGTCCTCCAAAGCTCATCCCCATCCATAGCAGGTCACTTCTGAGAGAGTGGGCTAGTGCTGCTCTCTTACCACTACTACTACTTTATTCGTACCTTTGCCGCCAGATTAGCCTGTTTCTCCCACTTTTACATATCCTACTCTTCTGGGTTCTTCTCCCTGCCCTCCACAGATCCATGCACTTCTTTCTCCTTTTCCAGCTTCTCTGTTCAGTCCCTTTCCTATCCCAGTCTCTCATCCTTCACGCTCTATTCCTCTTCAGCTATTATGCCAGAATCCCCTCCACCGTCTACGTTATTTGCATCACTTCCAGGTCCACCCTTTCTTTCGGGGTGTGGCCTTTGACCCAGAGCTCCTACAGAAGCATCCAGTGAACTTTCTCATGGAGACACAAGCTACCCAGCTATCATCGGAGTCCATGTTCTTCAGGGACTTTGACTGTAATCTGGAGTCCTTCCTGGTGCACCCCAGCCTGGCTTGAGCTCCTCTACTGTAATTGGGGCTCATCTGGGAACCTGAAGACCTCCTCTGCTGCCAATTCAGTGTGACCACCTTGATGATTCAGTTTGTTTTTACTTTGTAGCCTCCTATCATTCTGTTCCTCTAGGTGCTGGACCAGAGTTCACACTGGGCATTCTGCAGTTGGTAGTCACAATGCCCTAGTCCTTACCCCATCATGTACAACCCATCCCTCAATTCAACATCTCAGATCAGAGTGTGGACCTTTTCCTTTGTTTCATTTCTCCAGTGTTAATACCCTGCAGTTTTTAGCCAGAAGTTTATTCCACTTTTCCTTCTCCTTGTTTCTGTGCCATGTTTCCTTTTGTGAGCAATAACAGCACTTCATGGGTTCCCAAGGTGCTGCTATTTATTTGTTTAATAGGCTTGTCAGAAGCAGTGTGAATGTTTTTCAGAGCTCTCAAAAGCTGGTATTTGTTTCAACCCCTAAATATGCAGGTAAAACATATGATCTGGGGGCTCAAAGTCAGTCTAACTTTTAAAAATTTAAGAAGTGAATCTAATAGCCTACTGTGAGGAAGAGAGTAAGAAATGAAACATGGGTGGGTTAAATGTCTTCTCTACACAGGGAGATCAGCTCGGTGCTTTGTGACCGCCTGGAGGGGTGGGATGGGGAGGGTGGGAGGGAGGGAGATGCATGAGGGAGGGGATGTGGGAACAGGTGTATATGTATGACTGATTCACTTTGTTATAAAGCAGAAACTAATAAAAAAAAAAAATGTCTTCTCTAGGGGGTAACTGGAATAGCTATACACATTTTTTCCAAAACAAAACCTCTTTGAAGGACACAAGGATTCTTAAACTGATCACTTCCCTAGATGGCCCAGGTTTCAGTTGGTGATGGGCAAACCAAGGGATTAAGAGGCATGATATCAACCTTGAGATTTAAGATCAGAGATGTAACTCAAGAACCTTTTCCTTTAGGAAAATCATCTGGACCTTAAATCTGTATACATTTCTGGCCTTTGTGACTTCTTTCCATTTTTCTTAAACCAACTTCTTAAAAGTTTCATTTTCATTATTCTTCAGTTATATCTGATCTCTCTTTACAAACCAAAGAGAGTCTGGGAAGTATTCTGAGTACTATTTATTAATTTTGTCCCTGGATTAAGCCATATTTGCCCTGTACATAGCTGGCATTTTATTGGCCTCTGCAGAACTGCTTTTTCTGAATCGTACTTTGGCAATTCATATGAAAATCCCTATGAAATTTAATTGCTGTGGATACTGCAAAGGGCGTTTATCATTATAATTCATAATGTTCTATATAAGGATGCATGGAAGAAATTTTCTCTGAACCCAGTTATTCTTTTCCTGAATTGCTGGTTGGTTTTTACCTTAAAGACAGTAAATATTCAACTGACTCTATTTTTCTTTTCATATTGATGCTAGACCACTTAGAGCCCAGTTTGTGGCCCACTTCCAGCAAGTGTTTAGGACCTCATGTTATGTTTTGTATGCTAGCCACGTTCTTGGTTCCATCATCTTCCTTTTTGACCTTTACTTTCCTTATTCTCTTCTCATTTTTCTGTTTTAGTCCTTTTTTAAACTAGATTATCTCCATCTTTGTAAGCCTTTTAGAATGAAGTTGAGATATAAATAAATGAATGTATCCTTGATTCTTTTGATTACCTCACTTGTTTCTCTTTAGAGACTTTTTAGGCTTTATTACATATTTTTTAAGTTGTAATGACCAGAACTGCCACATTGGATAAAAACCAACACTGGGGGCTTCCCTGGTGGCACAGTGGTTTAGAGTCTGCCTGCCAATGCGAGGGACACAGGTTCGAGCCCTGGCCCGGGAAGATCCCACATGCCGCGGAGCAACTAAGCCCAATCGCCACAACTGCTGAGCCTGTGCTCTAGAGCCCGCAAGCCACAACTACTGAGCCCATGTGCCACAACTACTGAAGCCTGTGCGCCTAGAGCCCATGCTCCGCAACAAGAGAAGCCACCACAATGAGAAGCCCGCGCACCGCAACAAAGGGTAGCCCCCACTCACCGCAACTAGAGAAAGTCCGCACACAGCAACGAAGACCCAACACGCCAAAAAATAAATTAAAAAAACAAAACAAAACAATACTGAATACTAGAAATGGGAATCAATGGCTTCTAAAATAGTAGTTAAGAGTATTAGATTGGAATTTAGGAGACCTGGTGCCTTGATCCACCAATAAATATTTCGGTGTCTTTATACAAGTCATTTTAACTCTCTGGACCTAGTTTCCTAATGTATACAACCACTGGTTCTTAATTGTGGGAGACAGGTTTCAGATTTCTGTGATGCTTCTTCAAAGGGTAGATGCAGATGATTTTATGATACTGTGTGTCTGGCCCAGTGTTAATTAATGTTCAGATCGGCCAACATTATATAGCCTCTCTGGTCACAGCAGCATACTGGTTTAAGGTCTTTAGGACATGGTTAACATAATGTCACTAGGGTCCCTTTCCTGGGTCATGTTAGATAGCTTAGAGACCAGGATCATGTAAGTGTAGTTTGAATCATTTCTTATCAAATGAGGACATTTTTAACATAACTCTCTTCAATCAGTGGTGCTTACAGCAGTGTTTCTCAGGGAAGAGTGGAGGCAGTGACAGAAAAAGTTTCACAAAGTATAATTTGAAAAAGCACTGCCTCCACCCCCCCACCTACCCCAGTTTTGATATGTTCATCCCTGGAAGGCATTCTTTCCTGCCACCCTCCACCCCCATTCAGAATCACCTAAAAATAAATACCTTCTACTTATTCACATGAAATTCATTTAAAAAAATTGTTTTATATACAACCTGAAATCTTTTAAGTTTAGCCCTACATTTTTATTTTTCATTACCTAGAAGAAATCAGATACACTTTTAAGTATGGATATTTTGCTCTGTACTCCTATCTTTTCTAAGAATTTAAGATTAGTCTTATAAATAACAAGGACCTACTGTATAGCACGGGGAACTATACTGAATGTCTTGTAATCTATAATGGAAAAGAATCTGAAAAAGATTTTGTATATACATATATACACACACATATATATATACCTGAATAACTTAGCTGTACACCTGAAACAACACTGTAAACCAACTATATTTTTTAAAAAAGTCTTAACACCAAACCTTATATTCTTCTTTTAGAAAAGTGTCCTTTTAGTTCTACTCATTGTTTCTTACCTCTAACCTAAGTTACTTTATCATATATTGACCAGTTCATTTGTTCACTTGTTCATTGATTTAAACTGATAATCTCAATTCCTTGGTTTACTTCTTTAAATAGAGTCTTCAATGTAAAAATCTCGTCAAAGCTTTTTTGAAAAATTGAATAAAATCATATTCACTGTATTATTAGCCCCTGTTACAGGCTGAATTGTGCCCCCTCCCCATTGATATGCTGAAATCCTAACCCCTGTACTTCAGAATGTCACGGTATTTGGAGATAGGGTCTTTACAGGTGTAATTAAGTTAAAATGAGGTCTTATGGGTGGGCCCTAATCCATAATCCAATATGATTGGTTTCCTTATAAAGGGGGGGTACTTCCCTGGTGGCGCAGTGGTTAAGAATCCGCCTGCCAATGCAGGGGACACGGGTTTGATCCCTGGTCCGGGAAGATCCCACATGCCGCGGAGCAACTAAGCCCGTGCGCCACAACTACTAAGCCTGCGCTCTAGAACTCGCATGCCACAACTACTGAGCCCGCGTGCCACAACTACTGAAGCCCGCGCACCTAGAGTCCGTGCTCTGCAACAAGAGAAGCTTCTGCAATGAGAAGCCTGCGCACGGCAATGAAGAGTAGCCCTCACTCGCCCGCAACCAGAGAAATCCTGCGCGCAGCAACAAAGACCCAACACAGCCAAAAATAAAAAAATTTTAAATTTAATTAAAAAAAAATACATTTACATAAAAGATGAATGAATCAATCAAGATAAGAAATCCAGATGCTTTGAAAGGAAAGATAACATCTTAACCTCACAAAAGTTTTATCTTTGTATAGCCAAAGATACCATTAATAAAGTCAATGGACAAAAAATAGATCTAAAGAAAAATATTTGCCATGTGATGGCAGTTAATGTCCATAATACAGAACTCTTACAAATTAGAAAAGAGAAATAACCTATTTTTTAAAAAAAGGACATGGAATATGAAGTGATGAATGAGTTAGATCTATATCCGTTGACTTAGAAAGCTCAATACAAGACATTGAGTGGGAAAAAAATGCAGAAGTTTAAGAAATGATGCCATTTCTGTAGACGACTCTCAATGCTTACTTCCCCTCCGTGTGTGTGTGTGTGTGTGTGTGTGTGAGAGAGAGAGAGAGAGAGAGAGAGAGAGAGAGGGAGAGACAGAGAGAGAGAGAGAAAGAGAAAGAATGAAAAAGAGAACCTGGGAGGAAGAGGGGAGTAATGCAAATGTAAAGAGAAGAGGGAAAAAAAGGTACTAGCTGTCAATCCCAGAGACCCCAGTCTGCACGTCAATTAATTTGGGTAAAAAAAAAGCGTGTGTAGGGCTTCCCTGGTGGCGCAGTGGTTGAGAGTCCGCCTGCCGATGCAGGGGACACGGGTTCGTGCCCCGGTCCGGGAAGATCCCACATGCCGCGGAGCGGCTGGGCCCGTGAGCCATGGCCGCTGAGCCTGCGCGTCCGGAGCCTGTGCTCTGCAACGGGAGAGGCCACAACAGTGAGAGGCCCGCATACCGCAAAAAAAAAAAAAAAAAAAAAAAAAAAAAAGCGTGTGTAAATAAAAACAAAATCCTTGTGTGTGTGTATACATATGTTGTTGTTGTTGTTTTTTTTGGCAGCATGGCTTGTGGGATCTTAGTTCCCTGACCAGGGATCGAACCCCGGGCCCATGACAGTGAAAGCGCCGAGTCCTAGCCACTGGACCACCAGGAAATTCCCTGCATATGTTTTTATAAAGGCATACACACCATTCGTTACCTCAGGCAGGTAGAATGGACGGGGGAGGCTGTGCCTTTAATATGTCTTTGCATTGTATTGTTTCACTTGCTACGACGAGCATCTCTTATTTTTTATAATTTGAAAAACGCCAAATTAAAAATATCATGCAGGGAGTTCCCCGGTGATCGAGTGGTTAGTTAGGATTCGGCACTTTCATCGCCGTGGCCCGAGTGCAATCCCTGGTTGGGGAACTGAGAGCCCGCAAGTCACGGAGCACGGCCTCCCCCCCAAAAAAAAATTCATGCAAAACAACACCAACAAATTAATTCTGCTTATGTTGCCTATTTACAATAGTATTGTCCCTCTCGTCTACCCTCCATATCCCTCCGAATTTGCTGCTGGAAGCACTATATCTCTTTGGTTACTCACCTGGCATCTGACATACCAACGGCAACAAGGACTAAGCATTCCAAGTCACACTTTATATAATACAAGCTTTTACTACTGGCGCTTAAGAGTTTTCTGTCTTGGTTTTTCTGCCCCTTTCACCCTTGTTTTATTTGTTGGACCTTTTTGATTGACCAGAAGTACATATACCTTGGGATTCCCTCTGCTAAGTCTGGGGGAATCCCAGGCTCAAGTCTGTGTTCTTCTGTTGTCTTTCTCCCAGTTTTCCAGTCAAGCAACTGTTATCTCTAGCGTCTTTAGGTTGCACCATTATGTTTCTAAAGCGGTGTTGTCCAACAGAAATAATGTAAGCCTCATAAGTAATTTAAAATTTGCTAGTAGCCCCATTAAAAATTAGGTAAAAAGAAACAGATGAAATTAATGTATTTTATTTAACCCAATGTATCTAAAATATCATTTCATCATGCAATCAATATTTTTAAATAAGATATTTTATCCTTTTCTTTTTTCATACGAAGTCTTCGAAATCTAGTTTGTATTTTACACCTATAATACGTCTCAATTTGGACTAGCCACATTTGAAGTGCTCAATAGCCACATGTGGCTAGTGGCTATGGTATTGGACAACACAGTTCTAGAAGAGCCCATCCCCTGAGAGCCCCGAAGTTCGTAACATTATAGTTTTTCCTCTTTGGGTTATTGCCCTTTCCAAATTCATTATGACTTAAGAGTGTAAATAAGGTGCCGTGAGCGTTCAAAGGAACATACTTCATCATAAACTGTTAACTCTGAATACTTAACTTTAGGCTGTTTCCAAAAATCAGTCCCACCTCCAGTAGCTAATTTCCCACACAGAGGGGTTTCAAGCGACAGGAGAATGCAGTAGTCGGTAGTGTGGGTGGCAATCTTGACTCTGCCATTTACTACCTGGGGGGCATTAGGCAAAAGACATTATCTGTGACTCGGTTCCTACGTCTGTAAAACGGGGATATTTACGGTGCCTACTTCATATGCCCTTTTGGGGATTAAAGGAGTTAAGATATAAAAGGCATTTGGAAGAGTGCCAGGTGCCTAATAAATGTTCAATACTTGTGAGCTATTATTGTTGCAGTAAACTTGTTGCGGACCCTGAGTTAAGTCCCAAGAAAACACCAGAAATTCTGAAGAGGCTAAATGACAGCGCAGGCTGAGGACCACGTCTCAGGCCATCACGGACGCAGGACCTATGTGCGGACCGATCAGCCTACGTAAAAAACGCTCCACTCACCTTCCCTTCTAGACCCCCGACCGGCTCCTGCCGGTCAAGGCTGAGGTAGCTGAGGGAAACCTAAGGAGAAACTTCCTAAGGCCAGGCCACGGGGACAGCTTTTCCGACAGGGTGTGAGACTGGCCTACTCGAAGCAGGAGGGATGGACTCCTCAACTGTCCAACTTCCTGGTCACCCTCTCGGAGGTGAGGCCGAAAGGCTGGCCTTCGGGCGGGACCGCGTCGCGGCTACCGCCGGCGTCGGGGGTTGGGGGTCGGCTCGCTGAGCGCGCGCGCACAGGGGGCCGGGCGGGGCGGGTCCAATATAGGCCCCGCCCCCGCCCGCCGGGCTCAAGCCCGGAGCGGACGCGCCTACCTGACGCACTGAGACTTCTCAGCCAATCGGGAGGCGCGGAGCAGGTTCAAATAAAGACGGCGGGTGAGTATGGCGTCGCCTCTTGCGTCTAGGAGGTGATCACCCTGTGTTGTTTTGAAGATGTGGCGGGTGAAAAAACTGAATCTTAGCGTGTCGCCTTCGCCCCAACCGGTGAGCGGGAGGGCCTCATGGAGAGAGAGAGCTGGGCCGGGGTTTCGGGTCGGGGTCGCTGGCAGTGCCGGGCGTCGTGGAAAGCTGGGTCGAGCCTGGGGACGGGTGCATGTGGAGTCTAATGCTGGTCCTGATGTTCAGAGGACTGGGGTTGGAGCCTACTCGTTATTGCTCGTGAGCTTCTTAGGGAGGGAGGGGAGCTTCTTAGGACAGGCTGGCAGAGCCCAGGCTTTCTCACCTTCTCTCTTCTGTTTTAGGGAAAAGCAGCTATGAGAACGCCTCTCCGAGAACTTATCCTGCAGCCTGGTGCCCTCACCAACTCGGGAACAGGGCCCCCGATAGCCTACTCGTCCACCCCATCACTGTGCAAGCTAGGGCTGCAGGTGAGATTCGCCTGGCCAGCCTCTCGACTGGGCTCTTTGCCGAGGCCGAGAGCTCAGAGGAACAGAGGGCCAGGGTTGGAACGTAATTAATAACGATAATGAAGTTTCCTTCTTCGGTGACATCCATTTACAGCTATTCAGGCCAACAGAGAGGTACCCTAGGGTCGTTAAAGGAAGTCCACTGAGAACCCGCACCTCTATTTAGCTGTTAGTTTTTTTTTTATCACCTCCTCCCCCGTTCAGTCCTTACCAAACGTCTCAGAAATACTATCACTTTGGTTAGTGGTCTCCCTCTTAATAGGGACTCACTTAGGGAGAAGTCAGTCAGCTGCAAGAATGAGGCAATGTCCATCCATTCCCAGAGGTAGTAAAAATTCCCCTGGGATCAAGTTACACCCCTGAACCACCGGAGTTGAAACTAGCTCCTTGTAGAACTGCCCTCACTGAGTTGTACTTTTGTAAAAGGTCTTGAGAGACATAGCTATGTAGAAAATGCTTTTCAGTTCAAATAATGAGGATTGACTGTATACATTTCTCTGCCTGTTGCTTTTCTCATTTAACAATGTGGTTTAAATTCCTCCATGTCAACTAGTGTAGAGCTAATTCATAAGATACTGTGGTATGTATGCATGAATCATAACTTAGTCATAAATGGTCATTTATCTTTCCACTTTTTTTGCTTCTGCAAACAATGCTAATGTAAATATCTTTGTACTGATACCTTTATTTCAATGAGATACATTTTCAGGAGTAGGATTATTGGTTTGAAGGAAAGATATTTTTAATTTTAAACTTTGTCAGATTGCTATCTAAAATAGCTATTACAATTCATATTCTCTCCAGCATTGTATGACGATATCCATTTCCCCACATCACCTCTTGTAGTAGTTGTTAGAGATCTTTAAAATTTTAGCCAGTCTGATGTGGTATCTTATTGTTACTTTAATTTGCATTTTCCTGACTACTAGTGAGTGTATCTCTTACATGTGAGTTGGTTATTTGGGTTTGCTCTTTTGTGAAATGCTTATTTATATTATTTGCTCATTTTTCTATTGGGTGGTTAACTCTTGTTCCTCATTTTCTAAGTGTATATTATAAATAGTCATCCTTTGTCATGCTTCTTAGGTAGTTTGTAATTTTCTTTTGATTTTTACCTTTAATCCAGGGGTTATCTAGGAGGGGTTCTTAATTTCCAAGTGCTTAAAAACTATTTTGTGTCACCTTTTAAATTTATTTTCTTGCATTATGATCAGACTGTAATCTGTTGTCTTTGTAGCCAAGTATAGGATGAATTTTTCTGAGTGTTCCATGAACGTATGAAAAAAAACATATTTACTATTCAAAGGATGTCACATTCTGTTACATCCGTCAGCAGATAGTTAATTACTCTGCCCTTGCACTTCTTTCAGTCTGCCAGATCTGTTGAGTTCTGTGTTGTCCTTGTCTAATTTTGGTATCAACATAATTTTGGCCTTGTAAGATGAGTTAGGAAGCATTTCCTTCTCTTTATTTAATTTTTTGGAAGAGCTTGAGACAAATGGGTATTAAATCTTCTTTGAATTTTGGTAAATTCAACCTGTGAAATGATCTGGTCCTGGACTTTTGTTTTCTGGGAGTTTTTTTTTTTTTTTTTTTTTTAATTAATTAATTAATTTATTTATTTTGGCTGCTTTGGGTCTTCATTGTTGTGTGTGGGCTTTCTCTAGTTGTGGCGAGCGGGGGCCACTCTTCGTTGCGGTGCACAGGCTTCTCATTGTCGTGGCTTCTCTTGTTGCGGAGCACAGGCTCTAGGCAGGTGGGCTTCAGTAGTTGTGGCTTGCGGGCTCTAGAGCGCAGGCTCAATAGTTGTGGCGCACGGGCTTAGTTGCTCTGCAGCATGTGGAATCTTCCCGGACCAGGGCTCGAACCATGTCCCCTGCACTGGCAGGCAGATTCTTAACCACCGTGCCACCAGGGAAGTCCCTTTGCCCATTTTTAAATTTAATTATTTTTGTTGTTGAGTTGTAGGAATTCTTTTTTTTTTTTTTTTTTTGATAATCGTAAGTTTTATTATGAATTTAAAAACCTAAACATTTTATGAGAACTGGAAAGCCTACCCACAAGATCCACCCTCCTGCATTTCCAACTCCCACACGTCCAGGCCTCACTGCACATACACCCCAATGATGTGCAATCTGCAGCACAGAGTGTCCTTTATTTGTACTATTGATAGAAAACTGGCATTTAGATTTCAAAATTTTTATTACAAAATTACCAGCAGTCTTAAGCATTTCAGCAATGCTTATGAACTCTACTTTGCTGACACAAACAGGGCTATTCAAAAAGCAGGACCTGTCTGAAGTGGACTATTGTATGTCCTGAGATCCTTAGAGGCTACCCTGTTCGGGACCCATTTGTGACTGTGTCTTCTTCCATCTCCTCTTCACCATCATCAGTGGGGCCTGATCTGCGTTCTCTGTCAGGTATCTGACCGGACTGAAGCAAGCCCTTCAGCCGCTCCACTTCAGCCAAAGTTGACGTGTTTGCTATAGCATTCTTGATTGCTTCCACATCCCCTGGAGATGGCCCACCTTTCTTTTTGTCAGTTGGCAGACCAGCACCTGGATTGAAAGTTTTGCTTCTCTTGGCAATATCCTTTGCAAGTTGTGCACCTCGTTTGCCCTTGAACATTTTCTCTGCTTCCTGACGCTCTTTTAGTTTCACCTTCTGGAAATCCAGTACTCTGACTTGTGGAACTTTATAAATCACATATAGTCTATAATGCTTCTTATTTGTTACAGGATTTCTTAGAATACTTAGATAAGTCAATGATTTGAGAGATGCCAAAGGGTCCAGATCACCCAATTCCACAAGACTGTTGTTGGTGAGAATGAGTTCTGTCAGACAGGGCAGAGCCTGATCAAGTCCCTCACCTATACGGCCCACAGGTCCAGCTTGCGGTCCAGCACGGCGTTGGTGTACTGCGCCGCCTGCTCTATCAGCTCTGCCGTCAGTTTCACCATCCTGCCACCTCCCGCCTGCCGCGCCGCCCGCTCCTGTAGGAATTCTTTATCTGTTCTGGATATTAACCCCTTATCAGATATACAATTTGCAAACATCTTCTCCTTAAGTGATTTTTATTTATTTATTTATTTTTAATAAATTTATTTATTTATTTATTTATTTGGGGCTGTGTTGGGTGTTCGTTTCTGTGCGAGGGCTTTCTCTAGTTGCAGAGAGCGGGGGCCACTCTTCATCGCGGTGCGCGGGCCTCTCACTGTCGCAGCCTCTCTTGTTGCGGAGCACAGGCTCCAGACGCGCAGGCTCAGTAGTTGTGGCTCACGGGCTTTGTTGCTCCGCGGCATGTGGGATCTTCCCAGACCAGGGCTTGAACCCTTGTCCCGTGCATTGGCAGGCAGATTCTCAACCACTGCGCCATCAGGGAAGCCCTCCTTAAGTGATTTTTAAAAGGAATAAATAGGAACTTGATAAACACAGCAAAAACTTTAAGGTCATTTTTACATTTCTAAAAGCCTTTGGTTTATATATTTAGCTTCTGGGCTATGTAGTGCCGACTGATTTATATTTTTTTATATCATATATCTTTGATTTTGTCTTCTGTCGTAATAGTGCCATAACTTTACATTCTACCTTGTCTGATACTAATACTGCTGCCTCTGCTCTCTTTGTTTGTTTTTGCCTGATATCTCTTTGCCATCCCCTTTATTTTCTACTTTTCCTTTAGCATTTTGTTTTTGTTTTGTTTTGTTTTGTTAATAAATTTATTTATTTTTTATCTCTGGCTACGTTGGGTCTTCGTTGCTGCGTGCCGGTTTTCTCTAGTTGCGACGAGCGGGGGCTACTCTTGGTTGTGGTACGCGGACTTCTCATTGTGATGGCTTCTCTTGTTGCGGAGCGTGGGCTCTAGGCACACGGGCTTCAATAGTTGTGGCGCGCATGCTCAGTAGTTGTGGCTCGCGGGCTCTAGAGCGCAGGCTCAGTAGTTGTGGCACACGGGCTTAGTTACTCCGTGGCACGTGGGATCTTCCTGGCTCAGGGATCGAACCCATGTCCCTTGCATTGGCAGGCAGATTATTAACCACTGCGCCACCAGGGAAGTCCCTCCTTTAGCACTTCGAAAGAAAACTTGAAAATTTGAAATAAAATACATGAAAGTACATAAAACATTGAGCCTAACAAATTTGTATAAAGCACACATCGTTGTAACCTATACCCAAGGACATTGCTAGAATATCAGAAGTTCTAGCTCAACTTTATGTTTTAAAGTTTCATCCACTGCTGTAAATGAGAAATTTCATGTAAGTCTAATTCTTTTTTTTTTTTTGTAAATAATTGGTCTTTATAATCTAAAGCTTCTAAAATAGTTTTGTTGTTCTGGTAGTTCAGAAATCTTATCATTTTTTGTCAGTCCTGCTTGGAACTTGGTGAGCCATTTTAATATGCAAACTCAGATCTTTCTTTACCTTAGAGAAATTTTCTTCTAATACTTGTTAATCAGTGCCCCACCTGTACGTGTTCTCTTTTCTCCTTGAGCTTCTTTTATTCACATGTTAGGTTTGCTGGATTTATCTTCCAGTTCTCTTAGCTTTTCCCTCAGATTTACATTTCTTTGTATTTTTGTCTTTAAGATATGTCTTCCACTTGATTGTCCAGGCCAGTAATTCTTGTCTTAACTCTGATCATCCTCTTTCAGTGCATATTCCTAAAATTTTTTGTTTAAAAGTAATATTTATTATTTCCAGAAAGTCTTTGTGTGTGTGAGTTGTACTCAGATCTTCTAATGTATGCATATATTTTTTGGTGCAAATTGTTATCTGTTTCTTCCGTCAGCTGTATTTTGGTAGGGCCTACCTTTCCTAACTATCTTAGGGTTTGTCCTTTCTCTGGCTATTGGATCCACATAAGTACATTCATATTTTCCTTTTTTTGTTCATTGAGTCTCAGGACCAGCAGCCCTGCAAGTGGTAGAAAGTGCAGTGGTCTCTGTCCCTATGAACCAGCAGTTGGGAGGTTGTCACTCCCTTTTCAGGGCACCAGGAAGAGTCTTTCTGCTCTTCGTTCTCCTTTGCTACAAAGACTAGAGCTCTTCAAATCCCTAGGATTGAATGGCTTCAACCCATGTGTTCAGGATACCCTCAGTTCTTGCAGTCAAGGAGACTAGGTCACTGGCACAGGTTGATGTTGCCCTTTCTTCCTATGGTACATGGATCTCTGTGGGCCAAGTGCTCTCTCACTCTAGTCCCCAATTTCTCATCTGTTCCAAAAGGACTAAAATCTTATACCAACTGTAGAACTTGAGCCAGGGATCCCTCCTACCCTAGAAGTGGGTTGGAGTTAGGATTGGAGAAGAGTGGGGTCACTTTCAAGCTACCATCTTCCCGTGACATGGATAGATTATCTTAGCCTTGTTTATACTGTAACCTGGTTCACTTGGAAGGACCCAGAATGGCTTCCCAGCTTTTCAACTGGGTCTCTGTAGTAAGTAGCAAGGCTTAGCCAAGTTCTTACCTAAGTAAAGGTAATGAGAACTCTTTCCTTTTCTGAGTTCAGACCGTATCCTGTACCCATAACTGTATATTGGGAACCAGAACTGACTGTATTAGTCAACTACTTTTGTTTCCTTTGGCAGGAAGGCAGCAACGACTCATCTCCACTGGATCTTGTCAATGCTAAGAAGACAGACTCCCCTTCAGAACAGTTCAGCCATCCCTCAACATGTCTAGAAGCTTGTCAACATGAATCAGATGAGCAGCCCCTAAATCTGATTCCCCAAACCAATTCTACTCCCCAAACATCTGAGGAAGCAGTAGACCCACTGGGCGACAATGTGGTTAAAACCATGGTCCTTGTACCTTCTCCAGGGGGACAGCAGCAAAACATTACACTCGAGGCCCATCTAGATACCATGGCAGAGACAAACAGCTTCTCTCTAGATGATCTTTTGAGGCCAGGAGATCTGCTGAGAAAGGGGGTGTCCCCCTGCATGGAAGACAACTTTTCAGAAATTGTTCCTGCTATGCCTGAGAAACCTACCTTTCAGGATCCTCCATCCCATCTGTTGGAGTACCCACAAAATCCCTGTTCTGAGCAACAGCTACACTGCTCCAAGGAAAGCCTGAAAGACAGTAGGACTGAGGCTGTGCCTGAGGACTTAGTCCCTTCTGAAAGTAATGCCTTGTTGCCTTCCTCCCTGCTCTGGCTTTCCCCTTCAACTGTCTTAGCAGCAGGTTTCCCTGTCAGTCTTGTGGACCCAGGGGAGGAAATTTTAGAGCACAGAACTACAGAGGAGAGAGAAATGAGCTTTCCCACATTCCCTGAGGAGGCTGAATTGCGAGATCAAGCACTTGTCTCAAATATGGACGATATTCCATCCACAGGCCTGACCCCAAATCCAGGAGAAATGGAATCCCAGGCAGCTCCAGGGCCAGCAGTAGAAGATGCTGGTAGCATTCCTGTCTCTGATATGGGGCCTTGGAGGTCTCCCCTGGCCTGGCTGGAAAAAGGTGTAAATACCTCCGTCATGCTGGAAAATCTCCGCCAGAGCTTATCTCTTCCCTCTGTGTTTCGGGATGCTGCGATTGGAACTACCCCTTTCTCTACTTGCTCGGTGGGGACTTGGTTTACTCCCCCAGCACAGCAGGAAAGGAGTACAAACACATCCCAAACAGGCCTGGTGGGCACCAAGGACAGTACTTCTGAGACAGAGCACCTTCTCTGGGGGTAAGTATCCCTGTATCTTTGTGCTCCTGGACTTCATTCACCTGGATCTGCCATCCCTTTCCCTCTCTTCTCCTCATGTTCTCCTCTTCCTACTGCAGCCGTCCTCCAGATCTGACTGCCTTATCTCGACATGACCTGGAAGATAACCTGCTGAACGCTCTTGTCATTCTGGAGGTTCTGTCCCGCCAGCTGCAGGACTGGAAGAGCCAGCTGACTGGCCCTCACCCAGAAGTTCAGGACAGCAGCACACAGACTGACACCTTTTCCAGTGGGGTAAGAAGGTTCTTCCCAAAGTGTGGAGGATCCCAGTGGGCCCGCTTCCTTAGAATATGTATAAAAGCTGAGGATCTAGAAAATCCCTTAGAGCTCTTGGTACTCATTATACCCCTGGGGTACATCAAGACCTTCCAAGGGAATGCAAGCAAGGAAAGTTTTAAAGGAATCGGTTTCTAGGTCTTCATCTTCCAAATGCACTCTTTACTAATTTGTTTTCTTTCCTGCTTCCCCATTCTCAATTACCCTTGCCCAATTTACTAACTTTACTATAAAGAAGAGCATATTTACTGCCTGTCCTGAATCTTACATTGTCAAGAGGCAGCATTCAAAGGACAATAGAAAATATCTGTGTACGTGCTGAGAGGGCAAATGACTGCAATGATTATGTAGCATGTCATTTTTGTGTGCTTTCAACAAAATTGAAGGAAGGCTTCAGTTATGTCAGTGGATGGAAGTGCACTGTGAGATTTTCGGCATGTATCTCCAAAGGAGCTCCTAGAATTGCGTGACATGCCCTTCTTCTCTTCTTTCATTCCTACTTATTCCCATTATTTATGTGAAGAAACTTTCTCACAGAAATCTTTTTTTTTTGGCTGCACCACATGGCTTGTGGGATTTCATTTCCCCGACCAGGGATCGAACCCAGGCCTTTGGCAGTGAGAGCGCGGAGTCCTAACCAAACGACCGCCATGGAATTCCCTCACATAAATCTTGTATCTGTAAGAATGGAAAATAGGTATAGAATTCTTGCTGAACTATGTCTTATTGTAGGAATTATAGTAATCACAGACACATGAACTAATAAGGGGAGGGATGCTCCATCTATTTCATTAGTAGATGGATCTCCAGTAAAATTTTCCTGGATATGTTTATGATTTTAATTAAAAATTATATTATTACAGTGATTAATATACAACTGATGAAAATATTTCTCCATCCAAAAGAGAGTTTTCTCACTTAAAATCTTATGTGGGACTAGCAAATGGGAGCTACTCTTCATCGCGGTGCACAGGCTCCTCATTGCGGTGGCTTCTCTTGTTGTGGAGCACGGGCTCTAGGCGTGTGGGCTTCAGTAGTTGTGGCTCGCGGGCTCTAGAGCACACGCTCAGTAGCTGTGGCACATGGGCTTAGTTGCTCCGCAACATGTAGGATCTTCCCGGACCAGGGCTCGAACCTGTGTCCCCTGCATTGGCAGGTGGATTCTTAACCACTGCACCACCAGGGAAGTCCCCTTTGTGTATTTTCTAAAGATATCAAATAGGTATTAAATCATTATGGTTTATAAAGCAGAAACAAACACACCATTGTAAAGCAATTATACTCCAATAAAAACGTTAAAAAAATCATTATGGTGTATGTAACATTTATACCATTGGGTATATTTAAGAGTGATGTAACAGTTTTATTTCAAACTGTCAATGTTTATAAGGCGGTGGAAATTACAGCCTTTGTAACAATTTAAACGTAAGGGTACTCCAGCTTTCAAAATTACTGTAGGAGATATGAGAGGAAAACAGTTTAAAGACCATTGTACTAGAGGAGTCTTGCTGTGACAGCACAGGCCGAGGAAGTAAGGGAATGTGTCAGGGAAGGAATTGAGGTCCTCAGTGTTGTGGCTGTTGAAGTAATAGGTGGCTGCTGCTAAGAAGAGAGGGTCTCGGGAATTCCCTGGCCGTCCAGTGGTTAGGACTCCTCGCTCTCACTGCCGAGGGCTGGGGTTCAATCCCTGGTCGGGGAACTAAGATCCCGCAAGCTGCGCAGCGCGGCCAAAAAAAAAAAAAAGCCGATGGTCTCTAAAACTCCAAAGACCTCCTTTGGGTTGAAAATATCCTCAAAATAATGACTTTACTTTTTGTCAAAATCCTGGAAGCCATAGGCTCATCATTCCTGTGTTTTCTTATTTTTGTATCCTTTCCTCTTGTCCTTGACCTTGTTCCCCATCCCTGAGTTGGCCTTGTACCCTCTTTCCTTGAAGCTTGCCAAATCCTTTTAGAGACCACTGGAGCAGAACCAAAGAGAGGAAGTGACAGTGCCTTCAGCCATTCCCCATCACAGTGCCATGTCCTTGCCGCTTGGCTGCCTCATTCATGCTAATCTCATCACCTGCCTGACTGGCCAGCCCTGAGCAGTATGTGTGCCCTGTTCCAGGGCTCCAGGGGTAACTCTGTGCCTTACTGCATGATGCAGTCGGGAACAATGTCTGCTTTGCTGGGGAGGGGAGCGATGAACTCCAAGAGATCTGCCTCCTTATATCCAGACTGCTGCAGCATCGTGACTCAGCACTGCTGCTCCAGCACTAGGCTTTTTCCTAGACGATGGCTGCCTTGCAGCAGTAATGAAGGTTCCCCACTTTTCTCTCAGAACTTCAAAGTTTCTCTACGGCTCTGCTGCCTTTGAAATCATACTTATCTACTCCACATAGCACACTAAGATTTTCGTCTGCCCCAAGATAGTGAACAGACCATTAGAGATCAAGAAAATTAAAATGAGTAGTAAATAAATATTTGAGAAGGTTACCATTACTGGTATTCAGAGAAATGCAAATTGCAACATGAGATGCTATTTCCTTCTGACAAAATAGCAAAGAATAAAATAGATAATAGTGGTAAGCATTGTCCTGTCGTCAGTAGGGCATAAATTGGTTCAATTTTTTTTTATGTTTTAAAACAGTTATATTTAATATTACATTTAAAATTTTTTTCTGTTGTTTGAACATTATGCCTTTAAACGGGTTCAGCCATTTTTGAAGGCAATTTAAACTGCTCAAAGCAGTTCAAACTTTTTGATCCAGTAACCCCACTTCTAGGGATAAATCCTAAGAGGCAAAAAAAATTCTGCATAAAGATGATAACTTTAAAAAAATGAAAAATAATGGTACATCCATAAGATGGGATATCCTACAGTTATTTAAAAATATATTTATGAAGAGGTCTTTTTTTTTTTCCAGCCATGCAGTGTGGCATGCAGGATCTTAGTTCCCCCACCAGGGATCAAACCCATGCCCCCTGCAGTGGAAGTGTAGAGTCCTAACCACTGGACTGCCAAGAGTTTTTAATAGCATGGAAAAATAAGTTTAATGTTCATGGTTTTTAAAGAAAGGAATTCAGGGACTTCCCTGGTGGTACAGTGGTTAAGAATCCACCTGCCAATGCAAGGAACATGGGTTCGATCCCTGGTCTGGGAAGATCCCACATGCCGCAGAGCAGCCAAGCCTGTGCACCACAAGTACTGAGCCTGTGCTCTAGAGCCTGCGAGCCACAACTACTGAAGCCCACGCACCTAGAGCCAGTGCTCCACAACAAGAGAAGCCACTGCAATGAGAAGGCTGCGCACCACGATGAAGAGTAGCTCCCACTTGCTGCAACTAAAGAAAGCTCATGCACAGCAACGAAGACCAAACGCAGCCAAAAATAAATAAATAAATAAGATCCCACAAGCCCCATGGCCCAGCCAAAAAAGGATACCTAGAGATCAACAAAAATAAATAAATAAATAAAAAGAAGAAAAAAAAGAAAGGAGTTCAGAGTTCATATAACCTCTAAGAGGCTTTGAGGTGAGGTAAAATATCAGCAGAAGTTAAAAATGAGTGATACTCCACTTTGATAGGTCTCCCTAAAGCACATATCCTAGTCTCAGGCTCTCAATGAGGAGACTAAATATAAACTCAGGGCTAAATAACATTAGTATAATAAAATTAAGTAAGAAAAGCAGGACCCCAAATTTATTTATATATTATAATCACAATTGTGGTTTTTCTTAAGCATTACTGTCTTTCATCAAATCTAAGATACTATCAATATTGAATGCATACCAATGTCAGTGGTGTTAAAATGTAAAAAGACAGGGACTTCCCTGGTGGTTCAGTGGTTAAAACTCTGTGCTTCCAATTCAGGGGGCACGGGTTTGATCCCTGGTTGGGGAACAAAGATCCCACATGCTGCGCAGTGCGCCAAAATTAAAAAAAAATGTAAAAAGGCAATCATCTTAGAATTGATTAAATATAGTTATTTCTTTCTAAATCAGTAGTCTACAACTTTTTTCTCCCCCTGACACCTGAGGGAGGTAACATACTCATCAGTAACAGCAAATCCCTATAGCAAGGACATCTGGTGTGGAGGTATATTGAAATCTCTTGGGGTGGGTGCTGTACTGTTGGTTGAGAATCACTGCTCTAGGGGTGAAATTGATAATGATTCTTTTTCCATTTTATTCACTTTCCTATTTCTAAAATTTTACAGTAACCACATAATCAGAAAAAAAATTTATTTTAAAAAGTAATTTTTTTACCTACCTCTGGATTTTTTCTGACTTGGCTGCATCAAGTTGTGAGCCTTGCTCCTGATTTTAATGGGAAAGGCTCTGTATCTCGGTGGGAGGGGGAAAGAGCTGCTGGTGGTGCATGTTGCCTATGCAAAAGGGGCAACTCTGTTTCTCCAACTAGATGAGTAAGAAACCTCAGCATCTTCAGGAGAGCCAGGAGATTGGACAGGCTCTGCAGCAGGCCAGGAATGTCATGGTAAGTGTTGATTGACCTTATACCATTGCTGGGTCTCCTGTGAAGATCAAGAATGGCGACTCCTGAGCAGTTAGCAGATGATGGATGGTACTCAGCCATGGTAGTGAAGGGAGATTTCCTTTTGTTAAGAACGTCTCTTCCTTATTGGGAGCTTGAAATTGGGGTTGGTGGCTTCCTCCTCAGTGTCCCAGCTTACGTCCTGCTTAATGACTTTATTTGATCTAGCCTAACCATCTCTCCCTCTACAGCAGTCATGGGTGCTGGTCTCTAAAGAGCTGATATCCTTGCTTCAACTATCTCTGCTGCACTTGGATGAAGATAAAAATGCTCTGAGTCAGGAGGTAAGCAGCATGCAGGTGGAGGCAGAGGCCTTTGGTGGGACTGAAATTCAGCCAAATAAAGAAACCAGACACAGTATATGATTCTTATCTTATAGTCTTGGCGTACAGAAACCTTGGTGTCCTGCTGTTTTGATGTGTTGAAGAAATTGAGGGCAAGGCTCCAGAGCCTCAAAGCAGAAACAGAGGAGGCAAAGCACAGAGAGGAAATGGCCCTCAGAGGCAAAGATGCGGTAAGGTGTCAGGCTTTTGTTCCTGGATGTAGGAGGTCTCTTCCTAAGGTTCCTGCAGGAACATAAATTGACTTGAGACACAGATGGGTGGCCTGAGAACTGCTTGCCCTGGGGAATAATGAACTAAACTACTGGTGTGACGGATAGTTATGGCTTTTTGTGCTGTATCCTTCCTCTGCCCACAGTGTCCTCTCAACCTCTTCTCTAAACAGGCAGAGACAGTGCTAGAGGTTTTCTGTGCACACGCCAGCCAGTGCATCAGCCAGCTGGAACAGGACCTGACATCCATGGGGGAATTCAGAGGCCTTTTGAAGGACACCCAGACCCAACTGGTAATTGAAGGCATATTCTTTCCTGGGATCCATACTGACACACTGGGAGGATGGTCATGTACCCCTACTTCCCTGTATCCAGAGGGAAAGGGCCCCCTCCATTGACAATCCTTCTCATGTAGGTAGGGCTTCATACTGAGCAAGAAGGGTTGGCTCAGCAGACAGCAAGTCTTACTTCAGCCTTGCAGCAGGACTGGATATCCATGCAACTGGATGTGAGTATTTGGGGCCATTATACTGCTCCTTTGCTCACAGCCAGCCCTGTTAGGAGTCTTGTCTCAAGGGTGCTCTTCTGACCTGCTTGCTTCCCCTGGTAGTATGTAACATGGACAGCTCTGCTGAGCCGGTTTCGACAACTCACAGAGAAATTTACAGCCAAGAGCCGGCAGACCCTGCAGGAACGTGATGCTGCAATTGAGGAAAAGCAGCAGGTACAATCCAGGAGTGGGGACTGCTTAGGCCTGGTTTCCTCCTTCTCTACAGAAGGCCTTTCTGATGAGTGGTGTCATTAGCCTCTTCCCTGGGAGCTGCCTTCTTTCCATCTGTGGGTTTGGAGACCAACCAGTCCCTTTGCTGTAAGATGGCCTTCAGCACCTTCTTCAGCAACTTTCCTCCTGTTTCTACTTTTTCCTGAGGATCAGACTTATTTGCTGCAGTGTTTTTGCCCAGGAACAAGGTGGTTTGTTGTCCTGTCCAGAAAGAGAAACTGGACTAAGTCTTGGGACTTTTGATTCAGGAGGAGCTGTGGGAGGAAAACTGTCTTTTTCTCCTAGGTTTCCAGGGAGCTGGAACAAGTCTCTTCCCATTTAGAGGACTGCAAAAGCCAACTAGAACAACTGGAGTTGGAAAACAGTCGCCTGGCAACAGGTGTGCGTGTGTGCATGCGTGCAAGCAGTTGTACCCTGCTGAGGCTTGGGGTGTGGCAGTAGCGCAAGAAAATGCTCTAGGGCACTTGTCTTAGAGCAGAAGTGTGGGGACGTTTGGGCCTGGTGACCACATGGTGTCATTAGGATAATTTTGGTCTAGATCTCCGGGTTCAGCTGCAGATTCTGGCCAGCATGGAGAGTCAGCTAAAAGAACTACAGAGTCAGCATGCCCACTGCACCCAGGACCTGGCCATGAAGGATCAGTTGCTCTGCCAGCTTACCCAGAGCAGTGAGGAGAAGGCTGCTCAGTGAGTTCCTCTCAGGTTATTGTGGCAGTAGGCATCCAGGATGTGGGACCAATGGGATCTAATGTAAGGTCTCTGGCAGATGGCAAAAGGAAGAGATGGCATTAAAACATATGCAGGCAGAGCTGCAGCAACAGCAGGCGGTCCTGGCCAAGGAGGTGCAGGACCTAAAGGAGACCCTGGAGGTAAGGAAGACGGCTTGGGGCAGGGGAGCTGCAGGAGTGTGACTCTTCCCTGGTGGGATTGAGGTGAGGTTTGAGACTCTGGACTGGAAAAAGCCTCTGTTCCCAGGACTCGAAAATTTCCCACTTAGATGCATCTTCCCCCCTCCCTTCCTCGCTCCTTGCCTTCCTTCCTGCTCCTGTCTCCCCAGTTTGCAGAACAAGAGAATCAGGTTGCTCACCTGGAGCTGGGCCAGGTTGAGTGTCAGTTGAAAACCACACTGGAAGTACTCCGGGAGCGCAGCCTGCAGTGTGAGGACCTGAAGGACACCGTGGAGAACCTGAAGTAAGACCTCTACCTTTCTGTGCTTCCCTGTTAGTGTTTATCTCTCCCAGGACCGCTTCTGGAAGCTAAAGTCTCCAAGAAGGGAATTGTGACAGGGTCTGAGAGCCTCTTGTTTCCCCTCTTTGAACGCAGTTCTGTGTGGGGATTTGTAGAAGTGTTCAGAGAAGGTCATCTGGTGTTTGGCTGTCTTCTCTGTTCCTTCCTATTTCAGGGCTAAACTGGCCAGCACCATGGCAGAGAAACAGCAGCAAGACCTGGAGAAGACACGCCAGTATTCCCAAGAGCTAAGGGTGCTGACTGAGCAACTCCGTAGCCTGACCCTCTTCCTACAGACAAAACTAAAGAAGGTAGGGTCTGGGGTTTCCTTCTCTTCCCTTACAATTGTATCAATATCTTCAAATAAAGACGGTTTTATTTCTTCCTTCCCGAACTGTATACCTTTTATTTCCTTTTCTTGTCTTACTGTGTTAGCTAGAACTTCCCCTATAGTGTTGAAAAGGAATGGTGAGTGGGGACATCCTTGCCTCGTACCTGATCTTAAAGGGAAAGCTTTGAGTTTCTCACCTTTAAGTATGATGTTGACTGTAGGCTTTTTGTAGATATTCTTTATCCAGTTGAGGAAGTTCCCCTCTAATCCTAGTTTGCTGAAAGTTTTTCCACTTGTATCCTTATTGTATAGAATGGTCTTCCTAAAATTCTACTGTTGTTCAATCTCTGTGACCTTCAGTGATTTTCAGTTGCCTACAGGATGTCTTCAACCTGTCGCTCAAACTTTTCTTCTTCTGTCTCCTACCTCCCTGTTATGAACCCTTTACTCCCATAGACTGCCTACGTACTACACACACGTCTCATCCCCATTTGCACCCAGATGCGTGCCGTTACCATGTCCGTTCTCTTCTATGTTCAAACTGGAAATACCTTTTCCTTCCTATTAAAATCCTCCCTGGCTCACCTTCTTCTTTGAAATGTTCCCAAACATCAGTGGACTCAGTGATCTCCTGCTATATTCCTCATGAACTTACTCTCCTTTTGCACTTGTATTAATTTTCCTTGGATGTTTGGTCTCTTCAACTAGACTGAATTTAAAGAAAGCAGAAATTTAGCCTTGCTTCTTTGGCTTCCCCACAGTGCACACTGAACAATAAATGGATATTTTTCAGAATGCAGCGTTAGTTAGCTTACTCAACAGTTAAAGACACAGCCAGAATCCTGAAATCGAACTGCTTAGGATCTGACCCCATTCCCCAGTGTGCACTAAGCACAGGAACCCAGTCTTGCAGGGAAGACAGACAGATGTAAACTTGTCATCTTGGCTTGTGATTGTGATAGAGGGTTGCCTGGATGGCCACTGAGGGTTACCTGGATGACCACAGAGAAAGGAGCATCAGTTTTACCTTTGAGAGTTAAGATGTCTTCTCAGAGCAGGTGACTCTTGGTCAGAGTCTTGAGGTTAGAAGTTTGTAGGGCAGGGTTGGGTATATAGGAAGGCCCACCAGGCAGACGGAATAGTATGAAAGTCATAGAGGCACTATGGGTACTTTTTGTAGTGTCTACCCTGTGACAAGACCTGGGTTAGGTGCTGGGACTACAGGTGAACAAGGCCAAGGCCCTGCTCCTGTGGAATGTGGTGAGTTTGGGAACTGGGAGGTAGCTCTTTATGACTGGATTATAGGAGCTACGTGGGGCAAGGATGATAAGGAGAAAAGGCTGGAGAGCTAGGCAGGAGGCCAGATTTTCGAAGGCTTGAACTAAAGGGATATGGAGGAGGGGATGAATTGGATGAATCCAGTACATATTTAGGAAGTAAAAGTAAGAGAATGGGGACTTCCCTGGCGGTCCAGTGGTTAAGACTTCTCCTTCTAATGCAGGCGGTGCGGGTTTGATCCCTGGTTGGGGAGCTAAGATCCCACATGCCTCGCGGCCAAAAAACCAAAACATAAAACAGAAACAATATTGTAACAGATTCAATAAAAAAGACTTTAAAAATGGTCCACATCAAAAAAATCTAAAAAAAAAAAAGTAACAGAACGTGGTGACCAGTTTGATGTAGGAGTACGGTGGAAGAGTGAATGATGATCTCTAGATTGCTGGAAAGATGGCGACACTCTAGAACTGGGATTGGCAGACTTTTCCTATAATGTGCAATATGATAAATATTTTCGGCTTTGCAAGCCACATGGTCTTTGTCTCAACTACTCAACTCTGCCTTTGTAGCTCAAGAGCAGGCACAGAGAGTATATAAATAAATGGATGTGGCAGTGTTCCAATAAAACTTTATTTACAAAAACAGGTGGCAGGCCAGATTTGAGTCACAGGCTGTAATTTGCTGCTCTACGATCTTAAATACAAGTGGAGGAATAGACTTTTGGTGGGGTGGGACAGGAAAAATGGTTAGCTCAGCTTTATACATACTAAATTTCAGATGAACTGTGGAACAGTCTGGTAGATTCTTTTTTTTTTTTTGCGGTATGCGGGCCTCTCACTGTTGTGGCCTCTCCCGTTGCGGAGCACAGGCTCCGGACGCGCAGGCCCAGCGGCCGTGGCTCACGGGCCCAGCCACTCTGCGGCATATGGGATCCTCCCAGACCGGGGCACGAACCCGTATCCCCTGCATCAGCAGGCGGACTCTCAACCACTGCGCCACCAGGGAGGCCCGTTAGTCTGGTAGATTCTTCACAGATAGTTGAGCCTTTGGGCCTGGAGATTGGGAGAAGGTCCAGTTGAGAGAGACAGATTGAAGGGTCCTCCATGTAGAAGTGGATGTTTTTGTGGAGCTCCTGAGGTGAGGCCACCTGGGGAATGTGAAGAGGGTCAAGGATGAACCAAAAGGAGCCACAGGTAAAGAAAGACCTGTGGATGGAGAGAAGAAACAGCCAGAGAGGTATGAGTCCTACCTGTGAAGGAGAGAGAGTCACATCACACAAGTGAAGAAAATGAAGTTTCTAAAAGAACATGGTCATCGGTTATCACATAGGTCAGGTAAAATAAGACCTGAAAGGTGTCCGGTGCCATTGGTGTACCAAATAATGAGAACTTTTGTGGAATGGTGGGGCAGAAGCCTGAGTGTAGTGGGCTAGGGAGTCCATACATGGTGAGAATTTTAGGCAAGAAATGTAGGCTTTTCTTTCTTTCTTTTTTTTTTAATGGAAGGGAAAAAGAAAAGGCAGTAGCTAAAAGCATACTTAAGGTAAGAAGAAGGTTTTTTTTTTTTTTTTAATTGTTGTTCTACTGAGAGAGAATTAAGTTCAGGGAAAGGAGCTAATGGAGAAGTTGAAGATAGAGAAGAGAGGTGACATATAGAACAGCATCCCGAGGAGATGGCCGGTGAATACCTGCAAGTTCAGGGAACCCACTATCCCTGAAAAGCAGCTGACGTTATTTTTTTTCCTTTGCCCTTAGGCTGAACCAGAGACCCTCCCGATAAGCACAGCCTGTGCTCCTTCCCAGGAACACCCTCTGCCCAGTGACAGCACCTTTTTGGGAAGCACCCTGACAGCAGTGGCAGATGAAGGTTAAAGGCCCTGGAATTTAGGGGTGGGAAAGTTATGACTCTGCTCCTGATATCTTCAGCTATTGAAGATGCCACCAACAGACCCTGTCTCTCCCTGGCTCCCGTGATGGCCGACCCTTGACTGGGTCACCAGAGGGGCCCTCTACCATGGTTGCATTTTGTTTTAGAGCCAGAATCGGCTCCTGTGCCCTTGCTTGGAAGTGACAAGAGTGCTTTCACCAGAGTAGCATCAACGGTTTCCCATCAGCCTACAGGTTAGGATGGGCTCCAGGGATCCTGCCTCATTTCTAGATCTGGTAGTGATGATAAAGACTAAAGCAGTGAGAAGTGCTTTGCTCTAAAAACCTCAATTTTACTTGGGCTCATTTCATTTCTGCCTTTTGGGATCGGTAATGTTCCAGACATTCAGATCCTGTGGGTGGGGAACATGGGTAAGAGTTGTGGAAGTGATAGCAACACACTCCTTCCTTCCAGAGCTAAAGGGCTCTACCTCTATCTAGTACTTTCTCTTTCAGAAACCCCAGGCATTGAGAATAGCCTGGCAGAAATGAGTACTATGACTCTGGAGCTTCAGAGCCTGTGTTCCCTGCTGCAGGAGTCTAAAGAAGAGGCTGTCAGGACTCTGCAGCGAAAGATGTGAGTGGAGTGCAGTCTTGGTGAGAGGGGGCATGTCAGGTGAGCAGCCCCTTATGTCAGGGGCCCAGGCAGCCCCTGGGGGGACAGGAATAATGCTGAATTCTTCCCTCCCCTAGATGTGATCTGCAGGCTCAGCTGCAGGCCCAGGAAGAACAGCATCAGGAAGCCCAGAAGGCAAAGGAAGCGGACATAGAGAAGCTGAACCAGGCCTTGTGCTTGCGCTACAAGGTGGAGGAGGGGCCTGGAAGTGAAGCGATGAGGAACTGGGGCAACTGTGAGGGCCCCACTGGGAGCTGTTGTCTCTCCAGGAATCTGGGTGGTGGAGATTTTCCAACCATTGCCCTAGTTTTGCCCTTCCCGGGGTCAGACAATTCACATGTTTGGGAACCAGCTATAGACTGACCCATCTTCCAGGCTGACCTAGAACTCCAGGAGAACTCTTTTAACACGGAAATGTGCCTGGCCTGACATAGCCCTAGAGGAAGAATTGGACGGTTATCAATTGGTATCACCTGGGCTGAGCATGGTCAGGCACAAAATCCTATCTCCTGGCAAGGGCTGCAAAGAAGCTAGCTCTCCCACTGCCTTCTTACCTCCCTTTTCCTCACAGAATGAAAAGGAACTCCAGGAAGTGATACAGCAGCAGAACGAGAAGATCCTAGAGCAGATAGACAAGAGTGGTGAGCTCATAGTACGTTCATCATCATGCCCAGCCTCTGCCTTCTATGTCACTGGTAGCCAGGGTCCCAAATGTGGGAATTGGGTCCTCTGGTCTACCCTTGCTCACCACATGGGATAAGGATAGAGAGGACCTTTGAGGGCTACTAGATACCTCTCCATTCTCATCCCCAGAGGCTTAGAGAGGAGGTGACCCAGCTCACCCGTTCACTTCGGCGTGCGGAGACAGAGACTAAGGTGCTCCAAGAGACCCTGGCAGGCCAGCTCAACCCCGACAGTCAGCCCATGGCCACTAACTGGATCCAGGAGAAAGTGTGGCTCTCCCAGGAGGTGACTCAGAGTTAACAGAAGAGCTGGGCAACTAGTGGGAACCCTAGGCTCTGCCCCTACTGATCTGAACATATCTATAGGTGGACAAGCTGAGGGTGATGTTCCTGGAGATGAAAAATGAGAAGGCAAAACTCATGGTCAAGTTCCAGAGCCACGTAAGAATTTCCATGTCATTCTAGGGCTATTTCCTGTCACCACTAGCAAGTGCCCTGCCATATTTATCTTTCTCCACAAGCTATGTTGTTCTTTTAAGCATAGAGCTTATGCATCCTATTTGCTTTTTAGAGAAACATCCTGGAAGAGAATCTGCGGCGCTCTGACAAGGAGTTAAAGAAACTAGATGACATTGTTCAGCATATTTATGAGGTAAAGGAGGGAGGGAGTTGATGCAACTAAGGCACTTGGTATAAGGCCTGGCCCAGGGGGTACTGATGAGCATAGCTGTGGTTCCCAGCCTTTGCTGAGAGCTGGGCCTGACTCACTATTGCAGCCTTCTCTGTGGCTTCCATTTCCCCCCCTCTAACTCAGTGGCTGCTTCTTGGGGCTGGGAGCCTTGGGCCTTTGGCCTGTGACCCTGAGCTGCCTTTTCTGTATCTCTTGCCAGACTCTGCTGTCCATCCCAGAGGTCGTGAGGGGTTGCAAGGAGCTACAGGGATTGCTGGAATTTCTGAGCTAAGAAACTGAAAGCTGGACTCTGTTTCACCCCTTTTTACCTGCAGTACTCCCTTACCCCAACACCAGGACCAACTGGCTTAGAGCCAGCTCTGTTTAATGCTATTTAAATAAAGTATATTTAATGTATTTCTTCAGGCTCACTGAATCTTATTTCTTGGGTAGGAGGTGGGTGGATGAGGTCAGGGGAGAGGCAGCTTGGCCCTCTTGCCTGGGCATCCTCCACACACCCCTCCCACTGCATCCAGAGTCAAAGCCAGTCTCCCCCCGCACCCTGACGCCTTTTCTTCCCCAGATACTCTGGTCACTGGACTGCTTGTTCCCTGGCTCACTGCCTGTAGCCCTGCTGAATAAGGGGGTGAGGACAGAGAAACTCAGTTCCTTACTCTCTGCCCTGGACTCCCACACTGTTGGTGCCTGTGTCCCACCTAACCCAACTGTTGTGATTGTTTAGGTCACCAGACCAGGCTTCGTCCCCAGCAGCGATCACAGGGCTCTGCACATGGTAAAGGCGATTGTGGCAGAAATGAGGCGAGGCCATTTCCTGCCCATGGGGCTTTGGTGGCTGGCCCACGAGGCGGGAGGGGGATAATGCGCAACCACCTCGGAGATCCCAGCAGAGTAGTCACTCCACCTCGTCGCCCCGCCTCTGTGGGCGTGGCCTCGCTACTGACTCCAGTCCTGGGAGGGGGCGTGGCCAGGGCGGGGAGGTGCTGGCCCCGCCCTCCGGGGGAGTCACGTAGCTCTGCAGTCGCCGCAGCCTCATTTACGGGAGCCGGGCTTGGAGCCGCAGCTGCTGCGGACCTGAACCCGAGCTGCTCCTGTGGCTGCCGCAGCTAACTCGCCGCGCACAGGTGAGGTCCGGGGCGAAGCGGGAGTTGCTCAGCATCTCCGCTTCCTCTCCCTGACTCTTCTTTCTGCCTTCCTTACCCTGCTCCTGGGGGCCCCTGGATGTGCCTTCTCAGCTCTCTCCTTACATTCTCTCTCCTTTCTGTCCACTGGAAACCCCACACCACTGCTCAGCTTCTCGCACACCACTCCTTCCTCTTACGCTCTTATGCAGCTTTTCCAATTCCAAATCTTCTGCCTACTGGATTTTTCCTTGGGGTTAGCCTCTCTCGCCCAGACCATTTTAATCCCAGCCTGCTGCCTCTCCTAGGCTGAGTTCCCTCTCCAGTTCTCCTCCCTTCATGGCCCCCCTGGTCTAGGTCCTTCCGCCTGACTAGTTAGCCTGTCTCACCATCGTCTCCCCACAAGTCTCCTCCCTGCTGCTCCTGCATCTCTCCCTCTCTCTCCCCTCAGGCTCTCTCCTCATTCCTTTCAACCCTGATCCTTTGCTCCCATTCTCCTGACTGCCTAGGCAGTTAGGTTCAGGGAATGGAGAAGAGGTTATGGAAGCCTGTGGCCGTGTTTTGTGCCACTCCTCCTCCCTACCCCCACCCTTTTCCTCCAGAAGCTGAGGGAAGAGGGGTGATGGGTAATTTTGCCTCATTCCGAAGCCTCTGAAGTAAGTGCATTTTCCCTCAGGGCCCTGCTGAGGATGAGAAGAGGGAAGTTGGAAAGGCCAGGGCTTATGCCCACCTGAAGAAGGGGCCAAATTCGGTGAAAAAAGGGTTGGCATCTTTATTTGGGCAGTAGTTTCATTAGAAGACCTGCAGCTTTGGGGCTGCTCACCTCCCCACCCCCACCCTGGGGCTGGGAAGGGTGCCCAACAGGGACAAAAGGAGATGTGGGAATTGGGGCCCTGAGCCTGCTGGCTGTCAGAGGGATTGGTGCCATTTTAATGCCCAGGACCCACGCCAAGGACTGCTGCTGCCCTGTTCCCAGCCCCTCCTTGTTGGGGTGGAAGGAAACGGCCATTCCTCTCCGTATGGACAGGAGAGGAAGCAGAGGGGGTAGTGGGTGGGGTCCAGCTTTTATACCTTGTCTCCGTTCCACAGAACTGTCACCATGCCCCACTCGTACCCAGCCCTTTCTGCTGAGCAGAAAAAGGAGTTGTGCGACATTGCCCTCCGGATTGTGGCCCCAGGCAAAGGCATTCTGGCCGCAGATGAGTCTGTAGGTAGGTGGGGGCCTGTGGTCAGTGGGGAAGAGGCGTCCAGGGAGCCCTGGGGATGACCTTACCACCCTACTTCGTTTGCCCCCAGGCAGCATGGCCAAGCGGCTGAGCCAAATTGGGGTGGAGAACACAGAGGAGAACCGCCGGTTGTACCGTCAGGTTCTGTTCAGTGCCGATGACCGTGTGAAGAAGTGCATTGGAGGTGTCATATTCTTCCATGAGACACTCTACCAGAAAGATGATAATGGTGTCCCCTTCGTCCGTACCATCCAGGATAAGGGCATTGTCGTGGGCATCAAGGTGCAGCCACTGGCCCTGGATGGGGGCTGAGCATGGAAATAGGTGTGTGGGTGTGAGGGGTGGCAAGCGGAATCCTGCCTGGGTTCAGTTCTGTGCCTGTGTTTCCCCTTCAGGTTGACAAGGGTGTAGTGCCTCTAGCCGGGACTGATGGAGAAACCACCACTCAAGGTATAGGAGGGGTGGGCTTCAGGACCACAGCGTTGTTGGGTGGTTGCTGCTGGCAAACAGGAGCAGAGTAATGAGGCTGGCACTATGCCTGCAGGGCTGGATGGGCTCTCGGAACGCTGTGCCCAGTATAAGAAGGATGGCGCCGACTTCGCCAAGTGGCGCTGCGTGCTGAAAATCAGTGAACGCACACCCTCAGCACTTGCCATTCTGGAGAATGCCAACGTGCTGGCCCGCTATGCCAGCATCTGCCAGCAGGTGTGCCTATGTGTGTGAGAGGGGGTCAGATGGGTGCTCTGTGCCTGGTGGCGAGAGGGTTACATGGCTTTCTTCCGCCTTACCTACTGCCCATCCCAAGATACTCTGCTCTTACCTGCAGAATGGGATTGTGCCTATTGTGGAACCTGAGATCCTGCCTGATGGAGACCATGACCTCAAACGTTGCCAGTTTGTTACAGAGAAGGTGAGTCCACACCTGGGCACAGACATATACCACAGAGAAAGAGCCTGACAGGGAGCCTGTTCCCCACAGTCCCTGGCTCAGATGCAGGCACCTTCCTCAAGCACTCTTTTTTTTTTTTTTTTTGCGGTACGCGGGCCTCTCACTGTTGTGGCCTCTCCCGTTGTGGAGCACAGGCTGCGGACGCGCAGGCTCAGCGGCCATGGCTCACGGGCCCAGCCGCTCTGCGGCATATGGGATCTTCCCGGACCCGGGGCACGAACCCGTGTCCCCTGCATCGGCAGGCGGACTCTCAACCACTGCACCACCAGGGAAGCCCCCTCAAGCACTCTTTTACTTGATCCCAGAATGTACCTGTGAGTCTGACCTGTACCCACCCTCACAGTCATGCCCACCCAGCCCTAGACAGGGAACATAATGTAGTGAGTGGCAGGGGCCCAGAGCCTTAGTAAACCTCCTCTGATCCCCAGGTCCTGGCTGCGGTGTACAAGGCCCTGAGTAACCATCACGTGTACCTGGAAGGGACCCTGCTCAAGCCCAACATGGTGACCCCTGGCCACGCCTGTCCCATTAAGTATAGCCCAGAGGAGATCGCCATGGCAACTGTCACTGCCCTGCGTCGCACTGTGCCCCCAGCTGTCCCAGGTACCACCCTGCTTCCAAACCTGTTCCTTTCCCTAAGACCCATTCTCACGTTCTTCCCCCGTTCTTGTGACCTCCAGGGGTTCCTTACCCTGGAAAAATAAGGAGTGATCAATCAGTTTGTCTTCTCTTCTCCACCCTAGGAGTGACCTTTCTGTCTGGGGGTCAGAGCGAAGAGGAGGCATCTCTCAACCTCAATGCTATCAACCAATGCCCCCTTCCCCGGCCCTGGGCCCTCACCTTCTCCTATGGGCGTGCCCTGCAGGCCTCTGCACTCAACACCTGGCGAGGGCAACGGGATAATGCTGGGGCCGCCACTGAGGAGTTTATCAAGCGGGCCGAGGTTGGGAGCTAGAGGTGGTGGGTGGGGAGGTGGTGTGTAGCCAGGCAGTGTCAGCACCCAGAGGCTGTAGTCTGGGAGGGTTCAGCACCTGTGGACTGGGTCGGCCTACTTACCCGCTTCCTTTTGCAGGTGAATGGCCTTGCGGCCCAGGGCAAGTATGAAGGCAGCGGAGAAGATGGTGGAGCAGCAGCACAATCCCTCTACGTTGCCAACCACGCCTACTGAGTACCCACTCCATACCACAGCCCTCGGCCCAGCCACCTGCACCCAATTTTGCCTGTAGTTACGGCCAGGGCCAAGTAGCCATGAAGAGTGGAGATGCCTCCACCCAGCACTGAGTCATCTTCCTTTTTTCTCCTCCCCTCCCCTCTCCGATTGCTGCACCTGGGACCATTGGATGGGAGGATAGGGAGCCCCTCATGACTTGAGGGCAGGAGAACTTGCTAGAAGTCAGAGCAGGATGCCTGGGTCTCCCCCGTGCCTCTGCCAGCCCCCACAATTTCCCCATGACGGGGTTGCTTCTCCTTGGGCTCTCCTTGCCCACCCTCTCTCCTGGGATCAGAGGGTAGGGCACCAGAGCTGACTCATGCTTTGGGTACATACCACATAGCAAATAAATGGTAGCAAAACATGCTACTTTGTCTGTCTTTTTTACACATCCAATTCCCACCTCCCAGTTTCTGATCTCTGCTGACTCCTATCTCTGAGCCCTCTCCGACTGTGGAGGTGGAGAGGGTGGGTTTTGAGTTTTACTGGGCTTTAAGTTTGGGGGGGAGGGGCACACCCAGTCACCATTCTCAGCTCAGGCTCTTGCTGTTGATGTCCGAGGCTGGAGCGTGGCAGTATGGAGGGCTGTGAGTCTTTTGGGAACTGCCACTTCAGAGGCACTTGGCAGCAGGTGCAGAAGGATGGAGTGAGGCAGGACTCAAGCTACTTCTGAACGCAGCTTTTGCACATGGCCCCAAACTGGGATAAGAGGCGATGGGAGAAGTCTGTCACCTCTCAGCTGTGTTGAGCCCTGCTGAGGCTTGACACATTTCACCAGGGGGAGCCACTGCAGAAGGAGCACCTGGGTTGCCCAACAGGGAAAATCCCCAGGGCTCAGCGATGCCCGACACAGCAGGGTATCTAGCAGGTTGCCGAGAGCCATTGCTCACTCCCATTTGGGATACATAGGGGCACAGAGGGAGCCAATTTAAGGGTCTGGGCAAGAGCAGACCTGGTGAAGTCTCATAATGAACTTTGACCACTTAGCTTGGACGTGGGGCTGTAGGTGGAGCACCGGGGTCTATCTGAGCAGATGAAAAGATGAGAGAACCTGCTGTGTGTTCTGTGTGAACTGGGGAGGCCATGCTCTGTGTGAAGTGCACAACCAATGCTCCGCCCAGCTAATTATTGCAATATGGGAGTGTAGGCTCAGTGTGGCCTGATCTTGTATTAATAAAAATAGCTCAAACTTACATAGTAGTCTCCTGCCAGGCCCTATTCTAATCACTTTACAGTTGTTAACTCATTTACTACAACAATTCTACATAAAGTAGATACTATTGCTATCCCTATTTTATTTATTTATCAAAACAATTTTATTTTTCTTGGCCCCGTCACGTGGCATGCGGGATCTTAGTTCCCCGAATCGAACCCACGCCTCCTGCAGAGTCCTAACCATTGGACCGCCAGGGAATTCCCTGCTATCCCTATTTTAATATGAGGAAACAAGCACAGAGAGGTTAATTAACTTCTCAAGCTCACTCAGGTAAAGTGGTGAAGCTGGGATTTGAACCCAAGTGATCAGGATCATCCAGAATTCTGTGCTCATGAATTTTCAAGAATTTTAAGTGAGGTATTCAGACTTTAACAAGTTGTAAATGAATTCAAATGAATTTAAAAAATATTAAATGAGCTAAATATCCTAAAAAGGTACTATTAGCTTGCTGCTCCGAAAGAGGAGCTCTATAATAGGGATGATAAACAATGATCGTGATAAGCGACTTTCCGTGTCCTCTTTCCATGAATGACCACATTTTAGTCAAGTATCTCCATTTTTCAGATGAGAACACTGAGACTTAGAGCTTCCCGTGGTCTCCCGGCTAGTATTTAACAACTGCAGAGTTTGCGCTCTTATTCCCTGGGCTAGGAGTGGGTTCCACAAGGAAGCGGACGGTGTCTTCCAGCAAAACCGAAACCCGCACAGCTCCTCAATAGCCGGGACAACGTCCTTTCAAGCTCTGGGAGAAGCCCTCTGCGCACCCCGCCCACCCTTCGTCGGTTTTCGTCTGGAGTGCCGCTCGTGATTGGTCGCGATCGCGGCCGTGGGCACGCCCACTCCTTGCGGGTTTCCGATTGGGGGAGACCTACGCAGCTCCTCCCCTCGGCGGCAAGAGTGGTTGGAAGCGAGTATGGCGGCCCCGGGGGCCGCAGCTACAGACTTAGGTGCGGTGGCATTCGGGAGGGGGCTGCGGCTCGCGGATCGCGAGGGAGGAATGTGGGGGTGGGGACTGTGTTGTGCCAGAGTTCTCGCCGATGGGGGTTCGGGGTTCGTCTCAGGCAGGATCCCTTCAGACTAGGGTCCGGGCCCCTCGCCGGGGAATCCCTTCGAGTGCGGGCTGAGAGGTTCTGAGTACAGGTTGCCGGGGCTCCTCCGCGTCGGGGGTGGGGCCGGCACCCGAGCCCACCTCTGGCGGCGCCTCAGTGGATCCCCCCGTGTCCCCAGAGGTGGTTCGAGGCAAGCGCGCCGCCCTCTTCTTCGCCGCGGTGGTCATCGTGCTGGGGCTGCCGCTCTGGTGGAAGACCACGGAGACCTACCGGGCCCCATTGCCTTACTCCCAGATCAGTGGGCTGAATTCCCTGCAGGTAAGACCTCGGTGGTGGAGGACCAGGGGACAGCCCACCGGCAAGATGGAGACTCACTGATGGCCCTGATGCTTCTTCCCGCAGCTCCGGCTCATGGTGCCGGTCACTGTCGTGTTTACCCAGGAATCAGTGCCATTGGACGACCAGGAAAAGCTGCCCTTCACCGTTGTGCATGAGAGAGAGATCCCTCTGAAGTGTGAGTTCCTGATCAGGGCTGCCTTTCTGGTCTGAGTTCAGTCCGCAGATAGGTTGGATAGGAGGAGCATGGGTATCCCGTAAAGGTGATTACAAACTTATTAAAAGACCACTTTGAATGAACAGTGTGTTTGCTAAGAAAAAAAGCAGCTTTAAATTCAGTATTCACCATTAAAGGGGCAGTTTTATTCATAAAACGGTTGTGCTACCTGATCAGAAGTAGGTGATGCTCATTACAGGATAGGGGAGGATGTGGGATGTAGTGGAATGAACACAGGGTTTGGAATCAATTTGGACTTATATACGGGCCTTATTCAGTTTAACATTAAATACTTTACGGAGTGTTAGGCACGTAGGTATCAGGAATTTGGGGATGAATAAGAAATTGATATTGGTTTCAAGAAATTCATAGGTAGGGGAGAGAGACACAGAAATCACAGAAGTATATAAGTATATAAGAAACAGAGACTGTACTTAAGAAAGAGACTATAACTGTCTGGAGGAAAGAAAGGTAGACAAGGTTTTGAGGGCTGTAATTTTTAAGCCAGATTTTTAAAGGATGTGTAGGAATTCAAGTTAAATAAGGAGGAGAGGGAGGGATAACACTAGTTAGTAATAATGATAGCTGATATTAGTTGTTCATTAGTTGTTTCACCAGAAACTCGGTGAAACACTTTACACGTGTTGCTTCATTTAATCCTAACCTTATGATCCCCATTTTAAGTCTCTTGTCTCTTTTATTGTATACCAGCACTCCCTACCCCATCCCAATATACTTGTTTTCATTGATTTGTTGGAGAAACCAGGTCATTTGTTTGATAGAACATCTCACATTCTGGATTTGGTAGATTTCTTCCTCCTGGTTTCATTTAACTTATTTTTCTAGTATCCATATTTCTTATAAACTGGTAGTTAGATCTAGAGGTTTACTTAAAATCAGTTTTTTTTAATTGTTTAAAATTTATTTATTTATTTAATTTATAATTTGGCTGCGTTGGGTCGTCATTGCTGCACGCGGTCTTTCTCTAGTTGCAGTGAGCGGGGCTACTCTTTGTTGTGGTGCAAGGGCTTCTCATTGCGGTGGCTTCTCTTTTTGCGGAGCACGGGTTCTAGGTACACAGGCTTCAGTAGCTGCAGCACGCGGGTTCAGTAGTTGCAGTGTGTTGGCTCAGTAGTTGTGGCTCGAGGGCTCTAGAGCGCAGGTTCAGTAGTTGTGGCGCACGGGCTTAGTTGCTCTGCAGCATGTGGGATCCCCCCAGACCAGGGCTCGAACCCGTGTCCCCTGCATTGGCAGGCAGATTCTTAAGCACTGCGCCACCAGGGAAGTCCTAAATTTATTTTTTGGCCGCACTTCATGGCATGCAGGATCTTAGTTCCCCGACCAGGGATCGAACCCGTGCCCCCTGCAGTGGAAGCACAGAGTCCCAACCACTGGACTGCCAGGGAAGTCCCCAGGTTCAGTTTTTTTTTTTAACATCTTTATTGGAGTATAATTGCTTTACAGTGTTGTGTTAATTTCTGCTGTATAACAAAGTGAATCAGCTATATGTATACATATATCCCCATATCCCCTCCCTCTTGCATCTCCCTCTCACCCTCCCTATCCCACCCTTCTAGGTGGTCACAAACACCGAGCTGATCTCCCTGTGCTATGCAGCTGCTTCCCACTAGCTATCTATTTTACGTTTGGTACTGTATATAGGCACATATATGCAATGGAATATTACTCAGCCATAAAAAGAAATGAAATTGAGTTATTTGTAGTGAGGTGGATGGACCTAGAGTCTGTCATACAGAGTGATGTAAGTCAGAAAGAGAAAAACAAATACTGGATGCCAGCACATATATATGGAATCTAAAAAAAAAAAAGTGGTTCTGAAGAACCTAGGGGCAGGACAGGAATAAAGCTGCAGACGTAGAGAATGGACTTGAGGACGTGGGATGGGGAAGGGTAAGCTGGGATGAAGTGAGAGAGTGGCATGGACATATATACACTACCCATGTTCAGTTTTTTTTTTAAATTTAATTTTATTTATTTTTTTATACAGCAGGTCCTTATTAGTCATCGATTTTATACACATCAGTGTATACATGTCAATCCCAATACCCCAATTCATCAGACTGTGATTTCTTTTTTTTTTTTTTTTTTTTTTTGCGGTACGCAGGCCTCTCACTGTTGTGGCCTCTCCCGTTGCGGAGCACAGGCTCCGGACGCGCAGGCTCAACGGCCATGGCTCACAGGCCCAGCCGCTCCGCGGCATGTGGGATCTTCCCGGACCGGGGCACGAACCCGTGTCCCCTGCATCGGCAGGCGGACTCTCAACCACTGCGCCACCAGGGAAGCCCCCATGTTCAGTTTTTTAGGCAAGAATACTTTACAGTTGGTGTGTTGTACTTCCTATCGTGTTATATCATGTAGTGGCCTAGTTGTTTCACTTTGGGTGATACAAAGATGATTATTTAGTTCAGATATTGTCAGCTTGATTTCTGTATTTTAGTTCTCTGTCAGCCTTTCACCTGATGATTTTAGCATCTGTTGATACTGGAATCCATTTCATTAGGTTGCAAAATGGCAGTTTTTAAATTCTGCCATTTCTTCTGCATTCTTCTGGAATTCTGTAAAGAAGAACTTTCCCAATAAATTTTAGGTTCAGCTTGTCAAGTTCCAAGTGGCGAAAAAAATCCCTTTGGGATTGCCTTACATGTTTAGATTAACTTGGAGAGAATTGATATCCTGAGAATATTTAGTTTTTCCATCTAGGAGCCTTGTATGTGTTTCCATTTTATTCAGATCTTCTTTTATGTCATTGAGTAAAGTCCTGTTTTTCTTTTTTTTTTCTTACAGTTTTGTACATGTATTCCTGGATATTTTAATATTTTTTATTGTTACTGCAATTGGGATTTTTAAAAATACTTGCTTTTTAAATTATATATTGCTGGTATTTATTAGAAAGCTACCCATTCTTGCATTTTCTTATAATAGTTTTTAGTTGGTTCTCTTTGATTCCCTTTGAAAATAATTATACTACTTCAAAAAGTGGCCATTTGTCTCTTTCTTTCAAATATTCATGTTTCTCTTTTTTCACTTATTGCATTGGTCAGGAACTTCAGGAAGAACAGTGCTGAATAATAGAGGAGATAGCAGGCATCCTTGTTTTCGTGCTAATTTTAATGGAACTATAGTGTTTTGTCATTAAGTGTGCATCTTATTTTTATCAAGAATGTTCACTGAGTTTATTTTGAGACATCTATTGAAATGATCATATGGTTTTCCTCCTTTTACCTACTAATGTAATGAATATTGTAATAGATTTCCCTGTGGGGAGGGTACTTCAGGTTGAAGGTGCACAGCAAGAGGCAGGAGCTGGGCAGGTGGAAGAGGTGGAGTGTCATGTATTTATATCATCCATGCAGAAATCATTAGAATTGGCTGTTGCTTCTTGGTATTTCTCTGCAAACAATCATCTTGCTCTCCTCGGACACTGGACAGCATTAGAGCTGGAAGGGTGGGCAGAGTCTGACACTTGCTCTTCTCATCCTGCTTCTTTCTTTTCTCTAAGACAAATTGAAAATCAAATGCCGTTTCCAGAAGGCCTATCGGAGGGCTTTGGATCATGAGGAGGAGGCCCTGTCATTGGGCAGTATACGAGGTACTAGGAGGGGTGATCATTTTAACAGGAAGCCCTCTTTTTCATTCTGATCTCTAAGTGTATAGTTTCCATATCTTGTCCTTTTTGGGGCGGGGGGGCGGCGGGCGGCCTGTGCCGTGCGTCCTGCAAGGATCTCAGTTCCCTGACCAGGGACTGAACCTGGGCCACGGCAGTGAAAGCCCGGAATCCTAACCAGTAGGCCACCAGGGGACTCCCTCCATAGCTTGTCTTAACTCCAAAACCCCTCTGGGAAAGCTGGGAATGAGATACCTTGTGTCTCAGCCTGGGCCACCGAGGGCCAAGCCTGCCCACAGTGTCAGCTGGGTGTGAGCGGGAGGTGGAGTGATGGGTTAGGCACCGTGTGGGAGCCAGAGGGAGAGGGAATGGTGTTTGCGCTCCTGATACACCACCTGTTCTTGTCCCCAGAGGCAGAAACCGTGTTTGCTGAGCCATCGGAGCATGCAGAGGGCTCCCTGACAGTGTACGTGATCTCTGAACACTCCTCCCTTCTCCCTCAGGTAGGGTGAGCAGAGAGGCTGCGGACATGCCTTCTCCCTTTAGCTTGTCCTCTCCTACGTCTCCTCCTTGCAGTATTGCTGTCCATTCCTTCCGTTTGCTACAGAAAACTCTCCTCAAGTATTTTTTAAAAAGAATGCAAATAGGGATTGTTTTAATTGACTCTGGGTCTTTCTAAATCCAAGGCTTGTATGTGGTTAAAGTTCCATTTTTTTTTTTAATAAATTTATTTGCTTTTTTTATTTTTGGCTGTGTTGGGTCTTCGTTGCTGTGCACAGGCTTTCTCTAGTTGCGGCGAGTGGGGGCTACTCTTCGTTGCGGTGCGCGGCCTCTCATTGTTGTGGCTTCACTTGTTGCAGAGCACAGGCTCTAGGCGCGCAGGCTTCAGTAGTTGTGGCACATGGGCTCAATAGTTGTGGCTCGCGGGCTCTAGAGCACAGGCTCAGTAGTTGTGGTGCACGGGCTTAGTTGCTCCGTGACATGTGGGATTTTCCCAGGCCAGGGCTTGAACCCGTGTCCCCTGCATTGGCAGGCAGATTCTTAACCACTGCGCCAGCAGGGAAGCCCCTTTTTTTTTTTTTAAATAAATTTATTTATTTATTTATTTATTTGGGCTGCATTGGGTCTTCTTTGGTGCACGTGGGCTTTCTCTAGTTGCGGTGAGCGGGGGCTACTCTTCGTTGAGGTGCGCGGGCTTCTTATTGCAGTGGCTTCTCTTGTTGCGGAGCACGGACTCTAGAGCACAGGCTCAGTAGTTGTGGCACACAAGCTTAGTTGCTCTGTGGCATGTGGGATCTTCCTGGACCCGGGCTCGAACCCATGTCCCCTGCATTGGCAGGTGGATTCTTAACCACTGCACTATTAGGGAAGTCCTAAAGTTCCAATTTAAAGTGGAAAAAAAATCAATAGGGTTAAAGAAGCTGGTTTGAATGGGCTGTGATGATAATATGAACAATACATTGACCTTTTCAGTTTCTGAGCAAAAGGCTTGGTGGGAGCTGTACCAGCTACCATTTTATTTTTTAATTTATAATGAAATATTTAATTATTACAAGAAGATGAAGGAAAATTTTAATAAACATCCATGTACCCACCCCCAGCTTGCAAACTATAATACAGCCCTGTGCATCTCCATGATTATATCCCATTCCCTTGCAGCCAAAGGTGACCATAGTTTGTATGTGTCATTTTCATATTTTTCTTTCAAGTTTTATCACATATATCTCTATAAACAATATGTTTAATTTTATATATTTCTGAACTTTATATAAATGCCGTAACGAAGCGCATGTTCTTCTCCAGTTTTCATTTGGCTTGACCTTTATGTTTGAATCATCTATGATAATATGTCTAGTTGAATCTAATGCATTCATTTAAAATTCTGTCTAATGTTTCATTGTATAAACATATCACAATTTATCCATTCTGTTGCTGACAGGTATTTGGATTGTCTCCAGTTTTATCCTATTACAAATAATGCTGCTGTGAAAATTCTTGTATTTGCCTCTTTGCCATTTGCCATTTACTTATATCAAACTTTCCCGTTGTTTGTTTATTCTTGCTCAGCATGCCGTCTCTTAGTCTCCAGCCCATGAAGATAGAGCTGTTGCCTGCACCTATGTCAACCGGGAAGGAGAAGGGAACTGAAATGAATGAAAACACTCATATATACCCATAGCTCAGAAATGTTGACATAATAGTTCTCAATGAATCTAGAGAGAGGTGCAGGCCTGTTGGTCGGCGGCAAAAGGCCAGATTCTCAAAGACAGGAGCCAGAGTGCTCTTCTGCTTTCTTCCCTGAGCCGTGGGCATTCTGTCCCTTGCTTGCCCCTCATAGGACATGATGAGCTACATTGGGCCCAAGAGGATGGCAGTTGTGCGGGGGATAATGCACCGGGAGGCCTTTAACATCATTGGCCACCGTGTAATCCAAGTAGCCCAGGCCATGTCTTTGACTGAGGACGTGCTTGCTGCAGCCTTGGCTGACCACCTCCCAGAGGACAAGTGGAGCTCTGATAAGAGGCGGCCTCTCAAGTCCAGCTTGGGTAGGGTGACCGGGCTGTGCCACGGGAAGGGAGAGGGAAATGAATTATGTGGAGACAGTGGGGCAGGAGGGGAATCTGCATGCAAACGCTTCACTCCTTTCTTCTGTGGTTTCATCTTTTTCTTAAAGCACTCAGTGTTCCTCATCCCAGTTTTATCCTCCCTTTGTGTCCATGATGGCAGCCAGCCCCATTTCAGAGGAGAACCAAGTTCAACTCAGCCAGGGGTACAGGCTGCCTTTGATCCACAGATGCCTCTGGCTTCCCTGACTCCTGTTTTTATAGGCTATGAAATCACCTTCAGTTTACTCAACCCTGACCCCAAGTCCCATGACGTCCACTGGGACATCGAGGGGGCCGTCCGGCGCTATGTGCAGCCCTTCCTGAATGCCCTCAGGGCTGTGGGCAACTTCTCTGTGGACTCTCAGGTGAGGCTGGGAGCAAGTTGAGGAGCCCTTTTCCCCGCTGCACCATCCTTTTCCAAGTCCCTCCATATTTGGCATTTACAAGTGTAGTCTGTTCTTCCAGCTCTTTGAGCTTGCTGATTTGCCAGGAAATTCCTGTGTATGTATATGGTTCTGGGGTCTACTTTTCCTCCTTGGTGTCCAGCTTGGGGAGTTCTGTCAATGCTTGTTAAAAAAGTAACTTCCTTATGGCTCCCTCTGGAACTGTATTCACCAGTTGTGCCATCCTAAAAATTTATTAAAAAACAAACAAAAAAACTTCCTGAAATTTGTTAATGTAGTAACAATAAAGATGTGATGAATGTAGTCTTCTGAATTACACAGTGTCCTTTTAGGGAAAAGGTGGGAGACATTTTTATCAGGTCTTGGTAGCGGGAGAAATTACTTCTGAATAACTGATTTGATTTGATCTTGTGGACACTGAATTATGCTATTCTTTGTTTAGGCTGTGAGAAAGCCTGGTAAAATAATGTGGTGTTCAAAACATGAATTTACTGTGTTAACTTTACCCTTAGCTTTATTATTTTTTTCCCTACTCCTGTTTTCTCTCGGCCTTGATTTTTGTCTCTTATATTTTGCCCTGCCTAATGGTTATCTTTTTAAGGCACCTCAAATCTTTTGGGGGGACAAATTGGAATATAGCTCAGTAGACAAATAGCATGCTCCCTCTTTGCTTTACAGATCCTTTACTACGCAGTGTTGGGGGTAAACCCCCGCTTTGACCCAGCTTCCTCCAGCTATTATTTGGCCGCACACAGCCTCCCCCATGTCATCAACCCAGTGGAGTCCCGGCTGGGTGAGCTCCTGACGATGAGGGTCTTTCTGCCAGGCCAGGGAAGGACCCTGAAGGCTCAGCCTGGGGTGGGAGGCGGGTTGTATATAGCGATGGCTCCCAGGTTGGGTTGGTCCAAGGGCGTTGAGGAGGTGCTGGGCATTTAGGCTCCTTTTTCACGATAGTCTGTTGACATCTCCATCTCCACACTGTCACATCCAGAAGCATTGATTAAACATTCCCAACACTTTTTATAAACAAATGGATAGGCTGCATCTCCCTCCCTGCAAGCCATCTAGGAAAAATATGGCCACACGTGTAGGAAAGCCAACAGCAGAAGTACATGAAGGCAGAATTTGAATCGACAGTTCTGCTGATTGAGGCTGAGGAACCTTGAAGCTGGGGTTCCAGTTTTTCATTTTGGCGCTGGTACCTCAGAAGAGTAGGTAGTACAGTACAGTAGAACTGTAATAGAGGCAAACCAAAGGGAGTATATCACTAGTTGTGGAATTTTAGGCACCAGGGTTAGGTCAGTGTGGACCAAGGGGTATGGGTGGGGCAGCACATGAGGCCTTGGCGAATTCCTCCTCCCTCCCTTCTTTCCTCCCTCCCTCCCTCCCTTCTTCCCTCCTTCCCTCCCTTCTTCCCTCCCTCCCTTCTTTCCTCCCTCCCTCCCTCCCTTCTTTCCTCCCTCCCTCCCTCCCTTCTTCCCTCCCTCCCTCCCTTCTTCCCTCCTTCCCTCCCTTCTTTCCTACAAGGTCCAAGGGACTGCTTTATGGCAGTGCCGAAAAAGGTGGGAGGCTGTTGGAGGAGAGGCGATTTAGGGGCAGTTTGAGGCTGAGGACTGCACTTCATGTATGTGGCACATCTCGGGAGAATGCTGAGGTTCTTTACCACAGAAACCCAGGCCTGGAGGATATCCTAGTGGTTATCAGTTGGGGAAAATGAGGCCCAGAGTGAGTGACCAGCAAGTTAGAGGCTGACCTGGACCTAAGATCTAGACCCAACGTGTTTGGTGTGCTGACTCCCCTTCTCTTTGTGCCACAGGATCCAGCGCTGCCTCCCTTTACCCTGTGCTCAACTTTCTACTCTATGTTCCTGAGCTTGCCCACTCCCCCCTGTACATTCAGGACAAGGATGGGGCTCCAGTGGCCACCAACGCCTTCCACAGCCCCCGCTGGGGTGGCATTATGGTATGTTCACACCACGGAGACCCCAGAGCCCAAACGTCAGGGGCGTTCCTTGAGACCGTTCCTTCTGTTGTTCCTCTGGTGTCCTCTGTGGCCCAGCCAGGGTTGGGGGGTGGTGGTGAGGTGCTGTGAGCTCGTGCCCCCCCCCGCCCCCCGCCAGCCCCACTGCTTCTTATTCCCATCAGTGTTTATATAGTAGCACCCTTTTGCACTTGCAGTTTGCGCTGACTTAGGACTATTCTGTGTATAACTTAGATCTTGGCCCTGTTTGTGGGAGTCTTAACAGGGTTGGGAATGTTGTCTCCCCTGTTAGATTGGGGTTTCTCATGGGTAGGAACTGTAAAATGGAATAAAAAATATTTCTTTAACAAGATTTTTGAGGGAGTAGAGGAGATAATTTATATAAAGCTCCTAATAGCAGGTATTCCAAAAATATCAGGTTCGTAATTTTTAAAGAGCACAGAGTATGTCTTCCTTTCCTCTCGTGGCCTCCAGAGTGTCTAGGGCAGAGCTGTGCACGGTCCTGGCGTGATGTTGAGGCACCCTTATTTCCCCCTGCAGGTATACAATGTGGACCCCAAAGCCTACAATGGCTCGGAGCTGCCGGTGAGAGTCAAGGTGGACATGGTGCGGGTGATGGAGGTGTTCCTGGCTCAGTTGCGGTGAGGTCCTGGGGGATCCACTTGGGGGTGAGGCCACTGAGACTGACCACAGTCTCCTGGGCTGACTGCAGTAAACCCTCACTTGGCAGGGATACCTTGGCTGTGCCTGGAGCCCCAAGGAAACCAAGAAAGGTTTCCGAGGATCACTTCATCCTTCTCTTAAGAAAGACTAGTTGTTGACAAAAAGTGTTTTAGGAAAAACAGGCTCATGAATGTCAGGTCCATAGGCTGTGATTAGGGATGCTTAAGAAAATAGCTGTTAATTCTTGTGCGAACGGATCTATTGATAGTGGCTTCCTGATGCCCTGTGTTAAGTATTCTAAGGCTGTGTCTGGGCTCATCAGGAAAGAGGATTCTGACTGATTAGCAATGTGTGCCATGGTGCAGGAATAGAGAGGCACAGCACACATGCCTTGTCAGAGGTGGTCATGGATCATCCCTTAAGTAAGGCTCAGGGGCCCCATTTGTCCAAAGAGAGGGTAGACAGGGTCAGGGGATTAAACTAGTTGGTGTTAATTAGAAATATTTTAGCCATGGAACCTTTTTTCACACAAGATCTTAGAATATAGAAACAATATAGAAACAGGTAAAAGTGAAAAGCCACTGGTTAAAGTGGGGCTTGGGGCTCTGTGTTACTTAGTGTTGCTGCTCACCCCCTAAGAGGCTAAGGCACTTCCTACAGCCCCTGTGGTTCTGGGTGAGATCGAAAATCCTAATAGTTATTCTAGGAATCCTAACCATCTTCTCCCACCTTCTGCCGCTTTGACCTTCTTTGCTGTTCCTACAGGCTGCTCTTTGGGATTGCTCAGCCCCAGTTACCTCCAAAATGCCTGTTTTCAGGGCCTAAGAGTGAAGGGATAATGAGCTGGGAGCTGGACCGGCTGCTCTGGGCTCGGTCAGTGGAGAACCTGGCCACAGCCACCACCACTCTCACTTCCCTGGCCCAGCTTCTGGGCAAGATCAGCAACATTGTCATCAAGGACAACGTGGCATCTGAGGTAAGCGGGCAGGGGATGGACTCTGTGGCCTAGGACTGGAGTGGCCAGCAGGGCCCAGGGTGTGGTGAAACCAGAGAGCCATTTGAGGTCCAGAGGATGTGTGGGCATGCCATCCTTGAGTGCCCAGGCTTCCTCTAGAGGTCAGTGCCAGCTCCCCTGTAAGGAGTCTTAAGTGCGGGTGTGAGGTGTTAAGCAGGCACTAAGAAGATACCCCCAGCCCTTTTATACCGGCCTCCATATATCCTGGGCGAACTCCAGGCAACCTGCCTGGTAGACGGAAGACACAGTGAGGCCCTCTCCCGCCCTCCCCACCAGCCGATGCCTAGGACTTTTTGGTAACCCCCTACCCCCTTCCTAGGTGTACAGGGCTGTAGCTGCAGTCCAGAAGGCAGCGGAGGAGTTGGCCTCTGGGCACCTGGTCTCTGCCTTCGTTGCCAGCCAGGAAGCTGTGACATCCTCAGAGCGTGCCTTTTTTGATCCCTCACTCCTCCACCTCCTCTATTTCCCTGATGACCAGAAGTTTGCCATCTACATCCCACTCTTCCTGCCTATGGCTGTGCCCATCCTCTTGTCCCTGTTCAAGATCTTCCTGGAGACTCGCAAGTCCTGGAAAAGGCCTGAGAAGATAGACTGAGCAGGGCAGCATCCCAGTAGGAAGCCTTCCTTTCCAGCCAGGAGGGGAGGGGTTAGGTTGAGAGGCGCATAATGGGGCCTGCCACAGATGACTTGTCTCCAGCTTGCTCTGTTGCCACTCCAGCAGTCAAAGTATAACACTCCTTCCCATTCTTCTGACTCAGGTCCCTCCCACTCTTCATGCCCCCACCCCCCACCCCCCATCCTCAAAAGACACATCATCTGGGCCTCCTTACCCGGCCTGAACTTGAAGGCCCTTTTCTGTCTCCCTCTGGAGCAGGGGCAGCTTGTGCTTCTGCCCTGTTCCTCACAGTCCTCTTGCACTGAGAGGGAGCATTAGGGGAAAGCCCTGGGTTGGATTCTAGGGCCCTTCCCTCCACGCTTCTCTCTAACCCCTCAGGGAGAGCCCTAGCACGCTCTCATAGAAGGGGCCAAGCACCTGTCACCTCTGGGACCTTCTCCTTTACTCCCCTCCCTCCTGGCTGGCTACACCTGTTGGGTGCAGCCTGATGCTGGGTGTGGCAGAGGTTCCCTTCACCCTTTCATAGAGGCAGTGTGGTGAGCGGGGAAAGTTCTGGACTTGGGATTAAACATGCCTGAATTCAAACCCTTGCTTCTGTACTTATCATCTGGGGAGCTTTGAACAAGCCACTTAACCCTCTCTGAGCCTCAGTTTTTCATTTGTTAAAATAGTACTAATGATACCTCCCCTACAAGTTGGTTGTGAGGATTAAATGGGATGAGCATGTGATAGTGTCTGGCATATTCTAGGCTCTCAAGAAACATTGGTTGAATGTGAATTGGAACGATATGAAGTATGAGCATACCTTTCATTCACATTCGTGTGTAAGTAATGGTTTCCTGGTGTCTGTCCTCCTGGGCTCACTGGTCCATTTTGCTTCCACCTGGCCATGTGCCCTTCTTGCGTTGATGTCCTGGAGGGCCCTGTGGTGGCTGGACATTATAGGCTGTTGTCCTTCGGTACGTCCTGCGTTGTCTAGCAGGGGGTCTGGGAGAGAATAGCTTGTACCAGTGTAAGCCCTCAGATACTAACGGATTCATAAATTCAAAAAAAGAACATACAGTTGACCCTTGAACAACATCGGGGGTGGGGTGCCCACACTCTGTGCACTCAAAAATCAGAGTATAATTTATATTTGGCTCTGTTGATCTGCAGTTCCATATCCAGAGATTCAGCCAACCTCCCATCGTGTAGTACTGTAGTATTTTCTACTGAAAAAAATCCACAAATAGGTGGACCCACGCACTTCAAACCCATGTTGTTCAAGGGTCAACTGTATTGAGCACAGGCTGCACGGGGCACTGTGCTAGGTGCTGGGTATTATAGAGAACAAAGACAGGATATCCACTTTCACCGAACTGGTCTTTTAGGAGGCGGAGTCAGTGAGCAAATGAAACTAATTTCAGATAATGCCTTAGAAAGAAAAAACAGGGGCTTCCCTGGTGGCGCAGTGGTTGAGAATCTGCCTGCCAATGCAGGGGACACGGGTTCAAGCCCTGGTCTGGGAAGATCCCACATGCCGCGGAGCAACTAGGCCCGTGAGCCACAACTACTGAGCCTGCGCGTCTGGAGCCTGTGCTCCGCAACGAGAGGGAGCGATAGTGAGAGGCCCGTGCATCGTGATGAAGAGTGGCCCCCGCTCGCCACAACTAGAGAAAGCCCTCGCACAGAAACAAAGACCGAACACAGCCAAAAATAAAAAATAATAAATAAATAATTAAAAAAAAAAAAAAGAAAAAAAAGAAAGAAAAAACAGGCTGATCAGATAGTGACTGGGGGTGTTTGAGAGGGTCTCTGAGCAGATGACATTTGAGCTGAGACCAGAAGGACAAGAGGAGGCCATCTGGGGGAAAAGCATCCCAGGCAAAGACCCTGAGGCAGGAACTCCCTTGCGGGGCAGAGGGAGGGGCGGAGTGGCTAGAGCACAGCGAGTAAGAAGGAAAAGGTAGCCAAGACCCCTTAAAATCCCTACCGAAAAAATGAAAGAAGCCCAGGGCGGGCCGCCTCCCTGCCCCGGGTGAGTAGCCCAGGTGGGCGGGCGGTGGGCGGGGCCAGTACCGGTCCCACCCAGGGGGCGGGGCGGTACCTGGGGCCCCTGCCCGGCCGGGGGCGGGGTTGCGGGCGCTTCCCCTTCCCTCGGCTCCCGCCAGCGCAGGCAGCTGCCGCGGCAGCAAGCTAGCTGCGGCCCCGCGAGGCCATGAAGGTGAAGAAGGGCGGCGGCGGCGGGGCCGGGACGGGGGTGGAGCCCGCTCCAGGGGCCTCGGGCCGGAGCGTGGAGACCAAGCCGGAGCTGCAGGCGGAATCCGAATCCGGGTCCGAGTCGGAGCCGGAGGCAGGCCCGGGGCCCAGGCCGGGGCCGCTGCAGAGGAAGCAGCCGATCGGGCCGGAGGACGTGCTGGGGCTGCAGCGGATCACGGGCGGTGAGCACCCGCGAGGGAGCGCCACCCGCGGGCGGGAGCGAGAGAGCACGAGAGGGGGCCCTCGAGGCGCGCGGAGCCCGGGCCCCCGCCCCCTTTCCCGCCCTCCCCCCGCCTCCCCTCCCCCTCCACGTCTGCCTCCAGGCCTGAGATCTCATGTTCCCCCTAACCTTGATCTCTCTCTGCGCCCCTCTTGTCCCTTTAGAGATTATTTCCACCCCACGCCTTCCTTTTTCAGGAGTCCATCCCCCTTTCGCAGGTGGAAGTGGAGCAACACCTGCAACTGTGACCCCTTCCCCACAGAGTCTTCAGAGCCCTTTGAAGATTTTCTCTGCAATAATGAGGAAGGGGGCTGAGTGCAGTCTACCCTCAGTCTCCTCCACCCTGGAGGCTAGGTGGAGGCTGAGTTACTAGGGTGGCATCAAAACCCTCAGTTCTCCCCGACCATTAATGCCTTCGCCCTGGACACCCCAGGAAGTCTGGGGCCATCCCCCTCCCCAGGAAAGGACCTGAGGAGGAAGCTTCAGTGGGTTGGCTCTGGGTGCTCTCAAGGGAGTGGGTTAATGCCCACCCTTAGCCTGGACTAGGGCCTGTCCTGTTTTGGGAGGCCAGGTCTCCACTGTGGTTGAGTTTCTGAGCTGGACTGCCTAAATTGAAGTTCCAACTTTGCCATGTAATTGACTGTGTGACCTTGGGCTAATAACTTCACCTCTCTGAGCATATTCATCTGTAAAACGGGGATAATGGTACCTACCTTGCAGAGCTATTGTGAAAATAAATCCTCTGATTTTGCACCATGACTGGCATGCTGTGCATGCCCTGTAAATAGGGCTCTTTTATCAATAGTACTGAGGGCCCCACAGGACTGCTCATGGCTGCTGCCTAGAGGCAGACAACTGGGCATTCAGGGCAGGGGACGGCGTCACCATAGGCAGAGAACAAGGGCTGGAAAGTCTCATGGCAGGGGCAGTGGCTGAGCCTCAAAGAACAGAAGGCGTTTGGAGTGGCCTACTACCTTGGCCTCATTGATTAGTAAAACTGCCGCAGCTCCCTCTGAGAGAGCAACTCTTGGGGCTCCCCTGTGGGGGTAGGGGGCAGATGCTGGAGTGGACCTGAGCTCTGGAGCTGCAGGAGCAGCAGAGCCCAGGGCTTCCAAACAGAACTGTGGAGGAGACCATAATGGCAGGTCTAGGCCTGTGCGTCTGGGTCCTCGGGGGACCAGCACCTCCCGTCTCTCTGAGCCAGGCAGCAACCATTCTTGGCTAGGCCCCCAGAGCGCTGAGCTGCCTTACCCAAGCAGGCACTGGTAGAGGGAGGGGGCCTGGCCCAGCCCGATGTTGGTGCCAATTGGGCTGTAATTGGCAACAGCAGCATTTAAGATTCAGGTTAGCTCTGGGGCAGAACTTCCTTATAGGGTGTCTAACTTGTCCAGGTCCTAGGTAACTTTAGAGGTTATTTTGCAACTATGGGGGCTTCCAACCCATGTACAACCGTGTGTCTCTGAATTTGGAGGAAATTTATAGCCCTTAGAGACGCGGCATCTGCTGTAGATGAGCAGAGGAAGAGTCTTCACGGGAGCCCTTTCTTTTGTAGAAGTTGAGAACAGGGCTCCAGGACTCTCCCCACTGACACCCCTGCCTGGTCTCTTCTGACCCTAATCGCACAGGACTGAGGTTTTTTGTTCCTGGATTACTGAGCCCTGAATCCAGCTTAGGAAGCTATTTGTGGCTGAGGGGAAGGGAGCAGTTGTGTTCTGAGCCTTCGGCCAGTCTGCCCCTTATCTGGCCTGACCCTGGGTCCCAGGCCTCATCCTCCTCTAGCAGAGGGAGGGAGTGGAGGTGGTGTCCTGAGCCATGGGCCTCTCCTGTTCCTCACTTCCTCTAAGGACAGAGGAGTTGATAGGTTGAGTTTGCGGTAGAATAGACTGAGGTCATACTGCAAGTTGTTCTCAAATGAGAGGAGAGGCTCCTTAAGTTAGAGAATGGGGGAAGAAGGAGGGCTTTCTGGGGAGCTGGGAGTTGGGCAACTAGGATGCTGTTCCCAGTTCTGCCGCATCCTCTCCTTAGGCCCCGCACCCTCCTTCTACATCTTTGGATTAGTGCTTACTTTCTGTGAAAATAAGGTGTGTACAGGGCGAGGTAGGAGTTGCCTACTTCCATTCCTCCTCCTCTCCTCTCACCACCATGAGCTGTGATGGGCAGACCAGGGCTCAGGCCCCTCCACAAGCCCTATGTAGTCCCTGCTGGACCCCAAGGTGCCAGGTGGCTACCAGGAGGGCTTCCTGGAGGGGGCTGCCCCAGGCTTGAGGGAGAGAGAATGACTTTACATTCACTTCCTCTTCCTGCCCCAGAGGGATAAGAGGTGGTCTAGGGGCCTGGAGGGTGATTTCCGGGCCTCTACGTGGAGGATGTGATGCTATGCAGGCTGACAGCACCAGAGCCCCCACTGCACCTCTCTGTTCCTTCCTATTCGCTGCCAGGGCCTCCTTGAGTGCTTGCAGTTGCTGCTGCAAGAGCGGTGAGGGTTGGATCAGGCCCTGGTATTTCTAAGCTTCCTCAAGCAGGGCCCACCACTATTCCTGGTTCCTCTTCTGGGCTCGAGGACTCCCCTTACCCCATGCACACCCCCGATGCACCTGCCACACCCTATTACTGGCCTTGCCTGTACTCTTCTCTCTGGGGGTGGCTCAGCATCAAGGCTGGATGGATGACCTTTGAGGGGGTTCCCTCTGTTTGCTAAGACCTCCTCCTGCTTGAAGATCAACAGGGATGGGAGCAAAGGTGGCTCCCTTCCCCCCAATATTCCAGGCTCTGGGCTTGAGTCAGCAGAGCTTTGGCTAAGCTGCTTAAGGGAGCTGGGTTTGTGTAAGCCTCTTATGGGGAGAGGAGGGGCCGGGGTGGGGGGTGAGGAGGGATAGGGAAGGGGTTGTTCGCTTGCCCCAGCACTACCCAGCTCAGAGAAAGTCCTTGATTGACACACCTAGATATGTGCCAGGGGTGGCTATGGGGTGGGGGCGGAGGCATCCTCTCCCGAGGTAGAGCTGTGTCACCCCTGTTAGAGTGAGGTTCCTAAAAGCAGGGCTCTATCTTCCCTCTCATGGTGGCGGGGGAAGGGCTCCCCATCAGATTAGAGACTCATTTGGTTAAAGGTCACCGAGCCAGTCCTGGCAAAGCAGAGGCTGGAATAAGGGCCCTCAACCCCTGTGTGGGCGGCAAAGTGTTGGGGAGGTGACCTTGTCCTCCACCCTGCCCCTCCCTGACCCTAGAGGCTACCAGGATGGAACCATTTGTCTCCCATTAGATCCCAATGGCAGAGTTATGTCTCCCGCACACTATGGGTGCTCCCCCAGGGTGGGGGCTCAATTCTCTCTTTCTGCAAGGCAGTGACCTTAGAAGCAGGAAAGGTGGTAGCTAGTTCGGGCTTCCACTAAAGCTGAGTTGGCAGCAGGGGCTTGTGGGCAGGCCCCTTCCTTGCTCAGCCGCCCGTCTTCCCTAGACTACCTATGCTCCCCTGAGGAGAATATCTACAAGATTGACTTCGTCAGGTTCAAGATTCGGGACATGGATTCAGGCACTGTTCTCTTTGAAATCAAGAAGCCCCCAGCCTCAGGTGAGTGGGTTGGGTGGGCCATCGACAGAGGGAGGTGGGTGAGGGCTGTGAAAGGGGCTGCCCAGGGACTCCTCAGGCCACAGAGGAGTCAGAGCAGAGCTGGGATTTGCACCCAGGCCTTCTCAGGAGACACCAGGCAGGGGGGCCTCTGCCTGGGGCTGGGCCTCTTCTTTTCCTTCCCGTGTGCTCCTGGGGTTGGACATCTTGGGAAGACAATCCTGCCTCTTCAGTCCCTGCCAGCCTGCCCCCTGCAGGCCCCCTTGGGAACTGCAGTCCCAGAGGCCCCAGGTCTTTTTGTCTCTTGCGGCTCAGGGAATCTCAGTTGAAATTGGTGACCCGCTGACCAGCTGGAAGCAATTGGAAGCATTCAGCCAGTGGTCTGAACCCTCAATATACATCAGGATCTCCTGAGGAGTTTTGAAAAATTCAGACAGATGAGGGCCTTGGGGTGAAAGCCCGGGTGGGCATGGGCCCCAGCCTGAAGCCCACTGAGCCCCAGCTGGGGTGCATTACAGAGCGGTTGCCCATCAACCCACGGGACCTGGACCCCAATGCTGGGCGCTTTGTCCGCTACCAGTTCACGCCTGCCTTCCTCCGCCTGAGGCAGGTGGGAGCCACGTGAGTCACTGGGCCGGGCTGAGGGCTAGGGGTGGGGGCTGAGGTGCCCGTGAGGGTGGTAGGGGGCCCTTCCTGAGTCCCAGCTCAGCCCCGCCCCCTCCTCTCACTCAGCGTGGAGTTCACAGTGGGAGACAAGCCTGTCAACAACTTCCGCATGATTGAGAGGCACTACTTCCGCAACCAGCTGCTCAAAAGCTTTGACTTCCACTTTGGCTTCTGCATCCCCAGCAGCAAGAACACCTGCGAGCACATCTATGATTTCCCCCCTCTCTCTGAGGAGCTGAGTGCGTGGGCAGGGCCCTGTGGGAGGGATACAGGGGGACTCAGAGAGACCAAGTTGTGGGGACTGTGGGTCTGAGCCCCTTTCTTCCCTCCCTGGGTCTCTTGTGTCCGGCCACCATTCGTGTGTCACCTGTAGGGAAACTGAGGCTCAAAGAGGCTGGGGGAACTCTTTGTTCAGCTTGTCCGCGTTCCCTAGTCCTGAACCCCCTGCAGTGGCCTGGCTCAGGCTTCTGACCTTTGCCCCAACTGGCTGGGTCTCTCTTGCAGTCAACGAGATGATTCGTCACCCATATGAAACACAGTCTGACAGCTTCTACTTCGTGGATGACCGGCTGGTGATGCACAACAAAGCAGACTATTCCTACAGTGGGACGCCCTGACCCCCAAACCAGCCCCTACCCCAGGAGGGTCCTGGGCCCGCAGCCGTGACCACCCCAGCACTCACCTGTCAGCCCCAGGTCTTCTGCCTGGGCAGTGCTCCAGAAGCCCTGAACCCTGAGTCAGTGTTGGGAGGGCGGGTGCCTGATGTCCCCCGTCCAAGTCTGTGCAGCGCATGGGGCCTGGCACGTGGGGTGGGGTGGTGGGAGGCTGTTTGCCTCCATAGCCAGGAAGACCTCCCGTGGGAGGAGTAGCCAGGACTTCCGGACAGCCAAGCTGGGCCTCTTGGGCCCAAGTTTCAGAATAGTGTTCCCCTATCCAGGCTTTGACTAGGTCGGGGCAGGGGGTCCCATTCCCTGTCCCCTGCCCACCACTGACAGGCCATTTAGAGCCGTAAATTCACAGAGGAAGGTCCTTGTGGGGTCTGGCAGTCAAGCTTCCCAAGGGGGTCTGGGCCCTGACCGCAGCCCCAGCCTCTACCATCAGGGGCTGAGATCCTGCCTGAGGTGTGAGAGGGACCTGCCCAGATTGCAGCCTGGGGTACGCGCTGGACCAACTGTATATAGTTTTCAATAAACTCTTTCTCCTTTTCTGTTCTCTGGTTGTGGGCCAGCATGTGCGTGTGGTGGTGGCTGAGGGGGCCGTGATGTGGTCCCAGGGCCCTCCTGTCTCCTAACCCGCTGCAGCCTGACCCCACACCCGGCATCTAGAGTCAGCATTTAGTATGTGTTGCAGCTGGAAAGGGTTTTTCCTTTGATAAGGAAGGAGACCCAGGCCTTGAGAGGGGAAGCTTTGGCCAAAAGTCATAGCCAGCCCTGAAGAACAGAGAGAGGCTGGGACAAGGACCCCCGACTCTACGGTGGGAGGGGAGGTGTTGGGGAGGTGGCCTTGCCGTCTACTCCACCTTCCCTGACCCCCAGAGGCCACTAGGACCGTTAGGTTGTCCTTTTAGCCCTCATCAGTGAGAGAAGGCTGAGGCCTGGAGCCATCTTGCCCTCAGCTCCCTTGGGGAGGCCCCCTGGCCCGGCTGCCCTGCATGTAACACCACCCCCAGTCCTACCCCAGACCCAGAGGAGGTCTTCATTTCCTTAATGGAGGAAATTCAGGAACTGAGATGGGTGGAGTTTACTGCAGGGTTTACAGCTTACTGTTCCAAGCGCCAATTTGGATACACGTGGCGCTAGTGCTCCCTCTCCCTCTCTGGGCTGAGGAGTTCATCTAACCCTGAGAGGCCTAGAAGGGTTGGAATTCAACCGGGTTCTGTGGAGCACTTGCTGGGGGCCAGGACCTGGGCTGAACTCTGGGATTCTAAAATGAGTGAGACACAGGGATCAAATACCTGTCCCTAGAATAAGATGAACTGGTCATACAGGGAGCAAGCGTCGTCCTGCTTGGAGGGTCCTAGGGAGGACTCTTGGAAGAATCTTATTCACCCCAGCATTCAGGCCACAAACAAGGGATTCAGTCTCAACTCCTCCCTGTTTCCAGCTCCATCCAATCAGTCACCAGTCCTGGAGATTTCGCCTCTTAAAAATCTCAACTTCATCTACTTCTCTCCAGTTCCTTCCCCTCTCACTCGAATTCCTACAGTTACACTCCTCAACACCCCTCTGCCACTACTATGGTAGTACGTGGACTCTGGAGCCACACTGCCTAGATTTGCATCCTGACACTGCCACTTAATAGCTGTGCAATGTTGGCAGTGCAAGTTAACCTCTCTGGGCCTGCATTTTCTGAAAAATGGGCATAATCCTCAGAATTGATTGTGAGCAGTCGAAGTTAACACATATAAAGCACCCAGCCTTGGGCCTAGCACTCAATATATATTGGCTCTTATTAGCTTCATTCTTTCCAATCCACCCTTCACTCAGCTGCCAGAGATAATCTGGCCAGGTCATTCCTGCTTAGACCTCCTCAGTGGCCCACCATTGTCCTCAGGAGAAGCCCCAACACCTGAACCACAAGGCTCCACCGGTCTTTCACATTGTAAATATTCACTTTCTTGAATGCAGCTGATAAATCTTGCCTCCAAACCTTTGCTCTATGCCGTTCACTGTGCCTAAATACTCTTCCCTCATCTCTTCCTGTCAAAGTCGTCCTAAATTTTCAAGCATTTGTGGCGGTGGCTACCTGGCTCTACTGGTGTTCAGTGAGCAGGGGGCAGGAATGCCAAATGCGCTCCACTTGATGGGACACTCAGTGCTAACCGTCCACCCCTCACAATGGAGGGTCACTGAATGAGTGTGTGTAACCCCAGGGAAGGCCAATGAGCATTTGAGAGCAGGGCAGCGGAAGAGGAACCAGTGATGGAGACAGGAAGAAAAGCCGAGAGGTGAGGGTACGAGCCTGTTTGGGAGCAGGCTGTGTTAAAACTGAGGGAAGAAAGAATTTCACCAAGAGGTAAGTGGTCAGCAACTGTCAGCTGTCACAAAGGGGAGGAAGGGGCGTGGGATGGGAGGGGTTTTGGTTTGCAGATGAGGCTGTACAGGTATACAAGTGTTTGGAGTTGGAAGTGTTGTTTTGGGGGTTACAAGTCTACAGAGGAGGTATAGCAAGCAAAGGGGACTTTTAGGCCAACACAGGTGTCAGGAAGAAAACCCTCCCCTACCACTCTGGTAACAGTCCTCACTGCACCTGCTAAATCGAATCAGGTTGGGGTCCTGGATCGGGCCTGCTTACTTCCACCTTCAGATGGATAGGGAGGTCCCTGTTCTGCGGTCCTCATCCCTGGAGCATGTACCAAAGAGGCCCTCATCTGAAGAGGTCTGTGTCCCCTGGGCCTGGAGGAGGCCTGGCTGGGAGAAGCCTTGGCACCCTGCCTCCTTTTAAGTCTTCATGCCTCTGGCACTGTTCCTACTGCTTATGGTGCAACTTGGTGCATTTGGTTCCTGGCACTTTTCCTGGGAACCCAGAGGATCCCTGGGCAGTAGAAGGAGGAAGAAGACAGGGCCGGATGGGGCTAGTCCTGGCTCTGGTGATGACGAGCTGTTGACCTTGAAGGCTGATCTGGACCTTGCCAGATCTGCGCCTCAGATTCTGTCTCTTTGAAGTCAGCCAGATATTTTTGCTTTGACTCCTTAGGGGTGTCACGAGGACCGACCCCTGGGTTGAGCAGGAAAACCCAAATTCTACAGGGAGACTCACCACACGTGCCCACCTGGGCTGGAGCCAGGGTGCACATGGGGACTGCCACACCCTTTGTAAAACATTGAGATGCTTCCCTTTCAGATGGTGAAGAGCTGCTGTCCCAAGCCCCTAGTGCCTTCCTCCCTAGGCTGGCCCCTCCCCTGAGAGCCACCCTCCATTTCCCCACCACCTGGCAACTAAAGCAAGGGTGCTTTCCTTTTTTGTGTGTCATGGACC